>NC_140991.1:107978341-109472187 GCF_052327205.1 Somniosus microcephalus
CCGAGGCCGAGGCTTCCGAGGCTGAGGCACCCCCTGCAGGCCCGATTCCAACCAGTGGCCCGCGATCGCCACCATCTTGGTAAAGGCTGGCGGGGCGGGGCGGAGCCGAGCGTAGCCATTGCCGCCATCTTGGTAAAGGCTGGCGGGGTGGGAGACAGCGAGCGCGTGAATGTCGGCGGCGGCCCGGAGCGGGACCTGAGCTAAGGTGAGTCGGGCCAGGCCTCACGCGCTAGGCCGCGCACTGGCCGGCCCTGAGGCGCTGATCCGCACACGAGGGCTTCGGGTCACCGCGTCCGGGCTCTGAGGAAAGGGAGTGAGAGAGGGGGAGGGAGGGAGAGAGAGGAAATCAGGGAGAGACAGGGGGAGGGAGAGGAGAGACGGGGGGAGGGAGAGGAGAGGAGAGGGGAGGGAGAGGAGAGGGGTGGTGGGGGAGGGAGAGGAGCGAGAGGGGGGTAGGGAGAGGAGAGGGGGTAGGGAGAGGGGGGAGGGAGAGGAGAGGAGGGGGAAGGAGAGGAGGGGGAGGGAGAGGAGGGGGGAGAGGGAGAGGAGAGGGGGGAGGGAGAGGAGGGGGGGAGGGAGAAGAGAGGGGGGAGGGAGAGGAGGGGGGGAGGGAGAGGAGAGGGAGAGGAGAGGGGGGAGGGAGGGAGAGGAGAGGGGAGGGAGGGAGAGAGAGTAAAGCAGGGAGAGACGGGGAGGGAGAGAGAGGGTGAGGGAGGGAAAGAGTGAGGGGGTGGGAGAGGGAGGGAGAGCTCGCCTTCTTCTTTCTTTCCTTCGCAGGGGTCCATCGGGCCAGGCCTGAGGTGCTCCTTCACCCCCCCCTCTCTCTCCAGGCTAATCCCGAACGAAATCCAGCAGTCTCTCTCTCTCTCTTCCCCCCCGTCTCTCTCTTCTCCCCCCAGTCTCTATCTCTCACTCTCTCTCTCTCTTCCCCCCTTCTCTCTCTTCTCCTCCCAGTCTCTCTCTCTCTCTCTCTCCCCCCCAGTCTCTCTCTCTCTCTTTCCCTCTCTCTCTCTCTCTCTCCTTCCCACACAGACAGACAGACAGACAAACTCTTTTACATATATTTACTTTTTTCATAACAACATGCCCTCAAAAAACCCTCAGCACTGCCGGGCACTCCAGCTAGTATATTATAATTAAAATGGATAAATCAGACAGACAGTTGAAAGGCTTTTTTATATTTGCTTCAGCACAATGCAGTGCTAACTAGTGACTGTGAGTGAAGGAAATTTGAATTCAGACTAAGGAATACATTTCAGATAAAATGCATTTGGATACTAGTCAATAATGTTGAGTATTATAGGTGTTGGATGTGTAATTATTTGAAAAATCATCAGTCGATTCTGAATCCAGTTTACATTGGCCTGGAATTTGCGGTCAGCGACGAAGCAAAGGCGTTCTCTGCTCGCCCCGAAGTACGCTTCGCACAAGGATCTCACTATCCCTGTGTCGAGAACTTTGGGTTTTCCGACCTTCAATTCAAATCAACAAAGTATACAAGGGATCCAATTGAGCGAACTGCTGTGATGTCAACAGGCTGCCTAAGCAGCCAATCAAAATGCAGAATTCTCACAGATAGCAAACAAGGAAATTAGTAAAAATTCTAACTTTTTAAAAATGTTAGAGAGAGCAAAACAAAGATTGGGGCTCTCACATAGAGAAAAGGCAAACCTGAAATAAAGTTTTTAAAAATTAATTTTTTTTGAAAAGTTTCTTAAAAAATTTAATTTTATTAAAATAGACAAATTTCATATGGCACAAATTTAAAATTAGTTTTCCAGGCCCTTAACATTTGTTTAGCAGTCAATATTGGACCAGAAATTCGGGTCGGGGGCTTCCTGCGGGTGCAAGCCCCCGACCTGCACTTACCTTGCGCGCCGGCAGTTGAGCTGTAGGGCCCCGTGGAATTCCGCTCCGGGGCCTGGCCCAGCTGCCGGCGCGCTGTGCTTGCGTGTCCCAGGGGCATAGTTAGTGCGATGCATCCCCTGGGATCACGTGAGCCATGGGCAGCCAATCGGAGGAGGGAAAAGCCCATTCATAAGATTGACAGGAAGACCTGTCTAAACTTATGAATACTACGGGCCTCAAAATAGCATTAAACCTTCAAATAATTTTTTTTTTAAATCACACTTTTTCAATAAACTACAAATTACATTAAATAACTATTTTAAACAATAATTTAAATTTTTGAAAAAGATAATTAAAAAAAAAGGGCTAAAAATAAACTTACCTTGCTTAAAAGTATGTAAAAATAATAAACCTGCGGAAAAAATGTTTTAATTTTAATTAATTGACCACTTACCTTGTAAAAAGCAGGTCTTATGATTGCTTTTTAAATGTGTAAATCCTACAGGCTTAACATCGCGTGAAAACCTGAAAAAAAATCCGAAATTCAAAGCACACGCGCAGCCTCCCCTGCACACGCGTTCGACCTCTGAACCCCTTCGTTCAGTGGATCGGAAGTGCCGGTTTCCCGCGCAGTGCATGCAGGAAACCCGCACTTCCATTCGGCCTACGGGTGAGTACCCCGTGCGTACTCACCTGTGGAGAGCCGAATTTCTGGGCCGATATGTTGTTAAAACCTCAGTTACACCAAATCTCTTTGGGTCTAACTTTTAGTGGGGAATTTAACAGCCTACTTACTGCGGAAGAGCTAAGTTTTCGTCAGTTTGACTGGTTTAGCTGATCACACTGATTGCCATCTCTTGGGGAGGGGGGTGCATAGCGCCGCCTGTTTCAGAGCTGTCAATGACAGACCCTAACTTCAGGATTTACGCATGCGCCTGTGCATGTGCCAAACCCAAAGTTGCGGTCAGTTTCAAAGGCAGAATGACGGCAAACGCTGCCAGTTCGCCGTCATCTCGACTGCAAATTCCGGCCCATCATATCTAGTGAAGAAAAAAGATGTGACAGACCTGTGAACATGGAAATTAATTTGAATCCTATTTTGACTTCAATGGAAAAGATAATTGAGCTGGGTGTATATCGAGCAACATTTCCGATACCGCCAGTTTTCCACCCCTGCCAAAGTTGAAAGTTACCCCCAAAATGCTTTTGGCATTTTCATTATGGTTTTATCTACCCGCACTCACACTTTCAAGTATTTACGTATTTAGGTCTCTCTATTCCTTCACACCCTTCAGCATCTTTTCTTTGAGTGTATGCTGCCTTGCCTTGTTTTTCCTCCAAATATGCATCATCTCACACTTCACCATATTAACCTACATCTACCACCTGCATACCCATTCTGCTAACCTGTCTGTGTCCTCCCAAAGTTTTTGCAGTCCTCCTTAATGGTTGCTATACTCCCTACTTTTGTGTTCTGTGCAAAATACAATATTGTGGTCTCTTTGCCCAAGTCTAAATGATCTATATTTATCAATAATCAAAGAAAATCCAGCACTTCCAAGCCTTCTCCAATCCAAGCAGCACCCATTAGCCCTCAACCTTTAGTTTCTGTCCATCAACCAACTTTCTATGTTGCTTGATTTACTCTTATATGCCTGAATTTTAATAACCATTTTGCGAGATTTATATTGAATATCCATATGCATGATAGGCTAGACACTCTGCAATCTTTAGTGGGCAAAAATAGTGCATTTCTTGCAGAGGGGGTTCAGACTTGTGATGCGGCTCAGATACAACAGAATTCTGACAATGTTAAAAATACACCATAAATTCCAATGGAAACAGGGGCAGCTGGAAGGTGCGTTAAACTAACTGGTCTACAGTTACCAGTTCATCCTCTCCCTTCTTGAATGGAGGTGTTACATTTGGCTACTATCCAGCAGAGTGCAGATAAAATCAGGCTCATGCAATTATCAAATCATTATTTTCACAGGCTACAGGCTGGGGAAAAAATAGCGCACGGAGAAATGTAGTATGAGTGTATTAACCATTTGTACTTGAGCTCTCATTGATTGGCTTAGTGCCTAAGTTGTTCCTTGAACTAACTCTACTGTACCAAAGAAGCTACTCCAAAACACAATGAGCAACACTATCCTCAGAAGATTCTCCACTGTCATCAAGGCCCATCTTTTGATGTTGTGCTGCATTAAGAGTATAAAATGTATTGAATAATTTAAGTGATGTGTGAATGATGTCAATGTCTTTTGCTGCAGTGCTGCCTTGTGGTGTTGATGCTTTGTGTGAGATGTTGACACCTAACCTGTCACTCCTTTTAAGTGATTCCCTTGTATGTCAGTGTGTTGGCTGTCTGCAGGGTGCAACTGACAGCTGTGATTCCGAAACTCCTCTACTGAGCATTGTCAGGGCTTTCATGTGTCAGCCACACCTGTGACTGTGGTAGCTGCCTGCTTTGCTACCTTCTCCCATTCCTAGTACAGCAAGCACTTTTGGAGGTAGGGCCTCTTTATATGAGTGTCTTCTTTGAGGTCTTGCAGCTCCTGACAAATCAAATTGCTTTCTCTCAGTCAGTTATGCCCAACTCTACAGAAATGTTGTGCTATTTCAATTTCCCAATGCTATTTCAGGTACTTAACTGGCTCCTAATTGCAGCTCACATTTGATTTACAGGATTTAGTGATGCCCTCTTAAGAACATAAGAAATAGGAGCAGGAGTAGACCATACGGCCCCTCGAGCCTGCTCCGCCATTCAGTAAGATCATGGCTGATCTTCGACCTCAACTCCACTTTGCCGCTCGACCTCTGTATCCCTTGATTCCCCTAGAGTCCAAAAATCTATCGATCTCAGCCTTGAATATACTTAATGACTGAGCATCCACAGCTCTCTGGGATAGAGCAGGGTTTCTCACCTGTGGGTTCCGTGGCCCCCTAGGGGTCCACAAGAAGATTTCAGGGGGTCTGCCAGTTGGTTTGTCCCATCAACATACAGGGAGACTACTGATGTTTATGGCATAAACATCAGCAGTCTCCCCTGTATATTGAGATGAGTGGAATAGTCTCAGCAATACAAAGACTGTGCATGCGCAGTCAATTCAGGTTCTTACTGTTGGACACCATTTAGACAAGTTCCTTTGCGTGGTCCAAGGTAGCGCGAGCCTTCCTTTCAACACCATTGTAATGAAGCCACTTCGGCGCACACTCTGTAATTAACATCGCCACTTGTATAGAGGGAGGTCTGATGACTAGGGGGAAGAAAAGTGAAAATGGTGGAAATTAATAAAACGGAAGTTGCTGGTAATACACGACAGGGCTGTTGGCATTTGGAATGCAGCAAGATTGTCCAATGTTTCGACTTGGGATCCTTCCATTTAGGTACCAGGAAATAAACAAGTTCCTTCTCTAGCTGCCTTTATGTTGCTTTCTTGCTGGCTCCTGATGTATGGTTCTCCTGCAGCTGGTGGCAACTCTCAAGTTAGCTTTACAGGTACATTCAAGGCCAGCCACCGAGACAGCAGGGCCAGCTATTGTGGAGACCCAGATAAATTTTTAAAAACGGTATCCCAGCAACCGGCCTTGGCGGATCCAGCACGTTTACCTTGCAGTTGCTGCTGGCTGCACAAGACCCACATGTCAGGAGCTGACAACAAACAAAATGGCAAGAAACCAATATAAAAGCAGCTTCTTGGACTGAACCAAGTGCAGAGAGGAGGGGGAGTTCTACAGGTAAGAGACAAAGAAATAAAAACAGATGATGCATGAAACACCAATCCCTCATGAAAAGAAAAAAAAGTCAGGTTAATGCTTTGCCTGATGATCCTTAATCAGAACTCGAAGATGGACGAACCACTTCATAGGACTAAACACAACCAAACGGCAGGGGAAGGAACAGCAGGGCAGAAGTCAAGTCAGCCTGTCGCAGAGGGGCAGTTAATACATTAATCACCAAAACTGTTGTTTGTTTGAATGAGGCAATAAAAAGGCAAAAGAACAAAAGTTGTGAAAATAGTTGAGTAAAGCATGGGGGTGAAGCAAACAGGTGAGAAAATAGAGAAAATTACCTCAAACTCAAGAGCTTTATATTCGTGGCCATGTGCTTCTCTGACAGACGGCCAGGCCTAGTCTAGGCGCTCGTGTCCTTTGATGTACCGGCAGCTATTTGTGAAAAGGTTGGGGAGGAGGAAAGAGGGGGTGCTGTCTTTGTCACTAAAGGATTTATGCCAATGAGGCAGTGTGGGTAAAGTGGCTCAGGGCCTTGTTCATTTCCCCATTTCCCTCGTGCCATCTGCCTCCACCATTACTGGTGCTGTTAATTCAAGTCGCTGGCTGTCATCGCTGTGTTGAGGTTTGGTATTGAAATGGAGGAAGTGGACCTGGAATTTTAGTCCAGTCCAACCGACTGTGCACAAAACAAGCCTGTAGTGTGCACTCCGCTTGTTGCTCCTGCTTAATTTCCTGTTAAGCAAATGGTTGATGGGGTGGAGCAGACTTTGGGCACATATTGTAAATTTAGGATAAATACAGAAAATGCTCCAATTGATCAAAATGATCCAATAGCGGTCATAACATGATTGAGTTCAGCGTAGCGTTTGAAAGGGAGAAATGCGAAACAGCTACTAAGAATCTAGATTTAGGTAAACGGGATGAGGCAGAGACTGTCCACAGTAAACTGGGCAAATCTGTTAATGGGTAAAATGACAGAAGATCAGTGGGAGATGTTCAAAAAAGAATTTAATGTGTTACAGAACCAGCTAATACCCCTGAGGGGCAAGAGCTCTACTTGCAAAAAAAAAACCCAGCTATGGACAACTAAAGATAAAAGGGACAGCATAAAACTAAAAGAAAAAGCATACAAAATTGCACAGATCTTGGCAAATAGGAAAGATACAAAGAACAGCAAAAGGTCACAAAACAGATAGTAAGAGCCACAAAAAGGGAGTATGAAAAGCAACTTGCAAGGGATATCAAAATCAATACAAAGAATTTTTTACAATTTCATTAGGAAAAAGAGGGTAGTTCGGAGCAATGTTGGCCCCTTAAACACTGAAAGTGGTGATATGCCGGACATGTTGAATAATTACTTTGCGTCAGAATTTACAGTAGAAGAAGAAGATAGCATGCCGGAAATCCCAAAGAAACTACTATTGAATCGGGTACAGGGACTCAATAAAATTAACATAAGTAAAATAACAGTAATGAAGAAAATAATGGCTCTAAAGAGTGACAAATCCCCAGGGCCAGATGGTTTCCATTTCAGGGTTTCAAAAGAAGTAGGTTCTCTCAATTCAGGAACCATTCCTTTAGATTGGAAAATTGCGTATGTCACTCCTCTATTTAAGAATGGCGAGAGAGGGAAACCAGGGAATTATAGACCAGTTAGCCTAACATCTTTTGTCGGGAAATTGCTAAAGTCTACAATTAAGGATAGGGTGACTGAATGCCTCAAAAATTTTCAGTTGATCAGAGAGAGCCAGCATAGATTTATGAAAGGTAGGTCATGCCTGACAAACCTGATTGATTTTTTGAAGAGGTGACTAAAGTTGTGGACAAGGGAATGTCTATGGATGTTATTTATATGGACTTCCAGAAGGCATTTGATAAAGTCCCACATAAGAGAATGTTAACTCAGGTAGAAGCCCACGGAGTTGAGGGCAAATTATTGACCTGGTTAGGAAATTGGCTGAGTGGCCGGAGACAGAGAGTAAGGATAAGGGTTAGGCACTCAAATTGGCAGGATGTGACTAGTGGTGTTCCACAGGGATCTGTTTTGGGGCCCCAACTATTCACAGTATTTATTTATGACTTAGATGATGGCATAGAAAGTCATGTATCCAAATTTGCCGATGACACAAAGATAGGTGGCATTGTAGGCAGTGTAGATGAAAGCATAAAATTACAAAGGGATATTGATAGATTAAGTGAATGCGCAAAACCGTGGCAAATCGTTTTCAGTTTAAGCAAATGTAAGGCCATCCACTTTGGACCTATAAAGGATAGAACAGGGTACTTTCTAAATGATGAAAAGCTAAAAACAGTGGAGGCCCAAAGAGACTTGGGGGTCCAGGTGCATAGAACATTAAAATGTCATGAACAAGTACAGAAAATAATCAAAAAGGCTAATGGAATGCTGGCCTTTATATCTAGAAGACACGAATACAAGTGGGTAGATGTTATGCTGCAGCTATACAAAACCCTGGTTAGACCACACCTGGAGTACTGTGAGCAGTTCTGGGCACCACACCTTAGGAAGGATATATTGGCCTTGGAGGGAGTGCAACATAGATTTACCAGAATGATACCCGGACTGCAAGGGTTACGTTACGAGGCGAGATTACACAAATTAGGGTTGTATTCCCTATAATTTAAAAGGTTAAGGGGTGATCTGATCAAAGTTTTCAAGATATTAAGGGGAATAGATAGGGTAGATAGAGAGAAATTATTTCCGTTAGTTGGGGATTCTAGGACTAGGGGGCATAGTCTCAAAATTAAAGCCAGACCTTTCAGGAGTGAAATTAGAAAACACTTTACACACAAAAGGTGGTGGAAGTTTGGAACTCTCTTCTGCAAATGGTAATTGATGCTAGATCAATTGTTAATGATAAATCTGAGATTGAGAGCTTTTTGATAACCAAATGCATTAAGGCATATGGGCCAAAGGCAGGTATATGGAATTAAGTCGCAGATCAGCCATGATCTCATTGATTTTGTGGAACAGGCTCGAGGGGCAAAATGGCCTACTCCTGTTCCTATTTTCCTAAAAGGGTTGAGAACCCCTGGGATAGAGAATTCCTAAGATTCAGTACACAGTACTCCAGGTGTGGTCTCACCAAAGCCCTGTACAATTGCAGCAAGATTTCCTTACTCTTCTACTCCAACCCCCTTGCAATAAAGGCCAACCCCCTTGCAATAAAGGGAGGGTGAACAGCCAGTTGTTGTGGTGCATATAGGTACCAACGATATCGGTAAAAAACGGGATGAGGCCCTAAAAGCTGAATATAGGGAATTAGGAGGTAAATTAAAAAATAGGACCTCAAAGGTAGTAATCTCAGGATTGCTACCAGTGCCGCGTGCTAGTCAGAGTAGAAATAGAAGGATATTTCAGATGAATATGTGGCTAGAGGAATGGTGCAAGGGGGAGGGATTCAAATTCCTGGGACATTGGAACCGGTTCTAGGGGAGGTGGGACCAGTACAAATCAGACGGTCTACACCTGGGCAGGACCGGGACCGATGTCCTAGGGGGAGTGTTTGCTAGTGCTCTGGGGGAGGGTTTAAATTAAAATAGCAGGGGGTTGGGAACCTGAGCAGGGAGACAGAGGAAAGGGAAACAAGGGTAGAAGCAAAAGACAGGAAGGAGAAAAACAAAGGTGGCAGTCAGAGAAGTCAAGGGTTTAAATCAAACACGGCCACAGTAAATAATAATTCTAAAAGGTCTAAGAGCGTTAAAAAAATAAGCCTGAAGGCTTTGTGTCTTAATGCGAGGAGCATTCGCAATAAGGTGGATGAATTAGCTGCGCAATCAGAGGTAAACGATATGATTGGGATTACGGAAACATGGCTCCAGGGTGACCAAGGCTGGGAACTCAACATCCAGGGGTATTCAATATTCGGGAAAGATAGGCAAAAAGGAAAAGGAGGAGGGGTAGCATTGCTGGTTAAAGAGGGGATTAACACAATTGTAAGGAAGGATATGAGCTCTGATGATGTGGAATCTGTATGGGTAGAACTGAGAAATACCAAGGGGCAGAAAACATTAGTGGGAGTGGTATATAGACCCCCAAACAGTAATGCAGAGGTTGGGGATGGCATTAAAAGGGAAATTAGAGAAGCGTGCAATAAGGGCACAGCAGTTATCATGGGTGACTTTAATCTACATATAGATTGGGCTAACCAAATTAGTAACAATACTGTGGAGGAGGAATTCCTGGAGTGTATATAGGATGGTTTCCTGGACCAATATGTCAAGGAACCAACTAGAGATCAGGCCATCTTAGACTGGGTATTATGTAATGAGAAAGGATTAATTAGCAATCTTGTTGTGAGAGGCCCCTTGGGTTGGAGATATGATAAAATTCTTCATTAAGATGGAGAGTGAAGAAATTGACTCAGAGACTAGGGTCCTGAATTTAAATAAAGGAAACTATGATGGTTTGAGGTGCGAGTTGGGTAGGATTGATTGGGGAATGTCACTCAAAGGGTTGACGGTGGATAGGCAATGGCAAATATTCAATGATTGCATGGATGAACTACAGAATTTGTTCATCCCAGT
Organism: Somniosus microcephalus; assembly: GCF_052327205.1. Lineage (NCBI taxonomy): Eukaryota > Metazoa > Chordata > Chondrichthyes > Squaliformes > Somniosidae > Somniosus > Somniosus microcephalus. The sequence goes on from NC_140991.1 coordinate 107,988,473, forward strand.
TTGGCATAAAAATAAAACAAAAAGGTGACTCAACCGTGGCTGACAAGGGAAATTAGGGATAGCATAAGATCCAAGGAGAGGACATATAAATTGGCCAGAAAAAGCAGTAAACCTGAGGATTGGGAGCAGTTTAGGATTCATCAAAGGAGGACAAAGGGATTAATTAAGAGGGGGGAAATAGAGTATGAGAGTAAGCTTTCAGGGAACATAAAAACTGACTGTAAAAGCTTTTATAGATATGTGAAGAGAAAAAGATTGGTGAAGTCAAGCGTACGTCCCTTGCAGACAGAATCAGGGGAATTTATAATGGGGAACAAAGAAATGGAGGACCAATTAAATACATACTTTGGTTCTGTCTTCACAAAGGAGGACACAAATAACCTACCAGAGATGTCGGGGAACATAGGGTCTAATGAGAGGGAGGAACTGAAAGAAATCAGTATTTTTAAGGAAATGGTGTTAGGGAAATTGACGGAATTGAAGGCCGATAAATCCCCAGGGCCTGATAATCTACATCCTAGGGTACTTAAGGAAGTGGCCCTAGAAATAGTAGATGCATTGCTGGTCATCTTCCAGAATTCGATAGATTCTGGAACAGTACCCATGGATTGGAGGGTAGCTAATGTTACCCCACTATTCAAAAAGGTGGTAGAGAGAAAACGGGGAATTATAGACTGGTAAGCCTGACATTGGTAGTGGGGAAAATGCTAGAGTCCATTATAAAGGCTGTAATAGCAGAGCACTTGGAAAACAGTGACAGGATTGGACAAAGTCAACATGGATTTACAAAAGGTAAATCGTGCTTGACCAATCCACTGGAATTTTTTGAGGATGTAACTGGTAAAATAGATAAGGGAGAACCAGTGGATGTAGTGTATTTGGATTTTCAGAAGGCTTTCGATAAGGTCCCGCATAAGAGATTAGCGTGTAAAGTTAAGGCACATGGGATTGGGAGCAAGATATTAACTTGGATAGAGAACTGGTTGGCAGACAGAAAGCAAAGAGTTAGAATAAATGGGTCTTTCTCCGAGTGGCAGGCAGTGACTAGTGGTGTACCGCAGGGATCGGTCCTAGGACCCCAGCTAGTCACAATATATATTAATGATCTAGACGAGGGAACTAGATGTAATATCTACAAGTTTGCAGATGACAAAAAGCTGGGTGGGCGTGTGTGCTGTGAGGAGGATGCCGAGAAACTCCAGTATGATTTGGACAGGTTGGGTGATTGGGCAGAAGCATGGCAGATGCAATATAATGTGGATAAATGCGAGGTTATCCACTTTGGTGGCAAAAACAGGAAGGCAGATTATTATCTGAATGGAAATAGATTGGGAGAAGGGGAAGTGCAACGAGACCTGGGTGTCCTTGTGCACCAGTCGCTGAAGGTAAGCATGCAGGTGCAGCAGGCAGTTAAGAAGGCAAATGGTATGTTGGCCTTTGTAGCGAGAGGGTTCGAGTACAGGAACAAGGATGTCTTGCTACAGTTGTACAGGGCCTTGGTGAGACCACACCTTGAGTATTGTGTGCAGTTTTGTTCGCCTTATCTAAGGAAGGATGTTCTTGCCATGGTGGGAGTGCGGCAAAGATTCACCAGGCTGATACCTGGGATGGCAGGAATGACGTATGAGGAGAGATTGGATCGATTGGGCTTATACTCACTGGAGTTTAGAAGAATGAGAGGGGATCTCATTGAAACTTATAAAATTCTAACAGGACTAGACAGACTAGATGCAGGAAGGATGTTCCCGATGGCCGGGGAGTCCAGAACCAGGGGTCACAGGCTAAGGATAAGGGGTAAACCATTTAGGACAGGGATGAGGAGAAATTTTTTCACCCAGAGAGTGGTAAACCTGTGGAATTCTCTACCACAGAAGGCAGTAGAGGCCAATTCATTAAATATATTCAAGAAGGAGTTAGATATATTTCTTAAGGCTAAAGGGATCAAGGGATATGGGGAGAAAGCAGGGACAGGGTACTGAATTTGGATGATCAGCCATGATCACATTGAATGGCGGAGCAGGCTCGAGGGGCCGAATGGCCTACTCCTGCTCCTATCTATTATGTCCGTGTGTAATTGAGACACGGACTGCAGGAGTTGGTTATAACAGGTCTTTACTGAGTGGAGACAAACTGGAACTACTGTGCAAAAGTTACTACACAGGCTTATATACAGGGGTGGTCACTACTGGTACTGCAGTATACAGGGGCTGCAGAATATAGTTCCTTCTGCAAAGTACATACACTACACTATCTTCTATGTTTCTATGTAACATAACATTTGCCTTCCTAATTGCTTGCTGTACCTGCATGTTAACTTTGTGTGTTTCATGTACAAGGACACCCAAATCCCTCTGAGCACCAACAATTAATAGTTTCTCACCATTTAAAAAATATTCTGTTTTTCTATTCTTCCTACCAAAGTAAGTAACCTCACATTTCCCAACATTATACTCCATCTGCCACCTTCTTGCCCACTCACTTAACCTGTCTATGTCCCTTTGCAGACTCTTTGTGTCCTCCTCAGAGCTTTATATCGTCAGCAAATTTGGGTACATTACACTCGGTCCCTTCATCTAAGGCATTAATATAGATTGTAAATAGCTGAAGCCCCAGCATTTATCCTTGCGGCACCCCACTTGTAACAGCCTGCCAAAATGAACCGTTTATTCTGACTCTCTGTTTTCTGTCCTTTAACCAAACCTCTGTGCATGCTAATCACAGAATCACAGAAACCCCACAGTGCAGATAGAGGCCATTTCGGCCCATCGAGCCTGCACCGACACATATCCCACCCGATCCCCGTAACCCCTACACCAACACATATCCCACCCTATCCCTGTAACCCCACGTATTTAATCCCCCTAACACTAAGGGTCAATTTTTATCATAGCCAATCAACCTAACCCGCACATCTTTGGACTGTGGGAGGAAACCGGAGCACACGGAGAAAACCCACGCAAACACGGGGAGAATGTGCAAACTCCACACAGACAGTCACCCGAGGCCTTTCGTGTGGCACCTTATCGAATGCATTTTGAAAATCCAAATATACTACATCTACTGTTTCCTCTTTATCTACCCTGCTAGTTGCATCCTCAAAGAACTCTCACAGATTAGTCAAACATGATTTCCCTTTCATGAAACCATGTTGACTCTACCTAATCATATTATGATTTTCTAAGTGCCCTGTTACCACTTCGTTTAAAATGGATTCGAGCATTTTCCCTTGGCTTCTCATTGGCTGTTCCACTATGCGGAAGAGAGTTCCCACAATTTTGCAATATTGTGAGTAAACCAACAAAAGTTCTTTCGGACACCTTTAGTAACTCAATGTGCCCATGATTAGGCAATTTATAACAATTTGTAGGTCCATAGCTCATATCTACTTTACTTTGCATCGTAGAATTGTGGCATTTACAATGCAGGGCCGAATCCATGCTGCAAGCACTAAATGCAAACAGCCACATATACACATCCCAATGAATAAAAGGTAGAAGTAAAAGAAGCAATTCTTGACAAGGATACATGCTGCTGTTTAATAAATGATAGACGCACAGTATTTTATTATCTATATAAATTAGCACCCAGTCAAAAAATAAACCGACTGGTCAAGCAGGAATTCAAGTTAGGTTTGATGCAGGTTTACATTACAATATTTTGATGAATTTGTTACATTCTGAAATTTTTTAAAATTTGTTTGTGGGATGTGGGCATCGCTGGCAAGGCCAGCATTTATTGCCCATTCCTAATTGCCCTTGAGAAGGTGGTGGTAAGCTGCCTTCTTGAACTGCTGCAATCCGTGTGGTGAAGGTACTCCCACAGTGCTATTAGGTAGGGAGTTCCAGGATTTTGACCCAGCGACGATGAAGGAACGGCGATATACTTCTAAGTCAGGATGGTGTGTGACTTGGAGGGGAACTTGGAAGTGGTGATGTTCCCATGTGCCTGCTGCCCTTGTCCTTCTAGGTGGAAGAGGTCACAGGTTTCGGAGGTGATGCCGAAGAAGCCTTGGTGAGTTGCTGCAGTGCATTTTGTAGATGGTACGCACTGCAGCTGTGGTATGCCGGTGGTGGAGGGAGTGAATGTTTAAAGTGGTGGATGAGGTGCCAATCAATCGGGCTGCTTTGCCCTGATGGTGTCGAGCTTCTTGAGTGTTGTTGGAGTTGCACTCATCCAGGCAAGTGGAGAGTATTCCATCACACTCCTTACTTGTGCCTTGTAGATGGTGGAAAGGCTTTGGGGAGTCAGGAGGTGAGACACTCGCCGCAGAATACCTAGGGCTGGATTTTCATTGAGGAGGCGGGTAGGAGGCGGGACTACAACTTTCGGGGTTGTAATCCCGCCTCCATCGAGTTGTAGCCAACCCACGCGATTTTGACTTGTTAACCTTGTTGAGCCCACCCAGCGGGCTCAGCAGGCCAATTAAGGGCCACCCAGCAACAGGTGACGTCACAGATTGATATTTCATCTGTCAAGACCTTTTGACTGATGAAATATCAGTATTTGACAGCTGTTTGAAGCTGTCAAACACTGACAATCTGTACTCTAAGTTAATTCCTTCCCCTCAGGATGATTTAGAGATCTCTCCGGAACAGAAAGCTGAATGCTGCAATTTTTGACAGATCGCGGCGACTCTGTTTTCTGTGCCGGTGAGATGAGGGACTCCCGAGACCTGAAGGAAGGAAGGCTGTAAAGGTAAGTAAAACTTCTTTAAACACTTTAAACACACCAAACACACTTACCTCTGCACTCATGCACCCATCACTCACCTGAACACCGGCCATCTCGACCCCTCCAAGCCCTTCAGCCCGACGGCCCGCCTCACTAACTTGGCGTGGTTTGGAGCCATCGGGAATCCCACACTTCATGAATGAAAATAGGGATTAGGCTAAAAACTGCCTGTTAACTACCTGTTAACAGGCAGTTAATTGGCACTAATCCCCTTCCCGCCTCGGGGAGGCGGGTCCCAGTGCAGGTCGGGTACCTGCCTCCTTTGAAACTGGCATGGAGGCGTGTTAGGGGCGGGATGGATTCGTGCCCCCCGATTTCGGGATTTTAACCCCCCACACACCTCCAATCCCGCCTCCACGGCCCAATGAAAATCCTGCCCCTAGTCTCTGACCTGCTCTTGTAGCCACAGTATTTAATTGGCTGGTCCTGTTAAGTGGCAGGTAACATTGACCAGAAACTTATCAGCCCAAACCTGAATGTCGTCCAGGTCTTGTTGCATGTGGGCATGGACAGCTTCATTATCTGAGGAGTTGTGAATGGCACTGAACACTGTGCAGTCATCAGCGAACATCCCCATTTCTGACCTTATGTTGGAGGGAAGGTCATTGATGAAGCAGCTGAAGATGGTTGGGCCTAGGACACTGCCCTGACGAACTCCTGCAGCAATGTCCTGGGGCTGTGATGATTGACCTTCAACCACCACAACCATCTTCCCAATAATAATTCTATTTTGACAGTAATGAACCAGCTGAAAACAGTCACTAGGCTGGTAAAGTCTTTTATATATACATATCTTTGAGTTCAATATTGAATATTACAATTATTTCACAATATCTTTTTGGAATGTTTAAATGCAGGTAAATTTAGAGGTCTGTTCTTTTTGGGGAGTAGAGGATACATTTTATGCTTGTTAAGGTTAAGAATATTCATGCTGAGATGTGAAATATTTTCCCAATTCTTTCATTAGTGTCAGTATTAAGCACTCCAAGATTAGGTATCGGAGTGAATATTGACAACACTGTGTCAGCCAATGAGTTGGAGGCGGGAAAAGACTGTGGTTTTAAAAAACAGTATCTCCGAACTCATGACCGAAACAACAGCAAACAGAGTTTCCTAATCAAATATAGCAGGATTATTTCTTCATCAAAATGCAGTGAATGGAGGATAGTTACATATAAATTATGTGCGTAAAATCAGCCCCAGTCACTTACAGCAGTGCAGGCTCCAGGCATGATTGACGGGGGAATTACTCAATCATCTCCATTCTGGCCGGGACTTGTCGTGTCACCACAAGCCGCCGCAATATAAATAGGGTGAATCCCACATTACCTGGAGCGGAGATGAGTACAACAGTATCTGGAGGGGTTCAGTGTAACATAAACTTATTACTAGAGTTTTCAACATGATGTTCTCCAGGAGTAAAGCAATTGTTTTAATGTGCTATATTGATTTTTATTCAATAAACAATCTTAACATCATTGCATTGCAACAGCACTGTACAGCAGCCTCCATTTATAGATACTGTGACTATATTAGCTATGTACCCCACATATTGGCATAATAAACTTCAAACCCCAATCTTATACACTGAAATGGGACATTTACAATCTGATACAGGCAGTTGAACCCTAAGCTTTAACCTGTGGAATTTAACAATACTTTGACAGGGGCCAATAGATGCCCATATGAAGAAGTCAGTTTCATAGAGTCATAGAGTTATACAGCACAGAAAGAGGCCCTTCGGCCCATCGTGTCTGCGCCGACCATCAATCCCTGTCCAGTCTAATCCCATTTTCCAGCACTTGGTCCATAGCCTTGTATGCAATGGCATTTCAAGTGCTCATCCAAATGCTTCTTGAATGTTATGAGGTTTCCTGCCTCTACCACCCTTTCAGGCAGTGAGTTCCAGATTCCAACCACCCTCTGGGTGAAAAAGTTCCTCCTCAAATCCCCTCTAAACCTCCTGCCCCTTACCTTGAATCTATGCCCCCTTGTTATTGACCCCCCTACTAAGGGGAAAAGTTCCTCTTTATCTACCCTATCTATGCCCCTCATCATTTTGTACACCTCAATCAGGTCCCCCTTCAGCCTTCTTTGCTCCAAGGAAAACAACCCCAGCCTGTTTAGTCTTTCTTCATAGCTGAGGCGCTCCATCCCAGGTAACATCCTGGTGAATCTTCTCTGCACCCTCTCCAAAGCAATCACATTCTTCCTATAGTGAGGCAACCAGAACTGCACACAGTACTCCAGCTGTGGCCTCACCAGCGTTTTGTACAGCTCCATCATAACCTCCCTGCTCTTATATTCTATGCCTCGGCTAATGAAGGCAAGTATCCCATATGCCTTTTTAACCACCTTATCTACCTGTTCCGCTGCCTTCAGGGATCTATGTACATGTACACCAAGGTCCCTCTGACCCTCTGTACTTCCTAGGGTCCTACCACTCATTGTGTATTCCCTTGCCTTATTTGTCCGTCCAAAATGCATCACCTCGCACTTTTCAGGGTTAAATTCCATTTGCCACTTTTCCGCCCATCTGACCAACCCGTTTATATCGTCCTGTAGCCTGAGGCTTTCCTCCTCACAATTTACCACCCCACCAATTTTCGTGTCATCTGCAAACTTACTGATCATACCTTTTACATTCTCATCCAAATCATTTATGTAGATCACAAACAGCAAGGGTCCCAGCACCGATCCCTGAAGTACCCCACTGGACACAGGCTTCCAGTCACAAAAGCAACCTTCGACCATCACCCTCTGCCTCCTGCCACTCAGCCAGTTTAGGATCCAACGCGCCAAGGCACCCTGGATCCCATAGGCTCTTACCTTCTTGACCAGTCTCCTATGTGGGACTTTGTCAAAAGCTTTACTGAAATCCATGTAAACCACATTCACAGCATTTCCCTCATCCACACACCTAGTCACCCCCTCGAAAAATTCAATCAGATTGGTCAGACATGATTTACCCTTGACAAAGCCATGTTGACTATTCCCGATTAATCCTTGCCTCTCCAAGTGGAGACTAATTTTGTCCCTCAGAATTTTTTCCAATAATTTCCCTACCACAGATGTTAGGCTCACTGGCCTGTAATTCCCTGGTTTATCCCTGCTACCCTTCTTGAATAATGGTACTACGTTAGCTGTTCTCCAGTCCTCTGGTACATTCCCTGTGGCCAGAGAGGTTCTGAAAATTTGTGTCAGAGCCCCTGCAATCTCCTCCTTTGCCTCACACAACAGCCTGGGATACATCTCGTCTGGGCCTGGGGATTTATCCACTTTTTGGCCTGCTAAAACCGCTAGTACCTCCTCCCTCTCGATGCTAATATGTTCAAGTATGTCACAGTCCCCTTGCCCGATTTCTATGTCTACATCGTCTTTCTCCATAGTGAACACAGATGCAAAAAATTCATTTAAAACCCTGCCTACATCATCTGGCTCTACACACAGATTGCCACTTTGGTCCCTAATGGGCCCTACCCTTTCCCTGGTTATCCTCTTGCCCTTAATATACTTATAAAACATCTTAGGATTTTCCTTTATTTTGCTCGCCAGTGTTATTTCATGGCCCCTCCTCGCCCTCCTAATTTCTTTTTTATGTATGCCCCTGCACTTTTTATACTCCTCTAGGGCTTCCTCCGTCTTTAGTCTTTTGTAACTGCCAAAAGCCCCCCTTTTTCTCCTAATGCATTTTTGCATATCCCTTGTCATCCAAGGTTCCCTTTGCTTGTTGGTCCCACCCTTGACCTTTACAGGAACATGTTGGCGTTGTACCCTCTCTATTTCCCTTCTGAAAGTCTCCCACTGCTTTGATGTGGATTTTGCTATAAGTAGCTGCTCCCAGTCCACTTTGGCCAGATCCTGCCTTATCATATTAAAATCGGCCTTTCCCCAATTTAGAACCCTTATTTCCGGGCCGTCTTTGTCTTTTTCCATGACCACCTTAAATCTCACCGAATTATGGTCACTGTCGCCAAAATGCTCTCCTACTGACACTTCCACCACTTGCCCGGCTACATTCCCTACAATTAGGTCCAGTACCGCCCCCTCTCTTGTAGGACTTTCTACATGTTGTCTCAAAAAGCTCTCCTGGATGCACTTTAAGAATTCTGCACCCTCTAAGCCTTTCACACTCTGACTATCCCAATTAATATTGGGGAAGTTGAAATCCCCCACTATTATTACCCTATTATTTTCGCACTTCTCTGAGATTTGCCTTCATATCTGTTCCTCTATCTCCCCCTGACTGTTCGGGGGCCTATAGTACACTCCCAGCAAAGTGCTTGCCCCCTTTTTGTTTTTAAGTTCTACCCATATGGCCTCATTAGAGGAACCCGCTAATATATCATCCCTCCTTACAGCAGTAATTGATTCCTTAATTAATATTGCAACACCCCCTCCCCTTTTACACCCCCCTCTGTCTCGCCTGAAGATTCTATACCCCGGAATATTGAGCTGCCAGTCCTGACCCTCCCTCAACCATGTCTCCGTGATAGCAACAATATTGTACTCCCATGTGTTCAGCAACAACTTCAGTTCATCCACCTTATTTGCAAGACTCCTTGCATTAAAATAAATGCCTTCCAGCCTTGCCATATTCCCTTTTGCCTCCCCATATTTGCTCTGCCTTCCCAGCTGACTTGTTTTTTCCTCTGTATTTGGCTGTAAATCACCCCCTACTATAGTTCCACTCTGTATCCCATCCCCCTGCCAAGTTAGTTTAAACCCCCCCCAGCAGTGCTAGCAAACCTCCCCGCAAGGATATTGGTCCCCCTCTGGTTCAGGTGTAAACCGTCTGACTTGTACAAGTCCCACCTTTCCCAGAAGCAGACCCAGTGATCCAGGAAACTAAAGCCCTCCCTCCTGCACCATCCCTTCAGCCATGCATTCATCTGTTCTATCCTCCTATTCCTATACTCACTAGCACGTGGCACCGGGAGTAATCCAGAGATTACAACCTTTGAGGTCCTGCTCTTTAATCTTCCACCTAGCTCCTTAAATTCTTGCTGCAGGACCTCATCCCTCTTTTTACCTATGTTGTTGGTACCAATGTGGACCACGACCTCTGGCTGTTCACCCTCCCCCTCCAGAATGCCCTCTGGAAAATATTTAGAGAATATTAAATGGAATCACAAGCAGCAAGCTATTTTATCTAACAATCCATTCATCTTTATTTTGTCAGCACAACTAAGAACTGGCAAAGGAATAGGTTACCAGTGGAGCCGTTCCGCAGAAATGGGTTGTAGAGGTGATTGCAACTGAATTGACAAAATAAATCCATATTCTGCAAGGTGTCGTTATGCGAAACACCATATAAATACATTTGTTTTAAAAAGTTTTCCTTTGAAATGGATAAACACAGTAAAAAACCTTACCCAACAAGGTGGGCAATGATTTTCTTCCTCTGAGAAATAAGGCTGTGAATTGTATCAAAACAGGAGGCATCAGGCAGTCATTCTACAAAAATTGCACTGCTTAGCAACTGAGATGTGGGTTTTATGCCTGTGCAGTATAAAAAGAGAGACAATTTATTGGCCCACATTTTGCGGCCATTACGGGTGCGTACGAGTCTGCGCAAATTCCAAGTTTTCACGCATGAACTTGCGAACTTCTTGACACATCCAATGCATCCCTAGGAAAAGGGCATCCGCGGGTGGAGAACTTCTGCCAAGCGAATGCCCGTGAAATTTTTACGCCTGGTAAAAGCAAGCGTAACGCATGCTTTCACCAGCGTAAGAGCTTAACATAACATAAAAATAATTTTTTTAAATCATTTAAACATTAACAAAACTGTACAATAAGGTAAGGTTATTTTTAGCCCCATTAAAACATTTACATTTATTTTTCAAAAAATTAAATTTTGGTTTTAAATATATAATTAAATGGCATTTTAAATATGTAATTTTTGAAAATTATTTATTTGATGTGTACATATATTTTTGGGGGTATTCCCATTCATGATTATGGAGATTCTGTACATACGGTATCCCCATAAGCATGAATGGGGATTCCCTTCTGTCATTCGTTGGGCCAGCCCACGTGATCCCGGGGGCACTTGTGAACCGCCTGTGCCCCTGGGATACGTGGGTCTCTGCCCGCGGGTACCCAGAGAGGCCCAGGAGCACAAGTCTCCATACCCCCCGAACCACCAGGTACACGGGCATTTTATTTGCAGATCGGAGGCATTTTCCCACGGGAAGCCTTCGACCGCAAATTCAGGGCCATTATATTCCATTCACATGGGGAAAATGGAAATAACTTTATATTCTATATAATCTGGGTGCTTTATTAATAATTGTAACTTGACATTACACACCAAACAGTAATTTGCAACAGAGTGCTGCTGATGGCACTAAATTCAGTTGCAAATAGACATGAATTGAATGTTGTAGAGAAAAGATAGTCAAACACTATTGTTTCATGTTGTTTGAAAGCGCGTGACGACTTTTATTGCCGTCTTTCGTCACTTTTGGATTAACCATTTCTTTTACTGCAAGAGGTTCAAAGATTTGAAGGGAGGCTGACAGATTTTATTATTTAATTCCCATCAGAGACAGCTCTTGTGAGCTGGAGAGCTGGTGACACAGATTTCATATCTGCAGCAATAACTTTGAAACCTGACAAGAGAATGCTCGTTCATACAACATTGACGTGGTCTTCGGATCAGAGATTGGACCCTTCCAATGGGGAAATGAAGCTGTCATTCATAGACTGTGAAATTCACTGAATCAATACTTGGGCATGATTCCTCCTTGTGTTTTTTTTCTTACTCCCTGGTTCTGTTGAACACAATTCTTTATACAAGGGCTCATGCAAGCCATTTGTTGTAGCAAAGGAAATGCCAAAATTCGAAGGGGCAGTTGCAGCATCTCACAGACTATGTCGGTGTCACTTTCATTTCACACACTCCATGCCAGCCTTTCTCTCTGTTCCACTCTGCCACTGACGCAGTGCACCAAATGTGATGCTATTGTGAGCTGAGTGTGCCGAGGATGCGGTCACTCATTGGGGGTAATTTTAACGTTTATCATCTGGCGAAAAACGAGTGCTCGCGAATCAGCAGCCCGTTTTACACCTCGCCCAATTTTCTTTTCCAGTCAGAGTGTAAAACGGGCTGCTGATTTGCTATCAACCATTTTTTGCCCAACGTTGAAAGGAAAAATTACTCAAATTCTCTCCAAGGTGGAATATTGCACTGTGACTTATTTATTAGACATGTTATATCCCATCTATGCTGTGGGGCTGCTCCCAGCAACGGTGCTGCAGCAATGTAGTGACACTGCTAAGGACTCTGAATTCACCCTATTCAAAATGAAGGTGGATTCAGAACACCACGGGCAAGACAGAAGCAACTGCCCATACACAAGATCATGGCCCTGAAAATCCTTCCAACATAGTCCTGCCATAACAGCAGGAATCCAGTGGAAGTGCATGCAACGTAAGAACATAAGAATTAGGGGCAGGGGTAGGCCATACAACCTTTCGGACCTGCTCCGCCATTCAATAAGAAAGAAAGACTTGCATTCAAATAGCCCCTTTCATGTCCCCCGGACGTCCCAAAGTGCATTACAGCCAATGAAGTACTTTTCGAATCATAGTCACCGTTGTAATGTAGGAAACCTCGATCATGGCTGATCTTCAACCTCAAAACCACTTTCCCGCCCGATCCCCATATCCCTTAATTCCCCTAGAGTCAATCTCAGCCTTGAATATGCTCAATGACTCAGCATCCACAGCCCTCTGGGGGAGAGAATTCCAAAGATTCACAACCCACTGAGTGAAGAAATTCCTCCACATCTCAGTCTTAAATGGCCGACCCCTTATCCTGAGACTGTGACCCCTAGTTCTAGACTCTCCAGCCAGGGGAAACAACATCTCAGCAGCTACCCTGTCATTCCCCCTCAGAATCTTACATGTTTCAATGACTTCACTTGTCATTCTTCTAAACTCCAAAGAGTATAGGCACAATCTACTCAATCTCTCCTCATAGGACAACCCTCTCATCCCAGGAATCAATTTAGTGAACCTTCGTTGCAACGTCTCTAAGGCAAGTATGTCCTTCCTCAGATAAGGAGACCAAAACTGTGCACAGTGCTCCAGGTGTGGTCTCACCAAAGCCCTGCACACATGAAGCAAGACTTCCATCCTCTTGTACTCCAATCCCCTTGCAATAAAGGCCAACATGCCATTTGCCTTCCTAATTGCTTCCTGTACTTGCATGCTAACTTTCTGTGTTTCCTGTATGAGGACATTTAAATCTCTCTGAACACCAACGTTTAATAGTTTTCACCATTTAAAAAATATTCTGTTTTTCTATTCTTCCTACCAAAGTGAATAACCTCGCATTTCCCCACATTATACTCCATGTGGCAACTTATTGCCCACTCACTTAAACTGTCTATATCCCTTTGCAGGCTCTTTGTGTCCTCCTCACAGCTTTCTTTCCCACCTAGCTTGGTATCATCAGCAAACGTGGATACATTGCACTCAGTCCCATCATCTAAATCATTAACATAGATTGTAAATAGCTGAGGCCCAAGCACTGATGCTTGCGCTAACCCACTAATTACCACCTGGGCTAATCATCCAGAGATGTGAGTTCAAATCCCACCATGGCAGCTGGGAAATTTAAATAAGACTAAAACCAGACGGACCACCCGGTATCGACCTTGGCACCGGCTTTGGACATGACAACGGCACACCCAGCCCAGTCGGCCCTGCAAAGTTCTCCTCCCTAACATCTGAGGACTTGTGCAAAAATTAGGAGAGCTGTCCCACAGACTAGTCAAGCAACAGCATGACATAGACATACGCACAGAATCATACCTTTCAGCCAATGTCCCAGATTCTTCTATCACTGTCCCTGGGTATGTCCTGTCCCACCGGCAGGACAGACTCACCAGAGGTGGTGGCACAGTGGTATACAGTCGGGAGGGAGTGGCCCCGGGAGTCCTCAACATTGACTCCGGACCCCATGAAGTCTCATGGCTTCGGGTCAAGCACGGGCAAGGAAACCTCCTGCTGATTACCACCTACCGCCCTCCCTCAGCTGATGAATCAGTACTCCTTCATGTTGAACACCACTTGGAAGAAGCACCGAGGGTAGCAAGGGCACAGAATTTACTCTGGGTGGGGGACTTCAATGTCCATCACCAAGAGTGGTTCGGTAGCACCACTACTGACCGAACAGGCCAAGTCCTGAAGGACATAGCTGACAGACAAGGACTGCGGCAGGTGGTGAGAGAACCAACACAAGGGCAAAACATACTTGAGGTCATCCTTACCAATCTACCTGTTGCAGATGCATCTTTGCATGACAGCATTGGTAGCAGTGACTACCGCACAGTCCTTGTGGAGACAAAATCTTGTCTTCCACTGAGGACACACACCATTGTGTAGCACTACCACCGTACTAAATGGGATAGATTCAGAACACATCTAGCAGCTCAAAACTGGTTCCATGAGGAGTCATAGAGTCATAGAGTCATAGAGTTATACAGCACGGATAGAGGCCCTTCGGCCCATCGTGTCCGCGCCGGCCATCACGCCCTGTCTAATCTAATCCCATATTCCAGCATTTGGTCCGTAGCCTTGTATGCTATGGCATTTCAAGTGCTCATCCAAATGCGTCTTGAATGTTGTGAGGGTTCCAGCCTCCACAACCCTTCCGGGCAGTGAGTTCCAGACTCCAACCACCCTCTGGGTGAAAAAGTTCTTTCTCAAATCCCCTCTAAACCTCCCGCCCTTTACCTTGAATCTGTGCCCCCTAGTTATTGACCCTTCTACTAAGGGAAAAAGCTCCTTAGTATCCATCCTATCTATGCCCCTCATAATTTTGTACACCTCAATCATGTCCCCCCTCAGCCTCCTCTGCTCCAAGGAAAACAACCCCAATCTGCCCAGTCTCTCTTCATAGCTGAAGCGTTCTAGCTCTGGTAGCATCCTGGTGAATCTCCTCTGCACCCTCTCCAAAGCTATCACATCCTTCCTGTAGTGTGGCGACCAGAACTGCACACAGTATTCCAGCTGTGGCCTAACCAGTGTTTTATACAGCTCCATCATAACCTCCTTGCTCTTATATTCTATGCCTCGGCTAATGAAGGCAAGTATCCCATATGCCTTTTTTACCACCTTATCCACCTGTTCCGCCGCCTTCAGGGATCTGTGTACTTGCACACCCAGATCCCTCTGACCCTCCGTCTTGCCTAGGGTCTTACCATTCATTGTGTATTCCCTTGCCTTGTTAGTCCCCCCAAAGTGCATCACCTCACACTTTTCCAGGTTAAATTCCATTTGCCACTGTTCCGCCCATCTGACCAACCCATCGATATCGTCCTGCAGACTGAGACTACCCTCCTCGCTATTTACCACCCTACCAATTTTTGTATCATCCGCGAACTTACTGATCATACCTTTTACATTCATATCCAAGTCATTAATATAGACCACAAACAGCAAGGGACCCAGCACCGATCCCTGTGGTACCCGACTGGCCACAGGCTTCCAGTCACAAAAACAACCTTCGACCATCACCCTCTGCCTTCTGCCACTAAGCCAGTTTTGTATCCAACGTGCCAAGGCACCCTGGATTCCATGGGCTCTTACCTTCTTGACCAGTCTCCTGTGCGGGACTTTATCGAAGGCCTTACTGAAATCCATGTATACCACATCCACTGCGTTACCCTCATCCACACACCTAGTCACCCCCTCAAAAAATTCAATCAAATTAGTCAGACATGATCTTCCCTTGACAAAGCCATGTTGACTATCCCTGATTAATCCTTGCCTCTCCAAGTGGAGACTGATTTTGTCCCTCAGAATTTTTTCCAATAATTTTCCCACCACTGATGTTAGGCTCACTGGCCTGTAGTTCCCCGGTTTTTCCCTACTCCCCTTCTTGAATAATGGAACTACATTAGCGGTTCTCCAGTCCTCTGGCACATCCCCTGTGGCCAGAGAGGTTCTGAATATGTGTGTTAGAGCCCCCGCAATCTCTTCCTTTGCCTCACACAGCAGCCTGGGATACATTTCGTCCGGGCCTGGGGATTTATCCATTTTTAGGCCTGCTGAAACCGCCAATACCTCCTCCCTCTCGATGTTAATGTGTTCGAGCATATCACAGTCCCCCCGCCCTATTTCTATGTCTACATCGTCCCTCTCCATAGTGAAAACAGATGCAAAAAATTCATTTAGAACCCCTCCTACATCTTCCGGCTCCACACACAGATTGCCACTTTTGTCCCTAATGGGCCCTATTTTTTCCCTAGTTATCCTCTTACTCTTAATATACTTATAAAACATCTTAGGATTTTCCTTTATTTTGCTCGCCAGTGTTATTTCATGGCCCCTCCTTGATCTCCTAATTTCTTTTTTAAGTATCCCCCTGCACTTTTTGTACTCCTCTAGGGCTTCCTCCGTCTTTAGCCTTTTGTATCTGCCAAAAGCCCTCCTTTTTTTTCTAATCCATTCTCGTATATCCCCTGACATCCACGGTTCCCTGTGGTTTTTGGAACCACCCTTGACCTTTACGGGAACATGTTGCCATTGTATGATCTCAACCTCCCTTCTGAAAGCCTCCCATTGCTCCGATGCGGATTTTCCTACAAGTAGCTGATCCCAGTCCATTTTGGCCAGATCCTGCCTTATCCTATTAAAATCGGCCTTCCCCCAATTTAGAACCTTTATTTCCGGCCCATCCCTGTCCTTTTCCATGACCACCTTAAATCTCACCATATTATGGTCACTGTCACCAAAGTGCTCACCTACTAGCACTTCTTCCACTTGGCCGGCCACATTCCCTAGAATTAGGTCCAGTACCGCCCCCTCTCTTGTAGGACCTTCTACATGCTGGCTCAAAAAGCTCTCCTGGATGCACTTTAAGAATTCTACACCCTCTGTGCCTTTCACACTCTGACTATCCCAGTTAATATTGGGGAAGTTGAAATCCCCCATTATTATTACTCTATTATTTGCACATTTCTCTGAGATTTGCCTACATATCTGTTCCTCTATCTCCCCCTGACTGTTTGGAGGCCTATAGTACACTCCCAGCAAAGTGCTTGCCCCCTTCTTGTTTTTAAGCTCCACCCATATGGCCTCATTAGAGGAACCTGCTAATATGTCATCCCTCCTTACTGCAGTAATTGACTCCTTAATTAATATTGCTACACCCCCTCCTCTTATACCCCCCCCTCTGTCTCGCCTGAAGATTCTGTACCCCGGAATATTGAGCTGCCAGTCTTGCCCCTCCCTCAACCATGTCTCCGTGATAGCAACAATATCATACTCCCATGTGTTTATCAACACCTTCAGTTCATCCACCTTATTTGCAAGACTCCTTGCATTAAAATAGATGCCATCCAGCCTTGCCCTTGTATATTTGCCCTGTCTACCAAGCTGACTTGTTTTTTTCTCTATAATTGACAGCACATCACCCCCTCTTTCAGCTCCCCTCTGTATCCCATCCCCCTGCCAAGTTAGTTTAAACCCCCCCCAACAGTGCTAGCAAACCTCCCCGCAAGGATATTTGTCCCGCTCTGGTTCAGGTGCAACCCGTCCGACTTCTACAAGTCCCACCTTCCCCAGAAGCAGGCCCAGTGATCCAGGAAAGTAAAACCCTCCCCCCTACACCAACTCTTTAGCCACGCATTCATCTGCTCTATCCTCCTATTCCTATACTCACTAGCATGTGGCACTGGGAGTAATCCAGAGATTACAACCTTTGAGGTCCTGCTCTTTAATCTGTTACCTAGCTCCCTAAATTCTTGATGCAGGACCTCATCCCCCTTCCTACCTATGTCGTTGGTCCCAATGTGGACCACGACCTCTGCCTGCTCACCCTCCCCCTTAAGAATGCCCTGTAGCCGCTCAGTGACATCCATGACCCTGGCCCCAGGGAGGCAACAAACCATCCTGGAGTCACGTTTGCGGCCACAGAAACGCCTATCTGTTCCCCTTACGATAGAATCCCCTACCACTATTGCTCTCCCACTCTTTTTCCTCCCTTTCTGAGCAGCAGAAGCGTCCCTGGTGCCAGGAAGCTGGCTGCTGCTGCCTTCCCCTGGTGAGTCATCCCCCTCAACAGTATCCAACTTGGTATACTTGTTTGAAAGGGGGATGTCCGCAGGGGGCCCCTGCACTTCCTGCCTGCCTCTGTTGCTCCGCCTGATGGTCACCCCCTGTGCAGCCCTACCCTGAGGCGTGAACAACTAGCTAAACGTGCTATCCACGACCCTCTCAGCATCGCGCATGCTCCAAAACTCATCCACCCGCAGCTCGAGCGCCACAATGCGGTCTACAAGTAGCTGCAGCTGGATGCATTTCCCGCACACATGGTCGCCAGGGACACTGGCAGCGTCCCTGATTTCCCATATAGAGCAAGAGGAGCAGAACACGGGTCTGAGCTCTCCTGCCATGACTTACTCCTTTAATTAATCTAAAAATTTATTCAATACCCCAGTTACAGGTATACTCTAGGGCGCTTTATTTACCAACTGTCCTCACTACAACACAGAGCCCCTAGAAATTTAACACCACAGAATTCAAGCTTGTAATGAAAAGAGAGAAATACTCACCAACCAATCACTTACCTGCTCCCTGGTGACGTCACACCCCGATTACTTTTTACCTCTCTGCAACTTCTGAGCTCGCAGACTGGAGTTTGGTAGGCCTCTCCTGGCCCCGCTGCTGCCTTTTGTAGCTCGCCGCCGCCGAGTCTCCCGCAGGTCCGCTGCTCCCGCTACCTGCCGCCGCTGCTCTGAGGCCTCTCCTGGCCCCGCTGCTGCCTTTTGTAGCTCGCTGCCGCCGCCGCCACCGAGTCTCCCGCAGGTCCGCTGCTCCCGTTACCTGTCGCCGCTGCTCTGAGGCCTCTCCTGGCCCCGCTGCTGCCTTTTGTAGCTCACCGCCGCCGCCGCCGCTGAGTCTCCCGCAGGTCCGCTGCTCCCGCTACATGCCGCCGCTGCTCTGAGGCCTCTCCTGGCCCCGCTGCCGCCTTTTGTAGCTCGCCGCCGCCGCCGCCGCCGAGTCTCCCGCAGGTCCGCTGCTCCCGCTACCTGCCGCCGCTGCTCTGAGGCCTCTCCTGGCCCTGCTGCCGCCTTTTGTAGCTCGCCGCCGCCGCCGCCGCCGAGTCTCCCGCAGGTCCGCTGCTCCCGCTACCTGCCGTGCAGAAGAGCATGCCAGGAGCAGCACCAGACATACCTAAAAATGAGGTGCCAACCTGGGAAGCTGCAACACAGGACTACATGCATGCTAAACATCGGAAGCAGCATGCTATAGACAAAACTAAGCTAAGCGATCCCACAATCGACGGATAAGTTCAAAGCTCTGCAGTCCTGCCACATCCAGTCGTGAATGGTGGTGGACAATTAAACAACTAACGGGAGAAGGAGACTCCAGGAATATCCCCATCCTCGATGATGATGGAGCCCAGCATGTGAGTGCAAAAGACAAGGCTGAAGCGTTTGCAATCATCTTCAGCCAGAAGTGCTGAGTGGATGATTCATATTGGCCTCCTCCTGAGGTCCCCAGCATCACAGAAACCAGTCTTCAGCCAATTCAATTCACTCCACGTGATATCAAGAAATGGCTGAGCGCACTGGATACAGCAAAGGCTAAGGGCCCTGACAACGTCCCAGCTGTCGTGCTGAAGACTTGTGCTCCAGAAATAGCCACGTCTCTAGCCAAGCTGTTGCAGTACAGCTACAACACTGGCATCTACCCAACAATGTGGAAAACTGCCCAGGTGTGTCCTGTCCACAAAAGCAAGACAAATCCAATCAGGCCAATTACCGCCCCGTCAGTCTACTCTCAATCATCAGCAAAGTGATGGAAGGTGTCGTCGACAGTGCTATCAAGCGGCACTTATTCACCAATAACCTGCACACCGATGCTCAGTTTGGGTTCCGTCAGGACCACTGGGCTCCAGACCTCATTACAGCCTTGGTCCAAACATAGACAAAGGAGCTGAATTCCAGAGGCGAGGTGAGAGTAACTGCCCTTGACATCAAGGCAGCATTTGACCGAGTGTGGCATCAAGGAGACCTAGTAAAACTGAAGTCAATGGGAATCAGGGGGAAATCTCTCCACTGGCTGGAATCATACCTAGCACAAAGGAAGATGGTTGGGGTTGTTGGAGAACAATTCCCCTCAGCCCCAGGACATCACTGCAAGAGTTCCTCAGGGCAGTGTCCTAGGCTCAACCATCTTCAGCTCCTTCATCAAAGACCTTCCCTCCATCATAAGGTCAGTAATGGGAATGTTTGCTGATTATTGCACAGTGTGCAGCGCCATTCACAACTCCTCAGATAACGAAGCAATCCATGCCCGAATGCAGCAAGACCTGGATGACATTCAGGCTTGGGCTGATAAGTGGGAAGTAACATTTGCGCTAGGCAATGACTATCTCCAACAAGCGAGAGTCTAACCACTGCCCCATGACATCCAACGGCATTACCATCGCCAAATCTCCCACCATCAACATCCTGGGAGTCACCATTGACCAGAAACTTAACTGGACTAGCCACATAAATACTGTGGCTACAAGAGCAGGTCAGTGGCTGGGTATTCTGTGGCGAGTGTCTCGCCTTCTGACTCCCCAAAGCCTTTCCACCATCTACAAGGCACAAGTCAGGAGTGTGATGGAATACTCTCCACTTGCCTGGATGAATGCAGCTCCAACAACACTCAAGAAGCTCGACACCATCCAGGACAAAGCAGCCCGCTTGATTGGCAGCCCATCCACCACCTTAAACATTCACTCCCTGCACCACCGGCGCACCGTGGCTGCAGTGTGTACCATCTACAAGATGCACTGCAGCAACTCGCCAAGGCTTGTTCGGCAGCACCTCCCAAACCCGCGACTTCTACCACCTAGGTGAGGAGTGCAGCGCGACCGGCGGCAGTTAAAAGCGACGGATTCAGCGAGGCCCGACCAGAGCGACGGACCTGGGTGAGGAGTGCAGCGTGACCGGCGGCAGTTAAATGCGGCAGATTCAGCGAGGCCCGACCAGAGTGACGGACCTGGGTGAGGAGTGCAGCGCGACCAGCGGCAGTTAAAAGCGGCGGATTCAGCGAGGCCCGACCAGAGCAACGGACCTGGGTGAGGAGTGCAGCGTGACCGGCAGCAGTTAAAAGTGGCGGATTCAGCGAGGCATACCAATTCAACAGCAGGGGAGAGAGGTAAAAAGTAATCCAAGTGTGACGTCACCAGGAAGCAGGTAAGTGATTGGTTGGTGAGTATTTCTTTCTCCTTTTCATTAGAAGCTTAAATTCTGCGGTTTATATTTTCTTGCGTCTCTGTGGTGTAGTGGGGAAAGCTGG
Source organism: Somniosus microcephalus (assembly GCF_052327205.1). NCBI lineage: Eukaryota > Metazoa > Chordata > Chondrichthyes > Squaliformes > Somniosidae > Somniosus > Somniosus microcephalus. Next base: position 108,009,521 of record NC_140991.1, read on the forward strand.
TAAATAAGCACCCTAGAGTATATCTTTAACTGGTGGTATTGAATGAATTTAAATTAATTAAAGGGGTAAGTCATGCCAGGAGAGCCCAACCCCGTGTTATGCTCCTCTTGCTCTATGTGGGAATTCAAGGACGCTGCCAGTGTCCCTGACAACCACGTGTGCCAGAAATGCATCCAGCTGCAGCTACTAACGGGCCGTATTGAGGCGCTGGAGCTGCGGATGGATGGGTTATGGAGCATTCACGATGCTGAGAGGGTCGTGGATTACACGTTTGATGAGTTGGTCACGCCGCAGGGTAGGGCTGCACAGGCAGAAGGGAAATGGGTGACCACCAGGCGGAGCAGTAGAAGCAGGCAGGTAGTGCAGGGGACCCCTGTGGCCATCCCCTTTCAAACAGGTATACCAATTTGGATACTGTTGAGGGGGATGACTCACCAGGGGAAGGCAGCAGCAGCCAACATCCTGGCACCAGGGGTGCTTCTGCTGCTCAGGAAGGGAGGAAAAAGAGTGGGAGAGCAATAGTGGTAGGGGATTCTATCGTAAGGGGAACAGATAGGTGTTTCTGTGGCCATAGACATGACTCCAGGATGGTTTGTTGCCTCCCTGGTGCCAGGGTCAAAGATGTCACTGAACGGCTGCAGGGCATTCTGAAGGGGGAGGGTGAACAGGCAGAGGTCGTGGTTCACATTGGGACCAACGACATAGGTAGGAAGAGGGATGAGGTCCTGCAGCAAGAATTTAGGGAGCTAGGTAGCAGATTAAAGAGTAGGACCTCAAAGGTTGTAATCTCTGGATTACTCCCGGTGCCACGTGCTAGTGAGTATAGGAATAGGAGGATAGAGCAGATTAATGCGTGGCTAAAGAGTTGGTGCAGGAGGGAGGGCTTTAGTTTCCTGGATCACTGGGCCTGCTTCTGGGGAAGGTGGGACTTGTACAAGTCGGACGGGTTGCACCTGAACCAGAGCGGGACAAATATCCTTGCAGGGAGGTTTGCTAGCACTGTTCGGGGGGGGTTTTAACTAAAATGGCAGGGGGTTGGGAACCTGAGCAGGGAGACAGAGGAAAGGAAAACAGGGATAAAAGCAAAAGATAGGAAGGAGAAAAACAAAAGTGGCAGTCAGAGAAATCAACGGTTTAAATCAAACGTGGACACAGTAAATCATAATTTTAATAGGTCTAAGAGCGTTAAAAAAACAAGCCTGAAGGCTTTGTGTCTTAATGCGAGGAGCATTTGTAATAAGGTGGATGAATTGGCTGCGCAAATAGAGATAAACGAATATGATTTGGTTGGGATTACGGAAACGTGGCTCAAGGATGGCCAAGACTGGGAACTCAACATCCAGGGGTATTCGATATTCAGGAAAGATAGGCAAAAAGGAAAGGGAGGTGGGGTAGCATTACTGGTTAAAGAAGGGATTAATACAATTGTAATGAAGGATATTAGCTCTGATGATGTGGAATCTGTATGGGTAGAATTGAGAAATACTAAGGGGGAAAAAACATTAGTGGGAGTGGTATATAGACCTCCAAAGAGTAAGGCGGAGGTTGGGGATGGCATTAAAAGGGAAATTAAAGAAGCGTGCAATAAGGGCACAGCAGTCATCATGGGTGACTTTACTCTACATATAGATTGGGCCAACCAAATTAGTAACAATACTGTGGAGGAGGAATTCCTGGAGTGTTTACAGGATGGTTTCCTGGATCAATATGTTGAGGAACCAACCAGAGATCAGGCCATCTTAGATTGGGTATTATGTAACGAGAAAGGATTAATTAGCAATCTTGTTGTACGAGGCCCCTTGGGTCGGAGCGATCATAATACGATCGAATTCTTCATTAAGATGGAGAATGAAGTAGTTGACTCAGAGACAAGGGTCCTCAATTTAAATAAAGGAAACTACGATGGTCTGAGGAGCGAGTTGGGTAGGATTGATTGGGGAATGGCACTCAAAGGGTTGACGGTGGATAGGCAATGGCAAACATTCAAAGACCGAATGGATGAGCTACAGAATTTGTTCATCCCAGTTTGGCATAAAAATGAAACAAAAAAGGTGACTCAACCGTGGCTAACAAGGGAAATTAGGGATAGCATAAGATCCAAGGAGAGGACATATAAATTGGCTAGAAAAAGCAATAATCCTGAGGATTGGGAGCAGTTTAGGAGTCAACAAAGGAGGACAAAGGGATTAATTAAGAAAGGGAAAATAGAATATGAGAGTAAGCTAGCAGGGAACATAAAAACTGACTGTAAAAGCTTTTATAGGTATGTGAAGAGAAAAAGATTGGTGAAGTCAAGCGTAGGTCCCTTACAGTCAGAATCAGGGGAATTTATAATGGGAAACAAGGAAATGGCAGACCAACTAAATACATACTTTGGTTCTGTCTTCACAAAGGAGGACACAAATAACCTCCCAGGGAACATAGGGTCTGATGAATCACAGAATCACAGAAACCCCACAGTGCAGATAGAGGCCATTTCGGCCCATCGAGCCTGCACCGACACATATCCCACCCGATCCCTGTAACCCCATGTATTTAATCCCCCTAACACTAAGGGTCAATTTATCATAGCCAATCAACCTAACCCGCACATCTTTTGGACTGTGGGAGGAAACCGGAGCACCCGGAGGAAACCCACGCAAACACGGGGAGAATGTGCAAACTCCACACAGACAGTCACCCGAGGCCGGATTCGAACCCGGGTCCCTGGCGCTGTGAGGCAACAGTGCTAACCACTATGCCACCGAGGAACTGAAAGAAATCCGTATTTGTAGGGAAATGGTGTTAGGAAAATTGATGGGACTGAAGGCCGATAAATCCCCAGGGCCTGATGGTCTACATCCCAGGGTACTTAAGGAAGTGGCCCTAGAGATAGTAGATGCATTACTGGTCATCTTCCAGAACTCGATAGACTCTGGAACGGTACCCATGGATTGGAGGGTAGCTAATGTTACCCCACTATTCAAAAAAGGTGGTAGAGAAAAAGCGGGGAATTATAGACCGGTAAACCTGACATCGGTAGTGGGGAAAATGCTAGAGTCTATTCTAAAAGATGTAATAGCAGAGCACTTGGAAAGCAGTGACAGGATCGGACAAAGTCAACATGGATTTACAAAAGGTAAATCATGCTTGACTAATCTACTGGAATTTTTTGAGGATGTAACTGGTAAAATAGATAAGGGAGAACCAGTGGATGTGGTGTATTTGGACTTTCAGAAGGCTTTCGATAAGGTCCCACATAAGAGATTAGCGTGCAAAATTAAATCACATGGGATTGGGGGCAAGGTATTGACTTGGATAGAGAACTGGTTGGCGGACAGAAAGCAAAGTGTTGGAATAAACGGGTCGTTTTCCGAGTGGCAGGCAGTGACTAGTGGGTTACCGCAAGGATCGGTCCTAGGACCCCAGCTGTTCACAATATATATCTTAATGATCTGGACGAGGGAATTGGATGCAATATCTCCAAATTTGCAGACGACACAAAGCTGGGTCGGCGTGTGTGCTGTGAGGAGGATGCCGAGAAACTCCAGGATGATTTGGACAGGTTGGGCGATTGGGCAGAAACATGGCAAATGCACTATAATGTGGATAAATGCGAGGTTATCCACTTTGGTGGCAAAAACAGGAAGGCAGATTATTATTTGAATGGCAATAGATTGGGAGAAGGGGAAGTGCAAAGAGACCTGGGTGTCCTTGTGCACCAGTCGCTGAAGGTAAGCATGCAGGTGCAGCAGGCGGTTAAGAAGGCAAATGGTATGTTGGCCTTTGCAGCAAGAGGGTTCGAGTAAAGGAACAAGGATGTCTTGTTACAGTTGTACAGGGACTTGGTGAGACCGCACCTTGAGTATTGTGTGCAGTTTTGGTCACCTTACCTGAGGAAGGACATTCTTGCCATGGAGGGAGTGCAGCAAAGATTCACCAGGCTGATACCTGGGATGGCAGGAATGACGTATGAGGAGAGAGTGTGTCGATTGGGCTTATACTCTTATACTCACTGGAGTTTAGAAGATTGAGAGGGGATCTCATCCAAACCTATAAAATTCTGTCAGGTCTGGACAGACTAGATGCAGGAAGGATGTTTCTGATGGCCGGGGAGTCCAGAACTAGGGGTCATAGTCTAAGGATAAGGGGTAAGCCATTTAGGATACAGATGAGGAGGAATTTCTTCACCCAGAGAATGGTGAACCTGTGGAATTCTCTACCACAAAAGGCAGTTGAGGCCAATTCATTAAATATATTAAAGAAGGAGTTAGATATATTTCTTAAAGCTAAAGGGATCAAGGGATATGGGGAGAAGGCAGGGACCGGGTACTGAATTTGGATGATCAGCCATGATCTCATTGAATGGCGGAGCAGGCTCGAAGGGCCGAATGTCCAGGCTGAAGGCTCTGATACAGTTCGTGAAGTGGAGAGGGATGCACAGAAGGCTAGAGACAGAAAACCGAAAGGTATACACTGGGACATTGAGCTGGAGGAGGTTGCAGAGGTAGAGAGTGGGAAGGCAATGAAGTTGAGGTTAAAATAACAAAAGTATGGATAAGGATTTCAGTCGAAGTGGGGTTTAGGGGCAGAGACAGTCCATTTTGTGGAGGTGAAAATAAGTGTGCTGGATAGAATGTGGGGTTTGAAGCTCAGCTCAGGGTCAACCCCAAAGAAGGTTGAAGGATTGAGGCAAGCTTCTAATTTCCTGAAAAATTGTTGAATTTTCTTTCAGCAAGAAATTCAAGCTGACCTGACAGAAAAGATGAAGTTGAGCTAGGTTTTCACTTGTACTGTTTTAGTGGCTCAGATCTGGGGTCAAATCAATTGTTTGGCAGATTATGATTAGTTCAAGTAAATGGATGCAAAAACACACAATTAAGCTGCTTCGCCCACTCTTATTGTTCTGACAAATGAAATGCAGACAGTGCAGCCTAAAAATTACTATTATAAAGGTTTTTGCTGGTATGCAGTGGCACAGTAAAATAAAGAGTGCATTGTAGTGCATGTTTCTCAATCAGTAAAAGCTCCCTCTCATATTTCTGGCCTTGGAGAGATTTCTGCACACTACATTGCATAATATAAGCTTTAATGCAATTAAAGCTATAAATGTTGGCATAGTTAGCACTAACTTGGAAAATTTCCTCATGGCCTTACGAGGCCAAAGTTTAGCAGAAAGGCAGTGACTGAACTGAGAGACCTTTAAACAACACCTTCAATCTCCACAGCACAGCAAATAGCCATCAAGATTACCACGGCTGATAATTTTTATGTTTCCTGTAGTCCATCAGTCCATTCTAAGTGTTGATCACTCCGTGTGAGAAGAAAATCTCTCTGATGTCACTCATTTTACTAGTTTAAACCTCTTGTGCTATTAACTTAACTTAATTTTTAGTATTTACCTTTTCCATAGTATTTACCATCTTATATATTGCTGTATGGTCACCTCGGGGATATCTATTTTCAAGGATGAAGAATCAAGGTTTTTCTAGTCTTTCCTCATGAGACCTAAAAGACTGAGGATGAGTCATGTGGCTCTTCTCTGTGTAATGATATCAGCAAATAGTGATGGTATTTGCCTGTTTGATTATTATGCCTTACCAGCATATTTGCCTGTTTGATTATTTATGCCTTACCAGCAGAGGGCATGTGAGAGAGACAGTTTAGTTTTAGTTTCGTTTTAGATGGATCTCTAAGATGGTGTCCCCTGTAATGCTGTTAACATAGATGAACAAGCTTTAGATTAAAAGACATTCTCTTTCATCAATGTGTCGTCATTGAACCCACGTAGAAATCAATACATGGTGTCAGAAGAAGTGATTGAAAGAGATGAAGAGGAAAAATCTGAAGTTAAATCAGCTCTCCACATATTAGCAAGCCAAAAGAGAACATCGTTACTTACCATTGGAGAATAGCTAACGAAGTGAAAAAATGGTAGGATTACACCCACCGGCGAAGCTTCAGTTGACAGGTAATGTGGCTGAAAATTGGAGGAGGTTCAAACAACGTTTGGAGTTGTATTTAGCGGCAATCGGAGCTGACGAGAAAAGTGATAAAATGAAAGCGTCAGTGTTCTTACATGTCATGGGTGATGAAGCGCTGGAGGTGTATAATAACTTAACATTCGCTGCTGATGGAGACAAAATGAAGTTGGATAAAATAATGGAACAGTTTGAGGCCTACTGCATATCTAAACGTAACGTGACGTTTGAGAGGCACAGATTTTTCACATGTGTACAGAAAACGGGAGAGACTATTGATCAGTATGTGACTGAACTGAGAAACAGAAGCAAAACGTGTGAATTTGGGGGACTGACAGACTCGCTGATAAAAGACAGACTGGTGTGTGGTATTCCAGATAATGGTCTAAGGGAAAGACTGCTAAGAGAGCAAGATCTAGACCTGGGAAAAGCCATTGCACTGTGTAGGGCCACAGAGACTGTGAAGTCGCAGGCAAAGGAGCTGTTCAGTGACAGTAGCTGCAACGTGGATGCAGTGAGAAAGAACGGACACAAACCGTTTAACAAAAAGCGCCAATGTGAAAAAAGAGGCGTGGCCAGTGAACAAAAATGAAAGGTGCAATCGAAAGTCATGTAGTCAATGCGGTACACAGCATACACCAAAAAAGTGTCCAGCATATGGTAAAAAATGCAATAGTTGCAACAAAAACAACCATTATGCCCGTTGCTGTAAGAACCAAGCACAACAAAGCAAGGTCCATGCAGTAGATGAAAGCGAGATAGAGGAGTTCTATGTGGATGTCGTGTCTGAAAACAAAAAAGAATAAAGAGGCTGGATGTTGACACTAAAAGTGAATGACATACACATTCCATTTAAATTGGATACTGGAGCACAAGTTAATGTGATATCAGAGACTGATTTTAAGAAAATTAGACCCAGACCAAAGATACATGGAATAAAAGTGAAAGTGACAGGATACTCAGGTACTAATATACCAGTGAAAGGAAGATGCATTGTCAAAGTGACACACAAGGACAGAGAGCACATGCTAGCATTAATCGTGGTGCCAAAGGATGTGCAAGCCATACTAGGTTTAATAGCCTGTGAGAGACTGAACCTGGTAAAGAGAGTTCTCATTGTGGAAAGCGAAGGAGAGACAGTCTATGATGAACTCATGAAAGAGTACAATGACCTATTTCAGGGTCTAGGCTGCCTTCCAGGAGAACACACGATCAGAGTAGATACAAGTATGCCAACGGTCATACATCCATGCAGAAAAGTTCCATTTGCTCTTCAAAAGCAACTGAAGGCAGAGTTGGACAGGATGGAAAGCCTGAACGTGATTCAGAAGATAGATGAGCCAACTGAGTGGGTGAGTTCCCTCGTCGTTGTGGACAAAAAGAATGGAAAGCTCAGAATTTGCCTGGATCCAAGAGATCTAAACAGAGCAATAAAGAGAGAGCACTTCAAGCTTCCTACACGTGAGGAAATCATGTCACAGTTTGCAAATGCAAGGTATTTCAGCAAGTTAGATGCATCATCAGGATTTTGGCAGATGAAACTGGACGAGGCAAGTTCAAGACTGTGCACGTTCAACAGTCCATTTGGCAGATACAGATTCCTAAGGTTACTGTGGTAAACCACTGTTTGTATTCCACTGTGTACATGCCTGGACATGCCTCGGCTGACTCCTCCCACAAGTCCTAGTATAAAGGTGACTGCTCCCCAGCCCTTTGTATTTCTGGACCGGTCGACCACTCGAGGCAGACCTTCATTCTTTTGTTGATAAAAGCCTTTAGTTACTCTCTTAACTCTCAGTCTTTTATGAGTAATTGATAGCGCATCAGTTACCATTTGGCATTGCCTCAACTCCTGAAGTGTATCACAAAACTATCCATATGACCTATGAGCACCTGGAGGGAGTTGATACATCAATGGATGACATCATAGTATGGGGAACCACGAGAACTGAGCATGACGAGAGACTGAAAAAGTACTGGAAGCAACAAGGAAAACAAACCTGAAGCTGAACAGAGAGAAATGCCAGCTCGGAGTGACAGAACTGACATTTGTGGGAGATATCCTTAGCAGTGAGGGCATCAGACCAGATCCCAGAAAGGTGTCCGCCATTGAGAATATGCCAAAGCCACAATGCAAAAAGGACGTGCAGAGGTTTAATGGAATGATCAACTACATGGGTAAATTCATATCCAACCTCTCAGAAAAGATGGCGCCACTGAGATGACTAACTGAAAAGAACATAGAATGGGAATGGAATCATGAGCATGAGAAGTCATGGAGCGATCTAAAGAAACTGCTCACAGAGGAACCAGTTCTGAGGTTTTATGACCCAGCGAGACCCATCAAGATATCATCAGATGCATCACAGAGTGGGCTCGGTGCCGTTCTTCTGCAAAAATATGACTACTGGCAACCTATTGCATATGCATCGTGCTCAATGACAGACGCGGAGATGCGATATGCTCAAATAGAAAAGGAGCTGCTCAGCATCACATACGCCTGTGAAAGATTTCACCAGTTTGTGTCAGGACAAGCAATCAGTGTAGAGACTGACCATAAACCCTTGATTGCATTGTTCCAAAAGCCACTAAATGGGTGTCCGCTTAGAATACAAAGAATGATGATCAGGCTGCAACGCTATACACTGAATGTTGCGTACACCCCGGGTAAGCTAATGTATACAGCAGACACGTTGTCCAGAGCTGTTGACCCAAGAGAGCCCGCAAACACCAAAATGGATGAAAAAGTAAACGCCTACGTGGACATGATCATAAGTGCACTGCCCATAGCAGATACAAAAATGGAGCTCATAAAGACTGAGACAAACAAAGATGAAACACTGAGACGACTGAGGAAAAGCATCTTGGATGGATGGCCCAACATGAAGTAAGACTGCTCACCTGACATGGCAGAGTACTGGAACTGCAGGGCGGAACTATCAGTGGTCGAAGACATCATCTACAAAGGAAGTAAAATAGTTATCCCAAAGAGTCTGAGAAAAGAGATGCTAAAAAGGATCCATGGAGGACATCTGGGAATCGAAAAGTGTAAGAAAAAAGCACGAGAGGTGATGTACTGGCCACGAATCAACCAAGATGTGACAAATGAGGTGTCAAACTGCACAATATGCCTGAAATATCGAGCAAGCAATCCGGTAGAACCACTAAAGCCACACCCAGTGCCAGACAGACCTTACCAGAAGGTAGGCGCTGACCTATTCGTATGTCAAGGGAAGGACTATCTTGTAGTCACAGACTATTACTCCCTGTATCCAGAGTTTTGTAGACTGTACACCACCACTGCAGATGCTGTGATAACATGTATGAAAGCCATATTCTCCAGACATGGCGTGGCAAGCGAGGTCTTCACAGACAACGGACCCCAGTTTTACAATGCAAGTTTCCGACACTTTGCCAAAGAGTGGGACTTTGTCCACACAACGTCAAGTCCTCACTTTCCACAGTCCAATGGACTAGTGGAAAAATCGGTCCAGACAGTGAAAAGACTGATGTACAAGGCAAAAGACAGTGGAACTGACTTCTACCAGAGCATGCTTGTATACCGCACAACGCCGCTCGAGTGTGGTATGTCACCAGCCCAACTCCTTATGGGACGTCTGCTAAGGTCAAACCTACCCATCCCGGAGAACCTCCTGAAAACAGAAGAGGGGGAGAAAGTGAGGAAGTTCAAAGAACAACAGAAAGAAAAGCAAAAGTACTACTATGACAGAGGAACACAAAACCTACCTGAACTCCACACTGGTGACCAAGTAAGGTTCAAAGACAAAACAAACATATGGACTCAGAAGGGAACTGTCCTGAGTGAAGTTCAACCAAGATCATACACCATTCAGACAGATGAGGGTGCTGTTCTGCGAAGAAATCGTCGCGATCTTCTCATGGGACCAGCCACAGCAGGTCAAAAGACTGATACTGTTGAACAACCTGATCACACAGCAGGTCAAAAGACTGATACTGTTGAACAGCCTGATCACACAGCTGAGAAATCATCATCTGAGGCAACAACTCAGATTCAAGGACAATCAATCAGAAAATCCTCAAGACACGTGAAGCCTCCTGAGAGACTCATAGAACAAGTTTAAGGACTCTTGTTATAGAAGGAAGTAATGTTATCTTATTCTCTCTTCAAGTTCTAGTGTATTTACATATTTCATGTGAACACACAAAACAAGGTTAAAAAACCTTGATAATGATAATGATAATGTAAGTTCATTAAGTGTTACAGTTAAAATGCAGAGTAATACAAAGAAAACATGTTGTTAGATAAAAGTAAAATACTTTTGTTTTAAGAAAGGGAGATGTAATGATATCAGCAAATAGTGATGGTATTTGCCTGTTTGATTATTATGCCTTACCAGCATATTTGCCTGTTTGATTATTTATGCCTTACCAGCAGAGGGCATGTGAGAGAGACAGTTTAGTTTTAGTTTCGTTTTAGATGGATCTCTAAGATGGTGACTCCTGTAAAACTGTTAACTTAGTTGTAACACTTTAGATTAAAAGACATAGGCCTAGAAATTCAGTTGGGCGCACCAGCCGTTAGCGCCTCCGGAGGAGTAGATCTCGAGCGCTAGGCGCTTAGCGCCCGGGCGTAGGGCGATCTGCGCCTCGCCCCAACTTCAGTACACATTTAGCGCTGGCGCAAAGTCTTAGCGTGCGCCCTGCTGCGCACGCAGATCATGATGTCATTTACCAGTGCAACGCCCTTTGTGCGCCCCGAACCGGAACTTCACTCGTGCCGGGCCATTGTGCGCCGGGCGGCCCTAACGACTGTGAAGTGGAACGGTACACAGCCGAGGCGGGCCGCGGGGAGCGCTAATTAAAGGGCACTTACCCTGCACTATAAAGGCCAGCCATTTTGCAGCATTCACTCTTGTGCAACGGTTTTTTGGAGAGAGACCAAGGAGGAGAGCTTACTGGTTTGGGCCAACACTGGGACAGGTATTTTTGGCTCAGGCCAGAGCTTAGCAATTATCTTTGCCTTCATTGAGAGCTCAGTGTTTGCCAGCATATAATGGGGGCTGCATTGGGTGCCAACGCTGACTTTCAGCCTTATGCCAGAAGGGCTGACAGACGCCGTGAGAGAGTGGCAGCCCTGGCTAGACGCAGAGGGGGCAACAGGCGTCGCCAACTGAGGCCTTACCCACCCAGGGTATACCGCCAGCAGTCCTCCTATCTGACCATGTCTGCCGCGATGTGTGTAAGGAGGCTGCGATTCAGAAGGGAGGTGGTTGCAGACATCTGCCAGCTGCTTCAGAGAGCTCTGCAGCCACAGCTGATGCGCAGGACGTCTCTGTCGGTGGCAGTGAAGGTGACGGTGGCTCTCAACTTCTATGCCACCGGCTCCTTCCAATCCGCTGCTGGGGACATCGCTAACATCTCCCAGTTCGCCGTGCATTGCTGCATCCGCCAGGTGACGAAGCCCTTTTCAGAAGGAGACATCAATTCATCTCCTTCCCCATGACCCTGGACAAGCAGCAGCAGCGTGCAGTGGGATTTGCAAGAATAGCAGGCTTCCCCATGGTGCAGGACGCCATTGACTGCACGCATGTGGCTTTGCGGGCACCTCTGGAGCATGCCGAGGATTACCGCAACCGGAAGGGCTACCATTCCCTCAACGTACAGCTGGTGTGTGACCACAGGCAGCGCATCCTAGCTGTCAATGCCCGCTTTCCAGGCAGCAGCCACGATGCCTTTATCCTGCGACAGACAGCTGTGGCTGACATGTTCCAGGCACAGCCTCACCCAAGAGGATGGCTTATCGGAGACAAAGGCTATCCTTTTTGTACCTGGCTCATGACCCCGCTCCGCGCGCCCACGACCCCTGCTGAAGAGGCATACAACGAGAGCCATAAAGCGACTAGGAACATCATAGAACAAACAATCGGCATCCTCAAGCAACGGTTCCGCTGTCTCGATCGCTCCGGGAGAGCCCTCCTGTATTCGCAGGAGCGAGTCTCCCAATTCGTCGTCGTTTGCTGCATGCTGCACAACCTGGCTATCCGCAGGACTCAGGCACTGCCACCTCACGTTGGACCACCACCTCAGGAGGAGGAGCAGGAGGAGCATGAGGAGGAGGAGGACGAGGAGTACCAGCCCAGGAGGGAGGCAGAAGGTCCAAGGGCCGCCCGTCGGCGGCTTATTGAACGTCACTTCTAGGCCCCCTGTCAGGGAATGGCTTGTGCCAATGAAAGAACATGATTGCAGCTGCTCCGCAAGCCCTCAGCCGGTTAAGGCAACAAACACTTAAAAGATCAAACATGGACAATGTTAATAAATAAAATGCTTTATTGTACAAACTCAGGGCCCTTCCCACATGAAAACCAAAAACAGACGAAACCCCCAAAAAACACTCAAACACATTATTCGCTCCCACAACCTGGAGAGGATTAACAAAACAGTGCAACTAAAATGGCCGTCATCCTCGGCCTTCGTAAAAAACAAACATCACATCCTTGGCCTTCAAAAAACAAACATCCAATTCTCGGCCTCAAAAAACAAACATCCAATTCGCGGCCTCAAAAAACAAACACAACTGGCCACACATTCGACTTTTTGGCCCGCTAGGGCGATGCCTTGGCCATCTTTGTGTGGCCCCTGCCCGCCCTGCTGCTCCTCCTCAAAGTAAGGCCATTGGCTGCTGCAAGGCTGGGGGCAGGCTCCAGAGGGGCACATGTCGTGACGGCAGATGCCCTTGGGGGTCGGCCTAGTCGAGGTCTGGCCGTCGAGCGGGCGGCTGTTGAATGCTGCAGCTGTGGCTGGCCAGCATCAGTCGCTGCAGCAACTCCTGGCAGCTCCACTGGGGGAGTGGCAGTGGCGGCTGGAGGAATGGGGGCAAGCTGGCGGATGGCAGGCGCTCGCTGGCCGCCTGAGACACTGGCACTCACCCGGGCCAGCACTGCAGCATGCGCACCAATCTGCCGAGGGACAGACCGCTGTGCTGCTGCAGCGCGCCGGGTGCCCTGGCGATGCCTGGCTGACACAGCGAGTGTGGCAGCAGTGAGTGCCCATGTTGACCTGCTCAGTGACCTCATCAGAGCGCCCAGTGACTGCACGGCACCACTGATCAGCTGCCCACTCGCTGCCTGAGCTGCCCCGAATGCCGCCCGACTCGCTGCCTGCTCTGCCCCAAATTCCGCCAAACTGATGGCCTGTGAGGCCCCGACGTCGGTGACACTCCAAGAGAGGGACTCGATGGCCTCAGGCAACCGTGCCACTACCCCCATGAGCTCCGTGTGCCGGCGCTCCGAGTCCGCGGACAAGTCCTCGAGGCGTTCCATCGCCTCGGCGAAGACCATCTCCGGACTGGAGGCCGGACTCTCCCTCTGGGGAGAAGGCCGCCGAGCTGGCCGACCCTTCCTGCGTTGCTGGACGCCGCTGGGCCCAGCAATTGGACTCCCCTCCGACCCTTCCCCCCTCTGGGGAGAAGGCCGCCGAGCTGGCACCCCCCTCCCGCATTTCTGCAGGCCGCAGGTCCCATGAGCTCCCCTCCCCTCCGACACTTCCGCCACGCTCCCCTCCAGGGAAGACGTGTCCCCTACATTCGCATGGGTTGCCACGGCTGAGGGTTCCCCTGATGGGCCGCCTTCCTCTTGCTCCTCCTCCTGCTCCTCCTCGGAGGGTCTGTCACTGGCAAGTTGAGGGACCTCCTCTTGACCATCTGAAAGCAGGAAGGCACAAGAGTAACTTTAGAGTGAGGAGAGGGTGTCAGTGCGGGATGCCTGAGTGGTGGCGTTCAGCGCATTGGTCGGACAGTGGCAAAGGATGTAGATCTGATGCGCAAGTGGGACGAGAGAGGTCCAAACGTTGATGTCCTTACCATTGGTGCCCAGAACAGGGTCGGCATCTCCACATGCAACGGGGCCAATCACCCAGCCACCCATGATGCGCTCCACGCGATGTTGCAGCTCGGTGAGCGGCTGGATCTGGGGTCGGCCTCCCCCGGTCGCAGTCCGGCTCTTCCTATTATTGGCCAGCTTGGCCTGCAAGAGAAAGGACGGCCTCTAAGTACAGTGTGTAGCCCTGATCTTGTGTGCACTGCCTCCCATGGTGGAATAGCTTGGCCAGTGTGTTAAGTGCAGAATGTGCAATTGATGTTCATGCCTGTTCCATAGCTGCTGGATGAGGGCTGGCCATTAGGGCTTTCAGGTCCCTTTGCCCATAATGTGAGGTGCACATGCAAGGATGAGGAGGTCACTGGAAAGGGTACTCACCCTGACAATCCGCGTGAGGTCATTAAACTTTTTGCGGCATTGGACACCGGTCCTGGGGACCTCGCTGTTGGCTGACACCTTGCTGGCGACATGCCTCCAGGCTCTCCGGTAGGCGCGGACCGGCGCCTTCCTGCCATTGTCCGGGTACAAAATATGGCGCCTCTTCTCCACACCACCAACCAGCACACTCAGATCACGCTCTGAGAAGCGCTGCGCTCGTTCACGGGCCTTCTGCATGGCTTCAGGCGCTATTTGGGTCCAGCAGCAGTGTTCAGGCCTAGCTGGAGGGCTCCACTATCCAGGGCGTGGCAGCAGACCAAGTTGACCCTTCCCCCTTAAGAGCTGGCCGGCGCCAGGGTGTCTGCTGTCAATCACGAGATGGCCGCACCTGCGCTGCGCCCGGCCTCGGCGCTCTCGCTCAGCACCTCCGGCTTAGCGCCTAAAGAGAGGCGTCCAGCGCCAGTTTTAGCGCTCGAGCAAACTCTAAGGGCGAAGCCAATGAATATCGGAGAAGTGGCCTCGATTTGGCGGTGGGCGCAAACTTTAGCGGCCGCCCGACTTTACCGCCCCAAAAGTGGCTACAATGAATTTCTAGGCCATACTCTTTCATCAATGTGTCATCATTGAACCCACATACAAATCAATACACTCTGCATCACCTTCAGGGCATGAATGTCTCCCTTGTGTCTCAGTGACCACAACTAAACATGGTACTCAAGGGGTGGTCTGGCCAGAGCACTGTACAGTTTCATCGTAACTTGTATTCTACTGTTGTGCTTATGTCGTTCAACGCTCTGTTGGTTTTTTTGATTGCTATTCTGCATGGTTGGACATTTTGAACATTGGGTCTTTTTAATTCCGCAGCTCTTTCAACACCATTCATCGAATACATATATCACCCAATTTACCTTTGTATATTTGTCTGTATTAATTTTCATCTGCCATTGCTAGCCCACTTACAGATTTTGTCTGGCTCGTAATTTCATAGCTGCTTCCATCAGTTCCACTGCCCCGTATACTTTGATATCATCTGAAAATTTGACCACTTTGTATTCAGTTTCTGAGTCCAAGTCATTTCTGGAAATTAGAAGCACAGTGACCCACAGTTAATCCCTGAATAAAACAACAAGCCATAGGCTTGTATATCTGTATTAAGAATTGAACCATATCTATAGTTGGTAGATACCGCAAAAACAGCAGAGGACACATTCAAACTTATTGTGCATTCTTTGCATGATATAATTGTGAACAGCATGTTTCCCAATATTGTTTAAAAAATTGATTTAAAGAAATTTCTCCAACAAAACATCAGCAAAGCACTTAAAAACACCAAACTGAAATAATTCCACAGTAACGCTTCATGTAGCTGCATCACTAGCAATAATGCTGCTTTAATGCTTCAACAAAACAACAACAACTTGCATTTATATAGCACCTTCAACATAGTAAAATGTCCCACGGAGCTTCACAGGATCGTTATCAATTAAAATTTGACACTGAGCCACATAAGGAGATATTTGGGCAGAAAGAGGTAGGTTTTAAGGAGCATCTTAAAGGAGGAAAGAGAGGTAGAGAGGCGGAGAGGTTTAGGCAGGGAATTCCAGAGCTTAATGTCTCAGCAGCTGAAGGCACGGCCACCAATGGTGGAGCAATTAAAATCGGGGATGTGCAAGAGGCCAGAATTGGAGGAGCGCAGATACCTCGGAGGGTTGTAGAGCTGAAGGAGGTTACAGAGAGGGGCGAAGTCATGGAGGGATTTGAAAACGTGCATGTTAAAGCAATCGACTTGGGTTTTTAGTGTTCAATCTGAATGTATTTATTCTTATCAAGTTTGAAGCGAGTGTACATACGTGTGTGAGCACTTCCTGAATGACTGAGGATTATATATGAGGCATTAGGTGTCTGCCTTTTATCTGTCTACATTACTGTCTGGAAGCACTTTCTGATTGTTTCAACCTTCAGCTTCAAATCGTCCGCAGTTTCCTATTGATTTCAATAATGCTGCTATAACAGTGTTATTTCCTATAGCTTGACTCAGTTAATAGAACTGTCACCTCTGAGTCAGAAGGTTGTGGATACAAGGCCCACTACAAGCACATAAACTAGCCTGCACTCCAGTGCAATACTGAGATAGTGCTGCATTGTCGGAGCTGCCGTCTTTCAGATGCAATGTTAAACGGAGGTCACAGCTGCCAGCTCAGGTGGATGTGAAAGAGCTCATAGTCACAATGCATAGAAGCAAACAATTCTTCTCGTGTCCTAGCCAACACTCTTCCCTCCATCAACACCACCGAAAACAGCTGATCTGGTCATTCATTTATTTTGGGTTTATGGAATCTTGCTGTGTACAAATTGATTGCCACATTTTCCAACATATGACAGTGACTGCACATCAAAGAAAGTAATCCATTGGTTGTAAAGTGCTTTGGGATATCCCGAGGATGAGATAAATTTATAATTGCAAATTCTTTCTTTATATCTTGTAAGGTGTTTGGTTTCCTCATCCTTACAGGGGTTCTTTGGCTCTGGGTTTTACAGGAACAAAATGGTAGAGGACCCAAAACTGTTAGTTTATTAAAACCAACAAAACACAGACAAAAACCTGTTGAGATTTGGCTGAAACTTAAATTCACCCATACGGCCGGTCGTTACCATTGTGGATTGTCGGCCTGGATCGGAGATGACCTGTCCCCGTCCTCCTTTATCTGACTGCAGCTGCCTACACAGCACAAATCCCCTTGTAGAGACAACTGATACTTACAATCACTCGTCCGGCTGGTCGTGACCGACGTCGATTGCAGGCTGGGAGCTGGAGATGACCATCTTCCCTTCCTTCTTTCACCTGGCAGTTGCTGTAGTCAGAGCTAGCTTCCGAGAGAGAGAGCTTCCGAGGAAAAGAGAGAGAGAGAGCTGTGGGTGTGGTTCCTTCTTATAGTTCTTTTAGTCACCTGGCCCCATGCTGGGCCTCCCCCAACCAGTTTTGGTTGTCGGTTTGCTGAACTGTCCGACATTAACATCTCATCAACCTGTAATTCAATCACCGGAGGTGTACAGAGTTGTGAGATCGAAGATAATTCCTTATATCCTCTCCTGCTTGTAGAGATTCACGTATCTCTGGTAAACAGGATCGAGTGCAAACCAATATGGTGGGTATATTGTGTTTAATCAGAGTTTAGGACGGAATATAACACACTAGTAATACAGCAAAAACATACGAGCGTGACAAGCAGCTTGTACCGGACCCGATCAGACAGACGGCTGGCATGCGTGAACAGTTCTCTCTGGCCTCTCTCCCCCTCTCTCTCTCTCTATAGAGCCTTCGATGGTGAGCATGGGATCATGCTCAAAAGAGTGTTCGACCAGCCCAACTTCTCTTTGCAACTTCTGTTTGGCTCTCCCTTCCACTGTCTGTGTGCAAGCCCTTGGGGTGTCACTTTTTATTCTCTTGTTAGGGGTGGGCCTGAGGCCAAGTTATTGACAAGACCATTTAACCTATAGAGGTTCCTCCAAAATGTCATCAACCAATGACAGTTCAAGTTCTTTGTCTTGGTTCTTGGATGAAAACCCTCCCCAAAAGAGGGCCTCATTACTTCATCCAATTTATCTTTCTTGTTTTTACATTTTGAAGGTTCCTCCATTGGAATCCATCTTATCTCTTTTGACTCTATACTCCTTAACCCAGCAAGTACAAGGCCCGGCCCTGTCCTTCTTAATCATGGCCCCAGCCAGAGCTGTCGCACATTAACCAGTCGCTCGCTATCTTACCATTCTGACCTCCGCAAGTACGGTCTATGATTCCCTCCCCTTTTCTGCTGTGAACTTTTCTCTGAGAACTTTTACATTCCCATGAATTATGGTTTTGTGCTGCTTTCAGTGTTCAATAGCTGTTGCTTTATACTTTTTTTTCCTTTTCAAAAATACATAGCAACGCAGCTGCTTGGGCTATCTCACCTTCATCTAACAAATGGCCCATTCTAAGATGGATACCTTAGCCTCCTCAAATTCCTTTCATTCTATGCCTTTTCCTAATTAACTTTTAATTATCTTCACAAGCAGTTCTGCTAAACAAACTCCAAATTCTATCTGTGGAGATTATAATATGGTTATTAGTAATAATGGAAGAAACATAGGTTGGGCCTTCGCTGGCCAAGTTAAAGATACATTAACAAAGTCAAAACCCTAACTTACAAACAACAGATAACTAGCCTGGCAGGACCATCCTATGGGCCCCCGTGTGGAATGTTTATGTTTCATCTAATCTAACTGATTAAAAAGACTATCTCAAATTCTAATGCAAGCTTTCCAGGAAAACAAAACTTACCATTTAAACACAGTATTATTTGTGTAGCCATATACATTTTTAGGCACCCCTAGTTTCTAACAGGTGCAGCAGGCGGTTCAGAAGGCAAATGGTATGTTGGCCTTCGTAGCAAGAGGGTTCGAGTACAGGAACAAGGATGTCTTGCTACAGTTGTACAGGGCCTTGGTGAGACCGCACCTTGAGTATTGTGTGCAGTTTTGGTCGCCTTACCTGAGGAAGGACGTTCTTGCCATGGAAGGAGTGCAGCGAAGATTCACCAGGCTGATACCTGGGATGGCAGGAATGACATATGAGGAGAGATTGTGTCGATTGGGCTTATACTCACTGGAGTTTAGAAGATTGAGAGGGGATCTCATCGAAACCTATAAAATTCTGTCAGGCCTGGACAGACTAGATGCAGGAAGGATGTTTCTGATGGCCGGGGAGTCCAGAACCAGGGGTTATAGTCTAAGGATAAGGGGTAAGCCATTTAGGACGGAAATGAGGAGGAATTTCTTCACCCAGAGAGTGGTGAACCTGTGAAATTCTCTGCCACAGAGGGCGGTGGAGGCCAGTTCATTAAATATATTCAAAAAAGAGTTGGATATATTTCTTAAGGCTAAAGGGATCAAGGGATATGGGGAGAAGGCAGGGACAGGGTACTGAATTTGGATGATCAGCCATGATCTCATTGAATGGCGGAGCAGGCTCGAAGGGCCGAATGGCCTACTCCTGCTTCTATCTTCTATGTTTCTATGTTTCTATGTAACACGCTTTCTGCAATGCATATTCAATGTGATTTCTATTACTGTTGATGGGCGGTTGGCTAATTGACTTGTGTATCTTCCATTGATGTCAGAAAGTCGATCATGACCCTCATTGTTTCAGTTAAGCTCAGAACATTGTCCAGATGTTAATTTTTCCCACCGAAACTAATCATGATTCAAGGCCTCACAGTTCAATGTCAATGTCCTTTTCAGAGTTAATCAAGAGTCAAAGCTTTCATTGTCCAGTATCAATGTGTTCTCCAAGAACTGCAGACTTTGATGACTGGCACCTTTTCTGTGCCTCGAAGTTTAACATTTCATGCCCTTACCACTGGGCCAAACAGGCTTTCAGCATTTTACAGTTTTTAAAAAAAAATCTACAATCTTAAAACACTTCTAGCCATACATTTTAGGTTATTCAAATATACTTAGCCACACTATCACTATGGGGTTCTCAATTTGTAACACTATAAAATAATACATACAGAAAAAGCTGGAAAAACTCAGCAGGCCAGACAACATTCGTGGAGAGAGAAACAGAGTTAACGTTTCAGGTTGAAACCCTTCTTCAGAACTGAGAAAAAAGCAGGAAATGAAACAGATGAAAAAGCAAGTTGGGGGCTGGGAAATGGGGGAGGGGATGAAAGAACAAAAGGGAAGGTTTGTGAGAAGTAAAGAGACATTAAGAGATATTCAAGGCGAGACGAGATGGTATTGGGACAGATTAAGAAACAAAAGATGGCTCTACATAGAAACATAGAAGATAGGAGCAGGAGTAGGCCATTCGGCCCCTCGTGTCTGCTCCGCCATTCAATGAGATCATGGCTGATCATCCAAACTCAGTACCCGGTCCCTGCTTTCTCCCCATATTCCTTGATCCCTTTAGCCTTAAGAAATATATCTAACTCCTTCTTGAATATATTTAATGAATTGGCCTCAACTGCCTTCTGTGGTAGAGAATTCCACAGGTTCACCACTCTGGGTGAAGAAATTCCTCCTCATCTCTGTCTTAAATGGCTTACCCCTTATCCTTAGACTGTGACCCCTGGTTCTGGACTCCCCCGCCATCGGGAACATCCTTCCTGCATCTAGTCCATCTAGTCCTGTTAGAATTTTATAAGTTTCAATGAGATCCCCTCTCATTCTTCTAAACTCCAGCAAGTATAAGCCCAATCGACCCAATCTCTCCTCATACGTCATTCCTGCCATCCCAGGTATCAGTCTGGTGAATCTTCGCTGCACTCCCTCCATGGCAAGAACATCCTTCCTCAGATAAGGCGATCAAAACTGCACACAATACTCAAGGTGTGGTCTCACCAAGGCCCTGTACAACTGCAGCAAGACATCCTTGTTCCTGTACTCAAACCCTCTCGCTACGAAGGCCAACATACCATTTGCCTTCTTAACCGCCTGCTGCACCTGCATGCTTACCTTCAGCGGCTGGTGCACAAGGACACCCAGATCTCGTTGCACTTCCCCTTCTCCCAATCTATTGCCATTCAGATAATAATCTGCCTTCCTGTTTTTGCCACCAAAATGGATAACCTCACATTTATCCACATTATACTGCATCTGCCATGCATCTGCCCAATCACCCAACCTGTCCAAACCATACTGGAGTTTCTCGGCATCCTCCTCACAGCACACACGCCCACCCAGCTTTGTGTCGTCTGCAAACTTGGAGATATTACATCTAGTTCCCTCGTCTAGATCATTAATGTATATTGTGAATAACTGGGGTCCTAGGACTGATCCCTGTGGTACACCACTAGTCACTGCTTGCCACTCGGAAAAAGACCCGTTTATTCCAACTCTTTGCTTCCTGTCTGCCAACCAGTTCTCTATCCAAGTCAGTACCTTGCCCCCAATCCCATGTGCCTTAACTTTACATGCTAATCTCTTATGCGGGACCTTATCGAAAGCCTTCTAAAAGTCCAAATACACCAAATCCACTGGTTCTCCTTATCTATTCTACCAGTTACATCCTCAAAAAATTCCAGTAGATTAGTCAAGCACGATTTACCTTTTGTAAATCCATGTTGACTTTGTCCGATCCTGTCACTGTTTTCTAAGTGCTCTGCTATTACATCTTTTATAATGGACTCTAGCATTTTCCCCACTACCGATGTCAGGCTTACCGGTTTATAATTCCCCGTTTTCTCTCTACCACCTTTTTTGAATAGTGGGGTAACATTAGCTACCCTCCAATCCATGGGAACTGTTCCAGAGTCTATAGAATTTTGGAAGATGACCAGCAATGCATCTACTATTTCTAGGGCCACTTCCTTAAGTACCCTAGGATGTAGATTATCAGGCCTTGGGGATTTATCGGCCTTCAATCCCGACAATTTCCCTAACACCATTTCCCTACAAATACTGATTTCATTCAGTTCCTCCCTCTCATTAGACCCTATGTTCCCCGACATCTCTGGGAGGTTATTTGTGTCCTCCTTTGTGAAGACAGAACCAAAGTATGTATTTAATTGGTTAGCCATTTCTTTCTGCCATTTCTAGATGAAGTGTGAAATGCGCTAGCAAAATGAAAGACAGCTGCCATGTGGGAGAGGAAAAAAAGGAAAAGGCACAAACCAAAAGTGTGGATAAAAAATATATAAATATGATAGGGGCCGAGGTTATGGTCTGAAATTGTTGAACTCCGGAAGGCTGTAAAGTGCGTAAACAGAAGATGAGGTGCTGTTCCTCGAGCTTATGCTGAGCTTCCGTGGAACAATGCAAGAGCCTGAGGACGGTGAGGTCTGAGTGGGAATGGGGTGGTGAATTAAAATGACAGGCGACCGGAAGCTCGGGGTCACCCTTACGGACTGAACGGAGGTGTTCCGCAAAGCATATGATACATAGTTGCTTTATCATTTTTCCGTAGTGCACATTAAAATATGCTCATGTCATCTGGCTTGAAATACCTGACCATTTTTATCATCTGTGCTATAATTCCCTCTTTTCCTAACACATGATGGTCTCCATTTTCAAAATACTTCCAAAACTTTCAAATCTGCATAGAGGATTATATCGGGGGCGCGGGGGCGGGGGGGGAGTGTTTCTTTTAACGAATGCCTATCAACTCAAAAGTGGCTCTGAACATGCTTTTGAGAAAACTTCATTTTAATTGTGCACTCTTTAGCCTATGGAATCACATTCCTAGTGTAACATGAAATTTCTATATTATAAGGTAACCTCTGAACTGGGGATATTTTTCAGCTGAATAAACAACTCCTGAATTGTTGTGGCTCCTGTAAGCAGTCAAAGCTTCACTCCTGTGAGTTTGTGAGAGCATAGGAACAGGAGTAGGCCATTCAGCCACTCAAGCCTGTTCCGCCATTCAATTAATTCATGACTGACCTGTATCTTAACTCCATCTACCCTCCTTGGCTCCGTAACCCTTAACACCGGTGCCTAATGAAAATCGAGCAATCTCTGTATTGAAATTTTAAATTGACCCAGCCTCAACAGTTTTTTGGGGGAGAGAGTTCCAGAACATCCTAACTCCTCAATTATTTACTGTCTTGCAAACCTCCAACCAAGTATTTTCTGCATGTCTCTTAAAATCTTGAATTTTGGTTCTCAACCTTGTAGTGTTGCATTTGTGTATTTCTGTGTTACCGTACTTCTCTTTAGTATATATCCGAATGTAGAATGCAACCTGCTTGGTTCCCAGAGAGTGTAATGTAATAACAATAGAGTCAAATTTTGATAATCTTGCAAAAGACAGTTATTATTTGTGGTACTAGCCCAGTAAAAATATTCCTGGTAGGACAGTCAATAAAGGCTTCGCTGGTTAATTATCAACATTTATTTATTGTGTCTGATCTTTTTCCAGATGGCAATCCATATACATGGTGGATAGGAAGAGGAAATGAGAAGCATTATTACTGGGGAGGTTCTGGTCCCGGAATACAGAAATGTGCTTGTGGGATTGAGCGAAATTGTACCAATCCAAAGTATTACTGCAACTGTGATGCTGATGCCAAACAGTGGTAAGTAAATTAACCATTATCACATTTTATGCTTCATTTTGTGGCGATGATTGTAATTTCACTGACAGCAGAATTCACACCTCAAACGTGTGAAAGTCCCAAATCTTCATGTAATTTGTGTGAAATAACATCTTAAATGCACACTTCCCCAGAGATTTGCCGGAGGTTCTTTCAAAAGATATCATGCCTAAATAAAAAATTGAATATCTCAATCTTCGATATTGACATTCTCCTCCTCCTCAATTTTCTCTCCTCCTTTCCTTAAGACAGACTCATGTTGTGGTACAGTACAGTTGGGGGTATGGGCTCAGGACTGGGGGTACGGGCTCAGGACTGGGGGTACGGGCTCGGGACTGGGTGTACGGGCTCGGGTCGGGGGGTACGGACTCGGGTCGGGGGGTACAGGCTCGGGTCGGGGGTACGGGTTCGGGACCGGGGGTACGGGCTCGGGACCGAGGGTACGGGCTCGGGTTGGGGGGTACGGGCTCGGGTCGGGGGGTACGGGCTCAGGACTGGGGGTACGGGCTCGGGACTGGGGTACGGGCTCGGACTGGGGTACGGGCTCGGGACTGGGGGTACGGGCTCAGGACTGGGGGTTACGAGCTCGGGACTGGGGGCATGGGCTCGGGACTGGGGGTACGGGCTCGGGACTGGGGGCATGGGCTCGTGTCGGGAGTTACGAGCTCAGGACTGGGGGTACGGGCTCATGTCGGGAGTTACGAGCTTGGGACTGGGGGTACGGGCTCAGGTCTGGGGGTACGGGCTCGGGTCGGGGGTTACGAGCTCGGGTCGGGGTTACGAGCTCGGGACTGGGGGTACGGGCTCGTGTCGGGAGTTACGAGCTCGGGACTGGGGGTATGGGCTCGGGTCGGGGGTACGGGCTCGGGACTGGGGGTACGGGCTCGGGTCGGGGAGTACGGGCTCGGGTCGGGGAGTACGGGCTCGGGTCGGGGGGTACGAGCTCGAGTCCGGGGGTACGAGCTCGGGTCGGGGTGTACGGGCTTGGGTTGGGGGGTACGAGCTCAGGTCCGGGGGTACGAGCTCGGGACTGGGGTTACGGGCTCGGGTCGGGGTGTATGGGCTCGGGTCGGGAGTTATGGGCTCAGGTCGAGGGGTACGGGCTCGGGTCGGGGGTTACGGGATCAGGTCGGGGGGTACGGGCTCAGGTCTGGGGGTATGGGCTAGGGTCGGGGATACGGTCTCGGGTCAGTCGATACGGGCTCAGGTTGGAACATAGAAACAGGAATAGGCCATTGAGGCCCTTGAGCCTGTTCTGTCATTCTATGAGATCATGGTTGATCTGCAACCTAATTCCATATACCAGCCTTTGCCCCATATCCCTTAATACCTTTAGTTAACAAAAAGCTATCAATCTCTAATTTAAAATTAACAATTGATCTAACATCAATTGCCGTTTGCGGAAGAGAGTTTCAAACTTCTACTACCCATTGTGTGTAGGAGTGTTTCTTAATTTCACTCCTGAAAGGTCTGGTTTTAATTTTTAGACTATGCCCCCGAGTCCTAGAATCCCTACCAACAGAAGTAGTTTCTCTCTATCTACCCTATCAGTTCCCCTTAATATCTTGAAAACTTCGATCAGATCACTCCTTAACCTTCTAAATTCTAGGGAATACAACCCTAATTTGTGTAATCTCCCCATGTAACTTAACCCTTGAAGTCCAGATGTCATTCTGGTAAACCTACGCTACACTCCCTCCAATATATCCTTCCTAAGGTGTGGTGCCCAGAACTGCTCACAGTACTCCAGGTGTGGTCTAACCAGGGTTTTGTATAGCTGCAACATAACTTTTACCCACTTGTATTCTAGTCCTCTAGATATAAAGGCCAGCATTCCATTAGCCTTTTTAATTATTTTCTTTATCTGTTCATGACATTTTAATGATCTATGTACTTGGACCCCCAAGTCTCTTTGGACTTCCACTGTTTTTAGCTTTTCACCATTTAAAAAGTACCCTGTTCTATCCTTTTTAGGTCCAAATGGCATAGTTTTGCCCATTTACTTAATCTATCAATATCCCTTTGTAATTTTATGTTTTCGTCTACACCGCCTACAAGGTCTTTGTGTCATCAGCAAATTTGGATATATGACTTTCTATGCTATCATCTAAGTCATTAATAAATATTGTGAATAGTTGAGGCCCCGACACAGAACCCTGCGGAACATCACTAGTCACATCCTGCCAATTTGAGTACCTACCCATTATCTCTACACTTTGTCTCCTGCCACTCAGCCAATTTCTTACCCAGGTCAATAATTTGCCCTCAATTCTGTGGGCTTCTACCTTAGTTAACAGTCTCTTATGTGGGACTTTATCAAATGCCTTCTGGAAGTCCATATAAATAACATCCATAGACATTCCCCTGTCCACTACTTTAGTCACCTCCTCAAAAAATTCAATCAGGTTTGTCAGGCATGACCTACCTTTCACAAATCCATGCTGGCTCTCTCTGATCAACTGAAAATTTTCTAGGTGTTCAGTCACCCTATCCTTAATTATAGACTCTAGCAATTTCCCCACAACAGATGTTAGGCTAACTGGTCTATAATTCCCTAGTTTCCCTCTCTCGCCATTCTTAAATAGTGAAGTGGCATGCACGATTTTCCAATCTAAAGGAACAGTTCCTGAATCTAGAGAACTTTGAAAGTTGGGGTACGGTCTCGGGTCTGGGGTACAGTTCCACAAATGACAGTACCTCACCCAAATGTCCATTCTTCCTGCGTAAGCCTATACAAAGTGCCAGCTAATTATTTGACTGTGGAATGCATCATGACCATGCTTGAACCTGTTTTCACCTGATGTCCACACATATGAAGTCCATGTACACAAATCGCTAAAGTCTAATGCACAGGTAGAAATAATAATCAAAAAGGCTAATGGAATGTTTGCCTTTATCTCAAGGGTGTTGGAATACGAAAGTGATGAAGTGATGCTTAGTTTTTACAGAACCTTGGTCAGACTCCATCTGGAGTACTGCATTCAGTTTGGGCACCGAAACTCAGGACAGTTATATTGGGCTTGGAAGTAGTATAGGGCAGATTCATCAGAATTATTCCAGGGCTTAAAGAGTTAAATTATGAGGACAGTTTGCATAAAATTGTTTTGTATTTCCTTTGGTTTAGAAGGATGAGCAGTGATCCAACTGAGGTATTTAAAATAAGGATTCGATAAAGTAGATACAGAGAAATTATTTCCGCAGGTGGGTGTAAGGGGTCGTTTTAACGAGCTTGTGGTGTGCGAGATCGGTTTTTGATTTCACACTGCTCGTGAGCGGTTCCGAAGCGCTCCCCCCTCACCGGTTCTGGACACTGGGCTTATTGCCAGACAACCTTGATGTGTGGCCCAACTTGTGACTCGGAAGACAAATGGATCAGGTGAGACAAAGTGAGTTTTAAATCAGAAATATCTTTATTTTCAAGGAGAATAAACACAGAGAATGCAAGAATCAATTTAGACAAAAATCATTAACACGTCTCCCAATGGGAACTAAAATTTAACACACAAGGAATAACTTTGACTATCTTAAATCATACAACAATTCTTAATCAGCGGTATACTAAAACGGGGGTGGGAAAAGCGCACGGACACATCGAGGGATAAATCACACTCCTGAATTACAAAACCCTTAATGTTACAAACCCTCCCGTTGCTAAAATATACCTCAACTAGGTCAGCCAGGTAGAGTTGGGCCTTTATGCTCACCAGAGTTTTAAAACCGTCCTTGATCTTGGTACTCCTGTGACGTCCGGGATCTCCGATCTTCCTTATGGGACCGGCTCCTGAACCCGCTCTCCTGCATAATCTTGAAAGTTCTCCGAACTCCTCGAACCGTCTCCTCTCCACTCGGCCTTCGAACTCCTGATGGTCTTGGATCTGGACTGAACTTCTGAATCTGCTCTCCTGCACAATCTTGAAAGTCCTCCGAACTCCTCGAACCGTCTCCTCTCCACTCGGCCTTCGAACTCCTGATGGTCTTGGATCTGGACTGAACTTCTGAATCTGCTCTCCTGCACAATCTTGTGGGTCCTCCTCGCTCTGTCCTTGACCTCGTGTCTGTGTGAATCTGTGATGGATCTGTCTGAATCTCACTGAATCTGCTCTCCTGCACAATCTTGTGGGTCCTCCTCGCTCTGTCCTTGACCTCGTGTCTGTGTGAATCTGTGATGGATCTGTCTGAATCTCACTGAATGACTGTCTTGCTGTCGATTTTCCCTCAACAGTTACACTGTTTCCTTGCCCTTATCTCGGCGGCAAATCAGGGGTTTTCTTTTGTCAAGGTAATGGGCAGGCTGCTTTGACAAAAGCAAGTACTTTATTTTAATGTCTTGTAAATGAAACTGATGGGATCTGTCCTGTGTCCCTCTGAGTTTGGTACAGATAATGGGTTTTTTTCTGTGCTCGGCGATTTCAGAGATGGGTTTGCATTTTGCTAGCAATTAGCGCACCTCCAGGTGCAAATACTTTTGTTTACGAGTTTGTTACTGCTGTAACCATATTATCATATCAATAGCAGTAAGTTCTGGAATCTTCTAATCGGTGATGACTCAGGATGCTGTAAGATACTGCTGGTGTGTCCTTTTGAACTGAGCCATGAGAACTGCCAACTCCATCTTGTGTTCTCACAATGTGACCATTTCAGGGGTTTTACCAATCTAGACTGTATTTTCTGGATTTTGCGAATCCTACAGTCCCCCCTGTGATACAATGAACATCTCAAATCGTCTTTGTATCATGTGGCTTTGGGTGAGCATAAATCCGTTCCCCCCGCAACTGACCTTCCCCGTAGTTTACCTTACTATGGAGTGTACCTCGCCCACGCACTTTCCTCATTCCGACAATGAAGTTGAGTAAACATCTCCTATCGGAGAAAACATTCACAAAATGTACAGACTCGCCTAGAGTCGTAACATAATCTTATTTCAATAATACAAAACCATCCAATGTACAAAACAATCCAATGGAATACCTTATACATTCATTCTAAAATAACAATAACTAAACCTTATTCTCCAAAACTATATATATCTATGTACATCTGCCGCCCGTCTCCGGATGGCCAGCTTATAATCTGCGGGGACTGTCGCAGGCCTCCCCCTGCGGCATTCCCACATCAGTCTCAGCTGCTAGTCCCTGGCAGCCTGTGGCTGCTGGCTGTGGACTGTTTAAACTTCCCGCAGCTTTCTTACGGGGGTTTCCTTTTGTGAAAAACGGCGATCAGACCTTCTTCGGTTGCGGTTTTCTATCTGACCGTCTGACGGTCACCACATATGAGGTTTCCTCATGGGTCGGACCCTTGGCTGGAGCTTTGGCCCTGGCTGCAGTTCGTGGCTTCCCCACGACTGCCGGCTGTGGGCTTCCTCCCGCAGGCTCCGCCTCCCTAGGCTCTGGGTCAGCGGCAGGCACCTCTTTACTACCTGGGACTCCAGGTTGAGAGTCTCCACCCCCAGACGCCACCTCTCTAATGCTACACTGAGGGGCAAGACCTAAAACCTCCGGCTCCTCCCCTTCACCGCAGTCGGGGGCGGGACCTTCATCCTCCGACTCGGCTTCATTATGACCAGGGACAGGACCTGGGACCTCCGGCTCCTCCCCTTCTGGGTGATCGGGGACAGGACCTGGGACCTCCGGCTCCTCCCCTTCTGGGTAACCAGGGACAGGACCTAAGACCTCCGGCTCCTCCCCTCCTGGGCCCCAGAACAATGGGGGAGTCTCCCGTTTAGATGAGACCACTCCTCCCCTCACGCAGGCTGCACGTCCAGCCTGTGTGACCTGTGGCTGCAGCTCCCCTACAGCGTTTAACTCTTTACTGGCCTTTTCAGCCCCTGCTGTCTGTTTCCCTGCCTCTGGCTTAAACAGCTTGCACTATTTAATATACCTGGCAGCTAGCCAGTAATCTAGTTTTATCTCCTCTTCCCTACCCACTCCTGTACTGGGGGCAGGTATCCCCTCACCACCCGCTGTTGGTGGCTGAAAATCTTCATGAACCATTTTAAAAACCTTTAGCTGACCCTCTAAACTGCCAGCCCTCGCTGTTAACCTAGCGTTCTCCTCCTTTAAAGCCTGCTCAACTAACTTAGCCTCCGCAACCTGGCACCGCAGGTATTCCTCCATTTTACTGGAGGTCTTTTCCCGTGCATGTCTTTCTGGGGGACACAGGTCGACAGGCTGCGCTGGCTCTAGTCATTGTGGGGGGGCAGAGGTGGGGGAGGGAACTACAGCAGCTGTACTTCCCTGGCCAGTCAGAAGAGACCGCATGGCCTCTAAAAATGACTCGATCCCAGCGGGAGCAATTTCTGTCTCTGCCTTTTGGACTGGGGCTGTGGGCTGAGGGCAGCACGGTGGCATAGTGGTTAGCACTGTTGCCTCACAGCGCCAGGGACCCGGGTTCAAATCCGGCCTCGGGTGACTGTCTGTGTGGAGTTTGCACATTCTCCCCGTGTTTGCGTGGGTTTCCTCCGGGTGCTCCGGTTTCCTCCCACAGTCCAAAGATGTGCGGGTTAGGTTGATTGGCCATGATAAAAAATAAAAATAAAAATTGGCCCTTAGTGTTAGGGGGGATTAAATATGTGGGGTTACAGGGATAGGGCTTGGGTGGGATGGCTGTCGGTGTAGGGACCGGGTGCTAAGGGTTTGGATGATCAGCCATGATCTCGTTGAATGGCGAAGCAGGCTCGAAGGGCCGAATGGCCTACTCCTGCTCCTAGTTTCTATGTTTCTATGTTTCTATGAACCTTTTCCCTTGTGTCCTTCCAGGGATTCTTACAGTCCCTGCGCCAATGCCCCTCCTTCCCGCAACCGTAGCATGTTTGCCTGCTTTGGTTGGGACGGCTCCCTTCCTGGCGCCACTCTTTACAGGGCTGGTCACCAGGCCTGACCTCACAAACCTCCCCTTTTTGCTGGGGTGTCTCACTATCCCTCCCATTTCTAAAGGTGACAGTGAGTTGGCGGATTACCATCGCCTCCGTGGTCAGAGGGTTTCGGGGGTCGAACCAGGCCATTGCCTGCATTCGAACGCGGGGCAGGGAGTTGTTCATAAGGCACCTTAGCCAGTGAACTAACTGTTCCCCGTTCAGGCGCGCTCGCGCCGGCATTCCCGGGCACGCATCCTGATAGACTGGCCACAGCCTGTCCGCGAACGCCTGCGGGAATTCCCCGGGGAGCTGGACTGTTTTCTCTACCCGGGAGAACGGACTCCCCTCGTTCATCCCCATGGTCTCCAGGATCTCATCCTTGAGCTTGCCATAATTCTCCTGACCCCTCTTACACTCATCGGGTAGCGTCTGGAGGAGATCGCTACCCAGGGAGAACAGCATCATTTTGGCCTTTTCTGCCTCGTCGCAGTCATTCACACAGGCCGCCTGCTCTATCTCCCTAAAGTGCAGAGAAGGGTCCCCCTTCATGGTGAGCTTGGGGATGTAGCTCACCATGGAACGCAATTGTTGCATACCGTGTGGCACCAGGAATTGGTTCTGGA
Organism: Somniosus microcephalus; assembly: GCF_052327205.1. Classification (NCBI taxonomy): domain Eukaryota; kingdom Metazoa; phylum Chordata; class Chondrichthyes; order Squaliformes; family Somniosidae; genus Somniosus; species Somniosus microcephalus. The sequence continues at coordinate 108,040,268 of NC_140991.1, forward strand.
TGTCCCCAGGTTCCCCGTCGTCACCGGGTGGCCCGTACCTCCGTTGTGTCATGGGGTACACCGGTCCTGGTCCCGGTCCCTGATTCTCTCTCGGGCTACCCTGGTCTACCTTGGGTTCTTCATCCTCCACCCCCTCCTGATCCCAGACCTCTGGAAAACTAGGGGCTAGGGGTGGTGGCTGTGAAAACTCTGGTTCCCTAACTCGTTTTGTTCTGGGGGCTGCCTGCGGGACTTCCCTGCTTGGGTTACCGTTGAACTCAGCCTGGCCGACCTTGGGGCTAATGAGACATATCATCCCCTTTGTCCTGGCCAATGCCAGATTCAGGCTTTCTATTTCCTGCCTACAGGGGCCGTGGTCTGCCTCCTCAAACCCTTGAGCGCAGGCCAGCTTATAGGCTGCTTTTACTTCGCCTACCTTTTCCTCCTGTGCCTTCAGTTCCCCTGTAAGGCGGCTAATCTCCGTTTTTAATCTCCTCTCTTTCTCCCTGGATTCTCTTGCCTGATACTCTACGTGTTCTACCCTGAACCTAGCGCTCCCCTCCAGCTCAGCTATCTTGCCCTCCAACCTTTCCACCTTCCCCCGATGGTCCCGGACCATCGCTGCCCTCTCTTGGCTTATGGCCTCCAGAGCCACTAACACTTTCCCTTCCGCTGCAACCTTTTCCTGCAGCTCTTGGGACAAATGCTTAATCTTGGTTTCTTTACTGGCCACCGCGTGGTCCAGTACCAGAACCTGCTTTTTATAGCACATAAGCCACACCGCTTTCTCAATGCCCTTGCGGTGCTCTTTACTAGCCATCCACTGGGCGGCTGCCTTTAGGGGATGCTCGGCTCCTAACAGGTCATACACCCATTTTTTCGCGACATTTACTTTACCACACACTTAGGAGGCTAACCTATCTTCCATAACATCTGTCTCACCCGAGTCTTTGTCCACCGCACAAGGTTTCTGTAGCCAGTGTCCCATCTGGGGTGCCATTCTGTCACGGGTCGTTTTAACGAGCTTGTGGTGTGCGAGATCGGTTTTTGATTTCACACTGCTCGTGAGCGGTTCCGAAGCGTTCCCCCCTCACCGGTTCTAGACACTGGGCTTATTGCCAGACAACCTTGATATGTGGCCCAACTTGTGACTCGGAAGACAAATGGATCAGGTGAGACAAGGTGAGTTTTAAATCAGAAATATCTTTATTTTCAAGGAGAATAAACACAGAGAATGCAAGAATCAATTTAGACAAAGATCATTAGCACGTCTCCCAAGGGGAACTAAAATTTAACACACAAGGAATAACTTTGACTATCTTAAATCATACAACAATTCTTAATCAGCGGTATACTAAAACGGGGGTGGGAAAAGCGCACGGACACATCGAGGGATAAATCACACTCCTGAATTACAAAACCCTTAATGTTACAAACCCTCCCGTTGCTAAAATATACCTCAACTAGGTCAGCTAGGTAGAGTTGGGCCTTTATGCTCACCAGAGTTTTAAAACCGTCCTTGATCTTGGTACTCCTGTGACGTCTGGGATCTCCGATCTTCCTTATGGGACCGGCTCCTGAACCCGCTCTCCTGCACAATCTTGAAAGTCCTCCGAACTCCTCGAACCGTCTCCTCTCCACTCGGCCTTCGAACTCCTGATGGTCTTGGATCTGGACTGAACTTCTGAATCTGCTCTCCTGCACAATCTTGTGGGTCCTCCTTGCTCTGTCCTTGACCTCGTGCCTGTGTGAATCTGTGATGGATCTGTCTGAATCTCACTGAATCTCCTCTCCTGCACAATCTTGTGGGTCCTCCTCGCTCTGTCCTTGACCTCGTGTCTGTGTGAATCTGTGATGGATCTGTCTGAATCTCACTGAATGACTGTCTTGCTGTCAATTTTCCCTCAACAGTTATACTGTTTCCTTGCCCTTATCTCGGCGGCAAATCAGGGGTTTTCTTTTGTCAAGGTAATGGGCAGGCTGCTTTGACAAAAGCAAGTACTTTATTTTAATGTCTTGTAAATGAAACTGATGGGATCTGTCCTGTGTCCCTCTGAGTTTGGTACAGATAATGGTTTTTTTTCTGTGCTCAGCGATTTCAGACATGGGTTTGCGTTTTGCTAGCAATTAGCGCACCTCCAGGTGCAAATACTTTTGTTTACGAGTTCGTTACTGCTGTAACCATATTATCATATCAATAGCAGTAAGTTCTGGAATCTTCTAATCGGTGATGACTCAGGCTGCTGTAAGATACTGCTGGTGTGTCCTTTTGAACTGAGCCATGAGAACTGCCAACTCCATCTTGTGTTCTCACAATGTGGCCATTTCAGGGGTTTTACCAATCTAGACTGTATTTTCTGGATTTTGCGAATCCTACATGGGGGAATCTAAAACAAGCAGGCATAATCTTAAATTGGAGCTAGGCCATTTAGGAGTGAAATCAGGAAGCACTTTTTCACACCAAAGTAGTGGAAATCTAAAACACTCTCCCCCAAAAGGCTGTGGATGCTGGGTCAATTGAAATTTTCAAGACTGAGATCGATAGATTTTTGTTAAGACTATCAAGGGATATGGAACAAAGGTGGGTAAATGGACTGCGCTAAAAAATCCACGCACGTCGTGGTTGTCGGCTAGCTGCTGGATCTCCTATGCTTTCTCCACCCACCATCTGTTAATTAGGTCGCGAGTTTTTTGTTGGACCTCGGCCTTCAGGCTTCTGTAGAGCTGCTTTCTTGCTCTCGAGTTCTGTTGCTGTTTCCAGATCAGGAATGCCTTGCACTTGCAGCTTATTAGCTCCTGGAAATCCTGGTCGTTCTCGTTGAACCAGTCTTGGTGTTTCCTGGTCGAGTGACCGAGCGTCTCTTCACAGGTGCTGATTATGGAGGCCTTGAGTGCAGACCAGGCGCTGTGGGCACACTGTGTCTCTGCATCACTGGGAGTCGTCAGGTTGTTTGTGAGGCACAGGCTGAATAGAGCTTTCTCAGCGGGGTCTTTGAGTGCTCCAGCGTTAATTTTCCTGTGGCATTGTTTCTGTTGCCGCCGCTGTTTTGGGAAGTGATACCTGCCCTGCTGTATGCCTCAGAGACATGAACCATGTACAGCAGGCACCTCAAAGCACTGGAGAGGTACCATCAATGCTGCCTCCGCAAGATCCTGCAAATCCATTGGCAGGATAGGCACACCAACGTCAGTGTTCTTGCACAGGCCAACATCCCCAGCATCAAAGCTTTGACCACGCTCAATCAGCTCCGACGGACGGGTCACATTGTCCGCATGCCCGATACGAGACTCCCAAAACTAGTGCTCTACTCGGAGCTCCGGCATGGCAAGAGAGCCCCAGGTGGGCAGAGGAAACGCTACAAGGACACCCTCAAAGCCTCCTTGAAAAAGTGTAACATCCCCACCGATACCTGGGAATCCCTAGCCCAAGACCGCACAAAGTGGAGGAGAAGCATCCGGGAAGGCACCAAACACCTCGAGTCTCTTCGCCGGGAGCAAACGGAAGCCAAGCACAGGCAGCGCAAGGAGCGCACGTCAACCCAAGCACCCCACCCACCCGTCCCTTCAACCACCGTCTGCCCCACCTGTGACAGAGACTGTAGGTCCTGCATTGGACTCATCAGTCACCTGCAAACTCATTTTTAATGTGGAAGCAAGTCATCCTCAGTTCCAAGGGACTGCCTAAGAAGAGAAGAAGGGTAAATGGAGCTGAGGTACAGATCATCCATGATCTGATAGAATGGTTGAACAGGCTCGAGGGCTGAAAGACTCCTCTTCCTATGATCACACTCGCTTTAAAATTAGTGGTTGATTTTTTTTTTCTCTGTAGATCAGGAACATTGAGGCCTAATGTAGTGTTCCTACTGAGATTAACTAAATCGGCCCAGAACAAGATGAAATCAGGTGCTCAGTCTAGTAACAATAGTCTACTAGACGATTAAGGAAGTAACTATTTTGGAATTCTTTCACTTGCACATTATAATTCATTTAGACATCAGCCTCTGTGAACTGTTACTCACAATTCACCTTAAGTGGTAAGAAATCCCATAATATTAATATGTCAGGATTTTTTTCCATTTACCGCTAAGTTCTTTCACGACAAGCTGGAAAACTGTTGTAAAGTATTTAAAGTATGGAGTAGCTGCTTCATGTAGGTCTGCGTGATACGAATTTTATTTCCATGAGGAAGCAGCTTTTGGTCTCGGAATTATCAGTGGTTTCTCTCGTGTAGATTTTCCGATTAGACCTCCAACTAGGCTTTAGTTGGGTGCTGCTCAACTTCTAATGAGCCTGCTCCATTTGAGTTTGCAGAGGCAACTTCATTTGCAAAGTGTCATTAAACGCTAGGTCCATATTGGCCCCGGCGTTGGCAGCTTTCTGGAAGGCAGGAAATCATTTCTGATGGGTAAATTTAAAAGGATGTGGTCACTTAAAGGTAATAAAAGGTTGTTGGCAAGCCAAAGGCTGAGGATATTGTAATGTATATCTCAGCCTTTGCAAAGGTTGTTTGGGAAACATGATGATTCACAGTCAAGGCAGTTCATTACCATGTTTATAAGAATGCGTGCTTCTGCGCATGTCTGGAGACTATAGCAATTCTTTGAATAATTCAGTGGAGAAGTGGGGCGCTAAGCGGCTAGCGCCTGGGCGCGGCGCGAACTTCACTCAAGATTTAGCGAGGCACAAAACCGCAGCGCCCGCTCAGCTGCACGCACAGATCATGACGTCATTTCATGGTGCAACGCCCTTGGTGCGCCCCGAACCGGAACTTCAGTGGCGCCGCCCTTCTTTGCGCCTGGCGCCCCCAGCGACTGGTAGAGGGGAACGGTTCCCAGTTGCTGCGGGGGGCGCTATTTAAAGGGGACTCCTCCTGCATTATAAGTGGCAGCCATTTTGTGCCAGTCCTTCTGTGTGAGAGACAGATATTTGGAGAGAGACAAAGGCAGAGAGCTTTCTGCTTTGACTCCGCGCTCGCACAGGTACTTCTGGCTTCAGGCCAGAGCTTTGCACTTGGATTTAACTTTCAGTGCCATAGCCTTGAGTCACCACATATAATGGGGGCTGCAATGGGTGGAAACGTTGGCTTTCTGCATTGCATTCAAAGGGCTCAGAGACGCTGTGAGAGAGTGCCAGTCATGGCCAGACGGAGAAGGGCCAACAGACGTCGGCACAGGAGGCCTTACCCACCCAGGATATACCGCCAGCAGTTCTCATATCTGAACATGTCTGAGGAGCAGTGTGTTCAGAGGCTGCGATTCAGAAGGGAGGTGGTCACTGAGATCTGCCACCTGCTTCGCAGAGATCTGCAGCCACAGCTGAGGAGCAGGATGTCTCTGTCGGTGGCAGTGAAGGTGACGGTGGCTCTCAACTTCAATGCCACCGGCTCCTTCCAATCCGCTACTGGGGACATTTCCAACATCTCCCAGTTTGTGGTACATTTCTGCATCCGCCAGGTGACCAATGCCCTTTTCAGAAGGAGACGTCAGTACATCTCCTTCCCCATGACCCTGGACAAGCAGCAAGAGTGTGCAATGGGATTTGGAAGAATAGCAGGCTTCCCCATGGTCCAGGGCGTAGAACTGATGAACCAGCAATGGTCAGGCCTTGCTTCAGGGCTGCAGTGTGCAGGGCATGGCAGCCAAACAAGTCGACCCTCCCCCTTTAAGAGCTGACCGGCGCCAGCGTGTCTGCCTTCATTCAGAAACTCGCCGCACCTGCACTGCGCCCGCCCTCGGTGTTAGCGCCTCGGCTCGCCGGCTTAGCGCCTTATGATAGCCGTGCATCACCTGCTTTAGCGCAGCAGCAACCTCTTGGGGCGATGCAACTCAATTTCGGCGTAGGTGGCGCTAAATTTAGCGAACGCCCGGCTGTAGCGCCCCAAACGTGGCGATACTGAATTTCTAAGCCTTTGTTTTATTCAGTCAAACCTAAACTTAGCACCCTCGGCCCAACCATCTTCAGCTGCTTAATCAATGACCTTCCCTCAAGGATCTATCATTGTCCCCCTCCTATTTCTCATCTACATGCTGCCATCGGTGACATCATCCAAAAGCACAAAGTCAGGTTGCACATGTACACTGACGGCACCCAGCTCTACCTTACCACCACCTATTTCAACCCCTCCACTGCCTCTGCATTGTCAGACTGCTTGTCCGACATCAAATCCTGGATGAGCTATGATTTTCTCCAATTAAACATTGGGGAGACCGAAACGATTGTCTTCAACCCCCGCCACGAACTCCATTTCCTCGCCACAGATTGCATCCCCCTCCCTGGCCATTGTCTCAGGCTGGACCAAAGTGTTCGCAACTGTGCAGTCCTATTTGACACAGAGCTGAGCTTCCAACCATTTATAACCTCTGCATCACCAAGATTGCCTACTTCCACCTCCCTAACATCACCCATCACCGCCTCTGCCTCAGCTTATCTGCTGCTGAAATCCTTGATGTAATAAAACTCACTACGCACTTGGTTTGAGCATAAAGCAAGGCTTTAATCAACTTGTTTCAGAACATGGAGGACTAGTTGTACTTCACTAGTTCCTTGTCTTACAAAATGTCCCTGGCAAGCTGGGGCCGACGCCCGAGTATTTATACTCCTTTGACGACGCCACCAGCTGGCTGTCCAGCATTATTTCATGAGTAGTTTCTTGATGAATGGTGAGATTCATAACATTCTTCCTGCCTAAAAGATTTGGAAGTCCGATGACTTCCTCTTAACGGATTAGGTGGACCACGAATAGCCGCAGTCTTTTAGATTTTTGTTTATGGCAAGAAGACACGTCTCCCCGGACCGTGTCCTGGTCCCTGGGCCGCTTGATCTGTACCGGTGGATCAACAGGGCCCGTGTTGCTCTGATCGACCCGAGGGAGGCTGGGGAGATCGTGACTCTGGGTGCAGGTCCCCCGAGTGGATCTGGTGGGGCAGCTGGCAGATCTCTCGATGTCCCAGGTATGGCGTCATCTTCGGGGGAGCGCAGAGTGTCGGCATCATCCCCGTGGGTCCCTCTATCAGTTGGGTCCATGGAACCGGCCGAACAGGGAACCAGGTCCCGGAGCGAAACGGTTGACTCCCGGCCATCAGGGTACAGCACGTGTGCATACATGGGGTTAACGTCCGTGAGTTCTACCTCGTCGATGAGGGGATCGTTTTTAGAAGACCGGACAAATCTTCGGAGCAGCACGGGGCTGGGAGCTGCCAACCATGACGGTAGGGACGTCCCATGGGTGGAGCGACGCTGGAAGCTGAAGAATCGCTCGTGAGGTGTGACATTGGTTGACGTAGAAAGGAGAGACCTGATGGAATGCAACACGTCAGGGCGCACAGTTTCCCACTGCTGGTCTGGTAGGTTGCGTGACCTCAGCGCAAGACGAACAGCGTTCCAAATGATAGCGTTGTATCTCTCAACCTGTCCGTTACCGATGGGATGGTACAGTGTCATTTTACTTGTGGCGATTCCTCATTGGGAGAGAGAACTTTTGAGTTTGCTTGACATGAAGGAGGGACCCCGATCAGAGTGGATGAAATTGGCCGTACCGCAAAGGGAAAAGACTTGATCAAGGCATTTGATCACTGTGGAAGTAAGCATATTGGGACAGGGGAAAGCAAAGGAAAAGCGTGAATATTCGTCCACCATAGTCAGTAAGTAGGTGTTTCGCGTTGAGGAAGGCAATGGCCCTTTAAAGTCAATGCTGAGTCGCTGCATAGCGTGTATGAGCGAGCCATCCAATGGACGGAAGAATTGCGGTTTTAACTCCGCACAAATTCTACAGGAGGAGCACATTCTTTTCACATCTTCCGTAGAAAATGGGAGATTTTAGATCGCACAAAGTGCAACATATGGGTAACGCCAGGATGGCATAAGTCAGTATGAAGATCCGCCAGAGTCAAAGTTGACATAGAAGAGCAGAATGCCCGCGTGAGGGTATCCGGGGCCACATTCTCTTTGCCGGGTCGATAATGTATGGTGTATCCAAAGGCGGCCAATTCCATCCTCCAGAGTTGTATTTTATTATTCTTGATCTTAGTGCGTTTCCGGTTATCCAGCATAAAAGCCACGGAGCGCTGATCGGTTATAAGCGTGAAATGGCGACGAGCGAGAAAATGACTCCATTTACGTACCGCTTCGATGATAGCCGTAGCCTCCTTCTCAACAGGAGAATAATGGAGTTCGCTACCCTGCAAAGTTCTGGACAGAAATGCAACGGGTCGACCACCTTGATTCAAGGTAGCAGAGATCACCACATCTGATGCATCGCACTCGACCACAAAAGGAAGATTTTCATCAATGGAATGAAGCGTGGCTTTTTCCAGTTGTCGCTTGAGGAGGTTGAAAGCTGAAATAGCCGTTGCCTCTAATGGAAATGACTTTGCGTGAAGCAGGGGCTGGATCTTGTCGGAGAAGTGGGGTATCCATTTCGCATAATAGGCGAACATGCCGAGTGCCCGATGAAGAGAGCCGAGATTTGTAGGGGGAGGGAGCTCCTGAAGCGGATGAAGTCGCTCCGGATCCGGTTTGATGACACCATTGCCCACCCAGTAGCCAAGGATGTTGACTGATGGTACTGATTTCACAGATTTGGACTCATTTAAGGTTAAGTTGCAACTACAGAGAACGTCAAAAAATTTCTGGAGGTTGGCATCATGCTCCTTCTGGTCATGACCAGCAATGGTGATGTTATCCAGATATGGAAAAGTGTCCGTTAAGTTCTCCTGTTTGACTAGGCTATCCATTGCCCATTGAAAGACGGCCACCCCATTGGTGAGCCCAAATGGAAGGCGACAAAACTGGCAAAGCCGACCATTGGCCTCAAAGGCCGTATACATTTTGTCAGAGTCCTTTAACGGTACTTGATGATATGCGCTCTTTAAATCAAAGGTTGAAAATACCTTGTAGTTAGCAAGGTTATTGACCATGTCATCGATGCGTGGTAGGGGGTAGGCATCCAGGTCAGTATACTGGTTAATAGTTTGCAAGTAATCAATGCAAAGACATTTCTTGTGTTGCTTCAGAGGATTTTTGACAACGACGACTTGAGCCCACCAGGAAGATGAACATGGCTCAATGATACCGTCAGCTAGAAGGCGAGAGATTTCTGACTCGATAAAGGATCAATCATCTTGGCTGAAACATCGTGATTTAGTGACTATGGGCTTACATCGGGGGGAAAGATTGGCAAACAGGGAGGGCTCATCGAGCGAAGCTGCCGAAAGCGCACAAAATGGTACTTTGGAAATAGTAAGCTCCGGCTTTGACCCTCCAAACTCGAAAGTGAGTCTTTTGTGTTGTTTCTGGAAATCCTGTCCCAGGAGCACATCACTGCATAGGTTCTTGAGCACCCCGAGCCGGGTGGAGAAATAAGTGCGGCTATTGAGAATAAGGTCAACAAGACAAAAGCCGGAAGAATTGGTGGTCAGTGTCGTCAGAGCCATTGCAATTTCCCTGTCCGAGGGATAAATACGCAGTTTTAACTTACTGACAGCCCGCTCACTAATGAAGCTGTCAGAGCTGCATGAGTCGATTAGTGCACTCAAAATGTGTCCATTTACCGAAACCTTCGTGGCTGCATGGGACAGACATTGGGGAAAAACAGCTGTGATGGGAGGAGGGGCAGTTTTACCCTTGACAGCTGTAACCTTAGTAGTGCTTCTTGGGGGAGGAGCAGTTTTATAGATTGCAGCTGTAACCTTAGTAGTGGCTCTTGGGGGAGGAGCAGTTTTATAGATAGCAGCTGCAAAATTAACAGGAGCTCTCGACTGGTATACCTTAGAAAAGTGGCCTTTCTTACTAACAGCGGCTCTTGACTGGCATACCTTAGTGAAGTGACCTTTCTTGCTGCAATGATTGCAGGTCGCGTTATGAGCAGGACAAAATTTCCTGGAGTGCAACGCACCACGACAGAAGAACCACTTCCTTCCAGATTGCCAAGATGCCGCTAGGGCGGGATCGTGATCAGTGTAGGTTTCTAGGGTAGGGTTGTCATCAGCCGGGTTGGAGTCATCACCCGTGAGGGCTTCCGCACGAGGCCTATCGAAAGAGTCACTAAAAGTGATAGCAGCAGCCCGTGCACGTGGTAAAAGATAGGTGTCTGCATTCCTCTTTGCTAAGTCCAGTGAACATGCCTGGTAATAGGCAGCCTGTAACTTGAGAGTTTTATTCTCCAACAGACGCTGACGTATGAAGGGAGACGCAATCCCATTAATAAAGGAATCACGAATTAACTCCTACTGGTACTGCTCAGCTGTAACAGCTTTAAGATTACAATCCTTGCTGAGCCTGCGAAGTTTCTGAAGGAATTCGTCAAGTGATTCCCCGGGTTGTTGTCGAGTTGTGGCGAGTAGATGCCGAGCAAAAATTTCATTTGGGGACTTGACATATAGCTGCTGTAGTATTTGGATAGCGGCGTCATAGTCTACACAGTCTTCGATATAATCAAACACATGAGGGGATACATAATTAGCAAGCATTTGTAACTTGTTAGGAACATTCTCACCACACTCCTCAAGGAAGTTGCTAAAGGTATGATACCAGTGTTTCCATACCTTAGCGGCTGTAAGTGAATTCGGGTCCAGGTCGAGACGGGCGGGTCTGAGTAGTTTCTCCATGATTGATTGATTACTTGTCTGAGTTCCCTTCTACGGTTCGAGTCGTAGTTGCCTGTCCCCGAATCACCCAAAGCGTGGAGTCGCTATCAAGTTGATTAAATTGACGTAATAAAACTCACTATGCACTTGGTTTGAGCATAAAGCAAGGCTTTAATCAACTTGTTTCAGAACATGGAGGTCTAGTTGTACTTCACTAGTTCCTTGTCTTACAAAATGTCCCTGGATAGCTGGGCCCACACCCGAGTATTTATACTCCTTGGACGCCACCACCAGCTGGCCGTCCAGCGTTATTTCATGAGTAGTTTCTTCTACAGTTATATAAAAAGAAAAAGGGTGGCTAAAGTGAATGTTGGTCCCTTAGAGGACGATACCGGGAAATTAGTAGTGGGGAACATGGAGCTGGCAAATACGCTGAACAAATATTTTGTATCAGTCTTTCCAGTAGAGGACACTAAAAATATCCCAACACTGGACAAACAGGGGGCTATGGGGGGGGAGGAGCTAAACATGATTAAAATCACTAAGGAGATGGTGCTCGGTAAGATAATGGGACTTAAGGCGGATAAATCCCCTGGACCTGATGGCTTACATCCTAGGGTCTTGAGAGAAGTAGCGGTAGGGATTGCGGATGCATTGGTGGTAATTTTCCAAAACTCCCTGGATTCAGGAAAGGTCCCAGCAGATTGGAAAACTGCTAATGTAATGCCCTTATTGAAAAAGGGAGGTAGACAAAAGGCTGGAAACTATAGACCAGTTAGCCTAACATCTGTGGTTGGTAAAATGTTGGAGTCCATTATTAAGGAAGCAGTAACAGGACATTTGGATAAGCATAATTTAATCGGACAGAGTCAGCATGGTTTTATGAAGGGGAAGTCATGTTTGACAAATTTGCGCGAATTCTTTGAGGATGTAACAAACAGGGTGGATAAAGGGGAACCAGTGGATGTGGTGTATTTGGACTTCCAAAAGGCATTTGACAAGGTGCCACACAAAAGATTACTGCACAAGATAAAAAATCACGGGATTGGGGGTAATATACAGGCATGGGTGGAAGATTGCTATCTAACAGAAAACAGAGAGTGGGGATAAATGGTTCATTCTCGGGTTGGCAATCAGTAACTTGTAGTGTTCCGCAGGGGTCAGTGCTAGGACCCCAACTCTTTACAATCTATATTAACGATTTGGAGGAGGGGACCAAGTGCAACGTATCCAAGTTTGCCGACGATACAAAGATGGGAGGGAAAGCAGTGAGTGAGGAGGACATAAAAAACCTGCAAAAGGACATAGACAGGCTAAGTGAGTGGGCAGAAATTTGGCAGATGGAATATAACGTTGGAAAATGTGAGGTTATGCACTTTGGCAGAAAAAATCAAAGAGCAAATTATTATCTAAATGGAAAGAAACTGCAAAGTGCTACAGTACAAAGGGATCTGGGGTCCTGGTGCATGAAACACAGAAGGTTAGTATGCAGGTACAGCAGGTGATCAGGAAGGCCAATGGAATCTTGGCTTTTATTGCAAGGGGGATGGAGTATAAAAGCAGGGAAGTCTTGCTTCAGTTATACAGGGTACTGGTGAGGTCACACCTGGAATACTGCATACAGTTTTGGTTTCCATATTTAAGAAAAGATATACTTGCTCTCGAGGCAGTTCAGAGAAGGTTCACTCGGTTGATTCCGGAGATGAGGGGGTTGACTTATGAGGAAAGGTTGAGTAGGTTGGGTCTCTACTCATTGGAATTCAGAAGAATGAGAGGCGATCTTATCGAAACATATAACATTGTGAGGGGGCTTGATCGGGTGGATGCGGGAAGGATGTTTCCACTGATGGGTGAGACTAGAACTAGGGAGCATAATCTTAGAATAAGGGGCTGCCGTTTTAAAACTGAGATGAGAAACTTCTTCACTCAGAGGGTGGTGAATCTACGGAATTTGCTACCTCAGAGAGCTGTGGAAGCTGCGACATTAAATAAATTTAAAACGGAGATAGACAGTTTCCTAGCTGATAAGGGAATTAGGGGTTACGGGGAGCAGGCAGGGAAGTGGACGTGAGTCTAGGTTTGGATCAGCCATGATCCTATTGAATGGCGGAACAGGCCCGAGGCGCCGTATGGCCTGCTCCTGCTACTACTTCTTATGTTCTTATGTTCTTATGAATGATGAGATTTATAACAATCCTCATCCATGCTTTTGTCACTCCCATTCTTAACTATTTCAATGCTCTCCTGGCCGGCAACCCATATTCCGCCCTCCATAAAGTTGAGCACATCAAAAACTTTGCTGTTTCCTATCACCAGATACCGCTTACCTATCAACCCTGTCCTTGCTTACCTACATTGGCTGCTAGTCCTCCAATGCCTCCATTTTAAAATTCTCATCCAAATATTAAAATCCCACCATAGCCTTGACCCTTCATATTTCTGTAGCCTCTGGCCTTTTGTGCATCCAACAATCCTTTCGCCCCTGCACTGGCAGCCATTTCTTAAGCTGCCTAGGCCCATGCTCTAAAATTCCCTCCCTCCACCTCTGCACCTTGCTCCTTTCCTTTAAGACTCTCCTTAAAACCCATCCTCATATTTCCTTCTTTGGCTTGGCGCCTATTTGTGTCTGATTACGCCTCTGAAGCACCTTGGGATGTTTCTCTGTCTAATGTAGATGCAAGTTGTTGTTGATGATATCACAAAGTTCTTCATCACACAAAGAGTGAAGACTTGGAATGGGCTACCAAATGCAGCAGTGGAGACTTGAATCCTGGCATCATTTAAGAAGCAATTAGATGGTGCATTGGACGGACTTTAAGGTCCATTATCTTGTCATCTGTAATCATCTTGTGATATCAAAGCCATGACTACAAGTGCAGGACAGAAGCAGGGTACGCTATGACAGGTGGCTCATCTGTTGACCCTTCAAAGCCTCTCCACCATCTACAAGGCTTTCTGGTTGAACCACTGTAATCGTTGTTGTGGTGGTTCTCCCAGGATGGTGTTCAGTGGGGAATTAGGAACACGGGAACACAGGAACAATAGTAGGCCATTGAGGCCCTCGAGCCTGTTCCGCCATTCGATGAGATCATGGCTGATCTGCAAAATAACTCCATATACCTGCCTTTGGCCCATATCCCTTAATGACTTTGGTTAACAAAAAGCTATCAATCTCCGATTTAAAATTAACAATTGATCTAGCACCAATTGCCGTTTGCGGAAGAAAGTTCCAAACTTCTATCACCCTTTGTGTGTAGGAGTGTTTCCTAATTTCACTCTTGAATTGTCTGGCTCTAATTTTTAGATTATGCCCCCTAGTCCTAGACTCCCCAACCAGCAGAAATAGTTTCTCTCCATCTACCCTGTCTGTTCCCCATAATATCCTGAAAACTTGGATCAGATTGAAGGGATAATTACAAGTCCTAGCCCTTTTCGGGCTACCCCAGATCAGGCGTATTCCCCAGACGTTCACCCTCAACTAAAGTTGGAGATAGCTGAATTCTGTAAGACGCTTAAATGGGTCTAAAGGTGCAGGCTATCTCTCCCTAAAGGAAAGGAATGACTGAAGATGTTACCGTCCTCCGGATAGCATTTTTAATAAGCTTAACTAGACTGTAACCTTTCGGATATTATGAGGGTCTGGAATACCTCCCAGAATTCTGCAACTCCTTACAAAAGAGTGTACAGAAATTGGGTTCGCGAGTTTATACAGAAGTACTCTGTGAGATAATTCTAAAAATATATAGATTTATTATTTAAGAGCCGACATTCATTTAACAGCTGTTGAGTCAGTCACAACAGTAACAATTCAAAATACAAATTGCTTACATTTCTTATCAGAGATCCTTATTCTCAAATCTTTACTTCATTACATTTCTACATTTCTTACTTATTTCTAAATCCAGAACATCCACCAAAATCAAATACCTGATTACCCGAGACTCAAAGTTAAAAACTTACAGAGCGTGCCTGTGAAGTTGAGAAACGCTTGCCCGTTCAGCGACTTCTGACTTTTCATCTGAAAAGCACTATCTTTTATTTCTTTTTTTAGTGGTTTATTCTTTGAAGTTTCCTGCTGATGTAAGCTACAGGAAACTTTGTGCTATCCGGCACCGACGGGACCGAGCTGTTGCCGTCCCATTAAAACTGCCGGACAAACCAGCGCTAATGTTGAAACATATGGAGATTTTGAGCTCCGTATCTGGCAACAAACCCAGCTTCTAAACAGTCGGCCGTACCTTGCAAGCGTCTCTGTAGCTTAGCAACAGCTTCAGCAAGACCTTGCAGAGCCTGACTGGTGAAAAAAAAGCAACGAAAAGAAAAAAAAACGAACGAAACAGCTCCTGACTTTTGCTGGTGGCTCGAGCATTCCGGACAGTTAACCTCCGGATAAACCAAAGTTTCCTGTAATTATCTTATTCATTCTCTCTGTTGAATTCTTACTATCATTTCAGTTTGCTGTAAATTCAGCTGCCAACCCTCAGACTTCTGTCTCTACCTTTAGGTGTTCAATATTTATCATAAAAACAATATGACAGCAATGGTTTCTGTTTGATGCCATTTTTACAAAATCTTTCATTCAATTCTTAATATTGGCTTAACTGATTATAACCACAGATGTTATGACTCCGTGGTATTCCAAGTTCAATACAAAAACAATGTAATTGCTTGGTGCATCTCTTGAAGTCATATCTTCAAAGTGTTCTGCAGGTATCATATTTACTATAGGTAAATTAAAACCACTTTAACCAGGTGTATCATGCATTTCTAGCTATCTCAATTGGTTGTATATTTAATCGTGTTTCCTGTCTTATTGATGTTACTTTTACAAAGGCACATGGTTTTTTAATATTCTGTTTCTGTTTCACGTATTAGTTCTTAACACTTTATTTAGGTCATTGCATTGTGTTGGTTCCAAACCGCAGACCTTTCGGAAGCAAGTCTTTGCTTTTTCAATAGGGCCATTGTATTAGCATTAACAATCAATTCCCATTTCAAAGCTTGTGGTGTTTACAACTTTGTTATCAAACCACCCCATCTCAGAAGCCTGTTTTCTGTTTGCAGCCTGTGTCTCCGAGGCTTTAGATTTTTAAACCCAGTATATCATGTATTAATAATGTCAGAAATCTATTCATATTATGGTGTATCTCTTGAAATATGGCTTATTCCATCAGACGATCACCCCTTAACCTTCTAAATTCTAGGGAATACAACCCTAATTTGTGTAATCTCTCCTTGTAACTTAACCCTTGAAGTCAGGGTATAATTCTGGTAAACCTATGCTGCACTCCCTCCAAGGCCAATATATCCTTCCTAATGTGTGGTGCCCAGAACTGCTCACAGTACTCCAGGTGTGGTCTAACCAGGGTTTTGTTTTGCTGCAGCATAACTTCTGCCCCCTTGTAGTCTAGCCCTCTAGATATAAAGGCCAGCATTCCATTAGCCTTTTTAATTATTTTCTGTGCCTGAACATGACATTTTAATGATCTATGTACCTGAACCCCCAAGTCTCTTTGGTCATCCACTGTTTTTCACCTTTTTCTATCCTTTTTAGGTCCAAAGTGGGTGACCTCGCATTTGCTTACATTGAAATCCATTTGGCACAGTTTTGCCCATTTACTTAATCTATCAATATCTCTTTGTAATTTTATGCTTCCATCTACACTGCCTACAATCCCACCTATCTTTGTGTCATCAGCAAATTTGGATATATGACTTTCTATGCCATTGTTAATAAATACTGTGAAAAGTTGAGGCCCCAACACAGATCCCTGCGGGACACCACTAGTCACATCCTGCCAATTTGAGGACCTACCCATTATCCCTACTCTGTCTCCTGCCGCTCAGCCAATTTCCTAACCAGGTCAATAATTTGTCCTCAATTCCATGGGCTTCTACCTTAGTTAACATTCTCTTATGTGGGACTTTATCAAATGCCTTCTGGAAGTCCATATAAATAACACCCATAGACATTCCCTGTCCACTACTTTAGTCACCTCTTCAAAAAATGCAGTCAGGTTTGTCAGGCATGACCTACCTTTCACAAATCCATGCTGGTTCTTTCTGATCAACTGAACATTTTTGAGGTGTTCAATCACCCTATCCTTAATTATAGACTCTAGCAATTTCCCCACAATAGATGCTAGGCTAACTGGTCTATAATTTCCTGGTTTCCCTCTCTCGCCATTCTTAAAAAGTGGAGTGACATGCGCATATTTCCAATCTAAAGGGATGGTTCCTGTATCGAGAGAACTTTGGAAGATTATAGATAGGGCATCTGCAATGTGCTCACCTACTCCCTTTAAAACCCTGGGATGGAAACCATCTGGTCACTGGATTTGTCACTCTTTAGTGCCATTATTTTCTTAATTAATGTTATTTTACCTATGTTAATTTTATGGAGTCCCTGTCCCCGATTCAAGATTAGTTTCTTTGGGATTTCCAGCATGCTATCCTCTTCTTCTACTGTAAATACTGACGCAAAGTAATTATTCAACATGTCTGCCATTTCTCCATTATCATTGACAATATTGCAGTGGGAGGGGGTGGATCCAGTTGTCGTGGTCCATGTTGGTACAAATGACGTAGATAGGACTAGGAAGCTGGTTCTGTGAAAGGAGTATGAGCAGCTAGGGGTCAAATTAAAAAACAGAACCTCAAGGGTAATAATCTCTGGATTATTACCTGAGCCACGAGCGAATTTGGCCAGGACAAATAAAATTAGAGAGTTAAATGCGTGGCTCAAAGACTGGTGTGGGAGAAATGGGTTTTGCTTCCTGGGACACTGGCACCAGTACTGGGGCAGGAGGGAGCTGTTCCATTGGGACGGGCTTCACTTGGCCAGTGCTGGGACTAGAGTCCTGGCGGATCATATAACTAGGGCTGTAGAGAGGGCTTTAAACTAACTAGTGGGGGGGAGGTTCCTAGAGAGCAAATAATAAAAATGACAACAGAGAAGGTCATAGACTTAGGTAGCAGTGGGGAAATTAAAAACCAGAGCATGTCAGGAAGGGGCAGAAGGTATGGAGTAAAAGGTAAAGCAATAAAAAGGGCAAAAGCAGGAACTAAGTGTCACAAAACATATTTGAAAGTTCTCTATCTGAATGCACGTAGCATTCGTAACAAAATAGACGAGTTAATGGCACAAATAACTACATATGGGTATGATCTTGTGGCCATTACAGAGAAATGATATTGGGTCAAAAGATCAGGATAATGAAACAGTTTGGGTGGAGGTAAGGAATAATAAGGGGAAAAAAACACTAGTGGGCGTAGTCTATAGGCCTCCGAACAGTTGCAACTCTGTTGGATGGAGTATCAATCAGGAAATAGTTGAGGCTTGTAATAAGGGAACATCTATAATTATGGGGGATTTTAACTATCATATTAATTGGACAAATCAAATTGGGCAGGGCTGCCTTGAGGATGAGTTCATTGAGTGTATTAGGGATGGGTTTCTTGAGCAGTATGTAACTGAACCGACCAGGGGGCAAGCAACCTTAGATCTGGTCCTGTGTAACGAGACAGGATTAATTAAAAATGTCCGAGTAAAGGATCCCCTTGGAATGAGTGACCATAACATGGTTGAATTCCATATTCAATTAGAGGGTATGAGAGCGGAATTGAGTAGAGTGGATTGGGAAAATAGATTAAAGGGTAAGACGATACATGATCAGTGGTGTATATTTAAGGAGTTATTTTACAACTTCCAAAAAATATATATTCCACTAAGAAGAAAAGGGTGTAAAAGAAAAGACAGCCATCCGTGGCTAAGTAAAGAAATTAAGGATAGTATTCCACTAAAAACAAGGGCATATAAGGTAGCCAAATCTAGTGGGAGGATAGAGGATTGGGAAAACTTTAAAAGACAGCAAAAAATAACAAAAAGATTGATTAAGAAAGGGAAGATAGATTATGAAAGTAAATTAGCAAAAAATATAAAAACAGATAGTAAGAGTTTTTATAGTTATATAAAAAGAAAAAGGGTGGCTAAAGTAAATGTTGGTCTCTTAGAGGATGAGACCGGGAAATTAATGGTGGGAAATATGGAGATGGCAAAAACACTGAATGAATATTTTGTATCAGTCTTTACAGTAGAGGACACTAAGGCCTAGAAATTCAGTTGATTGCGCCAGCCGTTAGCGCCTTAAGAGAAGTGAATTTCGGGCGCTATGCGTGTAGCGTCCGGGCGCAGCGCGATCTGCGCCTCGCCCCAAATTAAGTAGACATTTCGCGCCGGCGCAAAGTTTAGCGCGCGCTCACCTGCGCGCGCAGAAAATGACATCATATCCTCGTGCAACGCCCTTTGCGCGCCCCGATCCAGAACTTCAGTGGGACCGCCCCATTGTGCGGCCGGCGGCCTGCACGCTTGTTTAGTGGAACGCAACAGAGCCGACGCGGGACCCGGGGAGCGTAAATTAAAGGGCACTTACCCTGCACTATAAAGGGCAGGCATTTTGCAGCAAACACTCTTGTGCAACGGATTTCTGGAGAGAGACCAAGGAAGACAGCTTTCTGGTTTGGGCCAACACTAGCTCAGGTATTTTTGGCTTCAGGCCAGAGCGTTGCAAGTGGCCTCTTGTATATTTGACTGTTTGGCAGCATATTATGGGGGCTGCATGGGGTGCCAACGCTGAGTTTCAGCGTCATGTCCGTAGGGCTCGCAGACGCGGTGTGAGAGGGGCAGCCCTGGCTAGACGCAGAGGGGGCAACAGGCGTCGGCAACATAGGCCTTACCCAGTCAGGGCATACCGCCAGCAGAGCATTCTGAAGGGGGAGGGGGATCAGCCAGTTGTCGTGGTACATGTAGGTACCAACGATGTAGGTAAAAAGGGGGAGGAGGTCCTACAAGCTGAATTTAGGGAGTTAGGAGCTAAATTGAAAAGTAGGACCTCAAAGGTAGTAATCTCTGGATTGCTACCAGTGCCACGAGCTAATAAGTTTAGAGAGAGTAAGATAGATAAGCTAAATACGTGGCTTGAGCAGTGGTGCAAGGGAGAGGGATTTAAATTCTTGAGGCATTGGAACCAGTTCTTGGGGAGGAGTGACCTGTACCAAGGGGACGGTCTACACCTGAACTGTGAGGGAGCCGATGTCCTCGGGGTAATATTTTCTAGGGCGGTTCGGGAGGATTTAAACTAATTTGGCAGGGGGATGGGAACCTAGGTAGTGGAAAAGAGGGAAGTCATATGAAGTCAGAAATAGATGGTAGAAAGGTGAGAAGCAATAAGCAAAGGAGAGAAACACAAAGGGCCAAACTAATTCATAATGAGAGTGTGAAAAAAGCAAGCCTGAAGGCTTTGTATCTTAATGCTAGAAGCATTAGGAACAAGGTGGATGAATTAGTTGTGGAAATAGAGGTAAACAAGTATGATTTGATTGGGATTACAGAAACGTGGCTGCAGGGTGGGCAAGGCTGGGAACTTAACATCCAGGGATATACAATATTTAGGAAGGATCGGCAAAAAGGTAGGGGAGGTGGGGTAGCATTGCTGGTAAAGGAGGGGATTAATGCAATGGAAAGGAAGGATATTAACTCGGATGAAACGGAATCTGTATGGGTAGAAATGAGAAATAACAAGGGGAGGAAAACGTTAGTGGGTGTGATATATAGGCCTCCAAATAGTAATATGGAGGTGAGGGAAGGCATAAAAAGGGAAATTGGAGAAGCGTGCGATAAGAGCACAGCTGTCATCATGGGTGACTTTAATTTACATATTGATTGGACTACCCAAATTAGTAAAAATTCTGAGGAGGAGGAATTCCTGGAATGTTTTCGGGACGGTTATCTGGACCAATATGTCGAGGAGCCGACTCGAGATCAGGCCATTTTAGACTGGGTATTGTGCAATGAGAAGGGACTTATCAGCAATCTTCTTGTACGAGGCCCCTTGGGTCAGAGCGATCATAATATGATCGAGCTCTCAGTCGAGATGGAGAGTGAGGAAATTGAATCAGAGACTAAGGTCCAGAACTTAAATAAAGGGAATTACGAGGGTATGAGACGGGAATTGGGTAAGATTGATTGGGTGGTGTTTCTGGGGGGATTGACAGTGGATAGACAATGGCAAGCATTCAAAGATAGAATGGAAGAATTCCAGAACATGTTTATACCGGTTTGGCATAAAAATAAACCTAAAAAGGTGACTCAACCGTGGATAACGAGGGAAATTAGGGACAGCATAAAATCAAAAAAAAGGGCATATCAACTGGCAAAAAAAAGCACCAGACCGGAAGATTGGGGGCAGTACAGGATACAGCAAAAGAGGACAAAGGGATTAATCAGGAAGGGGAAAATAGAATACGAAAGTAAACTTGCAGCAAACATAAAGACAGACTGCAAAAGCTTTTATCGGTATATCAGGAGGAAAAGACTGGTAAAATCCCAAGTCGGTCCCTTGCAGTCCGATTCGGGAGAATATATAATGGAGAATAAGGAAATGGCAGACCAATTAAACTCATACTTTGGTTCTGTATTCACAAAGGAGGACACAAATAACCTCCCAGGAATATCGGCAAACATAGGGACTAATGAGAGGGAGGAGCTGACAGAAATTAGTATCTCTAGGGATATGGTGTTGGGTAAGTTGAGGGGACTGAAGGCCGACAAATCCCTGGGGCCTGATAAACTACATCCTAGGGTACTTAAGGAGGTGGCCCTGGAGATAGCAGATGCTCTAAGGATCATCTTCCGGAACTCCATTGACTCGGGAACAGTACCCGTGGATTGGAGGGTAGCTAATGTTACCCCAATATTTAAAAAGCGGGGTAGAGAGAAAGCAGGGAATTATAGACCAGTAAGCCTTACATCGGTTGTGGGCAAAATGCTAGAGTCCATTATTAAGGATAAAATAGCGGAGCACTTGACAAATGGGGAAAGGATCGGACAGAGTCAACATGGATTTACAAAGGGTAAATCGTGTTTGACTAATCTGCTGGAATTTTTTGAGGAAGTAACTGGTAAAATAGATGGGGGAGAGCCAGTGGATGTGGTGTACCTTGACTTCCAGAAAGCCTTCGATAAGGTTCCACACAAAAGATTATCATGCAAAATTAAGGCTCATGGGATTGGGGGAAAAGTATTAACGTGGATAGAGAACTGGCTGGCGGATAGAAAACAGAGAGTTGGAATAAACGGCTCGTTTTCGGAGTGGCAGGCAGTGACCAGCGGGGTGCTGCAAGGATCTGTCCTGGGACCCCAGCTGTTCACAATATATATAAATGATCTGGATCAGGGAATTGGATGCAATATTTCCAAATTCGCTGACGACACTAAACTAGGAGGAGGGGTGGGCTCTGATGAGGATGTCAGGAGGCTACAGTGCGATTTGGACAGGTTGGGGGAATGGGCGGATACGTGGCAGATGCACTATAATGTGGATAAATGCGAGGTTATCCACTTTGGGGGTAAAAACAGGAGGGTAGATTATTATCTAAATGGCAATAGATTGGGAGATGGGGAAGTGCAGAGGGACCTGGGTGTTCTTGTGCACCAGTCACTGAAGGAGAGCATGCAGGTGCAACAGGCGATTAAGAAGGCAAATGGTATGTTGGCCTTCATATCAAGGGGGTTCGAGTATAGGAATAGGGATACCTTACTACAGCTGTACAAGGTGCTGGTGAGACCGCATCTGGAGTATTGTGTACAGTTTTGGTCGCCCCATCTGCGGAAGGATGTTCTTGCCATGGAAAGAGTGCAACGGCGATTCACCAGGCTGATACCTGGAATGGCGGGAATGACCTACGAAGAGAGATTAAATAGTTTGGGCTTGTACTCACTGGAGTTTAGAAGATTGAGAGGGGATCTCATCGAAACATATAAAATTATGGCAGGCCTGGACAGGCTGAATTCAGAGAGAATGTTTCCAATGGCCGGGGAGCACAGAACCAGGGGCCACAGTCTAAAAATAGCGGGCAAATCATTTAAAACAGAGATGAGGAAGAATTTCTTCACTCAAAGAGTGGTGAGCCTGTGGAATTCCCTGCCACAGAGGGCTGTGAAGGCTAATTCAATAAATATTTTCAAGAGAGAATTGGATATATTTCTGAAGGCTAAGGGGATTAAGGGTTACGGAGAAAAGGCGGGGACGGGGTACTGAACTGGTAAGATCAGCTATGATCTCAGACGAAGATCAGCCATGATCTCATTGAATGGCGGAGCAGGCTCGAAGGGCCGAATGGCCTACTCCTGTTCCTATCTCTATGTTTCTATGTTTACCTCAACATGAGTGGCGCGAGATGTGTAAAAAGGCTGAGATTCCGAAAGGAGGTGGTTGCAGAGATCTGCCATCTGCTTTGCAGAGATCTGCGTCCAAAGCTCAGGAGCAGGACGTCTCTGTCGGTGGAGGCGAAGGTGACGTTGGCCTTGAACTTCTATGCCACTGGCTCCTTCCAATCCGCTGCTGGGGACACAGCTAACATATCCCAGTTCGCCGTGCATTGCTGCATCCGCCAGGTGACCGATGCCCTTTTCAGAAGGAGACGCCAATTCATCTCCTTCCCCATGGCCCTGGAGAGGCAGCATCAGCGTGCACTGGGATTTGCAAGATTCGCGGCCTTCCCCTTGGTGCAGGGCGCCATTGACTGTACGCATGTGGCTTTGTGGGCACCTGTGGAGCATGCCGAGGATTACCGCAACCGGAAGGGCTACCATTCCCTCAATGTGCAGCTGGTGTGTGACCACAAGCAGCGCATCCTAGCTGTCAATGCCCGCTTTCCAGGCAGCAGCCACGATGCCTTTATCCTGCGGCAGACAACTGTGCGTGACATGTTCGAGGCACAGCCTCCCCCAAGAGGATGGCTTCTCGGGGACAAAGGCTATCCTTTGTGTACCTGGCTCATGACCCCGCTCCGCGCGCCCAGGACCCCTGCTGAAGAGGCATACAATGAGAGTCATCAAGCGAGCAGGAACATAATCGAGCAAACAATTGGCGCCCTCAAGCAGCGGTTCCGCTGCCTGGATCGTTCCGGCGGATCTCTGCAGTATTCCCCGGACCGAGTGTCCCAATTCGTCGTTGTTTGCTGCATGCTGCACAACCTGGCTCTCCGCAGGATTCAGGCACTGCCACCTCACGTTGGACCACCACCTCAGGAGGAGGAGCAGGAGGAGCATGAGGAGGAGGAGCAGGAGGAGGAGGAGTACCATCCCAGGAGGGAGCGAGAAGGTCCAAGGGCCGTCCGTCGGCGGCTTATTGAACGTCACTTCTAAGCCCCCTGTCAGGGAATGCCTTGTGGCCATGAAGGAACATGAACGCAGCCGCTCCGCAAGCCCTCAGCCGGCGAAGGCAACAAACGCTTACAGCAACAAACATGGACACTGTCTGAATAAAGAGAAATCTTTATTTTAGACCAATGAAACCCCTTCACACATGAAACCCAGAAACATTAAACGGCCCCAAAAAACAGTACATCAAATGACTCACTCCCACAACCTGGCCTTAACCCAATAAACATCCCCAGAAACAAAACAACCATGGCCAAAAGAAACATAGGCATCGCCATATAAAATAACACTTGGCCACACCGTCTACTTCTTGGGCCGCGAGGGCGAGACCTTGTCGAGCCTTTTGGGGCCCCTGCCTGGCCTGCTGCTCCTCCGCAAGCTCTGCCCAGTGGCTGCTGCGAGGCTGGGGAAAGGCTCCTGAGGGTTAGATGTCCTTCCGGCAGATGCCCTTGGGGGGCGGCCTAGACGGGGTTTGCCCCTCGAGGGTCCGGCTGGTGATTGGCGCAGCTGTGCCTGGCCAACATTATTCGCAGCCGCTTGCCGTTGAGGCGCCACTGGGGGAGTGGCGGTGACGGCTGGAGGAATGTGTGCAATCTGGCGGATGGTCGGCCCTGGCTGGTGATGTGCCACTCTGGCACTCGCACGGGCCCGCACTGCAGCATGCGCACCAATCTGCCGAAGGGCAGCCCGCTGTGCTGCTGCAGCGCGGCGGGTGTCCAGGCGATGCCTGGCTGACGCAGCGCGTGTGGCAGCAGTCAGTGCCCCTGTTGCCCTGGTCTGCGACCGCAACAGAGCAGCCACTGTCTGGACGGCATCACTGATCAGCCGGCCACTCGCGGCATGTGAGGCCCCGAACTCGCGCACACTACTAGCCAGGGACTCGATGGCCTCAGGCATCTGTGCCACTACCCCCATCAGCTCGGTGTGCCGGCGATCCGAATCCTGGGCCATTTG
Organism: Somniosus microcephalus; assembly: GCF_052327205.1. Lineage (NCBI taxonomy): Eukaryota > Metazoa > Chordata > Chondrichthyes > Squaliformes > Somniosidae > Somniosus > Somniosus microcephalus. The sequence continues at coordinate 108,065,006 of NC_140991.1, forward strand.
ATCGAGGTGGCGCACCTCCTCTGAGTTGAAGGTGGCCGGACTGGAGTCCGGACTCTCCCGCTGGGGAGCAGGGGGCAGAGCTGGCCGACCCTTGCCACGTTGCCGGCGGCGACTGGGCCCAGCAACTGCACTCCCCTCCGATCCTTCCCCCCTCTGGGGGGAAGGCCGTGGACCAACCGCAGCCCTCCTGGGTTGCTGGACGCCACTGGTCCCAGCAGCTCCACTCCCCTCCGACACTTCCTCCAGGCTCTCCTCCAGGGAAGACGTGTCCACTACTTCGGCATCTGCAGCCGCACCTGACTGCTGCCCTGATGGTCCGCCTTCCTGTTCCTCCTCCTCCTCCTCCTCGGAGGGGCTGTCACTGGCAGCTTCAGGGAGCTCCTCGTCACCAGCTGAAAGCAGGAAGGCACAAGAGTAGCTTTAGAGTGAGGAGAGGGCGTCAGCGAGGGAGGCATGACTGGTGGCATTCAGCGCATTGGTCGGACAATGGCAAAGGAGGTAGATCGGATGCGCAAGTGCGACGAGAGGTCCAAAAGGTGATGTCCATACCATTGTGGCCCAGAAGAGGGTCGGCATCTCCACAGGCGACGGGCCCAATCACCCGGGGTCCCATGAGGCGACTCACGCGCTCCTCCAGGGGAGTGAGCTCCTGGATCTGGGGGCGGCCTCCCCCGGTCTGCTCCTGGTGCCTTCGGTTGTTGGCAAGTTTTGCCTGCAAGAGAAAGGACGGCCTGTAAGTATGGTGTGTAGCCCTGATGTGGTGTGCGCTGCCTCCCATGGTGGAATAGCTTGGCCAGTGTGTAGCCCTGATGTGGTGTGCGCTGCCTCCCATGGTGGAATAGCTTGGCCAGTGTGTAGCCCTGATGTGGTGTGTGCTGCCTCCCATGGTGGAATAGCTTGGCCAGTGTGTAGCCCTGATGTGGTGTGCGCTGCCTCCCATGGTGGAATAGCTTGGCCAGTGTGTAGCCCTGATGTGGTGTGCGCTGCCTCCCATGGTGGAATAGCTTGGCCAGTGTGTAGCCCTGATGTGGTGTGCACTGCCTCCCATGGTGTAAAGTGCAGAATGTGCAATTGATGTTCATGACTGTCCCATAGCTGCTGGCTGAGGGCTGGCCATTAGGGCTTTCAGGTCCCTTTGCCCATCATGTCAGGTGTACATGCAAGGATGAGGAGGAGACTGGAAAGGGTACTCACCCTGACAATTCTGGTCAGGTCATTAAACTTCTTCCGGCATTGGACATTGTCCCTGGGGGCATCGCCGGTGGCCGACACCCAGCGGGCGACCTCCCTCCAGGCTTTCCTATAGACGCTGGTGGGAGGCTTCCTGCCAGTGTCCGGGAACAAGATGTGCTGTCTCTTCTCCAAGGCCCTCACCATCACCTTCAAGTCATGGGCTGAGAAGCGCAGGGCACGCTCACGGGCCTTCTGTACCGTTGCCATGGCTCCTTCTGATCACCAGCAGTGTTCAGGCCGAGCTGGAAGGCTGCAGTGTGCAGGCCGTTGCAGCAGAGCAAGTCGACCCTTCCCCCTTTAAGAGCTGGCCGGCGCCACGGTGTCTGCTGTCAATCAAGAAATGACCGCACCTGCGCTGCGCCCGGCCTCGGCGCTATCCCTCTGCACCGCCGGCTTAGCGCCTAAAGATAGGCGTGCAACGCCAGTTTTAGCGCTCAAGCAACCTCTTAGGGCGAAGCTACTGAATATCGGCGAAGTGCCATCGACTTTGCGCTGGGCGCAAACTTTAGCGCCCGCCCGACTTTACCGCCCCAAAAGTGGCTACACTGAATTTCTAAGCCTAAGAATATCCCAACACTGGACAAACAGGGGGCTATAGGGGGGAGGAGCTAAACACAATCAAAATCACTAAGGAAGTGGTACTCGGTAAAATAATGGGACTCAAGGCGGATAAATCACCTGGACCTGATGGCTTACATCCTAGGGTCTTGAGGGAAGTGGCGGTAGGGATTGTGGATGCATTGGTAATAATTTTCCAAAACTCCCTGGACTCAGCAAAGGTCTCGGCAGACCGGAAAACTGCTAATGTAACACCCTTATTTAAAAAGGGCAGTGGACAGAAGGCTGGAAACTATAGACTGGTTAGCCTAACATCTGTGGTAGGTAAAATTTTGGAGTCCATTATTAAGGAGACAGTAACAGGACATTTGGATAATCATAATTTAATAGGACAAAGTCAGCATGGTTTTATGAAGGGGAAGTCATGTTTGACAAATTTGCTGGAGTTCTTTGAGGAAGTAACATATAGGGTGGATAAAGGGGAACCAGTGGATGTAGTGTATTTAGACATCCAAATGGCATTTGACAAGGTGCCACACAAAAGATTATTGCTTAAGATAAAAAATCACGGGATTGGGGGTAATATTCTGGCATGGATAGAGGATTGGCTATCTAACAGAAGGCAGAGAGTTGGGATAAATGGTTCATTCTCAGACTGGCAATCAGTAACTAGTGGTGTTCCGCAGGGGTCAGTGCTGGGTCCCCAACTCTTTACAATCTATATTAACGATTTGGAGGAGGGGACCGAGTGTAACATATCAAAGTTTGCAGATGATACTAAGATGGGAGGGAAAGTAGTGAGTGAGGAGGACATAAAAAACCTGCAAGGGGACATAGACAGACTAAGTAAGTGGGCAGAGATTTGGCAGATGGAATACAATACTGGAAAGTGTGAGGTTATGCACTTTGGCAGGAAAAATCGTAGAGCAAGTTATTATCTTAATGGCAAGAAACTGGAAAGTACTGAAGTATAAAGGGATCTGGGGGTCCTGGTGCACGAAACTCAAAAGGTTAGTATGCAGGTGCAGCAAGTGATTAAGAAGGCCAATGGAATGTTGGCTTTCATTGCTAGGGGGATAGAATATAAAAATAGGGAGGTATTGCTTCAGTTGTACAAGGTATTGGTGAGACCGCACCTGGAATACGGCGTACAGTTTTGGTGTCCATACTTAAGAAAAGACATACTTGCTCTCGAGTCAGTACAAAGAAGGTTCACTCGGTTAATCCCGGGGATGAGGGGATGGACATATGAGGAGAGGTTGAGTAGATTGGGACTCTACTCATTGGAGTTCAGAAGAATGAGAGGCGATCTTATTGAAACATATAAGATTGTGAAGGGGTTGGATCGGGTGGATGCGGGGAAGATGTTCCCGATGATGGGTGAAACTAGAACTAGGGGGCATAGTCTTAGAATAAGGGGCTGCTCTTGCAAAACTGAGATGAGGAGGAACTACTTCACTCAGAGGGTGGTAGGTCCATGGAATATGCTGCCCCAAAAAACTGTAGAAGCTACATCATTACATAAATTTAAAACAGAAATAGACAGTTTCCTAGAAGTAAAGGGAATTAAGGGTTACGGGGAGTGGGCAGGAATTTGGACATGAGTCTAGGTTCGGATCGGACATGGCCCTGTGGGTAGCGGGCCCAGGGGCCGTGTAGCCTGATCCTGCTCCTATTTCGTGTGTCTAATTCTGTTAGATTCAGGAGATGGTTCTGTGATAGTAGATTGGCGGTTAGGATCAGATCAGCCATGATCTTATTGAATGGCGGAGCAGGCTCGAGGGACCGATTGGCCTACTCCTGCTCCTATTTCTTATGTTCTTATGTTCTTATATTACCGCTTTCAGTTTTTACAGGGCCAACATTGCTCCTGACCACCCTGTATTGATTTTGATATCCCTTGCAAGTTTTTTTCATACTCCCTGTTTGTAGCTCTTACTATCTGTTATATGACCCTTTGCTGTTCTTTGTATCTTTCCCATTCACCAGGATCTGTGCATTTTTGTATGCCCTTCCCTTTAGTTTTATGCTGTCCCTTACCTCTTTAGTTGTCCATGACTTTTTTTTTGCCAAGTAAAGCTCTTGCCCCTCAGGGATATAAACTGGTTCTGTATCACGTTAAATTCTTTTTTAAACATTTCCCACTGATTTTTTGTCATTTTTACCCATTAACAGATTTGCCCAGTTTACTTTGGACAGTCTCTGCCTCATCCCGTTAAAGTCGGCCTTACCTAAATCTAGAATCTTAGTCACTGTTTCGCGTTTCTCCGTTTCAAACAGTACTTTGAACTCGATCATGTTATGATCACTATTGGATAAATGTTCACGCGCAGTTAGACTGTTAACTAAATCTGGCTCATTACTTATTATTAAATCTAATATGGCTTGCCCCCTTGTTGTCTCTGGGACATATTGTTGTAGAAAACTATCCCAGACACACTCAAGAAATTCACTGCCTTTCTGACAGGTGCTAGTCTGTTTTTCCCAATCTATATGAAAGTTAAAATCCACCATTAAAACCACTCTGCCTTTACTACACGCTTGTCTAATCTCTGTATTTATACAATCTAGCATTTCAGAGCTGCTACCAGGGGGCCTATACACAACTCCCACTACAGTCTTAGATCCTTTCCTATTTCTTAATTCAACCCATAAGGTCTCCAGTAACTGCTTACCTCTCATTAAATCCTCTCTTATCGTTGAAGTGATTTCATCCCTAATCACTAAGGCTACTCCTCCCATTATGCTATTTTCCCTATCTGTCCTGTAAACCTTATAACCTGGTACATTTAGTTCCCAGTCTTAATTGACCTGCAGGCGTGTATCAGTAATGGCTATTATGTCATCCCCTCCAATTTGATTTCGTGCCTGCAGTTCATTCAATTTATTCCTTATACTCTGTGCGTTGTATAAAGAATGCTTATTTGGGCCACACACCCTAGCCTGTCCTTCAGCTCTGATGCTTTATTTACATGTTTCTTATTTGTCTCTCCTGGTTTAATCACTTTACATCTTTTAGTTTTCCCTTTACCTGCAGTGCCTAAAGTACAATTTCTGACTGCTACTCTACTCTCTTCCCTTTTGTTTGTTTTTGGACTACTGTTTGTACTATTTGTATTGCAATTTCCACCTGAGCCCTCCCCCCTCATTTACTAGTTTAAAGTCCTTGTGACCGCCCTATTTATCCTTTCCGCTAGGACCCTGATCCCAGACTGGTTCAGGTGGAGCCCGTCCCAATGGTACAGTTCCTTCCTTTCCCAATACTGGTGCCAGTGCCCCATGAAATGGAACCCCTCTTTCCCACACGACTCCTTTAGCCATGTGTTTATTTCCCTAATCAGCTTATTGCAATGCCAATTTGCACATGGCTCAGGTAATAATCCAGCGATTAAAGCCCTTGAGGTCCTGTTTTTAATTTAGCTCCTAGTTCCTGGTGCTCCCCAAACAGGACCTCTTGCCTAGTCTTCCCTATGTTGTTGGTCCCAACATGGACCACAATGACTGGATCCTCCCCCTCCCTCTCCAATATCCTTTCAAGCTGGTTCAAGATGTCCCTTACGTGGCACCAGGTAGGCAACATACCGTGTGGGAATCTCGATCTTGCTTACAAAGAATGCTATCTGTCACCCTAATTATAGAATCCCCTACAACTACCACATTACACTTCCACTCCAACTCCTCCTCCTCCCCCCTTAGAACAGCCTCCTGCTCCAAGGTGCCATGGTCTGCATTTTGGTTGTCCTTCCGACAGTTTTTATCCTTATCCTCACAGGTAGCAAGCATATTGTACCTGTTGGATAGGTTCTGTTTCTGTGGATCCTCGTTCCCTTTCTTACCTGGGTTCCCTTTACTCTGCACACTATCGGTCACACCAAACCCATTCTGATCCTGCACCTCTCTACTAGGTGTGCCCGAAGTCTGGAGCAAACTGTCCAGATATTCCTCCCCCTCACTTATATGTCGGAGTGTCTCCAACTTGCACTCCAACTCAATGACTCTGTGCCGGAGAGATTCAAGGCGGAGACATCTACTGCAGATTTGTTCGCTCGGGACAGTCTCGTTGTCCATAAACTCCCACATACTGCAGTCCAGACACACAACCTGTTCTGCCATATCTTAGTCTAACATTATTTTATTTATTTAATTAGATAAAGTCTTTATTCAATGACTATTTATAGTTATATTAATTAGTTTAACTAGTTAAGTTATAAATGTAATAAAATGCATTATAGTTTCCCGCTCCTAGTTTAAACCACTGTCCTAACTTAGAGAGAAAAAACACTAATACTCACCCACCAATCACCTACCTGCCGTCCTGTGATATCACTCCTTGGTTTTTGTTGTTGTTGAAATTGTCGGATGTATGCCTCGTCGCTGCTGCCGCCGATTAGGTCCACGCTGTCCTCTCCCCTGCTGTTTTAAACCTTGTCGCCCCCTCGCTGCTGCCAAATTACAGGATATTGACCAGCTACAATGAAAGAATGTTCAAATCAGGATGATGTGTGATTTGCAGGGACACTTTAAGATGATGGTAATCTCATGATCTTGTTACTGTTGTTCTTTTGGTAGTGGATGTTGAAGCAAGCTTGATGACTGTAACTTGTAGGTGGTACATATTGCAGCCACTGTGCAGCAGTGGTGAAAGTGGTGGACCTTGCGTCCATTGGTAAGGGTGCTAACATAGAAACATAGAAGATAGGAGCAGGAGTAGGCCATTCAGCCCTTCGAGTCTGCTCCGCCATTCAATGAGATCATGGCTGATCATCCAAATTCAGTACCCTGTCCTTGCCTTCTCCCCATATCCCTTGATCCCTTTAGCCTCAAGAAATATATCCAACTCTTTCTTGAATATATTTAATGAACTGGCCTTCACAGGTGAACCTGTGGAGAATTCCACAGGTGCACCACTCTCTGGATGAAGAAATTCCTCCTCATTTCAGTCCTAAATGGCTTACCCCTTATCCTTAGATGATGACCCCTGGTTCTGGACTCCCCGGCCATCCGAAACATCCTTCCTGCATCTAGTCTGTCCAGACCTGACAGAATTTTATAGGTTTGGATGAGATCCCCTCTCAATCTTCTAAACTCCAGTGAGTATAAGCCCAATCGACACAATCTCTCCTCATACGTCATTCCTGCCATCCCAGGTATCAGCCTGGTGAATCTTCGCTGCACTCCTTCCATGGCAAGAACGTCCTTCCTCAGGTAAGGTGACCAAAACTGCACACAGTACTCAAGGTGCGGTCTCACCAAGGCCCTGTACAACTGTAGCAAGACATCCTTGTTCCTGTACTCGAACCCTCTTGCTACAAAGACCAACATACCATTTGCCTTCTTAACCGCCTGCTGCACCTGCATGCTTACCTTCAGCGACTGGTGCACAAGAACACCCAGGTCTCTTTGCACTTCCCCTTCTCCCAATCTATTGCCATTCAAATAATAATCTGCCTTTCTGTTTTTGCCACCAAAGTGGATAACCTCACATTTATCCACATTATAGTGCATTTGCCATGTTTCTGCCCAATCACCCAACCTTTCCAAACCGTACTGGAGTTTCACGACATCCTCCTCACAGCTTACCCTCCCACCCAGCTTTGTGTCGTCTGCAAATTTGGAGATATTACATTCAATTCCCTCATCCAGATCATTAATATATATTGTGAACAGCTGGGATCCTAGGACCGATCCTTGCGGTACACCACTAGTCACTGCCTGCCAATCGGAAAACAACCCGTTTATTCCAACTGTTGCTTTCTGTCCGCCAACCAGTTCTCTACACAAGTCAATACCTTGCCCCCAATCCCATGTGCCTTAATTTTGCACGCTAATCTCTTATGTGGGACCTTATCGAAAGCCTTCTGAAAGTCCAAATACACCACATCCACTAGTTCGCCCTTATCTATTTTACCAGTTACATCCTCAAAAAATTCCAGTAGATTAGTCAAGCATGATTTACCTTTTGTAAATCCATGTTGACTTTGTCCGATCCTGTCACTGCTTTCCAAGTGCTCTGCTATTACATCTTTTATAATAGACTCTAGCATTTTCCCCACTACCGATGTCAGGTCTATAATTCCCCGCTTTTTCTCTACCACCTTTTTTGAATAGTGGGGTAACATTAGCTACCCTCCAATCCATGGGTACCGTTCCAGAGTCTATCGAGTTCTGGAAGATGACCAGCAATGTATCTACTATCTCTAGGGCCACTTCCTTAAGTACCCTGGGATGTAGACCATCAGGCCCTGGGGATTTATCGGCCTTCAGTCCCATCAATTTTCCTATCACCATTTCCCTACAAATACTGATTTCTTTCAGTTCCTCCCTTTCATCAGACCCTATGTTCCCCGGCATCTCTGGGAGGTTATTTGTATCCTTCTTTGTGAAGACAGAACCAAAGTATGTATTTAGTTGGTCTGCCATTTCCTTGTTTCCCATTATAAATTCCCCTGATTCTGACTGTAAGGGACCTACGCTTGACTTCACCAATCTTTTTCTCTTCACATATCTATAAAAGCTTTTACAGTCAGTTTTTATGTTCCCTGCTAGCTTACTCTCATATTCTATTTTCCCTTTCTTAATTAATCCCTTTGTCCTCCTTTGTTGACTCCTAAACTGCTCCCAATCCTCAGGATTATTGCTTTTTCTAGCCAATTTATATGTCCTCTCCTTGGATCCTATGCTATCCCTAATTTCCCTTGTTAGCCACGGTTGAGTCACCTTTTTTGTTTCATTTTTATGCCAAACTGGGATGAACAAATTCTGTAGCTCATCCATTCGGTCTTTCAATGTTTGCCATTGCCTATCCACCGTCAACCCTTTGAGTGCCATTCCCCAATCAATCCTACCCAACTCGCTCCTCAGACCATCGTAGTTTCCTTTATTTAAATTGAGGACCCTTGTCTCTGAGTCAACTACTTCATTCTCCATCTTAATGAAGAATTCGATCATATTATGATCGCTCCGACCCAAGGGGCCTCGTACAACAAGATTGCTAATTAATCCTTTCTCGTTACATAATACCCAATCTAAGATGGCCTGATCTCTGGTTGGTTCCTCAACAAATTGATCCAGGAAACCATCCTGTAAACACTCCAGGAATTCCTCCTCCACAGTATTGTTACTAATTTGGTTGGCCCAATCTATATGTAGATTAAAGTCACCCATGATGACTGCTGTGCCCTTATTGCACGCTTCTTTAATTTCCCTTTTAATGCCATCCCCAACCTCCGCCTTACTGTTTGGAGGTCTATATACCACTCCCACTAATGTTTTTTTCCCCTTAGTATTTCTCAATTCTACCCATACAGGTTCCACATCATCAGAGCTAATATCCTTCATTACAATTGTATTAATCCCTTCTTTAACCAGTAATGCTACCCCACCTCCCTTTCCTTTTTGCCTATCTTTCCTGAATATCGAATACCCCTGGATGTTGAGTTCCCAGTCTTGGCCATCCTTGAGCCACGTTTCCGTAATCCCAACCAAATCGTGTTCGTTTACCTCTATTTGCGCAGCCAATTCATCCACCTTATTACAAATGCTCCTCGCATTAAGACACAAAGCCTTCAGGCTTGTTTTTTTAACGCTCTTAGACCTATTAGAATTATTATTTACTATGGCCACGTTTGATTTAAACCGTTGATTTCTCTGACTGCCACTTTTGTTTTTCTCCTTCCTATCTTTTGCTTTTATCCCTGTTTTCCTTTCCTCTGTCTCCCTGCTCAGGTTCCCAACCTCCTGCCATTTTAGTTTAAACCCCCCTGAACAGCACTAGCAAACACTCCCCCTAGGACATCGGTCCCGGCCCTGCCCAGGTGCAAACCGTCCCATTTGTACTGGTCCCACCTCTCCCAGAACTGGTTCCAATGTCCAAGGAATTTGAATCCCTCCTCCTTGCACCATTCCTCTAGGCACGTATTCATTTGAAATATCCTCCTATTTCTAATCTGACTGGCACGTGGCACTGGTAGCAATCCTGAGATTACTACCTTTGAGGTCCTATTTTTTAATTTACCTCCTAACTCCCTATATTCTGCTTTTAGGACCTCATCCCATTTTTTACCTATATTGTTGGTGCCTATGTGCACCACGACAACTGGCTGTTCACCCTCCCCCTCCAAAATGTTCTGCAGCTGCTCCGAGATGTCCTTGACCCTTGCACCAGGGAGGCAACACACCATCCTGGAGTCTCGATTGCGGCCGCAAAAACGCCTATCTATTCCCCTTACAATTGAGTCCCCTATCACTATAGCTCTTCCACTCTTTTTCCTCCCAGCCTGTGCAGCAGAGCCACCCATGGTGCCAGGAAGTTGGCTGCTGCTGCCTTCCCCTGATGAGTCATCCCCCCCAACAGTATTCAAAGTGGTATATCTGTTGGAGAGGGGGATGGCCGCAGGGGATTCCTGCACTACCTGCCTGCGCCTCTTACTCTGCCTGCTGGTCACCCATTCCCTTCCTGCCTGTACCCCCTTTACCTACGGTGTGACCAACTCGCTAAATGTGATTTTCACGACGTCCTCAGCATCGTGAATGCTCCAAAATGAATGCATCCGCAGCTCCAGTGCCACAATGCGGTCTGTCAGTAGCTGCAGCTGGACACACTTCCCGCACACATGGTTGTCAGGGACGTAGGAAGCGTCCCTGATTTCCCACATAGAGCAGGAGGAGCACACTACAGGGCTGGGCTGTCCTGCCATGACTTACCCTTTAAATAATTAATTAAAATTAAATGAATCCCAGCAATTTCACTGCAGTTAAATGATATATTTAAGGGCCCTGGTTTACAAACTGTCCCCACTACACCACAGAGACCTTAAAAACTATAAACCACAGACTTAAAGTTTTAAAACGAGAGAAATACTCCAACCAATCACCTACCTGTTTTGTGGTGACGTCACACCTTGAATACTTTTTACCTCTCTCCTTCCCTGAGATTGGAGATTGGTACGCCTACCTGAGCCTCTGGGGCCTTTTGTAGTCGCTCTGCCGCTCTGCTCCGCCTGCTGCTGCACTGAGGCCTACCTGAGCCTCTGGGGCCTTTTGTAGTCGCTCTGCCGCTCTGCTCCGCCTGCCGCCGCTGCCGCACTGAGGCCTACCTGAGCCTCTGGGGCCTTTTGTAGTCGCTCTGCCACTCTGCTCCGCCTGCCGCCGCTGCCGATGCTGCACTGAGGCCTACCTGAGCCTCTGGGGCCTTTTGTAGTCGCTCTGCCGCTCTGCTCCGCCTGCCGCCGCTGCCGCACTGAGGCCTACCTGAGCCTCTGGGGCCTTTTGTAGTCGCTCTGCCACTCTGCTCCGCCTGCCGCCGCTGCCGATGCTGCACTGAGGCCTACCTGAGCCTCTGGGGCCTTTTGTAGTCGCTCTGCCGCTCTGCTCCGCCTGCCGCCGCTGCCGCACTGAGGCCTACCTGAGCCTCTGGGGCCTTTTGTAGTCGCCCTGCCGCCGCTGCCGTACTGAGGCCTACCTGAGCCTCTGGGGCCTTTTGTAGTCGCCCTGCCGCCGCTGCCGCACTGAGGCCTACCTGAGCCTCTGGGGCCTTTTGTAGTCGCTCTGCCGCTCTGCTCCACCTGCCGCCGCTGCCGATGCCGCACTGAGCAAACTGCTTTTGTCGTGGATGGTATCGAGCTTCTTGAGTGTTGTTGCTGCTGCCTCCATCTGGGCAAGTGGTAAGTATTCCTTCAGACACCTGACTTGAGTCTTGTAGATGATGGCAAGGTTTTGAGGGGTATTAAGGTGAGCTTCTGCCCTGTTCTTGGGGAAATGGGGAGATCAGATTTTCAGGCGCAGCAGGAAACAAAGTCATTTTTCTCATCTTTTTTTAAAGAATTTATCCTCCCTGAGACCTGTATTGATATGACTGGTCCAATTCAGCTTCTGGTCAATTATAGCAAACCGCCTGGTGTAGCCTGAGACAATGGCTAGGGAAGGAGATGGAATTGGTGGCGAAGGTATGAACAATATCGCCAAAGAACAGTATGTAGATGAAGAAGAGGAGAGGGCATGGAATGCTTTGCCACAAAAAGTGATTGAAGCAGAAGCCATTAAATCTTTTATGGGTAAATTGGATAAATATTTGGAGCAAAGATAGATACAGGGCTATGGGGAGAGTATGGGGCAGTGGGATTAGTTTTGAATTGTTCTTGGCAAGAGTTGGCTTAGACATGATGGATCTGTGCTATGAACTTTTATGGTTCTATCATAAATTTGCCTTTTATTACAGCTGGTCCAGTTAAGCTTCTGGTCAGGGGTGACCCCCAGGCTGTTGATGGTGGGGTACTCCGGGATGGTGGGGGACTCCGAGATGGTGGTGCCGTTCAAGGTCAGGGGAGGTTGTTAGGCTTTTTCTTGTTGGAGTTGGTCATTACTTGGCAAATATGAGGCACAAATGTAACCTGCCACTTGTCAGTCCAAGCCTGGCTGTTATCTAAGTCCTGCTGTATGCTGGCATAGGCTGCTTCATTTTGAAAGAGTTGTGAATGGAGCTGAACACTTTGGAATTTCAGTGACTAGCCCCATTCCTGACATTATGATGGAGGGAAGGTTCATAATGAAGAAGCTGAAGAGGATCCTGCTCTGAGGAATTGCTGCAACGATGTTGTGGGACAGCAGAAATTGTCTCCAGCAACTGCAACCATTTTCCTGTGTCTCAGCTATGACTTTCCACTGGAGGGTTTTTCTCTTTGACTCCCCTACTGACCTCAGTTTTGCTAGGGCTCTTTGGTACCATATTTGGTAGAATACGGTTTTGATGTCTAGGGCAGCTACTCTCACCTCTCCCGTGGCATTCAGCTCTTGCATCCATGTCTGAATTAAGGCTGTGATGAGGTCTGGGTGGATGAACTACGATGGTGATCTTCCGATTAACAAGTTTGCATGAAATCCAGTATTCCTATGCAGAAAATAGAGAGAACAGGCAAGAATAATTGTTGGCATAGGGGAGAGTGAATGTGTGATTGGAAAGAGAAGATGTATTACGCTGTATTTAACCTCGCATTACTTGCATTTTCTTCCTTGGATGTAACTCAGAAATTAGACCTGAAAATGCACCAATGTTGCGCCCATTTTGCTGATATCAAGTTACACCCAAGTAGCCACCAAATCTCATTAGAATACATCCGAATTTAAAGCAGCGGTAATCAATGTGAACAGTCAGGGCCCAAGCCATAAAAATTCATTAAAAGAAACAGAGAAAAACAACAGGTCTCAGGGAGGATAAATTCTTTAAAAAAAGATGAGAAAAATGACTTTGTTTTCTGCTGCGCCTGAAAATCTGATCTCCCCATTTCCCCGACCTCCCCACCCGCCGCCCCCCGAACAAGTGCAATTGGAGGATATTCTCATTTTAGAGTCGGGGGCATGGCCAAATTTGAGGGCGGAGATTTTTTCAGACGGAGGGTTTGATGAATGGACATAAAGGCTCAAAGAGACATGGGTATATTGTAGTTACGCACTCACTTACACCCTAAATTCCATGATCTTTTAAGACACATACTTTGTGCAATAATGGCCGCAAATGCAAAGGAAACTCCAGGCCCAGGTTCCTCCTTTTCAGTTCAATCTGCCGGTAGTTTAACACTCAATACATTGTCAGTTTAAATAGTTTTTATCTAAAGTATAAAATTAATGCTTTTGGAAGACAAACAACATATAGAAAGCAGTCTTTGAATGGAGGTATATTGGCCTAGAAATTCAGTTGGGCGCGCCAGCCGCTAGCGCCTTAGGAGGAGTAGATCTCGAGCGCTAGGCGCTTATCGCCCGGGCGCAGCGTGATCTGCGCCTCTCCCCAACTTCAGGACACATTTAGCGCCGGCGCAAAGTCTTAGCGCGCGCCCTGCTGCGCGCGCAGATCATGACGTCATTTAATAGTGCAACGCCCTTTGTGCGCCCCAAACCGGAACTTCACTCGCGCCGGCCCACTGTGCACCGGGCGGCCCGAGCGACTGTGAAGTGGAACGGTACACAGGCCAGCCGGGCCGCGGGGAGCGCTAATTAAAGGGCACTTACCCAGCAGTATAAAGGCCAGCCATTTTGCAGCATTCACTCTTGTGCAACGGTTTTTTGGACAGAGACCAAGGAGGAGAGTTTACTGGTTTGGACCAACACTTGGACAGGTATTTTTGGCTCAGGCCAGAGCTTACCAATTATCTTTGCCTTCATTCAGAGCTCAATGTTTGCCAGCATATAATGGGGGCTGCATTGGGTGGCAACGCTGAATTTCAGCCTTATGCCAGAAGGGCTTACAGACGCCGTGAGAGAGTGGCAGCCCTGGCTAGATGCAGAGGGGGCAACAGGCGTCGCCAACTGAGGCCTTACCCACGCAGGGTATACCGCCAGCAGACCTCCTATCTGACCATGTCTGCCGCGATGTGTGTTAGGAGGCTGCGATTCCGAAGGGAGGTGGTTGCAGACATCTGCCGGCTGCTTCAGAGAGATCTGCAGCCACAGCTGATGCGCAGGACGTCTCTGTCGGTGGCAGTGAAGGTGACGGTGGCTCTCAACTTCTATGCCTCCGGCTCCTTCCAATCCGCTACTGGGGACATCGCTAACATCTCCCAGTTCACCGTGCATTGCTGCATCCGCCAGGTGACCGAAGCCCTTTTCAGAAGGAGACATCAATTCATCTCCTTCCCCATGACCCTGGACAAGCAGCAGCAGCGTGCAGTGGGGTTTGCAAGAATAGCGGGCTTCCCCATGGTGCAGGGCGCCATTGACTGCACGCATGTGGCTTTGCGGGCACCTCTTGAGCATGCCGAGGAGTACCGCAACCGGAAGGGCTACCATTCCCTCAATGTACAGCTGGTGTGTGACCACAGGCAGCGCATCCTAGCTGTCAATGCCCGCTTTCCAGGCAGCAGCCACGATGCCTTTATCCTGCGACAGACAACTGTGGCTGACATGTTCCAGGCACAGCCTCCCCCAAGAGGATGGCTTATCGGGGACAAAGGCTATTCTTTGTGTACCTGGCTCATGACCCCGCTCCGCGCGCCCATGACCCCTGCTGAAGAGGCATACAACGAGAGCCATCAAGCGACGAGGAACCTCATAGAACAAACAATCGGCGTGCTCAAGCAACGGTTCCGCTGTCTCGATCGCTCCGGGGGAGCCCTCCAGTATTCGCAGGATCGAGTCTCCCAATTCGTCGTCGTTTGCTGCATGCTGCACAACCTGGCTATCCGCAGGACTCAGGCACTGCTACCTCACGTTGGACCACCACCTCAGGAGGAGGAGCAGGAGGAGCATGAGGACGACGAGGACGAGGAGTACCAGCCCAGGAGGGATGCACAAGGTCCAAGGGCCGCCCGTCGGCGGCTTATTGAACGTCACTTCTAGGCCCCCTGTCAGGGAATGGCTTGTGCCAATGATAGAACATGATTGCAGCCGCTCCACAAGCCCTCAGCCAGTTAAGGCAACAAACACTTCAAAGATCAAACATGGACAATGTGAATAAATAAAAAGCTTTATTGTACAAACTCTGGGCCCTTCCCACATGAAAACCAAAAACAGACGAAACCCCCAAAAAACACTCAAACACATTACTCGCTCCCACAACCTGGAGAGGATTAACAAAATAGGGCAACTAAAATGGCCGTCATTCTCGGCCTTCGTCAAAAACAAACATCACATCATCGGCCTTCAAAAAACAAACATCCAATTCTCGGCCTCAAGAAACAAACACAAATGGCCACACATTCGACTATTTGGCCCGCTAGGGTGATGCCTTGGCCATCTTTGGGTGGCCCCTGCCCGCCCTGCTGCCCCTCCTCAAAGTAAGGCCATTGGCTGCTGCAAGGCTGGGGGCAGGCTCCTGAGGGGCACATGTCGTGACGGCAGATGCCCTTGGGGGTCGGCCTAGTCGAGGTCTGGCCGTCGAGCGGGCGGCTGTTGATTGCTGCAGCTGTGGCTGGCCAGCATCAGTCGCTGCAGCAGCTCCTGGCAGCTCCACTGGGGGACTGGCAGTGGCGGCTGGAGGAATGGCGGCAAGCTGGCGGATGGCAGGCGCTCGCTGGTCGCCTGAGACACTGGCACTTGCCCGGGCCAGCACTGCAGCATGCGCACCAATCTGCCGAGGGACAGACCGCTGTGCTGCTGCAGCGCGCCGGGTGCCCTGGCGATGCCTGGCTGACACAACGAGTGTGGCAGCAGTGAGTGCCCGTGTTGACCTGTTCACTGACCGCATCAGAGCAGCCAGTGACTGGACGGCACCACTGATCACCTGGCCAGTCGCTGACAGATCTGCCCGGTATTCCGCCCGACTGGTGGCCTCTGAGGGCCCGAACTCGGCCACACTCCGAGAGAGGGAATCGATGGACTCAGGCAACCGTGCCACTGCCGCCATGAGCTCCGTGTGCCGGCGCTCCGAGTCCACGGACAAGTCTTCGAGGCGTTCCATCTCCTCGGCGAAGAGCATCTCCTGACTGGAGGCCGGACTCTCCCTCTGGGGAGAAGGCCGCCGAGCTGGCCGACCCTTCCTGCGTTGCTGGAAGCCGCTGGGCCCAGCAATTGGACTCCCCTCCGACGCATCCCCCCTCTGAGGAGAAGGCCGCCGAGCTTCCACCCCCCTCCCGCCTTTCTGCAGCACGCAGGTCCCAGGAGCTCCCCTCCCCTTCGACACTTCCGCCACGCTGCCCTCCAGGGAAGACGTGTCCCCTACATTGGCCTGGGTGGCCGCGGCTGAGGGTTCCCCTGATGGGCCGCCTTCCTCTTGCTCCTCCTCCTGCTCCTCCTCGGAGGGTCTGTCACTGGCAAGTTGAGGGACCTCCTCTTGACCATCTGAAAGCAGGAAGGCACAAGAGTAGCTTTAGAGTGAGGAGAGGGCGTCAGTGCGGGATGCATGAGTGGTGACATTCAGCGCATTGGTCGGACAGTGGCAAAGGATGTAGATCTGATGCGCAAGTGGGACGAGAGAGGTGCAAAAGGTGATGTCCTTACCATTGCTGCCCAGAACAGGGTCGGCATCTCCACATGCAACGGGCCCAATCACCCGGCCACCCATGAGGCGCTCCACGCGATGTTGCAGGTCGGTGAGTGGCTGGATATGGGGTCGGCCTCCCCCAGTCGCAGTCCGGCTCTTGCGATTATTCGCCAGCTTGGCCTGCAAGAGAAAGGACGGCCTCTAAGTACAGTGTGTCGCCGTGATCTTGTGTGCACTGCCTCCCATGGTGGAATAGCCTGGCCAGTGTGTCGCCATGATCTGGTGTGCAATGCCTCCCATGGTGGAATAGCCTGGCCAGTGTGTCGCCATGATCTGGTGTGCAATGCCTCCCATGGTGGAATAGCTTGGCCAGTGTGTTAAGTGCAGAATGTGCAATTGATGCTCATGCCTGTCCCATAGCTGCTGGATGAAGGCTGGCCATTAGAGCTTTCGGGTCCCTTTGCCCATAATGTGAGGTGCACATGCAAGGATGAGGAGGTCATTGGAAAGGGTACTCACCCTGACAATGCGTGTGAGGTCATTTAACTTTTTGCGGCATTGGGCACCGGTCCTGGGGACGTTGCTGTTGGCTGACAGCTTGCTGGCGACATGCCTCCAGGCTCTCCTGTAGACGCGGACTGTCGCCTTCTTGCCATTGTCCGGGTACAAAACATGGCGCCTCTTCTCCACAGCAGCAAGCAGCACACTCAGATCACGCTCTGAGAAGCGCTGCGCACGTTCACGGGCCTTCTCCATGTCTTCAGGCGCTATTTGGGTCCAGCAGCAGTGTTCAGGCCTAGCTGGAGGGCTCCACTATCCAGGGCGTGGCAGCAGACACAGTCGACCCTTCCCCCTTAAGAGCTGGCCGGCGCCAGGGTGTCTGCTGTCAATCACGAGATGGCCGCACCTGCGCTGCGCCCGGCCTCGGCGCTATCGATCACCACCTCTGGCTTAGCGCCCAAAGAGAGGCGTCCAGCAGCAGTTTTAGCGCTTGCCCGAACTCGTAGGGCGAAGCTAATGAATATCGGAGAAGTGGCATCGATTTGGCGGTGGCCGCAAACTTTAGCGGACGCCCCACTTTAGCGCCCCAAAAGTGGCGTCAATGAATTTCTAGGCCATTGTAACTTAATATTCTGTAATAACAATTGTGTTTAGCTGACAGTCAATGCTGTGCATTTCAGTGTCGGCTTTGCTTTCGCTAATTCAGTAATACATTAATGACAGACTGCTTCAGATGTGTCATTGCGTTAATGCATTCAAATCGAATTACAAGGGTTCTTTTACCATTTTTATCTAATTTTATGTCTTGCTTATTTTCCCACGCATATTTCTGCTGATTACACCTCAATCCTACGCTTTCCATGCACCTCATTAGAAAAAAATTTCACCTCTGTGCCCTTTGCTTTTTCTAAACCTCCATTATCACAGACTTTAAGTATAGGTGAATCGATGCATTTCATCCCATGTCCTTCTTGAACTGTATTTAAATTCAGTACAACTAAACAGCTATTAAAGCATTCAATTTAATGATAATGGCAAATGAGAGTTTAAAACTCATTCAGGATACAAAATGTATATCGAAGAATATCAATACAAGAACTTTACACAGTGTAACTCTTTAATCTGGAGAATCAATTTAAGTACATGAAACAAAATAACAAATAAGTGAATCTAATAAAATAAATATTACAATACTGGAAACAGCTTTTCAGTATCATTTCAATTTATTGCTTTTCTTCCTTCAAATGATTTTGTAAACCATTGAACATGTTTGGGACCTGTAGGATTTGCAAAATTTCCACATTTCCCCAAGGTTATTAATAAAAGGGACCCTATGGACAATTTAAAAAGGGTACCCAAAGATGGCGTCCGCACCTCGTGACCAAAAGCCTGTAAGATTTTAAAAGCCTGAACTCTGCAGCACAGAACAAGCAGCTTTGGGAAATCAAAACTTAAAATGCATTTCTGTGAAAAGGACTTTTGTGTTTGGAGGGCCAGACAGCTAAGCAAACATTTGAATATGCATTTTCGTCAAATTGGAACAGATCAACCCAGTTAGGCTTAAACAGGAGGCCATTAGTTTGTCCGCATAAATAATCGGAAACAGCTTAAGGAAGCCATCAAGGCTGGACAGGCCGATTAAAATGCATTAATGACAATACAGCCCGGACATCAGGCCATTAGGTGCGATAAACGGCCATCTAAAAAACTGTTATTTTAGATTGGTACAATCATTTAAAACAGCCCGCCAAAATTGAAACAATGGACTAACCTGATTTGGCGCGCAGATAAGGGGCCATCGAAAAGAGTATAACTGTAGGCCCTTAGTGGCAATCTCTGGTCTCTCTGCTGGCTCTCTCCTCCTGACTCTGACCTCTCGTCTGGTCTTGGGCTACCGCCGCTCGCACTCGAGCCCTGGCCTCGTGGCGGGTTCTCTTCTCGCTCCCCTCATTAAGTTGCAACCCAGGACATCCATACCAATAGCAGGGGGGGGGTACGAGACCCGAGTCCAAAGTCACCCAGGACACCCGGGCCACGAGAGAGGGCAGAGGAAACGAGGCGAGACGAACCGAGACAAAGAGTAAGGTAGACCCGACAAGAGCAGAGAAGGGCAGCAGAAGACGTATTAATTAAAAAACCCGAGCGCCGAGTTATAAGCTGACGCTCGGGGAAGAAAGTATCTGAGGACAGTGAGACTAAGTTGGTTGGGCGAACCCCGCAATTAAGCTGGCAAGCCCTTGTTGAACACTGTAACGCAGGTGTCCACGCCACAATGAATATACTGGCGTTTGACGCTTGGGTAGTAAAATCTTTAACAGTAAAAACTGCTAATCGTCTCATTGACACAACGTTACTGCCGACGACCGCCCAAGGGAGAAGAAGAAGAGAACCCATCGTGACAAGACGACAACGGCAGCTGAGGAGAAGAAAGGTGTGTCGCAGCAGCTCCAGCACCGCGCCCTGAGACCACGTGGTGACGGAGTATCCCAAAGGACAGCAGCCCAGACCTCAAAAATCGCGATTGCTAAAACAAAAGGTTTTGCTTTGGATTGGTGAGCATGAATTCCTGGCCCCTCATAGCTTTTTAAAAAATTATTCATTGATGGGATGTGGGCGTCGCTGGCTAGGCCTGCATTTAGTGCCCATCCCTAATTGCCCTCGAGAAGATGGTGGTGAGCCGCCTTCTTGAACCGCTGCAGTCCATGTGGTGTAGGTACACCCACAATGCTGTTAGGAAGGGAGTTCCAGGATTTTGGCCCAGCGACAGTGAAGGAACGGCGATACAGGTCCAAGTCAGGATGGTGGGTGGCTTGGAGGGGAACTTGTAGGTGGTGATGTTCCCATGCGTCTGCTGCCCTTGTCCTTCTAAGTGGTAGAGGTCGTGGGTTTGGAAGGTGCTGTTGAAGGAGCTTTGGCGAGTTGCTGCAGTGCATCTTGTAGATGGTACACACTGCAGCCACAGTGCGCCGGTGGTGGAGGGAGTGAATGTTGAAGGTGGTGAATGGAGTGCCAATCAAGCGGGCTGCTTTATCCTGAATGGTGTCGAACTTCTTGAGTGTTGTTGGAGCTGCACTCATCCAGGCAAGTGGAGAGTATTCCATCACACTCCTGACTTGTGCCTTGTAGATGGTGGAAAGGCTTTGGGGAGTCAGGAGGTGAGACACTCGCCGCAGAATTCCCAGCCTCTGGCCTGCTCTTGTAGCCACAGTATTTATATGGCGGATCCAGTTCAGTTTCTGATCAATGGTAACCCCCAGGATGTTGATAGTGGGGGATTCAGCGATGGTAATGCCATTGAATGTCAAGGGGAGATGGTTAGAGTCTCGCTTGTTGGAGATGGTCATTGCCTGGCACTTCCAGTGCGAATGTTACTTGCCGCTTGTCAGCCCAAGTCTGAATGTTGTCCAGGTCTTGCTGCATATGGACACGGACTGCGTCAGTATCTGACGAGTCTCGAATGGTGCTGAACAGTGTGCAATCATCAGCGAACATCCCCACTTCTGACCTTATGATGGAGGGAAGGTCATTGATGAAACAGCTGAAGATGGTTGGGCCTAGGACACTGCCTTGAGGAACTCCTGCAGTGATGTCATGTGATTGAGATGAATGACCTCCAACAACCACAGCCAACTTCCTTTGTGCTAGGTATGATTCCAACCAATGGAGAGGTTTCCCCTTGATTCCCATTGACTTCAGTTTTGCTAGGGCTCCTTGATGCCACACTCGATCAAATGCTGCCTTGATGTCAAGGGCAGTCACTCTCACCTCACCTCTTGAGTTCAGCTCTTTTGTCCATGTTTGGACTAAGGCTGTAATGAGGTCAGGAGCTGAGTGGCCCTGGCGGAACCCAAACTGGGCGTCAGTTAGCAGGTTATTGCTGAGTAAGTGCCGCTTGATAGCACTGTCGATGACACCTTCCATCACTTTGCTGATGATTGAGAGTAGACTGATGGGACGGTAATTGGCCGGGTCGGATTTGTCCTGCTTTTTGTAGACAGGACATACTTGGGCAATTTTCCACATTGCCGGGTAGATGCCAGTGTTGTAGCTGTACTGGAACAGCTTGGCTAGGGGCGCAGCTAGTTCTGGAGCACAAGCCGTCAGTACTATTGCCGGAATGTTGTCAGGGCCCATAGCCTTTTCAGTATCCAGTGTCTTTAGCCGTTTCTTGACATCACGTGGAGTGAATTGAATGGGCTGAAGACTGGCATCTGTGATGCAGGGGACCTCAGGAGGAGGCCGAGATGGATCATCCACTCGGCACTTCTGGCTGAAGTTAGTTGCAAATGCTTCAGCCTTGTCTTTTGCACTCACGTGCTGGGCTCCACCATCATTGAGGATGGGGATATTTTTGGAGCCTCCTCCTCCTGTTACCTGTTTAATTGTCCACCACCACTCACGACTGGATGTGGCAGGACTGCAGAGCTTTGATTTGATCCGATGGTTGTGAGATCGCTTAGCTCTGTCTATCGCATGTTGCTTCCGTTGTTTGGCATGCAAGTAGTCCTGTGTTGTAGCCTCACCAGGTTGACACCTCATTTTTCGGTATGCCTGGTGCTGTTCTCGGCATGCTCTCCTGCACGCTTCGTTAAACCAGGGTTGATCTCCCGGCTTGATGGTAACGGTAGGGTGAGGGATATGCCGGGCCATGAGGTTAATCTAGTTAGGTATAGGGGTGGGATAAGGATAAGGGGATTGTTAAAGTAATTGTTTTTCCCTCAATGTGCCGTGTGTTCCCCATTCCCTGTATATAAGTATATTTGTAGTGTTATATGCCTGTAATTGTGTTCTCCACCAGTAATTTTCTCATAAGACTGTTTTCGTTTCTGTTTTAATAAAATCTTGGTTTTCTTACACCGAACCACCTGTCTACTCGAGTCTTTCTGTATCGCCACCTGTACATAAGTCCGGTGTCTGGAACCCAGGGGCGTGGGAGCGATTCGAACCGCTCACCAACAGTCAGGGGCATAACTGACTGGGCGCACGCGCCACCCCCTACAGACCCACTTGTAAGACACATAGTCGGGGGGGGGGCAGAATTGTATTGGTTTGCGCCTCTTGTTAGCACCCCGGGGGGCGCTAACTGGGCGCAAATCCCCAGGCACGGCGCTGCTAATGCCTCCCGTGAAATTCAGCGAGAGGTTAACGGCGGCAGTAGCTGGTAGCACCCTGCGCCACTGGCGATGACGTCATCGCCATGCGCAGCGCCCCACTTGTGCCCCAGCCGCAAACTTCCCTTGTGCCACCTGACCTATCGCTGGACAATATCTCCGACAGGATCAGTGGGCGGTTTGCAGCGGTGGCAGCGCTACTTAAAGAGCTGGTGCCGGGCGGCCATTTTTATTTTGACCGATTGACAGCACCTGCCCCCTTTCCCTTTTTTATGCGGGGTGCCATCCACGATTGCTCAGCCTGGCACTCCTCTTGCGTGCCAGGCTGTTTTCACGGCACCCTGCTCCCTGGTGGTCCAGCAGGGCCCTGGTGCATGCAGCGTTGGGGCGCTACTACTGAATTTACGGCGGAGGGGCACTAACTTTTTCAGCGCGCTAGCGCCCTGGTGACGTTTGCGCCCCAAAATGGCCACCACCCAATTTTTCCCCCAAGGGATTTCAGTTGATTTGGTATTTGGAACTTTTAAATAACATTGCGACATGAACACTCAACTGGTAAATGTATTACTTAATGGACAACTGAGCCTTTCATGCCAAGAAAGTCTCAGGTTTGATTGCTCTCTGTGCTGAGTTAGCTGATCTCAGGCACTTCAGTGGTGAAGTTCTACAGTGCGTCAGGCTTCCTGCTCTTGATCGCTATCCACTGACCGCTACTGGAAAGTACCCATGTATGGGTATCAGGCAAGGACAGGATTAGGCTCCGCTGTGATACCCCAATGATGAATAAACAGATGGGAACCACTGTCTAGGTTCACGTGAAGAATGGCCACTTGAGAGAGGTATCAAAGCGTAGCTGTGACATTGAAACCATATCCCAACAGGCCTTAAGAGGAGGGAAGAAAATTTGAGTAGTGTTTTGAAATAATGTTGGAATCATTTAAAAACAGTAGCTATCTTGCCACCATGTTTATGTTACCTATTACTCCAACATGTCACATATATATTCCATGTAAAAATTTGAGGGAAAATGATCACATGGTATTAACAGTGATCCTGTCATTCTGTGATCCCAGCAGGAAATGCACGCGATGGGAGACTGGTCTTGGAGAATTTTGGCTTGAATGTTGTAGCTGTGTCTCAGACCCCATTTCCTAGAGCGTGGCTTCCCCACTGGAAGTGCAGGAGCACAGAATCACCCTTATTGTATTTTATTTTCCTGAGTCTGAAACAAATTCAAATTTTATTTACTAGAATATACTACTACATCACCTGCAGTGCCATTGTACAGGCTGAGGAGCAGAGGCCCAGGGTTGAGCTGGATTGTCATAGGGCAGAGGGGATAGATGGGCAAGTGCTGCAACCCATTAGAAAGGAGGTCTGTGAAGTGGAGTCTTCTGGTGGGAGGCCTGGTGAGGGAATGCCAGGCAGTAAAGGTGACCACAGGGTCAGGACATGTCTGTGAGGAGGATGCAAAGCGGCTGCAAAGGGATATAGACAGGCTAAGTGCGTGGGCAAGAACATGGCAGATGGAATATAATGTGGAGAAGTGGGAAGTTATTCACTTTGGTTGGAAAAATAGAAAAGCAGAGTATTTTTTAAATGGTGAGAGACTGGGAAATGTTGGTATTCAGAGGGACCTGGGTGTCCTTGCACATAAATCACTAAAAGTTAACATGCAGGCATAGCAAGCAATTAGGAAAGCAAATGGTATGTTAGCCTTTATTTCAAAGGGATTGGAGTATAAGAGTAAAGAAGTCTTATTACAATTATATAGGGCCTTGGTGAGACCACATCTGGAGTGCTGTGTAGAGTTTTGGTCTCCTTACCTAAGGAAGGATATTGCCTTAGAGGGCGTGCAACTTAGGTTCACTAGATTGATCCCTGGAATGACAGGGTTGTCCTATGAGGAGAGATTGAGGAGATTGAGTAGATTGGGCCTATATTCCTTCGAGTTTAGAAGAACAAGAGGTGATCTCATTGAAACATATAAACTTCTTAAAGGACTTGACAGGGTAGATGCAGGGAGGATGTTTCCCCTGGCTGGGGAGTCTAGAACCAGAGGCCACAGTCTCAGAATAAGGAGTCGGCCATTTAGGACTGAGGTGAGGAGAAATGTCTTCATTCAGAGGGTGGTGAATCTTTGGAATTCTCTATCCCAGAGGGCTGTGGAGGCTCAGTCGTTGAGTATATTCAAGACAGAGATCGATAGATTTTTGGATACTAAGGGAATCAAGGGATATGGGGATAGTGCGGGAAAGTGGAGTTGAGGTAGAAGATCTTATTGAATGGCGGAGCAGGCTCGAAGGGCCAAATGGCCGACTCCTGTGCCTAATTCTTATGCTATGTTCTTATGTCAGCAGTCACTATAGAGGTACGTTACAACAAAGGGCAACTACAGAGACGCGGCTATCCCAGTACCTACTGGGGTCCTGAAAGCATTTTATTACTAGTATAGCTCTAGAGTCTCAAAATGATTTCACTATCATGTTGGAGCTCCACCTCCTTGGCTGTCTCTTGATTTTTTTCCTTACCCTCAGTGAAAAAAAGCTAGAGAAATGCTGACACGGTCAAACCAGGGAGATTGTGATCCTTGGGTGGGAGGCAGGATACTGCAATCTGTTGTGTGAGTTTCCAACTGAATAATAAGAGTTAGTTGGCCAACTTATAAATAGGACATGGAAAAATATTTTGGCAAACAATTTTAGTGGGAGAAATAATGTATAGGCCCAGAAATTCAGGTCGGGGGCTTCCCGCGGGTGTAAGACCCCGACCTGCACTTAGCTTGCGCGCTGGCCGTTGAGCTGTAGGCCCGCGTGGAATTCCGATCCTGGGCCTGCTCCAGCTGCCGGCGCGCAGTGCTTGTGTATCCAAGGGGCGCAGTTAGTTCGATGCATCCCCTGGGATCACGTGGGCCATGGGGAGCCAATCGGAGCAGGGAATGCTCCATTCATAAGTTTGACAAGAAGAGCTGTCAAAACTTAGAAATACTACGGCCCCAAAACATCACTAAATCTTCAAATAATTTTTTTTTTAAATCACATTTTTAAAATAAACTATAAATTACACGAAATAACTATTTTAAACATTAATTTAATTTTTTGAAAAAAATAATTTTATTTTCTAACAGGGCTAAAAACAAACTTACCTTGCTTTAAAGTATTTTAAAATAATAAACCTGTGGAAAAAATGTTTTAATTTTAATTAATTCACCACTTATCTTGTAAAAAGCAGGCCTTTTGCCTGCTTTTTAAATGTGTAAGTTCGGGAAAACCTGTAAAAAAAAAAAAAACCCTAAGTTCGATGCGCACGCGCAGCCTATCCCGCGCACGTGTTCAACCTCTTAACCCCTTCGTTCAGGGGAACGGAAGTGCGGTTTCCCGTGCATGCGCAGTGCATGCAGAAAACCGGCACTTCCATTGGGCTTACGGGTGAGTATCCCATGCGTACTCACCCTGGAGACCCGAATTTCTGGGCCAATATTTTCATCCGAATGATTTCACATACAAATGAAACACTTCCAAGACAATTTTGCCACTTCATTGTGTGTTTGGAAGCTGATGGAAAATGTTTTACCAAGACACTTTTACGGTGTTCATATCCAAAAACATGAAACATAAGTACTGCTAACAGTTCATGCCTACTTTTACAGACATAATAATCCATCTTTATCTTTCTTTTCGTGAAACATTTTTTCAGGAGGAAGGATACTGGACTTCTCGCTTATAAAGATCATCTTCCAGTAAGCCAGGTATTAATTGGAGACACTAGCCGCTCGGGATCCGAAGCAAAGCTTGCAGTTGGTCCACTACGTTGCCTAGGAGACAGTAAGTAGTTTTCATTCTATGTTACACAAGTTGCCATTTGAGCTTTTCTCCACAGACTGAGGGAAACATACTGGCATAAACATATTGGCATTTGGAACAAG
This sequence comes from Somniosus microcephalus, assembly GCF_052327205.1. Lineage (NCBI taxonomy): Eukaryota > Metazoa > Chordata > Chondrichthyes > Squaliformes > Somniosidae > Somniosus > Somniosus microcephalus. The sequence continues at coordinate 108,091,242 of NC_140991.1, forward strand.
GGTATGATTCCAAATCAAATTATGTCCACACTGCTAGTGAAGCAGAGAAGTAATTTACTTTTCATTTTCAGCTAAGAAATCCATTCTTTAAAAATAATGAAACAGTGCTGCACAAGCATTTTTTAAAGAATACTTTGTAGTAATCTGTGGCAAGCAATTTTAAATTTCCACATATGAGCATAATTCACATGTAACTTTGATCATAACTTACACAGCAAAACTGAAAAAGCTAATAATCTAATATGAATACTAAGTCTGTGATTCACTGTAAATGTAGTAATGTTTGTAGCCTAGACAGATGAGCTTTAAGCCTCATTTAACAAATTTCCAATCTGGTAGCCAGTAACGTTTGGAGACAGGTAATTAAAATGTATGGTGTGCATCATTAACAGTAGCAAATTACATTTATATTGTACCAAAGGAACTTTACAGGGGGAGAGAAAACTGAGACACTGAGGAGGAAATGGAAGTAGATTTAAGGGAGGTGACCAAAGGTGAGGTCAAAAAGGTATGCTTTGAGAAGGCTTTTGACAATATGAAGAATTAAAGCGAAGTTGAAGATTTTGGAAGAGAATTCCAAAGAGGAAGGCCACGATGGTTAAAGATTCTACCATCGATGGTGAGGGGAGCTGGGGCACACACTTTCCCAGAACACCAGAGGGTGCAAGCTAAGATATAGAGATAGAAGAAATTGTAGAGCTGAGTTGGAGAGAGACCACGGATGGATTTGGAGCTAAGGGTGAGTATTTTGAAATGAATACAACAACTTGCATTTATATAACCTGTGCCACACCATAATGGCTGGAACATCATGACATCCTTAAGCCCCACCCCTTGGATTAGGAGATAGGAAACCAGTGGAAATTGGCACGGACTGGGCTGACAGGTGAATGGGGATGAATATGGAATAGGATGTGGGCAGCAGAATTCTGGATGAATTGGAGCTTGTATAGGATGAACCTTAGGAAGTTGACAACACTTGGTCCATGTGATCACCTGGATGGGTCTCAATCGCCTGAGGGGGTTGGAGAGGAATTTTTCAGAGTATTCTTTCCCTTATTGGCCGTAGGTTTTTCCTCTATTATTTGTTTTGATTTCTTTTTGGGTTCAATAAAGACTCATTTCTGAAAGAGAATGTTGTTTAATCTAAAGTCTTGTTCAAGACTTTCTACAGCTTTTTACAGAACACACTATGCTGTGATGCATCTAGAATGAAACTGAAAGTAAAAACTCCTCTGGACTGCTTGTCTCTCACATGACCTCTGCTGGTCAGGCACAAGTAATCAAAAACACAGACAAATATGCTGTAAGGCATAAGTAATCAAACACAGACAAATATCATCACTATTTGCTGATATCATTACATTATTTTGCCTCTCCCAGGAGTTTACATGGCTGAGAGGGGTAAGGAAGTGTCTAGTCATGATGATCCAGCCATCTTGGTGTGGGACAGGCTTGATGGACCAGCTGGTTCTTTCCTGCCCGTCAATTTCGTATGTTCATAAATAGAGCCTGGAGGTGAGGTTTGATAAAGATGAAGTAGAGAAGGAAGTGGAAATTGGTGATCTTGGTGATGTATTGGTCTTTCATACTCGTAGCTCGCCAATCACATTGTAATGAGGACCCAGAACCAAAATCAATCCAGTCCCGTGCTGACTCCTCTGGGGAGCAGGCCCACCACCCACCCAACCACTGTGCAATACCAGAATCAGCCCCATTAATGCAAATATGATATTTTACATGAAACGGATTACAAAAATGAAATTGTTCCAATGTGCTATTTTGTTAAATAATGTGTAATTTGGATTGGATAAAATCGAATTGGGCCAATTTGGACTAATTCAGATTAAAAACTCAGTTGTTTTCCCTGGTATTTAATCCCAATGAAATGAAAATGACAGCCCACCTACAGTTAATAAAAAGAAAATGATCTTTTTTTGATCCATAGTTAACATCTCACAATAAGTCTCCTAAAAGGTCACCACTCAGTTCATATTGTCTGGATACCCTGTTGGAGCCTGTGATGCTACCAAACAGCATTTCAACTGTACAGAAAATGCTAATATAGGTACTTGAATGTCAGAATTTGAACCTCTCATTTGATGAATTCCATGGAGAACACTCACAGAAGGAACCATCCCTTGTGAGCTGTTCTCCTGTGTGCCAATATGTTGCGATTGTCTCTTTGTATAACACTGAAATGTCAGCACCATTGGCATTTCAGAAAGCTAACAATTGGATCACGTATCAAGCAAGAATTGTTTCCTTCAAGCTGTGCCTTGATATAGTCACTATAAAATTTAACAGAAAGGATATATTTTAATAAAATGGATCCAGGAAAATAAGATGTACTGAAATCATTCTTCATAATCTGTGATCTTACATAATCGCACATGCACATATTCACATGCACGCGTGCATACGTGGCTGGATGCTAGACTGACCACTTAATGTCTTACTAGATCCACTCCTGTTAGATTTTCTAGTACAACATCCCGCATGGAGAAAGAGATAGGGATAGCTAAGGAGATTTCTTGCAGAACTCTGTGCATGATGGATTTGCAGATTCCGGAAAAGATACTTCTAATGGATTCTTCAGCCCAACCTTAGGTTAACTATGAAAGCATAAAAACCTGAATAGACTAATATTATCAGTGTGAGACAATTAACAGTTCTATTAAACCTGAGATAATTAATCTTGCAGTTTTTCCAGTCATGAGCAAATATTTCTGTGCACCCTGCTCCGCTGGATCTGTGCTAATGGTTTTGTTTTCAAAGTTGAGAAAGATCAATTATCTATGAAAACTCTCTTGATCTTTCTCCATGACCCAGATATATTGTGCATTCAATTAGCATGCTTATTTATAATTTATTATCATTTTTAATTAATCGGCCATCAGTTAAACCGAACTGAATTTAAAGTAGAAGTAATAATAGAGGATGATTCATGTTGGAAAGTCAGGCATTGATTTTTGCTTAATGAGTAGGTTTTTGCTGAGAAACCTAGGTAAAGGCCAAAGGATTGTAGTACAAGACCAAAGTTTAAAGCCAAATAAGTCTTCTGTTTATTGAAGTCATGATATTATGGGGTAATTTTAACCGAACTCTCCGGGCGAGAAATTGGCAATGTCAAGGAGAATAAAATCGGGCGGGGAGTAAAAAGGGTGGCCGACCTGACCCCGTCAGCTTCTCGCCAAGCAGGCTAGGTTAACATTACCCCCCATAACAGTACATACCACAAATAAGCACTTTCACGCTAGTGGCATTTTTGTACCGGAAAAGCCTATAGAATCAATAGAGATTATGCTTGCCAGCTGTTGTATGTTACTCGCATGCCACTCATGAATCCAATTAAAATTACCAACTCATTGCTTTATGATTATGTGTGGTCAAGTTAACGAGGTGTAAAAGTTGTATATGACACAGGAGTTAAGTTTAAGGGAAAGGCAGCTGCGGGAGAAGTATGACCTGTGAACTCAGTATATGTTGCTAGAGACTATGACAGAAAGGAGAAGACATGTAAGAAGTGATTATGGAGAAGATAGAGAAAGATTTGTGAAAATGTGGTGGAGGAAAGCCCATACATGTTCTACTTTGAAGTTAATTCAAGTCCAAATAATGCACACGATGGAGGTCAGGAATTACATCATAGGATATTTTTTGGAGATGTGGTGCCTGTGGGACAGTTCTATGCCATACTATTGGAATGGTGCCCAGCGGTTCTGGAGATAGATTGCATTACTGCTGCAAATAATATTGCAAGTAGATTTAAGAAACTCACTGTTCATGAGTATGAAGGTGCGGGCGAAACTTAGTAAGGAATATAAGAAAGAAAGACTTGCATTTATATAGCACCTATCACGACCTCAAGACGTCCCAAAGCATTTTACAGCCAATTAAGTACTTTTTGAAGTGTAGTCACTGTTGTAATGTAGGAAACGTGGCAGCCAATTTGTGCACAGCAAGCTCCCACAAACAGCAATGCGATAATGACCAGGTAATCTGTTTTTTTTAATGATGTTGATTGGTCAGAACACCAGGGATAAAACCTCTACTCTGCTTTGAAATAGTGCCGTGGGATCTTTTATGTCCACCTGGGAGGGCAGACAGGGTCTCGGTTTAGGTTTGACATCACTATCCGAAAGACAGCACCTCCGACAGTTCAGCACTCCCTCATTACTGCACCTGAGTGTCAGCCTAGATTTTTGTGCTCAATTCTCTGGAGTGGGACTGTGAAATCACAACCTTCTGACTCAGAGGTGAGAGTGCTACCAACTGAGCCACAGCTGATTATAAGAGATTGCTATTTCCTAGTCCTGTTGTTAGGCAAAAGGCTAGTTCTTCAATGGTACAACAATGGAAAAGGTGAGAGCTCCTGAACACTGAGCACTAAACTCAAAGTACATTCTGAGTCAGTGAGAGAGTAGCAAGAGAGAAGAAAATAGGCTCTGGAGTAAGAAGTGGGACTTAGTGGCAAAATAAATAACTGTCATCTTCAGCCAAAGACGTATATGAGTAGTGGACAGAGAGTCAAGAAAACTGTAAATAAATTAAATTTCAAAAGTAGTCATTTGAAAATAAATACTGATGAGCTGCTATTTGATTAGGAAGTATCATATGGGACTGCACTGGGTGAAAAGGATTAAGTTTGAATCGTTTCAAACCATCCCAAAGTCCTTATTCCACTGTATTACAAAATTCATTGAGGACCATTTACGTGTTTAGCAAAACATTGGCTTAAATTTTAATCAGGAAGCGGGTTGGGAGCAAAAGGTTAGGAAACGGTCAGGAAACCCAGGAGAATGGGTTTCCTACAGGCCCTGCTGAATTTAACAGCGGGGCCTGATTAACATTTCAAAGGTCTTATTCCCACCCACAGCCAGCCACATGGAGAGGTGGCTGGCTGCGGGCGGGTAGGCCTGTGGCACTAGGCTGCAGAGAGGAGGGAGGGAGGGATCAGGTGGGGGCCAGTAATTAAGATCAGTAGAGAAAAAGTACTTGAGAAACTAATGGGACTAAAAGCCGACAAATCCCCTGAACCGGATGGTCTACATCACATATGATCACATATGATTACATAAAATATACAGCACAGAAACAAGCCATTCGGGCCAACCAGTCCCTGCCGGTGTTTATGCTCCACTTGAGCCTCCTCCCGTCTTTCCTCATCTAAATCTATCAGCATACCCTCTATTCCCTTCTCCCTCATATGTTTATCTAGCCTCCTCTTAAATGCATCTATACTATTCGCTTCAACCACTCCCTGTGGTAGCGAGTTCCACATCCTCACCACTCTCTGGATAAAGAAGTTCCTCCTGAATTTCAAGAGAAAAGCGACCCAGTTTGTTCATTCTTTCCTGATAGGTATATCCTCACATTTCTGGTATCATCCTTCTAAACCTTTGTTGCACCCTCTCCAGTGCCTCTATATCCTCAGGTTCTAAAAGAGGTGGCTGCAGAAATATGGATGGATTGGTTATGACCATCCAGAATTCCCTAGCTTCTGGAACGGTCCCAGTGGATTGGAAGGTAGCAAATGTAACCCCGCTATTCAAGAAAGGAGGGAGAAAGAAAACAGGGAACTACAGGCCAGTTAGCCTGATATAAGTTGTCGGGAAAATGCTGGAATCCATTATTATGGAAGTGGTAACAGGGCACTTAAAAAATCATGATATGATTAGGCAGAGTCAAAATCATTTTATGAAAGGGAAATCGTGTTTAACAAACCTATTAGAGTTTTTTGTGGATGTAACTACAGGGTAGGTAAAGAGGAACCAGTGGATGTAGTATATTTGGATTTCCAAAAGGTATTTGACCAGGTGCCACATAAAAGATACAAACTTATAGGGTTAGGGGTAATATATTAGCATGGATAGAAGATTAGTTAATGGACAGAAAACAGAGAGTGGGGCTAAATGGGTCATTTTCAAATTGGCAGACTGTAACTAGTGGGGTGCCGCAAGAATCAGTGCTTGGGCCTCAGCTATTTAAAATCTATATTAATGACTTAGATGAAGAGACCGAGTGTAATGTATCCAAGTTTGCTGATGATACAAAGCTAGGTGGGAAAATAAGCTGTGAGGAGAACACAAAGAGCCTGCAAAGGGATATAGACAGGTTAAGTGAGTGGGCAATAAGGTGGCAGATGGCGTATAATGTGGGGAAATGTGAGGTTATTCAATTTGGTAGGAAGAATAGAAAAGCAGAATATCTTTTAAATGGTGAGAAACTATTAAATGTTGGTGTTCAGAGAAATATAGGTGTCCTCGCACAGGAAACACAGAGAATTAGCATGAAGGTACAGCGAGTAATTAGGAAGGCAAATGGCATGTTGGCACTTATTGCAAGGGGGTTGGAGTACAAGAGTAAGGAAGTCTTGCTATAACAGGGTGAGACTAAACCTAGAGTACTGTGCACAGTTTTGGTCTCCTTATACTTGCCTTGGAGGCGGTGCAACGAAGGTTCACTAGATTGATTCCTGGGATGAGAGGGTTGTCCTATGAGGAGAAATTGAGTACATTGGGCCTGTACTCTCTGGAGTTTAGAAGAATAAGAGGTGATCCCATTGAAACATTTAAGATTCTGAGGGGGTTTGACAGAGTGGATGCTGAGAGGTTGTTTCCCCTGGCTGGAGAGTCTAGAACTAGGGGGCATATTCTCAGGATAAGGGGTCGGCCATTTAAGACTGAGATGAGGAGGAATTTCTTCACTCAGAGGGTTGTGAATCTTTGGAATTCTCTGCCCCAAAGGGCTGTGGATACTGAGTCATTGAGCACATCCAATGGCTAAGATAGTTCGATTTTTGGATTCTAGGGGAATCAAGGGATATGGGGATCGGGCAGAAAAGTGGAGTTGAGGTCGAACATCAGCCATGATCTTATTTAATGGCAGAGCAGGCTGAGGGGCCATATGGCCTACTCTTGCTCCTAATTCTTATGCTCTTATGTTGTAATAAACTTTGCTGTAACTTTTGTACTCCCCTTCTTAAAGGCTGGAATTTTCACATTGTTGCGCGTGCACTGTCAATTTCAGCGCTTTTAACCGCCGACCGCCCCCAAGCTCGCACAGCCACCGACTTCCGCCTTTCACTGGGGTGCGTTTCGAGGCACGCCAAGGAACCGCTCAAGAGAGGCAGGTGACCTCATTGAGGTTGTTAACTGCTTGTTTACAGACCTTTAGCTGCCTTTTCAAAGTCAGGTTTGAACTTTAACTGGTTGTGCATGAGATTCACGCACCTCAGGAAGCTCACCTATGAAGGGAAGGCAGAAGCTCAGTGGCCATTGTGCGAGTTCATTAAGTGGCAGCTGGAAAAAAACACATAAATACTCCCACCTTACACCTGCTTCCTGGCCTAAGGGAAAGGCTCTTGCTGACACCATTTTATGCAGAGATTTAGCTTTCAGGAGTTTGTAGGTGATTTCTGCAACCTCTGAAGCCACTCTCACCACGTTGCTAGTCACTCTCAGTACATTGGAGGATTGTGCCTCTGATCTCCACTTTACTTGGCATCTATTAGATCAGCATGGTTGCACTTATACTGTCTCACCTTGGACCTCAGAATTCAACACCAGCCACACCAGCAACAGCAGCAACCACACCAGCAGCGTTCTCCTCACCGACCTGATGCTCCACAGGAGAGGGGATCAGCACAGGGCTGCACCATGCTGGCAGCGATATCCCCAACACAGGGTATACAGGCAGAGGATGAGCTTCCTGGACATGACTGAGCAGCAGTGATACAGGAAGCTCAGGTCGTCGCAGACATTTGGAGCTTGCTGGAACAAGACCTGCTGCCCAGAGGACCCAGTGGACACGCCTTACCAGCGGCTGTCAAAGTCATCACTGCCCTCAACTTCTTCATCTCAGGCTCCTTCCAGGGACCTGTAACAGACATTTGCAAATCTCGCAGTCAGCCGCCCACAGATGCATCACCCAGGTGACCGATGCTATGTTTCACAGGTCAGCCAATTATGTGAACTTTGCCACTGATGAAGCCGGTGTTACTCAGTGGGTGCTCAGCTTTGTGGCTCTAGCTGGCTTCCCACAGGTGCAGGACGTCATTGACTGGACACATGTGGCCATCAAGGCACCCCTACATTACCCAGGAGTGTTTAAGAACTGCAAGGGCTTCCACTCCCTCAATGTGCCGCTTGTCTGCAACCTTAAAAAGATCATCATGCATGTGTGCATCAGATTCCCTGGCAACTGTCATGACTCTTTCGTGCTGTGCCAGTCCACCCTCCCTCAGGTCTTCGCACCTCCAAACACACTTACTGGCTGGCTGCTTGGAGACAAGGGCTATCCACTGAAGGCATGTTGGATGACACCGTTGTTGAAGCCAAGGAGCGCTATAATGAAAGCCACATGTCCACCAGATGTGTCATAGATGTGCTTCAGATGTCTTGACAGATCTGGAGGAGCCCTTCAGTATGCACCAGCCATGGTCTCCAGAATCATCGTTGTATGCTGCGCGCTGCACAACATGGTGCAGCAGCAAGGATTGGAGCTGCAGGAGGAGCAAGACGCAGAGCGCACAGCCTCTTCAGAGGAGGAGGAGGAGGAGGAACAGGAGGACCACGAGGACGAAGAGGAACCTGAGGTGGAGATGGCACCAGGTGCAGCGCACATTGCTGCCCGGGATGGCCTCACAATGGCCTGATTTATTTAACTTGCACAAGTGCACCTATATTCCTCCCAGATGCTGTACCAACTTCCCGCCCCCCACCCCAACAACACCACAAAGCAGTCCTACAATGACCAAGCCATTCCTCACACCCAAACTTCCATTGCTCAAGGTTAAGTAACATCTCACCTCTGACAAAGCCACTTCCCAGGTAGCAGGCAAAAATGGACAAGATGGGAAAGTAGTGCAAATAATTAAATTTATGTGAATTAAATTTAAAGTTATGAGAGTAAAGACATGAATTAGAAATGTAATGATACGAATGTGCAGTGTTACCATTATACACATGATGATATTTCACTGGCTGCTGACATGCCACCCTGAGTGACTGTTGTATGCCATGTGGCTGTATGATATTTAATTCTGTCACCAGGCTGTTGTGAGGTCCCCCTCTCTCTGCCTCCCACCACCAGCAGCTCTGCAACTCCAGTGATTTGCAATGCTTCCTCCTCTGTTGGAGTCAAGTTGGTGTAAATTGGAGGGCCACCTCCAGTTCGCTGCCCCTCCGTTATTCTGGGCTCTCTTCTCCTGTAAGGAAGGAAAGGAGAGAACTTTGAGTGAGAGTGATGGAATGAGTGTAAGGAATGGATGAGCTACATCTGTAGAGGGTGACTATGAGGGAGTAGTGTGACATTGCCAAATGGCCTCCTTCTGTGGTGTTACTTCCTATGATTGCATTAGGATGAGGGTGAGCATCAGTGGTGGTTAGTCAGATGGGGATGTGAGTAGGTGCATAGAGAGTGAGAGATGGGTGCACCTTGCAAGGTAGGTCAGTGTGAGAATTGACGTGCAGGAGTAGGCTTGGGAAGGCAGAGTGATGGGGTTGGGGTGACCCGCACATCAGGATGTAGTTGAATGTGGCACTGCACTCACCTTTCCTGACCACATGAGATCATTCAATCTTTTCCGGCACTGGATCCAGGACCGCCTTACTACATCCCTGCTGCTGACCTCCTCCGCGATCTCCAGCTATGGGCTCTTTTGCTCCCATCCCCAGGGAACAGGTCCTCCCTGCGTGCTCTGACTCCCTGGACCAGGACTTCCAGGGAGGCATCAGAGAACCTGGGCACAGCCTTCTGTCACTGTGACTCCATGTCTGCTTGGACCTACACAAAAGTCTTCGATATATAACAATTGCCACCTCTCCCAACCACCTTTATGCCTCCTCCAACAACCTTCAACTGGGATGCGTGCAAGGCTCCTTTAAATATCTGAGCTGAAAATGAATCATCGGTGATGTCAGTGGACCCGCTCCATTTAATTGGCCAGGAAACCCACACTACTGTTTCAATTGATGTAATTGAGTTAATCGTATAGTGCAGAACGCGCTGTTAAAATCTACAGGATGGCGACCTGCTACGCGGCCCGCACACACCCACCCCGACACTCAGGTAACGATTCCAGCCAAACTGTGCAGTTTGTAAATCCGAACACATTCGGCACCAAGTAGGTAAATTACCAGAATATTCACATGAATTATGAATTTAATTTTGTATTTCTTTGCTGAAATGAATGGAAAGCACATATGTTTGATTTGTAAGCAACAGGTAGCTGTGGTTAAAGAATACAACATTCAAAAATTCTATGGCCTACAAATTCGTGACTGCCACTAAAACTGCCGGTGCCACCGCGGCTGGGTGTTAATGACCGCTGAAAATGGTGACGCTGACAGGACCGAGAAATCAATATTAGCCCAATGCTTAACTCAGTGTGCAATGCTGTCCTGGTGGCATTGGTCCCAGCAGGAGGCCCCAATGTAGCATGGCCGAAGCATCATTGCAGCTAGAACAGCCTCTGAGGCTGTAATTTCAGAAAGCATTGTCGTCCACTTAAAGGGGCAATGCCCACTGAAATGAAAAAAAATTAAAATGATGTAAAAATATGTAGTTTTTAGCCCTTACAGCTCAACCGCCTTCTGAAAAACAATTAACATTAAAAAGAATTCCCAAATGGGAGTCTACAGCTCTTAAAGCTGAATTCCCTTCTGCACCTCAAAAAATGCTTCAGCGCCAAAAGAAATGGCTCATCAAGCCAGGGAAGGGGCACCCAGGGTCTCGTACACAGCAAACCAGCTTTTTGCAGGGGGTCAACACTGCAAGAGAGGTCCTCTACCAACAGGGGCCAGGAGGCCCTACAGAAAGAATGATGTGGGACCATATCACCGAGGCCTTCACTACCTGCAGTGTCGCCCCCCAGGACCTGGCCCAAGTGCACAAAGAAGCGTCATGACCTCAGTCCAGTGGCAAGCTGAAAGTGCAAGTTGATAACGGTGCAGCAAGGGAAACCGGGCATCTGGGACCCGAGTAAACAGGGAAAGCAACTGCGTATCCCCTTAACCAATCAGATTGAAGGATTGTGAAATAAACAGCACAACAACTAAGAAGGAACTGTAAATTAGAGTGGGGAATTCAATGTCAAACCAGGTACTGAAAGATAAATAAAGAGAGGGAAAGAAGATTGGATTAAGAGAGAGGAAAAAAGCGACAGAAAGGAAAAGTAAAGAAACATATTTTAAATTTTAAATTTGACATTTATTAAATCTCCAACAATAGCTAAAACCTAAAGGAATGAGACTCCATGCTTGTAAAGGTTGATTGGCAGCAATTAACACTTATCACGTTGTTGAAGAGTACTTAAACTGTAATGGACAAGACTTAACCTTCTTTTGGCGAGTTTAGTTCGTAACTCAGACAGCAACTTTTGGATTCCTGTGTTTAACCACGCATTTGCCCTTCACCTGAAGTTGCTGCAACATTTGTGCATAAATAACAGCGAGCGCCATCAGCTTCACTGTTATTTTGACAGGAAAATCTGGGCCAATGTCACCAGGCATACTACAAAATTTATCAGAGCTATGTTTTCCTCATGGACAGCCTAAAAATGTAATATTGTAGTAACCATCCAGCAGTACTTTCAAATGTAGTGATTCACAAAATTACCTCTCTTTTCCAAGATCAAGCATGTTAATGTTGTCAGTGTGGATTTGCTTTGCCATTTGATGGCACAAAAAGTCAGGTATCAGAGTGCTAACTGTGGCTGTGGAATAACTTCCAAATACATGCTGCCATGATCAAACAGTCTTGGAATAATTAAACCAGCCTGCACTGCCAGAGATTTTTTTGGATTCAAATTACCAGACCAAAACAGCTCTTGTGTGCTGTCAGAAGTTATTATATGTTTATGTGTGTCAAACACTGAAAGACAAAAAGTTTCTTCTGATCTTGGATTGTTTCTTAATATGGTAACACTAAAAATGGCTGAGTTTTCAAAAGTTATTAATTGAATGGTGAACGTGTAACTGGCTCTGCTCTTCTGATTTTTAGTCTGTGAAGTTTGGAGACTATTGTAAAACCTCAGACACCTATCGGTCTGAAGGATGACTGGAATTCTATCCTACTCATTGCTCTGAAGTACCAGTAATAATGAAATGATAAAAAGTAGTTTTAAACAATTATATTTCTGTTAAAGAAAACATGGGGGTGAAACTGGTCTTCGGAGGTAGAACAAAATGGGCAATAATGAATTGGCAGCCCATTTTACACCCTGCCCGATTTTCTTTGCCATTGCCCATTCGCTATTGCCCATTTTGTGCTACCAGCGAGTACAATTTCACCCCACCACGTCTTCAGAAACAAACTCAATGAAACAAAATACATTATCTAGCTATATCCTATAACAATTCATGAAGATTAAGCTCAGCACCATATATGATGTCATCCTACTGTTTTGTACAGATGCACAGCTCCAGTGCACTGAACTTCACAATAAGTTTCAGCAGGTCAGGCAGCATCTGTGGAGAGAGAAATAGAGTTAACGTTTCAGGTCGATGACCCTTCGAAGGGTCATCGACCTGAAACGTTAACTCTGTTTCTCTCTCCACAGATGTTGCCTGACCTGCTGAGCATTTCCAGCATTTTCTGTTTTTATTTCAAATTTCCAGCATCCGCAGTATTTTGCTTTTGTATTTGTTTCACAATAAGTTTACCTACTGTAGTGGCAGGAGACATGAGTTCCTACACAATGTAAGAACACTGGGATCAGTAAACTCATAAACTTTGAAAGGAATATTATTTGAAGCCTATCAGACGAATCCTTAGCCCCTTACCGTAACTCCTTATCTCAAAGAACTGTTTGGGAATTAACCGTCCACGTCTAGGCAAGTATGAGATACCTAAATTTGGGTAATCCTGAACTGTCTTACATCAACCAGTCCAAATTATATTAACATTTACACTACCATATAACGATTAGGATATCTGTAAGCTACTGAGTGAATGAGTTAACTTGTTCTTGCCAAAGTCATCAAAAAGGAAGCTATACCATGAAATCATGAACAAACATTTCTTCATTAATACACTTATGATAATACAATTAGCAACATTTTATCAGCAAGCATTAAAAGTACTCAAGGTACTTAACTGATGGAATTGTATTTGCGGTTATACGGTAGTTTAAGTGTATTGGGCTAAAAATTCGGTATCGCCGCGCCAGGTCTTTAGTGCCCGAAATTTTGCGCTCGCCCGGATTCCCGTAGCGCCCGCCTGAAATTCAGTTGCGCCGCTCCAAGACGGAGGCGGGCGCTATTGCAGGGTTTGGCCGCCTCGTTTGGGGCGATGAAAGTCAGTTTCAGGCGTCCAGCTGCCGCTGCGGCACCCGATGCGGTGCGGCAGGCTGGGGTACTGCAGGCCTCCTCCTTCTCTTAAGGAGGAGCTGCCTGCAGCCATGAGATCGCCGCTGGAGTCCCCCGGCAAATGAGCCCGGCACCACGGAGAAGTGCCGGGCTCGCGGGAGTCAGACACCAATGCCGCGGGGGGGTGGTGCAGGAGTCTGGGGAGGGAGGTGCGGCCAGGCGGCCGCCGGGAAAGCGGCCGGCCGCCCCTCCACCTTTATGCGCCGGCCTCTCGGAGCTGCAAGGCACCGTTTTTCAAACGCTGTTTGCGGCCGCTACGGGCGAGGCGGCCGCAACTGAATTTGGCCATCGGGACGGAATAGCATTGGAACCGGGGCGCTGCGCACACTGATGACGTCATCGGTGCCAGCGCAGCGCTACCGGCTAACGCCGATGTTAGGGACCAACTGAATTTCGGGCGCTAAAAAACTTCCGGCGCAAACCACTCTATAGCCAATAAGTGGGCACAAACGCGACTGAATTTCTAGGCCATTATATATTATAATAGTCTAGTTAAGTTTATTGCTAGTAAGCTTGCAACATTAGCAGTGATTTCAGAGCTTACCCACCTTATCCTTCTGAGTCAGTGTAGTAGAGTAGCTTGTCTCTCCTTCCTCTGGGATGCTGGTGCTTGTCTCTGGGATGCTGGTGCTTTTCTCTGGGATGTTGGTGTGATGAATCCCCATCTGTCAACAACATATTTCTTCCTCCTTCCAACATCTGTTCACTCTCAATAGAATCAAGCTCACTGCTATTCTCAGAAGCTTAACTCTTACACACAAGTTGATGCACTAAATTATTTTCCTATCTCTGGCTCGTAGATTTCTTAAACTTAAAGGGGGTAAATTTGCTCACCATTTTTGGTGTATTTCCAGTGTATAGTTGAGGCCATTAAATTTTTATCGCTGGAAAATCAGGCAGAAGCCGTTGCTGCCAGTTTTCTGTCATTAAATCACTTCCCCCAAATTGACTTATGCTTTCGGCCCTTCCCACAATCTATCCCGAGTCCCGTGTGTCCTGATTTAAGTATATGATAATAAGTTAAATGTATGGTGATGGTAATGAGCTCCCAGGTTTCCTGCTTTTACACTGGCAATGCAATCAGGGTAACTAAAATTTATAAGCACAACTGTTGGTTTCCAGGATCAGTGGAGATAGCCAGAAGTGAAGAGTTGCTGAACCTGGTGAATTCCATTAACGATTTCTGCAGCTGGGAAATGCGTTTTGCAGTGATTTTTTTTTCCAATCAGGCTACACGCACCTGACCCTGCTTCTCACTGCTTCTGACAGGCTCAGATCACTGGCAGATTTTCAGCCTCTTCTCCACTCCCCACTCCCTACCCACAGATAGGGCTTTCCATGAGCAGGTGAGTCCAGAACAAGGGGGCATAAATATATGATAGCCACTAACTGATCAAATATAGAATTTAGGAGTCATTTCTTTACACAGAGAGTGGTGAGAATGTGGAACTTGCTGCCACATGGAGTGGCTGAAGCAGAGAACAGTGATGCTTTTAAGGGGAGGCTTGATGCGTACATGAGGGAAGAGGGAATAGAGGTGTACGGGTGCAGAGTGGAAAAGGGTAATTAGAGTGGGCAGAGGCTTTTATGGAGTATAAACACCAGCATAGACTAGCTGGATCAAATGGCCTGTTTCTGTGCTATAGATTTTATGTAATTCTTTAGGTATAGCATTCCCTATGGACATACCCTTGCATGCCATTATCATAGAGGAGGAGCAGGAGGAAGAGAAGCACAGGATGGAGCAAAGGAGAGTCAGGCAGCATTAAGGAGGACACAGCCCATGAGATAGTGCCCCCGCCATAGAATATACAGGTAGCACAGGTCATATGAAGACCTTACAGAAGAGAGGATAGGGCAACGGTTCAGCTATTGCACGAGACTGCAACCACGCTCAGCTGCCCGCACTGCTCCCTCTCTGGTTATAAAGTTGACCACTGCACTCAACTTTTATGGCATAGACACATTTCAGGCAGCCATGGGTGATCTCTGCAATACCAGCCAGGCTGCAGTACGGGCTGCTGGCTGTATCTCTGGAGCTCCCCAAGTTCCTCTGGCATGGTGCATTGAGCGAGAAATGCCCGACGCCTGGCAGGTGCTGCTGTTCTAACCATATCAGATAGGTAGACTCCAGCCATTGCTATTTCACTGGGCCCTGGATGTGTGTCCCCACTGATCAGCAAGGTGGCTGGCCTAATGGCATCTATCAGATCCTGAAAGCTGTAAGAGACAGTAGCATGCATTGTGGTTGCCATGGTTTGGACACGTGCTGTCTATTCCCTCCCCTATTGCTACCAAAACTACAGTCTGCACTTCTGTGGAGGTAAATGCACAATCTGGTCCCTGGCCGCTTCTTAGGTGGAGATATGCTGCAGATTTCAATTAAGCTGCTAAACGCTCCATTGGTGCCTGCAACAAAGAAAAACACTTCCCTGATGTTGCCATAAATGAAAGCTGTAGACCCTAGAGTCACCCCTGTCAGTTGCTGCACAACCTTTGATATTGACATCAGAGTGTGCATTTAGGTATGATGTTCCTCAACCACTGCCGGAAAGGTGACGTATCCTACAGCTCCCTTGAGCTGTGTGAATCACATGGTGTTACATTTCCACTAAAAATATCAAATTTCCCCCAGGTTAAAGTATCTGAGCTTGTGCCTGGGAGTGAAGGAGCAACGGGTGCTGGGGGCAAATTGGAGTGTGTTGATGCAGAGGAATATGGGCAGGAGGTCTCTGCAGGAAATCATGTCAATCCACCTTCATCTCCAACAAGATGCTCCTCGTCTTCCTCATCATCATAGTTGACGTGGGGTTGTTGCGTCTGCTATTTTTTCTCCTCTTCATCATCATCATATTCCTCTTTCTGCACTCTCCTTGCCAGCAATGCCCACATCCTGTGAATTAATAAATAAATGAATAAATTATTTGAGGAGTGAATTCCAAGTGGCATGGGAGTGCTGAGTTAAGAGCTGTGGGGGTTAAAGCGAAGGAAGGGATGTTAGGGTTGTGCATCCAGCAGCCTGTGTCTCCTTAGCTCTACATCCTCCAGAAGAGCTTGGAGTTCCAAGTATGTAAAATTCTGTGCCTGGGCATCATGCCCTGCTGACTTGTTTGGCTGCTTATTTCCAGCAGTTCCTGCTGTAGACTTTCTTGATAAATATGAGAAAAACATTGATGAAATGTGCAGTGAAGTTACTTGAGAGTTATTGAGTGAGCCAAGCACTACTCCTTCCTTACCTGGTTATCCCTCAGTTCTCTGCTGAAGTGTTCAACCAGAACTATCTTTTTAAAGGGTGCACTCTCATTTCCATGCACACCACAGATTACACCTGTTTTACGCAAGATTTATGACAATCCAATAGCTTTGCAAATGAGCTGACCCAGGGAACCCTGATGTTCTCCTGACCACTGGCAAGTGCAGATCTTTCTCCATTGGCAGAACAGTGGTGGAAATTCACCCCCAAAGTCTCTCTCAACTCCTATAACCTCCTTATCAATGGCCACCTATTCACCTGAAACCCTCCAATTTTTCTGATCTCTTTTTGACTTCTCTCTTCAGTTTCTCTCTCTCCAATCTGTTCTCTGATCTTTTGCATTAATAACACATTTTATACCTATGCTTCTAAAAGTAAGCCTCTTTTTACACAATCCTTTCGGCAATCTGAGTGATGACTTATTGCAAGGATTCTCTTTTTTTGGTGTCAATATGTTAGACAGACGCATGTCATGAACTTACAATGTCACGATTTTAATTACTTAATAAAAGCCAGGTCTGATCACCAGTTGTGAAAACTTCTTTCATTTTTTCTGTCTTTAAATGACAGTGGTACTTCAATCCAGATAAGGATTAGGTCACTCACAGTTATTCTTATCTTGTTATCAAATTATGGCATTCCAGTCACCCTTGACAAGCCTGAGTGTGCCTGGCACCAGCCATTAATTTGAACCAGGTGCTAACTGGCAAAGATCCTTTGTCCTAACAGTGTGCTTTCTTGTACTTCCCATGGTTCTTAGCATGACCTCTTTCTGGTTTACCAGAATTCAGCAGGATTATTGCAAAAAACATTTTGAGGAAACTTTTATTACAAGGCTGAAGTCAATAGTTTAATTGTCATTTAAGTCTTCTACTTGTCTAATTGTTGCTGCTCCATTTAATTTAGATCAGACAGTGGCATGAAATTCTTTCGTTAGCATCAAATTTAAGTTAAGCGCAATGCAAACAGAATGGCAGAATGCCAACAAGCTGTTTGCTGCTTTATGCTCCTCTGGCACCAAATTCCCACCTTGCCCCAACAGGGAGCCATCACAAATATATGATCACAAAGATAAATACAGGTGAGAGAGATGATTTAGCCCATCGAGTTCATCCTTCCAGAGAAATCTACAGCCCCCCCTGCCATTATTGCCTCGACCTGCTTCTTGGATGACTTGAGAGTCAGGGAATCATCTCATTACTTGACAGCTGCAAATGTGTTATAAAAGCTCCCATCTCACATCTGTTCACTTTCCCAGCTTAGAAGCTATTGCTTACTGCATTTGGAAGACAGATTGAGCTTTATGCAGGTTGCAAGTGTTTGGATTAAATTCTCTATCCAGTGTCACCTCATTGGAACAAACTTTCTCACCACTGACAGATTACTTCTGAATTCTCAAGTTCACCTGCCATCTATTACATCAGCATTGGTGCCCTTGCAACTATCTCACCTTGGTCCTCAGAATCCCACCACGATCAGCCCCAACACCAGCAGCACCAGGCACACCAGCAGCACCAACAACAACACCAACCTTCTCCGCAATCAACTGATGCTGCACAAGACAGAGGGCATCAGCACCTGACACCAGTGCTGCCCGGGAGACCCAGGGATGGCCTCACCATGCCAGATTTACTTCACTTGACGCTGTACACCCTGGCTGCTACATGATGTGCCGGGTTGGCACCACCCCACACCAACACCATAAAGCATCCCTACAATGCCCAAGCCATTCATTTCACACTTATCACCATTGCGAGGGGTGCCGTTATGTCTCACCATTCACTGCAACTCACTAAGCCACTTCCAAATCTGTCCAAGAACGCAGTGTTGAAATAAAGATTTCAATGTTTGACACCACATTAACAGAAACTTTACATGAACATTTGCTAAAACACACAAGTGGCTACCCTTGTGTGTTGTTAGTTGGTATGATTGGACTAGGATGAGGGTGACTGTGAGGGGTTGCTAGTGAGATGGGGAAGTGATAATGTAGATAGAGAGGAATGGGTGGAGGTGCAAGGTAAGTTGGTGTGAGTAAGGATGTGCAGGAGTAGGGTATAGAAGGCAGAGTGATGGGGATGTGATGGGTGGCACAGCAGGATGAGGTTGAGTGTGGATTTGCAGTAACGTTTCGTAATCTGCTGAGATCATTGAAAGGTTTGCGCCACTGCAGCCTGATCCTCCTTACGACATCCCTGCTTGTGTCCTCCTGTGCAATGTGCAACCAGGCTGCATTGATCTCCTGGGGAGGTCTCTTCTGCCCATTGGAAGGGAAGATAACCTCCCTGCGTGCTGTGACTCCCTCCATAAGCATTTGGAAGGAGTCATGGGAGAGCCTGGGTGCAGCCGTGCACCCAGTGCTTGTCAGTGTTTGCAGCACCTCAATGCTGCAGAACACTGGCAGCACAAATGTCAAAATTAATTTGCGCATAGTCACTTTAAGGAAACTGGCTGATGATGCCTCATCGAATGACATCATCTGACCCACTTCCTTCAATTGGCCCGGGAAATGCGCTGGGAGGGCTTAACAAGCCCAATCAGGGGAAAATCATTTTCAACAGCGGGCTGGAGCTGGCAGCGAGGTCGGGACCTGCCACCGACGTCACCTGCCATGGACCCGCCGAGGTTGGTAAAATCTAGCCCAATATTTCCTTTCGGCAGAACTGGAAACTGTTACAGATGTAACAGGTTTTAAGCAAGCACAGAGGCAGGTGGAAGGCCGAAGTGATTTACTGAATAGCAGAATCATTACCAGCACCTGCTATCCGAAAAAATGGGAGCTGTGGTTATGATCTGAAATTGTTGAAGTTGGAGGGCTGTAAAGTGCCTAATCGAAAGATGAGTTGCTGTTTCTTGAGCTTCTGTTGAGCTTCATTGGACCAGTGTAGGAGGCCAAGGATAGAGAGGTCAGAGAGGGAGTGGGA
The DNA here is from genome assembly GCF_052327205.1 of Somniosus microcephalus. Taxonomy (NCBI): domain Eukaryota; kingdom Metazoa; phylum Chordata; class Chondrichthyes; order Squaliformes; family Somniosidae; genus Somniosus; species Somniosus microcephalus. Next base: position 108,110,792 of record NC_140991.1, read on the forward strand.
TGGAGAATTAAAATGGCAAGCGTTGCAAGATGAATGTTGTATACAAGCCGCGATATCCCAGCCTCTTAACTGAAGGATAAATTAAAATACATTACCTTTCTGTTCAAGATAAAATGAAAGGAGAGGGAATAGTGAGGTAAAAGAAATATGGCTTTGCAGCAGACAGAAAGTTCATCAGAAGGTGCTTGTTTAGTGGTTTGCGTGACTGTGTGTCCCACAGTGTTGGTAAAGGCTATTGCTTCTGTCTCTGCAAAGCTCTAAATTATTATGGAGAAGAATTTTGTGATTGCTTCTTACTCTTTACAAGACACCCACTCTGTAATTATAACATTCCTTGCATTAAAGTTATCTTAATGAAAGATAATAGCTTTGCCCTCTACTTAAATACACGTGGAAAAATGTTGTTGTACACATAATCAATATTTTTAGACTGCAGCATATGTATTTCATATTTTATGAATTTCAAACATGCTTTCTGCATAAAAAGAATACTGATGTGCATCTTGCCTCGCTGTTTGAATTTCAAATATTAAAAATTGCACAGGCAGAAAGCCCAACATAGGAATTTTCTAAAAACAAATCTATTTAAACCTCATGGCAAGGATAGGAAACAGAGCACTTCAACAATAAACTAAACTTAATAGACCTGGATAAAGGTACTGTACATTGCTTTACTGGACTGATGTACTGTGCTACCTAGTGAAATGCTGGGAGGGTCATCCTACAGTTCCTAAACATACTTTGGCGGTAGTTTTAACCTGACTCGCCCGGTGGGAAACTGAGGCTATCAGGTTGACCACCCATTTTATATCCCGCCCGATTCTACACTGAGCACGTCAGGTTAAAATTACCCCCTTTGTCTTAAATCAAAAAGTGGTGCCCAATGGAAGTGGCAAGTAGAGGGGGAAGGAATTTTACAAGAGGCACAAAAGAAAAATCAGAGGGCAAATTAGCCCATGCCACTCTTATGTACCTCCTGTTGGGTCAAGAGTGGCACAGGTAGAGACCTGTAAGCAGCTAAGTTACAGAGCTTCACAATTACGTAGTACTGAAGGGGTTCTACAGTGCGTCGGACTAGAGAGGGAGTTTCTGGGTTTCTGCTCCTGATCACCATCCTGTGACCTGTGGAAAATGCGCATGTGTTTATATCAGCATATTCAAACTCAAACTTTGGCAGTGGTGGAATGGCTAGAAACTAGGCCAGGCCCAGGCTTGTCGAGGATTCTGCAATGTCCTTTTGGAAGCAGAGCTTCTGCCTGCCCCAAAATGGCCATCATAATAGGAGGGGCGGGGACCCCTAGGTCAGAACTTCCCACCTCATGGACCCTCAGGATCTGGCATATGGTTGACAGAGGTACTTCTAGTCAGACCAGGCATAGCTTCCTGACAGTGGGCAGAAGTGGGGTCCACCCAAAGAGAAAGGGTGACAATTTTCTTTTAATTTTAAAAGCATCCATGCACCCACCATGGCAAGCTGATTAGAAAACCTCTCCCTGACCTCGAAGTCCTCCAAAGTCAGCTGTGGATGTTCCCAGTGGGCATGATCCTGGAGTAATTGCCTGAAGGATCCTATTGGCTCTTTTAACTCTGTTAGTCTGCAGAGTTTTGGGATTGAGATCCATTTCAGATGTGATGCCCCAAAGCCAAGTAACTTGCCGAGTAGCTCACAGATGAAGCAAGTCTTCTTAGGCAAGGAACCAGATAGAGTTTGGTACAGCATGAGTCAGTGCCTTAAGAAATAGATGAGAGGAAATTCAGGGCTTTGTGAAATCAATGTTATAACATGTACTGAGGTGAGTCTGATATCACAGCTTTAATATTCTTCTCATAAAAAGCTACAGATAATGTATATGTTAAATCATTTGATATATTATGTATTGGCTATATTTCAAATCTAGCATTCATTGACTGATAGTAAACTAAAACTGCTCACAAATGTTATTAATAATAGTTTCAGGACACGTGGGGTAGATTTTTGTCTTCTCCAACCAGCAGTACACATCACCTGCCCTTTGTAGATCCCGCCCATTGAAACTGAAAATTGGACGAGTTCTATAATAGAAGGGCAATCCGCTTTGCCAGATTATCCCCCAAGCAATGAAGGTGAAAATTCCCTCATGTTTACTCCTGTAACCAAGTGGAATTGTGGTACTTATCTCACCTCAGCCAATGACTGCATACCTCCAAATATCCAATTGCAGAGCAGCATTGGCAGAGACTAGGGAGTATGTAAAAGAGGGAATGTGAGACACTGGAGGAGGATAATAGAGGGAAAGATATAACTTTAAAAATCAGGGGTAAGAAGAGAACAGAAGGATCAATTAGTATCGCATTGATTGTTCAAACATATGAACAATGACGACAGGTAAAGACCATGTGGTCCATTGAGCCAGTCCCACACAATTGCAATACCTTGTGTATCAATATATACTTTCCACTCCACCTGAAATCATGTGGTCTCCTGGGAGAGGCGAAAAAACAGATAAAAATCCCAGGTCAATTTGGGGGGGAAAAAATCTGGGAAATTCCTCTCCAACCCACCTAGGCGATCAAAACTAGTCAATGAGATCAGCCTGGCCCTGAATTCCCTGCAGTACCTACCTTCTGTAAGAGGTGATCTCCGCCCCAGCTCTCACCTGAAGGAATTCAGCGAATCAGCATCTACTGCACAAGATGGCAGTCTGTTCTAGAGGTCCACTATTCTCTGGGAAAAGAACCACCTTCTGACGTCTAACCTAGATCTAGCCTTATACAACTTAAAATTGTGACCCCTGGTCCTCCCTAACCTATTTAATTGGAACAAACTGTCATCTGGAACACAAACTAGTCCCTTCATGATCTTATAAAACCTCATTCAGATCACCACTTCTCTAAAGTGTAGAGTCCCAACTCTTTTAGCCTATCTTGATAGCTAAGATGCTTTAAACTGGGAATTAGTCTAGTGGCCCTCCTCTGCACCTTTTCTAAAGGCTCAATATCGCCCATCGTGTGAGGAGACCAAAACTGGACACCGTATTCCAAGTGATGCCTGACCAAGGTCCTGTACAATGACATATAAGTATGCCTCGTAGAATCATAGAATGGTTACAGCACGGAAGAAGGCCCGCCCTTTCCCCGTAGCCCTGAAAAAAAAATATTTCAGGTACTTATCCAACTACCTTTGAAAGCCATGATTGAGTCTGCCTCCATCACCCTTTCAGGCAGTGCATTCCAGATCCCAACCATTCACTGCTTAAATAAGTTTTTTCTTATGTCACCTTTGGTTCTATTGCCAATCACCTTAAATCTGTGTCCTCTGGTTTTCGGCCCCTCTGCCAATAGGAACAGTTTCTCTCTATCTACTCTGTCCAAACCCCTCATGATTTTGAACAACTCTATCAAATCTCCTCTCAACCTTCTCTGCTCTAAGGAGAATAACCTCTAGTTTATCCACATAACTGAAGTCCCTCATCCCTGGAATCATTCTCGTAAATCTTTTCCGCATCCTCTCTAAAGCCTTCGCATCCTTCCTAAAGTGCGGTGCCCAGAATTGGGCACAGTACTCCAGTTGAGGCCGAAGCAGTGTTTTATAAAGGTTCATCATAATTTCCACACTTTTGTACTCTATACCTCTATTCATGAAGCACAGGATCCCGTAAGCTTTTTAACTGCTTTCTCAACCTGCCCTACCACCTTCAACGATTTGTGCACATATACCCCTAGGTCTCTCTGTTCATGCACCCCTTTTAGGATTGTACCCTTTAGTTTATATTTCCTCTCCTCATTCTTTCTACCAAAATGTACCACTTCACATTTTTCTGTGTTAAATTTCATCTGCCACGTGTCCGCCCATTCCGCCAGCCTATTTATGTCCTCTTGAAGTCTATCACTATCTTCCTCACTGTTCATTATACTTCCAGGTTTTGTGTCACCTGCAAATTTTGAAATTGTGCCCTGTACACTCGCATCCAAGCCTCGTCTTGTATTCAATTGTCCTATGGATACACTCCAACACCCTATTTGCTCTAGCTATTGCTTCATGGCATTGCTTGTGTACTTTTACAGATGTATGCACTAGAATGTCCAAATCTCCTTCTATCTCCACCTTTAATGCTTGTCCCTGAAGTGTGTATGAATGTTGCCACACATGCATAACATTGCGCTTATCCAAGTTATACATCATTCGCCAGTCATGAGCCCAATCTCCCAACACATTAAGATCTGCCTGAAGCAGATGAGCATCGTCTACAGTCCTAACACCTGCACAAATCTTAGTATCATCTGCAAATTTGCAGAGTGTGCCCCCAACATCAAAATCTAGATCATTAATAAAAGTAATAAACAGTCCCAACACCAATCCCTGCAGGACACCTCTGCTGACCAGTCTCGAAACAGATCCAAATCCATCTATAACTACTTTTTGCCTACGTCCTGCCAGCCAGTTCTCAATCCAGCTCAATATATTACCCACTAATACCAGAGGCGTCGATCTTATAGCAAAGTCTCTTGTGCAGTACCTTTTCAAAAGCTTTTTGGAAGTCTAAGTAGAAAATGTCTACTGGACTTCCCTCGTTCACCAACTTTGTTACTTATTTAAAAAATACAATTAGATTTGTAAAACATGACCTCCTTTTTATGATACCATGTTGGGTGTCCCTAATATGTCCCTCTCTATCCAAGCATTCATATATTGCATCCCTAAAGATGCCCTCAGGCATCTTACCTATGATGTCAAACTTATGGGCCTATAGTTACCTGAGTCCATCTTGTCACCTTTTTTAAAGATGGGGGACTACAATAGCCTCCTTCCAGTCTACGGGAACTATTCCAGAGTGCAGTGAGCTATTAAAAATACAGGCTAGTAGCTCACACAGCATGTGTCCCATCTCCCTGAGGGCCCTTGGGTGGATATCATCCGACCCAGCCGCTCTATCTATTTTTCAAGTTCTTAATTCTTTCTAAAAGAATATGTTCATTTATGTTAATATTACTAGTCTTGTTCGTAACATTATTAAATTCTAATAGTCGAGCATCATCTTCAAGAGTGAAGACTGATGCACTTCCATATCACCCCTAATAACCAATGCTGCAGCACAATGCCAGTTCTGCAATTTCCATCACCAGCCCTGCTTATAGTATACAAGTATTTCATAAGGTGTTCTATTTCTTAAAATCACTTGGGTTTTAGAAGACTTTTACACATTTTCAAAAGAAAAGCTAATAACATCCTCCAGGACAAAATTCATATCAGCTGTGATCTTCTGGGATACCTCAAAGTCCTAAAGGACAATCCAAAATCCAATAGGATTGCTACTATTAAGTTTCTTTGGTAAAGGGCTACAGAATGCATAGTGGAACATGAAGCATGCACTGTCAGAATAATTCCAGGTTATTTTAACGGTTGTTGGTGGGGAGGGAGAGGTAGTTAACCTCCTCACATCTCAGTTAACTGCAAGCTGAGATATTTCAGTGCAATCACAGCAGAGTGTAATTGACTAGCTTTGCAGAAATTGAGGTGGGGGTTCAATTTCTCTAAAAACTTGTAAAGCCACTTCTGAGCAACTAGTACTACATATTTATAAGAGAGTCATTCACACTGGACTACATCTAGAACCATCCCACATTCCTATTGTCCTCCCCAAAAAAACTATATTTAATTGTCAGAACTTTGCCTTTAATCTAGGCAGAGCTGAATCATGAAACTCTCAGATGTAACAATAAATAATAGTGAGAGACTTGCATATGCGAGTCAATTCAGATACCAGTTCAGATGACAATAGCCTTTTGTTTCAGATAAGTTCATTCAGTCTGAAGCTTTTATCAACAAGGCTAATCAAATACAGGGACACATTTAGAATATCGGGTGCCATTATGGTTATGCTATCTTTAACTTGAATTGATTCAATAGGGAGAGTATAGACAGACAAAGCTGAGACTCCTAAGATGGGGAGAGATTTGCAGACCTGAAGTTTCTTTCATTGGGGAACCGATGATTGCAAGGATGAATGAGTGTCTTTTTAGTTTGACAATGGACATGAAAATTGTAGATGTAAGAAAGCTATTGAAGTTAGACTGCGAATACAGAACTGGAGGACACAAGTCTAAAATTTGCATACCTCAACAAGACTAGAACAAGTCAGCGATATGTGGATCAAACTCCCAGCAAAAGTAGTTAATGCTGTGTTGCTTACCTCCTTCAAAACAGAGCTGGATAGTTATCTGGATAAATCTGATTAGGAATGGGACTGAAATATAGTCAAATAATTAATGGAGTACTTCCAGCATTTTGTTTTTATTTCAGATTTCCAGCATCCGCAGTATTTTGCTTTTGTTTTAATAGAACACAATGGACCCTGAAATGTAATTTGTGGAAAGCAACTAGCCAGGTTTGAGTAGTGGAGATATGGGAATTGATGGAATTCTGGAGTTTAGCTTTCTTTGTGTCAACTTAGCTCAGTGGTTTCTCTTGTGCCTCTGAATAAAAAGGTTATGAGTTCAAGGCCCACTACAGACTTGAGCATATAATCTCCATGGACACTTGAGTGCAGTTCAGAGAGAGTGCTGCATTATTGCAGATGCTATCTTTCAGATGAGATATTAAACTGAGGTTCTGTCTGCCTGTTCAGGTGGACATAAAAGATCCCTTGTTTAGGGGAGCTTTCCTGCTGTCTTTGTCAACATTTACCTCTCAAGCAATGCACCACAACCAGATTTTGTAGTTAATTGTTTCCTCTACTTAAGGTAGGAACAGAAAAGGAAAGTCTGCTAAGTTCCACTCTCAGCTGCTTCACTGTGCGACGCATGCAATAAGGGCAGAGCAGTTATCATGGGTGACTTTAATCTACATATAGATTGTGTTGTGTCTGTGTATAATAAGACACAGACTGCAGGAGAAACGGTACAACAGGTGTTTACTCAACGTGGCTCACACGGGAACTGGTCTGTACAGATTACTACTCAGTGCTATATACTGGTGTGGTCACTGCCGGTACTGCAGTATACATGAGCTGTAAAAAGTAGTTCCCCCCTTAAAGGTATATACATTACAATTCCTCCCCTTTTAGATTAACAGTACCATAACACTCATTTAACAATTAAATATCAAACTAATTACAATTAACACTTTTAACATGCAACATTAGCTGAAAATAGTCTATTTATATATTCAGTCTTTGGGGAGGCTTCCTGATCCTTTCTGGATAGCGCCTTTCCCGAGTGTCTTGCTCTTGGTGCGGAGGCGATTCTGGCCCCCTGTCATCGGTTGGTTCGTCAGTTTCCGATGCTACTGTTTCTGGGGTAGATGCGACCTGTACGTCGGGTTCATCACCAGGTACGTATGGGCGAGGCATGGGGTTGACTTGTTCCTGTGACTCTAGGAGCTGGTCAGCATGGCGTCTCACGATGCTCTCCCCAACGTCCACTGTGTACATTAGTGGGCCCTGCCGTGTGCATATCGTTCCTGGCTGCCATTTTTTGTTCGGTAGTCGCGGGCCAAGACTGGTTGCCCTACATTGAAGCTCCTTGTTGGCTTCTCATGGATGTGCTGGAATTGCTTACTCTCAACATCTCTTCGTACGTTTGGTCTGAGCAAATCCAGGCGAGATCTTAACCTTTGGTTAAAGAACATCATGGCTGGGGCCTGGTTGGTGACTGCATGTGTCGCATTCCGGTAGGCGAACAGGAAATTGTCCACCTTGTGCTGCAGCGGAATGTTGTCATTGTACATAGCCTTTATTGCCTTCTTAAAGGTTTGTACGAACCTCTCAGCCAATCCATTTGTGGCTGGATGATACGGGGCGGATGTGTAATGCCTTACCCCATTCTTTTTCAAGAACCTCCGGAACTCTTCGGACACAAACTGTGGTCCGTTGTCGGAGCAAATCTGTTCTGGCAAGCCATTCCTGGCAAAAGTGGTCCGTAGGACTGCAATAGTTTTCTCCGTGGTGGTGGAGGACATTTTGATGACCTCAGGCCATTTCGAGTGCGCATCCACGGCTATTAAAAACATTGAGTCCATGAATGGACCAGCAAAATCAATACGCACCCATTGCCATGGAGATGAGGGCCACTCCCATGGGTGTAGAGGGGCCTGTGGTGGTGCATTTTGGACTCTCTGGCATCCTGAGCAGCTCTTGGTCAGGTCCTCGATTTGTTTATCGATTCCCAGCCACCACACATAAGACCTGGCTAGGCTTTTCATTTTGACCCCTCCCAGATGACCCTCATGAAGCTCATTGAGCACTCTATCCCTTAACTTGGGTGGAATTACCACTCTGGATCCACACATCAAGGTCCCCCGGCACACTGACAGCTGTTCTCTCCTTGTCGAGAATGCTGGCAACAGTGAGTCGCCATGTGCTGGCCATCCCTTCACCGTCAAATCATATACCCGAGACAGTGTCGGGTCATTTCGGGTTTCCTTTTCGATACAAGCGTTAGTTACCGGTAGGTATTCAACTATAGTCGAATGGAATATTTTGACAGGATCCACTGCTGGTGCTTCCTCCGCAGTAGGCAGTGGCAGGCGTGATAGCCCATCAGCATTTCCATGCTGTTTCGTGCCCTTATATTCAATCTCATAGTGGTGCGCCCCTAGAAAAAGTGACCATCTTTGTAGTCGTTGCGCAGTCATCACCGGAACGCCCTTCTTCGGATTAAAAATGGAGACAAGAGGCTGGTGATCAGTCAGCAAGGTGAATTTCTGCCCGTGCAGATAGTGATTGAACTTTTTCACTCCCCACACTAGGCTGAGGGCCTCCCTGTCAATCTGGGCGTAGTTACGCTCGGCTGAGGTTAGTGATCGTGACGCAAAGGCTATTGGCCTCTCTGAGCCGTCCGAGAATTTGTGCGACAGCACCGCGCCAATGCCGTAGGGTGACGCATCACATGCCAACCGAATTGGTAATGCCCGGTTGTAATGGGCCAATACCTCTTTCGATGTGATTAGTGTTTTGCTCTTCTGGAAAGCTCGTCTACATTCGTCACTCCATTTCCATGGCACCCCAGTTTGCAGTAGGGTGTTCAGTGGGTGTAGTATTGTAGACAAATTTGGCAAGAACTTATGGTAGTAGTTTACCAGCCTGAGGAACGACCTCAGTTGTGACACATTTTCCGGTGCTGGAGCCTTGACTACTGCCTGAATCTTCTCTGGGGACTTATGTAACCCCTCTTTATCGATAACGTGGCCACAATACGAGATCTGTTTTCTAAAAAACTCGCATTTGGGGTGGTTAGCTTGGAGCCCATATTCCTGGAATCGAGTGAGCACCTGCTCCAGGTTGGCAAGGTGATCACTGTCATTTTCGCCCGTGACTAGGATGTTGTCCAAATAACACTGGGTCCCTGGGATCCCTTGCAGGACTTGTTCCATTGTCCTCTGCCAAATAGCCAGAGCTGATGCTACCCCGAATACCAGCCGGTTGTATTGGTAGAGACCTTTATGGGTGTTGATTGTGAGGTATTTTTTTGATGCTTCTTCTACCTCCATTTGCAGATACGCCTGGGCCAGATCAATCTTAGCGAAGCGATTCCCTCCAGATAGCGAGGCGAAAATATCTTCAATCCGCGGAAGTGGATATTGTACGGTGTGAAGGACTGGGTTCACTGTTACCTTAAAGTCCCCACAGATGCGAACCATCCTTGGTTCCCCAGGCGTGCTGCTCAACGACTTTTTCATCACAGGGACGATGGGTGTAGCCCACTCGCTCCAGTCTACCTTGGACAGTACACCTGAACGTTCCAGACTCTCCAGCTCTGCTTCGACGGCTGGGCGGATCGCACCTGGCCTTAAAAAATTTTGGGCTTGCGTTTTCTTCAATTTTAATCATCGCTGTCATGCCTTTTAGTGTTCCGAGTCCTTGCTGGAACACTTCTTTCGCGTCAGTTAGGATCTTTGACAGTCGCCCAGGTGTGACGTTGTCATCCTTTTTGTCAGCCACAGTCAGTGCCTGTATGGAATGCCAATCCAGTTGTATTTTCCGGATCCATTCACGTCCCAGTAATGGTGGTCCTCCATCTTGCAATACATACAGGTCTAGTTTTGGTGTTTCCTTACCGTTATATATAACGGTCACCCTTATTTTTCCTTTGGGGTAGACTTTTTGCCCCGTGTACGTCTTCAAAATAATTTTTGTGTCTCTCAAGTGTATGTGTGAGAATAGCCGCTCGTAGTCCCGTCGGTTTATGACTGTTAGGGCTGATCCTGTGTCCAATTCCATTTTTTCCTGAACTCCTGCTATCTTGAGAGTGACCCAAATGGTTCGGTGATCCTCCGTTGTGATCACATTATGTAGTTTCAGACAACTCAGTTCCCTGCTTTCGGAGTCGTTATCATTCTTTTGTTCGTCTGAACTATTCTCCGTCATCTTATGTACCTTCTTGTAATTTTCTTTGATAGGTTTCTTATTGCTGGTTTTCTTTCCCAACCTGCAGACTCATGCTATGTGTCCTACTTTTCCACACTGTCTGCACACTTTGTCTTTGAACCAGCAATCATTCTGGTCGTGTGATATTCTGCCGCAGCGATAGCACTTCTCTGTTCTATATGACATTTCATTTGTGCCATATTCTTGCGGTCTCTGTTGTATCTCTGCAGCGCCCTGCGCTGCTGCTTCATATGATACCGCAATGCTGAAAGCCTTTTCCAGTGTAAGGTCCTTTTCAGATAAAAGCCGTTTCTGGGTTCCTTCACTTTGAAGCCCACACACAAACTTGTCCCTTAAGGTATCTGCCAGTCCCGCTCCAAACTGGCAGTGTTTCGATAGTTTGCGCAGTTCTGTTAAATAATCAGCATTGCTTTCATCCTTATGCTGGTTCCGTTTGTGAAACTTGAATCTTTCTGCTATCAGCAGCGGTGTGGGGTTTAAATGTTCCTGTAGTATCGTTACTGTGTCTTCAAAACTCTTTTCCATTGGCTTCGTTGGGGTTACTAGATCGTAATAAACCATACGTCTTTGCACCCATTAAATTTAACAATACCGACGCTTTCTTGTCATCTGACACCTCATTTGCCTTGCAGTACACCTCTATTCGTTCGACATATGTAGTCCAATCTTCGACTTCACTGTCAAATGCGGTGATACTGCCACTTTTTGGCATTTTGGGTGTGGTTTAAAATGGTGTCTCCCAATGGCTTAAAATGGCGTCTCCCGCGCTTTCCTTCCTCCCCCGCTGCTGCCAACGCCGCTCCCGGTGTTTCTCGTGGCAATGGCGGCGCCCTGTAGGTTTCACGCGCTTCTCCTGCGCTGCTTCCAATGCCGCTCTCGGTGGTCCTCGTGGCAATGGCGGCGCCTCATGGGTTTCTGCGCGTCTCTCTCTCCCTCTCTCTGACGCTGCTCGGCCCCTGAACACCAGCTGCGCCCTGTGCGTTCTGCCCTCTCTCTCTCTCCCCCGTCGACGCTGCTCCGCCCTTTGCTGTGCCGCTCGGTCGGGCTCTAGCCCGCCGCTGTCCGGGCAGGGTCTGCGCACTACCTGTTGCCAGCCCGTTTCGCTGGACCACCTTAACTGGAAAGCCAAGCCTGGCTCTCGACAGCCTCCCCCGCAATTCTCAAGTCTCTGCTGGATGACTGGGTGGTTGCCCGAGGTCGACGCCCGAGTCTCTGGCCTTGACCTCCAATCCACTGATCTCCAGGAACGAATCCCCGGGAGGTGATGCAGAGTTGCAGGTAGGTTCGAACTTGCCTTGTCGCCAATGTTGTGTCTGTGTATAATAAGACACAGACTGCAGGAGAACGGTATAACAGGTGTTTACTCAACATCGCTCACACGGGAACTGGTCTGTACAGATTACTACTCAGTGCTATATACAGGTGTGGTCACTGCCGGTACTGCAGTATACATGAGCTGTAAAAAGTAGTTCCCCCCTTAAAGGTATATACATTACAGATTGGGCTAACCAAATTAGTAACAATACTGTGGAGGAGGAATTCCTAGAGTGTGTACAGGATGGTTTCCTGGACCAATATGTCAAAGAACCAACTAGAGATCAGGCCATCTTAGTCTGGGTATTATGTAATGAGAAAGGATTAATTAGCAATCTTGTTGTGCGAGGCCCCTTGGGGAGGAGCGATCATAATATGATAAAATTCTTCACTAAGATGGAGAATGAAGTAGTTGGCTCAGACACTAGGGTCCTGAATTTAAATAAAGGAAACTATGATGGTATGAGGTGTGAGTTGGCTAGGACAGATTGGGGAGCATTACTTAAAGGGTTGACAGTTGATAGGCTATGGCAAACATTTAAAGATCGCCTGGATGAACTACAGAATTTGTTCCTCCCTGTTTGGCATAAAAATAAAACAAAAAAGGTGACTCAACTGTGGCTAACGAGGGAACTTAGGGATAGCATAAGATCCAAGGAGAGGACATATAAATTGGCCAGAAAAAGCAGCAAACCTGAGGATTGGGAGCAGTTTAGGATTCAGCAAAGGAGAACAAAGGGATTTATTAAGAGGGGGAAAATAGAATGTGAGAGTAAGCTTGCGGGGACCATAAAAACTGACTGTAAAAGCTTATATAGAGATGTGAAGAGAAAAAGATTGGTGAAGTCAAGCAGAGGTCCCTTGCAGTCAAGTGCTCATCTAAATGTTTCTTGAATGCTGTGAGGGTTCCTGTCTCTACCACCCTTTCAGGCAGTGAGTTCCAGATTCCAACCACCCTCTGCGTGAAAAAGTTTTTCCTCAAATCACTTCTAAACCTCCTGCCCCTTAACTTGAAGCTATGCCCCCTGGTTATTGACCCCTCTACTAAGGGGAAAAGTTCCTTTCTAGCTACCCTATCTATGCCCCTCATAATTTTGTACACCTCAATCAGGTCCCCCCTCAGCCATCTCTGCTCTAAGGAAAACAACCCCAGCCTGTCCAATCTCTCTTCATAGCTGAAGCGCTCCAGCCCAGGTAACATCCTGGTGAATCTCCTCTGCACCCTCTCCAATGCAATCACATCTTTCCTATAGTGTGGCGACCAGAACTTCACACACTATTCCAGCTGTGACCTAACTAGCGTTTTGTACAGCTCCATCATAACCTCCCTGCTCTTATATTCTATGCCTCGGCTAATGAAGGCTAGTATCCCATATGCCTTTTTAACCACCTTATCTACCTGTCCTGCTGCCTTCAGGGATCTATGTACATGCACACCAAGGTCCCTCTGATCCTCTGTCCTTCCTAGGGTCCTACCATTCATTGCGTATTCCCTTGCCTTGTTAGTCCTCCCAAAATGCATCACCTCACACTTTTCAGGGTTAAATTCCATTTGCCACTGTTCTGCCAATCTAACCAACCCATCTATATCGTCCTGTAGCCTGAGGCTTCCCTCCTCGCTACATACCACTCTACCAATTTTCGTGTCATCTGCAACTTACTCATACAGTCATAGATTTATACAGCACAGAAAGAGTCCCTTCGGCCCATCGCGTCCACGCCGGCCATCAAGCCCTGTCTATTCTAATCCCATTTTCCAGCATTTGGTCCGTAGCCTTGTATGCTATGGCATTTCAAGTGCTCATCGAAATGCTTCTTGAATGTTGTGAGGGTTCCTGCCTCTACCACCCTTTCAGGCAGTGAGTTCCAGATTCCAACCACCCTCTGGGTGAAAAAGTTTTTCCTCAAATCCCCCCTAAACCTCCTGTCCCTTACCTTGAATCTATGCCCCCTTGTTATTGACCCCCCCACTAAGGGGAAAAGTTGCTTTCTATCCACCCTATCTATGCCCCTCATAATTTTGTATACCTCAATCAGGTTCCCCCTCAGCCTTCTCTGCTCCAAGGAAAACAACCCCAGCCTGTCCAGTCTTTCTTCATAGCTGAAGCGCTCCAGCCCAGGTAACATCCTGGTAAATCTCCTCTGCACCCTCTCCAAAGCAATCACATCCTTCCTATCGTGTGGTGACCAGAACTGCACACAGTACTCCAGCTGTGGCCTTACCAGTGTTTTGTACAGCTCCATCATAACCTCCCTGCTCTTATATTCTGTGCCTCGGCTAATGAAGGCAAGTATCCCATATGCCTTTTTAACCATCTTATCCACCTGTTCTGCTGCCTTCAGGGATCTATGAACATGCACACCAAGGTCCCTCTGATCCTCTGTCTTTCCTAGGGTCTTACCATTCATTGTGTATTCCCTTGCCTTGTTAGTCCGTCCAAAATGCATCACCTCACACTTTTCAGGGTTAAATTCCATTTGCCACTGTTCCGCCCATCTGACCAACCCATCTATATCGTCCTGTAGCCTGAGGCTTCCCTCCTCGCTATTTACCACCCCACCAATTTTCGTGTCATCTGCGAACTTACTGATCATACCTTTTACATTCACATCGAAATCATTAAGGTAGACCACAAACAGCAAGGGACCCAGCACCAATCCCTGCGGTACCCCACTGGACACAGGCTTCCAGTCACAAAAACAACCTTCCACCATCGCCCTCTGCCTTCTGCCACTAAGCCAGTTTTGGATCCAATGTGCCAAGGCACCCTGGATCCCATGGGCTCTTACCTTCCTGACCAGTCTCCTATGCGGGACTTTATCAAAAGCCTTACTGAAATCCATGTAAACCACATCCACTGCACTACCCTCATCCACACACCTAGTCAGCCCCTCGAAGAATTCAATCAAATTGGTCAGACATGATCTTCCCTTGACAAAGCCATGCTGGCTATCCCTACTTAATCCCTGCCTCTCCAAGTGGAGACCAATTCTGTCCCTCAGAATTTTTTCCAATAATTTCCCTACCACTGATGTTAGGCTCACTGGCCTGTAATTCCCTGGTTTATCCCTACTACCCTTCTTGAATAATGGTACTACGTTAGCTGTTCTCCAGTCCTCTGGCACATCCCCTGTGGCCAGAGAGGTTCTGAAAATTTGTGTCAGAGCCCCTGCAATCTCCTCCTTTGCCTCACTCAGCAGCCTGGGATACATCTCGTCCGGGCCTGGGGAGTTATCCACTTTTAAGCCTGCTAAAACTGCTAGTACCTCCTCCCTCCCGATGCTAATATGTTCAAGTATATCACAGTCCCCCTGCCCAATTTCTATGTCCACATCGTCCTTCTCCATAGTGAACACAGATGCAAAAAATTCATTTAAAACCCCACCTACATCCTCTGGCTCTACACACAGTTTGCCACTTTAGTCCCTAATGGGCCCTCCTCTTTCCCTAGTTATCCTCTTGCCCTTAATATACTTATAAAACACCTTAGGATTTTCCTTTATTTTGCTCGCCAGTGTTATTTCATTGCCCCTCCTCGCTCTCCTAATGGGCCAGAAATTCCAGGCCAGAAGCGTGAGTGCGCTCGGGGTACTCACGCTTCTGGCCGTTGGAAATGCCGGCATTCAGCAGGAACAGCGCATGCGGGGAACGCCGGCATTTCCAGACCTCGAGCGCGTGCGACTGCACAGGCAGCGCTTGCGCAGTAAACTTCGTGGATTTCATTCATGAAATCCGTGAGGGTAAGTCCTCAGAACTTACACTGAAAAAAAGCAAGTGTAAAGTGGTTCATTGGCTGCGGAGGAAGATATATTTTATCGTGGAGCTTTTGAAATGCAATATTTTTGTTTGGGAAAGGGAGGGAAGTTATTTTAAGAAATTTTAAGTAAGTTTTAAAGTTAAATTTTTTTATTTTTTTTAAAGGGTTTTCAGAACGGTAGGTAGAAGGAGCAATTGTGGCTGTGTGAATGGAATGTGAGAATGAGTTATGTATCTATGTCCACATATATTCCTTTACGTATATGTATGTATGTTTTATATTCCTTTACTATGAATGTATGTTTTTAATTATGATTTTCCAATAAGTTACTTTCTCTGAAAGTCATAATTAAATAATACATTCATACACATAAGTAAAGGAATATATACATAACACGCAAAGGAATATATACAGACATACATACTTTCAGAAGCTGCACGATAAGAAATATCTTCCTCCGCAGCCTCTGGAGCAACTGTACCCATGCTTTTTTCATGTGTAAGTTGTAATGACTGGACCTCACTGAAAGCATTAATGAAAGCGGCGAATTATACTGCGCACGCGCTGCATGTGCAGTCGCACGCGTTCTGCCTCTGAACCCCTTCGTTCAGAGGACAGGAAATGCCGGTTTTCCCCACATGCACTGTGCATGCTGAAAACCGGCATTTCATCCGGCCAGATGCGTAAGTACCCCGACCGTACTAGCGCATTTGGAAGGGAATTATTGGGCCAACATTTTACATGTCAATAAAATAAAAAATTTTACACTTGCACCACTTGCCCCCTCGCACCTGCGACTGAGGGTCCAAGGAGGTGCATTGCGCAAGAGGTCATCATCGGACGTATCCTCACACTGTTCCCTTTGGGGAACTGTATGAAGTGGTGGAAGGATTTATGGCCGTGATTAACGCTCATTCCGTGACCGTAACCATCTTTGAACCAGCCATTAGGGTGGTTAGTCCTATGGCGGGAGGGTTTTACGGGCTCCCACAACCCATCTGGGGGGGGGGGCGGCCACCAACACCCACGGACGCAAGTATCCCGCTGGATGTCCACCCAGAATTTAAAGTTGGAGCTCCGACTCCACTTGCCGGGACTGTCTGGAGTGGGGTTCAAAACCCTACTCCTGGCCCAGCGGCGGGGATGCTTACTGCTATGCAAAAGGCCCACTCCGCACAAAAGGTGACACCCATACGTTTCCTGCGCCTTTTCCCTCCCCGTGACTGGAGCCCTATGCTGCCATTTCACGTTGCTAATCGGATTGGGCCTTTGTCATAGCGGTAGGATCCCTGCCGCTGGGCCAGATCAGGGTAGGGTTTCGAACCCCGCTCCAGACAGTCCCGGCAAGTGGAGCCGGAGTTCCGGCTCTAAATTCTGGGTTGACATCCAGTGGGATATTTGCGTCCGTGGGTGTGGGTGGCCCCCCCTCCTTGTATAGCTTGTGGGAGCCCGTAAAACCCTCCCGCCATAGGACTAACCGCCCTAATGGCTGGTTCCAAGATGGTTACGGTCACGGAATGAGCGTTAATCACGGCCATAAATCCTTCCACCACTTCATACAGTTCCCCAAAGGGAACAGTGTGAAGACACGTATGCCGACGACATTGCTAAATAAATAAATGGAATTAAAAAAATTCTTTTAGGGCTTTTAAAAGTCTTTAAATTGCTTTAATTCTCTTTAAAACTACTTCAGATTACTCAAAATAATGTAAACATTTTAAAAAGTTTATAAAAGTTATCAAAATCTTCAAAAAACTTCCAAAAACCTATTTAAACTGCTGCTTTGCATGTAAAAAAGCAAAGCAGCTTGACAGAAACATTGGGGGCGTGTCCAGTGAAACTGAGACCTCAAGGGGCGTGTCTCACTTACACTGCACGCTCCTGGGTCCGCGTTGGCTGCGCTCCTGGGCGGCGTGACGTCATACGCTGCCTGGGATTCTTGCTTCAGTTTCTGGAAGTGCAGGCGTCCCTGGAGCTGATCGGCAGGAGCGCGGGGTAAGTGCAAATACGGGGCTTGCACGCGCTACAAGCCCCATTCTGGAATTTCTGGCCCAATTTCTTTTTTAAGTATGCCCCTGCACTTTTTATACTCCTCTAGGGCTTCCTCTATCTTTAGCTCTTTGTATCTGCCAAAAGCCCCCCTTTTTTTCCTAATCCATTCTCGTTTATGCCTTGACATCCAAGATTCCCTGGGCTTGTTGGTCCCACCCTTGACCTTTACGGGAACACGTTGCCATTGTACTCTCTCAATTTCCTTTCTGAAAGACTCCCATTGCTCCGATGTGGATTTTCCTTCAAGTAGCTGATCTTAGTCCACATTGGCCAGATCCTGCCTTATCATATTAAAATCGGCCTTCCCCCAATTTAGAACCTTTATTTCCGATCCATCCTTGTCCTTTTCCATGACTACCTTAAATCTCACCGAATTATGGTCACTGTCACCAAAGTGCTCATCTACTAACACTTCTACCACTTGCCCGGCCATATTCCCTAGAATTAGGTCCAGTACCGCCCCCTCTCTTGTAGGACTTTCTACATGCTGGCTCAAAAAGCTCTCCTGGATGCACTTTAAGAATTCTGCACCCTCTAAGCCTTTCACACTCTGACTATCCCAGTTAATATTGGGGAAGTTGAAATCCCCCACTATAATTACCCTATTATTTGCACACTTCTCTGAGATTTGCCTACATATCTGTTCCTCTATCTCCCCCTGGCAGTTTGGGGACCTATAGTACACTCCCAGCAAAGTGCTCGCCCCCTTTTTGTTTTTAAGTTCAACCCATATGGCCTCATTAGAGGAACCTGTTAATATATCATCCCTCCTTACAGCAGTAATTGTTTCCTTAATTAATATTGTGACACCCCCTCCTCTTTTACCCCGCCCCCCGCTGTCTCGCCTGAAGATTCTATACCCCGGAATATTGAGCTGCCAGTCTTGCCCCTCCCTCAACCATGTCTCCGTGATAGCAACAATATCATACTCCCATGTGTTCATCAACAACTTCAGTTCATCCACCTTATTCGTAAGACTCCTTGCATTAAAATAAATGCCATTTCGCCTTGCCCTACTCCCTTGTGCCATTACTGATCATACCTCCTACATTCATATCTAAATCATTAATGTACACTAGAAACAGCAAAGGACCCAGCATTGATCCCTGCAGTACACCACTGGATACAGGCTTCCAGTCACAAAAACAACCTTTGACCATCACCCTCTGCCTCTGCCACTAAGCCAATTTTGGATCCAATGTGCCAAATTGCCCTGGATCCCATGGGCTCTTACCTTCTTGACCAGCCTCCCATGCGGGACTTTGTCAAAAGCCTTACTGAAGTCCATGTAGACTACATCAACAGCACTACCCTCATCCACACACCTAGTCACCCCCTTGAAAAATTCAATCAAATTGGTTAGACATGATCTCCCCCTGACAAAGCCATGCTGACTATCCTTGATTAATCCTTGCCTCTCCAAGTGGAGACTAATTCTGTCCCTCAGAATTTTTTCCAATAATTTCCCTACCACTGATGTTAGGCTCACTGGCCTAAAATTCCCTGGTTTATCCCTACTACCCTTCTTGAATAATGGTACTACGTTAGCTGTCCTCCAGTCCTCTGGCACCTTCCCTGTGGCCAGAGAGGTTCTGAAAATTTGTGTCAGAGCCCCTGCAATCTCCTCCCTTG
Organism: Somniosus microcephalus; assembly: GCF_052327205.1. Classification (NCBI taxonomy): domain Eukaryota; kingdom Metazoa; phylum Chordata; class Chondrichthyes; order Squaliformes; family Somniosidae; genus Somniosus; species Somniosus microcephalus. Next base: position 108,129,912 of record NC_140991.1, read on the forward strand.
CCTCACAGAGCAGCCTGGGATGCATCTCGTCTGGGCCTGGGGATTTATCCACTTTTAAGCCCGCTAAAACCGCTTGTATCTCCTCCCTCTCAATACTAATTTGTTCAAGTATATCACAATCCCCCTGCCTGATTTCTATGCCTACATCGTCCTTCTCCATAGATTTGATGATGCTATCAAGAGAGTCAATTCACCACTAATTAATTTGATATGGTGGGTGTCAGATACTTATTCATGGAGTATCTTTTGCACCAAAGTATTTACTATGCATATAGGATAACAGAAGCAAGATTTACATATAAGTAAAGTGTATTCAATTGATGGGGTATGTAAAAGTCAAACATTACCCAACAGCAAGATATTTTAAAGTAGCGTCTTTGAAAGGAGTTTTTGATTCCTGACGCACGGTGTCGGGGGGGAGGTGGGGTGAGGGTGGCTGGGTGCGGGTCGTCAGGTAGCACGCGGGAATCCCAGAAGTCTGGGTTTCCCCGCATGCTGTGGAGATTTAACTCCACAGCGTGTGTCTTTCGTCATTGACAGGTTTCCCACCCGGAAGTCAGCCTTATTGACAGGCTTGGCTTCCAGTCGGGCAGGGAATGCTCCGGAGAAAGCCGCAGGACCAGGTAAGCCCGATCCCTGACCCGGCTGGGGGGGGCGGAGGGGAGTCCAATTCCAGATCCTGTGGCGGGGGGGGGTTGAGTCCAATCCCCGATCCTGGGGGCTCCGATAAAGGTGGGGGGGTTTGTAGGGGGGGTGGGGTCTGTTGGTATGGGAGCTTGGGGGGCCAGCGGGAAGCACTCCTGCTCCTGCTGCCCCACAAGGAGTGCACCCCGAGGCTGTCCTCACCTCGCTGCAGCTGCCGGGTTTCCTAAGGCCCGGGAAACCCAGCTGGCCACAGTAAAACATGCAAAGCAGCTTAAATCTGAGACTTCTAGTCTCATTAACATATTTTAAATGCCAACCTGTCTCCTGGGAGCGGGTTGGCTGCTCGCCCTTTGTCCCATTTAGCCCCCCCACCACCCGCAACCAATCCCACCACTCACCCATGTTAAAATTACCCCCTTTGTGACAAAATATCAGAGTGATAGGACATGTATTGGTAAAGTGCATTCCATTGATGGAGTAGATAAAAGTAAAAAGAATCAAATTAATGGGGTAAGTAAAACTAGAGAATATACTTGTAAAATAGTGTGTACTGCTAAAGAGTATCAAAGTGAAGGGGTAAACATTCCTGAAGAGTATCTCAATTGATTAGACTTGTATTAGCATAGAGTAATACATTTCAATCAAAAAGTGGAGTGATCAGAGTGATGAGGTATACCTTAGTAAAGAGCATCACATTGGTGAGCTATAGTTTAGGGAAGTGTATTTGGCTATGTATTTATCAAGTGTATCAGTGATGAGTTATGGTTTTAATAAAAGAGTATCTCAGTCATGGAGTTTATTTTAGCTAAGACAACCTCCATACTGGAGTGTGTTTTAGTATCATATTGATTGGCTTTGTATTAGTAAAGTAGTACAGGTATTACATTAATTGAGTATTTATTGCTAAGAATTAATCAATGTTACAGACTGTTACAGATCTTTTTATGGTCAAATATTGGGTGTGGCTGTTATGCTGACAGAAAACTAAGAGCTGTAGTGGTGTTGAGAAAATCACTAATACACACACAAACACGAGTTTTTGCTGGAAGGCAATGCATTCATCAGTCCTCAACAAAATCAGTGAAAACGCTTGAGGGGGGGGGAGAATTTTGCCAGCCCTGTGGAGGCGGGTATGGAGGTGGGACTGCCGGGAAAATGGCAGAAACTGGGAGCAGGTACCGAACCCGCTCCCAACCCGAGTCGTGCAGGGACCCGTCTCCTCGAGGCGAGAAGGAGATTACAGCTATTTTTAGTAGCTACAGGTAGTTAACAGGCAGTTAAGAGGATTATCCCAATTTTACCCCTGCAAGTGCAGACTTCCCGACGGCTGCAAACCTCGCCAGGGTCAGCGAGGCGAGCAGTGGGTCTGCAGGGTGAGAGGGATCGAAAAGTGCGCTGTGGAGATAAGTAATGGGTGCGTGTGGAAAGGTAAGTATGAGAGGTGAGTGTAAAGTGTTAGAAAAAGTTTACTTACCTTTGTTTCTTCCTGCAGGCTTCAACCCTTGGTGATCTGGAGGTACCTCATCTCAACGGCAGAGATGACAGAATGGCTGCTGCATTCTCAGATGCAGCAGCCATCTGATTGCTGCTGAGGAAAGAGTTTTGGTGAGTCTTCAGTACAAGGGCTCACCTTAGAACAGAGATTGTCAGTGTTTGACAGCTTCTCAAAGCTGTCAAATGCTGACAATTCATCTGTCAAAAATTTTTGATAGATGAAACATCATACGCTGACGTCATCTGTCACTGGCTTTCCCTTAATTGGCTGACTAAGCCCGCAGGGTGGGCTTAACAAGGTCAATCAAGGGAAAATAGCGTGGGTTGGCCGGACGTCGTTAGGAGTGGGACTAAAACCTGAAAAACAGCAGTCCCACCCCCAACGCGCCCCATTGACAAAATCCAGCCCTTGGAACTTCTATGGTTTTATACTCAGAACATGTCACTTGCCATCTCTTGGAAAATTTACAGTTGCACACATCATTCTAAATATTTATGGAGGGTGTGGAACCTAGCCTTCAGTCCATCTTGTAAACTCAGAGCCCACATCTACTACAATAAATTAAGAAATGTGTTCAGGAGATCACAGTTCTAGTGCCTGTTTATTCTGCGGAAGTTGATATACCAGCTCCACATGATGGGATGCCAAGCTGCTCATTTTTGATAACTAACTAGCTCAGTCAGTTCGAAGAAGTCACAGCTTTAGGTTCTGCTAACAACCTACCAATTTAAACAAAAATAACAAACCCCCAATGTGGGGCAGTCAGTTTTTTGAACTGACTGCTGTAATGGCCATGGGTTCTGCTAAGAGTCGACCAATTTGGGTTCTGCTAACAGTCTACCAATTTAAAAAAAGTACAATTACGCCATCTGGGGCAGTCAGTTCTTTAAATTGACTGAAGTCATGTCATAGCCATGGGTTCTGCTAAAAGTTTACCAATTAAAAAAAAAATACAAATACTTCATTTGAAATTGAGATCACTTGGTGGAAAAAATACTTGCTGCAATTGCAGCTCTGTCTTATGTCATTGTTGGGACCTTTCACAAAAAGCATACCTTCTAGGAATACAATACAATTCCCTTCAAGTAATACTGTTATAATATTAAATGCAACAGATTTTTAAAAAATTAAATGGCACTGTTCTTTGGGTATAACTTTGATAGAAGATACTAGTATTAAAAAAGATCCTCATTGTATTCTGCAATTGGGGAAATATCTGATACAGAAAATACAAGTGTCTGGTTGCCATGTGTTACTGAAGGCTGGTATCACCTGAAAGAAATGTTGATGCTCAGTTTTGCATTTAAATCAGCAGCTCATAACAGACTACACATTCACTTCATTATCTGTTGTATCTCAGATCCTCACCTTCAACCTTTTACGAGACAAAGAAAATGCTTTGCTAATTTCAGCTTCTATAGAATAAACTTTTCTTCATAATGTATAAAAATGTTTATCTTTTATGATGTAGCACAGTCAGCATTCTCAATTTTCAAGGATGGTTGGTGATATTAGAACCCTTACATTTTTCGGCTCTATCCTTCGATTGCAAATTCACTTGTTAATTAAAGTAATTAATAATATGTCCAAAATTCATGTACCAAATATCCAGCAATTCTTAAATATTGCTATAGTGCCAATGAAAAACTAGGTTCTTTAATGCGATTAATTATGATTTATTCCTACTCTCAGATGATAGGATCTGTTAATTTGTCATTGAGCTGTAAAAAGCATGCCAACATCTGTAGTCATCAGTAGTTGTTTCTTGACTTGGCAACAATGCACAACAGCTGCTGGTTATTAGATTTTGCCAGACTTGTCAGAATCATTTGATGGGGCAATTAATGATCTGTTATGCTCTGTTCTCTTTCTCAATCCTTTTTTTTCTATGTATTATTTGCTTTGACTTTTCCATGCAAAGAGCTTTCAGGCAGTTCGCCGTGTCTCACCTTCTCTGCACTTCAGTATCTGCTGTAATGTTCTTTATGATTGGTCGTTGGCCCTTCACCTCAGTTTCTCATTGGGCAGGTCACCACCAAGGTTGAAAAGAGAAAACAAGATAAATCAAGAAGCGTATAAAAAAAGTCAATGATAATAAAAAAAAAATTGCCCTATCAAACTAAACTCTCCAGTGCTCGAACTCACCCAGCCTAGCATCTAACTATATTTTGAACTCCCCTAACATCTTTGTTGCCATGTACCTTATCTGTCAATTTTTTTTAAATATCACCCTTTGAGTTAAGAATTTCTTTCTAAGACCTGCTTTAAATTTACGTTTTACTAATTCAAATTTCTGTCCACATATCCTTTGAGCCTACCATACCTTGAAGTAATATTCTGCATTTACTTAACCTATGCTATTTAATATTTTATATACCTTAATGATTCCACCACCTCTCTAGACTGTATTGCTTAAGCCGCTCATAACTCATCCTCCTTACACCTGTGATACCACTTGTTCTTCTCTGGACCCTCCCAATGCATATGTGTCCCTTTGAAGTTAACGATCAGAAATGCATACGTTAGTCCCAATTGTGGTCTGACCATTGCATTACACAGGCTCAGCAGAACATCTGTAAACTTACCACGCAACTGTTCTGGCTGTATAGGATTAATTTTATGACTTTCACCTAATGGGAACACATATTGGGAATTTGGGAGTGATATCCCATGATTTTCACTAAAATTAAATTTTACCATTGGTGTAGATGGAAAAACAACAGGAGTCCAGTGCCTCTCGCATGTCCACTTTGTTTTCTGTGCGACAGAACCTCTCCTGTAGCCAATATAGCCAGAGCATAACAAATATCCTCCCTGGTCTCTTTTAATGTGCTAAGACAAAGGTGCCCACCCTATTGGAGCAGAGGTCCCTATACACAAAAATTCAAACTTTCCCTGAAAACAAAATGGCTGACTGCCTCCACCTCATTTATCTTTTTGTTCGTAATTTCTTGAGCTTCTCCAGTTTGCTGCACCACTGTCTGCTGTCCTCTGGCCCGGTCTATCGTGTCCCATGTCCTCCATTGTTGCTGGGTCCCTGATGTGGTCTCTGCTCACATTGGCTCCACTGTCAACTCTGTGTCCACTGCAACCTCTTTGCTCCAATCTCCCTGAATCTTAACACTAGGGCCCATATTTTCCGATCGGAGGCTTCCTGCGAGCGGAGGCCTCAGATCTGGAAAAAATCTACGAACTTACCTGAGTGCTCCCGAGGTGCGTATATTTCTGCTCCTGTGCCTCTCCAAACTTGAAATGCGCAGGGCCCATGTATTCCAGGGGTGCATGTAGACAGATCGGAAATACCGGTCTTCTGTGCATGCACTTCGCATGCCTGAAACCAGCATTTCCAGTGTCCCTACGAGTGTGTACACAGCCCGTACACACCCGTAGGCATTGGAATATATGGCCCTAGGAGGTTTGTGTGAACATTCTGCAGCCTCAGCTGCTTAAACTTGTCTGGGCTAGAGGTTTGGAAAAGTCTGATTGGTTTAAAAAAAACCTTGCCTAATTGGTATAAAACCATCAACCTGGGAGCAGCTTTTTCCAGTCTGCCAGGTTTGAGAAGTTTAAGCTGCTAGTGGTGCATAAGGTTGTGCAAAGAGAGAATCTGATTGGAGGAGTTTCACATCCTGGGTAATCTCCTGCAATGGCTTCTCTTCCCGCTCCTGTGCCGTTACCTCTAGAGTCCCCCCAGGATCTATCTCTGACATAAGAACATAATAATTAGGAGCAGGAGTAGGCCATACGGCCCTTCGAGCCTGCTCCGCCATTCAATAAGATCATGGCTGACCTTCGACCTCAACTCCACTTTCCCGCCTGATCCCCATATTCCTTGATTCCCCTAGAGCCAAAAACCTATCCATCTCGGCCTTGAATATACTCAATGGCTCAGCATCCACAGCCCTTTGGGGTAGAGAATTCCAAAGATTCACAAACCTCAGTGAAGAAGTTCCTCCTCATCTCAGTTTTAAATGGCCGACCACTTATCCTGAGAATATGCCTCTAGTTCTAGACTCTCCAGCCAGGGGAAACAACCTCCCAGCATCTACCCTGTCAATCCCCTTCAATAATTTATATGTTTCAATAAGATCACCTGTCATTCTTCTAAACTCCAGAGAGTATAGGCCAAATCAACTCAATCTCTCCTCATAGGAAAACCCTCTCATCCCAGGGATCAATCTAGTGAACCTTCATTGCACCGCCTCCAAGGCAAGTATGTCCTTCCTCAGATAAGGAGACCAAAACTGTGCACAGTACTTCAGGTGTGGTCTCACCTAGGCCCTGTACAATTATAGCAAGACTTCCTTACTCTTGTACTCCAATCCCCTTGCAATAAATGCCAACACGCCATTTGCCTTCCTAATTGCTTGCTGTACCTGCATGCTAACTTTCTGTGTTTCCTGTACGAGGACACCTAAATCTCTCTGAACACCAACATTTAATAGTTTCTCACTAAATATTCTAAAAATGTTCTGCTTCTCTATCCTTCGTACCAAATTGAATAACCTCACATTTCCACACATTATACTTCACCTGCCACCTTATTGCCCACTCACAGTCCAAAGATGTGCGGGTTAGGTTGATTGGCCATGATAAAAATTGGCCCTTAGTGTTAGGGGGGGATTAAATACGTGGGGTTACGGGGTTACGGGGATAGGGCTTGGGTGGGATGGCTGTCGGTGTAGGGACCGGGTGCTAGGGTTTGGATGATCAGCCATGATCTCGTTAAATGGCGGAGCAGGCTCGAAGGGCTGAATGGCCTACTCCTGCTCCTATCTTCTATGTTTCTATGTTTAACCTGTCTATATCCCTTTGCAGGCTAGTTGTGTCCTCCTCACAGCTTACTTTCCCACCAAGTAAACTTGCATACATTGCACTCAGTCCCATCATTAATATAGATTGTAAATAGCTGAGGCCCAAGCACTGATCCTTGTGACACCCCATTAGTTACAGCCTGCCAACTGGAAAATGACCCATTTATTCCTGCTCCCTGTTTTCTGTCCGTTAACCAATCCTCTATCCATGCTAATATAATTACCCCCAACTCCATGAGCCCTTATTTTGCGTAGCAACCTTTTATGTGGCACCTTATCGAATGCATTTTGGAAATCGAAATATACTACATCCACTGGTTCCCCTATATCTTCTCTGCTGGTTACATCCTCAAAAACTCTAATTTATTTGTTAAACACAATTTCCCTTTCATAAAACCATGTTGACTCTGCCTAATCATACGATTTTCTAAGTGCCCTGTTACCACTTCCTTGATAATGGATTCCAGCATTTTCCTGATGACTGATGTCAGGCTAGCTGGCCTGTAGTTCCCCGTTTTCTGTCTCCCTCCTTTGTTTAATAGCGGGGTTACATTGGCTACCTTCCAATCCACTGGGACCGTTCCAGAATCTAGGGAATTTTGGAAGATCACAACCAATGCATCTACTATCTCCGCAGCCACCTCTTTTAGAACCCTAGGATGCAGGCCATCAGGTCCAGGGGATTTGCTGGCTTTTAGTCCCATTAGTTTCTCAAGTACTTTTTCTCTACTGATATTAATTACTTTAAGTTCCTTACTCTTATTAGCCCCTTGATTCCCCACAGTTCTTGGTATGCTTTTTGTGTCTTCTACTGTGAAGATAGATACAGAATATTTGTTTAAAGTCTCTGCCATTTCCTTATTCCCCATTATAATTTCAGCTGTCTCAGCCTCTAAGGGACCAACACTTACTTTTGCTACTCTCTTCCTTTTTACATACTTGTACAGGCTCTTACAATCTGTTTTTATATTTCCTGCTAGTTTACTCTCATATTCTATTTTCTCCCTTTTTATCAATTTTTTGGTCATCTTTTGCTGGTTTCTAAAGCTCTCCCAATCCTCAGACTCACTACTATTCTTTGCAACATTATAAGCCTCTTCTTTTAATCTAATGCTATCCTTAACTTCTTTAGGTAGCCACGGATGGATCGCTTTTCCCGTGGAGTTTTTATTTCTCAATGGAATGTATACTCGTTGAGAATTTTGGAAAATTTCTTTACATGTCTGCCATTTCTTATCTACTGTCATACCTTTTATTTCCCAATCCACCTTAGCCAACTTGCCCCTCATACCTATGCAATTGGCTTTATTTAAGTTTAACTCTCATTTCAGATTTAAGTATTTCACTCTGAAACTCAAAGTGAAATTCTATCACATTATGATCACTTTTCCCCAGAAGGATCCTTTACTATGAGATTACTAATTAACCCTGTCTCATTACACATTACAAGATCTAATATAGCATGTTGCCTGGTTGGTTCCATGATGTATTGTTCTAGGAAACTGTCTCGGATACATTCCATGAACTCGTCCTCCAGACTACCTTTGCCATTTTGATTTGCCCAGACTGTATGAAGATTAAACTCCCCCATGGTTATTTTATGAACTTTGTTACAAGCTCCTATTATTTGTTGATGAATATTCTGTCCAACAGTATAGCTACTAATTGGGGGCCTATAAACTACTCCCTTGTTATTTCTTATCTCCACCCATACTGATTCTATTTCCTGATCTTCCGAGCCAAGATCCTTTCTCACTACTATCCTTATGTCATCCTTTATTATCAGGGCTACCCCATCCCCTTTTCCTTTCTGCCTATCTTCTCGCTTTTCGAAGCACCAATACCCTGGAATATTTAGTTCCCAACCTTGGTCACCTTGCAACCACGTCTCTGTAATGGCTATTAGTCATTAAAGCCATGTATCTCTATTTGTGCTACTAATTTGTCTATCTTGTTATGAATGTTTTGTGGATTCAAATCAAGAGCCTTCAATTTTTAATTTTTTACCAATATTCCCTGCTTTCACCTTATTCACTGATGCATTATTACTATTAAATTCTCGGGGGGAAAAATTCAGTTCGTTGCAGCTCCCATTAGCACCTTAAGAGGGCGCTAATGGGGTGCAAAACAACTAGCACCCGGGCGCGGTGATTTTTGCGCCGCTCGTGAAATTAACCAGACATTTTGCGGCAGCGCTAAACAATACCGGCCGATCTCCTGTGCACGCAGATCTTGACGTCATTCGAGAGTGCAATGCCCTTGTGACGCCCCAGAATGGAAATTGAGTGGCGCCCCCCTCCTTTCCGCCTGGCGCAACCAAGGACTGTAAGATTCGCAACATTTCTACATTTCCCCAAAGGTTATTATTATTAAAAGGGAACCTGCGTGGACATTTTAAAACAAAGGGTACCCAAAGATGACGTCCGCACCTCGTGGCCGAAAGCCTGTAAGATTTTAAAAGCTTGGACTCTGTGGCACAAGCAGCTTGTGGAGAAATCGAAACCAAAGCTGCAGTTTCTGTGAAGAGAGACTTTTGTATTTTGAAAAGCAGACAGCAGGACTTTGAATATGTATTAAGCCAAATCGGAGACAGATCAAAACCAGTTAGGCCTATACTTAAGACCATCAAGCAGTTTGCATAAATAATCGGGAACAGCTTAAGGAAGCCATCGAGGCTGGTCAGGCCGATTCAGGTGTCTTAATAACAAAACAACTCGATAATCAGGCCAGTAGATGCGATTAACGGCCTTCTAAAAACAGTTAGTTTAGGTTGCTACCATTATTTAAACTAGCCCGCCAAGATTAGGACAAAGAACTAACCTGATTTGGCGCGCAGATAAGGGCCATCCGAAGGAGTATAACTAAAGGCCCCGGGTAGCAATCTCTCTCTTCTTCTTCTTGCTCCTCGCCCTCGTGGCTGCTGCTCTTCCCCCGTCCCGTGCTTACCGCCTGGCCACCGCCCGTGCCTTTCCCCATCCCATCAGGAACGCCCGGCATTGCATCAGGCGGACACGGACAAACCAGGCCAGGCCAGGCGGGACGCGACGAGGTGAGGAGGTGAGACGAATTGGGAAGACGAATGGGAAGACGATTGAAGAAAAGCTTCGAATAATCGGGCCTTCAATCCAGCCGACCTGCGACTATCTTCATGCAAACTCCAACTGCCGCCCGAGGAGGAGGAACCATCATCCCTTAAAAAGACTTTAACCTTGGGGTACTGGTACCTGGATGACGCCCTTGCAGTGTCCCGAGACCACGTGACGACGGCAAGCTCCAGAGAGCACAAAGAGCGAACCCCAAGCCCCACCGTTGTTTGAATTCAGCAGATTTTGATTGGTGAGCATGAATTCTGACCCCTCATAGCTTAATCTAGTTAGGTATAGGGGGTGGGATAAGGATAAGGGGATTGTTAAGATAGTTGTTTTCCCTCGATGTGCTGTGTGTTCCCCATTCCCTGTATAAGTATAGTTATTTTGTATTTGCCTGTAATTTTATACTAGTAACTTCTCGTAAGACTGTGTGTAGGGGGGCATCTTTTTCGGGGTTTACGGTAATTTACCTTCCTTTACCTGCTTTACGGTAATTCACCTGGTCAGGCAGCCTTTTGCTACTGCACTCTGACCAATCCCAAACAGCGGTTTCGAATCACTAAACCCACCCTTCCAGTTCTGACTGGAGGACTTATAATTAATGATATATTAAAACAGACAACTGGTCTGGATGTGAGAAAATCAACTTTTTATAAAACTAAAGAAAACTACACCACACGATTTTAGTAATCACTGTACAATCGCTTAAATGGGGAAGACAGATGGCAAAACAAGGGATAAATGGCTACAATTTTAATTAAACAATCTTAGCAATTTCCCTTAAATTGCCACCCCCTTTAACTCCTTACTAGATTGCCTTGCTGAGGAGTCAGAAACCTGCTCACCTGTGGTCCAAGGAAAATAAGAGGGAGAGAGCTTCTCAGGAGCTATCTTTATATCCTGTGAGCTCCTGCTGTTTGGCGCTGAAAGGGTGTGTGTGCAAATTCGCGCTGAAAAGTTCGAATACACAAGAGAAAGGCCATGATTGGCTGACTCAAACGGGCTTGGAGTGGTTTTAATGTGTCTTCGTTCTGGGGCCGAAATGTTCACGCCCACATCCGGAGTTTCTGGGCTAACAAAAGGGAGTAATGGGTGATTCAAAAACCCATACATTCTAAACTGTTCCCTATCAAAGTCCTTTCTGTAGTTTTGGTGTGTCTCATTGTGTGGAAGGGGCTTTGAATGGGTTGGATTACTAGGTAAACAGAAGCCCTTTGTCCTGCGGTCATTGAAACTGCAGCTTGAGTGGATAATTCTTTATGTCAACAAGACAGCAGACTCAGTAAATAAACATCGATTGTCAGCAGGGAAGGGAAACTCCCGTTTTTGATTGACAGAATCTGGTTGCCACTGCTTGACCCTCCCACTTTTCACAGACATCCACAAACTGCGAGCTGCTTTTCCAAGCCCCATTGTCCTTGCCATGCTTTTCTGATGGCCATTTTAAACTCCTTTGAAATTACCAAACTCCAGGGAACAATTTTAATAATAAAATGTACTGTCTTAAAATGTGCGAATTTTTCCAAGAAGTTCCTCAATTCCGGTGTTGTCCACATGCCGCAACGCAGCCTTTTGTGGTTCTGGGCACGTTTTAAAACATTGTCCAACCCAGAGGCAATTTAAAGTCACGCACAGTCTCCGTCCATGATGTAGATTAATACCTCCACTATCTTCGGGGCTGAGGGGATTTTTTGCGAACCCCTACATGTGTTCATTTCTATTTCAATAAAATCTTGGTTTTCTTACATCCAAACCACCTGTCTACTCGAGTCTTTTCTGTATCGCCGCCTGTACCTAAGTCTGGTGTCTAGAACCCAGGGGCGTGGGAGCGATTCAAACCGCTCACAATCAGGGGCATAACTGACTGGGCGCACGCGCCAACCACACCACTCTCCTACAGGACAGGTAGACTGGAACGCTTCCTAGTCGCTGTGGGTCTGGGGGGGTGCTTGTTAACCCCTCGCTTCTGTGAGGAGGATCTACCCCTAACTTGGGGGATCAGGGTTCGCTGCTTTAGGAGACTAAACACGCTGGTCAGTCTATCATTTTCTCAGTAATACACAAAGTCAGAAACTAAAATAAGTAAAGTTTTATTAAGGTACCTGGACTTCACTCTGAGAAACCCTTGGTGTCTACACACAAATATGCCTCCCAAAGAGTGAGCCCCGAGACTCACGGGGCTACAATATTTATACATTTTCATAAATTGCAAGTCATGGAAAACAGAAAACTAGGCGATCACACGCTCAACGAGTCACTTGTTTTTTACAGAGTTTTGCTTATGTTTCACATTTAACTTTCAACAAATAGTGACCATGAGACTGCTACACCAGTTATCTTATGTCTCCTTGAGTGTGGTTAGGGAGCAGAACATACTGCTCCTTCTGTTCCTTCTTATCTACTTCTACTGCATTCCCATAGTCCTGCATCAGTTTTTTTACTATTAAACTTTTAACCTATGTCAACTAGTCCATCATGCTTTGCAAGGCATTTGTAAGGCAGTATGTGATTTGTTTAGCTTATCACGCTGTTTAAAGGGGGCCTCTTCCTGGTTTTTGTGTGGTAGCCATTTTTGCACCACTCGTTTTGAGAGAGAGAGAGAGATTTTGAGAGAGACAAAGAGAGAATGAGAGACTTCTGCATTGAGTCAACGCAGTCTGAGGTAGTTTTGGCTTCTGACCATAACTTTGCAGGTACTTTGGTCTTTGACCTTCATAACTTTGATTGCCTAGATACTATGGGGGCTGCAATGGATGGGAACGTCGTCCTTCTCCATCACATTCGGAGGGCGCAGAGACGCAGAGAGAGTGGCAATCATGGCCAGATGGAGGAGGGCCAACAGGCCTCTGTACAGGAGACCTTACCCTCCCAGGGTATTTCGCCAACAATTCTCCTACATTAATATGTCTGAGGAGCAGTGTTTGCGAAGGCTGCGCTTCAGCAAGGAGGTGGTCACTGAGCTCTGCCACCTGCTTCAGCCAGATCTGCAGCCTCAACTGAGGAGCAGGACGTCTCTGTCAGTGGCAGTGAAGATAACAGTGGCTCTCAACTTTTATGCCACCGGCTCATTTCAATCAGCTACTGAGGACAGCACCAATATCTCCCAGTTCGCGGTGCATTGCTGCATCCGTCAGGTAACAAATGCCCTCTTTAAAAGGAGACGAGAGTACATCTCTTTCCCCATGACCCCGGACAAGCAGCAAGAATGCGCAATGGGCTTTGCGATGAAAGCGGGCTTCCCCATGGTGCAGGGCGCCATTGACTGCACGCATGTGGCTTTGCGTGCGCCGCATGAGAATGCCGAGGATTTCCGCAACCGAAAGGGCTTCCATTCCTTAAACGTTCAGTTGGTCTGTGACCACAGACAGCTGATACTCGTTGTCAATGCCTGCTATCCTGGCAGCAGCCACAATGCCTTCATCCTGCACCAGACTTCTGTTGCAGACCTTTTCCAGGCACCACATCACCCAGGTGGTTGGCTTCTCGGGGACAAGGGATATCCTCTGTGCACCTGGATGATGACACCGCTCCGTACGCCCAACACCCCTGCTGAGCTGTGATACAACGAGAGCCATCAAGCTACCAGGAAAATCGTTGAGCACACAATCGGCGTGCTCAAGCAACGGTTACGCTGTCTGGACCATTCTGGAGGAGCCCTTCAGTACTCGCCTGAGTGAGTCTCCCACTTCGTTGTTGTGTGCTGCATGCTGCATAACCTTGCAATCCTCAGGACCCAGCCAATGCCATCAGGCATTGGAGCACCACCAGAGGAGGAGGAAGATGAGGAGGATGATCATCAGCAGCACCAAGGCGAGAGGGAGGCACACAATGTACAAAGTGGAAGGGCCATCCGTCAAAGGCTCATAGCAAGTCGCTTCTAGGCCCCTTCTGAGGAAATGGCTTCGCCATTCAAACAACCTGAATGAAACCATCCCGCAACCCCTAAGCCGGTCAAGGCAACAATGATTGCAAAGACCAAACATGTACATTTTGAATACAAAAACTTATTTATTTTACAAACTCTGTGTGTCTCATTTCCACATGAAAAGCTAATAGAAAGAAACACAAAAAAAAACAGTCATTAACATAACTGGCTCTCACAACCTGGAGACAATGTCCAAAACAGTAAAAAAAATTTGACCACGAACCTCGGCCTTTAATAAAACAATGAACAACATTTTGTCACACCTCCTACTTTTTGCCCTTCGAGGGTGATCTCCTTCCCTTGCGAAATTCCCCCCTTCCCACCCTGCAGCTCCTCCGTAATGGGAACCCAGTGGCTGCAGTAAGGCTGGTGGAAGGCTGCGGATTGTCACAACCTGAGACTGCAGATGCCCTTGAAGGACGGCCTCGACCAACTCTGAGCCTGGAGGGCCCGGCTGCAGACTGCACCAACTCTGCATGGCCGGCAGCAGTCTGTCCTACAGGCGGTGGCAAGTGCAGTGGAGAAGTGACTGGTGGCAGCAGGAATGCTGTCATCTTGAGAGAGGACAGCAACTCCCTGCTCGACCGACACACTGGCACTCCCATGGGGCAGCACTTCAGCATCCGGAACAATCTGCTGGAGCACAGATTGCTGGCCTGCTGCGGTGCGGTGAGAGCCCCGGGGAAATGTGTCCGAACCAGCGAGGATGGCAGCAGTCAGTGCTCGCGTGGCCTCAATCTGAGTCTGCATGAGAGCAGTCAGAGATGGGCTCATAGCAGCCAGTGACTGCATTGCAACACTAAGCATTTGCGTGGCAGCCGCCTGTGCTACAGCGAAGTGCTCCACACTCCTTGCCAGTGATTCAATGCATTTGGGCACCCTTGCCACTGCAGCCATGAGTTCAGTGTGCCTGTGCTACACCTGGGTGCTCATTTCAGCAAGGAGCCGCTCCTCCTCTGCGTCCAGTGCAGTAGGACTCGATGCCATACTCTCCCTCCGGGGAGAAGGCCCCCGAGCTTCCCCACCCCCATCGCGTTGCTGCAGCCCGCTGGGTCCTGGAGCTTCACCCTCATCAGACCATTCCCCCCTGCTCCCCTCCAGGGAAGACGTGTTCCCAGTGTGGGCATGGGTTTCCTCGAGAGCGAGAGAGAGAGAGAGAGAGAGAGAGAGAATGGCGCTGATGCTCTGGCTTCCTCTTCCTCCTCGCCTTCAGCTTCACTCCCACTGGCAGCTTGAGGGCCCGTCTCCTCACCTGGTGAATCACCATCTGAAAGCAGGGAGGTGCAGGAGTGGCTTTAGCATGAGGACAGGGTAGCAGCAAGGGAGGAATGAGTGCAGCGATTTAGTAATTTGGGTTGAAAGTGTCAAAGGCTGGTGTTGTGAGGAACAAGTGGAAGGAGAGAGGACAAAAAGGTGATGACCTTACCATTGCTGTCCAGAACGGGGTCGGCGTCTCCAGTGGTGACGAGACCAATCACCCGGCTTGCCTCAATCCTCTGGACGTGCACCTCAAGATCTCTGAGGGGTTGCAGTTGAGGCCGCCCTCCACCCGTCCGTTGCTGCTGTCTCCTATTATGAGATAGCTTGGCCTGCAAGAAAAAGGACAGCGTCTGAGTAAATATACAGCCATGGTCTTGCCTGATGTGCCTCCCATAGTTGAATAGCCCTTACTGTATGCAGCCATGGTCTTGCCTGAAATGCCTCCCATAGTTGAATGGCCTTTACTCTATGCAAAGTGTGGAATGTGCGTGTGTGTTTGATGAAAGGGCCATAGGTGTTGGATGTGGTGGGCATTGGGGCTTTTAAGACCCTCTGACCATAAAGTAAGGTTGAGATGGAGGGATGGAGAGGTTTTGAAAAAAAGGCACTCACCCTGACGACCCGAGTGAGGTCGTTGAACTTTTTCCTACATTGGATATGGGTCCTAGACACCATGCTGCTTGAGGAGACTCTCTGAGCCACCTCCCTCCACACTCTTCTGTACTTGCATGGCAAAGGCCTCCTGCCACTCTTTGGGTACAGTATAGATCTTCTGCGCTCCACCGCGCCAACCAGAGCCTCCAAGGCCCACTCGCTGAAGTGCTGTGCTCGATCCCTGGCCCTCTGCATTGTCCTTGGCTGCAACATTTAGCCACAGGTCTGCCCAGGTCGAGATTCAAAGCTCCAATGAGCAGGGTGTAGCTGCAGAGCAAGATCGACCCTCCCCTTTAAGAACTGGCTGGCGCCAGTGTGTCTGTGTTCAATCGCTAACTGACATCACCTGCGCTGCGCCCGCCCTCTGAGGTAGCGCCTCGCTCCTCGGGCTTAGCGCCTTAAGAGAGGTGTGTAGCGCCTGATTTAGCGTTCCAATCACCTCCAGGGGCGATAAAAGCCAAGTTTGCAGTCGAAGGCGATAATTAGCGCCAGGCGCTAAATTTTGTGCACGGCCGATAGCGGCGCCCCAAGCAGGGCTACACCGAATTTCTCCCCTTCTGTCCCTTCCTGGCACACTGCTTATTTTTACCCAAATCACTACACTGCTCCATTGCCTTGACTTTTCTCTTTAGATTTCTAAATTTCCCCTCATCTGATCCATCCCCCCTTTTCAGTTTGACACCCTATATACAGCCCCAGTTATTCGATTCACCAGGATACTGCTCCTAGCCTGATTTAAGAGGAGCCCGTCCCAATGGAACAGCTACCTCTTTCCCCAATACTGGTACCAGTGCCCCATGAATCAAAACCCTTTCCTCCCACACCGCTCTTTAAGCCATGCATTTAACTCTCTGATCTGTTTGTCCCTATGCTAATTTGCGCGCAGCTCAGCTAACAATCCAGAGATTATTAAGTTTGATGGTGTGTGTTTTAATTTGGACCCTAGCTCCTCAAACTCCCTCAGCAGAACCTCATTCCTAGTTCTACCTACGTCGTTGGTTCCTACATGGACCACGACAACTGGATCCTCCCCCTGCCACTCCAAATTCTTCTCCAGCCGCGAGGAGATATGCTTAACCCTGGCACCGGGCAGGTAACACAGCCTTCAGAACTCCCGGTTACAGCTGCAGAGAACAATATCTATTCCCTTGACGATACTGCTCCCCTACCACTACAACATTTCTTTTCACTCCCCTACACTGAATGGCCTCCTGTACCCGGGTGCCATGGTCAGTTTGCCCTCATCCGCAGAGGCAGCAAGAACCTCATACCTGTTGGATAAGGGCAAAGTCCGAGGCTCCTCCAGCACTGCACCTGGGTTCCCCTTACCTGCCTGAGTTGCAGTCACATACTCCTATCCTTGACCACTAACCAGAACTGTACCACTACCTAACCTAAGGGGTGTGACAGTTTGAACTGGCTCTCTCCAGTCTCTGTCCTCTGCACTCTCTCTCCTGTGACAGTTTGAACTGACTCTCTCCACTCTCCCGTCCTATGACAGTTTGAACTGGCTCTCTCCACTCTCCCATCTTGTGACAGTTTGAACTGTCTCTCTCCAATCTCTGTCCTGTGACAGTTTGAACTGTCTCTCTCCACTCTCCCGTCCTGTGACAGTTTGAACTGACTATCTCCACTCTCTGTCCTGTGACAGTTTGAACTGGCGCTCTCCACTCTCCCATCTTGTGACAGTTTGAACTGTCTCTCTCCAATCTCAGTCCTCTGATAGTTTGAACTGGCTCTCTCCACTCTCCTGTCCTGTGACAGTTTGAACTGGCTCTCTCCACTCTCTGTCCTGTGACAGTTTGAACTGGCTCTCTCCACTCTCCCGTCCTGTGACAGCTTCAATTGTCACTCTCCTCTCTCTGTCCTGTGACAGTTTGAACTTGCTCTCTCCACTCTCCCATCCTGTGACAGTTTGAACTCGCGCTCTCCACTCTCTGTCCTGTGACAGTTTGAACTGGCTCTCTGCACTCTGATAGTTTGAACTGGCTCTCTCCACTCTCTGTCCTGTGACAGTTTGAACTGGCTCTCTCCACTCTCTGTCCTGTGACAGTTTGAACTGGCTCTCTCCACTCTCTGTCCCCTGATAGTTTGAACTGGCTCTCTCCACTCTCTGTCCTGTGACAGTTTGAACTGGCTCTCTCCACTCTCCCGTCCTATGACAGTTTGAACTGACTCTCTCCACTCTCTGTCCTGTGACAGTTTGAACTGGCGCTCTCCACTCTCCCGTCCTATGACAGTTTGAACTGGCTCTCTCCAGTCTCCCGTCCTGTGACAGTTTCAACTGGCGCACACCTCTCTCTGTCCTGTGACAGTTTGAACTTGCTCTCTCCAGTCTCCCGTCCTGTGACAGTTTGAACATGGCGCTCTCCACTCTCTGTCCTGTGACAGTTTGAACTGGTGCTCTCCACTCTCTGTCCTCTGACAGTTTGAACTGGCTCTCTCCACTCTCTGTCCTGTGACAGTTTGAACTGGCTCTCTCCTCTCTCTGTCCTGTGACAGTTTGAACTGGCTCTCTCCACTCTCCCGTCCTGTGACAGTTTCAATTGTCACTCTCCTCTCTCTGTCCTGTGACAGTTTGAACTTGCTCTCTCCACTCTCCCATCCTGTGACAGTTTGAACTCGCGCTCTCCACTCTCTGTCCTGTGACAGTTTGAACTGGCTCTCTGCACTCTCTGTCCTCTGATAGTTTGAACTGGCTCTCTCCACTCTCTGTCCTCTGATAGTTTGAACTGACTCTCTCCACTCTCTGTCCTGTGACAGTTTGAACTGCCTCTCTCCGCTCTCTGTCCTGTGACAGTTTGAACTGGCCCTCTCCACTCTCTGACCCCTGATAGTTTGAACTGGCTCTCTCCACTCTCTGTCCTGTGACAGTTTGAACTGGCTCTCTCCACTCTCCCGTCCTATGACAGTTTGAACTGACTCTCTCCACTCTCTGCCCTGTGACAGTTTGAACTGGCTCTCTCCACTCTCTGTCCTGTGACAGTTTGAACTGGCGCTCTCCACTCTCCCGTTCTATGACAGTTTGAACTGGCTCTCTCCAGTCTCCCGTCCTGTGACAGTTTCAACTGGCGCACACCTCTCTCTGTCCTGTGACAGTTTGAACTTGCTCTCTCCAGTCTCCCGTCCTGTGACAGTTTGAACTGGCGCTCTCCACTCTCTGTCCTGTGACAGTTTGAACTGGCTCTCTCCACTCTCTGTCCTGTGACAGTTTGAACTGGTGCTCTCCACTCTTCCGTCCTGTGACAGATTGAACTGGCTCTCTCCACTCTCTGTCCTGTGACAGTTTGAACTGGCTCTCTCCACTCTCTGTCCTGTGACAGTTTGAACTGGCTCTCTCCACTCTGCCGTCCTATGACAGTTTGAACTGGCTCTCTCCACTCTCTGTCCTATGACAGTTTGAACTGGCTCTCTCCATTCTCCCGTCCTGTGACAGTTTCAACTGGCGCACTCCTCTCTCTGTCCTGTGACAGTTTGAACTGCTCTCTCCACTCTCTATCCTGTGACAGTTTGAACTGGCTCTCTCCACTCTCCCATCCTCTGACAGTTTGAACTGGCGCTCTCCACTCTCCTGTCCTATGACAGTTTGAACTGGCGCTCTCTGGTCTCCTGTCCTGTGACAGTTTGAACTGACTCTCTCCACTCTCCCGTCCTGTGACAGTTTGAACTGGCTCTCTCCACTCTCTGTCCTATGACAGTTTGAACTGGCGCTCTCCAATCTCTGTCCTCTGACAGTTTGAACTGGCTCTCTCCACTCTCCCGTCCTATGACAGTTTGAACTGGCTCTCTCCACTCTCCTGTCCTATGACAGTTTGAACTGGCTCTCTCCACTCTCTGTCCTGTGACAGTTTGAACTGGCGCTTTCCACTCTGTCCTGTGACAGTTTGAACTGGCGTTCTCCACTCTCCCGTCCTATGACAGTTTGAACTGGCTCTCTCCACTCTCCCGTCCTGTGACAGTTTGAACTGGCGTGCTCCACTCTCTGCCCTGTGACAGTTTGACCTGGCTCTCTCCACTCTCTGTCCTCTGACAGTTTAAACTGGCTCTCTCCACTCTCCTGTCCTGTGACAGTTTGAACTGGCACTCTCCACTCTCTGTCCTGTGACAGTTTGAACTGACTCTCTCCACTCTCTGTCCTGTGACAGTTTGAACTGGCACTCTCCACTCTCTGTCCTGTGACAGTTTGAACTGACTCTCTCCACTCTCCCGTCCTGTGACAGTTTGAACTGACACTCTCCACTCTCTGTCCTGTGACAGTTTGAACTGACTCTCTCATCTCTCTGTCCTGTGACAGTTTGAACTGGCTCTCTCCACTCTCTGTCCTGTGACAGTTTGAATTGGCTCTCTCCACTCTCTATTCTGTGACAGTTTGAACTGACTCTCTCCACTCTCTGTCCTGTGACAGTTTGAACTGACTCTCTCCACTCTCCCGTCCTGTGACAGTTTGAACTGACACTCTCCACTCTCTGTCCTGTGACAGTTTGAACTGGCTCTCTCCACTCTCTGTCCTGTGACAGTTTGAATTGGCTCTCTCCACTCTCTATTCTGTGACAGTTTGAACTGACTCTCTCCACTCTCTGTCCTGTGACAGTTTGAACTGGCGCTCTCCACTCTCCTGTCCTGTGACAGTTTGAACTGACTCTCTCCACTCTCTGTCCAATGACAGTTTGAATTGGCTCTCTCCAGTCTCTCGTCCTGTGACAGTTTGAACTGGCTCTCTCCACTCTCTATTCTGTGACAGTTTGAACTGACTCTCTCCACTCTCTGTCCTGTGACAGTTTGAACTGGCGCTCTCCACTCTCCTGTCCTGTGACAGTTTGAACTGACTCTCTCCACTCTCTGTCCAATGACAGTTTGAATTGGCTCTCTCCAGTCTCTCGTCCTGTGACAGTTTGAACTGGCTCTCTGCACTCTGTGTCCAGTGATAGTTTGAACTGACTCTCTCCACTCTCCCATCCTGTGACAGTTTGAACTGGCGCTTTCCACTCTGTCCTGTGACAGTTTGAACTGGCGTTCTCCACTCTCCCGTCCTATGACAGTTTGAACTGGCTCTCTCCACTCTCCCGTCCTGTGACAGTTTGAACTGGCGTGCTCCACTCTCTGCCCTGTGACAGTTTGAACTGGCTCTCTCCACTCTCTGTCCTCTGACAGTTTAAACTGGCTCTCTCCACTCTCCTGTCCTGTGACAGTTTGAACTGGCACTCTCCACTCTCTGTCCTGTGACAGTTTGAACTGACTCTCTCCACTCTCTGTCCTGTGACAGTTTGAACTGGCACTCTCCACTCTCTGTCCTGTGACAGTTTGAACTGACTCTCTCCACTCTCCCGTCCTGTGACAGTTTGAACTGACACTCTCCACTCTCTGTCCTGTGACAGTTTGAACTGACTCTCTCCACTCTCTGTCCTGTGACAGTTTGAACTGGCTCTCTCCACTCTCTGTCCTGTGACAGTTTGAATTGGCTCTCTCCACTCTCTATTCTGTGACAGTTTGAAGTGACTCTCTCCACTCTCTGTCCTGTGACAGTTTGAACTGACTCTCTCCACTCTCCCGTCCTGTGACAGTTTGAACTGACACTCTCCACTCTCTGTCCTGTGACAGTTTGAACTGACTCTCTCCACTCTCTGTCCTGTGACAGTTTGAACTGGCTCTCTCCACTCTCTGTCCTGTGACAGTTTGAATTGGCTCTCTCCACTCTCTATTCTGAGACAGTTTGAACTGACTCTCTCCACTCTCTGTCCTGTGACAGTTTGAACTGGCGCTCTCCACTCTCCTGTCCTGTGACAGTTTGAACTGACTCTCTCCACTCTCTGTCCAATGACAGTTTGAATTGGCTCTCTCCAGTCTCTCGTCCTGTGACAGTTTGAACTGGCTCTCTGCACTCTGTGTCCAGTGATAGTTTGAACTGACTCTCTCCACTCTCCCATCCTGTGACAGTTTGAACTGGCGCTCTCCACTCTCCCATCGCCCGTCCTGGCCCTCTTCTATTTCTCAGCTACATGCTGCCCCTTGGCACTGGCGACACCCAGCTCTACATCACCACCACCTCTCTCGACCCCTCCACTGCATCTGATCGAGGGATCGGGGTGGGGGGCCAGAGGATCGGCCACCGGAGGTTCATGGCCGGCCTCATCATCATCACTGGGGGGTGAAGGGGAGGCCTGGGAATGCTACCGGAGGCCTCATGGGGCGGGGAGGGGGTCTCCGATCATGGCATGTGGGTTAGTTAGGGACCCTGGATCCAGGAGGTAGATATAAAGCCACTTACCTCGTGGATGCAGCAGCCCCCACCTCGGTTTAACTGCCGGGTTTCATGAATTGTGTGAAACCTGTCCACAGACACTCAGGGCTGGATTTTGCCAATGGGGAGCTTTTGGAGGCGGGACTCCCACTTGTCAGGTTTCAGTCCCGCCTCTGTCAACTTCTGGCCAACCCATGCTATTGTCCCTTGATTGACCTTGTTAAGCCTGCCCAGCGGGCTTAGCAGGCCAATTAAGGGAAAGCCGGTTACAGAGAATGTCAACGTATGACAAATGAATTGTCATCGTTTGACAGCTCTGTGAAGCTGTCAAACACTGACATTCTCTGTAGTTTGATGAGTTCTTGAATTCAGAACTCATCAAACCTCTTTATTTAGCAGAAATTAGATGGTTGTTGCGTTGTCATCTGTCATCTCTGCCGTGGAGATGCGAGACTCTCCGCATACTCAACTCTTGAAGCCTGCAGGAAGAAACAAAGGTAAGTAAACTTTTACTAACACTTTCCACTCACCTCACATACTCACCTCTCCACTCTTGCACCCATCACTTACCTCCACAGCGCACTTTTGCGCCCCTTCAACCCCCACAAACCCATTGCTCACCTCTGTGACACTGGTGGGGTTCAGAGTCTTCGGGAAGCCCGCACTTGTGTGGGGAAAATGGGGATAATCCTCTTATCTGCCTGTTAACGGGCAGATAAGTGGCACTAATCCCCTTCCCGCCTCCAAGGAGACAGGACCCGGCGCGGGTCAGCTACCTGCCTCCTGGCAAGATGGCACGGAGGCAGGTTGGGCACCCGTCCCCAGATTCTGCCATTTTCCCGGCAGTCCCACCTCCATACCCACCTCCTCAGGGCTGGCAAGATCGCACCCACAAATTCAAAATGGAAGGGGAAATACAGGCTTCCAGCCTCATTACAATATTTAAATTAAGGTAACGCCCCCTGGGAGTGTGTTGGTCGCCTGCCCCCGTCCTGCCTCTGGCAAAACCGGAAGTGGGCTGGTTGGAGGCAGGATCAGGTCGGGATTCACATTATTAACAATTTAACTGCCCCCACGCCCCAAACTCCCCCCCCCCCCCTTTTTTGGGGGGGGAAAATTCCGTCCATTGTCTTCGGCCCCCACCACAAACTCCATTCCCCAGCTATCGATTCCATCACCCTCCTTGGCCACTGTTGAGGCTGAACCAGACTGTTCGCAAACTTGGCGTCCTAGTTGACCCTGAGCGGAACTCCATGTCCCATATCCTCTCCATCACCAAGAACGCCTATTCCTCCTCCATCATCAGCGTACGTGTGGAATCTGTCACCCGTCTCTGTCACTGCCTCAGCCCAGCTGCTGCTGAAATCCTCATCCATGCTTTTGCCACCTCCAGACTCGAATATTCCAACGCTCTCCTGGTTGACCTCCCTCCATAAATTTCAGCTGATCCAAAACTCTGCTGCCCATATCCTAGCTCACACCAAATTCCGTTCATCCATCACCTCCTCCAGGCCTTCAACCCTCCGAGAACTCTGCGTTCCTCAAATCTAGCCTCTTCTGCATCTCTGATTTCATTCACCACCAACTTCCGCCTCCCACCACCACCCCTCCCACCACCCCTTTCAAGGCCATGCCTTCAGCTGTCTTGGCCCGAAGATGTGGAATTTCCTCCCTATTGTGTGTCATGGTGTAATCTTAGAGCCCAGGTTTTTAAAAGGCCATTATTACTGTGATGAGTTTTCTTTTTCTCCTTTGTATTGTGCTATTGTTTTTCCCAGATTCTCAAATTGATCCCCTCTTTTTTAGCAGCCTCTTTTTATTTAATTTATCTCATGCTGGTTCCAGCTTTTTGTTTGCTTTCTAATGCACAGGTTTTTTTTTAGTATTGCTTTATTGCTTCTTTTTCATTTTCTCTTGGCTTTTGTGTTGGTAAACGCACTTTGAGAGAAGACTTCATTTAAAGTGAATCTGTACGCTCTGATGTGTGGTGCAGCATTTCCCTGTAAGTACTTACAAAGCTAAGAATAGAGATATTGATCGTAGGCTAGCAAAGCACACAACATGAATTTGACAGCATCAGTCAAAAAGTGCATTACATTGCCAAGCACCTTATGTTCTAAGCTTAACAGTGCAGACCTGCATACTACTTCAGAGCACTTTGCTGACGTTAGAATACAATTGCCAGACTGCCCGGGATGGCCAAGTTCATGTGCTTCTGGTCTTTGTGTCTCTCTCCCTGTGCTTGCTGATCAATGAACCATTTATCCCAACTCTCTGTTTTCTGTTAGATAGCCAATCTTCCACCCATGCCTGTATATTACCCCCAATCCCGTGATTTTTTATCTTGTGTAGTAATCTTTTGTGTGGCACCTTGTCAAATGCCTTTTGGAAGTCCAAATACACCACATCCACTGGTTCCCCTTTATCCACCCTGTTTGTTACGTCCTCAAAGAATTCGAGCAAATTTGTCAAACATGACTTCCCCTTCATAAAACCATGCTGACTCTGTCCGATTAAATTATGCTTATCCAAATGTCCTGTTACTGCTTCCTTAATAATGGACTCTAACATTTTACCAACCACAGATGTTAGGATAACTGGTCTATACTTTCCAGCCTTTTGTCTACTTCCCTTTTTAAATAAGGGCATTACATTAGCAGTTTTCCAATCCGCTGGGACCTTTCCTGAATCCAGGGAGTTTTGGAAAATTACCACTAATGCATCCACAATCCCTACCGCTACTTCTCTCAAGACCCTAGGATGTAAGCCATCAGGTCCAGGGGATTTATCCGCCTTTAGTCCCATTATCTTACCGAGTACCACCTCCTTAGTGATTTCAATCGTGTTTAGCTCCTCCCCCCTGTAGTGTATGTGCCTTTAAGAGCCCCAGGTGTGCTGTGGTGCCGGTGATTGCCACTCGGGCTATATAAGCCTGTGTATTGTGTATATCCGTTAGAACCCCCCCCAGACTTTGCTCAGTAAATACCTATGAACCAACTCCTGGCTTCAGTGTCTTTATCAACACACGGACACTACAGTGGCGACGAAGTGGAAACGGACTTACCTGCAATTCGGCAGCACCTCAAGGACATCGATTCCTCGGGCGTCCTGAAGACTCAAGGAAGTGAGAGAAGCTGTGGTTTCACCAGCTGGCCAAGCTGGTGGCAAGTACTGCGCTAATCCTTCCTGGGCGTCAGGCTGAGGCTCCAGCGGCTGGCTCTACAGCTGAGACAGGCAGCAAAATCGGAGGCAAGCAATAACGGACTGGGAGGGAGCACTCGGGAGACGGCCGGCGCGGCAAGCAGGTCAGACCTGGAGAGAAACTCCGGCGGGAACGAGTCTCCAACAGTAAATAAAAAAATAAAACAAACAGAAACCGCAGTAAACAGCGTTGTCATTGGCAGCAGTGGCGGGAAAGCGCGAGAAGCGCCATATCTTTTCTACAGAAAAGAAAGAAAAGCGCGGGAAGCGCCATATCTTTTCTAAGATGCCTAATTCTGGCAATATTGATGTTTTTGATAATGAGATAGAGGATTGGACCACATATGTGGAAAGAGTGGAGGTATATTGCACCGCAAATGGAATAGAAGATGAAAAAAAAGCTTCAGTGCTTCTGGATCTAATGGGCGCAAAGACATACAAGCTGTTACGAAACTTAATCACTCCAGCCGAACCGATGGACAAGAATTTTGAGGAGATTGTTGATACCCTACACTGCCAATTCGAGGGAGGACTGGCAGATTCTCTGCGAGACAAATTCCCCTGCGATCCCCTAAGTGTAGAAACACAAAAAAAGGTATCTTCTGAGAAAAATTTAACACTGGACAAGGCTTTCAGTGCAATAGGAGCTGCAGAGATACAGCAAAGGCCACAGGACTTCAGCACCCATGAAATGACACGTGGTTTTGAGAGATGTTATCGCTGCGGCAGATCCACCCATGACCAGAAGGAAAAAGCATGCAGGCGATGCGGAAGGATGGGACACATTCCACGTGTGTGCCGATCTGAAAACAAAAAATCCACTAACGGGAAAAGAATCAATAAGGAAAAGCACAGAAAGGTACAAATGATGACGGACAGTAGCTCCGAAGACCAGAAGAGCGATAGCGACTCCAGGAACAAGAGACTAAGCTCTCTCAAATTACATAATGTAATTGCCAAAGAAGATTACCAGACCATTTGGGTTACCCTCACAATAGCAGGGTCCCCAGTTAAAATGGAGCTAGATACAGGATCAGCTCTGACCGTCATAAATCGACGGGATTACGAGCGGCTATTTCCGCATATACCTTTAAAAGACACATCCATTATCTTGAAAACATATATGGGGCAGAAAGTATACCCCAAAGGAAAAATAAGGGTGCCTGTTGTATACAACGGCAAGGAAATACAGAAGTTGTATTTATACGTTCTACAAGATGGTGGTCCACCGCTGTTGGGTAGTGAATGGATCAGAAAAATACGTTTAGACTGGCACTCCATTCAGGCACTCACGGTGACCAGTAAGGAAAAAAATTATGATGACGTCATACCTGAACGATTAAAAGACATCTTGGCCAACGCCAAGGAAGTATTTCAAGAGAAACTAGGAACCTTGAAAGGCATCACCGCCTCAATAAAAGTGGAAGATGCAGCAATTCCCAAGTTTTTTAAGGCAAGACCAGTGCCATACGCAATTCATCCAGCAGTCGAGGCAGAGCTGGAGAATTTGGAAAAGGCAGGCGTATTATCTAAAATAGATTGGAGCGAGTGGGCAACACCCATCGTCCCAGTCATGAAGAAAGCATTGAAGAATGGTAAATCTGAAGAACAGAGAAAAATTCGCATCTGTGGAGACTTCAAGGTGACTGTAAACCTGGTCCTTCACATGGTACAGTATCCTCTTCCGAGGATAGAAGATATTTTCGCCTCACTATCCGGAGGGAAACGTTTCACCAAAATTGACTTGGCACAGGCATATCTACAGATGGAGGTTGAAGAGGCCTCTAAAAAATATCTCACGATAAATACACACAAAGGTCTGTACCAGTACAATCGACTGGTTTTCGGAGTAGCATCCGCTCCAGCTATCTGGCAAAGAGCTATGGAGCAAGTCCTCCAAGGGATTCCGGGGACTCAATGCTACCTAGACGACATCCTTATAACAGGAGAAAACGACAACGAGTACCGTGCCAATTTAGAGCAGGTGCTCACTAGGCTGAGAGAATGGGGCCTACGAGCAAATCGCCCCAAGTGCGAATTTTTCCGAAATCAAATATCATATTGTGGCCACATAATAAATAAGGAAGGGTTGCATAAGTCACCTGAAAAAATTGAGGCGGTCATAAAAGCCCCAGCACCTGAAAATGTTTCACAATTAAGGTCGTTCCTGGGATTAATAAATTACTATCATAAATTGTTACCGAACTTATCAACTCTTCTACACCCTCTTAATGAACTGCTACAAACAGGAGTAATTTGGAAATGGAACGAAGACTGCAAAAGTGCCTTCCATAAATGCAAAGACTTAATCACATCCAAAGAAGTTTTGGCTCATTACAACCCATCACTGCCAATCAGACTGGCGTGCAATGCATCCCCTTACGGCGTAGGAGCAGTATTATCGCATAAATTCCCTGATGGCTCGGAACGGCCGATAGCTTTTGCGTCACGCTCATTGAACTCAGCTGAGCGTAACTATGCCCAAATCGACAGGGAAGCACTCAGCCTGGTATGGGGAGTGAAGAAATTCAACCATTACCTACACGGACAAAAATTTACCTTGTTGACTGACCATCAACCCCTCATCTCCATATTCAACCCTAAAAAGGGTGTTCCCATTATGACAGCACAAAGGCTACAGCGGTGGTCCCTTTTTCTAGGGGCACACCAATACAACATAGAATACAAAGGGTCAAAACAGCATGGGAATGCTGACGGTTTATCGCGCCTACCGTTGCCAACAGTAGAAGAGGCACCTACAGTAGACCCAATTGAGATGTTCCACTCTACCATAGTGGAATGTCTACCAGTAACAAATTCTGCCATTGAAAGGGAAACGAGAAATGACCCGACTCTTTCACGGGTCTATGATTTAACAGTGAAGGGATGGCCAGCACATGGCGAACCACTGTTGCCAGCATTCTCGCAAAGAAGAGAAAAGCTGTCAGTGTGCCGAGGAACCTTGATGTGTGGATCCAGAGTGGTGATTCCACCCAAACTCCAGGATAAAGTGCTAAAGGAGCTTCACGAGGGGCATCTGGGTGGAGTGAAAATGAAGAACCTAGCCAGGGCGTTTGTATGGTGGCCAGGTATCAATGGAGACATCGAAGAAATGAGCAAGAGCTGCCTAGGATGCCAGAAGGTCCAAAACGTTCCACCACAAGCCCCTCTACATCCATGGGAGTGGCCCTCATCTCCCTGGCAAAGGGTACACATCGACTTTGCTGGTCCATTTATGGACTCAATGTTCTTAATCGCGGTTGATGCACACTCCAAGTGGCCGGAGGTAATAAAGATGTCCTCCACCACCACGGAAAAAACCATCACAGTATTAAGGACCATATTTGCCAGGAATGGGCTGCCGGAACAGATCTGTTCTGATAATGGACCGCAATTTGTGTCCAAAGAATTCAGAAAGTTCTTAAACAACAATGGGGTTAAGCACTACACGTCCGCCCCATACCATCCCGCCACCAATGGATTGGCTGAAAGGTTTGTTCAGACCTTCAAGAAGGCCATAAAGGCCATGGGTAATGAAGACATAAAACTTCAGCACAAGGTGGATAACTTCTTATTCGCATACAAGAATGCAACACATATGGTTACCAACCAAACTCCCGCCATGATGTTCTTCAATAGAAACCTAAGATGCCGGCTGGATTTGGTCAAGCCCAACATCAGAAGGGACGTGGAGAACCGGCAGTTTCAAGGCATGAATGAAAGGCCAACTAGAACCTTCCAGATAAGTCAACAAGTTTTGGCCCGGGACTACCGTACCGAGAAATGGCAGCCTGGAACTACCTGCACACGACTAGGACCACTGATGTATACCATGGACATCGGAGAAAGCATAATAAGGCGCCATGCTGACCAAATCATAAAGTCATCCGAAAAGGGACAACCTACACCACAACTCTATACATCTAACGATGAAGTAGAGATACCCATATCTACCTCCGATCCGGTGATACTGGAACCCGATGAACCCGACACTGGCATTCAAGCTGAATCAGCCTTGCCAGAAGAACCTACTACACCACCAGAAACTACTACACCCCCGAGGCGTTATCCGGACCGAGTCAGGAAGCCTCCTGAGAGCCTGACTTATAATTAATTAACTACAGCAATGTATATTATTTTGCTTATAACATGTAATTAATAATTACTTAAAATATGATGTACTGGTTAGCTAAAAGGGGAGGAATTGTAGTGTATGTGCCTTTAAGAGCCCCAGGTGTGCTGTGGTGCCAGTGATTGCCACTCGGGCTATATAAGCCTATGTATTGTGTATATCCGTTAGAACCCCCCCCCAGACTTTGCTTAGTAAATACCTATGAACCAACTCCTGTCTTCAGTGTCTTTATCAACACACGGACACTACACCCCCCCTATAGCCCCCTGTTTGTCCAGTGTCCTCTACTGTAAAGACTGATACAAAATATTTGTTCAGCCTTTTTGCCATCTCCATGTTCTCCACCACTAATTTCCTGGTCTCGTCCTCTAAGGGACCAACATTCACTTTAGCCACCCTTTTTCTTTTTGTATAACTGTAGAAACTCTTGCTATCTGTTTTTATATTTTTTACTAGTTTACTTTCATAATCTATCTTCCCTTTCTTAATTAATCTTTTAATTATTCTTTGCTGGCTTTTAAATGCTTCCCAATCTTTTATCCTCCCACTAGATTTGGCTACTTTATATGCCCTTGTTCTCAGTCGGATACTATCCTTTATTACTTTACTTAGCCACGGATGGCTGTGTTTTCTTTTACGCCCCTTTTTCCTCAGTGGAATATATTTTTCTTGAAAGTTGTGAAATATCTCCTTGAATGTACACCACTGCTCATGTACCGTCTTACACTTTAATCTATTTTCCCAATCCACTTTAGTCAACTCTGCTCTCATACCTTCATAGTCTCCTTTACTTAAGCTTAGTACGCTGGTTTGAGATCCAACTCTCTCACCCTCCAACTGAATTTGGAATTCAACCATGTTATGGCCACTCATTCCAAGGGGATCCTTTACTAGGACATTTTTTATTAATCCTGTCTCATTACACAGGACCAGATCTAAGATTGCCTGCCCCCTGGTTGGTTCAGTAACATACTGCTCAAGGAACCCGTCCCTAATGCACTCTATGAACTCTTCCTCAAGGCTGCCCTGTCCAATTTGATTTGTCCAGTCAATATGAAAGTTAAAATCTCCCATGATTATAGCTGTTCCCTTATTACAAGCCCCAACTATTTCCTGATTTATACTCTGACCAACAGAGCTGCAACTGTTAGGAGGCCTATAGACTACGCCCACTAGTGACTTTTTCCCCGTATTATTCCTTATCTCCACCCAAACTGTTTCACTGTCCTGATCCTTTGACCCAATATCATTTCTCACTATTACAGTGATTCCATCCTTTATTAACATAGCCATCCCACCTCCCTTTCCTTCCTGTCTGTCCTTCCTAATTGTCAAATACCCCTGGATGTTTAGTTCCCAGTCATGGTCACCTTGCAGCCATGTTTCTGTAATGGCCACCAGATCATACCCATGTGTACTTATTTGTACCGTCAGCTCATCTATTTTGTTACGAATGCTGTGTGCATTCACATAAAGAACTTTTAAATATGTTTTG
The DNA here is from genome assembly GCF_052327205.1 of Somniosus microcephalus. NCBI lineage: Eukaryota > Metazoa > Chordata > Chondrichthyes > Squaliformes > Somniosidae > Somniosus > Somniosus microcephalus. The sequence goes on from NC_140991.1 coordinate 108,160,860, forward strand.
TGACAATTTATTCCTGCTTTTACCCCCTTTACTACTTTACCTTTATCTTTATACATCCTGTCCCTTCCTGACATGCTCTGCTTTTTAATTCCCCCACTGCTACCTTGCTCTATTGCCTTCTCCGCTGACATTTTTATTTTTTGCTCTCTTGAAACCTCCCCCCCACTAATTAGTTTAAAGCCCTCTCTGCAGCCCTAGTTATTCAATTCGCCAGGACTCTAGTCCCAGCACTGGCCAAGTGAAGTCCGTCTCAACGGAACAGCTCTCTCCTGTCCCAGTACTGGTGCCAGTGTCCCAAGAAGCAAAACCCATTTCTCCCACACCGGTCTTTGAGCCACGCATTTAACTCTCTGATTTTATTTACCCTAGCCAAATTTGCTCGTGGCTCAGGTAGTAATCCAGAGATTATTACCCTAGTGGTTCTGTTTTTTAATTTGGCCCCTTGCTGCTCATACTCCCTCAACAGAACCTCTTTCCTTTTCCTATCTATGTCGTTGGTACTAACATGGACCACGACAACTGGATCCTCCCCCTCCCACTCCAAGTTTCTCTCCAGCCCAGAGGAGATGTCCTTAACCCAGGAAACACAGCCTTCGGGACTCTCGCTCTCGGCTGCAAAGAACCCTATCTATCCCCCTAATGATACTATCCCTTACCACTACAACATTTCTTTTTACTCCCCCCACTTGAATGGCCCCTCGTTCCACGGTGCTGTGGCCAGGTTGCTCATCCTCCCTGCAGTCCCCGTTCCCGTCCCCACAGGGAGTAAGAGCCTCGAACCTGTTGGACAAGAGCAAGGGCTGCGGCTCCTCCAACACTACCTCCTGGATCCCCGTACCTGCCTCACTCATAGTCACACCCTCCTGTCCCTGACCACGGACTACATCTGAATTCGTTAATCTAATTGGTGTGACTACTTCCTGGAACACAGAGTCCAGGTAACTCTCCCCCTCCCTGATGTGTCGCAGTGTTTGAAGCTCGGACTCCAGCTCATCAACACAGAGCCGGAGTTCCTCAAGCAGCCAACACTTACTGCAAATGTAATCACTGTGAACATCAGTGGTGTCCAACAGCTCTCACATATTGCAGCAGTAACACATCACCTGCTCTGCCATTCTATGTAATTAATTAAATTTATTATTGTTATTTTTAAATGATATATTTAAGGGCCCTGGTTTACAAACTGTCCCGCGACACCACAGAGACCTTAAAAACTATAAACCACAGAGTTAAAGTTTTAAAAAAGAGAGAAATACTCCCAACCAATCACTTACCTGCTTTGTGGTGACGTCACACCTCGATTACTTTTTACTTCTCTCCCTCTGAGAATGGAGATTAGTGAGGCCTACCCGCGCTCGGGCTTACCTTTTTATACTGCCGCCACTCGAGTTCCCGCCGCTGCCGCTCTGAGGCCTACCCGCGCTCGGGCTTACCTTTTTATACTGCCGCCGCTCGCGTTCCCGCCGCTGCTGCACTGAGGCCTACCCACGCTCGGGCTTACCTTTTTATACTGCCGCCGCTCGAGTTCCCGCCGCTGCCGCTCTGAAGCCTACCCACGCTCGGGCTTACCTTTTTATACTGCCGCCGCTTGAGTTCCCGCCGCTGACCAGAAAAGCAGCAAGTGAAGGAAATTAAAATTGTACATGTTTGTCCAGGATAGCCCCATGGGCCTAATTAAGATGGGCAGTGAAGGCCCTGACTACAACAACATGTATATCCAATTAAAATATTGACATTTTACAAAACTTAACACAGAAATCACAAGTATAAACATAGGCATAATAACAACAAACTATTATGTAAGTCTGTGTCTAGATTATATGATGGCAGCAGCAGATAGTTAGATAAGAAGTCTGTGATATTTGTTTTAGAAGTGTGCATGGAGTTTTGTCCAGGGAGTTTCACACTGCAGTGCCACAATACATTGAACACCATTTCCCCTGTTACTACTGATCAAACAGACACATCTATTTCCTGAGTTGATCAGTATTCTTCCTCAGAGCTCAGCATTAGAAGCTTTATGAATATATTTCAGGGAAATGTAGAGAATGGTGACGAGTACATAAAAGTAACCGGATAGATTTTAAGTCAGCATTCCAGTGGAATCTAGCCAAGATTGGAGAATATTAAACAAACAGAATTACAATAATCTTGTTTCAGAATTATTTTGGCTACCTAATTGGCTGAGATTGTTGGAAGCAGAGCATTGTCAACACAGTCAAAATGTGTTAAAGTTTAGGAGATCAAGTTTTGAATAGCAGCCCTGATGTTTAAGAAGTGCCTTATACATTCTAAATTGTTTAGTAGACCCAAGATTCTCCTTTGAAGTTTGATAATACGCTCACCCTTAACATCTTGCAGACATGTTGCTCTTTAAATATACTGTGGGGAGAAAGGGTCTGTGCTGGATCATTCAGAAATATTATCGAAGGGTGTATTTACAGTGCCAGTTTAGCATTAGTGCAAAGCAATTTGAGCTTCACACCAGCCCTAAATTGGCAACATAAATCTGGTGTCAGATTCCGTGCAGATGGTAATCTCACAGCGCTTCAGTTCCACCAGTTGGAATGTCAAAGAATCATAGAATCACAGAAGGAGGCCATTCGGCCCATCGAGTCTGCACCGGGTATTTCGGAGAGCAATCCAGTTAGTCCCGCTCCCCCACTCTTTCCCCATATCCCTGCAATTTTTTCCTCCTTCAAGAATTTATTTAATTCCCTTTTGAAGGCTGCTATTGACTCTGTATCCACCACCCTATCAGGCAGTGCATTCCAAATCCTAACCACTCGTAGTGTAATTTTTTTTTTCCTTATGTCGCCTCTGGTTCTTTTGCCAATCACCTTAAATCTGTGCCCTCTTGTTATCAACCCATCAGCCGTTGGAAACAGTTTCTCTTTATTTATTCTATCTAGATCCTTCATGATTTTAAATACTTCTATCAAATCTCCACTTAGCCTTCTCTGCTCTAGAGAGAACAACCCCAGCTTCTCCAGTCTATCCACGTAATTGAAGTCTCTCATCCCTGGAATCATTCTAGTAAATCTTTTCTATATGCTCTCCAAAGCCTTCACGCCCTTCCTAAAGTTTGATGTTCAGAATTGGGCACAATATGCTCGCTGGGGCCAAACAAGCATTTTATATAGGTTTAGCATAAGTTATAGAATCATAAAATGGTTACAGCACAGAAGGAGGCCATTCGGCCTGTCGAGCCTGTACCAGCTCGCTGCAAGAGCACTTCAGCTAGTCCCACTCCCCTGCCCTTTCCCCGTTGCCCTGCAAATTTTTTCCCCTCAGTTACTTGTCCAATTCCCTTTTGAAAGCAATGATTGAGTCTGCCTCCACCACCCTTTCAGGCAATGAATTCCAGATCATAACCATTCGCTGCGTAAAAAAGCTTTTCCTCATGTCGCCTTTGGTTCTTTTGCCAATCACCTTAAATCTGTGCCCTCTCATTATCGACCCTTTAGCCATTGGAAACAGTTTCTCTTTATTTACTCTATCTTACTCCTTCATGATTTTAAACACCTCTATCAAATCTCGTCTCAACCTGCTCTAAGGAGAACAACCCCAGCTTCTCCAGCCTATCCATGTAATTGAAGTCCTTGATCCCTGGAATCATTCTCGTAAATCTTTTCTGCACCCTCTCTAAGGCCTTCAAATCCTTCCTAAAGTGCGGTGCCCAGAATTGGACACAATACTCCAGTTGAGGCCGAACCAGTGTTTTATAAAGGTTCATCATAACTTCCTTGCTTTTGTACCCTATGCCTCTATTTATAAAGCCCAGGATCCCGTATGCTTTTTTAACCACTTTCTCAACCTGCCCTACCACCTTCAACGATTTGTGCGCATATACCCCCAGGTCTCTCTGTTCATGCACCCCCTTTAGGATTGTACCCTTTAGTTTATATTGCCTCACCTTGTTCTTCCTACCAAAATGTATCACTTTGCACTTTTCTGCATTAAATTTCATATGCCATGTGTCCACCCATTTCACCAGCCTGTCTATGTCTTCTTGAAGTCTATCACTATCCTCCTCACTGTTCACTATACCTCCAAGTTTAATGTCACCTGCAAATTTTGAAATTGTACCCTGTACTCCCAAGTCAAAGTCATTAATATATATCAAGAAAAGCCTAGTACCTAGTACCGACCCCTGGGGAACACCACTGTATACCTTCCGCCAGTCCAAAAAATAACCGTTCACCACTACTCTCTGTTTCCTGTCACTTAGCCAATTTCGTATCCATGCTACCACTATCCCTTTTATTCCATGGGCTTCAACTTTGCTGGTAACCCTATTATGTGGCACTTTATCAAACGCCTTTTGGAAGTCCATGTACACCACATCAACTGCATTGCCCTCTGTAATAGAGCCACCTGGTGGACTACTGATGTATATAATAATAAAGCCATGTGCAGTACATTTCTTACCGGAAGCCATGTTGTGCTGTTGTATATATATGCTGTGTCCCAAGATATCATACTCTCAGCAACCCTCTCTGTTACTTCATCAAAAAACTTGATCAAGTTAGTTAAACACGACTTGCCTTTAACAAATCCATGCTGGCTTTCCTTAATTAATCCACATTTGTCCATGTGACTGTTAACTTTGTCCCTGATTATCATTTCCAAAAGCTTCCCCACTACCGGGGTTAAACTGACTGGCCTGTAAATTCCTGGCTTTCATACTCTATGCCTCTATTTATAAAGTCCAGGATCCCATATGCTTTAGTTACTACATTGTTAATCTAAAAGATGTAATAGCAGAGCACTTGGAAAACAGTGACAGGATCGGACAAAGTCAACATGGATTTACAAAAGGTAAATTGTGCTTGACTAATCTACTGGAATTTTTTGAGGATGTAACTGGTAGAATAGATAAGGGAGAACCAGTTGATGTGGTGTATTTGGACTTTCAGAAGGCTTTCAATAAGGTCCCACATAAGAGATTAGCGTGCAAAGTTAAAGCACATGGGATTTGGGGTAAGGTACTGACTTGGATAGAGAACTGGTTGGCAGACAGGAAGCAAAGAGTTGGAATAAATGGGTCTTTTTCTGAGTGGCAGGCAGTGACTAGTGGGGTACCGCAGGGATCGGTGCTAGGACCCCAGCTATTCACAATATATATTAATAATCTAGACGTGGGAACTAGATGTAATATCTCTAAGATTGCAGACGACACAAAGCTGGGTGGGCATGTGTGCTGTGAGGAGGATGCCGAGAAACTCCAGTATGATTTAGACAGGTTGGCTGATTGGGCAGATGCATGGCAGATGCAGTATAATGTGGATAAATGCGAGGTTATCCACTTTGGTGGCAAAAACAGGAAGACAGATTATTATCTGAACGGCAATAGATTGGGAGAAGGGGAATTGCAATGAGACCTGGGTGTCCTTGTGCACCAGTCGCTGAAGGTAAACATGCAGGTGCAGCAGGCGGTTAAGAAGGCAAATGGTATGTTGGCCTTCGTAGCGAGAGGGTTTGAGTACAGGAACAAGGATGTCTTGCTGCAGTTGTACAGGGCCTTGGTGAGACCACATCTTGAGTATTGTGTGCAGTTTTGGTCACCTTACCTGAGGAAGGATGTTCTTGCCATAGAGGGAGTGCAGCGAAGATTCACCAGACTGATACCTGGGATGGCAGGAATGACATATGAAGAAAGATTGGGTCGATTAGGCTTATATTTGCTAGAGTTTAGAAGGATGAGAGGGGATCTCATTGAAACTTATAAAATTCTAACAAGACTAGACAGACTAGATGCAGGAATGGTGTTCCCGATGGCAGGGGAGTCCAGAACCAGGGGCCACAGTCTAAGGATAAGGGTAAGCCATTTAGGACTGAGATGAGGAGGAATTTCTTCACCAAGTGAGTGGTGAACCTGTGGAATTCTCTACCACAGAAGGCAGTTGAGGCCAACTTATTAAATATATTCAAGAAGGAGTTGGATATATTTCTTAAAGCTAAAGGGATCAAGGGATATGGGGAGAAAGCAGGGACAGGGTACTGAATTTGAATGATCAGCCATGATCTCATTGAATGGCGGAACAGGCTCGAGGGGCCAAATGGCCTACTCCTGCTCCTATCTTCTATGCTTCTATGACCTGCCACCTTCAAAGATTTGTGCACAAACACCCCAGGTCTCTTCTTGCACCCCTTTTAAATTGTGCCATTTAGCATGTATGGTCTCTCCTCATTCTTGCTACCAAAATGTATCATCTCGCACTTCTCTGTGTTGAATTTCATCTTCCAGATGTTTGCTCATTCCACCAGCCTGTCTGCCTTATTGAAGTCTATCACTATCTTCCTCACTGTTTACTATACTTCTAAGTTTTGTGTCATCTGCAAATTTCAAAATTGTGCCTGTGCCCCCAAGTCCAAGTCATTAATGTATATCCAAAACAGCAGTGGTCCTAATACTGAACCTTGTGGAATGGCACTGTATGCCTCCCTCCTGTCTGAATTGCAAATGCATTGCGGTATGAAACATGGTTTGTAAGGGGCTCATGGGTTTGATTAGACCCCTGGACTTGGTGAACTAGTATGATCTTATTTTAAATGTTAAGAGAATGGAAATTCTCCCCTCTATACTGTCTGAACATTTAAATAACTTTTTGGAGATCTGTATGCATACGTGTATCTGGGCATGCACAGATCTCTCTCCTAAACAGGACAGTTAAAATTCCTGCAGTAATGCTGGGATTGCACCATCTAGTGTCCTCCAGTACTAACCCATTGGAGCATGCGGGATCAATGAGAGGGCAACTCATTTGCACGGTGCTGACAGGTGCACATGCCACAATGAGCGCACCTTGGGTGCTCACCAGCCCCGTGCTGCCAGAAATTCCAACAGCTGACCGCCATTGGGGGAGGGGCGGGGGCTACTGCCCAAGCACCCCACTTCCCTCAGAAAAATCTTTCAGCCTGCTTACTAAGGATGCCAGTACAATTTGTTTTAATTGCCCTCTTCTTTGGGGCCTAGGTTATTTCCCGAGCTTAGACCGCACCACCCCCGCTACCCAGGTGGGACTCACTTGCGCCCTTCTGGAGACTGGTACAACTCATTTCACTGGACATACTGGCCTCCAGGCATACACCAGGACCCATCTGGGACAGGGAAGTGAGAGGCCCCTCCCTCTGCATTCGTAGTCTTGGACAGGGCAGCTTGAAGCTGCACCCCTAACAAAACTGGATATAAAATCGCAGATTTGGATATCTGGATTCTGACCTATTTTTGAGTCATTACGCAGGACTCTGGCTGGCGTTAACAGTAGGAGAATGCAAGAAAAGCCAAGGAAATTTGGCCCTCTTATTTTTAATTTTAAAAAATTGGATTCACCACAAGGTGGACTGAAACCACCAACTCGTGGACATTTGAAGATAGGAACAGTCTGTGTGTGGGGTTCCTGGAAGACAAAACTTACTGGCCAGACAACATGGGGGGAGTTTAGCCCCCCACCCCCACCCACGATGGGCGGGAGAGGGTCGGGGCATTAAATTGACAAATTTACAATACCCGACCCCAACTTGCCATGAATGCGCCTACATCCAGTTTAACTGTGGCAAGTTTGGGGGCGTCCAAGTAGTATTAAAATGAGACTCCATTGCTGATATTTTGGCAACCATTTAAATTTAACATTGGCTGGCTGGCTGGGTTTCCCAAGGCTTAGGAAACCTGGCAGCTAAAGGGAGGTGGGAGCAGCTGGATCCAGCAGCAAAGGGATCTCAGAGTACAAATACACAAATCGCTAAAAGTAGCAACACAGGTTAACAAGGCCATAAAAAAAGCAAACCAGGCACTAAGGTTTATTTCTAGAGGGAGAGAATTGAAAAGTAGTGAAGTTATGCTAAACTTGTATCGAACCTTGGTTAGACCACACTTAGAGTACTGCATACAATTCTGGACGCCATATTATAGATGTAAAGTCTGTGGTTTGTACGGTTAATAACGACACAGACTTCAGGAGTAACAAACAAACAGGTCTTTACTATTCGAAGGTCAGGGCGAATCTGCCCCAGCAATCCTGCCACAACACTTATATACTGGTGTGGTCACTATCGGTATTACAGTATACAGAAGCCAAACAAATAGTGCCACACCTAAAGTAGTTCTCTTAAAGGTGAACGGTTACATTCAATAGTTCCCTTAAAGGTAGACGGGTACATACACTACAATCCTCCCTTTTTAGCTTATTACTTACAGAGTCCCCGTTAAACATACATATCTTCAACTTCCTATAAAACAAATTACAGATATAATCTCGGTGGAGTCAATGTCATATAAAACAATTTACAGATATAATCTTGGTGGGAACAGTTCACAGGTTCAGTCTCTGCGGAAACAGTTCATAGATTCAGTCTCTGATCTTGACTCGTTCCAAACAACATCTCTTTGGTGTAGCCGGTTCACATGGCTAGCGTGACTCCTCCATAGCCTTTTTCTTGACGTAACAGCTTGAACTTTCGTCCTGTTGAACCAGCAGTGCGGACTTTTACAACCAACTGGCTGTCTTGATATTTTCCAGTTTTTCAACTAATTTAGTTCCTTTCGTAGTGTCCCGCCTGAGATGGTAGAAGTGCTAATATTTTAGACAGTTATTATCTTCTGCTTCTTCTTTTTCTTTTCTGCCTTTTTGACACTCTCGGAGCTCCTTTCTCGGCTGCCAGCTGTAGCGCCACCAACTCTCTATGTTCCTTAGACCTTAAGTGCTTCATCCGGATTTCAGCACTTTGGGAGTTTTCATCACAAACTGAGCAGACCAGATCCTCGTAATATTCAGTGTCACTCAACAGGTCATGGTAATATTCGGGGTCGTCCTGAGTTAGGCCAGTGAGAGGCCCTTCTACTTCCTTCTTATCCATCTGGACGTTAGCCGACGGTGGTTCCTTCCCTAACCATCTTTCTTGAAAAGACTTCTTCAAACATTCATATTCATTCCGCTCTTCCGGGGATGTCTGCCATTCCTTCACTACTGGCCTCATTTGTGAGTTCGACACCTTCCCTTCCATCGGGGATTTCGTTGTCAGGCTATTTAATCCTTCTACTGGAGTATCTGTTTCCACCCCCTTCTGTTCCCCTTGACGCAATTCAGCGTACTTTTGGCATCCTTGTAAAAACTGTGTTGCCACCTCAGCTATCTCCGTGACTTTTGGAAGCTCCGAATTCTTTCCCTTTGAACCCTGAAACTCGTGTTCCCATTTTGGAGTCTTGTCCCTCAGCGTGTGTAAGAGTTGGCTGGCCGTTAACTCTTCTACGGGGACACTGTGGATTAGAGTCTTCTCCATTTCATCCACCTTTCCCTCCAATGTTTTCACCTTCCTTTCCTCCGGTACTTTGGTTTTAAGCGCTCGAAGAAGTTGCGCCTTGATGTTCTCTAACTCCTGTTCAGGGGCCATTCCTACAGTCTCTGTGATCCTTCCAGTTGCCTTTCCTTCCACTGCCCGGATTCCTAGTTGAATATGTTCTTCAAGTTGTTGAACCTCGGCCATTGCCGCCTCATATTTGTCCTGGGTTGCCTTCAATAATTTAATGAGTTCTTGGACATCTTGAATTTCATGTTCTGCTATGTCTTCCACCTCTAATTTTTCATCGATGGATGGAATCTCTACCGATGAGTCTGTCTTGGCCTGGAGCTCATCAAACATTTCCTGCAGCCTTTGTAATTCTCACTCATGTTCAACCTTTAGCTGTTCAGATGCTTTCACTAAAACTAGCTTTTCGGAGGTTGCCGAGTTAACCCCTTCCAGGATTGTAGTCTGGGCCTGTTCATACTGTTCTTTCAACTTGTTACACTCTGCTTGCAACGAGTCGTAGAGATGAACTGGGATAAAATCCTGGCTTCCTGAAGATTCCTCTTCCTTTGGTTCGTTCTGTAAATATTCTAGTTCCTGAACAGCATCAGGGGAATGTGATTGGTATTTGGCCACGATGGCTCTATGGTCGCTCTCTGCTTGAGCTAGCTGTCTCTGTTGTCTTTCCAGGTTCTCCCATTCGGTGTCCCAGAACTTTTCCATATTTTTCATCTCTTGTACGAGACGGTCACTCAACTGTTCTAATTGTTGTCGTACTTTGACATAAGTTTGAGTCCGAACTCGGTGTTCTTCCGTCGTGGATGAATCCTTTGCTTGAACAGGCTCAGAATTCTCTGTCAACCTGGAGTTCTGCTCTGCAGCTTTATTCTTCTTGGTAACATACGTCCTTCTGCATGTCTTCGTTTCCTTCCCCATCGTCGGCAAGTCCCTTTTAGCCTTGTCTTCCATATTTGAATTGGTCTTATCGTCATCCATTTCAGAATCTGAGCTGATAGCTTGCACCGAGTCCTCCCTCACTATGGCTTTTAGGTAGTGCCATTCCATATCTATTTTCTTAATCCACTCCCGTCCTAGAAGTGGTGGTCCTCCTTCAGGTAATACGTACAAGTTCATTCTTGGGTGTTCTGTACCCCTATCTCTCACCTTGACTCTTATTTTCCCCATGGGGTATACGTTATGCCCCGTGTATGTCTGTAATACGAACTTGGTATTTCTTAAAGGCATGTGAGAGAATAGCCGGTGGTAGTCCCTTCGGTTGATGACTGATAGAGCTGATCCAGTGTCCAGCTCCATCCTTACTTGGACTCCAGCTATTTTTAGTATGACCCAGATGGTTTGTAGATCCGTTTCTTTACCCACATTGTGGATTCTCAGACTACCCAGCTCCTGGTTGTTTGGGTCTGAGTCTGAATTCTGTTCGTCTGAACTCTTCTCAGCCACCTTGTGTACCTTGTTGTACTTTTCTTGTGGCTTCCTTTGATTGTTGGTCTTCTTCCCTGACCGGCATACCTTCGCGATGTGACCCAGTTTGCCACATTTCCTACACTCTTGGTTCTTAAACCAGCATTGATTCTGGTCATGCGTTGTCTTCCCACAACGGTAGCATTTTGTTGTGCTTGAAGTAATTTGGTCCACCCCGAGTGCCGCCGCCTTTAGTTGCATTTCCGCCGTTCCTTTCGCTGCGGCTTCGTGCGATGCAGCTATAAGGACAGCCCTGTCCAGTGTGAGGTCGTTCTCTTCCAGTAGTTGCTTCTGCGTCCCTTCTTTGGACAATCCACATACGAACTTGTCCCGCAGTGCTTCTGTCAGATTCCCTCCGAACTGGCAGTATTTCGCTAGCCTACGCAGTTCGACCAAGTACTCCGCATTGCTTTCGTCTTTCCTCTGCGTTCTTGCGTAGAATTTGAATCGTTCAGCCAGCATCAACGGTGTGGGGTTCAAGTGGTCCTTCAGCACAGCCACAATCTCTTCGAAGGTCTGATCCGCTGGTTTATCTGGTGCTATTAGATGCTTCAAGAGCCCGTATGTTTTTGCCCCCATCGAGTTTAGCAATGTTATCGCCTTGTCGTCTTCCTCTATTTTGTTGGCTTCGCAATAGATCTCTATGCGTTCCACGTACGTGGCCCAGTCTTCTATTTCAGAATTAAAGTCGTTAATATTCCCTCGCTTAGGCATCTTTCTTCCCTTGGGAGCAGCACCAGTATTTCTTTAAGTATTCTTATTTATTTGTTTATTTCTAAGATGGCGGTTTTCCCGCGAAATCGGCAGTTTCCCGCTCTTTCCTTCTCTCCCCGCCCACTTCAATGGCGGTATGTCAGTTAAGATGGCGGTTTTCCCGCGAAAATGGTGGTTTCCCGCTCTTCCTTTCTCTCCCCGCCCACTTCAATGGCGGTTTCCCGCTTCTGTCGTCTCCTCCGCCTAATGGCGGCTTCCCGCGTTTCTTCCTGGTGGAAGGGGTACGCTTTCCCCACAGCAGACAGGTTCAGCCGCTGGGCTGGCTCTCGCACAGCTCCCCTTACTTGGCTCTGTCTTTTCCTCCCGCCCGCACGGCTCTACCGGCGCTGGGTACACCCCGTCAACGGAGGACAGTTCAGCCGCTGGACTGGCTCTCGCGCAGTCTCTCTCTCCGTACCCGGCTCTGTCGCTCTCTCTCCCGCACGTTCGGTTCTACCGGCCCTGGGTACCCCGTTGGTGGAGAACAGTTCAGCCGCTGGACTGGCTCTCGCACAGTCTCTCTCCCCTTGCTCGGCTCTGTCTCTCCCTCTCCCGCACGTTCGGTTCTACCGGCTCTGGGTACCCCGTTGGTGGAGAACAGCTCAGCCGCTGGACTGGCTCTCGTGCAGTCTCTCTCCCCTTGCTCGGCTCTGTCTCTCTCTCCCACCCGCACGGTTCCTGTTCGCCTCCCAGCCCTCTCGCAGACCGGTGTTTCCCTCCCCGGCTGCGGCTGGGTTTCTCTTCCCGCGCCTACTCCCAGTCTCAGCGCTTCGTGGCTGCGGTCGCTGCCCGGCTTTTCCCACCGATCGAGGTCCGACTGTCTCACGACGCCGTTGGACCCGACTTTCTGACCGGCTCCGTTCCCCCTCGACCGTGGTCGAGTGCACAGCCCTTATCCTCCGGATATTCTCTACACCTTCCCCTACTCACAGTCTCCGCGGCCGCCTTGTTTCCAGCTGATCGGCTCACTCCGCACCGTGGTAGAAGGGTAGTCAGTGCCTGTTGCAGATGGAAGCTTTTATTGCTAAAGTCTTCCTCCTTCCTCCTGCTGCAGCCTCGTGTTTTCTTTCAGCAGCACGACGAGGGCGGTTGCCTCTCTTCGACGCTCTTCGTTGCTTTGGTAGTCTTGCCGCAGGGTACGATCGGACTCGTCGCCACTGTAAAGTCTGTGGTTTGTACGGTTAATAACGACACAGACTTCAGGAGTAACAAACAAACAGGTCTTTACTATTCGAAGGTCAGGGCGAATCTGCCCCAGCAATCCTGCCACAACACTTATATACTGGTGTGGTCACTATCGGTATTACAGTATACAGAAGCCAAACAAATAGTGCCACACCTAAAGTAGTTCTCTTAAAGGTGAACGGTTACATTCAATAGTTCCCTTAAAGGTAGACGGGTACATACGCTACAATAGAAAGGATATAGAGGCACTGGGGAGGGTGCAGAGAAGATTTACGAGGATGATACCAGAAATGCAAGGGTATACCTATCAGGAAAGGTTAAGCAGGCTGGGTTTCTTTTCGCTTGAAAAAAGAAGGCTGAAGGGTGACCTAATAGAGGTCTTGAAAATTATGAAAGGTTTTGATAGAGTATACAGAGAGAGAGTGTTTGCACTTGTGGGGAAGAGCATAACTAGAAGCCATCAATATAAGATAGTCACCAAGAAATCAAATCGGGAATTCAGAAGAAACTTCTTTACCCAGTGGGTGGTGAGAATGTGGAACTCGCTACCACAGGGAGTGGTTGAGGTGAATAGTATAAATGCATTTAAGAGGAGGCTAGATAAGCATATGAGGAAGAAGGGAATAGAGGGTTATGCTGATAGAGTTAGACGAGGAAAGATGGGGGGAGGCTCGAGTGGAGCATAAACGCCGTCAGGGACTGGTTGGGCCGAATGGCCTGTTTCTGTGCCATATATCCTATGTAGTCCTATGTAAGTGTTGTTTATAACACTGTTTGTGGGCCAGGAGGATAAGAAATGCTTCCCTACGGCACCTCAAGCAAATCTTCTGCTGCAATTGCCCCCCAACCCCGTGATCTTTCCCGGACCCCCCTCCCTCCCGATTGCCGGTCCAACTCCCCCACCAACCCATTATGTTTCCCAGTTGCCAGGGACGGTGGCTGCCGGGCAGGAAACCGAGTAAAAAAATAATAATTAGGTCCTACTGTTAAATTCGCCAGGTCCTCCATGTTTGTGGGTTCCGCCCACCTGCAATCATGCTCCCCCACTCCCTCCCACCTCCGCGTAGATATCGGGGCCCATATTTGTGTCCCAACCTCAAACCCCAAGGAAATGGTGGCCTGCTCAGAAAGCACATTATGCTGGGTTGAATATTTTCGCTTAAAATAAAACTGTTCCAAATTTAATTGCAGGTCTGTAATTTTCTAATAAATACTCCAGGAAAGAACCACTGCAGGACAAAATATTGGAGCATTTGTTTGAATAATGAATCATCACAACATATTTTTTCAGTTTAGCGAAACCACTGCAAGCCTCCTAGCAGTCCAAGGGTGATTATATCTTCTAACTTCCAGGAACAATCTCAGATCTGATAAACAAGTTTTAAACTTTAAATTACCATTCAAATATCTTGAATTTTAACTTGTATATTTATTGCTTTTTCACCACGTTGACTTTGACCTCATTGTAACAGACGCAACAGCAACAAATTGAATTTTCACGGAATCAGCAGTCAGAATCATTCTAAAAGCCAGACTTTTCTACTTTTGTGTGATTAATGTTCACTAAACCTGGTTGTTAGCCAAGGATTAATAACATATAAGGAGCCACTGAGGTGTACTTTTCTTTTTCTACAGCAGTATTTTTAAGTAGCAACAGGTCTGCCAGCTCCTCAAGGACAAACTCATCAGTCCAGGGACATGATTGCTGATGATGTGTGATAGTTATTAGATGGGTATCATGCATCAATATATGATCCAATCACCAACTATTGATGGCTCCAGCGGTATTTCTGCATCAAATTTCATTGCAGTGCACAGATTGGTCCTACTATCGGACAAACTCATTACTCCAAGGAACAGTGTCTAGATCAACTCATTGAGATTCCTTGATCATTTATTTTTCCTAAGCAGTTTGATTGTTGATTGTCAATAATTTGATATTTTGCATTTTTTTAAAAATTTTGAAGAGTTTTATATTACATCAAATAATTCACAACCTTTAAAAGAAATGAACATTTTTGTTACTGGTGTGTATGAGCAGTTCCTTTTGTACAAATGTATTTTACCATCTATGCATTGATATGTGAAGATGTGGAATTGGATTCAAGACGTAGATAAGTTAAGAGGTGCAATGGGAGCAGGAAGTTACAAAGGGACATGGACAGACTATGGGCTGGGTTTTCCCTGCGGAGGCAGGATGGTGGCAGGAGAGCTAGTTGGTGGGTTCCGGTCCCACTCCCGTCTGCAGCCGCTCTCTCAAAATCATTTTCCATAGATTGCCCTGCAGGATTCCCAGCCAATTAATAGGAAGCGGGTCTGATGACATCATTTGATGATGTGACATCATTTGATGATGCGTCATCAGCCGGTTTCCTTAAAGGGACCATGGCCACATTGATTTTGACAGTTGTGCTTTCAGTGTTCTGCAGCATTGAGATGCTGCAAACACTGACAAGCACTGCACAAATCTGCACGACTGCACCCAGGCTCATGCATGACTCCCTCCAATATGCTTATGGAGAATTCTCTACCTAGTTGGCCGAAATACATCTCCTCATAGGATATGGCCCAGATTTTGTAATCAGCGGCAAAGGAAGGCCCTTGCCGTTTACCTCAAAAAAGCTGCCCACAAAGTTTTAGCAGCACGGTGGCATAGTGGTTAGCACTGTTGCCTCACAGCGCCAGGGACCCGGGTTCAAATCCGGCCTCGGGTGACTGTCTGTGTGGAGTTTGCACATTCTCCCCGTGTTTGCATGGGTTTCCTCCGGGTGCTCCGGTTTCCTCCCACAGTCCAAAGATGTGCAGGTTAGGTTGATTGGCCATGATAAAAATTGGCCCTTAGTGTTAGGGGGGATTAAATATGTGGGGTTACGGGGATAGGGCTTGGGTGGGATGGCTGGCGGTGTAGGGACCGGGTGCTAGGGTTTGGATGATCAGCCATGATCTCGTTGAATGGCGGAGCAGGCTCGAAGGGCCGAATGGCCTGCTCCTATCTTCTATGTTTCTACAGCACAGATTTCATCTCCGACGTCAGCAACAGGGCAGGCAACAGGCAGGCTGATCAACCAATCAAATTAAAGAATTCCCACAGACAGAAAAGTAGGAAGTAAAAAGCAGGGAATATAAAGCACGTTTAAATCATTATACAGAAAACGAAATAAATATTGGGACATACACATAGTCTGCGATTTCGCCGACCTCGGCGGGTCCAGTGCAGCTGAGTCAGAGACGGGGTGCGACCCCGCTGCTGGCTCCAGCCTACTCTGATAAAAAATTTCACTGATTGGGCTTGTTAAGCCCGCTCAGCGCGTTTCCCAGCCAATTGAAGGAAGCGGGTCTGATGACGTCACTTGATGGCGTGTCATCAGCCGGTTTCTTTAAAGGGACCAGTGTTCTACAGCATTGAGGTGCTGCAAACACTGGCGAGCACTGCACAGAGGTGCACGGCTGCACCCAGGCTCTCCCATGACTCCCTCCAATATGCTTATGGAGGGAGTCACAGCACGCGGGGAGGTTCTCTTCCCTTCCCATGGGTGGAGGAGACCTTCCCAGGACACCAATGCAGCCTAGTTGCACAGGAGGGCAAAAGCAGGGATGTTGCCTGGAGTCCCTGGCTGCAGTGACGTAAACCTTTCAATGATCTCAGTAGACCACTAAACGTTGCTACAAAGCCACACTCAAACTCATCCTCCTGTGCCACTCATCACATCCCCATCACTCTGCCTTCCCTACCCCACTCCTGCATATCCTTACTCACACCAACTTATCTTGCATCTCCACCCATGCCTCTATTTCTACATTATCACTTCCCCATCTCAATAGCCACCCCTCATACTCACTCTCATCCTAGGCCAATCATACCAACTAACAATACACAAGGGTCAGCACTTGGGTGTGCTATGCAATGTTCATGTAAATTTTCTGTTAATGTGTTGTCAAACATTGAAATCTTTATTTTCAACACTTTGCCTTATTGTACAGATTTGTGCTCACCTTTGGAAGTGCCTTTGTGAGTCGCAGTGAATGGTTAGAAATAACGGTATTCCACGCAATGGCGATGAGTGTGAAAGGAATGGCTTGGTCATTGTAGGAATGTGTTATGGTGCTGGTATGGGGTGGTGTTAACCTGGCGCATCATATGGCAGCCAGGGTGTACAACGTCAAGTGAAGTCAATCTGGCCATGGTTACGGGGATAGGGCTTGGGTGGGATGGCTGTCGGTGTAGGGACCGGGTGCTAGGGTTTGGATGATCAGCCATGATCTCGGTGAATGGCGGAGCAGGCTCGAGGGGCCGAATGGCCTACTCCTGCTCCTATCTTCTATGTTTCTATGTTTCTATGCCATCGCTGGCCTCCTGGGCAGCAATGTGGTCGGGTGCTGATGCCTTGTATCCTGTGCAGCATCAGGTGATTGCGCAGAAGGTAGGTGTTGTTGTTGGTGATGTTGGTGTTGGTGTTGGGGCTGGTCGTGGAGGGATTCAGAGGACCAAGGTGAGATTTTTTCAAGGGCACCGATGTTGCTGGAAAAGATGGCAGCTGAAGTTGAGATGGCAGAAGCGATCTGTCAATGGGGAGAGAGCTTGCTCCAAGGAGGTGACAGTGCATATAGAGTTAACACCACACACTTACAGCCTCCAGACAGATCAAATGTGCCATCCAAATCCTCAAATCAGACACCTCTGACATTTGAAAGTGAACAGATGTGAGAGTTCAGCTTTTACACTGCAGCTGCAGCTGTGAACTATGCAGCTCGCTGCTACTCCTGACACACTAACCTGGCGTGATCTCCAAACGTCGTGAAACCCGATGAAAATGTTGGAAAATAGCAAAGGCCGGTCAAAATAGCAGTTAACAAGCGCTTAACAAGGAGTTAAGTGCCTTAAATCCCTTACCCGCCACCCGGGAGGCCAGCGATGGCATCACCATGGCCAGATTGACTTCGCTTGACGCTGTACACCCTGGCTGCCATATGATGCGCCAGGTTAACACCACCCCATACCAGCACCATAACACATTCCTACAATGACCAAGCCATTCCTTTCACACTCATCGCCATTGCGGGGAATACCGTTATTTCTAACCATTCACTGCGACTCACAAAGACACTTTCAAAGGTGAGCAAAGATCTGTACAATAAGGCAAAGTTGTGGCGACTCGCCACCATTGGACATAATCCGCTCACGGCGGCATGGACAGTTTACGCAGGCGCACTGCCGGCAGCAGCTGCCCCCAGCCGTGGGCCCTTTCCTCCGGCAACTTGTTTCCCGCAGGGACAGGCTGCCGGGAGCACTTCCTGTCTGGGGAGTATTTAAGTGGTTGCGCGGGCTTTTTAAGCACTTGTTTTGCCATGATGTAAATTAAAGCAGTTGTGTTCCATCAACTCTGGTCTCGACTCCCACGTTTGCCGCGGTATCTCAACACTGGTGACCCCGACGCTCAGGACGAATCCTAAGCTAGCATGGCGGATACAAACGCAGTCACGGTTAAACTACCGGACTTTTGGGAGAACCTGGCCGAGGCCTGGTTCGTTCAAGCCGAGTCCAGATTCCGGCTGAGAAGCATTACAGTCGACACCACGAAGTACGACTACCTCGTTGCCTCTCTCACCTGCGCCACAGTCCCTAAGGTTTGGGCAGCGCTGCAGGATCCACCAGAGGAAGGCAAGTACGAACATCTGAAGGCCGCGCTCCTTAAAAAATTTCAGGCGTCCTCCTACCAGCGCAACTGCCAACTCCTCGACCTCCCAGGCCTTGGTGATGCTTCACCATCAGACCTGCTTTCCCACATGCTGTCCCTCTCGGACGACAAAAAAACCGGCGCCCTCTTTCGTACGCTTTTCATTCGGCAGCTCCCCGCCAGCATCCGCCCGCTCATTGTGGAGTCTGGCTCCATGGACCGTAACGAGATAGCCGAAAAGGCCGACCGGCTGCTCTCCGCGCAGACCGCCCGCGATGTCGCGCCCGACCTCACGGCAACGACCACACGGTCCCCCCGGCTCACTAGGCCTGACCGCCCTTCCACTCCAGGTCACTGCTACTACCACACCCGTTTTGGCACTAGGGCCCAACGTTGCACGCCACCGTGCACTTTCAAACCCTCCCCCGCACCGGCCCCCACGATGGCCGCGGGGCAAAAGGGGCCCCTACTGTACGTCACCGACGACAGCACCAACCGCCGATTCCTGTGCGACACAGGAGCCCAGCACAGCATCACCCGCGCCTCCGCCCTCGAAATCCAACGCGGCGCACGGGGTGTCACGCTGGCTGCAGCCAATGGCTCTGACATCCGCACATACGGCACCCGCATGGTCACGCTCGACCTCGCAGGCCGCCGCTACACACGCTGGCCTGAGGCAGTGCCGTTGACCGCCACCACCACAGCTGACATCGCCAGGGCGTTCGTTAACACCTGGGTCGCGAGGTTCGGCGTACCGGCCGATATAACCTCCGACAGAGGCGCCCAGTTCACCTCCGAACTCTGGACGGCCACAGCACGCAACCTCGGGGTGACGCTCCACTGAGCCACGGCGTACCACCCGCAGGCCAACGGGCTGTGTGAACGCTTCCATAGTTCACTCAAGGCCTCACTCCGTGCCAGCCTGCAGGACAGTACCTGGACTGAACGCCTACCGTGGGTGCTACTAGGCCTACGCACCGCGGTCAAGGAAGACCTCCAGTCCTCAGCAGCGGAGTTAGTCTACGGACAACCGCTGCGCGTACCAGGCGAATTCCTCCCGGAGGCTACCACGCCGTGGTCGGCCGAACAGCAGCGGCTCAACTCTTTCTCTTCCGCTCAACAGTTCGCCCCACTTCCGGTCAACCGACACGGCGAACTCGCACCTCATGTTCCGTCAAACTTACAGCAGGCACACTTCGTCTTCGTGCGACACGACGCACACCGCGGACCCCTGCGACCCCCGTACGATGGACCGTACGAGGTACTACAAACCGGGGACAAGGTCTTCAAGCTGCGACTCGGCGACAGGGTCGAAACAGTCTCCATCGACCGACTCAAACCAGCACACACAGAACCAGGGGAACAGGTCCCCGTGGCCCGACCTCCAACTAGAGGCCGTCCCACCAGCAAGCTAGCACAGCCGGCGGCGAACCGCCCGGCCCCACCAACTAGACCGGCGGCCACTCAGAGCCGCTCCGGCAGAACCATTAGACCACCATCACAACTCGTCCACTCCTCCTAATCGGATTCTGGGGGGAGCTCTGTGGCGACACACCACCATTGGACATAATCCGCTCACGGCGGCACGGACAGTTTACGCAGGCGCACTGCCGGCAGCAGCCGCCCCCAGCCGTGGGCCCTTTCCTCCGGCAACTTGTTTCCCGCAGGGACAGGCTGCCAGGAGCACTTCCTGTCTGGGGAGTATTTAAGTGGTTGCGCGGGCTTTTTAAGCACTTGTTTTGCCATGATGTAAATTAAAGCAGTTGTGTTCCATCAACTCTGGTCTCGACTCCCACGTTTGCCGCGGTATCTCAACAAAGTGTTGAAAATAAAGATTTCTGTTGTGAAATCCTGGGCCCATGGGCAACCTCTTCTGATTATATATTCATATTGGAGAGGGGAGGTAAAAGTACCAAAACATACACACATCTTATTTTTACATCTATACACACGGAATGGTGGGAATATCTCATGCCATTCCAACCACTTAAATTGACGAGTGTCGATTTCCCAACCAGTTGGATCTGTGGGCAAGTACAGCCAGAGATATCGGGTAGTGGTCCATTTTGCTGATCTCAATTGAATTGCGCTACTTTGGGGTTTCTGTCTTTTTTTATGAGCCAACCCAAAGTGCTTTCACACAAAATGTGCAAGAGCTTCACCTGAGTGGCAAATGTAATGCTATTTAGAGTAAATTGAATGCTTGTGAGATTTCCCAATCTTCTCACTGGGAATGCGCTCAGCTCACCCATGTGAAATAGATGATAAAAGCCAGTCAAGTGCTGGCCTTTCAGGAAGTGAATTCTTAAAGCTGTATTTTTTGATTGCCACAGTTTGAGTTCTGAACGCAAGAATTGATCTGGGTGTTCTTCAGTGATTGAATTTTGTGGAGAAGGAGAAAGATAAGCGTAAAAGGAAGCAGGAAGTTAGGTTCTCTTGAGTCAGAGGCAGAGTGCCGGCACCCACTCTTACCCAAGCAGCTGAGTACAGATCAATTGACACCCCTGGGAATGCATGAGGACAACTCCTTTCACTGACTCCACTTCATGAAGAAGGTCAGTGCAGCACTGAGATTTTATGCTTAAATTTATTTTTAAATAACCTCTGCAATATCATTCAATCCATGGTATGTAGCTGCATCAAGCATTGATACATTGTTCACCAGGGCAGACATCTTCATTAATTACCCTTTGGAAAACAAGTAACAGAATGAGGGGGCAATGCCATTTTTCTGCATCACAGGATTCCCCAAAGTCCAGGTGACTGAATTTAAGGGAACTTCTACAAAGCTAAACAAGGTACAGTAGTACTATTTCATTTTTGTTACGTGGTATTACCCTGATAGACTGCAGCTTCATCCATGTCCCTGCTCCAGCCATGCTCTTACTGCTGTGCACTTCCTCACTATGGCCCCAAGTCTGTGTGGGAGTAGACCTGTGGGCAGCAATGACATTTATGATGTCCTATGCAATGGCTCTCACGACCTGATCCCCCATAGCATTGAATCCGGATACGAGAATCTGCTGTACATTGGAACCCATAGCAACTGTGTTGCCATTCATGAGAGAAACTCCTAATATGTGAAGGACCTCTGTCACTGGGGACAAATGGAGGGCCAATGATGAGCCACTTGGCAACTTGAAAGTGCAAATGTAAGTGACTTGGCGGAGAGATTTTTATAGGGGCCCCTTCAACATTCTAGTAAATTGACTGAGGAATGAGACTTCCACTTTAGATGAATCTTCTTGACCAGAGGTCAATTGGGATACAGCTAGTTCAGATTATCTATAGGGGCAATCATAAATTCAATTTTAGGCCAAGTAGATTCCCATATACCATTGCAAGTATTCCATTTTGTTTGATTCCTTACCCAGTAAAATCCTAGAACAGTCAGAGCCCGTTAACCTAAGACTGATAAAAACTTTTGAAGAATTAACTTCTGTTCAGATACGTAAATGATTTTCATCCCCTCAGTCTGGGCTACAATTAAATCCAGATCCCAGAGATGAAACCACTCAGTCCCCATCCTTTTTTTCTATTTTTTTCCTAGTGTTTTTTATTTGAACTTCAATTTTATTGTTTTCTACCTCTATTCTACCTATTGTAACACATTTTTGCTGCCTACCTATTTAAAGATGGTTGTGGTCATTGAAGGTCAATCATCTCAGCCCCAGGACATGGATGCAGGAGTTCGTCAGGGCAGTGTCCTAGGCCCAACCATCTCCAGCTGCTTCATAAATGACCATCCCTCCAACATAATGTCAGAAATGGGGATGTTCACTGATAACTGCAGTGTTCAGTGCCATTCACAACTCCTCAGATAATGAAACAGTCCAGGCCCGCATGCAACAAGACCTGGACGACATTCAGGCTTGGGCTGATAAGTGGCAGGTAACATTCGCGCCACAGAAGTGCCAGGCAATGACTATCTCCAACAAGCGAGAGTCTAGCCACCTCCCCTTGACATTCAACGGCATTACCATCGCCAAATCCCCCACCATCAACATCCCAGGGGTCACCATTGACCAGAAACTTAACTGGACCAGCCACATAAATACTGTGGCAACAAGAGCAGGTCAGAGGCTAGGAATTCTGCAGCGAGTATCTCACCTCCTGACTCCCCAAAGCCTTTCCACCATCTATAAGGCACAAGTAAGGAGTGTGATGGAATACTCGCCACTTGCCTGGATGAGTGCAGCTGCAACAACATTCAGGAAGCTTGACACCATCCAGGTCAAAGCAGCCCAATTGATTGGCACCCCTCCCACCACCTTAAACATTCACTCCCTCCTCCACCGGTGTACCGTGGCTGCAGAGTGTACCATCTACAAGATGAACTGCAGCAACTCACCAAGGCTTCTTCGGCAGCACCTCCCAAACCCGCGATCACTTCCACCTAGAAGGACAAGGGCAGCAGGCACATGGGAACACCACCACCTCCAAGTTCCCCTCCAAGTCACACACCATCTTGACTTAGAAGTATATCGCCGATCCTTCATCGTCGCTGGGTCAAAATCCTGGAAATCCTTCCCTAACAGCACTGTGGGAGTACCTTCACCACACGGACTGCAGCGGTTCAAGAAGGCGGCTCACCGCCACCTTCAATTAGGGATGGGCAATAAATGCTGGCCTTGCCAGTGAAGCCCACATCCCATAAGCGAATAAAAAAATTAAAGTATTTTGATTATCTTTCCTCTGCATTCCACTTCCCATTGTGCACTTTGGAGCTGGAAATAAATTATGGCCCAGAAATTCGGGTCGGGGGCTTCCCGCAGGTGCAAGCCCCCGACCTGCACTTACCTTGCGCGCCGGCAGTTGCCATGGGCAGCCAATCAGAGGAGGGAAAAGCCCATTCATAAGATTGACAGGAAGACCTGTCTAAACTTATGAATATACGGGCCCCAAAATAATAGTAACCCTTCAAATAAATTTTTTTTAAATCACACTTTTTAAATAAACTATAAATTACATTAAATAACTATTTTAAACAATAATTTAAATTTTTGAAAAAAATAATTTTATAAAAAAACGGGGCTAAAAATAAACTTACCTTGCTTTAAAGTATTTAAAAATAATAAACCTGTGGAAAAAATGTTTTAATTTTAATTAATTGACCACTTACCTTTTAAAATGCAGGCCTTACGCCTGGTTTTTACATTTCTAAAATCTAAAGACTTACCCTCACGGAAAAACCTGTAAAAAAAATGTAAGTTCAAAGCGCACGTGCAGACTCCCACGCGCACGCGTTCGACCTCTGAACCCCTTCGTTCAGAGGAACGGAAGTGCCGGTTTCCCGCGCATGCGCAGTGCATGCAAGAAACTGGCACTTCCATTGGGTCCACGCGTGAGTACCCCGTGCGTACTCACCCGTGGAGACCCGAATTTCTGGGCCAAATTCTTTTAAAATGGGTTATCATTAGCTGAAAGCCAAAAAAAAATTTAGCCAATGAAAGCCTAGGTTGAGAAGACTGAGCTATGTTGCATAACTATTAGAAGGTGTTGATAGATTAACTATATAAAAACTCAATGTATGTATCTACAAGTGTTTTGAAATCTGTATTGCAACAATTGAAAGAAAGAAAGACTTACATTTCTATAGTGCCTTTCACGACCACTGGACGTTCCAAAGCGGTTTACAGCCAATGAAGTACTTTTTATTTTAAAGTGTATTCACTGTTGTAATGTAGGAAACACGGCAGCCAATTTGCGCACAGCAAGCTCCCACAAACAGCAATGTGATAATGACCAGATAATTTGTTTTAGTGATGTTGTTTGAGGGATAAATATTGGCCAGGACACCAGGTATAACTCCCCTGCTCTTCTTCAAAATAGTGCCATGGGATCTTTTACGTCCACCTAAGAGAGCAGACAGGGCCTCGGTTTAACGTCTCATCTGAAAGACAGCACCTCCAACAGTGCAGCACTCCCTCAGTACTGCACTGAAGTGTCAGCCTAGATTTTTGTGCTCAAGTCTCATGGAGTGGGACGTGAACCCACAATCTTCTGACTCAGAGGTGAGGGTGCTACCAACTGAGCCACGGCTGACACCATTGGTCAATTGGTCAACAACAACTTCATGTAGTGCATTTAACATAAGAAAAGTCTCATCACGCTTCAGCAATGGGGTAAGGAAATGGCCACTTTTCAATACCATGTATTAAACCGTGCCCTGAGAAAACGTGTAAACATATGCAACATCTTTAAAAAATGTCAATTGATACAGTATTGGCAGCTTATGTAGGGAGGGTATTCAACATATCCACTGCACCACAGAAAAAATATTTGATCTCTAACTTTATACTCATCCTCTTGTTCTCCTGTCTGAATGTATTTATTCATCTAACTGCAATTCAAGAAAGCAGTGCTTTATGCTGCAAAGATCCAGGATAAATCTTAGTCAAGCATTTTATTCATCACATTCTGAAGTTGTTGTGGGAAGATTGGTGCACTCATCAATTGGATCTCAGTTGAAGTGAAAAGTATATGGCAGGAAAAAATCCTGTTTTCTCTCTGAGCATTATGAAAATGTAGTGCAGACTGCTCAATACAAATATACAGTGCTGGACATTTTTTGGAAAACCTTAAAAAGAATGAACAAAGGTTTTGTTTTGAATCAAAGTTGCCAAAAATAAAGCAATTTATAGATACATAACCACGTGGATTAAAAGGCCATTCTGAGTCTGAAACTTACAGAAATATATGTTGTAAAGTCATTTGCAAATCAATATTGTACAAACTGTAATAATAGATCTGGCAAAGTGGTAATTTACAGTTTGCTTGTAAAGAAACTGAAATACAAATAGGAGTAGACTTGAAGATACCTCAGGCTTCCTTTCTAATACTAGTAACATTATACATGTTAGCCCAGTGCCTTGTATTACAGGCCACATGCTTTAACATATTTTGTAATTTGAAAAGAATACAAGAGTTTTGTGAAACTATTGTTCGATTAGAGGGAGGAGAAGGGTCTTGCATCTACAACAATATGCCTAAAGGCAACCAAAGAATGAGATTCCATTGGAAACAGAAATACTGTTCCATTTATCACAATTATTTTGCCTTCTGTCACCTCGCTGATGTCTCCCTGATGTGAAGAATTATCACTGCTACATTAATTATATATCTGTCTGAAACATTTCACATACAGATGGCCATGAGTGGACTTGCACAAATAATCAGCCACAAAATGCAGAATACTATAGCAGCACTTGATCTTCCTGCTGGGCTGTATTTTGCGGCCCCTACAGGTGCGTACGAGGTGCACACGCGCCCGAGGGGGCCGCGCAAATTCCGGGTTTAGGCATGCCAAGCGCATGCACTAAAACCCGGAACTTGCGATCTGTCAAGAATCATCTTGACAGATTGCACGCATTCCCGGAAAAAGGGCCTCCACGAGCGGAGAGTTCTGCTCAGTGAATGCCCATGAAATTCGTACACCTGGTAAAAGCAGACCAGCGTAAGACTTTTAAAGGACATAAAAATACATTTTTTTCATTCATTTAAACATTGTAACGCATGTAAAATAAGGTAAGTTTATTTTTAGAACATTTAAAATAAGTAAATTTATTTTTCAAAAATTTAAATTTTTGTTTTAAATGTAATTAAATGCAATTTTTGATTAATTTTAAATCTAATTTTTTTTTACAAATTTATCTTAAGTGTATATGCATTTTTGGGGTGTTCCCATTCATGTTTATGGAGGTTCCGTACATACGGAACCTCCATAAGTATGAATGGGGATCCCCCTTCTATCATTGGTTGGGCCGGCCCACGTGATCCCAGGGGCGCTTGTGAACCGCCTGCGCCCCGGGTATACGTGGGCCTCTATGAAGGCCTATGCATAGAGGCCCAGAAGCGCAAGTGTCCGAACCTCCGGGACCATCGAGTGAGTTTGTAGATTTTTTGCAGGCCCGAGGCATCTGCCCGCGGGAAGCCTTCGACTGCAAATTCAGGCCCGTTATTTTTAGTGGGGGAGAGGGAGGTAGAGGGTCAGTTAAAAAAACAGAAGTGGTGGCTGGAGATACTGCTGGTGTTGCAAAACATGTAAAAACAAAGTAGCGAAAGAAAGTATGGTTCAGCTCCATCTTGTGCTGTTTACCTTATCATGCGTTATGTTTAACCTAAAAGAAAGACACATGCATATAGTGCCTTTCACAACCTCAGGACGTCCAAGAGTTTAGCCTGAGCAACATGGTAATCTCTTGTGCTGTTCTCACCAAGTGCTCTTACGATTTTTTTTTCAAAACCTAAGTGCCTCCAGTAAATTTATTTCTACCTCACATAATGCCAACCTCCCCTTCAGTACCACAGCATTAAACCAGAAATATCACTAAATTAAAACACTAACTAATCTGCATTTACAAGTAAGTTTTTTGTTTGGTTGACTAGTCTTATTTTTATTTTAGTGTGCTGTCGGAGTGATGAGGGAGACTCTGCAGGGCAGAAAAAGGATAAGCTGGTGATGGAAAGGTGGATGCATGGGTGGGAATTATCTTTGATGAAATTGCTTGGTAGTGCAAAGAAAACATTCTGCTGAAACACCTATTTCAGTTGATGAGCCCATTAACGGTTGGAAAATTGGGAGTGCCGCACAACGGGAATGCCACACAACGGGAATGCTGACCTCTCTGTGCCTGATTCTCCGATCTGCATTGCCATCTGGGAGACTGTACACAAGGAGTGGAGGCCGGCAATTTTGGGGCTCATATTTTTGGGTTGAATAATGTGGTTGGTGTTCTAAACCAGTGGTTCTCAAAACTGGGGTCCATAGAGACGTTCCAGGGGATCTGTGGAAAAAAAACAATTGGTGATAGAGAGCAAGCCGATGTGGAGTGGCCAGGCGCTGCTGAAGAAGAGAAGGAGGGAGGGAAAAAGACTGCGGGCCAGCAGCAGCTGCAATGCCACCGCCAGCAATAGGAGTCGGAGGCGGAAAAGCGAAGGGCTTTTTGTCATGGCAGGACTGAATATACTTATGGATGTAACAACAGAAAATGCTGGGAAACACTCAGCAGGTCAGGCAGCATCGAGGAGAGAGAAACAGGGAAACGTTGACCCTGTTTCTCTCTCCTTGATGCTGCCTGGCCTGTTGAGTGTTTCCAGCATTTTCTGTTATTTCAGATTTCCAGCAACTGCATTATTTTGCTATTGGCCCAGAAATTCGGGTCGGAGGCTTCCCGCGGGTGCAAGCCTCCGACCTGCACTTACCTAGCGCACCGGCCGTTGTGCTGTGGGCCCGTGTGGGATTCCGATCCTGGGCCTGCTCCAACTGCCAGCGTGCAGTGCTTGCGTATCGCAGGGGCGCAGTTAGTTTGAAGTGTCCCCTGGGATCATGTGGGCCATGGAGAGCCAATGGTAGCAGGGAATCTGTATTCATAGATTTGACAGGAAGAGCTGTCAATCTATGAATACAATTCAGCCCCAAAACATCACTAAAATTTCAAATAATTTTTTTTTTAATCACATTTTTAAAATAACTATAAATTACATAAAATAACTATTTTAAACAATAATTTACATTTTTGAAAAAATTAATTACAGTTTCTAACGGGGCTAAAAATAATCTTACCTTTCTTTAAAGTATTTAAAAATAATAAACCTGTGGCAAAAATGTTTTAATTTAACTTAATTCACCACTTACCTTGTTAAAAGCAGGCCTTGCAACTGCTTTTTACAAGCGTAGCTCCTGGAGACTTACCCTCCCGGAGAAAGCTGCAAAAAAAACGGAAGTTCCAGGCGTACGCGCTGCCTCTCCGGTGCACGCGTTTGACCTGTGAACCCCTTCCTTTAAGGGAATGGAAGTTCCGGTTTCCCGCACGTGCGCAGTGCATGCACGAAACCGGCACTTTCGTTGGGTCTACGCGTGAGTACCCAGCGCGTACTCACCCGTGGGGACCCGAAGTTCTGGCCCATTGTATTAATGCTTACTGATGTAACTGGTTTATCACACTTTTGAAACCATTCTTGATCATGTTGCAACTGCTGTCTCACATTATAATCTTCACTTGCAAGCCATAGACAATCTATGTCTGCCCATAAATGTGAATGTCTTGACTCATTTGGAAAAAGTAACACAAGGATTTAAAATGTAAAGAAGCCCTTGGAGTTTTGAATGATCATTGCTTTCAGGTAATTTTACCACAAATATGTAGTGCTGCCAGCCAAGATCATACTTACAAGATGCAGTTTTTTTTAGATAAATGATAAGGTTTGGGAGCAGGACCAGCTGTTCGGTGAGGAACCGAATGACTCTAAACAAAGATCCCATCCCGACGACCAGCCGGCTGCAGCAGCGCCGGGATATGGCCAAGAAGAACAGGCTCTGTAGATTGGACATACATTACATTAGATCTGTCTGTCCACAGTCAAGGGCTGGCCAAGGACCAAATCTGACATCATAATCTGGGCAACACTGAATAACCAATGCATTTGTAATTTAAAAAAAAATCAATGCTTTAAAATCACTATAATTTTATACATACATACTTGAGGGATTCCCATGTTGTAAATGTCACCATAGCTATATTGCAATTCATTGTTAGAAGCTCCTGGTACAGTATCAATACAAGGGGGCAATAATAATTTAGATGGGCGGGGGAGGGGGGGTCCATGATTACTAACCCATTTGAAAAGGGATCCTTCAACCAAAAAAGTTTGAGAACTACTGTTCTAAACAAAGCTCTTTGGTTGCCATGAGCTTCAGAATTCAGATGGTTCTAGCGGTGACCAGTATCTGTAATTGTGTTTTTTATGGGGGTGGGGTGCTCAGCTTCTTGGAACAGCTAACGACAGTTTGATCCTAAAAGTTTCATTACACTGCAACTGAAAGGTTTACAGTGTGGGGATTAACAGTTCTACACCCTCTGCACAAAACTGTACAACCACCAGAAAACAAACGCTGAGAAATATAAAGATTGCTGAGTACAGCCTCCCCCTCTTGTAATCTAGTGAGAGCATTCTGAAAAATTTCTCCCAGACCACAAGAGTAAACATTCCAAAATATCTATCCATCACTTCACATCAAAAATTCAGTACTGCCTATTTTTCTACAAATAATCTTCATTATCCAGCGTATTATTCAGTCAAGTCACCAATTCTTAAAAAAAAAGTTAAGATCGCAACTTTCAGCTATCTGCCATTTGTAGTTCCTGAAGCATGAAACAGATCATGTAGCTGGAGACCAACTTTGCCTCTTCAAAATGATGTGAAATGTGCATTGCAGTAACTGCATATGATTTTTGATTGGATTTAAGTAGCACTTGATCTTATAAAATCAACCTTTAGTGGGCTTCATGGGAGCACAAACTGCAGGAAGGGTTCAACTGTATAATAGCTATCAAAACTAATCAAGGAAGACGGTGCTGAAACACAAGAGGAACACATAAAGGATAATTATTAGAGTTTTGAGACCTCAAAGCTCATTTTCGTAATGATAATAGAGTAGCAATTAATATCCAATGTACTATGGCTTTATTGGTAAAATTAATAGGATGATATATATGGGAAATATTTTTTAAAATCTGATTTATATGTAAAATTGTGAGGTGCTTTCTTCTTTGTGCTTTGGTCTCACCACGGGAACTATAAAAAGTAAGCTATGGTTTTTGTTCAGATGGTGCAGTGCGTTCACTGACTTTCCTTTCACTTCTGGATCTGGGTTTCAATTCAGCCTGGACCGATGGGTTTGAAAGTCCATCTCTGCCAGCTGCAAGAGTCCTAGGTGAAATAAGCTTGGCCAGCCTCAACCCAGTTCATAGTGGACAATGCAAAACTGACAATAATTGGGTCCTAATTGATCCAAGGGAAGGGATGCCGGGACTACCACAGAAGAGGATTCTGATGCCCCAAGCAGTCCCTTACAGAGGGTGCCACCTTAACCCCCTCCCCCACTCCCTCATCTTGGGAGTTCAAACCCCCAACCCCAGCCTGGATCCCCAGATGGGCCCCATTTCCAATTAAATTGAACAAATAGGACCTGGTGAGACCAGATGTACCTGCCCCAGTAGTACATTGGGTCCTAACTGGCAGCGTAGGAGTTGGGAACTCCCAATTTAGGGAACCAACCCACAACAGCTATATAGAAATCTCCGCCTTAAGATCCCAGCCAGGTTTGCAGCCATTCTGGCAAACTCCCGCCAGACTTATGGTGGGAATCCGCCAGAGTGGCCATGCAATTTTGAGGGCAGCACCTCCTTTAAGGCATGTTGTTGGCAGATATTGAAATCTTTATCACAAATCTAATTCGTGCTATACCTGAAGTGGGAATGCTTCGTATTGACACCAAGTGGGAAGATTTCTTCTGTGATTTAGCTGTAACAAAATTGTAAATGCATTTATAAAGATTGTATTTCTGATTTTGCAATACCTAGTACATAAATTCTCCTGAATATTCTATTCCTAGTGCTGATGTCCCTCATGTTAACGAGCATTAAAATAAATGTATACCCACATGTGTACTAGAGCTTGAATTAATATCCTCTCAGTCACTGCTTTTCCGATAATTTGTTTTAGATGTTGATTGAGGGATAAATATTGGCTAGGACACCGGGGATAACTCCCCTGCACTTCTTCGAAATAGTGCCATTGAAGAGATATTTACTAGACCTAGCCCCTTTAGGGCTACCCCGGATCAGGCGTATTTCTCAGATGTTCACTTTCAACTAATGTTTGAGGTAGCCGAATCCTAAAGACACTTAATTGGGTCTAAAGGTCCGGGTTATCTCTCCCTAAAGGAAAGGAACAACCCGAGAATGTTACTGTCCTCCAGATAGCGCTTTTAATAAGTTTAGCTAGACTGCAACATCCCGGATATTATGAGGGTTCGGAAAACTCCCTCAGAATTCTGCAACTCTTCACCAAAGAGTGTACAGAGATTGAGTTCGCGAGTTTTTGATACAGTAGACTTATGCGAGACAATTCTAAAAATATATAGAGATTTATTAAAAGAACCGACATGCAATTTACAGTTGGTGAATCAGTCAATCGCAACTTTAACAGTTCAAAAAAGAGAAAACATACAATCTTATTATTAATAGAAAATCTTACTTTTAAATCTTAACTTTGCTACAGTATTACAGTTCTTAAAGTTTTCTTATACAGGATATGCATCAATATCAAATACCTTTGATCCCCAAGGTACAAAGAGTGGTAGACTACAGAGCCGCCTCTGAAGCCGAGAATCGCCTTGCCCGATTAAAACGAGTCTGATATCCTATTTCAGAGTTCAATATTTATACCCTTTTCCAGTGGTATTTCCTTTAAGCTTTTCTGCTGATGCAAGTTAATTATCTCTATTCATCCTTCTGCTGACCTCTGCAATTCTTACTGCTATATCAGCCAGAATCTTGTCTCATCTCCAGGTGTTCTAGGTTAACCATATAGAACGGTATGAAAGGCAGGTGTTCCTTATTTTATGTCATCTTTACGAGAGCAGGTGTTCCTTATGTTATGTGCCATCTTAGAGTCATAGAGTTATACAGCACAGAAAGAGGCCCTTCGGCCCACCGTGTCTGCGCCGTCCATCAAGCCCTGTCCAATCTAATCCCATTTTCCAGCATTTGGTCCATAGCCTTGTATGCAATGGCATTTCAAGTGCTCATCCAAATGCTTCTTGAATGTTGTGAGGGTTCCTGCCTCTACCACCCTTTCAGGCAGTGAGTTCCAGACTCCAACCACCCTCTGGGTGAAAAAGTTCCTCCTCAAATCCCCTCTAAACCTCCTGCCCCTTACCTTGAATCTATGCCCCCTTGTTATTGACCCCCCTACTAAGGGGAAAAGTTCCTCTTTATCTACCCTATCTATGCCCCTCATCATTTTGTACACCTCAATCAGGTCCCCCCTCAGCCTTCTTTGCTCCAAGGAAAACAACCCCAGCCTGTTTAGTCTTTCTTCATAGCTGAGGCGCTCCATCCCAGGTAACATCCTGGTGAATCTTCTCTGCACCCTCTCCAAAGCAATCACATCCTTCCTATAGTGAGGCGACCAGAACTGCACACAGTACTCCAGCTGTGGCCTTACCAGCGTTTTGTACAGCTCCATCATAACCTCCCTGCTCTTATATTCTATGCCTCGGCTAATGAAGGCAAGTATCCCATATGCCTTTTTAACCACCATATCTACCTGTTCCGCTGCCTTCAGGGATCTATGTACATGTACACCAAGGTCCCTCTGACCCTCTGAACTTCCTAGGGTCCTACCACTCATTGTGTATTCTCTTGCCTTATTTGTCCATCCAAAATGCATCACCTCGCACTTTTCAGGGTTAAATTCCATTTACCACTTTTCTGCCCATCTGACCAACCCGTTTATATCGTCCTGTAGCCTGAGGCTTTCCTCCTCGCAATTTACCACCCCACCAATTTTCGTGTCATCTGCGAACTTACTGATCATACCTTTTACATTCTCATCCAAATCATTTATGTAGATCACAAACAGCAAGGGACCCAGCACCGATCCCTGAGGTACCCCACTGGACACAGGCTTCCAGTCACAAAAGCAACCTTCGACCATCACCCTCTGCCTCCTGCCACTCAGCCAGTTTAGGATCCAACGTGCCAAGGCACCCTGGATCCCATGGGCTCTTACCTTCTTGACCAGTCTCCTATGCGGGACTTTGTCAAAAGCCTTACTGAAGTCCATGTATACCACATCCACAGCATTTCCCTCATCCACACACCTAGTCATCCCCTCAAAAAGTTCAATCAGATTTGTCTGACATGATTTACCCTTGACAAAGCCATGCTGACTATCCCCGATTAATCCTTGCCTCTCCAAGTGGAGACTAATTTTGTCCCTCAGAAATTTTTCCAATAATTTCCCTACCACAGATGTTAGGCTCACTGGCCTGTAATTCCCTGGTTTATCCCTGCTACCCTTCTTGAATAATGGTACTACGTTAGCTGTTCTCCAGTCCTCTGGTACATCCCCTGTGGCCAGAGAGGTTCTGAAAATTTGTGTCAGAGACCCTGCAATCTCCTCCTTTGCCTCACACAGCAGCCTGGGATACATCTCATCCGGGCCTGGGGATTTATCCACTTTTTGGCCTGCTAAAACCGCTTGTACCTCCTCCCTCTCGATGCTAATATGTTCAAGTATATCACAGTCCCCTTGCCCGATTTCTATGTCTACATCGTCTTTCTCCATAGTGAACACAGATGCAAAAAATTCATTTAAAACCCTGCCTACATCATCTGGCTCGACACACAGATTGCCACTTTGGTCCCTAATGGGCCCTACCCTTTCCCTGGTTATCCTCTTGCCCTTAATATACTTATAAAACATCTTAGGATTTTCCTTTATTTTGCTCACCAGTGTTATTTCATGGCCCCTCCTCGCTCTCCTAATTTCTTTTTTAAGTATGCCCCTGCACTTTTTATACTCCTCTAGGGCTTCCTCCGTCTTTAGTCTTTTGTAACTGCCAAAAGCCCCCCTTTTTTTCCTAATGCATTTTTGTATATCCCTTGTCATCCAAGGTTCCCTTTGCTTGTTGGTCCCACCCTTGACCTTTACGGGAACATGTTGGCGTTGTACTCTCTCTATTTCCCTTCTGAAAGTCTCCCACTGCTTTGATGTGGATTTTCCTATAAGTAGCTGCTCCCAGTCCACTTTGGCCAGATCCTGCCTTATCATATTAAAATCGGCCTTCCCCCAATTTAGAACCCTTATTTCCGGGCCGTCTTTGTCTTTTTCCATGACCACCTTAAATCTCACCGAATTATGGTCACTGTCGCCAAAATGCTCTCCTACTGACGCTTCCACCACTTGCCCGGCTACATTCCCTAGAATTTGGTCCAGTACCGCCCCCTTGTAGGACTTTCTACATGTTGTCTCAAAAAGCTCTCCTGGATGCACTTTAAGAATTCTGCACCCTCTAAGCCTTTCACACTCTGACTATCCCAATTAATATTGGGGAAGTTGAAATCCCCCACTATTATTACCCTATTATTTTCGCACTTCTCTGAGATTTGCCTACATATCTGTTCCTCTATCTCCCCCTGACTGTTTGGGGGCCTATAGTACACTCCCAGCAAAGTGCTTGCCCCCTTTTTGTTTTTAAGTTCTACCCATATGGCCTCATTAGAGGAACCCGCTAATATATCATCCCTCCTTACAGCAGTAATTGACTCCTTAATTAATATTGCAGCACCCCCTCCCCTTTTACACCCCCCTCTGTCTCGCCTGAAGATTCTATACCCCGGAATATTGAGCTGACAGTCCTGACCCTCCCTCAACCATGTCTCCGTGATAGCAACAATATCGTACTCCCATGTGTTCATCAACAACTTCAGTTCATCCACCTTATTTGCAAGACTCCTTGCATTAAAATAAATGCCTTCCAGCCTTGCCATATTCCCTTTTGCCTTCACATATTTGCTCTGCCTTCCCAGCTGACTTGCTTTTTCCTCCGTATTTGGCTGTAAATCACCCCCTACTCTAGCTCCACTCTGTATCCCATCCCCCTGCCAAGTTAGTTTAAACCCCCCCCAACAGTGCTAGCAAACCTCCCCGCAAGGATATTGGTCCCCCTCTGGTTCAGGTGTAAACCGTCCGACTTGTACAAGTCCCACCTTTCCCAGAAGCAGACCCAGTGATCCAGGAAATTAAAGCCCTCCCTCCTGCACCATCCCTTTAGCCACGCATTCATCTGTTCTATCTTCCTATTCCTATACTCACTAGCATGTGGCACCGGGAGTAATCCAGAGATTACAACCTTTGAGGTCCTGCTCTTTTATCTTCTACCTAGCTCCCTAAATTCTTGCTGCAGGACCTCATCCCTCTTTTTACCTATGTCGTTGGTACCAATGTGGACCACGACCTCTGGCTGTTCGCCCTCCCCCTCCAGAATTCTATTGTAAGGGGAATAGATAGGCATTTCTGTGGCCGCAAACGAGACTCCAGGATGGTGTGTTGCCTCCCTGGTGCAAGATATCTTTACGAAGTTCAAATTAGAACACCTTATCCAAGGTGAACCATTGTTTTGTTCACAAAAGGTCAGCTTGTCGGAACCACGAACCTTCTGTTTCAAAAAGGTTATTTATTCAGGGTCAACAACTGTCTTATCTCAATAACCAGAATGCTTTCATAGCTATTTCATAGTTAGGTTTCTAAATTTCCAAACCCAGTTTGTCATGTTTTAATAAGGCCAGATCTTTCATAAGATAGTGTATTTTATGAATAGGTTATATGGCTTATTCCTTTACACCCCCCTCTTGACCAAAAAATGAGCTCGAGCATCAAGGTCAGAATTTGGTCAATGTTTCAAATAAGGTTACAATAGTCCATTAATTTCATGAGATTCACAAGAGCCCAATCATGTGCTACATGAAAATTCCTTTAAGTCATCCCAGGACAATGTTTTGCCTTATTTTAAATTGAACAGAAATTAAAAGAATGATAGGTACATTGTCATGCAATTAGCGAAACAACATGTAATTAGAATGTCCAATTGGCAGATGTACGTTCCGTAGAGGTGAGTTATTCTTACGAGTCAAGGAGACGTCATTTGAAGCTGGCTGAAGCTTGACACGCTGTTCCATTGATCCAGCTTGAGGACAGATTCTTGTTTTCGTAAAGGTCTTGCCAGAAGCTCAGTTAATTCCTTCTCCATCCACAATGTTTTCCTCCTTCGTTGAAGTAACCTGTTGGTCTTTACTTGTTTTGGTTGTGGCTTTTTGCGAGTCCAATTTCTGAGGTGTTGCCAAGCATCGCGTGGAGGAGTCGGTGACACCGTCTGGCTGACCATCATCAGTAGTTCAATCGCATCCATTTCCTGTGCCGTGCTCCAAGCTGGGTCTTGGAAGACAGTGTATGACTGCACCGTGTATCGTTCCTCCATTTCGGTATCCCGCAAGATATCTTTTTAGATTGTCTATGAAGACAAGTTTAAGAATGTGCTTGCCATTCGGCAGATTAATATGTATTTCAACAGTTCTTTCGTTAATAACAGAATGTATTTGAACAGGTTTTTTCCACTTTGGTCTTAAACCAGGTTTTTGCTCGAACTTCCTGGCACCAGGGGTGGTTCTGCTGCACAGGACGGGAGGAAAAAGATGGGTAGAGCTATAGTAATAGGGGATTCTATTGTAAGGGGAATAGATAGGCATTTCTGTGGCCGCAAACGAGACTCCAGGATGGTGTGTTGCCTCCCTGGTGCAAGGGTCAAGGATGCCTCAGAGCGGCTGCAGAGCATTTTGGAAGGGGAGGGTGAACAGCCAGTTGTCATGGTGCATATAGGTACCAAAGATATAGGTAAAAAATGGGATGATATCCTAAAAGCTGAATATAGGGAGTTAGGAGGTAAATTAAAAAATAGGACCTCAAAGGTAGTAATCTCAGGATTGCTACCAGTGCCACGTGCTAGTCAGAGTAGAAATAGAAGGATATTTCAGATGAATACATGGCTAGAGGAATGGTGCAAGGGGGAGGGATTCAAATTCCTGGGACATTGGAACCGGTTCTGGGGGAGGTGGGACCAGTACAAACCGGACGGTTTGCACCTGGGCAGGGCCGGGACCGATGTCCTCGGGGGAGTGTTTGCTAGTGCTGTGGGGGAGGGTTTAAACTAAAATGGCAGTGGGTTGGGAACCTGAGCAGGGAGACAGAGGAAAGGGAAACAAGGATAAAAGCAAATGATAGGAAGGAGAAAAACAAAAGTGGCAGTCAGAGAAATCAATGGTTTAAATCAAACATGGCCACAGTAAATAATAATTCTAATAGGTCTAAGAGCATTAAAAAAACAAGCCTGAAGGCTTTGTGTCTTAATGCGAGGAGCATTCGTAATAAGGTGGATGAATTAGCTGCGCAAATAGAGGTAAACAAATATGATTTGATTGGGATTACGGAAACATGGCTCCAGGGTGGCCAAGGCTGGGAACTCAACATCCAGGGGTATTCAATATTCAGGAAAGATAGACAAAAAGGAAAGGGAGGTGGGGTAGCATTGCTGGTTAAACAGGGGATTAACACAATTGTAAGGAAGGACATTAGCTCTGATGATGTGGAATCTGTATGGGTAGAACTGAGAAATACCAAGGGGCAGAAAACGTTAATGGGAGTGGTATATAGACCTCCAAACAGTAATGCAGAGGTTGGGGATGGCATTTAAAGGGAAATTAGAGAAGCGTGCAATAAGGGCACAGCAGTTATCATGGGTGACTTTAATCTACATATAGATTGGGCTAACCAAATTAGTAACAATACTGTGGAGGAGGAATTCCTAGAGTGTGTACGGGATGGTTCCCTGGACCAATATGGCGAGGAACCAACTGGAGATCAGGCCATCTTAGACTGGGTATTATGTAATGAGAAAGGATAAATTAGCAATCTTATTGTACGAGGCCCCTTGGGTCGGAGCGATCATAATATGATAGAATTCTTCATTAAGATGGAGAGTGAAGTAGTTGACTCAGAGACTAGGGTCCTGAATTTAAATAAAGGAAACTATGATGGTATGAGGCGCGAGTTGGGTAGGATTGATTGGGGAATGTCACTCAAAGGGTTGACGGTGGATAGGCAATGGCAAACATTCAAAGACCGCATGGATGAACTACAGAATTTGTTCATCCCAGTTTGGCATAAAAATAAAACAAAAAAGGTGATTCAACCATGGCTAACAAGGGAAATTAGGGATAGCATAAGATCCAAGGAGAGGACATATAAATTGGCCAGAAAAAGCAGTAAACCTGAGGATTGGGAGCAGTTTAGGATTCAACAAAGGAGGGCAAAGGGATTAATTAAGAAGGGGAAAATAGAGTATGAGAGTAAGCTTTCAGGGAACATAAAAACTGACTGTAAAAGCTTTTATCGATATATGAAGAGAAAAAGATTGGTGAAGTCAAGCATTGGTCCCTTGCAGTCAGAATCAGGGGAATTTATAATGGGGAACAAAGAAATGGCAGCTCAATTAAATACATATTTTGGTTCTGTCTTCACAAAGGAGGACACAAATAACCTCCCAGAGATGTCGGGGAACATAGGGTCTGATGAAAGGGAGGAACTGAAAGAAATCAGTATTTGTAGGGAAATGGTGTTAGCGAAATTGACGGGATTGAAGGCCGATAAATCCCCAGGGCCTGATAATCTACATCCTAGGAAGTGGCCCTAGAAATAGTAGATGCATTGCTGATCATCTTCCAACATTCGATGGAATCTGCAATAGTTCCCATGGATTGGAGGGTAGCTAATGTTACCCCACTATTCAAAAAAGGTGGTAGAGAGAAAACGGGGAATTACAGACCGGTAAGCCTGACATCGGTCGTGGGGAAAATGCTAGAGTCCATTATAAAAGATGTAATAGCAGAGCACTTGGAAAACAGTGACAAGATCGGACAAAGTCAACATGGATTTACAAAAGGTAAATCGTGCTTGACTAATCCACTGGAATTTTTTGAGGATGTAACTGGTAAAATAGATAAGGGAGAACCAGTGGATGTGGTGTATTTGGACTTTCAAAAGACTTTCGATAAGGTCCCGCATAAGAGATTAGCGTGTAAATTTAAGGCACATGGGATTGGGGGCCAGGTATTGACTTGGATAGAGAACTGGTTGGCAGACAGAAAGCAAAGAGTTGGAATAAATGGGTCTTTTTCCGAGTGGCAGGCAGTGACTGGTGGGGTACTGCAGGGATCGGTCCTCGGACCCCAGCTATTCACAATATATATTAATGATCTAGACGAGGGAACTAGATGTAATATCTCCAAGTTTGCAGATGACACAAAGCTGGGTGGGTGTGTGTGCTGTGAGGAGGATGCCGAGAAACTCCAGGATGATTTGGACAGGTTGGGTGATTGGGCAGAAGCTTGGCAGATGCAATATAACATGGATAAATGCGAGGTTATCCACTTTGGTGTCAAAAACAGGAAGGCAGATTATTATCTGAATGGCAATAGATTGGGAGAAGGGGAATTGCAATGAGACCTGGGTGTCCTTGTGCAGCAGTCGCTGAAGGTAAGCATGCAGGTGCAGCAGGCGGTTAAGAAGGCAAATGGTATGTTTGCCTTCATAGCGAGAGGGTTTGAGTACAGGAACAAGGATGTCTTGCTGCAGTTGTACAGGGCCTTGGTGAGACCACATCTTGAGTATTGTGTGCAGTTTTGGTCGCCTTATCTGAGGAAGGATGTTCTTACCATGGAGGGCGTTCAGCGAAGATTCACCAGGCTGATACGTGGGATGGCAGGAATGATGTATGAGGAGAGATTGGGTCGATTGGGCTTATACTCGCTGGAGTTTAGAAGAATGAGAGGGGATCTCATTGAAACTTATAAAATTCTGACAGGAGTGGACAGACTAGATGCAGGAAGGATGTTCCCGATGGTCGGGGAGACCAGAACCAGGGGTCACAGTCTAAGGATAAGGGGTAAGCCATTTAGGAGAGAAATGAGGAGGAATTTCTTCACCCAGAGAGTGGTGAACCTGTGGAATTCTGTACCACAGAAGGCAGTAGAGGCCAATTCATTAAATATATTCAAGAAGGAGTTGGATATATTTCGTAAGGCTAAAGGGATCAAGGGATATGGGGAGAAAGCAGGGACCGGGTACTGAATTTGGATGATCAGCCATGATCTCATTGAATGGCGGAGCAGGCTCGAGGGACCGAATGGCCTACTCCTGCTCCTATCTTCTATGTTTCTATGTTTCTTTTCCTGTACCCATTCTCCTGCTAGGGGTTGCCATGCTTTGTTTGTCAATTTTTTCTGTCTATTTGTCTCCCTTATCCTCTGTTCAATTTGATGTATCTCCTCTGTTTCTTTTTTATAATCTAACTGTCGCTGTCTGGTCAAGGAATCAGAGAGTGTAGAGGCAATAAAAGAACCGTGGGAAAGTGGTGTATGCATCTCAACCCCATACATTAGATAATATATGGAGTTTTAGGGAACACTGTCCCTGATGCAGATGCGGGCACATTATTAAATGATAGCTGCACCTCCGGAATGACGGTGGTCCACTTATTTCCCCTGATTCTCAACAGTTTGACCAATAGCTTTTTTACTTCCTGGCTTTTACATTCCACCAGCCCCGCTGATTGCAGATGACGTGGCATGCTTTGCTCTAACCCAATGCCCCTTTGTTCACAGTAGTCTTTGAAGACCTTGAACGGAGTGTAAGATTTTGGGTGCACCAGCTACAGTAATTATGTCAGTAATAACATTGGCGAGTGCGTTTTCCGAAACAATTTTTGTGGGGAACAGCCAGCAGAAGGAAGTGCATCCATCTACACAAACGAGAACATGTCTGTATCCCAAAGACAAGGGAAGTGGTCCAATGAAGTCAATGAAGAATTTTTCCATTGGTTCATCAGCTTTCACAGGAGCCAATGGTGGTGGCTTAATTAGTGATGACTTATTGGTTAAATAGCATGGCTCACAATTTGCCACGTATGTTTTACAGGCCTTAAGCATGCCTGGCCACCAATATAAGGGAGTCAATTTGCAGAATGTTGTTCTGGCACCACAATGTGCTTGACCTATGCCCTCGTGAGGTTCTTTTACATGCTGTTCTCGTTTATGTCTCGGGGGCACTTCTCGGTTTCCCTTGGGCAACTTAACTAGCACAATACCAGTAGGGGTTTCCGAGTAAAAATACTTTGATGGATAACCTGGTGGATTCTCTGGTGTTGGGTCTAATAGCTGAATCAGTTCCTCATCCTGATTGGCTGCCCGTTCTGCCCTAGTGATAAGACTAATATTGGCAGGCCCCTCTCGAGGGGGTGTCATGCAGACTGAACGTTTTGCTTGTTCGTCTGCAAGACTGTTGTCTTTTGAGTTTACTGTCCCAGTGGTATGCCCGTGTACATGAATCACCTGACAATTCTGTTTCTCCATCCTTGAACGGAGAACGTCTTCCCATAATGTCTTATGTTTTATGGGTTTACCCTTATGATTGGTAAAGTTTGTTTGTTCCCAGAAAACTAGATCTTGGTTATATCCTCTTTTACAATAGTCACTATCTGTACAGATTAATATGGGTTTAATAGGGTCTGCCTTTTTGAAAGCATACTGTAATCCTGTGGCTTCAGCATATTGCGCTGTCTTATGGCCAAGGGGTATGGACAGTAATTCTTCTGGATAAAGTAAATAGGAATCTTGAAAAGTCCCTACTGCTATCCCCATCCCAGCTGAGGATTGTTGGAATGTCCCTTTTTTAATCGTCATTGACGATCCATCAAAGTAAATGACATGATGGTAGCAATCGTTTGAATTTCCTAATAAAAAGACTTGGCCATTCCAACAGGGTTTGCCATTTCGTCAGGACCTAATCTCGGTTAGGATTTAATATGAACTTTATAAGAAATTTCTAGACCTCAATGATATATTGAGGGAGTTCTGATTTAAGTTCTACAAGGCCTGATCAGGGACTTGTCATCTCTAGAGACTTAATTCTGGGTCTTAGTACCACTGTCAGTAAAACACTCCTTCTATACTTAACAATCTACAAGATGGATATAGATATAAATATAAGTATAGGGTTCTGTATCAACTCGTTAACACGCACATTGGTCACAACCTGAAGGGATATTTACTAGTCCTAGCCCCTTTAGGGCTACCCCGGATCAGGCGTATTTCTCAGACGTTCACTTTCAACTAAAGTTTGAGGTAGCCAAATCCTAAAGACGCTTAATTGGGTCTAAGGGTCTGGGCTATCTCTCCCTAAAGGAAAGGAACAACCCGAGAATGTTACTGCCCTCCAGATAGCGCTTTTAATAAGTTTAGCTAGACTGTAACATCCCGGATATTATGAGGATCCGGAAAACTCCCTCAGAATTCTGCAACTCTTCACCAAAGAGTGTACAGAGATTGAGTTTGTGAGTTTTTGATACAGAAGACTTATGCGAGACAATTTAAAAAATATATAGAGATTTATTAAAAGAACTGACATGCAATTTACGATTGGTGAATCAATCAATCGCAACGTTAACAGTTCTAAAAAGAGAAAACATACGATCTTAGTATTAACAGAGAATCTTACTTTTAAATCTTAACTTTGCTACAGTATTACAGTTCTTAAAGTTTTCTTATACAGGATATGCATCAATATCAAATACCTTTGTCCCCTGAGGTACAAAGAGTGGTAGACTACAGAGCCACCTCTGAAGCCAAGAATTGCCTTGCCTGATTAAAGCAAGTCTGATATCCCATTTCAGAGTTCAATATTTATACCCTTTTCCAGTGGTATTTCCTTTAAGCTTTTCTGCTGATGCGAGTTAATTATCTCTATTCATCTTTCTGCCGACCTCTGCAATTCTTACTGCTACATCAGCCAGAATCTTGTCTCATCTC
Organism: Somniosus microcephalus; assembly: GCF_052327205.1. Classification (NCBI taxonomy): domain Eukaryota; kingdom Metazoa; phylum Chordata; class Chondrichthyes; order Squaliformes; family Somniosidae; genus Somniosus; species Somniosus microcephalus. The sequence goes on from NC_140991.1 coordinate 108,203,512, forward strand.
CAGGTGTTCTAGGTTAACCATATAGAACGGTAGGTGTTACTTATTTTATGTCATCTTTACAAGGCATAGAAACATAGAAACATAGCTATTTCATAGTTAGGTTTCTAAATTTCCAAACCCAGTTTGTCATGTTTTAATAAGGCCAGAATTCTTTCATAAGATAGTGGTTTTTCTGAATAGGTTATATGGCTTTTCCTTCACACCATAAGAACTTTTACACCCACGTGAGAGTGCAGATGTGACCTCGGTTTAACATCTCATCCGAAAGACTTCATTTCCAACAGTGAAGCACACCATCAGTACTGCACTGGAGTGTCAACCTAGATTTTTGTGCTCAAGTCTCTGGAGTGGGACTTGCACCCACAACCTTCTGATTCAGAGGCAAGTGTGCTACCCACTGAGACATGGTTGACATCCAGGGGATTTCCACAGGGAGGTGGTTCAACAACCAGGTCATCCTATGCTGTGTTCACACCTCTCCTAGCAGCTAGGCAGAGAGAGTCTTAGAAGTTTCCCAGTGATGCGCTGTCAACAACACCAAAGACTACGAGTTGAACTTATACGAAGTAGGCTTTTATTGACTAAGAACTGGAGCATGCCTCTGCTAGTGGATCCATCCTAAGAGCTCCCGGGGGAAGGGTGGTGAGCCACCTTTATACCCGGGCTTAGGGGTGGAGCCAGGGGCGGAGACATGCCTGGACCTGTACAGAGTTAACAGTGGTTTACCACATTCACCCCTCGTTTAAAAAAGAGTCCGGCGGGGTGAAGTGTTTCAAAAGTTCGTATACGAAAGTCTCTCCGGGGGTCTTGTCTGCCGTAATGATCTTCGTGGTGCCGGTTGCGGCGGTTCTTTGCCCGCGGCCGCTTCTCGCGTGGGACGGAGCACTGGCGTGTCGTCCTCTCGGGGTAGGGATGGCACCGGCATGTCGTCAGTTCATGGTAGACACCCCGGTGGTGCGTCGTGGGTAGTGGTGGTGGGTGGAGGTAGTGGATGGTGGTCGATGGTGTTTCGGGTGGTACCTGAGGGTGCGAGGTCTCGAATTGAGACTGTGTCCTCCCACCCATCAGGATATGCCACGTAGGCGTACTGTGGGTTGGCGTGGAGGAGGTGAACCTTTTCGACCAGGGGGTCCGTCTTATGGCTCCTCATGTGTTTCCTGAGCAGGACGGGTCCTGGAGACGTCAGCCATGGCGGTAGTGATGTCCCCGAGGTGGATTTCCTGGGGAAGACGAACATCTTCTCGTGAGGGGTGGCGTTTGTGGCAGTACAGAGCAGTGATCATATGGAGTGGAGCGCATCGGGGAGGACATCTTGCCAGCGGGAGATTGGGGGGCCCTTGGATTTTAGGGCGAGCATGGCGGTCTTCCACACCGTTGCGTTCTCCCTCTCTACCTGTCCATTACCCCGGGGGTTGTAGCTGGTAGTCCTGCTCATGGCTATGCCCTTCTCGAGCAGGTACTGGCGCAGCTCATCGCTCATGAACGACGAGCCCCTGTCGCTGTGGATGTAATTGGGGAAGCCAAATATGGCAAACAGGTTGTTGAGGCACCTGATGACTGTGGCGCTGGTCATGTCCGGGCAGGGGATGGCGAAGGGGAAACGGGAGTACTCGTCAATAATATTGAGGAAGTACGTGTTGCGATCAGAGGAGGGAAGGGGCCCCTTGAAATCGACGCTGAGACGTTCGAAGGGGCGGGTGGCTTTAATCAGGTGTGCCCTGTCTGGCCTATAAAAATGCGGTTTGCATTCGGCGCAGACCTGGCAGTTCCTGGTCATGGTCCTGACCTCCTCGATGGAGTAAGGCAGGTTGCGAGCTTTAATAAAATGGAAGAACCTGGTGACCCCCGGGTGGCAGAGATCATTGTGGAGGGTCCGTAGCCTATCGACTTGTGCGGGATAGGGCGTCTGGGGGCTCATTAAGTTTCCCGGGCCGGTATAAGATATCAAAGTTGTAGGTGGATAACTCGATCCTCCACCGCAATATCTTATCATTTTTGATTTTCCCCCTTTGTCTGTTGTTAAACATAAATGCTACTGACCGTTGGTCAGTGAGCAGGGTGAAACGTTTACCGGCCAGGTAATGCCTCCAGTGCCGTACAGCCTCCACTATCACCTGGGCCTCCTTCTCGACTGAGGAGTGTCGAATTTTGGGGCACTGGAGGGTCCGTGAAAATAAGGCCACGGGTCTCCCCGCCTGGTTAAGGGTTGCGGCTAGGGCGAAGTCGGATGCATCGCTCTCCACTTGTAAAGGGATGGACTCATCCACTGCGTGCATTGTGGCCTTCGCAATGTCCTCTTTTATGAGGGTGAAGGCCGCACGGGCCTCTGCCGTCAGGGGGAAGGAGGTTGACTTGATGAGGGGCCGGGCTTTGTCCGCATAGTTGGGCACCCACTGGGCGTAGTAAGAGAAGAACCCTAGGCATCTCTTCAGGGCTTTTAGGCAGTGGGGGAGGGGTAGTTCCAGGAGGGGGCGCATTCGGTCGGGGTCGGGGCCGATGACTCCATTTTCCACCACGCAGCCAAGAATAGCGAGGCGCGTGGTGCGGAACATACATTTTTCTCTGTTGTATGTCAGATTCAGCCGTTGGGCCGTACGGAGGAATTTTTCTAGGTTGGCGTCGTGGTCATGCCGGTCATGGCCGCAGATGGTGACGTTGTCTAGATAGGGGAAGGTGGCCTGCAGCGCGTTCTGGTCAACCATCCGGTCCATCTCCCTTTGGAAGACCGAGACCCCGTTGGTGACGCTGAAGGGGACTCGGAGGAAGTGGTAGAGGCGACCGTCGGCCTCGAAGGCCGTGTACTGGCGGTCCTCAGGCCTGATGGGGAGCTGGTGGTATGCCGACTTCAGATCAATCGTCGAGAATACCCGGTATTGTGCTATCTGGTTGACCATGTCAGATATGCAGGGAAGTGGGTATGCGTCTAATTGCGTGTATCGATTGATCGTCTGGCTGTAATCAATAACCAGGCGCTGTTTTTCGCCAGTCTTCACTACCACCACTTGGGCTCGCCATGGGCTGGTGCTGCCCTCGATAATCCCTTCCCTCAGGAGTCTTTCTACTTCTGATTTAATAAAGCTCCTATCCCCGGCACTGTACCGCCTGCTTTTAGTAGCAATTGGCTTGCAGTCTTTGGCGAGGTTAGCGAACAACGGGGGGGGTTTGACCTTCAGGGTGGACAGGCTGCATACTTTGTGCGGCGCCGTGTTTAAATTCTGCCAGCTGCAGACTGTAAGTGGGGGCAGGGGCCCGCCATATGCCATCGTGACGCTCTCCAGATGGCACTGGAAGTCTAATCCTAGCAGTACGGGAGTGCAGAGCTGTGGCAGGACGAGGAATTTAAAATCTCTGTACTCCACGCCGTTCACTGTCAGAGTCGCTACACAGTAGCCGCCGACGTCCGCCATATGGGACTTTGAGGCCATAAAGACCTGGTTTCGTGTGGGCATAACCGATAGGGAGTAGCGTCGCACCGTGTCGGGGTGGATGAAGCTCTCCGTGCTTCCGCAGTTGAAAAGGCAGTTTGTGGCATGGCCATTTACCTTTACGTTCATCATGGACCTGGCTAGTTGATGGGGCCTAGATTGGTCCAGGGTGATGGAGGCCATCGTCGAGGTCGGTGGGTCGCTGTAGTATTCGCCCGCGCCGGGGGCCTGGTCTCGAAATGGTGTCCAAGATGGCGGCTCCCCCGCGGCTGGTGGTGCCCAAAATGGCGGCCCGCACGGCTCACACGTGGTTGGTGGGGTCCAAAATGGTGGCCTGCACGGTTCACACGCGCGCTGCTGGAATTGGGGGTCGATTTCGCCCTGCATACTCTCGCGTAGTGGCCTTTCTTGCCGCATTTGGAGCAGGTCGCGTCCTTTGCTGGGCATTGCTGTCTGGGGTGCTTGGCCTGGCCACAGAAGTAGCATTTCTGGCCTCTGGTCATTGCAGCTGTAGTTGGGCTGCTGGCGGCTTGTGGCCTTACCGGGTCCCAAGATGGCTGCTCCCGTGACATCTACGTGGCCATCCGGTCAGGGGGGTAGGCGTCCATGTTCTGGAGGGCCACGTCTAACGAGTTAGCGAGGGCCACCGTCTTCTGCAGGTCGAGCCCCCTCTGTTCCAGCAGCCTCTGCAGAGTATAGTTGGACCTGATGCCGGCTACGTAGGCGTCTCGGATCAGGTCTTCCGTGCATTCCTTGGCCATCACCGCTTTGCAATTACAGGCCCGGCCGAGGACTCTCAGTGCCAGTAAATATTCGGCGCCCGATTCCCCGGGGCGCTGTTTTCAGGTAGCCAGGAGGTGTCTGGCGTAGACCTCGTTAACAGGCCTCACGTATTGTTCCTTTAGCGTCGCGATGGCGGCCGCGTAAGTTGTGGCGTCTCAGATGATCGAGTAGACTCGGTGGCTCACCCGTGAGTTCAAGACAAGCCGTTTCGCATCATCTGTAGTGACGGTAGTGCTGGAGGCCTCCAGGAAGGCTTCGAAACAGCTCAGCCAGTGTTCAAAGTTATTGGCTGCATCTGCTGCTTGAGGATCCAGGTCTAAATGTTTTGGCTTCAAGATTTGCTCCATGTCGAAAATTTAGTCAATAAAATTGATGCACTATCAACAACACCAAAGACTACGAGTTGAACTTATACGAAGTAGGCTTTTATTGACTAAGAACTGGAGCATGCCTCTGCTAGTAGATCCATCCTAAGAGCTCCCGGGGGAAGGGTGGTGAGTCACCTTTATACCCGGGCTTAGGGGTGGAGCCAGGGGCGGAGACATGCCTGGACCTGTACAGAGTTAACAGTGGTTTACCACACCCAAGCCACCCTCTCAACCAGGAAATGAGCAGGACAGCATGATTTTGTCCAGAGTCCCAGAAACCTCAGGAAGTCATGGGACCCAGTGAATTTCAATGGACTTGTCTAAAATCTGTGTAAAATATTTCTGTGAAATTCATCCATTCCTACCAGATTAACAACCCTTCAGAGACTCTGCAAAAAAAATGCACTCCATGAAAAATGTTAAACTCAAGGAATTGTGGATAGCATGGTGTGCGGACTCCCATTCCTAAAAAAACAGAGATCTTGTTCCCTTAACATACTCTATAATGCATACGGAATACCATTCAACATCGATAATTGGAATCACCTTATACCTGTGTAAGCTTTACAGGTTAATGCTCTATCACTCAGTGTCAGAGGAATCTTTCTCATTGACTGTATTTTTTTTAAAAAGCCAAAAATTCCACCTTGGCGAGGCTCCTCTTCAATGTAACTGTCAGAGAGAGTGCCAGAAAATAGGATGGAACCTGCTTCTGCTTGGGAGAGGAGCTAGAAATTCTGATTGGCGGAGAAGGAGGATCTTCCACCTGCCCCTCCTATGTCATGGAGGCATGCCTGGGGGAGTTCCTGGGCTTCAGAGGCAAATTCCTCCCAGTACTCCACCTGATAGGCCATACTTAAAGCAGGCAATGGTTCAGTTATCGCTCTAGTAAAGGCCTCAAAATGCCTCAGGGAAAGGTAATTGATGGCCCAATAGCTGAAAGGTTCTGCCCTATTTCTGAGACCCTTTCAGGCCTCTTCTGCTGCATTGAAGCAGTGTGGCACTGCTCCAACATTCTAGGCCTTCATTGAATAGGTCACCACTGTTGCACCATTGCAGGCACCCATCCTGACAGAGGCGCACTCCAACTATGCTAATGGCCTTGTCCCCATCATTGGGAATTGTCAGACACGGACCCAGCTCTGTCATACTTTCACCATCGGTGCAGGGCCATCAGAATTCCCGGTCCTAAATATATTTTGTTGAATGTAATGGGCAAACATATTATTCTACACCGCAATTTTATTAATTGTCAAATCTATCTGCAGTATAAGTTATTAATGGGCTATATATACAAGACACTATATACATCCATATCAAACTGCAAAGTAAAATTGTTCAACATCCCGCTGTGGGACACACGATACAAAGTCAATTCAATTTAATTCTGTGCTGTCATACTCAGAATTACCACCATCTCTTGTTTCTTCCAGTTAATTCCTACTCAGTGTTAAGCTCCCTAGTCAGATGCATTACCCCAAATGTAACTCTTGTATAACTGAATTGAAAAATAGATGACAGTGCTATAATTGAGCATTTTGATTTTCAAAAGCAAAACTCGAAATGTTTACAATCGGAACCTCTTAATATGTTATGCCTATATCACTTCTAAGTATCTGTTATTGTATTCACATGCTCATATAGTCCCACACATGTAATGTCATCATGAAGTAGTGGCATCACTACATCATTCGCTCTCCATTTCTGAGCCTTAAAAGGGGGAGGTAAATCATTACAACTGAGTTTGAGGCACAGAACAAGTTTTATAAACAGGAAACAGCCTGATTTACTTGTGAGGCTGCCTGTAAACTTACTAATGAGTAGCATAAGTCTTCTGCTCATGGAAATAAAAGTCACTTCGTACAGATCTATGAGACATATCCATTTTCTTCTTCGGAATGCACAAAACACGTCGTCAGAGCAAAGGATATGAAGAAGGCAAGGGAATTTGGAAAAACAAAGATGTAAAAAGTTCAGCGAGGACTTATGGGTAACTTTGTTGGGCACCCATATGTTTCCTGTTTAAGTATTTATTGAAGGAAAATACCAAAAGGTTTATTTTGCTCTTTGTGTGAAGTTAAACAAAAATTATTTTACTAAATGGCCATTGTATGCCAATTAGTTCTTTAGCTTTATATATGGAGCAAAATACACCCCAAAACGTTTGTCAAAGATGTTGGTTTATTTGCTGATCAAGTTGAAACTTCTCAATCCATAATTTAAAAAATTAAGTGAAAATGCTAGAAATTTCAGATTTCCAGCATTCGCAGTATTTTGCTTTTGTATTAAAACATCAGTATTATGTCTTGCATATCACTTTTAGATAAGTTGATTGGTCTGTGGCATATAAAATAAATAATGATCAACAACAACTTGCACCTATATAATGTTTTTAACATAGTGAAACATTAAGGCACTTGAAAAAAAGAACAAGATATTTGAAGACAGAGACAAATAACAAAGCAGAGGGCTTCAGGAACAAAATTCCAGATTACAGGAGCTTGATGCTGTCGATCATTGGACTAATTGAGCCTGGAGGTGACAAAGTCTTAGATCAGGGTTTCAGTGCCAGTAGGGCTGAGGTAGGTATGGGGTGGGCAATGCTACACAGGTGGAAATAGTTTTGGTGATGGATAGGATATGAGATTTGAAGCTGAACGCAGGTTCAAGCAGGATTGTGTAGCATTAAGTTCACTTTGAGAGATCACATAGAAGTGAATGAACATAAGACAAAAGCAAAATACTGCAGATGCTAGCAATCTGAAATAAAAACAGAAAATGCTGGAAATACTCAGCAGGTCAGGCAGCATCTGTGGAGAGAGAAACAGAGTTAACGTTTCATGTCGATGACCCTTCATCAGAACTGGAAAAAGTTGGAGATGGAAGAGGTTTTTAAGCAAGAGTAGGGGCAGGGAAAGGGGGGAGGGGAGGAAAGAACAAAAAAGGTCTGTGATAGGATGGAAGGCAGGAGAGATTAAGAGACAAAAGGGATGATGGTGCAAGGCAAAAGGAGATGGTACAGGTAGACTACCCTTTATCCGAACTTCCGAAAACCGAAACCCTCTAAAAACCGAAGGTTTTTTCGTTCAGCGTAAGTCGTGCGCACGACATGACCAGAGTGGCGCACGACTTACGCTGAGCAGGGCAGAGGGTCACTGAGTTCCCTCCTGGGTAGGAGATTGCAGACCGAGCCGGGCAGTGTGAAGGAGGTATACCGGGAGAGTGAACCCAACAATACAGCGGCCCGTCCGATAGCTGCAGCGGCCTGTCCGATATTCTTTTCTCCCCCCCGACCCCCCGCCGACCCCCACCCTTTCGGATAAGGGATAGTGTATCCTTTATCCGCACTTCCGAAAACCGAAATCCTCTGAAAACCGAAAGTGTTTTCGTTCAGCGTAAGTCGTGCGCACGACCCCGACCCCCGCCGACCCCCACCCCCGACCCCCCGCTGATCCCCGCCGACCCCCGACCCCCCGCCGACCCCCACCCACGACCCCCCGCCGACCCCCTCGCCGACCCCGACCCCCGCCGACCTCCACCCCCGACCCCCCGCCGACCCCGACCCCCCGCCGACCCCCACCCCCGACAAATTTCCCAGTCTTATAAAATACCTTCCGAAATCCGAAATTTTCCGAAAACCGAAACACGGCTGGTCCCGAGGTTTTCGGATAAAGGATAGTCTACCTGTAATGGGACAAGTTAAGAAACAAAAGATGACTCTAGATGAAGTTTAAATGGCAATGGCAGAATGATCGACAGTTGTATTTGAGAGAGAAAAAAAATGGAAAAAAAAGATTGGGGCATAGGTTATGGTCTGAAATTGTTGAACTTGATGTTGAGTCCAGAAGGCTGTAAATTGTCTAATTGAAAGATGAGGTGCTGTTCCTCGAGCTTACGTTGAGCTTCATTGGAACAGTGTAAGAGGCCAAGGACGGAGAGATCATAGTGGAAGTGGAGCGGAGAATTAAAGTGACAGGCGACCGGAAGCTCAGGGTCACCCTTACGGACTGAATGGAGGTGTTCCGCAAAGCAGTCACCCAATCTGCGTTTGGTCTCCCCAGTGTAGAGGAGACCACATCGTGAGCAGTGAATACAGTATACTAAATTGCAAGAAGTACAAGTAAATCGCTGTTTCACCTGAAAGGAGTGTTTGGGGCCCTGGACAGTGGGAAGGGTGGAGGTAAAAGGGCATGTGTTGCATCTCCTGTGCTTGCACGTGAAGGTGCCGGACAAAGGGGAAGGGGTGTTGGGGGTGATAGAGGAGTGGACCAGGAGGGAGTGTCACGGAGGGAGTGGTCACTTCAGAATGCTGAAAGGGGAGGTGAGGGGAAGATGTGTTTGGTGGTGGGATCACGCTGGAAATGGCGGAGGATGATCCATTGAATGTGAAGGCTGGTGGGTTGAAAGGTGATTTTTTTAAGAACATAAGAAATAGGAGCAGGAGTAGGCCATTCGGCCCATCGAGCCTGCTCCGCCATTCAGTAAGATCATGGCTGATCTTCTACCTCAACTCCACGTTCCTGCATTGTTCCCATATCCCTTGATTCCCTTAATATCAAAAATCTATCAATCTGTGTCTTGAATATACTCAACGACTGAGCCTCCGCAGCCCCCTGGGGTAGAGAATTCCAAAGATTCACCACCCTCTGAGTGAAGAAATTTTGCCTCATCTCAGTCCTAACTGGCCGACCTCTTATTCTGAGACTGTGACCCCTGGTTCTAGACTCCCCAGCCAGGGGAACCATCCTCCCTGCATCTGCCCTGTCAAGCCCTGTAAGAATTTTGTATTCAAATGCACTATGGCCTCTGTAACAAATGTTGTCTGGGGAAGGGTGTGCAGTTCCTGGCAAAAGTTGAACAGATGGCTTCAATCTTGCTAATGTTGAGCTGAAGAAAGTTTTTACTTATCCATGGCTTGATGTTGGACAAGCTGATGAACAGCACAGTGGTGACCATGGAGTCAAAGGAAGTGATGGAGAGGTAGTGTTGGATGTCATCAGCATGTGTGTGGAAGCTGATGCCATGCTTGCAAATAATATCACTGAGATACATCAAACATACTGGAAATAGGAGGGGGCCACAAATGGAATATTGGGGTATGCCACAAACGACTGTGTCGGAGTGGGAGAAGAAGCCATTGCAAATGGTGTGCTGGCTACATTTGGACAGATAGGCGTGGAACCATGAGAGTGCTACTATGGAGATGGATCACAAAAGAAAAGATGGTAAAAGAGGATAGAATGGTTGACCTCATCCAAAGTTGTGGATAGGTCAAATGCATGATGGCCTGCTCCTCTGCTCTTTCCCCATAACACTGTAAATATTTTCCCTTCAAATATTTAGCCTATTCCCTTTTGAAAGTTAATATTGAAGCTGCTTCCACCACCCTTTCAGGCAGTGCATTCCAAATCACAAAACCTCGCTGTGTAAAAAAATGTTTCCTCATGTCACCTCTGGTTCTTTTACCAGTCACCTTAAATCTGTGTCCACTGGTTATTAAACATTCTGCCAATGGAAACAGTTTCACCTCATTTAGTTTATCACAGCCCTTTACGGTTTTGAACACCTCTATCACATCTCATCTTAACCGTCTCTGCTCTAAGGAGAACAACCCCAACGTCTCCAGTCTCTCCACAAAACTGAAGTCCCTCATCCCTGGTAAATTCACCATTCTAGTAAATCTCTTCTGCACCCTCCCTGAGGCCTTGACATCCTTCCTAAAGTGTGCTGCCCAGAATTGAACCCTATACTCCAGCTGAGGCCTAACCAGTGTTTTTATAAAGGTTTAGCATAACTTCCTTGCTTTTGTACTCTATGCCTCTATTAATAAAGCCAAGGTTCATGTATGCTTTTTTTTTTAACAGCCTTCTTAACTTGTCCTGCCACCTTCACAGATTTTTGTACATACACCTCCAGTTCTATCTGTTCCTGCACCCCCTTTAAAATTGTACCATTTAGTTTGTATTCTTCCTACCAAAATATATCACTTCACATTTCTCTATATTAAATTTCATCTGCCATGTGTGACCATTTCAGCAGCCTATGTCCTCTTGAAGTCTGTTACTATTCTTCTTATTGTTTACTACATTTCTGAGTTTCGTATCATCTGCAAACTTTGAAATTATGCCCTGTATACCCAAGACCAGGTCATTAATATATATGAATGAAGATGGTATTTGAAGAGGACTAAGGCACGGATAATAATAGTCAGTTCTTAAGAGGGCAGAACAGTGCCTGTGGAGGAGAATTGTTAATGATGCTGGGGATCATTGAGCTAAGGAAAGGTAATTGAGTGAACAAGACTTGAATTGGAAGGGGACAAGGGAGCAAAGGTGAATCTCATGGAGGAGACAAGTTTGATGGGCATTTGGAATGAGATTGAGTAGTGTTGTAGGATGAGGTTTGGGTAGGGGGAAGACTGGAGAAGCCCAGCTTCAGGGGAGGATGAGGACACTTGGGTAACCAAGCATATAGCCACAATTTGGGAATTGCAGAAATTCATGAGCTCCTCATAATTGATGTTAGAGATAAGAATGGAGGGGAAGGAGGCCAAAAAAGTCAAGTTATTGGTGGAGAAGAGGGGTTTAGGTTGTTCCTACATTCCAGGATGACCCTGGAGTTGTAGGATTTGACCATGGAGAGGGGCATTGCTTGAAGTGGTCTAGCCACTGGTGGTAAAGTGATTATGTGAGCAGCTGGATCTTTGCAATAACCCAACTGGTTCGCTATTGTCCTTTATGGAAGGGAACATGCCACCCCTACCCAGACAGGTATAACAGGGACCAATTTTTCCCCCAGTGCCTATAATCCAGGGAAGGAAAAAATATAAGTCAGAGTTCCACACTCTGAGGGGGTGATTTCGCCAATGGGAGCTTTTGGAGGCGGGACTCCCTTTTGTCGGGTTTCAGTCCCGCCTCCAAAAACTTCTGGCCAACCCACGCTATTTTCCCTTGATTGACCTTGTTAAGCCCGCCCAGCGGGCTTAGCAGGCCAATTAAGGGAAAGCCGGTTGCAGAGAATGTCAACGTATGATGATTCATCTGTCAAAAATTTTTGACAGATGAATTGTCATCGTTTGGCAGCTCTGTGAAGCTGTCAAACACTGACATTCCCTGTAGTTTGATGAGATCTTGAGTTCAAGACTTCATCAAACATCTTTCTTTTGCAGAAATGAGATGGTTGTTGCATCTGAGAATGCATCGGCCATCTGTCAACTCCAACGCGGAGGTGCGAGACTCTCCGCATACACACCGACTGAAGCCTGCAGGAAGAAACAAAGGTAAGTACACTTTTAATAACACTTTGCACTTACCTCAGATACTCACCTCTCCACACTTGCATCCATCACTTACCTTCACAGCGTACTTTTGCACCCCCCCAACCCCCGCAGACCCACTACTCGCCTTGCTGACCTGGCGGGTTTCGGAGCCTTCGGGAAGCCCGCACTTGAGGGCAAAAAGGGGATAATCCTATTTTCAGCCTGTTAAATACCTGTTAACAGGCAGTTAATAGGCTTTATTCTCTTCCCACCTCCAAGGAGTCTGGACCCGGCGCAGGACGGCTACCCACCTCCTGGGAAGCTGGCATGGAGGCGGGTTGGGCACCCGCCCCCAAATTCTGCCATTTTCCCGGCAGTCCCGCCTCCCCAGGGCTGGCAAAATCACGCCCCTAGTCACAATACAGTGATTTCTGCTAGAAAGTATCCATGTGTGGATGTCTGATGAGGATTGCATGTGACCTGTAATTTCCCCCCAGTCGTTAACCAGTCTTCTGACGATAACTGTCATGGATCATGCACAAAGATTAGCAACTTGGTAAGCTACCAGAAGCTAGCTGGTACCTGTGGAACTGTACCTCAGCATTCAGGGGAAGACTGAGACTGGAGGTGTAGAAAGCATAAAAGAAAATACCAAAACTATACTACAAACTTGTCATTACCTAATGTGTCCTATGGGGGATCGACTTCCTCGTTACAAATACCTACAATTAGTACACAGAGGGAATCTTTCCCCCTGGATATACACACGCTTGATATTGTTGTCTGTCAAAGTATCTGAGAGGGGGCACTCCTTTTTATTCTGTCTCTGTCAGGAGCTCTTACATAGGCTAGTGAAGCACCAAGCTGATATTTCAAACCCCAATGTATTCACTCTATAAAAAGATCTTAAATCAGCAAATTTACAGAGTATCTGAAAAAAGCTAAAGTAGGTCAACATATTTTGATTCAATACTGCAATACAGCAAAAAAAAGTTGTATGGTCCTGAAATATGTCATTTTGAAACACATTGGCATATCCTTCAACGTCTAGCGATGTCTTGTAAAAGGCTTCTATGCATTATTCACTGTGTTATAAATAGATGAAGGAGAAAAGAATGTCACTTCGGTCTGGGAAGGTCCAGCTACAAGCATTGTTTACTGAAAATGTATGCACGCTATAGCTGCATGCCCAGCTAATGGTCTCAGGAGTTTATTTTTGACTCAGTTTTTAAGACATGGCCATTTGTATGTTTCTATTTGATGCACATTCTTGCAGTCTCACGCTGATTTCCCCTGCTGGGTGATCTTTTGTATATGGTTGGAATTATTCATTAGGTGTCCATTAAGTTGAGGGTTAACATTGTTGGAAACAGGAATGTTTTTCACTTCCTACCTGCTGACAATACTTGGCACTTGTAGGTCATGTGTGGTGTATGCAGTCCCAAGCATCCCACATCGCTGTGGCATTGCAGCATTGCTTGAGCCTCAGTGACATTTCCATCGTTCCGATATGAAATCAAAATCTCTTGAAGCCTCTGCTGGGAAAAAAAAGGCTTATAAATTACTCACCAGGTGAGAAGGTCTATTTTTCTGGCGACATGCCTTAATTAACTTTTCATTCCCTATAAATTTGAACTTTGACGAAAAGAAACTGGTTCAACAGACAGAATGAAATAAACCATTGATTCGACCAGGTGTTTACAGGCTACAACAAGCCAGAAAACTTAACATGCAACAAAATTGGCAGAGAGAGATTGGGGAGAGACTCGCATGAAAGCAAGCTGGCATCCTTTCAGATCACAAAAGCTGGGAACTTATTTGCCCCTGGTTTATTGCTGAGTAGAATTTTCTAGTCCTGCTAAGGACAAAGTTGTCAAGCCAGATAAATTTTTGTTCTATGGATTTATGGTACCTTAAGGCCAAGTTCAATATACGTTATGAACCTAAAACTAAATTGCAGTTGGTGGGAGAGGTTCTTATTGCAAAGAACCCTGTTCATATATACACAATTTATAACATCTGTATATGCAGCTAGAACTAGACTAACAATAAAACTCATAAGCCCCGATTGTAACTCTGGGCCAGAATCGGGGTTGTGGGGCGATTCCTCTAGACCCTGGAGCATAAGGCCCAGGAGATTTTACCTCCGATACTGACTTCCACCTGAAGCCGGCAGGAATGACATCACCGTCGGTAGGCTAGCGTCGAAAATTGGGTGGAGGGGGCGGAGGTTCAGGCCGCTACCGGGGACCCACGAAAATGGTCCCCGGCAAGTTAAGCGACGAGGGGGGGAAATCGGTAAAATCACGATCGGGGGAGAAGGAGGCAAGGGAGGCCCAAGGTATTGTGGGACCAGGAGGAGCACTCGTGCACCTCTTGGCCCACAAGGAACCTCTAAAAAGTAATTTACCCAGGCCTCCTGTGGCAGACGTGACCGCCATTTAAATTAGGCTAAAATAACAGAAAATGCTGGAAAAACTCAGCAGGCCAGGCAACATCCGTGGAGAGAGAAATAGAGTCAACGGCCCCGATTTTCGGCTTGTGTGAGGAATGGTCGGATTTCCCCGAATGTGGGGTTTCTGACACACATAAAAAAGTGTCAGCCAGCTCCACGCAATTTTCCCTCAAGTGGCCAATTAATTCCCAGCATGTGGGAAGCCTTGCTAATTGTCCAATTCGAGTCAGAAATCCCCACACTATGATGTCATCATTCGTGGTGCTTTCAAAGTGTCCAGCAAGCTTCTCCACCTCTGCAGGCTTCTCAATCACTCTTGCACAATGGCAGAGGAGCTTGCAACAGCTGCTGCCAGCGGCAGAGGCTGAGCTGCCTTCAAATTCGACGAGGCTTCACTGCAGGCATTATTGGATGGGGTTAGGGCCCACAGGGAGGTCCTCTTCCCTAGGTCAGGGAGGAAGAGGTCTCCCACTGAGACCAATGCTGCATGGATGCAGGTGTCAGCAGATGCCAACTTGCTGGGAGTCACCAGAAGAACCTTGGCATTACATCTCTATCTCCTTCCTTTACTCCCCCACAGTACCATCCAGAGCCCCCGTCCTCACTGTGGAGGAGGAAGAGGCTGTGCAGCCAGACTCCTCAGAGGAAGCTCCAACCTCTGAGGGCGCAGCGTCAGCAGAAGTAAGCGCACCCAGCACCAGCGCAGACACTCACACCTCGGGGGGACCTTCGGAACATAGAGTAGTGTTGTCACCTGGTGTTTCAGAGCTCACAAGTGAGCCTCAGCAGATTCTGGAGACAGGGACAGCAGTGGAGAGTCCTCGTCGGAGGGCACAGGACTCTGCCAGCTCAGCTCAGCTGTGCTGCATGACGACCCTCTGCCTCTGGGTTCATCCGCAAGAGAAGAGGTGATGGATCTCCATGCACAGATGCAGGAGTCTCTGGCAGGTTTTGTCTCCAGGGTCGCTGCGAGTGCTGAGCAAATGGAGGAGTCCATAGCGACCATGAGCAGAGCCTTTGTGGAGTCATTGGCGCATGAACGCATCACCATGGAACGGCTGGCAACCTCCATGCAGGAGTTAACTCGCCAGGGTACGGAAAACATGGTGAGTGCTCATAAGAGAATGACATCTCTTGAGGAGTGTTGAACAGAGAAGCCAGATCTTCATGGAAGTCCTTCTGAGTAGGACTGCCAGTGCAGAAACGGGTCCCACTGGCCCCCTAAAGCGCAGCAAGGTGCTCTCAAGCCACTTCCAAGCGCTGGCCCCTTCTGGCCTGTGCAGCTTCAGGTGAGTGAGCAGCAGCCTGGTGCTCCTGGTGCTCATCCTGCTGTTCCTGGTTCTGCTGCTGCCGCCTCTGCTGTTGGAGATCCTCTAATGCCAGGAAGGGAACGTCCCAAAGGCCTCCCATGCTTCTGGCAGATGCCTCCGTTGAGGGGGCGCTGAGTTAGGGTGGTGAGAGGGGCTTCCCAGGAGCTCACACTGCAGAAGTGTGTGAGGCTCCAACTTTCTGCAGCTGCTCCTAAGGCTTCAAAAAGTTCCCCCAAGCCTTGATCAACAAGGTCCTGCAGCCTGCAAATGCTGCCTATTTAAATCTCTTCAGCCCTCAGCGACCTGCTGCTGCAAGCAAGCAAGCCAGCTGTTTTCACGCCAGCTCTCAGCAGCGGGGTTCCCTGCAGGCGGGTTTCAGGTGGGGAAAGCCCCAAAGTTGCAACGGCACGGGAAAATCCACTTCAACAAGCAGATAATTGCTTGTTAGTGCTCCGACGACCAGTCCCGCCAGCGGCGGCCGGGACTGAAGCGGGGCACGTGGAAATGGCAGTCAGAAAGTCGGATGGGGCGGGGAATCAGGCGGGGGGGGTTCCGACCCGCTTTTTCGCCGATTTTCGGCCCCCGGCCGCATGAAAAGCCGCCCGACGGCGGCCAGAAAATCGGGGCCAACGTTTCAGGTCGAAACCCTTCGTCAGGACTGAAAAAACACAGGAAATGAAACAGATTAAAAGGCCAGTTTGGGGGCTGGGAAATGGGGATGAAAGAACAAAAGAGAAGTGAAGACACATTAAGAGGTATTCAAAATGAGACGAGATGGTGATAGGACTAGGAAAGAGACAAAAGACGGCTCTAGATTAGGTGTGAAATGCACTGGCAGAATGAGAGACAGCTGCCATGCGGGAGAGAAAAAAGGGGGAAGGGCACAAAACAAAGGTGTGGATAAAAAATAAATATAAAAATGTAATAGGGGCCGAGGTTATGATCAGAAATTGTTGAACTCGATATTGAGTCCGGAAGGCTGTAAAGTGCCTAACCGGAAGATGAGGTGCTGTTCCTCAAGCTTACGCTGGGTTTCCATGGAACAATGCAAGAGCCCGAGTACGGTGAGGTCTGAGTGGGAATGGGGTGGTGAATTAAAATGACAGGCGACCGGAAGCTCAGGGTCACCCTTACAGACTGAACGGAGGTTTTCTGCAAAGCAGTCACCCAATCTGCGTTTGGTCTCCCCAATGTAGAGGAGACCGCATCATGAGCAGCGAATACAGTATACTAGATTGCAAGAAGTACAAGTAAATTGCTGTTTCACCTGGAAGGGTTCTTTGGGGCCCCAGACAGTGGGAAGTGGGGAGGTATAAGGGCAGGTGTTGCATCTCCTGCGCTTGCACGGGAAGGTGCCGGGCGAAGGGGAAGGGGTGCTGGGGGTGATAGAGGAGTGGACTAGGGTGCCTCGGAGGGAGCGGTCCCTACGGAATGCTGAAAGGGGAGGGGAGGGGAAGATGTGTTTGGTGGTGGGATCACGTTGGAGGTGGCGGAAATGGTGGAGGATGATCCGTTGAATGTGGAGGCTGGTGGGGTGAAAGGTGAGGACAAGGGGAACCCTATCGTGGTTCCAGGAGGGAGGGGCAGGGGTGAGGGCAGAAGTGCGGGAGGTAGAATGGACACGGTCGAGGGCAGTGTCAACCACGGTAGAGGGGAATCCTCAGTTGAGGAAAAAGGAAGACATGTCGGAAGCACTGGTGTGGAAGGTGGCATCGTTGGAGCAGATGCGGCGGAGACGGAGAAACTGGGAGAATGGAATAGAGTCCTTACAGGAGGCAGGGTGGGAGGAAGTGTAGTCCAGGTAGCTGTGCGAGTCAGTGGGCTTGTAGTGAATGTTGGTCAATAACCTATCCCCAGAGATGGAGACGGAGAAGTCGAGGAAGGGAAGGGAAGAGTCGGAGATGGACTATGTGAAGATGAGGGAAGGGTGGAAATTGGAGGCAAAGTGAATGAAATTGTCTAGTTCAGGGTGAGAGCAGGAAACAGCACCGATACAGTCATCAATGTACCAGAAAAAGAGGTGAGGGAGGGGATTTAAATTAGGCTCCCCGCTCCTCTGGGTGGACGGCCTTCCCATGCCTAAATTCAGGCAAGTTGCGATGGGGGGGACGGGAATGCATTGGGAACGCTTAACTCTCCCACACCCTCACCATTCCAACTGGGCATTTCTGCTGTCACCCTCCATCAGTTACATAAGATATTCCTAAACTAAATTCAAATTCCATTATCTGTGATGCAAGCTATTTTCAACAGTCCTGATTATCTCCAGAGATATTGTTTTATTCATTACAACCCTGTAAAGTGAAATCATGTTTTATTCCCAGTAACAGTGTCACAAATGTGTGAATTGCTCATTTTGTGTTCTTAAAGCTCAGGCTGTGTCTTTTGATCAAAAGATCAAAGTGGTTTGTTTCATTGATTAATTGATGGTGACCTGTTAAATGAGTTTGGATCGATGTAGGTAGAAATGTAATTCCCTGCTGCATGTAGTATGAATTGTATCCAGCTTTCATACTGTATTTATTCAAGTGTTTAACTGTAGGCTAGCCAATTGTATATATGAATGGATTATCATAAAATTCATCTGTCAAATGTGAAAGCGGTTTCACAAATACTACGAATTGTAACAGAAGGCTTAACATAAAATGATCAAATTGAGCTCTGGCAGAATTTGATCAGCTCATAGTTAAAGCAATACTATGAGCAGGCTTATAGAAATGAGATGGAAAATGTACAAGCAGTGCTAGCTGAGAGCACAGAACATGTGGAAAAGAAAGAAGACTTGCATTTATATAGCACCGTATCACATCTGTCAGAAATGTCTCAATTAATCTAATATACAGCGAATTATTTTTGAAGTGCAGCAACTGTTTTGTAGGCAAATGCTGCAGCTGTTTTGTGCGCAGAAGGATCCTCAGTGAGATGAATGGCCACTTCATCTGTTTATGGCAGTATTAGGTGAGAGAGGAGTGTAAGCCATGACATGAGGAGAACCTCCTGCTTTTCCAACAGTGACTTTGGTTATTTAATGTCTACTGAAGCACTGGAACAGGTCCATTTAATCATGAGATTTTATTTTAGCTGAATACTCAGCATCTCACGTCATCCTGTCTCACTGGCATTTCTGAAAATGAATGCAGGAAGAACATAATGACCATAATAGATATGAAAACTAACACAGCCATATGTGAAATGAAAAATAAAATAACCCATGCAGCTAAGATTTAACATTTTTTAAAGATAGTATCATTTTCATGAGATATCCCTGGAGTATTCCTCTAAATGTGTTATATCACAGAGTCTTCGGCCACGATTTTGCCAGTGCTCAGAGGGCGGGTTTGGAGGCGGGTCAGAGGTTAAAGTTGCTTTGATTGATGGCAGTTTCCGTACCCGCCGTCAACCCGCCTCCAAACAACCTTCCCAAGTGTCGCGTCCCCGATTTGCGAATGGATCCGACGCCTAGCGGCGGGAAATGGATTAAAGGCAATTACCTACCTATTACCAGGTACTTGTCAACAGTTTTCAGGCGGTTTTTCAATTTTCCAGCTTCTGCGCGGGTTTCACGATGTCCGGACAACACGCCAGGTAAGTGTGGCGTGTTGAGAGTCTGGTGTAATGTTTGTGAAAAGGAAGTGCTGTGAAGGATGCAATGTTGCACATGGTGAGTTTCAGAGCAAAGAAAATGTTGGTTACTGCATTTTTAAAACATATACAGATTTCTTTAGCTTACATGTTTTT
Source organism: Somniosus microcephalus (assembly GCF_052327205.1). Classification (NCBI taxonomy): domain Eukaryota; kingdom Metazoa; phylum Chordata; class Chondrichthyes; order Squaliformes; family Somniosidae; genus Somniosus; species Somniosus microcephalus. The sequence goes on from NC_140991.1 coordinate 108,222,849, forward strand.
AAATCCAACTATATGTCCAGTGCCACCTCATTGGTGCAACCTCTCTCACTAGTGACAGATTGCTTCTGTCATCTCACCTGCAGCTGCCATCTATTCCAGCATATGGAGGGAGTCATTGGAGAACTTGGGTGCAAGAGTTCACCTTTGTGCAGTGATTGTCAATGTTTTCAGCACCTCAATGCTGTCAAACACTGAGAAATCAACTGTCAAAATAAAATTGTGCATGGTCCCTTTAAGGAAACTGACAGACGATGCATCATCAAATGACGTCATTAGACCCGCTTCCTGTTAATTGGCCGGTAAGGGCAGGCTTAACAAGGCCAATCAAGGGAAAAATCACGTCTGTGGAGCAGAGGCAGCTGGGGGCGGGACCGGAACCTGGAAATCAGCTGACCCACACCCATCCCGACATGAGGAGAAAATCGCGGCCTTCAAGTCTGCAGCCTGGCTCCCTCATGATGGACCCTAACTCATTTTATGATGTTTTGGACGGCTGAAGGCCTGACCCACGCAGAAGCCCATCACCATAATTAGGAGTCTCCAAACCAAGTTACTGAAGAAACTAAATGTTAAATTTCTAATTTGCCCAATATAAAGTGCACATACTCTGCCACTGGGCACATACTCCACTTGCCTGAGCCCAGAGAACTTTAAGACAGGTTGGCAGGACTGAGGCACAGGGACCCAAAGTGTGCAGAGGTTACTGTTGGAGTTTAAACAGCTAAAACTATGCAGTTAACCTGCATAGAATAGAGAATACTGGTGAGCTTCCCACTGCCTTTCCAGCTAGGACCAGCATGTTAGTGCATGGGCTTACAGAGTTATCTGGAACAAAGTGGGAAGAATCCCAGCCCCCAGTTCCCTTTACGTTTTGATATAAGTATTGGGCACAGTTGGATGAAAATAAAACACTTTATTTAGACCCACCAAAGCCAGTTATCATGCCAGACAACATCTCTTGCTGGGAGAAAATACAATACACCATGATGGAAATAGGTCTGTTTCTGTTCTATTTGTCATACAGCTGACTTAAGCAACTTGAACCAAATAAATTCCATTCCATACAAAATACAACTTATGTTACTGGTTGGCATATTTATTGTTGTGGAAACTGTGCATCACCGAATCTAATTTCAATACAATTCTTTAAACCTGTAAGTATATCTCACTCTTCAAAACAGAAAATGCTGGAAATACTCAGCAGGTCAGGCAGTATCTGTGGAGAGAGAAACAGAGTTAACATTTCAGGTCAATTGTTAAGTCCGTGAATGATTGAGACACGGACTAGCAGGAGAGAAACAAACAAATCTTTACTGGTGAAAGGCATAAACAAAACTAACCAACAGAGGCTCTCTAGCGCCTTTTATACAGGGGTGGTCACTGCCGTTATTGCAGTCTGAGACCAGTTATTCTCTTAAAGGTACATACACAACAATTCCTCCCCTTTTAGATAAACAGTACATAACATTCATTTAACACTAATGATAATGAATTACAATCACAATTACTGTTGCTAGATACATTGGTTAAGTTTAAACAATTATAAGTTCAGTCTTTGAGGAGGCTTCCTGATTCTGTCTGGATAATGCCTCTTTGGAGTATCAGGTTCTTCTGGCAATGTTGAGTCAAAATCAATGTCGTTGTTTGGTTCATCTGCTTCCAATATTACCGGTTCTGCGGTAGCTGCAATTGGAACATCGATTTAATTACCAGGTGTATCAGATCGTGGTGTGGAGTTGACGTTTTCCAGTGACTCTAGAATCTGGTCAGCATGGCGTCTTACAATGCTCTCCCCAACGTCCACGGTATACATGAGAGGTCCTTGTCATGTACAAATCATTCCTGGCTGCCATTTCTCAGTGCGGTAGTCCCGGGCCAAAACTGGTTGACCTATCTTAAAACTCCTGGTCGGCCTTTCATTCATATTCTGAAGCTGCCTGTTCTCCACATCTCTTCGGACGTTTGGCTTAACCAAATCCAAGCGGCATCGTAGTCTTCGATTGAAGAACATCATGGCTGGAGTTTGGTTGGTAACCGCATGTGTCACATTCCGGTAGGCAAACAAGAAGTTGTCCACTTTGTGTTGTAGGGGTATATCTTCATTACACATTGCCTTGATAGCCTTCTTGAATGTTTGGACAAACCTCTCGGCCAATCCATTAGTGGCTGGATGATATGGGGCAGATGTGTAATGCTTAACACCATTGTTCTTTAAGAACCTCCGGAACTCTTCAGACACAAACTGTGGTCCATTGTCAGAGCAAATTTGTTCAGGCAGCCCATTCCTGGCGAATATGGTTCGTAAAACTGCGATAGTTTTTTCCGTGGTGGTTGAGGACATTTTTATTACCTCTGACCACTTTGAATGTGCATCCACCGCAATTAAAAACATCGAGTCCATGAAGGGACCAGCAAAATCAATGTGCACCCTTTGCCATGGAGATGAGGGCCACTCCCATGGATGCAGAGGAGCTTGTGGTGGGGCGTTTTGGACCTTCTGGCATCCTGTACAGCTCTTGGTCATCTCTTCGATTTCTTTATCGATTCCCGGCCACCACACAAACTCTCTGGCTAAGCTCTTCATTTTTACCCCACCCAGATGACCCTCATGAAGCTCATTGAGCACTCTATCCGTCAACTTAGGTGGAATTACTACTCTGGATCCACACATCAAGGTTCCTCTGCACACTGACAGCTGTTCTCTTCTTGACGAAAATGCTGGCAGCAGTGGTTCGCCATGTGCTGGCCATCCCTTCACCGTTAAATCATAGACCCGTGATAGTGTCGGGTCATTCCGTGTTTCCTTTTCTATGTTTGCATTCGTCACAGGGAGACATTCGACTATGGTCGAGTGGAATAACTCCATTGGATCCACTGCAAGGTCTTCTTCTTCCACCGTCGGCAACGGTAGACGTGACAATCCATCAGCATTTCCATGCTGTTTAGTTCCCCTGTACTCGATGTCATATTGGTGTGCCCCTAGGAAAAGGGACCATCTCTGCAGCCGTTGTGCTGTCATTATCGGTACGCCCTTCTGAGGGTTGAAAATGGAGACAAGAGGTTGATGATCGGTTAGTAGAGTAAATTTTTGACCGTGCAGATAGTGATTGAACTTCTTCACCCCCCACACTAGGCTGAGGGCCTCTCTGTCAATCTGGGCGTAGTTACGCTCAGCAGAAGTTAACGAGCGTGACGCAAAAGCTATCGGCCTCTCCAAACCATTAAGGAATTTATGTGACAGTACCGCCCCAATGACGTAGGGAGACGCATCACACGCCAGCTTGATTGGCAGTGCTGGGTTGTAGTGAGCCAATACTTCCTTCGAAGTGATTAAGTCCTTACTCTTCTGAAAAGCACGTTTACAATCATCGCTCCATTTCCATGCTACCCCCGTTCGTAGCAGGGCGTTCAGTGGATGCAGAATTGTCGACAAATTCGGCAAAAACTTATGATAGTAATTCACCAACCCGAGGAATGACCTCAGTTGCGACACATTTTCAGGCGCTGGGGCCTTAACAACCGCTTCAATTTTGTCAGGGGACTTATGTAACCCCTCTTCATCAATCACGTGGCCACAATATGATATCTGTTTCTTAAAAAATTCGCACTTGGGGCGGTTGGCTCACAGCCCACGTTCCCGTAGTCTAGTGAGTGTAGTGTATGTACCCGTCTACTTTTAAGAGAACTATTGTATGTAACCGTTCACCTTTAAGAGAACTATTTTAGGTGTGGCACTACTTTGTTTGGCTTCTGTATACGGTAATACCGACGGTGACCACACCAGTATAGAAGTGTTGTGCCAGGAGTTATTGGGCAGATTCGCCCTGACCTTCGAATAGTAAAGTCCTGTTTTAAGTTACTCTTGGAGTCTGTGTATTTATTAACTAAACAACCCACAGACTTTACAGTGGCGACGAGTCCGATCGTACCCTGTGGCAACAATACTTTCGAAGCAGTTAACGAGCGTCGAGAAGAGGCAACCACCCTCGTCGTTCTGCTGGGAGAAAACTCGAGGCTGCAGCAATAGAAAGGAGGAAGAATTTAGCGACAAAGACTTCCATCAGCAACAGGCACTGACTGTCCCTTCTGCCACAGTGAGGAGTGAGCCGATCAGCACGAGAAGCAAGGCGGCCACGGTGACTGTGAGTAAGGGAAAAGTAAAAAGAATAACCGGAGGATAAGGGCGGTGCACTCGACCACGGTCGAGGGGGAAAGGAGCCGGACAGAAGTCGGGCCCAGAGGCGCTGAGACGGGGGCAGCGTGGAGCAAGGAAGCCGCGGTACTAATAGGCTGGGGATGCAATGGCGTCGTGAGACAGCTAGACCGCGACCGGTGAAAAAGGCCGGGCAGCGACCGAAGCCACGAAGCGCTGCGACCGGGAGCGTAGGCGCGGGAAGAGATAAACTCAGCCGCAGCCGGGGAGGGAAGCACCGGACTGCGAGACGGCTGGGAGAGGCGTTTGGGAGCCGAGCGAGCGGGAGAGGCAGAGCCGACCAAGGGAGACTGCGCGAGAGCCAGTCCAGCGGCTGAAACTGTTCTCCGTCAACGGGGTGTACCCAGCGCCGGTAGAGCCGAGAGAGCGGGAGAGAGACCGAGCCCGAGCAAGGGGAACTGAGCAAGAGCCAGCCCAGCGGCTGAACCTGTTCGCCGTCAACGGGGTGTACCCAGCGCCGGTTGCCCTGCCGAGAAAAGGGAAAGCCCTGAAGCCGACGCGCAGGCTGTGAACCTGAAAGCCAGCGGCCGTCGCCTGTGGGGGAAAGTGTACCCCTCCCGCTAGGGAAGCCGCCATTAGGCGGGGAAGAAGACAGAAGCGGGAAACCGCCATTGAAGTGGGCGGGGAGAGAAGATAAGCGCGGGAAACCGCCATTTTCGCGGGAAAACCGCCATCTTAGGAAAAAAAAAAAAATAATAAGTTAAAGAAATAATTCGGGGTGTTATCAGAAAGAGAGAAAGATGCCTAAGCGTGGTAACATCAACGATTTTAATGCCGAGGTAGAAGACTGGGCCACGTACGTGGAACGCATCGAGATCTATTGTGAGGCCAATAAAATAGAAGAAGATGACAAAGCTATAACCTTGCTAAACTCGATGGGCGCGAAGACATACGGGCTCTTGAAGCATCTACTATCACCAGCTAAACCGGCGGATCAGACTTTCAATGATATTGTGGCTGTTCTGAAGGATCACTTGAACCCCACACCGTTGATGTTGGCGGAACGATTCAAATTCTACGCGAGAACGCAACGGAAAGACGAAAGCAACGCAGAATACTTGGTCGAACTGCGTAGACTAGCGAAATACTGCCAGTTTGGAGGGAATCTGACAGAGGCATTGCGAGACAAGTTCGTGTGCGGGTTGGCAAAGGAAGGAACGCAAAAGCGACTACTCGAAGAGAACGACCTTACACTTGACAGGGCTGTCCTTATTGCAGCATCGCACGAAGCCGCAGCGAAGGGAACTGCGGAAATGCAGCTAAAGACAGCAGCACTAAGTGTGGATCAAATTACCTCGACAACAACAAAATGCTATCGTTGTGGGAAGACAACACACGACCAGAACCAATGCTGGTTTAAGAACCAGGAATGTAGGAAATGTGGCAACTGGGTCACATAGCTAAGGTATGCCAGTCAGGGAAGAAGACCAACAACCAAAGGACCAACAACCAAAGGAAGCCATCACAGGAAAAGTACAACAAGGTACACAAGGTGGCTGAGAAGAGTTCAGACGAACAGAATTCAGACTCAGACCCAAACGGCCAGGAGCTGGGTAGTCTGAGAATTCACAATGTGAGTAAGGAAGCTGACCTACAAACTATCTGGGTCATGCTAAAAATAGCTGGAATCCAAGTGAAAATGGAGTTGGACACTGGATCAGCTCTATCAGTCATAAATCGAAGGGATTACCACCGGCTATTCTCACATATACCCTTAAGAGATACCAAGTTCGTATTGCAGACATACACGGGGCATAAAGTATACCCCATGGGAAAGATAAGAGTCAAAGTGAGAGATAGGGGTAAAGAACACCCAAGAATGAACTTATACGTACTACATGAGGGAGGACCACCACTTCTAGGACGGGAGTGGATCAAGAAAATAGACATGGAATGGCACTATCTAAAAGCCATAACGAGTGAGGACTCGGTGCAGACAATCAGCTCAGATTCTGAAACGGATGACGATAAGACCAACCCAAACATGAAAGACAAGGCTGAAATGGACTTGCCGACGAAGGTTGGAAAAACGAAGGCATGCATAAAGGCTTGTGCTCCAGAGAAGAACAAAGTTTCAGAGCAGAACTCCACTGAACAACGACAACCTAGTTTGACAGAAAATTCTGAGCCTGTTCAAGTTACGGACATATCCATGACGGAAGAACACCGAGCTCGGACTCAAACATATTTCAAATTACGACAACAATTAGAACAATTGAGTTACCGTCTCGTACAAGAGATGAAAACAATGAAAAAGTTCTATGACACCGAATGGGAGAATCTGGAAAGACAACAGAAGCAGCTAGCTCAAGCAGAGAGCGACCATAGAGCCATCATGACCAATTACCGATCACATCTCCCTTATGCTGTTCAGGAGTTAGAATATTTGCAGAAAGAAGCAAATGAAGAGAAATCTTCAGGAAGCCAGGATTTTATTCCAGTTCTTCTCTACGACTCCTTACAAGCAGAGGGTGAGAAGTTGAAAGAACAGTATGAACAGGCCCAGGCTACAATTCTGGAAGGGGTTAACTCGGCAACCTCCGAAAAGCTAGTTTCAGTGGAAGCATATGAGCAACTGAAGGTTGAACATGAGCAAGAAGTCCAAAGGCTGCAGGAAATTCTTGATGAGCTCAAGGCCAAGACAAACTCATCGGTAGAAGTTCCATCCATAGATGAGAAATTAGAGGTGAAAGACAGGGCAGAACATGAAAGACAAGATGTACAAGAACTCATAAAAATATTAAAGGAAACCCAAGACAAATATGGGGCGGCAATGACCGAGATTCAACAACTTGAAGAACAGATTCAACTGGGAATCCGTTCAATGGAAGAAAAGGGAACTGTAAGAAACACAGAGACTGTAAGAATGGCCTCTGAACATGAGCTAGAGAGCATCAAGGCGCAACTTCTCCGAGCGCTGAAAGCCAAAGTACAAGAGGAAAAGAAGGTGAAAGCATTGGAGGAAAAGGTGGATGAAATGGAGAAGACTCTGACCCACAGTGTTCCCGTGGAAGAGTTAACGGTCAGCCAACTCCTTCATATGCTGAAGGACAAGACTCTACAATGGGAACAATCTGAACACGAGCTTCAATCTTCAAAGGGAAGGAGTTCGGAGCTCTCAAAAGTTATGGAAATAGCTGAGGTTGCAACACAGATTTTACAGGGATGCCAAAAGTACGCTGAATCACGTCAATGTGAACAGCAGAATGTTGAAACAGCTGCTCCAGTAGAAGGATTGAATAGCCTGATCAATCAATCCCCGAGGGAAGGGGAAGTGTTGAAATCACAAACGAGGTCATTAGTGAAGGATTTGCAGGAAACCCAGGAAGAGCGGGATGAATATGAATGCATGCAGAAGTCTCTTCAGGAAAGATGTCTAGGGAGGGAACAACAGTCGGCTAACGTCCAGTTGGGTAAGGAAGAAGTAGCAGGCCCTCTCGCTAGACTAGCTCAGGACGACACCGAATATTACCATGACCTGTTGAGTGACACGGAATATTACGATGACTTGGTCTGCCCAGCTTGTGATGAAAACTCCCAAAGTGCAGAAATCAGGATGAAGCACTTAAAGTCTAAGGAACATAGGGAGATGGTGGCGCTACAGCTGGCAGCGGATAAGGGAGCCCCGAGAGTCTCCAAGAAGCAGAAAAGAAAAAGACGAAGCAGAAGACGATAACCATCTAAATCATTATCACTTCTATCAGATCATGCACGTGGGCCCTACGAAGGGGGCCAAATCAGTTGGAAAGTAGGAAAAATTACCAAGGCAGTCCAGCTGTTTGTAAAAGTCAGCACTGCTGGTTCAGCAGGACGGAAGTTCAAGCTGTTAAGCCAAGGGAAAGACTATTGGATGAGTCACGCTAGAAATGTGAACCGGCTACACCACAGAGATGTTGTTCGGACCGAGTCAAGGCCAGAGACTGAATCTGTGAACTGTTCCCGCAGAGACTGAATCTGTGAACTGTTTCCCGCAGAGACTATAACTGTGAATTGTTTTACATGAAGTTGATTATATGTTATGTTTAATGGGGAATAAGTATGTTGTAAGCTAAAAAGGGAGGATTGTAGTGGATGTACCCGTCTACCTTTAAGAGAACTATTGTATGTAACCGTTCACCTTTAAGAGAACTATTTTAGGTGTGGCACTACTTTGTTGGCTTCTGTATATGGTAATACCGACGGTGACCACACCAGTATATAAGTGTTGTGCCAGGAGTTATTCGGCAGATTCGCCCTGACCTTCGAATAGTAAAGTCCTGTTTTAAGTTACTCTTGGAGTCTGTGTATTTATTAACTAAACAACCCACAGACTTTACAGTGAGCACCTGTTCTAGGTTGTTAAGGTGTTCACTGTCATCTTCACCTGTTACAAGGATGTCGTCCAAGTAACACTGAGTCTCCGGAATCCCTTGCAGGACTTGTTCCATCGCTCTTTGCCATATCGCCGGAGCCGATGCTACTCCGAATACCAATCAATGATATTGGTAAAGACCTTTGTGAGTGTTTATCGTGAGATACTTCCTAGAGGACTCTTCAACCTCCATCTGCAAATATGCTTGTGCTAGGTCAATTTTTGTAAAACGCTTCCCTCCAGACAGTGAGGCGAAGATGTCTTCTATCCTTGGAAGAGGATATTGTACTGTGTGAAGGACAGGGTTCACCGTCACCTTGAAATCCCCACAGATGCGAATCTTCCTTGGCTCTCCGGACTTATTGCTTCACGTTTTTTTCATGACAGGAATGATGGGTGTCGCCCACTCGCTCCAGTCGACCTTAGACAACACGCCCGCCTTCTCCAGATTCTCCAGCTCTGCCTCGACGGCTGGGCGAATTGCATATGGTACCGGTCTCGCTTTGAAAAACTTGGGAACTGCATTCTCTTCTATTTTTAACGAGACGGTTACACCTTTAAGCGTGCCCAGTTCTTGTTGAAATACCTCTTTGGCGTTAGCTAAGATTGTTGACAATCGTCCAGGAGTGACGTCTTCATCTTTTTTACCGTCCACCGTCATTGCATGAATGGAATGCCAATCTAAGTTTATCTTCCTGATCCATTCCCATCCCAATAACGGTGGTCCACCATTTGGCAGTATGTAGAGATACAATTTCCGTATTTTCTTGCCATTGTATTCGACAGGCACCCTTATTTTTCCTCTGGGGTATACTTTTTGCCCCGTATACGTCGTCAAGACGATGGATGTCTCTCTCAAGGGTATGTGTGAAAATAGCCGCTCATAGTCTCGTCGATTCATGACGGTTAGCGCTGATCCTGTATCCAATTCCATTTTAACTTGGGACCCTGCTATCGTGAGGGTGACCCAAATGGTTCGGTGATCCTCTTTTGCGATTACATTGTGAAGTTTGAGACAGCTTAATCTCCTGTTCTCGGATTCACTATCGCTCATCTGGTCTTCGGAACTACTGTCCGTCATCCTTTGTACTTTCTTGTACGGTTCCTTAGTAGCCTTTTTGTTGTCGCTGGTCTTCTTCCCAGACCTACAAACTCGTGCAATGTGTCCAATCTTCCTGCATTGTCTGCATATTTTGTCTTTGGACCAGCAGTCCTTCTGGTCATGGTTAGTTCTGCCGCAGCGATAACATTTTGCAAATCCCCGTGTCATTTCGTGGGTGCTGTATTCCTGTGGTTTTTGTTGAATTTCTGCAGCTCCCCTGGCTGCTGCTTCATACGATACTGCCACGCTGAAAGCCTTATCTAGCGTCAGCTCTTTTTCTGCGAGTAACTTCTTCTGTGTTCCTTCACTCAGGAGTCCACAGACAAATTTGTCCCGTAGGGTATCTGCCAGTCCTGCTCCGAACTGGCAGTGCTTTGATAGCTTGCGTAGTTCCGCAAGATACTCAGCATTGCTCTCATCTTTGTGCTGAGTTCTCCTGTGGAATTTAAATCTTTCTGCTATCAACAGCGGTGCAGGGTTTAAGTGCTCCTGTAGAACAGCAACAATTTCGTTAAAACTCTTCGCCTTCGGTTTGGCTGGAGTAATCAGATCCCGCAATAGGCCGTACATTCTAGCGCCCATTACGTTTAGCAATATTGATGCCTTTTTCCCCTCCGCTATTTCATTTGCCTCGAAATATACCTCGACTCTTTCCACATACGTGGTCCAGTCCTCTAATGTATTATCAAAAGCAGTGATACAGCCAGTCTTCGGCATCTTGCAATTCTAAAATGGCGCCTCCCGCGCTTTGCCTTCTTCTCTGATTTAACAAAATGGCGCCTCCCGCGCTTTTCCTTCTTCCCCGCTGTTGTTAGCGCTGCTTTCCACGGTTTCTTGCGCGTATTCTTTTTCTTTTATTATTTTCCCGTCGTGGAGCGGACCCTCTGGAACACTTCCCTCCCTCTTCTGAGGTCCGAGCGCTGCCCAGCTTCGAAACACCGGCCGCGCCCTGTATGCTCCACCCTCTCTCTCTCTCCTTGCTTCCCGACTCGCTGCCCAGCCCCGTTGCAGCCCAGGAAGGATCAGAGCACTACCTGCCACCAGCCCAATTAGCTGGGAAACCACGGACCGAGGAACCCAGCCTGGCTCTGGAAAGTCACTCCTGCAAAGCATTGAACCCGATGATTGACGGTCGACGCCCGTTCCTCGAGTTTCAATGGACTCTATTTTTTTTTTTTTTTCTTCCGACCTTCAATGTCGTCGGAGCTGCTGCTGAGTTGCAGGTAAGTTCTTTCTAACTCGTCGCCAGTGTTAAGTCCGTGAATGATTGAGACACGGACTAGCAGGAGAGAAACAAACAAATCTTTACTGGTGAAAGGCATAAACGAAACTAACCAACAGAGGCTCTCTAGCGCCTTTTATACAGGGGTGGTCACTGCCGGTATTGCAGTCTGAGACCAGTTATTCTCTTAAAGGTACATGCACAACATCAATGACCTTTCATCAGTATTTCCAGCATTTTCTGTTTTTATTTCAGATTTCCAGCATTTTGCTTTTGGGATCATATTCTCTTAAGAACATAAGAACATAAGAAAGCAGGAGTAGGCCAATCGGCCCCTCGAGCCTGCTCCGCCATTCAATAAGATCATGGCTGATCTGATCCTAACCGCCAATCTACTATCACTGAACCATCTCCTGAATTTAACAGAATTAGACACATGAAATAGGAGCAGGATCAGGCTACATGGCCCCTGGGCCCGCTCCGCTACCCACAGGGCCATGACCGATCCGAACCTAGACTCATGTCCAAATTCCTGCCCGTTCCCCGTAACCCGTTATTCCCTTTACTTCTAGGAAACTGTCTATTTCTGTTTTAAATTTATGTAATGATGTAGCTTCTACAGCTTTTTGGGGCAGCATATTCCATGGACCTACCACCCTCTGAGTGAAGTAGTTCCTCCTCATCTCAGTTTTGAAAGAGCAGCCCCTTATTCTAAGACTATGCCCCCTAGTTCTAGTTTCACCCATCATCGGGAACATCTTCCCCACATCCACCCGATCCAACCCCTTCACAATCTTATATGTTTCAATAAGATCGCCTCTCATTCTTCTGAACTCCAATGAGTAGAGTCCCAATCTACTCAACCTCTCCTCATATGTCCATCCCCTCATCCCCGGGATTAACCGAGTGAACCTTCTTTGTACTGACTCGAGAGCAAGTATGTCTTTTCTTAAGTATGGACACCAAAACTGTACGCCGTATTCCAGGTGCGGTCTCACCAATACCTTGTACAACTGAAGCAATACCTCCCTATTTTTATATTCTATCCCCCTAGCAATGAAAGCCAACATTCCATTGGCCTTCTTAATCACTTGCTGCACCTGCATACTAACCTTTTGAGTTTCGTGCACCAGGACCCCCAGATCCCTTTGCACTTCAGTACTTTCCAGTTTCTTGCCATTAAGATAATAACTTGCTCTACGATTTTTCCTGCCAAAGTGCATAACCTCACACTTTCCAGTATTGTATTCCATCTGCCAAATCTCTGCCCACTTACTTAGTCTGTCTATGTCCCCTTGCAGGTTTTTTATGTCCTCCTCACTCACTACTTTCCCTCCCATCTTAGTATCATCTGCAAACTTTGATATGTTACACTCGGTCCCCTCCTCCAAATCGTTAATATAGATTGTCAAGAGTTGGGGACCCAGCACTGACCCCTGTGGAACACCACTAGTTACTGATTGCCAGTCCGAGAATGAACCATTTATCCCAACTCTCTGCTTTCTGTTAGATAGCTAATCCTCTATCCATGCCAGAATATTACCCCCAATCCCGTGATTTTTTATCTTAAGCAATAATCTTTTGTGTGGCACCTTGTCAAATGCCTTTTGGAAGTCTAAATACACTACGTCCACTGGTTCCCCTTTATCCACCCTATATGTTACTTCCTCAAAGAACTCCAGCAAATTTGTCAAACATGACTTCCCCTTCATAAAACCATGCTGACTTTGTCCTATTAAATTATGATTATCCAAATGTCCTGTTACTGTCTCTTTAATAATGGACTCCAATGTTTTACCTACTACAGATGTTAGGCTAACCGGTCTATAATTTCCAGCCTTCTGTCTACTGCCCTTTTTAAATAAGGGCGTTACATTAGCAGTTTTCCAGTCTGCCGGGAACTTTGCTGATTCCAGGGAGTTTTGGAAAATGATTACCAATGCATCCACAATCCCTACCGCCACTTCCCTCAAGACCCTAGGATGTAAGCCATCAGGTCCAGGTGATTTATCTGCCTTGAGTCCCATTATTTTACCGAGTACCACTTCCTTAGTGATTTTGATCGTGTTTAGCTCCTCCCCCCCTATAGCCCCCTGTTTGTCCAGTGTTGGGATATTCTTAGTGTCTTCTACTGTAAAGACTGATACAAAATATTCATTCAGTGTTTTTGCCATCTCCATATTTCCCACCATTAATTTCCCGGTCTCATCCTCTAAGGGACCAACATTTACTTTAGCCACCCTTTTTCTTTTTATATAACTATAAAAACTCTTACTATCTGTTTTTATATTTTTTGCTAATTTACTTTCATAATCTATCTTCCCTTTCTTAATCAATCTTTTTGTTACTTTTTGCTGTCTTTTAAAGTTTTCCCAATCCTCTATGCTCCCACTAGATTTGGCTACCTTATATGCCCTTGTTTTTCGTCGAATACTATCCTTAATTTCTTTACTTAGCCACGGATGGCTGTCTTTTCTTTTACACCATTTTCTTCTCAGTGGAATATATTTTTTTTGGAAGTTGTAAAATAACTCCTTAAATGTACACCACTGATCATGTATCTTCTTACCCTTTAATCTATTTTCCCAATCCACTCTACTCAATTCCGCTCTCATACCTTCATAGTCTCCTTTATTCAAGCTTAGCATGCTTGTTTGAGATCCAACCTTCTCACCCTCTAATTGAATGGGCCAGTAATTCTTTTCCCAACGCGTGAGTACGGACAGGGTACTCACGCGTGGGCCCGTTGGAAGTGCCGGATTTCAGCATGCAAAGCACATGCGCGGGAAACCGGCATTTCCTCCAAGGGGTTCAGAGGTCCAACGCGTGTGCGCAGGACTCTGCGCGCACGCGTTGAACTTCCTTCTTTTTGACAGGTTTGCCCGTGTGCAAGGGCCTGAACTTTTTAGACATATAAAAAGGAGGCGTAAGAACTTGATTCTTGAAGGTAAGTGGTCTATTATTTATAATTATAACATTTTTTCCACAGCTTTATTGTTTTTAAGGACTTTACAGTAAGGTAAGTTTATTTTTAGACCCGATTTCATAAAAAATTATTTTTTTCAAAAATTTGTTTAATTGTTTAAAATAGTTTTTTAAAGTTATTTATAGTTTATTTAATTATTGGGATGTTTTTTAAAATTTTATTTAAAGTTAAACTAGTCTTTTAGGCGCCCGTACTTTTCATGAGTTTGACAGTTCTTACTCTCAAACTCATGAATGCAAGTTTCCCCTCCCCTGATTGGCTGCACAGTGCTCACCTGATCCCAGCCGGCACATCGCACTAACTACGCCGCTGGATCAGGCAAGCACAGCGCGCCGACATCTGAACTGGGCCAGTGACAGGAATTCCAAGCAGGCCCAGGCTTCAGATGTCGGCGCGCCGGGTGAGTGCACATCGGGGGCTTGCACGCGTGGCAAGCCCCCGATCCTAATTTCTGGCCCAATGTCTGACAACTGAAGTCAATGGCTGCCATTTTCATTACCTGGGCGGGTTGGATGCGGGCGGTCGGCATAGTGGGTTGGAACCGCGTTCTTCTTCTTATCCTGCTCCTCAGAGTGACTTTCCATTAATGGCGCCTATTAAGGCAGGCCTGCACATTTCCCGGCCCTATTAAATGGCGCGGGTCTGATGACGTCATCGATGACTCATTTCCAACCGGGATATTTACAGGCTCCTTGGCCACATCGCATTTGAAGGTTCATCTAGGAGTGTGCGGGCAGTACATATCACCCTCTGATTATTGCTCAGCCTTGAAGAGATGGCTTCACAAAGACAGAGGGCTGCACCAGGTTTTCAGATGACTCCCTACATGTTGTTGTGGAGGGAGTCAGAGCCCACAAGGTGGTCCTCTTTCCTGCTGATGGGCGCAAGAGACCTCCCCAGGAGACAAAAAGAGCCTGGCTTCAAATTGCAGAGGAGGAGAACAGCAGGGATGTCGTAAGGCAGACCTGGGTGCAGTGCCGGAAGCGCTTCAATGATCTCATGAGATTAGGAAAGGTGAGAGCAAAAAAAAACTCACCTTCATCCTGCTGTGTCTCTCAGCACATCCCCATCACTCTGCCTTCCCAACCCTACTGCTACACATCATTATTCACACCAACATACCTTGCACATCCACCCATTCCTCGCTCTTTATCTACATTATCACATCCCCATCTGACTAACCACACCTCACACTCACCCTCACCCTAATGCAATCATACCCGATCCAAATCCTCCAGCCAACCCCCGATCCCTGACCCCCTCCCCGCTGATCCCTACCCCCCTCCATCCCTGATCCTCTCCTGCTGTTCCCCGATCCCCCCCACCCCGTGATCCCCGACCGAGCAAGCCGATCCCCAAATCCCCAACCCCACCAACCCCCCCTCGCCCCCGCGATCCCAAACCGAGGCAGCCATTCCTCGATCATAAACTTTGGATTCATTCAAGATACAGTGATATGATGATAGGATTAGAAGGGTTTTCTTTGGATGGATGTGCTTAGATGGGCCGAATGGCCTCTGTTATCTGTGTTTACTTTGTGAACTGAAAACAAAGTAACTAGAACTGCCTGTATCTAAGGATTAATATTGCAATGTTTATGCTTTGGCAATTGCGACCACAATTCTGTCCCTAACATAATAAATGATACATAGCAAAGTGAATTGTAGTTGATTGAGAGAAGGCAGGGTATAAAATTGTAAGCAGTTTTGCACATTATTATCAATTCCACTTTATAATAATCAGCTATCAGGAAGAAGCATTTTTGTAAATGTCTTATGACAGGAAGCATTTGTGCTTTGAAAGCCATAAATGTTGTTCAGCATTGAAAGTATTAAAAATGAATTTTAATTAACTTAGGTCACCAAAGCTTCCGGCTCATTACTGATCATTAGGAGAGAAATCACTTATCGCAGCAGTGTTTATTTAAGAGCCAGTCCATTGTTCATATTAAATGAGCTTCTCCTGAAAGTAGGACTGTGAAGCTTACATATCACTAGACGATAGTGACAAGACGTAAGGACATGGCATCCTTAAATGTATTTATTTCAAAAGTGTTAATACAGTAGAGATTGCTTCTTGGTGCGTATCCTATCTGAGATATGAAACTGCGCTGATTCCAGGCCACAGTCAAGTCTAGTTTGTAGGTTTCGTTGAATGATTCTTATTTTGTCCCAAGTTTCTGTTCAATGAGTCCAGTCTTTTTACATTCCTGTTGCTTTTCACCTTAATGCTTCAGATAGCATGAATGCAAGACTGTTACCATGTTTACAAATCGAGGAAGCCGAATGATCGTGACTTTATTTATGATGATGTTGATCACATCTATCATTCAAATGTATTATTTAATATTAGTTACAATAAAGATGATGGATCTTTTATGCATTGGAGCCATTAGAATTGCAACAGATATAACATATGTTGTATAGTAAACTTCCTAAAGGGTGAAAGGCTCCCAAGACCCCACACCTTCCTGCTAACTGCATAATCCCATTGGAAATCCCCTCACACACAGAATAGAAAACCCTTACATACCCCTCGTCCCAGCCCCTACCCCCCACTGCGCTTGACCAGTGAAAACCCTGCCAGCATACCTCCTGGCTAAAGTAGCATTTACACTCCATCCCCAGTCAGGCATAATTCCCACTATTAATCTCTCCCCTAGCTTAGACGAAGCTCGGGGTGAAGCAGACATTGCTATCGGGGGGGAGGAGTGTGAAATATTAGATGAAATAAACATAGTGAGAGAGGAAGTATTAAGGGGTTTAGCAGCTTTAAAAGTGGATAAATCCCCAGGCCCAGATGAAATGTATCCCAGGCTATTAAGTGAAGCAAAAGAGGAAATAGCAGAGGCCCTGACCATAATTTTTCAATCCTCTCTGGCTTCAGGTGTGGTGCCAGAGGACTGGAAGACTGCTAATGTTGTACCCTTGTTTAAAAAGGGAGAAGAGGATAGACCATGTAATTACAGACCAGTCAGCCTAACCTTGGTGGTGGGAAAATTATTGGAAAGAATTCTGAAGGACAGGATAAATCTTCATTTAGAAAGACACGGATTAATCGAGGATAGTCAGTATGGATTTGTTAAGGGAAGGTCGTGTCTGACAAACTTGATTGAATTTTTTGAGGAGGTAACAAGAAGGGTAGATGAGGGTAGTGCATTTGATGTAGTGTATATGGACTTTTGCAAGGCTTTTGATAAGGTTCCACATGGCAGAATGGTCACAAAGTTAAAAGCCCATGGGATCCAGGGCAAAGTGTCAAGTTGGATTCAAAACTGGCTCTGAGACAGGAAGCAGAGGGTAATGGTTCATGGGTGTTTTTGTGACTGGAAAGCTGTTTCCGGTGGGGCTCAGTGCTAGGTCCCTTGCTTTTTGTGGTATATATCAATGACCTATATCACTAGGAGTGGGCCTTTGGCGTAGTGGTAGCATCCCCGCCGCTGGGCCAGAAGGCGTAGGGTTTCGAACCGCGCTCCAGACAGTCCCGGCAAGTGGAGTCGGCGCTCCGGCTCTAAATTCTGGGTTGACATCCAGCGGGATACTTGCGTCCGTGGGTGTGGGTGGCCCCCCCCCTCATATGGGTTGTGGGAGCCCGTAAAACCCTCCCACCATAGGACTAACCACCCTAATGGCTGGTACGAAGATGGTTACGGTCACGGAAGGAGCGTTAATCGCGGCCAGAAATCCTTCCACCACTTCATACAGTTCCCCAAAGGGAACAGTGTGAAGACACGTACGACGATGACCTATATCACTAAGGAAATAGTACTCGGTAAAATAATGGGACTCAAAGACGACAAGTCCCATGGACCAGATGGCCTGCATCCCAGGGTCTTAAAAGAAGTGGCTGCAGAGATGGTGGATGCATTGGTTGCAATCTACCAAAATTCCCTGGACTCTGGAGAGGTTCCAGCAAATTGGAAAACTGCAAATGTAACACCCCTATTTAAGAAAGGAGGGAGACAGAAAGCAGGAAACTATAGACCAGTTAGCCTAACATCTGTCGTTGGGAAAATGCTGGAGTCCTTCATTAAGGAAGCAGTAGCAGGGCATTAAGAAAAACATACTGCAGTCAAACAGAGTCAGCATGGTTTTATGAAAGGGAAATCATGTTTAACAAATTTGCTGGAGTTCTTTGAGGATGTAACAAGTAGGGTGGACAAGGGTGAGCCAGTAGATGTGGTATATTTGGATTTCCAGAAGGCATTCGATAAGGTGTCACATAAAAGGTTACTGCATAAGATAAGAGCTCACGAAGTTGGGGGTAATATATTAGCATGGATGGATAGAGAATTGGCTAACTAACAGAAAGCAGAGAGTCGGGATAAATGGGTCATTTTCTGGTTGGAAAATGGTAAATAGTGGGGTGCCACAAGGATCGGTGCTGGGGCCCCAACTATTTACAATCTACATTAATGACCTGGATGAAGGGATCAAGTGTAATGTAGCCACGTTTGCAGATGATACAAAGATGGGTGGGAAAGCAAGTTGTGCAGAGGACTCAAAGAATCTGCAAAGGGATATAGACAGGCTAGGTGAGTGGGAAAACATTTGGCAGATGGAGTATAATGTGGGAAAGTGCGAGGTTATCCACTTTGGCAGGAAAAATAAAAAAGCAAATTATTATTTAAATGGAGAGAGATTATAAAATGCTACAGCTCAGAGGGACCTGGGGGTCCTTGTGCATGAAACACAAAAAGTTAGCATGCAGGTACAGCAAGTAATCAAAAAGGCAAATGAAATGTTGGCCTTTATTTCAAGGGGGTTGGACTATAAAAGCAGGGAAGTCCTGCTACAACTGTACAAGGTATTGGTGAGACCACACCTTGAGTACTGCATACAGTTTTGGTCTCCTTATTTAAGGAAGGATATACTTTCATTGGAGGCAGTTCAGAGATGATTCACTAGGTTAATTCCAGAGATGAGGGGTTTGACTTATGAGGAAAGGTTGAGCAGGCTGGGCCTATATTTATTGAAATTTAGAAGAATGGAAGGTGATCTTATTGAAACATATAAGATACTGAGGGGGCTCGACAGGGTAGATGCAGAGAGGATGTTTCCCCTCATGGGGAAATCTATAACTTGGGGGCACAGTCTCAGAATAAAGGGTCGCCCTTTTAGAACCGAGATGAGGAGCAACTTCTTCTCTCAGAGGGTCGTAAATTTGTGGAATTCTCTGCCCCAGCGAGCTGTGAAGCCTGGGTCAATAAATACATTTAAAGTGGAGATAGACAAATTTTTGCAAGATAAGGGAGTGAAGGGTTATGGCGAGTGGGCAGGGAAGTGGCTTTGAGCCCAAGATCAGCCATGATCTTATTGAATGGCGGAGCAGGCTCAAGGGGCCAAGTGGCCTATTCCTGCTTCTATTTCTTATGTTCTTATGTAGACTTAAATATAGGGGGTATAATTAAAAAGTTTGCAGTTGATAGGAAAATCGGCTGTGTGGTTGATACTGAAGAAGGAAGCTGTAGATTGCAGGGAGATATCAATAAATTGGTCAGGTGGGCAGAACAGTGGCAAATGGAATTCAATCCGGAGAAGTGTGAGGTAATGCATTTGGGGAGGACTAACAAGGAAAGGGAATACACGTTAAATGGTAGGACACTGAGTAGTGTAGAGGAACAAAGGGACCTTGGAGTGCATGTCCACAGATCCCTGAAGGTAGCAGGCCAAGTAGATAAGGTGGTTAAGAAGGCATACGGAATGCTTGCCTTTATTAGCTGTGGCATATAATATTTTAAATTGCACTATTTGCATGATGAAGGGACTTTTATAAGATTCATAAATCTGCATAATTACCAGTCATGTAGAAATTAAAGAAAAGAATTGAGGTCAATCGGTTCCTTGCTTCCTCATGCTCTTTGCGAGAAGTATGGAATACATTATGAGATGATTGCCACTGTGAGAAGGCTTAAAACAACATTTTCTGCGTATATGGATTTCTTATTGCTTACTGTAAATCAAATGCTATTTTTTTATAGTAACTGGAGTATTATACCATACAATGCACAATGTATTATTCTGCTGATAATGTGAAGCCCTGTTTAAGGCGGCCATTCACTTTAAGAACTCAAATTCTAATTGCTGCAGATCCTGACTTCAACTAGAGGTTAATTGCTGTTTGTGAGTGAAGTTTGCAAATTGAGAGGAACTTGTAAATTTATTGTCAGAAGAAACTAACATGAAATGACTTTTTAAAAAATCACTTCGACACATTGAAATGCAACAGACATACACTAGATGCAAGAATTTATAGACTGTCAGAAATAAATCTATTTGTGGTTTCAAAAAGATCCAAGGATATTGCAGAGTCCATGGCCGCAATTTTTATTCAGCTGTGGGGGTGGGTTTGGAGGCGGGTCTGCCACGAAAATGAGAGAAATTGCGGCGGGCTGCGAACCCGCCTCCATGCAACTTTGGGAAATGTCGGGTCAGCCACTCCCAAACTGACCCGACACCAAATGGCGGGACAGGTTGTTAAGGCAGTTAACAGGTCATTAACTGCCAGGATAATCCTATTTTAAAGGGCTGATCAGATTTTGGAGCTTTATCAACATGCTGCCCGCTTTCATTAAAACACGCCAGATGAATCGAGACAGGTTGAGCTCGAACCTGAATTGCTGGCAGCTGCTCATACCTTAACACATTGAGGTTTGGGAGACATTTTGCAGTTCTACTAATCTTGTGAGTGTTGAGGCTGAAATTCATCTGCTGTGTGACCTCCTTGGAATACCCTCTTTCTCTGAGTGCACACAACCTCCATTCCTCGACTGAAATATATACCAGCAAGATGGGAACCATTTAGGGGGAAAAATTGAGTCGCGCTAACTTCGCCGGGGCACTACCTTTAGCGTCCCAAAAAAACTAGCGCCCCCGCGGCCGATTTTCCCAGGTAGCACCCCGAAAGAGAGGAGGGGCGCTACTTGAAGCACCCCGCCTCCCTCTTGGGGCACTGCGGCACATCGCGCCTCGGTACTGCAGGCCTTCCTCCCCTTCTTAAAGGGGAGGGGCCTTGTGCAGCGCAGCCCGGGGCCCAGCTGGGCCACCAGGGATCGGAGTGCCGGCAAAAGAGCCCGGCACTCAAGAGAAGTGCCGGGCTCACAGAGCGCAGCCAGCACTCCGCGGTGGGGGGGGCTGAAGAGGCGGCCGGGGACGGCAACGAGGGCAGGTGCTGGCAGACGGCCAGCAATAAAAATGGCCGCCCGGCACCTCACCTTTAATTGGCGCCACCCCAGCCGTAGGTAGGCCCCCCCTGACCCCGTCGAACATAAGTCAGGGGGCGCTACCAAAGATCGCGGCCGGGGCGCTGCGCACGATGATTACGTCATTGCCGGTGGCGCATCGCCTGCGGGGCGCTAACGGTTACCACCACCGCTAACCTCCCACTGAATTTCATGGGAGGCGTTGGCGGCACCGGGCCCGGGCGCTAGTTGCTTTGCCACCCGTTAGCGCTAACGGAAAGCGCAAAGCAACCAAATTTTTCCCCCTTATATCCTCTCATCCTGGTCGGCAGATTCAGAGGAACAGCAGCCACGGCAGCAGCGCAACCAGGCACAGCAGCAGCACCAACAACAGGAGTGCCAACCTTCTCCTCAGCCACCTGATGATGCACAGGGCAGAGGGCGTCAGCGCAGGCCTGCACCTCACCGCAGGAGAAGCCCCCAACACTGGCTTTACAGGCAGAGGATGAGCTTCCTCAACATGAGTGAGCAGCAGTGCCAAAGGAGGCTGAAACTTCTGCGAGAGGTAGTCGCTGACATCTGCGCAATGCTGCAACAACACCTGGAGCCCAGAGGAGCGGGTGGACACTCCCTACCAGTGGCTGTCAAAGTCACCACCACACTCAACATCTTTGCTTCGGGCTCCTTCCAGTGATCATCTGCAGACATCAGTGGCATCTCCCAGTTGGCCGCACATGCCTGCATCACACAGGTCACTGATGCCCTCGTTGCCAAGGTGCTCAATTACGTCCACTTCTCCATGGATGAAGCAAGTGTGACTGCGCGTGCGGTTTGCTTTGCCTATATGACAGGCTTGCCAAGAGTGCAGGGCGTCGTAGGCTGCACACATGTGGCCATTAGGGCACCCCATCACAATCCAGCTGTATTTGTCAACCGCAAGGGCTTCCACTCCCTTAACGTCCAGCTGGTGTGTAACCACAGGAACATGATCATGCATGTTTGCACAAAGTACCCTGGCAGTTGCCACGACTCCTTCATCCTGCGGCAGTCTACTGTGCCTCAGCTCTTCAATCCGCCAACCCAACTTTCCGGATGGCTACTTGGTGACAAGGACTATCCCCTGAAAAAGTGACTCATGACACCGATGAGGAGGCCATCACACGAGGCTGAGGAGCGGTACAATGTGAGCCACATTTCCACCAGAAGCATCATAGAGCAAACCATCAGCTTTCTCAAAATGCGATTCTGATGCATTGACAGATCTGCTCGAGCCCTGCAGTATGCACCAGCCACGGTGTCCAGAATCATTGTCATCTGCTGTGCCCTGCACAACATCACACAGCAGCATGGCTTAGCGCTCCCTGAGGAACAAGTGGCTCAGTGCAGAGTGTGGTAAACCACTGTTACCGTTCACAACCGTTCACTATTGTTACACTGTTGTTATCACTGTTTACACTGTTGTTATCGATACACAAGGTTACCTCTTGCCACGCACACTGCTATACCTGGGCTTACCTCAGCTGACTCCGCCCTTGGCTCCGCCTGCTTGCCCAGGTATAAAGGTGACCGCTTGACTAGTATTCTTCCTTGTTGGAACCGATCACCCACGAGGGTGGGCTCTGTTATTTAGCCAATAAAAACCTATAGTTACTATCTTAACTCGTCGCTTTTCATGGAATGAATTGATAGGTATATCAATTTTATTGGCTAAATTTTGAAATGAGTGGATCGGAGCAGCCAAACGACCAGCCAAACGGCCAGCTACAACAGCCACAGCAGCCGGCCTGGCTGCGAGCCCTCCGACCGCCGTACCTGGATCTAAACCCACAGGCAGCAAACTCAGCCCTCGACTTCGAACACTGGCTGAGCTGTTTCGAATCCTACCTGGGAGAATCCGGCGTGCCTCCGGGGTCCAAACTAAGAGTTCTGACCGCCCAGGTGAGCCCTAAAGTATTTGCATTCATCCGGGACCTTGCTACATACGAGGACGCCCTCAACCTGCTAAAAGAGCAGTACCGGAGCCCTGTAAATTCTATGTATGCCAGACATCTCCTAAGATCCCGCTCGCAACAGCCAGGAGAGTCTGTAGATGAATTTTTACGGGCGCTACAAACATTCGGCAGGGACTGTGACTTTAAAGCTGTAACGGCTGCAGAAAATACTGAAGGAAATATCCGCGATGCCTTCGTGAAAGGCCTTCGGTCCGACTACTCACGGCAAAGACTGCTCGAATCAAAGGACCTCGACTTGAATACAACTGCAGCCCTCGCTCGCTCCCTGGAAGTGGCCCATCGGGACCTCGAGGCGTACTCCAGGTACTGTGCTGCGCGACCCTGGGACTCGGGCCCGACTCCGGCCGCAATTCCCCTCGCACTGCCGCCCCTGGGACCCACCACGGCGTCGGTGTCCCGGAATCGATCGGGACCGCCACCCCCGGGACCCGCTGTGGCAGCGGACCTCCGCGATCGGGCCGCCACCTGCTTCTTCTGTGGCCAGGCGAGACATCAAAGGGCGCGCTGCCCTGCAAGGAACGCGACCTGCTCCGGCTGCAAAAAGAAAGGCCACTTTGTAAACGCCTGCAGGGGGAAAGCCACAGACGCCAGCATTGCCTCATGTGAGTTGTGGGGGCGGCCATCTTTGATCAAGGCCACCGATGCCAGCATTGCCTCAGGTGAGTCGTGGGGGCAGCCATCTTTGATCAAGGCCACAGACGCCAGCAGTGCATCATGTGAGTTGTGGGGGCGGCCATCTTCTCCGCCATTTTGTCCAATTTCGTGGGGACCCGCGTCATGGGCGCCGCCATTTTGTTCGCCGCACTCGGCCACCGTTTTGTCTCCAGACCCGACCACCGCCTCACCTGCAGACTACAGCAGCTCGCTCAGCCATACACTGGCCTCCGTCACGCTTGACCAAGCTCTCCTGCATCATCTGTCCAAGTCCATGATGGACATCGAAGTAAACGGCCACGCCACGTCCTGCCTGTTCGACAGCGGAAGCACGGAGAGTTTAATTCATCCAGACACGGTGAGCTGCTACTCCCTCACTGTCCGGCCAGCGCGCCATCGGATCTCGATGGCGGCGAAGTCCCACTCAACAGACATTAGCGGCTACTGTGTAGTGACCCTGTTGGTTAGGGGCACGGAATATAAAAATTTTTAACTTCTCGTCCTGCCCCAGCTCTGCGCTGCCGTCCTACTAGGGCTGGCTTACGGTGGACCCCTCCCCCCACTCACAGTCTACAACCAGCAAATTCTAAACCGCCCACCGCGTACCACCTGCGGCCTCTCCACCCTCAAAGTTCTGCCCCCCTCCTTGTTCGCTAACCTCACCCGTGACTGTAAACCCGTCGCTACCAAGAGCAGGTGGTACAGCGCGGGGGACAGAGCTTTTATTAGCTCTGAGGTGCAGCGACTCCTGAAGGAGGGCATCATCGAGGGGAGCACCAGCCCCTGGCGTGCCCAGGTCGTAGTCGTTAAGACCGGCAATAAACACCGCCTGGTCATCGACTACAGCCAAACCATAAACCGGTACACCCTGCTGGACGCATGCCCCCTTCCCCGCATATCTGATATGGTCAACCAGATTGCACAGTACCAGGTATTCTCCACCATCGACCTCATGTCAGCCTATCACCAACTCCCTATCCGCCCTGAGGACCGCCAGTATACCGCCTTCGAGGCGAATGGCCGCCTCTACCACTTCCTTAGGGTTCCCTTCGGCGTCACCAACGGAGTCTCGGTCTTCCAAAGGGAGATGGACCGGATGGTCGACCAGAACGCGCTTCAGGCCACGTTCCCTTATCTAGATAACGTCACCATCTGCGGCCGCGACCAGCAGGACCATGATGTTAATCTGGAGAAATTCCTCCGTACGGCCCAACGGCTGAATCTCACTTACAATAAGGATAAATATGTGTTTAATACCTCGCGCCTGGCCATCCTCGGCTGCGTAGTAGAGAACGGAGTCATAGGCCCCGACCCCAAAAGAATGCGCCCCCTCAGGGAGCTTCCCCTCCCCCACTGTCCAAAGGCGCTGAAGAGAACCCTGGGGCTCTTCGCTTACTATGCCCAATGGGTGCCGAATTATGCGGACAAAGCCAGACCCCTCATGAAGTCCACCTCCTTCCCCCTGACAGCAGAAGCAGGCGCAGCCTTCTCCCTCATAAAAGGAGACATTGCGAAGGCCACAATGCACGCAGTGGATGAGTCCATCCCTTTCCAAGTGGAGAGCGATGCCTCCGACTTCGCCCTAGCGGCAACCCTTAACCAGGCGGGGAGACCTGTGGCCTTCTTCTCAAGGACCCTCCAGGGCCCTGAGATCCGACACTCGTCTGTCGAGAAGGAGGCCCAGGCGATTGTGGAGGCGGTACGACGCTGGAGGCATTACCTGGCAGGCAAACGATTTACCCTCCTCACCGACCAGCGTTCGGTTGCTTTTATGTTTAATAACAAGCTGAAGGGCAAAATCAAGAACGACAAGATCTTGAGGTGGAGAGTTGAGCTCTCCACCTACGATTACGATATCTTGTACCGGCCTGGTAAACTCAACGACCCCCCGGATGCACTATCACGAAGTACTTGCGCAAACGCGCAAGTTGATAGACTACGGACCCTCCACAACGACCTCTGCCACCCCGGGGTCACCAGACTTTACCACTTCATTAAGGCCCGCAACCTGCCCTACTCCATCGAGGAGGTCAGGACCATGACCAGGAACTGCCAAACCTGTGCCGAATGCAAACCGCATTTCTATAGGCCGGACAGAGCAAGCCTGATCAAGGCCACCCGCCCCTTCGAGAGCTTGAGCATCGATTTTAAGGGGCCCCTCCCGTCCTCTGACCGTAATGTGTACTTCCTCAACATTATTGACGAGTACTCCCGTTTCCCCTTTGCCATCCCCTGCCCAGACATGACCAGTACCACGGTCATCAAATGCCTGAACGACCTCTTCGCCTTGTTCGGGTTCCCGAACTATATACATAGCGACCGGGGCGCATCCTTCATGAGCGAGGAACTTCGCCAGTTCCTGCTCGCGAGAGGTATTGCTGCGAGCAGGACCACCAGCTACAACCCCCGGGGGAACGGCCAGGTGGAAAGAGAAAACGCGACAGTTTGGAAGACCGTCCTCTTAGCCCTAAAGTCTAAGGGCCTCCCAATCTCTCGCTGGCAGGAAGTCCTCCCGGCAGCACTCCATTCCATCCGGTCACTGCTTTGCACTGCCATTAACGCCACCCCCCATGAACGAATGTTTGTTTTCCCCAGGAAGTCGACTACGGGAACCTCGCTACCAACATGGCTGACTTCTCCGGGGCCCGTCTTGCTGCGGAAGCACGTGAGGGCCCATAAAATGGACCCCCTGGTCGAGAGGGTGGACCTCCTGCACGCCAACCCCCAGTACGCCTATGTGGCATACCCAGACGGGCGGGAGGACACTGTCTCCTTGCGAGACCCCTCGGGCACCCCTGAGATACCACCGTTACCCCCCACCACTCCCCCAAATCCAGCTCCTGTAGACGGCATGCCAGAACCCCAGGAGCCTTCGTCGACCACGCAGACACCAGCATTAACATCGGATACTGCACCACCGCCGCCGCGCCGATCAGAAAGGCTTACGAGGCCTCCTGAGAGACTGACATACACGAACTGGTAGTACACTTCACCCCGCCGGACTCAATTTTAAACAAAGGGTGAATGTGGTAAACCACTGTTACCGTTCACAACCGTTCACTATTGTTACACTGTTGTTATCACTGTTTACACTGTTGTTATCACTACACAAGGTTACCTCTTGCCACGCACGCTGTTATACCTAGGCATACCTCAGCTGACTCCGCCCATGGCTCCGCCTGCTTGCCCAGGTATAAAGGTGACCGCTTGGCTCGTATTCTTCCTTGTTGGAACCGATCACCCACGAGGGTGGGCTCTGTTATTTAGCCAATAAAAACCTATAGTTACTATCTTAACTCGTCGCTTTTCATGGAATGAATTGATAGGTATATCACAGAGCATCCAAGGAAGAGGGGGAGGACGAGGAGGAGGAGGCACACATTGTGGGGTTGGATGTGGCCAATGCAGCAGCACTTGAGCACATTGCTGGCTGTCATGCAAGGGATGCACTCATCCATGCCAGATTCGCGTAAGCTTACGCTTCAACCACAGATGGCTAGCATATGGCTATGGATGACCATGAAGCTCTGGTGTCTCTCCTCAATAGATGCCCATCTCTCCTCCATAGCTGACAATCTATTTTGAAGAGTCACCATGTTTTCGTTTACTGTGGCGACTTCTGTCCTCCATGGTGGTTGCCACCCTCTTCACAGCATCTGCATGCAGCTAAGCAGAGCTAGGAGAGTCCTGCGACCTCTGACGAGGACTCTCCACTGCTGCCGCTGTCTCCACCATCTGCTGATGCTCACTTGTGAGCTGTGATACACCAGATGACAACACTACTCTATGTCGCAAATGCCCCGCCGAGGTGTGCGTATCTGCGCTGGTGCTGGGTGCGCTGAGTCCTGGTGACACTGCTCCCTCAGAGGCTGCAGGCTCCTCTGAGGAGTCGTCTGGCTCTTCCTCTTGGACAGTGGGGAGGGGGGCTCTCGATGGTCCTGCGGGAGAGTAAAGGCATGAGCTAGACATCTGATTTTGAGGTACCAGACACATCCTTTTGTGCAGATGATACAAAGCGATTCTCTATGAACATCATATGCCATTGCAGTCATCATTAAATCTAAACGAGAGGGATGAAACTCTATTCTGTTACCAGCTTCATCTAGTGTGCCCGTCTCTCCATCCCCCACTTCCAGATCCTCACCACCTCCAACAATTTTGTGAGCAGCCTCCTCAGCACTTGTCAATGTTGCAAATGATGCCATGCCTCCTCCTGTCTGTGCTCTCTCCCTCTTATTGTGGGCTATCTTTTCCTGCAAGGAGGGACACAAGTGGAGTTTCAGCGAGAGTGATGGAGTGACTGTGAAGAATCCATAACATAGAAGGTTAGAGGGAGACCAAGATGGAGTGAGGTGCCAAGAGGAAGCTGCCTCCCTGTGCGTTGTTAGTTGTTGTCAATACATAACAGTGAGTGTGAGGGGTGCATAGCAGGATGGTGAGGTCATTCAGTACAGAGAGAAATATGGATAGGTAAGGGTGCAAGGGAAGTACGGGTAAGGTGGGATATGGAGCAGCAGGCTTACAAAGCAGAGTGCTGGTGATGAGAAGAGAAGGGAAGCAGATTGAAGGTAAGTGTGATGTGATACTCCCTTTTGATGATCGCAGAAGATCACTAAAGTGTTTCCTGCACGGGATCCAAGTGCGTGAACAAACGGACCTTGCGCTGACCTCCTCAGCAATGTGCAGCCAGGATGCCTTGGTTTGCTGAGGAGGCTTCCTCTGGCCATTGGGAGGGAACAGAATCTCCCTGCGCCCTTTAACTCCCTCCACAAGAGCTTGGAGGGAGTCCTCAGTGAAGTGTGGTGCAGCCTCAGGTTTCGAAGCACTCATTGTGGCCTTGCCACTTCCAGACAACAGCAGAATCAAGAAATGAAAAGGCTGAGGCTGCATGGGACCCTTAACAACATCCGCACTAATGACGTCATCAGAGGCGACGAACAGACCTGATCCCAGTCATTGGACCGGCCAGCGGGCACCACTCAACTTAAGGGGCCAATTAAACTAAAATCTCAACGGGGATCGGATGCAGCTGACAGCAAGTCTGGACCCCTCCCACCAGGCAACCTGACTCCAAGCTGCCTCCTCCATTAAAATTGCGGCCTAAATAATTGAACTGTTGCCTTGTTTCAGTGCAGACACATTCAAAACATGCCAGGTTTCAAACACAATTGGTGTTTGCTGCATGTTTTGCTCAACAAAGACAAATTTGGTCGATGGAGTAACTCTTAGCATTTTATGAATTTATTCATCAGGAATCAGCTCTGAGCTCAATTAGAAATAAGGGCTCTGGCATTGTGGATTCATTCGGATTTGTTTTTCTTCTTCTCCATTAGGAACTTGTCATTTAGTTCTTGGAAATTCTGAAAAAAGCATGCAAACTGGGCCACATGGGTCTGCATGCTCCTTATACTGACAACCTTATGTCACCTGAAAACAGGTTTTCACATTTCCTCCATTTTCTATTTGCAAAGAAATTGTAAGCATATTCTTTCTACTTGTGTTGGTGATTTTCTACAAAAAGTGAACTAAAGAAATCTTCTCCCCAGTGTTCCTGAGGAAGATTGGAGGGAAACAAACATCTCCTGTCGCTCTGAGCAGAAGAGAATTATCCAACACGTCAGTGAAAAGCTTTACAATTTCTTCTGGTTTCCTGCTCTTGATCCAAGTAGATTGGGGTCATCAAAGTCATTTAAAAAAAATTGGATGTAGCTTTCCATTTTTGTGTGGTTTATTGAACTGCTGCACCAAGCTGAGTGACACAGCGATACAGATTGTATTCTGGGTGACTTATTGGCCTGCTTCATTTTTGTGCTTTCCCCCACAGATTTTTCCCTTAAAAAATATGAAAATAAACACAAGAAACAGACATTTGGAGTGCATTTGGGGTTGTGCCACAAGTTACGTGTGAGCTGTGTGAGGAAGTATTGTATGTTTCCATAGGATACACATTTCTACTGAGGCAGTTGAGTCAATGACTTGACAGTATCTGTTGTAAATTGTACAGATTCACTTTGTGTTTGTGTACTTTCTCCCCCACCCTCTGAAAAATATATGTCTAAACTTCCAAATTAAACAAAGGAGGCCGGACCAGAGCAACAATGGTGGATCAGCATGGGTGGATGAAACTCATTGGCCGGAATTTTCCTTACCTTGGCAGGTCTGGGGTGGTCGGTGTCCGTGGCGGGTCGCAACCCCGGTGCTGGCTCCATTCTGCTATACAAAATGAACTTACCTTAATGGGGCCTATTAAGCCCACCCAGAGCGTTACCCAGCCCAATGAGATGGAGCGGGTCTGGTGACGTCATTCATGACGCGTTTTAAGCTGGGATCCTTAAAGGGACCCTGGCCACATTAAATTTTAAGTTTAATCTAACATAGTGGGTGTTGAATCTTTACTGTACAATAATAAAATAAAAGTTATACATGAGTGACAAAGAAATATTTAAATAAAATTATCATTAAGTAATATGACTCCATCCACAATTACGATCAAGAATATAATTTAAAAAGTACATTAATTGGGAAGTTATTGGCACTTTAGTCACAAATCTATCGACTTTTGTATCAGTAACTGGTACAAATAAAAGATATGTGTGTATAGGTAATACATAAAATTAAGCAGATTTTAAATGTAATTGTAAAGGGGTGGATTTACAATCTTATGCAAGTTCAGCATAAGAGCTGCGGAATCCGAATCCCTGACAAGCAGTGTAAGTGGTGCTTACAATGTGTTTCTGGGATTTCTGCAGCTTTTCCTTTGAAGTTAACAATTGACAAGTGAGAGAACCTCGGAGAAATTCACCTTAAAGTCTCAGACTGAAAAATTAAATTAGTCATATTGACTTGATTTAATGGCCCAGAAATTCAGGTCCCAACGCGTGAGTACGGATGGAGTACCCACGCATGGACCCGATGGAAGTGCCGGTTTTTTGCATGCACAGCGCATGCGCGGGAAAACGGCACTTCCGGTCCCCTGAACGAAGGGGTTAAGAGGTGAAACGCGTGCGATGTATGAGGCAGCGCGTGCACGTTGAACTTCCGGTTTTTTGACAGGTTTGCCCGTGCGTGAAGGCCTGTACTTTTTGCACATTTAAAAACCAGACGTAAGTACTTAGTTTTAAAAGGTAAGTTGTCTATTAATTAAAGTTAGAATTTTTTTTCCACAGGTTTATTATTTTTAAAGACTTTACAGTAAGGTAAGTGTATTTTTAGACCCGATTTAAAAAAAAATATATTTTTTCAAAAATTTGATTAATTGTTTAAATTAGTTTTTTTTACAGTTATTTAGTTAGTGGGATTTTTTTAAACTTTTATTTGAAGTTTAAGTACTGTTTTGGGCGCCCGGAGTTTTCATGAGCTTCACAGTTCTTACTATCAAACTCATGAATGAACTTCTGCAACCTCCGATTGGTTGCCCAGTGCTCACGTGATCCCAGCCGGCTCATCGCACTAACTACGCCACTGGATCACGCAAGCACAGCGCGCTGGGAGCTGCAGCGGGCCACAGACCGGAAATGCACGCAGGCCCAGGCCTCAACGGCTGGCGCGCTAGGTAAGTGTAGGTCGGGGGCTTGCACCCGCAGGAAGCCCCCGACCCGAATTTCTGGGCCAATGTGTAACTGGTCAATCATAGTATACTGTGAGAAAAACCTGACCAGAAACAACACAAAAGTTTATTTCAATGATATATGTCATTTTTTATAGTGCAAATCAATTCACTGAAATTACTGTTGAGTTGGAAGGCAACAGCTGAGAATAGCCAGGGAAAAGTTAACATTTACCAGTAGCTTTTCAAGTAGAACAGAATCTCCATCAATCTGTTAGCTGATGTAATCAATATGTTTTTATTTTGGTTTGTTTTCCATGCTGTCAGTTAATCAGCTGGAGCAATGGCCACAGAACTCAAGCCTCAGGTTGACAGATGTGGTTCCCTAGCTGTGTGAATCCCATGGTCATGCAGGGAAATTTAAAAAGTAGGGGGGAAAAGGCTCTTAAGTGCCTATAAAGTACCTCATAATGATTTCAATTGGGTCCCCCGCCACTACAGGTCGGGTCGGCTCCAAGCTGACAGATACGCCTGTGGGAAAGGCATGTGGGAGCAAGTTGACAGTGAGTTCCTGGCTCGTTGCCAAAAAAGACAACTTTCCCACCCGACCACCACAGAAAATTCAGCCCAATGATACCATGCCCCAAAGCAGAACTCCAAGATCTTGGGAGTGATTTTGATTTTGGCCCATAGTGTAAAACGGGCGATATTGTATTAGCTGCTCATCATACATGTATAACAGCGGCTGATCCAATATCGCCTGTTTTACACTAATACTCTGAGTTAGAATTATACCCCCTTGACTTTTTTACTAAAGTGTTTCACTGTGTTCCTGTAAAGCTTTAAATATTCTCTTGCGTACCACCAAAAGCTAAATTCAGTTTTGAAAAAGATAGCAAAATAATGCTGGAATAGTAATTACTCTAATTAAATATTGTTTGTTTCGTAGTTAATTATTTGCAATTAATTTATCCTGAGAAACTGCTATCCATTCTGCATCATTGCTCTTGAGTTGGAGTGCTCACACTTGTGAGAGCACACTTGAGTGAATTCTCTGTGAGCAATAAATATTGAGTGGGGGTTTTCTATGCACACAGGAATACTGCAATATCAGGAATCACTCACAAGAGGAGAAAACACCTCTGCAACTGAAAAAAAATCTAGAGATGTAGTAGTGAAGATAAATATTTCGGCTTACTTTCTTTGTCAACCTACATACACTTCATGTTCATCAGTCAACCCTTCCCCGTAAAAAAACAACTGCCTCTTTGTCACTGTGTCCTATGTCAAAGAGAAAAACATACCTATGTGTCTCTATTTATATCACAAGCTCTAAAAGAACCCATCTATGCCTTTTTGTCAGATTAAGCCTGCCTCCTGCCTCCATGGTCCCAGACAGTGTGAATGAATTGTGTCCTCTGGTATCTTTGACCTTCGTACAGCTATATTTGACTCAGGCTTAGTGTCACTATTATCTCCTGCGCCTGATATTTTTTTCCCCTGATGATGCCAGATCTGTTCTGAACCTTTTTCTGCTGACTGAAAGATCATTGCTACCCACTGTGCCACCCATAAGCCACCAGAGCTACTACTTTATCAGACACCCTTACTGATACTGCTGATTTACTCATTCCGGAGGGTTTAAATTACTGCCAGGATTAAAAACAACAGGGATGAATACCCTTGGGGCTTTTCGCACCCTGCAGCTGGAAGATCTGCAGAATAGGAAAAGCCCCAAGGAAATTCTCGTATAACAAACCAACACCTGTTATGTGGCAGTCATTCACAGTTCACTAAGAAGCTGAATGTAAGACTCTTTGCATCCATTGAAGCAAACAAAAAGACTATCTGAGAACAAAAGATACTGGCCCAGATTTTGCGGTAAGAGTAACGGAGATGCTATCAGCACTCATTGTTATTAAAGAGCAACTTCCGGCAAACACACGTGCGCAGTTAAATGCGGAAATCAGGAAGTTGCTGTTCAATTTTCCCCGCTCCTCCACATGCTTCGCTATACTGGTGCAGCCGATAGTTTTCACATTAGAATACATGAAGGGTGTGAAGTTGCGGTACTTACCCACTAGATACCCACTAAACACACCAGAAGAAGTTAGGGCTTGTCCATTCAAGCGTAAGTGAATTTTAACAGTGAGATGAATCTTAATTACTGCCAAAGAACCTCTCTGGCATGAAAATTTACTTTT
Source organism: Somniosus microcephalus (assembly GCF_052327205.1). Lineage (NCBI taxonomy): Eukaryota > Metazoa > Chordata > Chondrichthyes > Squaliformes > Somniosidae > Somniosus > Somniosus microcephalus. The sequence continues at coordinate 108,256,319 of NC_140991.1, forward strand.
ATTGTTAGAGATTTTTAAAAATAAAACATTTTGAATAATTTTTTTTACTCTTTCAATCTCTCTTAACTCTCTCTCTTAATCCCATCTTTCTTTCCCTCTCTTTATTTTGCTTTCTGTACATGATTTTACGTTAATTAAATATTCTAACTTACACTTCCTGGTTTAGAATTTGCATGCCTCAGTAAGGATTCTTTAATCTGATTGGTTGAGGAGACACACTGGCCCATAATTTCAGATAGGAGGCTTCCTGCGTGCGGATGCCTCTTATCAGGAAAAAATCTACGCCCTTATCTGAGGGCTCCTGAGGTGCGGTCATTTCTGACCCTGGGCCTCTCCACAGTTGAAATGTGCAGGGCCCATGTATTCCAGGGGCGCAGGCAGTTCGCAAGCATCCCTGGGGTCACGTGGGCCAGGCGAGCCAATGAAAGAAGGGAATCCTCCTTCATACTTTTGACAGGTAGACCTGTCAAAAGTATGAATGGGGATCACTGAAAAAAGACATCAAAACATTAAATACATTTTTTTAAAAACCATCAAGTTTTTAAAATTAGTTAAAATTACATTAAATTTAATATTTTAAACAAAAATGTAATTTTTTGAAAAAAATAATTAATGTTTTTTACAGGGCTAAAAATAAACTTACTTTTTTAAAAGTATTTTTTTTAATTATAAATGAGTGAAAACATTTTTTTTACTTTTTTTAATTCTTATGCTGGTAAAAGCAGGCCTTACGCTTTTACCAGGCATAAGATTTTTAAGTGATTTCAGCGGGTGGAGGTTCTGCAGAAAGCGGAACTCTCCATCCGCAGAGGCCCTTCTCCAGGGCAGGCGTGCAACAGATTGGAAATGTCGGTTTTCAGCACAGCATACCTAAAACCGGCATTTCCGATGTCCCTACGGGTGTGCACACAGCTTGTACACACCCGTAGGCATCGGAATATACGGGCCACTGTTGTTTGTCCTGTTCACACAGGTCCCAGAACCCCTGTAGAGGGCGCCGCGCTGCTTTGCCTGTCTGATTACTGCAAATCGCAGCGTAAAAACCCACAGAATTTGTGGGCAAGTGTAAGTGTAATGAACAGAGAGCGCCGTTCATTCACCGCTGACTGCAAAATCCGAGCCTTTGATGGCTCATATTAGGAAATTGTGCAACTGTAGCAACCCACCCCCACCCCACATCACCGCCCCCTCTCCCCTCCCCCACCATCCAATTTTGGACAAGATAGTCTGTTTTGGGAGGAAATGCTCCATAAATTTCTAAATTGTAAACAGGACTTTAAAAAAATTACTTTTTTTCTTTTATTCCTGTGTGCCAGGAAGTGAAGGCATTGGCTAAAAATCTTTTCAGTTAATTTTCATCATCAAAACAAACCTCAGACTTTAGGCTATATTAACCTGCCCCTGTCTGACTTTGGATTGGGAGAGGAGGAATTGAAACCCTAAGTTACACTTGAAGGTGTCTCCTCGGAAACCAGCGGATCTCATATTTCAGATCTAGTTACTGACGAGGATACTGTTCGATTGCAAATAAGAGCAGTGCAGACAGCAGAATAATGTCAACTGAAAGCAGGGCAGGAAACCATGCCTGGTCTGGTCATAACATTCCATTCTGACACATCACCTTATCTTCCACTTCCAGCCTGAACCATACAAGTAAAAGAAAATTAATTCAACAGGACTCACACACCCTTTCTTGCTACCCATGAAGATTGCATGCTTAATTACGGAGATAATTGCTGAGTTTAATCTGCATGGAATGTTGATGAAATGTGCAAAACCTTTGCAGAGAATCCACAGAATATAATTCAGTTATCAATAAAAACCCATAGAGACGGGGTGTTCAGTAACTTTTAACCGAGTATCTTAACTCAAAGCAGTGATTTGCTCAAGCCGTCACAATCCTTTTTCTTAACATACCCCTTCCACCTGAAACATGTTCATATACTTCATGCTATTTTTAACATAAGCTCCCAAAATTGCAATCTAGATCTAGATCAGTGGTGGGAGCTGAAATGCTCTGGGAAAAGAGGTACTAGCTTGAATCTTGCTGAAGGCTATAATAAAGGTTCAGGAAGACAACAGTTGGCCTGTGGGCCATATAATGAGTAACCCTGAAAATAAATATGTATTTCTTTGAAAACGTATACAAGAAGAAAAACTTGTGTTTATATAGTACCTCACCATATTTCTGAAATGTTTCAAAGTCCTTCAAACATATAATGAATTAAGAAAGGGAGGAGAAATAATTCACATTTATATAGCAACTTTGTCAAACCCGCAGCTTGTCCCAAAGTGCTTTAATTACTTGTGTAGTATAATCATTATTATGCAGGAAAATTAAGCAATATGAGCAACAAGTACAGTCCCAAGAAATCCTAGCAACACTGAGCGGGGGGGAGGGGAGTCAAGGGGGTCAAGGGAAAAACCCTCTAGTGGTAAGAGTCATACCTAACACAAAGGAAGTTAGTTGTGATCGTTGGTTGCTGATCATTGCAACCTTAGGATATCGCACTAGAAATTCCTCAGGGAAGTGTCCATTGTCCAACCATCATCAGCTGATTCATTAATGACCTGCCATCCATCATAAGATCAGGTGTGGGACTGCTCGCTGACAGTTCCATTGTGTTCAGCTCCATTCACAACTCCACTAATAATGAAACAGCTCTTACTAGCCTACAACAGGATCTGGACAACATCAAGGTTTGGGCAGGCAAGTGGCAAGTAACATTTATACCACATAAGTACCAAGGAAACATAGAAACATAGAAGATAGGAGCAGAAGTAGGCCAATCGGCCCCTCAAGCCTGCTCCGCCATTCAATGAGATCATGGCTGATCATCCAAATTCAGTACCCTGTTCTTGACTTCTCTCCATATCCCTTGATCCCTTTAGCCTTAAGAAATATATCCAACTCCTTCTTGAATATATTTAATGAATTGGCCTCTACTGCCTTCTTTGGCAGAGAATTCCACAGGTTCACCACTCTCTGGGTGAAGAAATTCCTCCTCATCTCTGTCCTAAATGGCTTACCCCTTATCCTTAGACTGTGAACCCTGGTTCTGGACTCCCCGACCATCGGGAACATCCTTCCTGCATCTAGTCTGTCTAGTCCTGTTAGAGTTTTATAAGTTTCGATGAGATCCCCTCTCATTCTTCTAAACTCCAGCGAGTACAAGCCCAATTGACCCAATCTCTCCTCATACGTCATTCCTACCATCCCAGGCATCAGCCTGGTGAATCTTCGCTGCACTCCTTCCATGGCAAGTACATCCTTCCTCAGACAAGGTGACCAAAACTGCACACAATACTCAAGATATAGTCTCACCAAGGCCCTGTACAACTGCAGCAAGACATCCTTGTTCCTGTACTCAAACCCTCTCGCTACGAAGGCCAACATACCATTTGCCTTCTTAACCTTCTTCAAAAAGAAAAGGCCCAAATATCTATCCCTGTCCTTCAACGGCAGCACCACTGCAGAGTTCCCCACTATTAACATCCTAGGATCACCATTAACCAGCAGCTTAACTGGAATAGCCATATCAACAACATGGCTACAAGAGGAGACCAGAGTCTTCGAACTCTGTAACAAGTGGATCACCAACTGACCCCTCAAAATCTCTCCATCATCTACAAGGCTCAAATCAGGAGCGTGATAGAATCACTCATCGCTCACCTGGATGGGTGAAGCTGCAACATCACTTAAGAAGCTCAACACCATCCAGGACAGAATGGTCCACTTGATGAGCACCTCTGCCATTGAACTCAATATCTACCTGCCCCATCATTGGTGCACTGTGGTTGATGTATGTACTCTCTGCAGGGTAGAGTAGCAACTCATCAAGGTTACTTTGACAGCATCTTCTATCTCTGTGACCTCTACCACTGAGAAGGACTAGAGCATCAACATCATTAGAACACTATCACCTCCAAGTTGACGCACCTTCATGACTTCAACATATACTGGCATTCCTTCATTGTTCTTGGGTCAAAATCACTCTATTGGTTCTGCACTAAAATGCCAGCTTAATTTATGTACTCATATCCTGAATGGGACTTGCACCCACATCCACTTGCGTCCAAAAGATCCAGCTTAATTTTTGGAGCCTCCTCGAAGGTCTGCAAACGAGTGCAATTAGCAGAGACTCCCAATGGTGATTAATTCACCGGAGGGCACGGCCAGTTTTCTGGCAGTGCCTGCTTCTAGCGCGATGTTTTAAAAGCCAGCACAAAAGATCGCGGAAACACGAGTTGTGCTGAACGCAATTTACGCTTAAAATTCCACAATCTTTTGCATCGGTTACGCTGATGTCGGGGGAATTGCACTGAAAAAACAACGCAATCGAGCGGAAACTCCAGGCAGCTCACATTTAGAAGGTACCAATGTATCCACTTTCAGTTATTTTGCTTGTGACCAGTCACTGACTGACTGACAGATAGATTTAAGTACTGTGACAGCATCAACACAGGTTGCAGTACAGATTAGAGCACTGAGGATGATTGGTAGGTGCTTTCTACTTTCATTTCTTACTTATGCTGAACAACCCGGTGGGCATTATCATTGTTCAGGTTATTGGTCAGGCAAGTATACTCATTTTCAGTACAGTGGCAGGTATTTTACAAGTTAATTTAAATATGTTATTTTACATAATTTAAACGGTAAGTCTGATTTTGTTTTTATTATTATTTTAAAGCTTGATATTAAGCAAAGATATTAGGGAATGGTAGCGTAGTGGTAATGTCACTGGGCTAGTAATCCAGAGACCTGGACTAATAATCCAGAGACGTGAGTTCAAATCCCACCACGGCAGCTGGGGAATTTAAATTCAGTTAATTAAATAAATCTGGAATAAAAAGTTAGTATCAGTGATGGTGACCATGAAACTACCAGAGTGTCGTTAAAAACCCATCTAGTTCACTAATGTCCTTTAGGGAAAGAAATCTGCCGTCCTTACCTGTTCTGGCCTATATGTGACTCCAGACCCACAGCAATGTGGTTGACTCTTAACTGCCCTCTGAAATGGCCTAGCAAGCCACTCAGTTGTAACAAACCGCTACAAGAAACAATAATAAGAATAAAACTGGACAGACCACCCGGCATCGACTTCGGACACGACAACAGCACACCCAGCAGAGTCAACCCTGCAAAGTCCTCCTCTCCAACATCTGAGAACTTGTGCCAAAATTGGGAGAGCTGTCCCACAGACTAGTCAGGCAACAGCTTGACATAGTCATACTAACAGAATGATACCTTTCAGCCAATGTCCCAGACTCTTCCATCACCATCCCTGGGTATGTCCTGTCCCACCAGCAGGACAGACTCACCAGAGGTAGCGGCACGGGATGCATCTGTCTATTACAGTATTGGTAGCAATGATCGCCGCACAGTCCTTGTGGAGACAAAGTCCCATCTTCACACTGAGGACACCCTCCATCGTGTTGTGTGGCATGACCACCGTTTTAATGGGATTGATTCAGAACAGATCTAGCAGCTCAAAACTGGGCATCCATGAGGCACTGCGGGCCATCAGCAGCAGCAGCAGAATTGTATTCCATCACAATCTGTAAACTCATGGCACAGTACATCCCTCACTCTACCATTAACATCAAGCCAGGCGACCAACCCTGGTTCAATGAGGAGTGCAGAAGAGTATGTCAGGAGCAGCACCGGGCATACCTACAAATGAGGTGCCAACCTGGGGAAGCTGCAACACAGGACTACATGCATGCTAAACAACAGAAGCAGCATGCTAGAGACAGGGCTAAGTGATCGCACAACCAACGGATCAGATCAAAGCTCTGCAGTCCTGCCACATGAATGGTGAATGCTGGTGGACCATTAAACAACCGAAGGGTGGAGGAGGTTCCATGAATATCCCCATCCTCAATGATGGTGGTGCCCAGCACGTGAGTGCAAAAGACAAGGCTGAAGCATTTGCAACCATCTTCAACCAGAAGTGCCGAGTGGATGATCCATCTCGGCCTCCTCCTTGAGGTCCCTACCATCACAGAAGCCAGTCTTCAGCCAATTCGATTCACTCCACGTGATGTCAAAAAATGGCTGAGCACACTGGTTACAACAAAGGCTATGGGCCCCGACAATATCCTGGCTCTCATGCTGAAGACTTGTGCTCCAGAACTAGTCGCGCCTCTAGCTAAGCTGTTCCAGTACAGCTACAACACTGGCATCTACCCGACAATGTGAAAAACTGTCCAGGTATGTCCTGTTCACAAAAAACAGGACAAATCCAATCTGGCCCATCAGTCTACTCTCAATCATCAGCAAGTGATGGACGGTGTTGTCAACAGTTCTATCCAGTGGCACTTACTCACTAATAACCTGCTTTACGATGCTCAGTTTGGGTTCCGCCAGGACCACTCAGCTGCAGACCTCATTACAGTCTTGGTCCAAACATGGACAAAAGAGCTGAATTCCAGAGGTGAGGTGAGAGTGACTGCCCTTCACATCAAGGCAGCATTTGACCGAGTGTGGCATCAAGGAGCCCTAGTAAAACTGAAGTCAATGGGAATCAGGGGAAAGTCTCTCCACTGGCTGGAGTCATACCTAGTACAAAGGAAGATGGTTGTGGTTGTTGGAGGCCAATCATCTCAGCCCCAGGGCATCGCTGCAGGAGTTCCTCAGGGCAGTGTCCTAGGCCCAACCATCTTCAGCTGCTTCATCAATGACCTTCCCTCCATTATAAGGTCAGAAGTGGGGATATTTGCTGATGATTGTACAGTGTTCAGTTCCATTCACAACTCCTCAGATAATTAAGCAGTCTGTGCCCGCATGCAGCAAGACCTGGACGACATTCAGGCTTGGGCTGATAAGTGGTAAGTAACATTCGCGCCATACAAGTGCCAGGCAATGACTATCTCCAACAGGAGAGTGTCTTACCACCACCCCTTGATGTTCAATGGCATTACCATCGCCGAATCCCTCAACATCAACATCCTGGGGGTCACCACTGACCAGAAACTTAACTGGACCAGCCATATAATTACTGTGGCTACAAGAGCAGGTCAGAGGCTGGGTATCCTGCAGTGAGTGACTCACCTCCTGACTCCTCAAAGCCTTTCCACCATCTACAAGGCACAAGTCAGGAGTGAGATGGACACTCTCCACTTGCCTGGATGAGTGCAGCTCCAACAACACTCAAGCAGCTCAACACAATCCAGGACACGCCATCCACCACCTTAAACATTCACTCCTTCCACCACTGGCATACTGTGGCTGCAGTGTGTACCATCTACAAGATGCACTTCAGCAACTCACCAAGACTTCTTCGGCAGCACCTCCCAAACCCGCGACCTCTTCCACCTAGAAGGACAAGGGCAGCAGGCGCCTGGGAACACCATCACCTCCAAGTTCACTTCCAAGTCACACACCAGCCTGACTTGGAAATATATTGCCGTTCCTTCATTATCGCTGGGTCAAAATCCTAGAACTCCCTCCCTAACAGCACTGTGGGAGTACCTTCATCACATGGACTGCAGCGGTTCAAGAAGGCAACTCACCACCACCTTCTCAAGGGCACTTAGGGATGGTCAATAAATGCTGGCTTTGCCAGCGATGCCCATATCTCAGGAACAAATTTAAAAAAAGCTTAATGGAGAGAGCGAAAATCAATTCTTAAAGATTTAAATGAAGAACCTGATTGCTACTAGCAGTTCATATGTAAAGTGAAAGGTCATCTCCGCCTAAACCCTGATTTATATTTCACTTTGTTACTCAGGAAGTAGTCAGGGTCTCTCAGGTTGAGGTTGAATCCTCTTCTTGTGTGAGCTTGTTCTTTCTCTTTCACTCTGATGAGCTGGTTATGGCTTATAGGTTATGTCTTCAGTGACTCATCTGCAATTGTCTCCTTCCTATCTCATAAGACATCATCATCTTTGTTTTTTTTGGCTTGTGTGGAAGAAGCAGATAATTGTGATCATCTTTGAATGTTTCTGTCCACTGAGGCCATCTCCAAGACTTATAAAAAAGCAGCCTTTTGACTCCAAGAGGCTTTTGCATAAATACTTCTCTTAAAAGCAAATTATTTCTGTTGCAAGTAATTGTAAATGATGATGACCATCTGTTCTAAAAAGGCTTTCTTGCTTACACTCAATCAGATCTCTGTTTATCAATGAGAAAATGTCCTAACGGTTGAATGCCCAAGGATCGTAAACCATTGTGAACTTAGGCAGAAACTAGCCATTTAGTCTTATTTATTGCCCTAGTTTATTGCTGTTTACTCAATTGCCACAATGCATTTTTGCTTCTTAGAGCAAAATTAAAGAATTAATCTTATCGTCAATATTTGCAGCAACATAATTTTTCATTCACTGGTTTAGAGAAGGAGCAGCCTTGATGGCTTTTTCTAGTTTGATGCTTTCATATGTTACATGAAAAGTACAGAAAAAAATAGTCTTATATTTACTTATTGATTCTAACAATTATGCTCAACCGATAGCCACCTTCAGTAGTTGAGGATGCTAGATTCAATTCATTGATACATTTTTTGCAAATCAGGTATGCCATTCCTTCTCTTTAAATGTACTGTACAAGTGTCCTGAGCCATTGAAGGCTCTGATATGGATTCATACCCATGTCTGGCCACCTTGGGGGTTCCAAACTTCCACCCGCCATTTGGAAGAAAGTTACAAATAGAATTTAGGTGTTTCTTGTGTAAGAGGAAATCTTGAAAAATCATATACCTCACTCCTCTTAGCAGCTGATCACAGAATGTCATAGGCTGTACTCTTCAAGCAGGACACCTGCTCATGCTGTCAGCTGAAGAATAGTGCTATAGTACATGGGAGACCTCAAGAGTAAACAAAATAATATATATGGGCCAGACTTTCTTCTTCACTCTTCAGCTCGAACAATTTTTGCACTGCAAACTGCTAGAAGCGCGAGCTGATAGCAGGTCAACGGGGCATCTGGGACCTTAGTGAATGACTGATCCAACAGTCTATCTCCTTCTGAGACTTAAGGACAGAGAAAGAAATAGAAGAATGACAGAGAATGAAATAGGGTGAATTAGGTCAAATTAGGTACAAGAAAATAAATATAGAGAGGGAAAGAAAAATTGGATTAAGAGAGAGAGAAAAAAGAGACAGAGTAAGATTTTTTTTAAAAAGGAATGTAGGTTTACTACCTGCAGGAGTGAGACGCCATAGTTTCAATTGTTCCCTTTCTGAGCTGGAACAGTTGAGTAGCATTACAGGAACATAAATCTCAGCATTAGAAGAGTCCTTACGTCGTTAAGTAACTTTCTGCGGCGAGTTTAATTTGCTTTAACAGCTCAAATGCAGCAATTTCTTGAAACTCACAGGAAGGTTGACAGCAAGATCCCATTTTCGTGAGGCTAACGGTAGAGCAGCATTAATTCTCCAGCAATTTGTGGTGATTCGCAGTTCACAGTGTATCTCTCCCTTGCCACAAATTGCTGGGTTATTTACACACTATTAAAAGTGTGCGCATTAAACATGCCATTATTTTGCCAGCAAATTCTGGTCCATTGTTTAAATTCACAGCCATTATGTTGTTACCATATTATTTATTTCTGTTAGACCCGTGTATCTTGATGTTGTGTGTCCTTCAATAACTAGACAAGAGACTGCAGGGAACAATCAACAGGTGTTTACTGGATGAGGGTTACTCTAAAACTAACTGTACAGATCGCTACTCAGGGTTTATATACAGGTGTGGTCACTGCCGGTACTACAGTATACAGGAGCTGTAAAAAGTAGTTCTCCCCTTAAAGGTACATACACTACAATTCCTCCCCTTTTAGATTAACAGTACCATAACATTCATTTAACAATTAAATATCAACTAATTACAATTAACACTTTTAACATGCAACATTAACTGAAAATAGTCTATTTATAAATTCAGTCTTGGGGCGGCTTCCTGATCCTTTCTGGATAGCGCCTTTCCTGAGTGTATTGCTCTTGGTGCGGAGGCGATTCTGGCCCCCTGTCGTCGGTTGGTTCATCAGCTTCCGATGCTACTGTTTCTGGGGTAGATGCTACCTGTATGTCGGGTTCATCACCAGGTACGCGAGACATGGGGTTGACTCGTTCCTGTGACTCTAGGATCTGGTCAACATGGCGTCTCACAATGTTCTCCCCAACATCCACTGTGTACATTAGTGGCCCCTGCCGTGTGCATATCGTTCCTGCTTGCCATTTCTCTGTTCGGTAGTCGCGGGCCAAGACTGGTTGCCCTACATTGAAGCTCCTTGTCGGCTTCTCATTGATGTGCTGGAATTGCTTATTCTCAACATCTCTTCATACATTTGGTCTGAGCAAATCCAGACGAGATCTCAACCTTCGGTTAAAGAACATCATGGCCGGGGTCTGGTTGGTGACTGCATGTGTTGCATTTCTGTAGGCTAACAGGAAATTGTCCACCTTATGCTGCAGTGGAATGTCGTCATCGCACATGGCCCTTACTGCTTTTTTAAAGGTTTGTACAAACCTCTCAGCCAATCCATTTGTGGCTGGATGATACGGGGCGGATGTGTAATGCCTTACCCCATTCCTTTTAATAAATCTTCGAAACTCTTCGGACACAAACTGTGGTCCATTATCAGAGCAAATCTGCTCTGGCAAGCCGTTCCTGGCAAATATGGTCCGTAGGACTGCAATAGTTTTCTCCGTGGTGGTGGAGGACATTTTGATCACCTCAGGCCATTTCGAGTGCGCATCCACGGCTATTAAAAACATTGAGTCCATGAATGGACCAGCAAAATCAATATGCACCCGTTGCCATGGAGATGAGGGCCACTCCCATGCGTGTAGAGGGGCATGTGGTGGTGCATTTTGGAACTTCTGGCATCCTGAGCAGCTCTTTGTCAGGTCCTCGATTTGCTGATCGATCCCCGGCCACCACACATAAGCCCTAGCAAGGCTTTTCATTTTCACCCCTCCCAGATGGCCTTCGTGAAGCTCATTGAGCAACCTCTCTGTCACCTTATGTACCTTCTTGTACTTCTCCTGTAGGGATTTCTTGCTGCTGGTTTTCTTTTCCGACCTGCAGACTCTTGCTATGTGTCCTACTTTTCCACACTGTCTGCACACTTGGTCCTTGAACCAGCAATCCTTATGGTCGTGTGTTGTTCTGCCGCAGTGATAGCACTTCACTGTTCCGTATGACATTTCATTTGTGCCATATTCTTGCGGTCTCCGTTGTATCTCTGCCGCGCCCCATGCTGCTGCTTCGTGTGATACTGCCATGCTGAAAGCCTTGTCCAGCATAAGATCCTTTTCTGATAGAAGCCATTTCTGGGTTCCTTCACTTTGAAGCCCACACACAAACTTGTCCCTTAAAGTATCTGCTAGTCTCGTCCCAAACTGGCAGTGTTTCGATAGCTTGCGCAGTTCCGTTAAAAACTCAGCATTACTTTCATCTTTATGCTGGTTCCTTTTGTGAAACTTAAATCTTTCCGCTATCAGCAGCGGTGTGGGGTCTAAGTGGTCCTGTAGGATTGACACTATGTTTTCAAAATCCTTTTGCACTGGCTTCTCTGGGGTTACTAGGTTTCGCAGTAAGCCATACGTTTTTGCACCCATTGAATTCAACAATACCAGCGCTTTCCTGTCATCTGACACTTCATTCGCCTTGCTGTACACTTCTATGCATTCGACATATGTCGTCCAATCTTCGACTTCATTGTCAAACGCTGTGACACTGCCACTCTTCGGCATCCCTGGGTGTGGTTAGACTGGCTCAAAATGGCGTTTTCCCACGTTCTCCCTTCTTCCCCGCTGACGCTGCTCGGCCCTTGAACACCGGCTGCACTCTGCGCATTTTCCTTTCTTCCCCGCTGACGCTGCTCGGCCCTTGAACACCGGCTGCGCTCTGCGCGTTTTCCTGCGTGCCTCTCTCGTTGACGCTGCTCGGCCCTTGAACACCGGCTACGCGCTGCTCTCTCTCGTTGACGCCGCTCGGTCCTGAACACCGGCTGCGCCCTGTGCGCTCTACCCTCTCTCTTCCGTCGACGCCGCTCGGTCCTGAACACCGGCTGCGCCCTGTGCGCTCTACCCTCTCTCTTCTCCCGTCGACGCTGCTTGGCCTTTTTCTGTGCCGTCGGTTGGCTCTAGCCACCGCTGTCCGGGAAGGGTCTGCGCCGTACCTGTTGCCAGCCCGTTTCGCTGGACCACCGTGACTGGAGAACCAAGCCCAGATCTCAACAGCCTCCCCTGCAATGCTCAAGTCTCCGCTGGAAGATCGATGCCCGTGCTTCTAGACTCGGCCTTCTTCTTTCACTTTTCCCCAGGAGCAAATCCCTGGGAGGTGATGCAGAATTGCAGGTAGGTTTGAATCTTCTCGTCGCCAATGTTAGATCCGTGTATCTTGATGTTGTGTGTCCTTCAATAACTAGACAAGAGGCTGCAGGGAACAATCAACAGGTGTTTACTGGATGAGGGTTACTCTAAAACTAACTATACAGATCCCTACTCAGGGTTTATATACAGGTGTGGTCACTGCCGGTACTACAGTATACAGGAGCTGTAAAAAGTAGTTCTCCCCTTAAAGGTACATACACTACAATTTCAACTACAAAGTTTGGAACATGCTAAATAGGCAGAAGGTGGCTTAGCCCTCAATTATCTGCTTATTCCGCACAAGCCAACCTAGAAACCTAGAAAAATCTGGCCAACGGCTTCACTAAAGCTGACGTCGCTCCAGAAAAACTAACAGCTAAGGAATAAATCTGAACATAAGCCTTGTGGCTTGTGAAGACAAGGAGTAACATTGAAAGAACAGATGGGCTGGTCATAACGTAAGCTGCAGTTATATCCCTCATTTGATCACTTTAGGAAAGATCCTATAGTACATAAAAGTCTCGTTTGCAGCAATGGTGGATTTAGAACTGATTGAAGGAGATTGGGATTGCTGAAGGTGTGAGATTGATTTCTCGAGGGATCTGAGGGCAAGCCTTCCGCCTAATGGGTTCTGATTTTTGTCACTTTATTTTGCGCATCTTCTGGCATTTAGGAGCCTTCTGTAATTCAGCCTTTCAAGCAAAAATGACTTTCTCCTGGAAGGATGACTTTCTCTGAAGTCGGGCCCAAACCAATTTCTAAGCCAGTGTGAAAACCCAATCCTGTAAATTATAATTTTTGATGCTTAGTCTTCTGAGATAACAATTTGCATACATAAGTCAGATTCTAGTCAGGAATTAATATTTCATATGTCATAAGATTATACTTTATTGTCCCATTAAAAATAGAGTCCCTTTTACACAGCAATAATCAATAGTGGAGCAAATCAGATGGTGTCCACAGATTCTTTTAAAATATATTTTAGAAGCAAGTATATGGTGAATACCTTACACAGGCTCATTTTACAATGCAATAGATTATAATCAGTGATTGAATCCTAGAATTCATTCAGAGGTACATAATACAGAGTTACATTAAGCAAGTGCTCTATATATTCAGTCGCAGGGAACCAAAGGGCATCAAATCAATTTCATTGGCGGCGAAGATAATATTACAGCAAAATCTATTCTGAAGGTCATCTATGTGAGCATTTGTGTGGGAGGATACATTTTTAATCCAATTGAGTGTTATATTTTATTTCCATCGCCTAGGTGGCAATGTCCTTTCCTTGTCTTTCTACATCTTTTATCAGATTGTGAGCAAATAAACCTAATCTCATGTTCAGAGTTACTTGATAAAAAGTAATCATTAGACAACTAGAGGAAACAATATATATCTTAAACTGCTTTACTCATACAAGTTTAAATAGTAAGTGGTTTAAATGGAATAAATCCTTGTATTATTTATAAGTGCCAAGTTAATCTGTTTTTTTTACCAACAATTGCACTGTCATTTCTAAGCTTTCTAGTGCTCTTTCTCTTATTTTAAACATCTTAGTATGTAACAGAAGAGTTAGCAAGCGAATTATTCTGGTCTATTTTATTAAACCATTAAAATTACACTTAAAAGTATTTGTTTGCACAACATTTGACCTTAGCCCTGAATCTGCAGGTAGGTCCGAGGAAGCCCCGGCCCCACTGGACCAACAATTCTACGGGGGAAAAATTCAGTTGGTAGCACCTCCCGTTAGCGCCTTATGAGGGTGCTAAGTGGGGCACAAAGCAACTAGCGCCCGGGCGCGGCGATATCTGCGCCTCTCGCGAAATTGACCAGACATTTTGCGGCGGCGCTAAACAATACCGTCCGATCTCCTGCGCACGCAGATCTTGACGTCATTCGAGAGTGCAATGCCCTTGGGGCGCCCCGGACCGGAAATTGAGTGGCGCCCCCCTCCTTTCCGCCTGGCGCAACCAATGACAGGTTGACTGGAACGCTTCCCAGTCGCTGTGGGGCTGGGGGGGCGCTATTTAAAGGGGGCCTCTTCCTGGCTTTTGTGTGGTAGCCATTTTTACACCACTCGTTCTGAGAGAGAGAGAGAGAGATTTTGAGAGAGACAAAGAGAGAAAGAGAGACTTATGCATTGAGTCAACACTGTCTGAGGTAGTTCTGGCTTCTGACCATAACTTTGCAGGTACTTTGCTTTTTCACCTTCATAATTTTGATTGCCTAGATACTATGGGGGCTGCAATGGATGGGAACGTCGTCCTTCTCCATCACATTCGGAGGGCACAGAGACGCAGAGAGAGAGTGGCAATCATGGCCAGATGGAGGAGGGCCAACAGGCCTCTGTACAGGAGACATTACCCTCCCAGGGTTTTTCGCCAACAGTTCTCCTACATTAATATGTCTGAGGAGCAGTGTTTGCGAAGGTTGCGCTTCAGCAAGGAGGTGGTCACTGAGCTCGGCCAGCTGCTTCAGCCAGATCTGCAGCCTCAACTGAGGAGCAGGACGTCTCTGTCGGTGGCAGTGAAGATAACAGTGGCTCTCAACTTTTATGCCACCGGCTCATTTCAATCAGCTACTGGGGACATCGCCAATATCTCCCAGTTCGCGGTGCATTGCTGCATCCGTCAGGTAACAAATGCCCTCTTTAAAAGGAGACGAGAGTACATCTCTTTCCCCAAGACCCCGGACAAGCAGCAAGAATGCACAACGGGCTTTGCAATGATAGTGGGCTTCCCCATGGTGCAGGGCGCCATTCACTGCATGCATGTGGCTTTGCGTGCGCCACAAGAGAATGCCGAGGATTTCTGCAACCGAAAGGGCTTCCATTCCTTAAACGTCCAGTTGGTCTGTGACCACAGACAGCTGACACTCGCTGTCAATGCCCACTTTCCTGGCAGCAGACACGATGCCTTCATCCTGCACGAGACTTCTGTGGCAGACCTTTTCCAGGCACCGCATCACCCAGGAGGTTGGCTTCTTGGGGATAAGGGATATCCTCTGTGCACCTGGCTGATGACACCGCTCCGTACGCCCAGCACCCCTGCTGAGCTACGATACAATGAGAGCCATCAAGTTACCAGGAACATCATTGAGCACACAATCGACATGCTCAAGCAACGGTTCCGCTGTCTGGACCATTCTGGAGGAGCCCTTCATTACTTGCCTGAGCGAGTCTCCCACTTCGTTGTTGTGTGCTGCATGCTGCATAACCTGGCAATCCTCAGGACCCAGCCAATGCTACCAGGCATTGGAGCACCAGCAGAGGAGGAGGAGGAAGATGAGGAGGATGATCATCAGCAGCACCAAGGCGGGAGGGAGGAACACAATGTACAAAGTGGAAGGGCCGTCCGTCAAAGGCTCATAGCAAGTCACTTCTTGGCCCCCTCTGAGGAAATGGCTTCTGCCATTCAAACAATCTGAATGAAACCACCCCGCAACCCCTAAGCTGGTCAAGGCAACAATGATTGCAAAGACCAAACATGTACATTTCGAATACAGACACTTCTTTATTTGACAAACTCTGTGTGTCTCATTAGCGCATGACAAACTAATAGAAAGAAACACAAAAAAAGCAGTCATTTACATAACTGGCTCTCACAACCTGGAGACAATGTCCAAAACAGTTTCAAAAATTTGACCACGAACCTCGGCCTTCAATAAAACAATGAAAAACATTTTGTCACACCTCCTACTTTTTGCCCTTCGAGGGTGATCTCCTTCCCTTGTGAAATTCCCCCCTTCCCACCCTGCAGCTCCTCCGTAATGGGACCCCAGTGGCTGCAGTAAGGCTGGTGGAAGGCTGCTGATTGTCACAAAGTGAGACTGCAAATGCCCTTGAAGATCAGCCTGGACTAGCTCTGGGCCTGGAAAGCCCGGCTGCTGATTGCACCAACTCTGCATGGGCGGCAGCAGTCTGTCCTACAGGTGGTGGCAACTGCAGTGGAGAAGTGCCCGTGGTGGCAGCAGGAATGCTGTCATCTTGAGAGAGGACAGCAACTCCCTGCTCGACCGACACACTGGCACTCCCACGGGGCAGCACTTCAGCATCCGGAGCAATCTGATGGGGCAAAGATTGCTGGCCTGCTGCGGCGCGGTGAGAGCCCCAGGGAAATGTGCCCGATCCAGCGAGGGTGGCAGCAGTCAGTGCTCGCGTGGCCTCAATCTGTGTCTGCATGAGACCAGCCACTGACTGCATTGCAGCACTAAGCATTTGCGTGGCAGCCGCCTGTGCTACACCGAAGTGCTCCACACACCTTGCCAGTGATTCAATGGATTCAGGCACCCTTGCCACTGCAGCCATGAGCTCAGTGTGCCTGTGCTCCGCCTGGGCGCTCTTTTCAGCGAGGACCCGCTCCTCCTCTGCGTCCAGTGCAGTAGGACTCGAAGCCATACTCACCCTCCGGGGAGAAGGCCCCCGAGCTTACCTACCCCATCGCGTTGCTGCAGCCCACTGGGTCCTGGAGTTTCACCCTCATCAGACCATTCCCCCCTGCTCCCCTCCAGGGAAGGCGTGTTCCCAGTGTGGGCATGGGCTTCCTCAGGAGAGGGTGGCGCTGATGCTCCGGCTTCCTCTTCCTCCTCGCCTTCAGCTTCACTCCCACTGGCAGCTTGAGGGCCCGTCTCCTCACCTGGTAAATCACCATCTGAAAGCAGGGAGGTACAAGAGTGGCTTTAGCGTGAGGACAGGGTGGCAGCAAAGGAGGAATGAGTGCAGCCATTTAGTGATTTGGATTGAAAGTGTCAAAGGCTGGTGTTGTGAGGAACAAGTGGAAGGAGAAAGGACAAAAAGGTGATGACCTTACCATTGCTGTCCAGAACGGGGTCGGCGTCTCCAGTGGCGATGCGACCAATCACCCGGCTTGCCACAATCCTGTGGACGCGCTCCTCAAGATCGCTGAGGGGTTGCAGCTGAGGCCGCCCTCCACCTGTCCGTTGCTGCTGTCTCCTATTATGAGACAGCTTGGCCTGCAAGAAAAAGGATGGCGTCTGAGTAAATATGCAGCCATGGTCTTGCCTGAATTGCCTCCCATGGTTGAATAGCCCTTACTGTATGTAGCCATGGTCTTGCCTGAAATGCCTCCCATAGTTGAATAGTCCTTACTGTATGGAGCCATGGTCTTGCCTGAAATGCCTCCCATGGTTGAATAGCCCTTACTGTATGCAGCCATGTTCTTGCCTGAAATGCCTCCCATGGTTCAATAGCCCTTACTGTATGCAGACATGGTCTTGCTTGAAATGCCTCTCACAGTTGAATAGCCCTTACTGTATGCAAAGTGTGGAATGTGCATATGTGTTTGATGAAAGGGCCATAGGTGTTGGATGAGTGTTGGGCATTGGTGCCCTCTGGCCATAAAGTGAGGTTGAGATGAAGGGATGGAGAGGTTTTGGAAAAAAGGCACTCACCCTGACGACCCGAGTGAGGTCGTTGAACTTTTTCCTACATTGGAGATGGGTCCTAGGCACCATGCTGCTTGAGGAGACTCTCTGAGCCACCTCCCTCCACACTCTTCTGCACTCGCATGGCAAAGGCCACTCCCTGGGTACAGAATGGATCTTCTGCGCTCCACCGCACCAACCAGAGCCTCCAAGGCCTGCTCGCAGAAGCGCTGTGCTCGCTCCCTGGCCCCCTCCATCGTGTTTGGCTGCTAGATTTAGCCACAGGTCTGCCCAGGCCGAGATTCAAGGCTCCAATGAGCAGGGTGTGGCTGCAGAACAAGATCGACCCTCCCCTTTAAGAACTGACCGGCGCCAGTGTGTCTGTGTTCAAGCACCTGCGCTGCGCCCGCACTCTGAGGTAGCGCCTCGCTCCTCGGCCTTAGCGCCTGGTGTGTAGCGCCTGATTTAGCGCTCCAATCACCTCCAGGGGCGATAAAAGCCAAGTTTGCTGTCGGAGGCGATAATTAGCGCCAGGTGCTAAACTTTGTGCACCGCCAATAATGGCGCCCCAAATGGGGCGATACCAAATTTTTCCCCCTATATGTTTCCAGCTCATGGATTGGAGTACTTAACAGTAATAAAGCTACTCAAACATTAGCAACAGTTTTATTACTGTACTATTAACCCTAAACTATTAAAGTACAGCCCTAAAACACAATTACATAAAACAAAAGAATGTAAACACTACCATTCAGTCCCCTTTCTTTCTTCCTATTCTATCTCTCATTTTTATTTTTATTTTTATGTTATCTCTTTACTAATTTAATATACTGGGATCTACACTTCCAATCCATGGTCTCTTACTTTTAATTTAAAAACTTTTACTTTTTTTCTTCTGTTCCTATTTTGGAGGTGGAAACAACTTTACAAAAATTGCCATTTGATTGGCTAAAAGATAGTTCTAAAGGCCAATGTCTCAGCCAATCAAACTTGAAGATGATATATGCAGATCTAGCCTTTTTGTCATGTTGTTGAGTGTCAAGATTAGGAGAGATTGTTGCCAACATGTCATGTGCATGACATTCAAAGGGTGAACATATTTAACAGTGTAATAACCTAGAGGTTTCTATACATTAACACTACAAAATGGCACTTTCGTCCTCTTAAATTAACCCACTGTCCTGTACTCTGGAAGAACTAACGTATAGAATCATAGAAATTTACAGCACAGAAGGAGGCCATTCGGCCCATTTTGTCCGTGTTGGTCGGAAAAGAGCTACCCAGCCTAATCCCACTTTTCAGCACTTGGTCCGTATTCTTGTAGGTTACGGCACTTCAAGTGCATATCCAAGTACTTTTTAAATGTGATGAGGGTTTCTGCCTCTACCACCCTTTCAGGCAGAGAGTTCCAGACCCCCACCACCCTCTGGGTGAAAAGATTTCTCCTTACATCCCCTCTAAACCTCCTATCATTTACTTTAAATCTATGCCACCTGGTTATCGACCCCTCTGCTAAGGGAAATAGGTCCTTCCTATCCACTCTATCTAGGCTCCTCATAATTTTATACACCTCTCCTTAGCCTCCTCTGTTCCAAAGAAAACATCCCCAGCCTATCCAATCTTTTCTCATAGCTAAAATTCCCCAGCCCAGGCAATATCCTTGTAAATCTCCTCTGCATCCTCTCTCATGCAATCACATCCTTCCTGTAATGTGGTGACCAGAACTGCACGCAGTATTCTAGCTGCAGCCTAACTATGATTAATTAAGTTTTCCCCATCAGTTATCACATAGCTCAAACTCAAATTGGTTTTTTAAAAATCTAACGGTCACTTCTTTAAAAAAAAGTCTTCTTTTTTTCTGTTACTTAGATGTCTAAAGTGAAAATTAGCTCAGAATTTTGTTTGATAAAACCATACTACTGCCATTATCAGGAGAGCATAGAACTCAGTTGAATAATGCTGTTATTGTAGTAGAAATATGCACAACCTGTTTTATATTAAAAGAAATGGGAAATCTGCAGTCCTAGATGCCTTTTGCATTTGTAGAATTTAGTAATTTTTTGGGGGGATGGCATATCTTAACAGATTGCTAAATAATCCAGCTCAAGTTTGGAGAGTGATAAAATTCCAAATACATTTAGGGCAGCTTTTAATATTTTCATTGCTTATAAGAAGATACAAATCCTTAAAATTGCTTTTGAGTTGTTGATCAATATCATTGCTAAAGGTAGATTTTAAAATTCTAGGAAATTTTCACATGCAGAGATTGGAGCTCAGTATACCTTTTCTCCTCGGCACTGATTACCAATAAATAATCAGTGATAGACAAGAAGATAGTCAGCTGACAATAAACACTAAAGTCTTGAAGTTAATGGGCAGGCTTTGGGGGGAAATTGGCTCGCGCCCCCTTTGCACCCCAAAAAAGTTAGTGCCCCCGTGCCCGAAATTCAATGGTAGCGCCCCAAGCAGGAGGCGGGGGGCTACTGGAAGCGCTCCCCCCCCACCCCTCCCTCTTGGGGCGCTCCTATTGAATGGCGTGGTGCTACGTGCAGCAGTGTCACGCACACTGGCATGTAGCACCGTGGTACTGCAGGCCTCCCTCCCTTGATTAAAGGGGAGAGGCCTCGCGCAGCGTGCACCGGGGCCCTGCTGGACCACTGGGGAGTGGGGTGCCAGCAAAAGAGCCTGGCACTCAAGAGGAGTGCCGGGTTGCCTGATTGTGGCCGGCACCCCACAGCAGGAGGCGAGAGGGGGCAGGTGCTGGCAGGCAGCCCCAAAAAAAATGGCCGCCCAGCACCTGCCCTTTAATTATTGCCACCCTGGCCGCAAAAACGCCACCTTGACCCTGTCAGGCATAGCGTCCAGTGGTAGGTCAGGGGGCGCAAGCCAAGTTTGAGGCCAGGGCATGAGCAGGGTGCTGCGCACGACGATGACATCATCGCTGGAGGTGCACCCCCGCAGGACGCTACTGGCTACTGCCGCCACTAACCTCCCACTGAATTTCGCGGGAGGCATTAGCAGCGCCACGCCCGGGCGCTAGTTGCATTGCACCCATTGAGGCGCAAAGCAACCAAAATTTTCCACTTTGACTTTTGGCGGGTGAAGAGCCCCCGTCATTTTGTGGCTCCGGCCTCAATTAAATTTGTCAGGGGAGCCGCAGGGCACCAAACTGATGTCCCGCCACAGCTCGCCAGGCTGAAGCATGAAAATCAGAATGGAGCTGCAGCCAGCAAGTTACGTTGCAGAGAGAAGGGTTGGTTCTGGGCCGGCAGCGACCCAAATTATTTTTTTGGTCACCAAAGAAGTACTCTTGCTCCTTTGGGGCCCCAAAAAGGGCCTCATTTCTTCCATCTCCCATGGAACTGATCAGAGCCTGCATTTCTACCTAAAATAGCAATCAGGGTCCTATTTGTTGCGTCCGTGTATAATAAGACACAGACTGCGGAGAACGGTACAACAGCTGTTTACTCAACGTGGCTCACACTGCAACTGATCTGTACAGATTACTACTCAGTGCTATATACAGGTGTGGTCACTGCCGGTACTGCAGTATACATGAGCTGTAAAACATAGTTCCCCCCTTAAAGGTATATACATTACACTATTTACGTTATAAGGCCCCAATTTCCACATTAAAAGGGGTCTATCGTCTGAAATAGGTGGGTGTTTTGGGCACCCGCTGGTAGACCCCTTTTAAACTGGAGCTGGCCGCATCGCCGACCCAATTTTAAGGCCTTTACTGTCCCAGTAACACCAGACAAGGGCACTCAAAATCGACCCCAATATGTATTCCTCTAAAGTCTCACGTATCAGTCCTTGAAATCTTTGAGATCCAAAGAAGAGATTTGGAACATAGCTGTATATCTGATGCCTTCAAATATTCTGGTTTTAGTCCCAGATTTACAGAAACATTTTATACCTAGACATGTATTTCATAAAAACCAGTAGCCTAATGGTAACAGCATTACCTCTCATGCCCCATATATTTGCATTGGTTATCAACCAGAATCAGTGATAGAATTTTGTTATTTGCATGATGTTGTTCATGATGTTGTTTGTATCCATCCAATGGGCATTCCATTTGAGGCTACCCACAGCAGACTTTGGAAGATGTAGGAACAAATTTTAGTTTATGCCACCAACTAGATTTGGAGTTCTTATATTACAATATAATATTCCTACTTAATGGAATTCAGGAAGAGTTCAAATTGTTAAGTCTGTGTGTTCCAGTTGTATTAAGATTAATTACTGACACAGACCACAAGAATAAAGTTCAACAGGTCTTTACTAGTTGGAGGTCAGGACTATACTAAATACAATATCACTACACAGTACTTATATACCGGTAGTCACCACCGGTATTACGTATACAGCAGCCAGAGAAAGTAGTACATCTCTTAAGGTGGAACAGGCTTAAGTTCTCTGAAGGTGGAACAGGTTACATACACCACAATCCTCCCTTTTTAGCTTAACAGTCATATCCCCATTTAACATAACATAATAACATATATACATATATAACTTCAGGTATAAACAGTTCAAAGGTTCAGTCTCTCAGGAGGCCTTCTGATTCGGTTTGGATAACGCCTTTCAGTGGTCTCTGATTCTTGTTGCTGAGGTGACTCTTCTTGTTGGTTTCCAATGTATTGGACGTCATCATCAGGTACAGTCCCTGCCGAGGTAGATGCTTCAGGTTCATTAACATCTTCCACAGTTGTCTCTGTCGCAACCATGGGTTCGACCCTTGCTCTTGATTCTACCAGTTGATCCGCATGACACCTTATCACATTGTTACCAATATCTACTGTGTACATCAGAGGTCCTTGTCTGGCCCGAATTGTTCCGGACTGCCATTTTCCGTTTCCATAGCCCCTTGCCAACACTGGTTGTCCTACGTCGAAACTTTGAGTGGACTTGTTATTAATATGCCGGAACTGTTTGTTTTCCACTTCCCTCTGCACATTTGGTTTTAACAAGTCCAACCTGGACCGCAACCTCCTGTTATAAAACATCATGGCAGGACTTTGGTTAGTCACTGCATGAGCGGAGTTTCGATATGCCATTAGGAAATTGTCCACCTTGTGTTGTAACGGAATCTGATCATCGTTCATGGCCTTTATTGCCTTTTTGAATGTTTGGACAAATCTCTCGGCCAACCCGTTTGTCGCCGGATGATATGGGGCAGAGGTATAATGTTTCACCCCATTCTTCTTTAAGAATTTTTGAAATTCTTCCGACACGAACTGTGGTCCGTTGTCCGAACATATCTGTTCTGGCAATCTGTTCCTTGCGAATATTGTTCTTAACACCGCAATTGTCTTTTCTGAAGTAGTGGTATTCATCTTGATCACTTCTGGCCATTTGGAATGTGCGTCCACCGCAATTAGGAACATGGAGTCCATGAATGGACCAGCAAAGTCAATATGTACGCGTTGCCATGGGGCTGAAGGCCATTCCCATGGGTGTAGCGGTGCGATCGGAGGTGCATTTTGCACTTTTTGGCACCCAGCGCAGCTTTTTGTCAACTCCTCTATCTGTTGGTCAATGCCCGGCCACCATACATAAGCCCTAGCAAGACTTTTCATCTTAACTCCCCCCAGATGACCTTCATGCAGTTCCTTTAGAACTCTTTCCCGTAACTTGGGAGGAA
Organism: Somniosus microcephalus; assembly: GCF_052327205.1. NCBI lineage: Eukaryota > Metazoa > Chordata > Chondrichthyes > Squaliformes > Somniosidae > Somniosus > Somniosus microcephalus. The sequence goes on from NC_140991.1 coordinate 108,279,669, forward strand.
TAATCACTCTTGTCCCGTACATCAAAGTACCATGGCAGACGGACAGCTGGTCTCGCCTTGCCGAGAATGCCGGTAACAGAGGATCACCATGTGTTGGCCATCCCTTCACTGTCACCTCGTAAACTCGGGACAGTGTCGGGTCGTTCCTGGTTTCTCTTTCAATACTTGCATTGGTGACTGGTAAACACTCGATGATGGTCGAATGAAATAACTCAACAGGGTCAACTTTCGTCGTCTCTTCTGCTTCAGGTAGTGGCAGGCACGACAGCACATCAGCATTGCCATGCTGCTTTGTACCTTTGAATTCTATTTGATATTGATGTGCCCCTAGGAAAAGGGACCATCTCTGGAGTCGCTGTGCTGTCATCACCGAAACACCCTTCTTAGGGTTAAAAATGGATACCAACGGCTGATGGTCTGTCAGAAGTGTGAATTTTTGGCCCTGCAGGTAATGATTAAACTTCTTCACTCCCCATACAAGGCTGAGAGCCTCCCTATCGATCTGCGCATAGTTGCGCTCAGCGGAGGTCAATGATCTGGATGCAAACGCGACTGGCCTTTCCGTGCCATTTGGCAACTTGTGTGAGAGTACTGCCCCAATACCATATGGAGAAGCATCACAAGCCAACCGAATAGGCAGTGTCGGGTTGAAGTGAGCCAACACTTCCTCTGAGGTGATCAATTCTTTGCTTTTGCGAAATGCCTTCTTACAGTTTTCGCTCCATTCCCATGGTACCCCCTTCTGTAAAAGAGCGTTCAGCGGGTGCAGTACCGTGGATAGATTCGGTAGAAACTTATGGTAATAGTTAATCAATCCCAGAAACGACCTCAACTGAGAGACATTATCCGGAGCGTGAGCCTTTACAACTGCCTCTATCTTGTCAGAAGACTTATGAAGCCCCTCCCGGTCAATGACATGACCACAGTACGAGATCCGCTTCTGAAAGAACTCACATTTCTGCTGATTAACTCTAAGTCCATACTCTTTCAGTCTGTTGAGCACCAGTTCCAAGTTTGCGAGGTGTTCTTCATCACCATCACCTGTAATCAGAATATCGTCCAGGTAACATTGTGTGCCTGGAATTCCCTGTAATACCTGCTCCATGGCCTTCTGCCAAATTGCCGGAGCCGATGCCACTCCAAAAACCAGCCTATTATACCGGTACAAACCTCTATGCGTGTTGATCGTGAGGTACTGGCGTGACTCTTCTTCAACCTCCATCTGCAAGTACGCCTGCGCCAGGTCTATCTTGGTGAAGTGTTTCCCACCAGACAACGAAGCAAAAATATCCTCAATCCGCGGAAGCGGATACTGCACCGTGTGAAGCACCGGATTAACGGTGATCTTGAAATCTCCACAGATGCGAACCTTCCCTGGTTCTCCTGGCTTGTTGCTCGAAGGACGTTTCATAACGGGAACAATGGGCGTAGCCCACTCACTCCAATCTACCATAGACAGTACACCTGAACGTTCTAGCGCTTCCAGTTCCGCTTCTACAGTAGGTCGTATTGCATAGGGTACCGGTCTGGCTTTGAAAAATTTTGGTTGTGCATGTTCATCAATCTTGATGTTTGCCGTAATTCCTTTCAGTGTTCCCAGTCCTTGCTGGAACACCTCTTTAGCATCATCCAATATTTTGGACAATCGTTTAGGTTTGACATCTGTTTCCCCGGAATCTACCGTTAGTGCCTTCAAGGAGTGCCAGTCCATATTCATTTTCCTAATCCACTCCCGTCCCAGCAGTGGTGGACCTCCTTCAGGTAGCACATATAAGTCCATTACTTGGCTTTCTTCGCCCTTGTGGACCACTTTTACCTCTACCTTTCCGATGGGGTACACTCTTTGCCCCGTGTATGTTTTCAATATAATCTCCGTATCCCGTAGGGGAATATGTTGGAATAACCTTTTGTAATCTTTCTTATTCATGACCGTCAATGCCGATCCAGTGTCCAATTCCATCTTTACTTGGACTCCTGCTATCTGAAGAGTGACCCAAATTGTCTGGAGATCTGCATCCTTACCAACGTTGTGTACTCTTAAGCTACCCAGTTCATTACTGCTAGCGTCTGAATCTGACTTCTGTTCGTTCGAACTGGTCTTTGTCACCTTGTGCACCTTTATGTATTTTCCTTGCGGTGACTTTTTGTTGCTGGTCTTCTTTCCTGACCGGCATACTTTAGCTATGTGGCCAAGCCTGCCACACGTTCTGCATTCTTGGTTTTTAAACCAACACTGGTTCTGATCGTGTGTTGTCTTTCCACAACGATAACATTTTACAGTACTCAAACCCAATTTATTTGTACTGAGTTCCAGTGACCGTAGCTGCGTTACTGCCGTGCCTCTCGCTGCGGCTTCGTGTGCTGCTGCCATAGTGACTGCTTTCTCAAGCGTCAGCTCATTCTCCTCGAGCAGTCGCTTTTGTGTATCTTCTTTTAATAATCCACACACAAATTTATCCCTTAGCGCGTCTGTCAGTCCCGTTCCAAACTGACAGTACCTCGCCAGCTTACGCAATTCCATTAAATATTCAGCATTGCTTTCATCCTTCAGCTGCCTTCTGCTGTAAAATTTAAATCGTTCCGCTAGCATCAGCAGCGTGGGGTTTAGATGATTTTTCAGGACAGTAACAATCTCCTCGAACGTCTTATCCGCCGGTTCATCTGGTGATAAAAGGTGTTTCAATTGCCCGTATGTCTTTGCACCCATTAAGTTCAATAAAGTTAGTGCTTTCTCTGCATCTGGGATTTTATTTGCTTTACAATAATTTTATATGCGTTCTACATACATGGCCCAATCTTCGATGTCGCCATCAAAGGTATCAATGTTCCCATGTTTAGGCATCGTTGCAATTTATTTTATCCCAAGATGGCGGCTTCCCGCTCTTGTCTTCGTCCTCCGCCTACAAAATGGCGGTTTTCCCGCGCTTGGCGGTCTTCACCCACTGGCTGCAATGGCATTTGGCGTGCCGCTGCTGCTCCCCTTTCCCAGCGGTTAGTAACTCCCCCGGCGCTGTCTCCGCTTCACCGCGGCTCCCTCGGGCATTCGCGCTTCCCCGATGTCGCGCCTCGCAGCCCTTCTTGCAGCCCGGTTATTAGCACCGGCTGCGTTTGCCTTCACCGCGGCTCTCGCGCCTTCAGTCGCTCCAGACGCTGCGCCTTTTTGGCCCGAAAGCGGCCCGGCCCTTATCACCAGCCGCGATCGATGTCCCCGCGCTGCGCCTTTCGGCCCGAATGCGGCCCGGCCCTTATCTCCGGTCGCGATCGATCTCACCGCCCTTATTCCTCCGTCTTCCTCCCCCCGTCTGTACAGCCAACGCGGCCAACTTTCTGCTCGCGTCGCTGACCGGCTTACCCACCACTGAGGTAGAAAGAAGATAGCTGACTGCCGCTGATGGAGGCTTCGAGTTCAGGATGTCTTCTGCACTCCGGGTTCTCGATGCCTGCCGCGCGACGTGTCTTCCAGCTGAGTGATGAGGGTGGATGCCTCTCTTCGACGCCCGTTCTGTGGACGAAGCCGCCGTGGCTATAAACTGCCGCAGGGTAAGAATCGGACTCGTCGCCACTGTTAAGTCTGTGTGTTCCAGTTGTATTAAGATTAATTACTGACGCAGACTACAAGAATAAAGTTCAACAGGTCTTTACTAGTTGGAGGTCAGGACTATACTAAATACAATATCACTACACAGTACTTATATACCGGTGGTCACCACCGGTATTACGTATGCAGCAGCCAGAGAAAGTAGTACATCTCTTAAGGTGGAACAGGCTTACATACACCACACAAATATTTGAGTATATTCATGCTTAATAGTTTGTAACATATAGTGGATTATTTATCTAAATCTCTTACTGGCAACCCAGCATTAAGTGTCAGTGTGGCCAATCTGCCCTTGCTTTTAACCAAGTCTCAATAACTTAAAATTGATGTCCTCCCACAAATTAAATACTAGTTTGCTTTGATTCCATCTTATACATTTGTGTAAAATTCTACAGTCAACTCGCTGAAGAATACTTTTGGTGTGGAAAACAAAACTAGTTTCAAATTATCCCTCCACAATAAGCAATTGTGAGTCAAGAACTGGAGGTAGGAAATTTTGATATGGTATAATATTTAACAGTTGTAATCTAATATTTTAGTCTGGATCAACCAGATTGATAAGAAGCACTTTGCTTGACAGTGAGCATGGCATTGGTAATACAGAGTATTAAATGCCTCCCAAATGTGTATAAGATTCTTCCACTTACTGTAAAATGGATATCAATGACACTTCAAGTTTAATATCTTATAAACAGATAACAAAAAACAATCTTTATAAATTGTGATCATTACCCGTGATCATTCAAAAGCTTTAATTGTTCCTGCAAAATGTGTGTCTCAAATTGCTAAGATCGACATTTAGACCCATGGTGATAGGAATCAATGCACATTCTCAGTATCATCAGCTTTGTGATCTGCTTAACAACCCACAGTTGCTGTCTGTATATCTGTGGGTTAACACAGGTTGGTTCTATTTTTTTTTAAATAAGGCTGGTAGCTATGGACATGGTTATGTATCTTGAAAGTACTGAGGGAATGTATTGATAATTTCTTAAAATATAGAATTTATTTAGTAAATTCTTGCTTTTTGAGAGCATGTTTTGTGGTGATTTCTGGCTATTCAATAGTCCATGAGGGACTAAGACTAAGATTATACTTTCCAAAAGCAGAGAACTTCATAGAATGATACAGCACAGAAGGCGGCCATTTGGCCCATCGTCCCTGTGGCGGCTCTTTGAAAGAGCTATCCAATTAGTCCCACTCCCCTACCCTTTCCCCATAGCCCTGCAATGTTTTCCTTTTCAAGTAATATCCAATTGACTTTTGAAAGTTACTATTGAACCTGCTTCCACCACCCGTTCAGCCAGTACATTCCAGACCATAACAACTAGTTGCATAAAAAAATTCTCTTCATCTCCCCTCTGGTTCTTTTGCCAATTCTCTCACATCTGCGTCCTCTGGTTACCGACCCACCTGCCTTCAATAATCTTAGAAAATAAGTCACAGGTAATTTATTTTTCAGCTTGGTGCATTTTATAAAAAAATGAATCAACTCACTAAATTGCAAATATCACATAATCAGTGGATATATTTCTAGTAAGGTATTGAGTTATACAGAGCAGATGCTGAATTTGGTTATCACAGCCAGAAGAATTGTAGGGGTACTATAGTAGGCCTCAGTACCTCTGAGTCATGGAGAAAAATCAACAAGTGTGTGGACATCAGATGAGGACAGGATTGGGCTCAGTGATGATGTTCCCCGCTGTCAAAAAATTACAACTTCAACAGCTACCAGAAGGATACTGGTACCCGTGGAACCATTTACCATCAGAAGCCATTCACTGCCAGGAGATGAGGAGAGAAGAAAAACAGATAAGCAAAAAGAGAAGAAAAAGAAAATCACACCAAAGCTCTTATACTGTACCATGCACAAGAGATAACTTCAGGTTCATAAGTACAACAACAATAACTTGTACTTTCATAGCAGCTGGAACATAAGAATCAAGCTAAGGCACTAGAAATAGATGAGGAAATGGATTCCGAGCCAAGAAGGGAGAAATTAGAAGGGTAGATTGAAAGCTTGGTTGAAAAGTGATGTTTTGAAAAGGAATTTTAAGAAGCAGAGGGGGAGAGAGCTGTACCCTGTCATTTCACTGGCTGCAAGAGTACTGGAAAGGATGGGAATGTTGCAATTGAGGCGGCCGCAGCAACAGCAACCACGACAACACAGATCTGCACAGGCTCAAAGAAGAAAATGAAGGAGGCCTTACAAAATGCGATTGTTTCACATTGGGATGTCTTACCTCAACGAAACTGCGCTTCAGAGTCAAGCAGTCACTGACCTATGTCACCAGTTGCAATAGGAATTGGAGCCAAACATCAGGGCGCAGACAGTGGCTGTGAAGGTTACAATGTCCCTCAACTTCTATGCCACAGGCTTAGTCCAGGCTGCAAGAGATGACATAAGCAACATCCATCAGTTTGCTGTCCATATGGTCATCTGTAGTGTCCGAGGATCAATAATACTCAGACTGCAGGAGAACAATAAAACAGGTATTTACTGAACAGAGAGTAATTCAAGCATGAAGTACAGAAGCCTGCTATGGCTTTTTATACAGGGGTGGTCACTGCCGGTACTACAGTATAGAATCAGTTCTTCTCTTAAAGGTACATACACAACAATTCCTCCCCTTTTAGATAAACAGTACATAACATTCATTTAACAACTAAATAACAACTAATTACAATTACAATTTTCTCTGTACTATATACATCAACTGAAATAATCATTTATAAGTTCAGTCTTTGAGGAGGCTTCCTGATCCTGACTGGATAACGCCTTTCTCGAGTATCCTGTTCTTGCGGCGGAGTTGATTCTGGCTCATTGTCATTGGTTGGTTCGTCAGCTTCCAATACCACTGCTTCTGAGGTAGACACAATCTGTACTTCGGGTTGATTACCAGGTGCACCTGCTCGTGGTATGGGTTTGGCTTGTTCCTGTGACTCTAGAATCTGGTCAGCATAGCATCTCACGATGCTCTCTCCAACGTCCACTGTGTACATTAGTGGTCCCTGCTGTGTGCATATCGTTCCTGGCTGCCATTTTTCTGTTCGGTAGTCGCGGGCCAAGACTGGTTGCCCTATCTTGAAGCTCCTGGTTGGCTTCTCATTTATGTGCTGGAATTGCTTATCCTCAACATCTCGTCTTATGTTTGGTTTGAGCAAATCCAGGCGGCATCTTAGCCTTCGGTTGAAGAACATTATGGCTGGAGTTTGGTTGGTGACTGCATGTGTCGCATTCCGGTAAGCAAACAAGAAATTATCCACCTTGTGTTGTAGTGGTATGTCGTCATTATGCATTGCCTTTATTGCCTTTTTAAAGGTCTGAACAAACCTCTCAGCCAATCCATTTGTTGCTGGATGATATGGGGCAGATGTGTAATGCTTCACCCCATTATTCCTCAGAAACCTCCGGAAATCCTCGGACACAAACTGTGGCCCATTGTCGGAGCAAATCTGTTCTGGCAAGCCATTCCTGGCGAAGATGATCCGTAGGACTGCAATAGTTTTCTCCGTGGTGGTGGAGGACATTTTGATGACCTCTGGCCATTTTGAATGGGCGTCCACAGCGATTAGGAACATTGAGTCCATAAATGGACCAGCAAAATCAATGTGTACCCGTTGCCATGGAGATGAGGGCCACTCCCATGGATGTAGCGGGGCCTGTGGTGGAGCGTTTTGGACCTTCTGGCATCCTGTGCATCTCTTGGTCATATCCTCGATTTCATTATCGATTCCCGGCCACCACACAAACGCCCTGGCTAGGCTCTTCATTTTTACCCCTCCCAGATGACCCTCATGAAGCTCATTGAGCACTCTATCTCTCAACTTGGGTGGAATTACCACTCGGGATCCACACATCAAGGTCCCCCGGCACACTGACAGCTGTTCTCTCCTTGGTGAGAATGCTGGTAACAATGAGTCGCCATGTGCTGGCCATCCCTTCACCGTCAAATCATAGACCCGAGAGAGTGTCGGGTCAATTCGGGTTTCCTTCTCGATACTTGAGTTTGTAACAGGTAGACATTCGACTATGGTCGCATGGAATATCTCAACAGGGTCCACTGCAGGTGCTTCCTCTACCGTAGGCAATGGTAGGCACGACAGCCCATCAGCGTTTCCATGCTGTTTTGTACCCTTGTACTCTATGTCGTACTGATGTGCCCCTAGAAAAAGTGGCCATCTTTGCAGCCATTGTGCCGTCATCACCGGAACGCCCTTCTTTGGGTTAAAAATGGAGACCAGGGGCTGATGATCAGTCAGTAGGGTGAATTTCTGCCCGTGCAGATAGTGATTGAACTTCTTCACCCCCCACACCAGGCTGAGGGCCTCCCTGTCAATCTGGGCGTAGTTACGCTCGGCTGAGGTTAACGAGCGCGACGCAAAGGTTATTGGCCTCTCTGAACCGTCAAGGAATTTGTGTGACAGCACCGCTCCGATGCCGTAGGGAGACGCATCACATGCTAACCGAATCGGTAGTGTTGGATTGTAGTGGGCCAATACTTCTTTTGAAGTGATTAGGCATTTACATTTCTGAAAGGCACGCTTACACTCATCACTCCATTTCCATGTTACACCAGTTTGCAGTAGGGCATTCAGTGGGTGCAGAATTGTAGATAAATTCAGCAAGAACTTATGGTAGTAGTTCACCAACCCGAGGAACGACCTCAGTTGCGACACATTTTCCGGTGCTGGAGCCTTGACAACAGCCTCAATCTTGTCCGGCGACTTATGCAACCCTTCCTCATCAATCATGTGGCCACAATACGAGATTTGCCTCCTGAAGAACTCGCATTTGGGGCGGTTGGCTCGTAGCCCATATTCCTGTAATCTCGTGAGCACCTGCTCCAGGTTGGCAAGGTGTTCACTGTCATTTTCGCCCGTAACCAGGATGTCGTCCAAATAACACTGGGTCCCCGGGATCCCTTGCAGGACTTGTTCCATCGCCCTCTGCCAAATAGCCGGGGCTGATGCTACCCCGAATACCAGTCGATTGTACTGGTAAAGGCCTTTGTGAGTGTTTATCGTGAGGTATTTCCTAGATGCTTCTTCCACCTCCACTTGTAGATACGCTTGGGCCAGATCAACCTTTGTAAAGCGTTTCCCTCCAGATAGTGAGGCAAAAATATCTTCTATCCGTGGAAGTGGATATTGTACTGTGTGCAGGACTGGGTTCACAGTTACCTTGAAGTCCCCACAGATGCGTACCTTCTTCGGTTCCCCAGGCGTGCTGCTCAATGATTTCTTCATTACAGGAACGATGGGTGTGGCCCACTCGCTCCAGTCCACCTTGGACAGCACACCCGAACGCTCCAGACTCTCCAGCTCTGCTTCAACGACTGGGTGGATCGCATAAGGTACCGGTCTGGCCTTAAAAATTTTGGGTGTGCGTTATCTTCGATTTTTATCGTTGCCGTTACTCCTTTTAGAGTCCCAAGTCCTTGTTGAAACACCTCTTTCGCGTCAGTTAGAATTTTTGACAGTCGTCCAGGTGTGACGTCATCATCCTTTTTATCAGTCACAGTTAGCGCCTGAATGGAATGCCAATCCAATTGTATTTTTCGGATCCATTCACATCTCAATAGTGGTGGTCCTCCATCCGGTAGTATATATAGATACAGTTTCTGTGTTTCCTTGCCGTTGTATTCAACTGGCACCCTTATTTTTCCTCTGGGGTAGACTTTTTGCCCCGTGTATGTCTTCAATACAATGGACGTGTCCTTCAAGGGTATGTGTGAGAATAGCCGCTCATAGTCTCGTCGATTCATGACAGTTAGGGCTGATCCTGTATCCAATTCCATCTTTACTTGGGACCCTGCTATCATGAGGGTGACCCAAATGGTTCGGTGATCCTCCTTTGCAATCACGTTGTGTAACTTTAGACAACTTAGTCTCCTGCTCCCGGAGTCATTATCACTCTCCTGATCTTCCGACCTACTGTCTGTCATTTTTTTTACTTTCTTGTACTTTTCCTTAGTAGTTCTTGTAGTGTTGGTTTTCTTTCCTGACCTGCAGACTCTTGCTATATGTCCCATTTTCCCGCATTGCCTGCATTCTTTGTCCTTAAACCAGCAGTCCTTCTGATCATGGGTTGTTCTGCCGCAGCGATAGCACTTTTCTGCTCCATACGCCATTTCGTTAGTGCTGTATTCTTGTGGTTTCTGTTGTATTTCCACAGCTCCCCGTGCTGCTGCTTCGTAGGATACTGCCACGCTGAAAGCCTGGTCTAGCGTCAGGTCCTATTCCGAAAGTAGTCGTTTCTGGGTTCCTTCACTCTGGAGCCCGCAGACAAACTTATCCCGTAAGGTGTCTGCCAGTCCTGCTCCGAACTGGCAGTGCTTCGATAACTTGCGTAGTTCTGTAAGATAGTCAGCATTGTTCTCATCTTTGTGCTGGTTTCTTTTATGGAACTTGAATCTTTCTGCTATCAGCAGCAGTGTAGGGTTTAGGTGCTCCTGTAAGATATTAACAATCTCTTCAAAACTTTTCTCCATTGGTTTAGCTGGGGTAATTAAATTCCGCAATAGGCCGTACGTTCTCGCGCCCATCAAATTTAATAATACCGACGCCTTCTTTCCATTGGCCACCTCATTGGCATTGCAGTACAGTTCAATTCTTTCCACATACGTGGTCCAGTCTTCTACCTACTTGTCGAAAGCAGTGATACTGCAACTCTTCGGCATCTTGGGTGATTTAAAATGGCACCTCCCGCGCTTTTTCTTCTTCCCCAATGTAATAAAATGGTGCCTCCCGCACTTTTCCTTCTTCCCCAATGGAATAAAATGACGCCTCCCGTGCTTTTCCTTCTTCCCCTTGCTGCCACGCTGCTCCTAGCGTTCTACAGGGTAATGGCGGCGACCCACAGCTTCGGCGCGTCTCACTTTTCCTTCCCCGCGTTCTATCCTCTCCATGCTGCCCTGTTCTTGAGCACCGACCAAGCCCTGTGCGCTCCACCCTCTCTCTCTTCCTCCCGACGACGCTGCACGGCCCCTTTGCAGAGCCGCTCGATCGAGCCCGAGCCCGCCGCAGTCCGGAAGGGTCAGCGCACTACCTGCTACCAGCACAACTTGCTGGAACACCTCGACTGGGGAGCCAGGCCCAGCTCTCCACAGCCTCCCCTGCAACTCTCCGATGGATCCCTGGGCGGTTGCCCGCGGTCGACGCCTGCCGTTCTGACTTCGACCTCCAAGAAGCTTCTCTTCAGGGAAAAGATCCCCGTGAGGTGATGCAGTACTGCAGGTGAGGTCAAACCTGCCCGTCGCCAGTGTAGTGTCTGAGGATCAATAATACTCAGACTGCAGGAGAACAATAAAACAGGCATTTACTGAACAGAGAGTAATTCAAGACTGAAATACAGAAGCCTGCTATGGCTTTATATACAGGGGTGGTCACTGCCGGTACTGCAGTATCGAATCAGTTCTTCTCTTAAAGGTACATACACAACATCATCAAGCAGGTGAATGATGCCCTCTTTTCAAGGAGGCAGCAGTACATTACATCAGGCTGTTGATCAGGAGGAGGGAGCTGTCGGATTTACCTGCATCGTTGGCTTTCCGCAGGTGCAACGTGTAATTGATTGCCTTGCGTTGTCTCCGTCAAGAACTAGCCATACTTAATAACAGGAAGGGATTCCACTTCCTGAATGTTCAACTGGTCTGTGACCACAGGCAGTGAATAATGTTAGTCTGTGCCCGGTTTCCTGGCAGTAGTCATGATGCCTTCATGCCGCACCAGAAGAGCTGTCAGAGCTGTCACTAGAGTGTACATAGAGTGGGACACTTGCTTCATGGATGACCCCACACAAGCTTGAGCTGGGTTCCTCCATGCTCTGTGCCATTGTGCACAAGCTCACCAGCAGGCTGCCCAGTGCACTTACAAGGTCCTGGTGTAGAGGAATCAGACTTTTAATATAGGTTGTGCGCTCGAAATTTTCATCTGTATTGTCTGCAGGAGGGCTATCCGTCAAGCTGCTTCCTGGGCCATCCTAGCCCCCTGCTCATGCTCCTACATACTAGTGCTGGGTGAGTCTCCCCGTGCAGACTATCCTGTAAAGTATGCATAATGCCAGTCTCTTGCGCTGGTGCTTGCTTAGGTAAGGTCAAGTGCCATCAGGAGTGATGCTCTCTTCCAGCTCCTCAGCCTCTGGGCACTCTACATTTCCTTCATTTGAAAAAGAAGAGAGCGACAAGGTTTAGCATTTAGTGTGAAGGATAAGCAGTGACAAATGAGTGACAGCTGAAAGCAGCTGCACTTTGTCAGGCATTGAGTATGAGGGTGAGGTTTCAGTGAGAAGGGACAGAGTGCAAGATGGCCAAGAACCCTGCAGAACGCATCCTGCAGCCTCGCTACTCGTCACGCCACTGATGTGACCCATCCCCACGATCTGCATGATGTCCCCCTTGTCTGGGGAGAGGACCTGTGCAATGAAATCTGTTTGTCTTGGCCCTGTATTCATTTTGCACTCATGTATATTACCCTCCCCCACTGTGTATAGTTTCACTTCCTCTTTCCCGACTAACCTGGGAGGTTCCAGGTCTTGGCTCTTGGCTCCGCCCCAGACTTCTCTTACATAAAGATCCCAGGATCTGTATGACTCATTCCTGCGAACCAGTCGGCGTGTTGAGATGTTAGCTCTGATCTTAGTGATTAAAAGCCAACTTGTTTAAGTCTATAACTTCTAGTTTTGTGGTTATTGAAGGCCCATCAATTTTAATCACTAAAGAATACTAGGATGGATCAACTCCTAAAACCAGAGCATCTGGACTTGGATCCACATTCTGCTGAAGCATCAAATCAATTTGGACACTGGCTCAAATGCTTCGAACTCTTCGCGGGGGCCTCATCCGCTGGCGAGGTAGATAAACTGAGTCTACTGACTACTCGCGTAAGTCATCGGATTTATTCGTTCATCCGGGACGCCACCTCTTACATGGAGGCCATCACTATCCTGAAGGCCCAATACCAGAGGCCGGTAAACAAAGTATACGCCAGACATCTGCTGGCTACACGCAGGCAGCGACCAGAGGAATCAATGGATGATTTCTTACAGGGCCTAAAGGACCTGGTCCGGGACTGTAACTGCAAGGCCATGACGGCCAACGTGTACTCTGACGAATTGGTCCGCGATTCCTTCATCACGGGCCTCAAATCGAATTATATCCGGCAGAGACTGCTGGAGAAGGAGGTCCTGGACTTAAAAAAGGCAGTGGCCACTGCGCGATCGCTGGACGTGGCCCAGAAAAACTCTGACTCTTATTCTTCCGGCCATGCGGCCCTCACCGCCTCGTGCGCGCCGAGGGGGCCACCATCTTGGAACCCGCCATCTTCCCCATCCAGGTCTCAGACCAGCTCTACGCCGCCGGAGTCCCCACACAGAAGTTCACCCAGGAGTCCTACTACAGCGGCAATGTCTCAAGGCCCGAAATGCTACTTCTGCAGCCAGGCCAAGCACTCCAGACAACGATGCCCAGCGAAGGACGCTACATGCTTCAAATGTAAGAAAAAGGGGCATTTTAGCAAAGTCTGCAGGGGGAATCCGATTTCCAACTCTGTCACCACCTTGTGCGTGCCCTGCGGGCCGCCATCTTGGGATCCACCATCTTCTCCCGACTCAACGGCCGCCCAGGGCCCAACAGTGGCTTCGATCACGGTGGATCAATCCAGGCCACACCCGTTGACAAAATCCATGATGGACATACAGGTAAACGGGAATTTAACGAAATGTTTAATTGACTGTGGGAGTACCGAGAGTTTTATCCACCCTAGCCTGGTACGGCGGCACTCATTAACGGTAACCCCTACACGGAGCAGAATTGCTATGGCCGCTAAGCCCCACACTTTGGACATTTTGGGCTACTGTGTGGTAACACTGACTGTAAAAGGCACGGACTACAAGGATTTTAAACTCCTCGTGATGCCAGAACTCTGTGTTAATGTAATCTTGGGCCTGGACTTCCAGTGCCACCACGAAAGTGTCACGCTAGCATATGGCGGGTCCCAGCCGCCACTCACAGTCTGTGGCCTATCAACCTTAAAAATCAGCCAGCCCTCTTTATTCGCTAATCTCGCTCCGAACTGTAGGCCCATAGCGACCAAAAGTAGACGGTACAGTCTGGAAGACAGACACTTTATCAAGGCGGAAATGGACAGACTCCTGCGGGAAGGCATTATTGAATGCAGTACCAGCCCGTGGCGTGCCCAAGTAGTCATAGTTAAAAATAGCGAAAAGAAACGGATGGTAATTGACTACAGCCAGACTGTTAATATTTATACCCAGCTGGACGTCTACCCTTTACCCCGCATATCAGAAATGGTCAACCAGATTGCGCAATACCGAGTCTTCTTGACTATCGACCTCAAATCCACATATCACCAGCTCCCCATTAGAACGGAGGACCGCCCATGCACCGCCCATACACCGCCTTCGAGGCGAACGGGCGCCTCTTCCATTTTCTCAAGAGTGCCCTTCGGGGTAACAAATGGGGTCTCGGTCTTCCAACGTGAGATGGACCGCATGGTTGACGAGAATAAACTACAAGCTACCTACCCCTATCTGGACAATGTCACTATCTGCGGGCACAGCCAGCAAGCCCACGATCTAAATCTTGCGAGATTTTTAAAAACTGCCCGAAAGCTGAATCTAACCTACAACGAAGACAAAGGTGTCTTCAACACAACCCGTCTCTGTATCCTCGGCTGTGTGGTGGAAGATGGGGTAATTGGACCGGACCCTGACCGATTACGCCCCCTAAAGGAACTGCCCCTGCCACACAATCCCAAAGCTTTAAAAAGGTGCCTGGGATTTTTTTCGTATTATGCCCAATGGGTGCCCAATTACTCTGATAAGGCCCGACCCCTCATTAAATCGACGTCCTTCCCACTATCAGCTGAAGCTCGGGAGGCTTTCACCAGTATTAAACAGGACATTGAAAGGGCTGCAGTGTGTGCAGTGGACAAATGCATTCCCTTTCAAGTCGAAAGCGATGCGTCAGACTTTGCCTTAGCTGTGACCCTCAATCAGGCTGGGAGACCTGTGGCCTTCTTCTCCCGAACCCTTCAGGGACCTGAAATCAGGCACTCTTCTGTCGAGAAGGAGGCACAGGCTATAGTGGAGGCAGTGCGGCACTGGAGACACTACCTAGCCGGCAAACGTTTCACCCTGCTCACCGACCAGCGGTCGGTGGCTTTCATGTTTAATAACAAACAAAGGGGGAAAATCAAGAATGACAAAATACTCAGGTGGAGGATCGAACTATCCACGTTCGACTATGATATTATGTACAGGCCGGGAGCCCTTAATGAACCCCCAGACGCCCTATCGCGGGGAATGTGTGCCAGCATTCATACGGACAAATTACAGGGTCTCCACAATGACCTCTGTCACCCAGGGGTCACCCGACTATACCATTTTATAAAGTCCCGCAATCTGCCCCACTCCATCGAGGAGGTCAGGGCAATGACCAGAGCCTGCCGCATCTGTGCGGAATGCAAGCCTCGTTTCTGCAGGCCTGACCGTGCACACCTTATCAAAGCCACACGGCCATTCGAGCGCCTAAGTCTGGACTTCAAGGGACCCCTTCCCTCTGCCGACCGTAACGTATACTTCCTCAATATCATTGATGAATATTCCCGCTTCCCCTTCACCATTCCCTGCCCAGACATGACCAGTGCCACGGTCATCAAGTGTCTCTGTAATCTATTCTGCATATTTGGCATGTCGAACTACATACACAGCGATAGGGGGACGTCATTCATGAGTGACGAGCTGCGCCAGTTCTTGCTCTCGAAGGGGATAGCCACTAGCAGAACCACTAGCTACAACCCCCGGGGTAATGGGCAAGTGGAAAGGGAGAATGCTACTGTTTGGAAGGCTGTCACGTTAGCCTTAAAGTCAAAAGGCCTTCCGACCTCCCGCTGGCAGGAAGTCCTCCCAGACGTGCTCCACTCCATAAGGTCTCTTATGTACTGCCACTAACGCTACCCCTCACGAAAAGATGTTCGTTTTCCCCCGGAAATCCACCTCGGGCATATCTCTACCCACGTGGCTGACGTCTCCGGGGACAGTACTATTGCGGAAGCACGTGAGAGGCCACAAAATGGACCCCCTTGTGGAAAAGGTACAGCTCCTCCATGCAAACCCTCAGTATGCCTATATCGAATACTCTGACGGGCGAGAGGCCACTGTTTCCATAAAAGACCTCGCTCCCTCGGGAAGCGGAGAGAACGATGGGAGACTACCCGATGAAGACCTACACTACAAAGAGACAGGACGCCCAGAGGTATCAATACCCAACTTTAACCTGGAGGACACTGCAGATAACCTGGAAGACACTGCGGAGGCCCGGACAGCGGAGGAACCAGAATCCACTCCCCTAGAGGCACCCCAACCGGCTTTGCGCTGATCACTGAGAACTGCAAAACCTCCTGACAGACTCACTTATACCAACTTTTAAGAAACATCACCCCGATGGACTAAATCTATAGAAGGGGTGAATGTAATGAAATCTGTTTGTCTTGGTCCTGTATTCGTTTTGCACTCATGTATATTACCCTCCCCCACTGTGTATAGTTTCACTTCCTCTTTCCCGACTAACCTGGGAGGTTCCAGGTCTTGGCTCTGGGCTCCGCCCCTGACTTCTCTTACATAAAGATCCCAGGATCTGTATGACTCATTCCTGTGAAACAGCCGGCATGTTGAGATGTTAGCTCTGATCTTAGTGATTAAAAGCCAACTTGTTTAAGTCTATAACTTCTAGTTTTGTGGTTATTGAAGGCCCATCAATCTGAATGAAAGTTCTCCCTCCTCCTGTCCAGGCCTGCTCTCTACTATTGCTGTCAAGCTTGCTCTGCAAGAAAGAAGGGAGAATGTTCGTGGTAGCCTAGTGAGAAGCGTGGGGATGCGCATGTCAAGGTAGAATAGTGATGCTGGTGTGTGAAGGGCGGCAGAGATGAAGGCCGTAATAGTGAGGAGAGTAGGAGTTGCAGAGTGTGGCATTAGGAGCAGAATAAGGTGGAGTGGAGTGTGCTGCAGTAAATGGAGAAGAGTGCTTGTAATCGGGGGAGGAAAGGGTTGTGAGTGCTGGGGCTTCAGGTTTATGCAGAGAGTGGTGCAAGATCGGAGTTAGCTGTTTTACCTTAGCAACCCTGGTCAGGTCATTAAACTTTTTCCTCCACTGCAGCCGTGTCCTGGCACTGATGTGCTCTGCCACCGGTGCCTACTGCTGCCAAAAAGCTCTTGGGATGCCTTCTTGCTGCCTGGTGGGCAGAGGACGTCCCTCTTCCTGCTGAAGCCCTCCACCAAGACCTCCAATGCTGTAGCCGAGAAGCGGGGTACCCTTGATGCTTCTTCTTGGTCTGTCATGTTCAGAAGTTACCTTCTAGTTGCCTGAAGCCAAAGTGCATCTTTCTTTTAAGAGGTGTAGGCTGCCTTTACATAGCATCAGGGATTCCCGATATAACCCCCTCCCCAATTAGGCTATGCTGCCAATCAATAGTGCTAGTAGTGCTGACAGCCTGTCTATTTAATGATAATGAGGGCCCCTAACAAATATTGCCTGTTAAATGCGGCCACATGATTAAGTGAATGCTGCTGGCACAGCATTGATTCTGGGACCGAAAACGAGCCTTTGTGAATTTCTGCCCCAAGGATTTTAAATTGAATGCATTGGGGGACAGAGAGCCAATGTAAGGCAGTGTGGGATGGAGGTGATAGGTGAATGGGACAGGATTTGAGTGGCAGTGATTTGGACAAATTGGAGTTTATGAAGGGTGGAGGATCGGTGAGACTGCAGGTGATAAATCCATGTAGAAGGATTTTAGCAGTGGAAGAACTGAGGTAGAGTTGGAGCTGGAAAAAGGTAGTCTTGGTGGATAGGTTTAAAGCTCAGCTCAGGCGCGAACAGGATACCAAGGTTGCACGTTGTTTGGTTCACCCTGAGCGAGTGGCTGGGGAGGGGCACCGAGTCAGTGGCAAGGGAGCAGAGTGAGTGGTGAGGACGGAAAACAATGGATTTCCATGACCAGAAGTAGTGTGATAGTATTAAGTTGGTCAAGGAGTCATTAACAACAACAACTTGCATTTATATGGAACCTTCAACGTAGAAAAACATCCGCAGGCACATCACAGAAGTATAATCAGACAAAAATCGACACAAAGTTAAAGGAGATAATAGGACGGGTGATCAAAAGCTTGTTCAAATAGGTTGGTTTTAAGGAGGGTCTTACAAGAGGAGAGGGAGGCGGAGAGGTTTAGGGAGGGCATTCCATAGCTTAGAGACTGGATGGTTGAAGCCTCAGGCGCCAATAGTGGGGCGAAGAGAATGGGGTTGCACAAGAGGCCAGAGTTTGAGAAATGCAAAGTTCTCGTTTGGGGTGTTGCACTGCAGAAGGTTACAGAGACAAGGAGGGGAAAATCCATGAAAGGATTTAAATGCTAAGATGACGATTTTAAATTTGAGACATCGAGAAATAATGGAGAGGAAGAGCTGGATTTCATCAGCATGTATATTAATTAATACATATATATGGAAGTTGACATGGATGTAAATGGGTGGTGATTCAGTATTCTCTCACATCATTCATTTCTCTCTGGTCCTTTACTTTTTCTGTCCCGGTCTTTTAATTTTCCTTTTCTATTCTTTTGTTTTTACCTCCCTCTTTGGCAGGATTGGGCCTCCTCCTGGCTCCACATTAAGGTAAGTAAAAAAAAAGATGACCTGTAAATTGGCTTCTTCAGGCATTCCATTTAAGGACTGCTGTTTAGGCTGCAGTAGACCCGGCACATGTTTTTATTGAATTTAGCATCAGCATCCTAAAACAGGCATTAGGCTTATGATTGGCATATTCAAGGTAGCTAATACCTGTTTTAGGCTGGTGCCCCAGGCACTTCCAAGAAGAATCAGGTGCGGTAGATCACGCCCAGAAATCGGCCCCCTCAATCGGGTGTGAAGAGAACCAATTTCTGACCCATATTTTGTTCCCTTCTAGGATTAATTTAACTAACAGTTTTTACTGAGTGAAAATGTAATTTATCCAATTCATCAAAATGGCAAGTAATTATGTAAATGCCTTCCTCTTGCTCTGGCATTGGCCTCTGCGAATCCCAGCTCTGATATGTATGCATATGTGCAGATGATAATGTGCGTTCATCATAGAAATTGAGAGTCCTAATTGGGGACTTTGGCGGCAGTCATGGTCTTTTGTCATCTTAACAATTTTCAGGGACATACTCAAATCAAAATTCTCAATATCTACAGTTGTATATCCTCAAGCTCATTCTTACAAATAGACAACCTGTCCTCGTATTTACAGTTTGTCAATACTGATTGTACTCCATGACAGTCTGAACACGAGTTTACCAATGTTGCTCATTTAATTACATTACCATGATAATTCCAATTAACTTTCAAGTGACTGTTACTAAAATAGACCGTACAACACCCACGTGTAAGAATGTAATTTATTAATGCATGATCTAATTAAGTTCTACTGTATTAAATACCATATTTGGATACAGCAACCATCTGATTAAGTAAAAATGTAATTTACAAATTGAGAGCGCATTATCAAAAGGGGAGAGTTCTCCACCTACTCTGCCTAAATACATCTCCTTGTAGGATATGGCCCAGATTTTGTGATCAGCGGCAAAGGAAGGCCCTTGCCATTTACCTCGAAAAAGCTGCCCACAAAGTTTTAGCGGCCTCTACAGCACAGATTTCATCTCCGACATCAGCAACAGGGCAGGCAACAGGCAGGCTGATCAACCAATCAGGTTAAAGAATTCCCACAGACAGCAAAGCAGGAAGTAAAAAGCAGGGAATATAAATCACATTTAAATCATTGTACAGAAAGCGAAATAAATATTGGAACATACACATAGGCTGCGATTTCGCTGACCTCGGCGGGTCCAGTGCAGCCGGGGTCGGTGGTGGGGTGCGACCCCGCTGCTGACTCCAGCCTGCTCTGTGAAAAGATTTTCACTGATTGGGCTTGTTAAGCCCACCTAGTGCATTTCCCAGCCAATTGAAGGAAGCGGGTCTGATGACGTCACTTGATGACATGTCATCAGCTGGTTTCCTTAAAGGGACCCATGTTCTACCGCATTGAGGTGCTGCAAACACTGATAAGCACTGCACCGAGGTGCACGACTGCACCCAGGCTCTCCCATGACTCCCTCCAATATGCTTATGGAGGGAGTCGCGGCATGCAGGGAGGTCCTCTTCCCTTCCAATTGGAGGAACAGACCTCCCCAGGAGATCAACACAACCTGGTTGCGCATTGCACAGAAGGACACAAGCAGGGATGTTGTCAGGAGAACCAGGCTGCAATTGCGCAAACCTTTCAATGATCTCAGCAGATCACGAAACGTTACTGCAAAGCCATACTCAATCTCATCCTGCTGTGCCACTTATCACATCCCCATCACACTGCATTCACTGAAAGGATATTTACTTGTCCTAGCCCCTTTGGGGCTAACCCGGATCAGGCATATTTCTCAGATGCTCACTTTCAAGTAAAGTTTGGGGTAGCCGAATCCCAAAGGTCCAGTCTATCTCTCCCTAAAGGAAAGGAGCAACCCGAGAATGTTATCGTCCTCCAGATAGCACTTTTAATCAGTTTAGCCAGACAGTAATGTCCCGGATATTATAAGGGTCTGGAGATCTCCCCTCAGAAATTGTACCTCTTCACCAAAGAGGGAACAGAGATTGGGTTCGCGAGTTATTGATACAGAAGACTTATGTGAGACAATTCTAAAAATATATAGAGATTTATTAAAGAACCAACATGCAATTTACAGTTGGTGAATCAGTCAATAACAACGTTAAATGTTCTAAAAAGAGAAAAAATACAAACTTATTTTTATAAGAGAATCTTACTTTTAAATCTTAACTTCGCTACAGTATTACAGTTCTTAAACTTTTCTATACAGGATATCCATCAATATCAAATTACCTTCAACCTCCGAGGTTCAAAGAGTGGAAGACCACAGTGTCGCCTCTGTAGTCGAGAATCGCTTTGCCCGATTAAAGCGAGTCTGACTATCTCATTTGAGACTCCAATATTTATACCCTTTTTCAGTTGTTTTCATAAGGTTTCTGTTGATCCAAGTTAATTACCACTAATCACCTTTTAGCTGATTCATGTATTTCTTACTGCCACCTCATCAATAGCCATTGGGGGTTTACCATATATGTGCAAAGGGCAGATGTACCTTACCTCATTTCATTCTCAAGAAGTTTTAATCAAGATAATTTATCCAAGGTTGACCATTGCCCTGTTTAAATAAGGTTACCATTCGGGGCCACCCATTCTTCTGTTTTAATAAGATTACTTATTCAGGGTCAACAACTTGTCCTGTTTCAATAGCCAGAATTCTTTCATAGCTATTTCATAGTTAGGTTTCTAAATTTCCAAACCCAGTTTGTCATGTTTTTAAAGAATTTATAAGGTAGATTTCCTTATAAGGTACTCTTCAGGATTAACCAGTCTTATCTTAACGAGGCCAGAATTCTTTCAGAAGGTAGGATTTCCAAATCCAGCTTGTCATTTTTTTAAAGTTATACAGTGTATTTTTCTAAAAAGGCTATCGTGTATTTAGGTTATATAGTATATTTTTCTATAAAGGTTATATAGTAGAATTCCTTCACATCACTACCCTACTCCTGCACATCCTTACTCACAGCAATGTACTTTGCACCTCCACCCATCCCGCTCTATCTACATTATCACTTCCCATCTCACTAGCCACCTCTCACAATCACTCTTATACTAGTCCAATTATACCAACTAACAACACACAAGGGTAGGCACTTGGGTGTTTTAGCCAATATTCATGTGAAGTTTCTGGTAATGTGCTGTTAAACATTGAAATCTTTATTTTCAACACTTTGCGTTCTTGGAGAGATTAATGTGCACCTTTGAAACATAGAAACATATAAACATAGAAGATAGGAGCAGGAGTAGGCCATTCGGCCCCTCTAGCCTGCTCCGCCATTCAATGCCATCATGGCTGATCATCCAAGTTCAGTACCCGGTCCCTGCTTTCTCCCCATACCCCTTGATCCCTTTAGCCTTAAGAAATATATCCAACTCCTTCTTGAATATATTTAATGAATTGGCCTCTACTGCCTTCTGTGGTAGAGAATTCCACAGGTTCACCACTCTCTGGGTGAAGAAATTCCTCCTCATTTCGGTCCTAAAAGGCCTACCCCTTATCCTTAGACTGTGACCCCAGTTCTGGATTCCCTAACCAACGGGAACATCCTCCCTGCATCTAGTCTGTCCAGTCCTGCCAGAATTTTATAAGTTTCAATGAGATCCCCTCTCATTCTTCTAAACTTCAGCGAGTACAAGCCCAATCGACCCAATCTCTCCTCATACGTCATTCCTGCCATCCCAGGTATCAGCCCGGTGAATCTTCGCTGAACTCCTTCCATGGCAAGAATATCCTTCCTCAGATAAGGTGACCAAAACTGCACACAATACTCAAGATGTGGTCTCACCAAGGCCCTGTACAACTGCAGCAATACATCCTTGTTCCTGCACTCAAACCCTCTCGCTATGAAGGCCAACATGCCATTTGCCTTCTTAAACGCCTGCTGCACCTGCATGCTTATCTTCAGCGACTGGTGCACAAGGACACCCAGGTCTCGTTGCACTTTCCCTTCTCCCAATCTATTGGCATTCAGATAATAATCTGCCTTCCTGTTTTTGACACCAAAGTGGATAACCTCACATTTATCCACGTTATATTGCATCTGCCATGCTTCTGCCCAATCACCCAACCTGTCCAAATCATCCTGTAGTTTCTCGGCAACCTCCTCACAGCACACACGCCAACCCAGCTTTGTGTTGTCTGCAAATTTGGAGATATTACATCTCGTTCCCTTGTCTAGATCATTAATATATATTGTGAATAGCTGGGGTCCAAGGACCGATCCCTGCGGCACCCCACTAGTCACTGCCTGCCACTTGGAAAAAGACCCGTTTATTCCAACTCTTTGCTTTCTATCTGCCAACCAGTTCTGTATCCAAGTCAATACCTTGCCCCCAATCCCATGTGTCTTAACCTTACACGCTAATCTCTTATGTGGGACCTTATCGAAAGCCTTCTGAAAGTCCAAATACACCACATCCACTGGTTCTCCCTTATCTATTTTACTAGTTACATCCTCGAAAAATTCCAGTAGATTAGTCAAGCATGATTTACCTTTTGTAAATCCATGTTGACTTTGTCCGATCCTGTCACTGTTTTCCAAGTGCTCTGCTATTACATCTTTTATAATGGACTCTAGCATTTTCCCCACTACCGATGTCAGGCTTACCAGTCTGTAATTCCCCGTTTTCTCTCTACCACCTTTTCTGAATAGTTGGATAACATTAGCTACCATCCAATCCATGGGTACTGTTCCAGATTCCATCAAATGTTGGAAGATGATCAGCAATGCATCTACTATTTCTAGGGCCACTTCCTGAAGTACCCTAGGATGTAGATTATCAGGCCCTGGGGATTTATCGGCCTTCAATCCCATCAATTTCCCTAACACCATTTCCCTACAAATACTGATTTCTTTCAGTTAGAGTCATAGAGTCAGAGAGTTTGACAGCACAGAAAGAGGCCCTTCGGCGCATCGTGTCCGCGCCGCCCATCCATCCCTGTCCAGTCTAATCCCATTTTCCAGCATTTGGTCCATAGCCTTGTATGCAATGGCATTTCAAGTGCTCATCCAAATGCTTCTTGAATGTTGTGAGGGTTCCTGCCTCTACCACCCTTTCAGGCATTGAGTTCCACATTCCAACCACCCTCTGGGTGAAAAAGTTCCTCCTCAAATCCCCTCTAAATCTCCTGCCCCTTACCCTGAATCTATGCCCCCTTGTTATTGACCCCCCTACTAAGGGTAAAAGTTCCTCTTTATCTACCCTATCTATGCCCCTCATCATTTTGTACACCTCAATCAGGTCCCCCCTCAGCCTTCTTTGCTCCAAGGAAAACAACCCCAGCCTGTCCAGCCTCTCTTCATAGCTGAGGCGCTCCATCCCAGGTAACATCCTGGTGAATCTTCTCTGCACCCTCTCCAAAGCAATCACATCCTTCCTATAGTGAGGCGACCAGAACTGCACACAGTACTCCAGCTGTGGCCTCACCAGCGTTTTGTACAGCTCCATCATAACCTCCCTGCTCTTATATTCTATGCCTCGGCTAATGAAGGCAAGTATCCCATATGCCTTTTTAACCACCTTATCTACCTGTTCCGCTGCCTTCAGGGATCTATGTGCATGTACACCAAGGTCCCTCTGACCCTCTGTACATCCTAGGGTCCTACCACTCATTGTGTATTCCCTTACCTTATTTGTCCGTCCAAAATGCATCACCTCGCACTTTTCAGGGTTAAATTCCATTTGCCACTTTTCCGCCCATCTGACCAACCCGTTTATATCGTCCTGTAGCCTGAGGCTTTCCTCCTCGCAATTTACCACCCCACCAATTTTCGTGTCATCTGCGAACTTACTGATCATACCTTTTACATTCTCATCCAAGTCATTTATGTAGATCACAAACAACAAGGGACCCAGCACCAATCCCTGAGGTACCCCACTGGACACAGGCTTCCAGTCACAAAAGCAACCTTCGACCATCACCCTCTGCCTCCTGCCACTCAGCCAGTTTAGGATCCAACGCGCCAAGGCACCCTGGATCCCATGGGCTCTTACCTTCTTGACCAGTCTCCTATGCGGGACTTTGTCAAAAGCTTACGGAAGTCCATGTAAACCACATCCACAGCATTTCCCTCATCCACCCCCCAGTCACCCCCTCGAAAAATTCAATCAGATTTGTCAGACATGATTTACCCTTGACAAAGCCATGCTGACTATCCCCGATTAATCCTTGCCTCTCCAAGTGGAGACTAATTTTGTCCCTCAGAATTTTTTCCAATAATTTCCCTACCACAGATGTTAGGCTCACTGGCCTGTAATTCCCTGGTTTATCCCTGCTACCCTTCTTGAATAATGGTACTACGTTAGCTGTTCTCCAGTCCTCTGGTACATCCCCTGTGGCCAGAGAGGTTCTGAAAATTTGTGTCAGAGCCCCTGCAATCTCCTCCTTTGCCTCCCACAGCAGCCTGGGATACATCTCGTCCGGGCCTGGGGATTTATCCACTTTTTGGCCTGCTAAAACCGCTAGCACCTCCTCCCTCTCGATGCTAATATGTTCAAGTATGTCACAGTCCCCTTGCCCGATTTCTATGTCTGCATCGTCTTTCTCCATAGTGAACACAGATGCAAAAAATTCATTTAAAACCCCGCCTACATCATCTGGCTCTACACACAGATTGCCACTTTGGTCCCTAATGGGCCCTACCCTTTCCCTGGTTATCCTCTTGCCCTTAATATACTTATAAAACATCTTAGGATTTTCCTTTATTTTGCTCGCCAGTGTTATTTCATGGCCCCTCCTCGCCCTCCTAATTTCTTTTTTAAGTATGCCCCTGCACTTTTTATACTCCTCTAGGGCTTCCTCTGTCTTTAGTCTTTTGTAACTGCCAAAAGCCCCCCTTTTTCTCCTAATGCATTTTTGTATATCCCTTGTCATCCAAGGTTCCCTTTGCTTGTTGGTCCTACCCTTGACCTTTACAGGAACATGTTGGCGTTGTACTCTCTCTATTTCCCTTCTGAAAGTCTCCCACTGCTTTGATGTGGATTTTCCTATAAGTAGCTGCTCCCAGTCCACTTTGGCCAGATCCTGCCTTATCATATTAAAATCGGCCTTTCCCCAATTTAGAACCCTTATTTCCGGGCCGTCTTTGTCTTTTTCCATGACCACCTTAAATCTCACCGAATTATGGTCACTGTCGCAAAAATGCTCTCCTACTGACGCTTCCACCACTTGCCCGGCTACATTCCCTAGAATTAGGTCCAGTACCGCCCCCTCTCTTGTAGGACTTTCTACATGTTGGCTCAAAAAGCTCTCCTGGATGCACTTTAAGAATTCTGCACCCTCTAAGCCTTTCACACTCTGACTATCCCAATTTATATTGGGGAAGTTGAAATCCCCCACTATTATTACCCTATTATTTTTGCACTTTTCTGAGATTTGCCTACATATCTGTTCCTCTATCTCC
Organism: Somniosus microcephalus; assembly: GCF_052327205.1. Taxonomy (NCBI): domain Eukaryota; kingdom Metazoa; phylum Chordata; class Chondrichthyes; order Squaliformes; family Somniosidae; genus Somniosus; species Somniosus microcephalus. The sequence goes on from NC_140991.1 coordinate 108,305,385, forward strand.
CCCTGACTGTTTGGGGGCCTATAGTACACTCCCAGCAAAGTGCTTGCCCCCTTTTTGTTTTTAAGTTCTACCCATATGGCCTCATTAGAGGAACCCGCTAATATATTACAGCCTTACAGCAGTAATTGACTCCTTAATTAATATTGCAACACCCCCTCCCCTTTTACACCCCCCTCTGTCTCGCCTGAAGATTCTATACCCCGGAATATTGAGCTGCCAGTCCTGACCCTCCCTCAACCATGTCTCCGTGATAGCAACAATATCGTACTCCTGTGTGTTCAACAACAACTTCAGTTCATCCACCTTATTTGCAAGACTCCTTGCATTAAAATAAATGCCTTCCAGCCCTGCCATATTCTCTTTTGCCTTCACATATTTGCTCTGCCTTCCCAGCTGACTTGTTTTTCCCTCTGTATTTGGCTGTAAATCACCCCCTACTATAGCTCCACTCTGTACCCCATCCCCCTGCCAAGTTAGTTTAAACCCCCCCCAGCAGTGCTAGCAAACCTCCCCGCAAGGATATTGGTTCCCCTCTGGTTCAGGTATAAACCGTCTGACTTGTACAAGTCCCACGTTTCCCAGAAGCAGACCCAGTGATCCAGGAAACTAAAGCCCTCCCCCCTGCACCATCCCTTTAGCCACGCATTCACCTGTTCTATCTTCCTATTCCTATACTCACTAGCACGTGGCACCGGGAGTAATCCAGAGATTACAACCTTTGAGGTCCTGCTCTTTAATCCTTCACCTAGCTCCCTAAATTCTTGCTGCAGGACCTCATCCATCTTTTTACCTATGTCGTTGGTACCAATGTGGACCACGACCACTGGCTGTTCACCCTCCCCCTCCAGAATGCCCTGCAGCCGCTCAGTGACATCCTTGACCCTGGCACCAGGGAGGCAACAAACCACCCTGGATTCACGTCTACGGCCACAGAAACGCCTATCTGTTCCCCTTACTATAGAATCCCCTACCACTATTGCTCTCCCACTCTTTTTCCCCCCTTCCTGGGCAGCAGGAGCACCCCCAGTGCCAGGAAGTTGGCTGCTGCTGCCTTCCCCTGGTGAGTCATCCCCCTCAACAGTATCCAAAGCGGTATACTTGTTTGAAAGGGGGATGTCCGCAGGGGTTCCCTGCACTACCTGCCTGCCTTTGTTGCTCCGCCTGATGGTCACCCCCTGTGCTGCCCTACCCTGAGGCGTGAACAACTCGCTAAACGTGCTATCCATGAGCCTCTCAGCATCGCGCATGCTCCAAAATTCATCCACCCGCAGCTCGAGCGCCGCAATGCGGTCTACAAGTAGCTGCAGCTGGATGCATTTCCCGCACACATGGTCGTCAGGGACACTGGCAGCATCCCTGACTTCCCACATGAAGCAAGAGGAGCAGAACACTGGTCTGAACTCTCCTGCCATGACTTACTCCTTTAATTAATTAAAAAATTTATTCAATACCCCAGTTACAGGTATACTCTAGGGCGCTTTATTTACCAACTATCCCCACTACACCACAGAAATTTAACACCACAGAATTCAAGCTTGTATTGAAAAGAGAGAAATACTCACCAACCAATCACTTACCTGCTCCCTGGTGACGTCACACTTGGATTACTTTTTACTTCTCTCCTGGAACCTGGATTGGTATGCCTCTGACTGCTCCCTCTCAAGCCTTTAAGCTCTCCCGCCTCGGGCTGCACCCGCGCAGGTCCGCTGCTTCTCCGGTCTCGGGGCTGTGGGCCTCGGTGCCTCTGACTGCTCCCTCTCAAGCCTTTAAGCTCTCCCGCCTCGGGCTGCACCCGCGCAGGTCCGCTGCTTCTCCGGTCTCGGGGCTGTGGGCCTCGGTGCCTCTGACTGCTCCCTCTCAAGCCTTTAAGCTCTCCCGCCTCGGGCTGCTCCCGCGCAGGTCCGCTGCTTCTCCGGTCTCGGGGCTGTGGACCTCGGTGCCTCTGACTGCTCCCTCTCAAGCCTTTAAGCTCTCCCGCCTCGGGCTGCTCCCGCGCAGGTCCGCTGCTTCTCCGGTCTCGGGGCTGTGGGCCTCGGTGCCTCTGACTGCTCCCTTTTAAGCCTTTAAGCTCTCCCGCCTCGGGCTGCTCCCGCGCAGGTCCGCTGCTTCTCCGGACTCGGGGCTGTGGGCCTCGGTGCCTCTGACTGCTCCCTCTCAAGCCTTTAAGCTCTCCCGCCTCGGGCTGCACCCGCGCAGGTCCGCTGCTTCTCCGGTCTCGGGGCTGTGGGCCTCGGTGCCTCTGACTGCTCCCTCTCAAGCCTTTAAGCTCTCCCGCCTCGGGCTGCACCCGCGCAGGTCCGCTGCTTCTCCGGTCTCGGGGCTGTGGGCCTCGGTGCCTCTGACTGCTCCCTCTCAAGCCTTTAAGCTCTCCCGCCTCGGGCTGCTCCCGCGCAGGTCCGCTGCTTCTCCGGTCTCGGGGCTGTGGACCTCGGTGCCTCTGACTGCTCCCTCTCAAGCCTTTAAGCTCTCCCGCCTCGGGCTGCTCCCGCGCAGGTCCGCTGCTTCTCCGGTCTCGGGGCTGTGGGCCTCGGTGCCTCTGACTGCTCCCTTTTAAGCCTTTAAGCTCTCCCGCCTCGGGCTGCTCCCGCGCAGGTCCGCTGCTTCTCCGGTCTCGGGGCTGTGGGCCTCGGTGCCTCTGACTGCTCCCTCTCAAGCCTTTAAGCTCTCCCGCCTCGGGCTGCTCCCGCGCAGGTCCGCTGCTTCTCCGGTCTCGGGGCTGTGGGCCTCGGTGCCTCTGACTGCTCCCTTTTAAGCCTTTAAGCTCTCCCGCCTCGGGCTGCTCCCGCGCAGGTCCGCTGCTTCTCCGGTCTCGGGGCTCCTCCCTTTCATCAGACCCTATGTTCCCCGACATTTCCGGGAGGTTATTTGTGTCCTCCTTTGTGAAGACAGAACCAAAATATGTATTTAAGTATGTATTTGGAAGTGGCTTAGTGAGTTGCAGTGAATGATGAGACATAACAGTATTCCCCGCAATGGCGATGAGTGTGAAACCAATGGCTTGGCCATTGTAGGGATGCTTTATGGTGTTGTCGTGGGGTGGTGCCAACCTGGCGCATCATGTGGCACCCAGAGTGTACAGCGTCAAGTGAAGTAAATCTGGCTAGGGTGAGGGTTCCCTGCACCCTGGGCAGTAATATGCTCGGGTGCTGATGCCCTCTGTCCTTTTTTTAATTTTTAAAAATTTGTTTATGGAATGTGGGTGTCGCTGGCAAGGCCAGCATTTATTGCCCATCCCAAATTGCCCTTGAGAAGGTTGTGGTGAGCCACCTTCTTGAACCACTGCAGTTCATGTGGTGAAGGTACTCCCACAGTGCTGTTAGGTAGGGAGTTCCAGGATTTTGACCCAGCGATGATGAAGGATCGCCAATATACTTCTAAGTCAGGATGGTGTGTGACTTGGAGGGGAACTTGGAGGTGGTGATGTTCCCATGCGCCTGCTGCCCTTGTCCTTCTAGGTGGAAGAGGTCGCGGGTTTGGGAGGTGCTGCTGAAGCAGCCTTGGCGAGTTGCTGTAGTGCATCTTGTAGATGGTACACACTGCAGCCATGTGGTGGAGGGAGTGAAAGTATAAGGTGGTGGATGGGGTGCCTATCAAACGGGTTGCTTTGTCCTGGATGGTGTCGAGCTTCCTGAGTGTTTTGGAGTTGCACTCATCCAGGAAAGTGGACAGTATTCCATCAAATTCCTGACTTGTGCCTTGTAGATGGTGGAAAGGCTTTGGGGAGTCAAGAGGTGAGACACTCGCCGCAGAATACCTAACCTCTGACCTACTCTTGTTGTCAAAGTATTTATGTGGCTGGTCCAGTTAAGTTTCTGGTCAATGGTGACCCCCCAGGATGTTGATGGTGGGGGATTCGGCGATAGTAATGCCATTGAATGTCAAGGGGCGGTGAAGCAGCTGAAGATGGTTGGGCCTAGGACACTGCCCTGAGGAACTCCTACAGCGATGTCCTGGGGCTGTGATGATTGACCTTCAACCACCACAACCATCTTCCTTTGTGCTAGGTATGACTCCAGCCAGTGGAGAGTTTTCCCCCCGATTCCCATTGACTTCAGTTTTACTAGGGCTCCTTGATGCCACACCTGGTCAAATGCTACCTTGATGTCAAGGGAATTCACTCTCCCCTCACCTCTGGAATTCAACTCCTTTGTCAGCTGTAATGAGGTCAGGAGCTGAGTGGTCTTGGCAGAACCCAAACTGGGCAGGTTATTGGTGAATGAGTGCCACTTGATAGCACTGTTGATGACACCTTCCATCACTTTGCTGATGATTGAGAGAAGACTGATTGGGCGGTAATTGGCCGGATTGGATTTTTCCTGCTTTTTGTGGACAGGACATACCTCTGCAGCATCAGTTGATTGCGGAGAAGGCTGGTGTTGTTTTTGGTGCTGCTGCTGCGCCTGGTGCTGCTGGTGTTGGGGCTGATCGTGATGGGATTCTGAGGACCAAGGTGAGATAGTTTCAAGGGCACCGATGCTGATGGAATAGATGGCAATTGAAGTTGAGATGACAGAAGCAATCTGTCAATGGTGAGAGAAGTTGTTCCAATGAGGTGATACTGGATACAGAGTTTGCTCCAAACACTTGCAAGCTCAATGGGGGAGAAATTCAGGATCTTTTGAAAGCTGGGAAACTTAGCACCAGGCGCTAATGATTCCTACCTTTAAAAAAATTTGATTTTAGCACTCCAGGAAGGAAGTGGAGCGCTAAATCAAGCGCTCCACTTCCTTCCTGGAGCGCACCAGTCAGCAGGCGGGGCAGTAGTGGTGCAGCGCTGCACAATGGGCCGTGCAGCACTGCCGCGTTGGAAGGCTCCTTCCCTCCCTTAAAGGGAAGGGCCATCGCTACAGGCTCTGCAAGGGGAAAACTTACTTGGTCCCCAACGGCAGCCGCGATCCGGCCCAATCAGCTCGATACACTGCAGCAGTGTGCTGGGCTGATCGATCGCTGGCGAAGCCAAAGGAAATAAAAAGAGAAAGAGCATTTCAGTATTTTTTTTATCTACTCGGCAACCTCGCCTTTAATTATCGCCCCTGAAGTGCCCGGCCTCCCGATGAATGCCTCCTGCAGCTGCCGGTGTTTTCGCCCGAGATCGTGGCACTAAGGGTTACCGCTGCCGCAAACCGCCAGTTGAATATTGTGGGCGGCGGCAACATCGCCGCACCCGAGCGGTAAGTCATTAGCACCCCGTTATCACCCCGGGAGGCGCTAATCAACCGAATTTCTCCCCCAATCTGTCTTCCAAATGCAGTAAGCAACAGCTTCTGACCTTGGAAAGTAAACATCTATGAAATGGCAGCTTTTTTTAGAACATTTGCAGCTGTCAAGCTAAGAAATCATTCCATGCTGACACAACTCCCGACCTCCTTACCTGACGTGACCCCCGAGCAGCGGAGAAGCCGTGGGCGAAGTCTTAAAATCTAAGGGTGAGCTTAAAATAGTTTTTAAGTGCCTGTTAACAAGCTCATAATAATCTAAATTGCCTCCCCTGCCGCTTGGTGTCAGGTCTGTTCAGCAATGACAAACCCGAGATCTGGGCGACTAGTGTGCAGGCGGGTTGACAGCAGGTTCCCTGCCCGGTCAGAATTTGTTTTTTTAAATCTGCAATTTTAAAATTTTCTTCTGAGGGAATGAGACTCCACACTTGTAAAATTAGTTTTTCTGGGCCAGAGAGGTTGTTCAGCAGTAATTATGACTTCATATGCCATTAAAAACTCAGTTACTCTAGAACGAACAAGACTTAACTTTTTCAGCTGTCTTTACAGCGAGAATAGTGGGTAATTAGTTTAAGTTCACAACAAAGCAGTGATTTCTATGTTTATTCCATCTGTGAAGACTGCAACAGTACAACCTATGGAGGAGCTGAGTATCTCTGACAGCAATTTCCAGATTTCCACATTTAACTATGCATGTGCAGACATCAGAAGTTGCTGTCAGTTTTACCCAGTAATAACGGCGCGCGCTGGCAGCCTCGCTGTTATTATTACCGGAAAATCCAGGCCTAAATGTTGGATAGCTGGGATGCATGTGGAACATTAACATGGATGTCTAAGGAAAATGAATACAGAAAATTACATGGAAAAGATTAGGAAAAACTAACAAAAATAATGTGGAATTGCTACCTCAGGGATTCCTATATGTACAGGAAAATCAGGGATACAAGGGGGGGAAAAAACTCCCATTAAAAACATTGGAACTTTTTTAAGGATTTCGGATTCCCACTAGTTTTGGGCTTCACTATATATTTTAGTCGTGCCTTAGGGCAATCATCTGTAGCTCTTGTCTGAAAAGGCAGGAACTTTGTTTGCATATGTAAAAGGGGCAGGGTGTGGAGATGCCGGTGTTGGACTGGGGTGGACAAATGTAAGAAGTCACACAACACCAGATTATAGTCCAACAGTTTTATTTGAAATCACAAGCTTTCAGAGCGCTGCTCCTTCGTCAGGTGAAGTGGAGAGATGCATAAAGACACAGCTTATATAGTCAGAGAATAATGCCAGATGATTACAGGTAATCTTTCTAACTGCCATTTATCATACCTCGGCAGAGAGATAATCACAGCAATCAAAGGTGTGAATGGTGTCCAAACAGGTTAGTCAGGAAAACATTACATCAAAGAACAATGAGGTGGGGTCACAAGGGGTCAAATGTTGCAGATGCTGGGGTCTGTATGAAAAACAAAAAACAGACAAAAAAACATTTTTTTTGCTGGAACTCACAGCAGGTCCGGCCGCATCTGTGTAAAGAGATAAAAGCCAAGTTTGCCGTCGGAGGCGATAATTAGTGCCAGGCGCTAAACTTTGCAGATGCGGCCAGACCTGCTGTGATTTCCAGCAAAAAAAAAGTTTTTTTGTCTGTTTTTTGTTTTTCATACAGACCCCAGCATCTGCAACATTTGACCCCTTGTGACCCCACCTCATTGTTCTTTGATATAATGTTTTCCTGACTAACCTGTTTGGACACCATTCACACCTTTGATTGCTGTGATTATCTCTCTGCCGAGGTGTGATAAATGGCAGTTAGAAAGATTACCTGTAATCATCTGGCATTATTCTCTGACTATATAAGCTGTGTCTTTATGCATCTCTCCACTTCACCTGACGAAGGAGCAGCGCTCCGAAAACTTGAGATTTCAAATAAAGCTGTTGGACTATAACCTGGTGTTGTGTGACTTCTTATAAAAGGGGCAGGGAAAGGCTTGGCATAATTTTCTGGGACATTGGCGTTCTGGACACCAAGCCCGTAGCAGGTTCATGAAACAGAGACCTGAAATTAGATGGGCCTTTAAAAGGCTCACGGATCTCACAGGTAAGTTTCCCTCCCCCGCCCCCAGCTGATACTTACAGGGAAAAATTCAGTATCGCTCCGTTTGGGGCGCTATTATCAACCGTGCGCAAAGTTTAGCGCCTGGTGCTAATTATCGCCTCCGACGGCAAACTTGGCTTTTATCGCCCCTGGAGGTGATTGGAGCGCTAAATCAGGCGCTTCACACCTGTCTTAAGGCGCAAATGCTGAGGAGCGAGGCACTACCTCAAAGCGTGGCCGAAGCAAGGAAGAGCAAATCAAAATGAACCTGCAAAGTGCTGCTCAGTAATCAAAACTCATTCACACAGCGTTGAATCTCTCCAGAAGTCTCTCTCTCTCTCAGAATACGTGGTGCAAAAATGTCACCAACAAAAAAAGGCAGGAAGCGGTCGCCTTTAAATAGCGCTCCCCTAGTCCCTTTCTGACTGCAAAACGCTCCCCCCAACCTGTCGTTGCAAGCGGTAGGCGGTAAGGCAGGGGGCGCCACTCAATATCCGGTCCGGAGCGCTACCGTGGCGTTGCGCACTCGACTGACGTCACAATCTGCCGGCGCAGGAGATCGTGGCGGTAGTGTTTAGCGTCGCCACAAAATGTCTAGTTAATTTTGTGAGTGGCGCAAACATCGCCGTGCTCAGGCGCCAGTTGTTTTGCGCCCCATTAGCGCCCTCTTAAGGCGCTAACGGGAGGCGCAAGCAACTGAATTTTTCCCTCTTAAGCTTTAATCAACCTTTGTGTGAGTTGCTGGGTTTTTTTGCCCTGAGCTCCATTTATTGACATCAGAGGGTTTACCACCAGGAGTTCTCCAAGTTGACGTGTTCAGAGGAAGGAGGGACTTGCAGAGGGATGCCAGGCAGGTCAGGATGCCCTTTGGCTGGCATTGGAACCTCTAAATCAGCAGAGAGCAGTAACATACCTCCAACACTGTTGGCAATGGAGGTGCCTCTTCCAGCCAATCTCCAGTAAATTTACAATCAGATGTGAATACCTGCCTAACTCTTCAAAGTATCCTAATCATAGCACGCCATGCTTTACATGGTACTGCATTAAGGAAGGCATTCGAGGATGATCAGGAGCTAGTGTTGTATGTCTTCTTCTTCTTAGGCAGTCCCTCGGAACCAAGGATGACTTGCTTCCACATTAAAAATGAGTTCGCAGGTGACTGATGAGTCCAATGCAGGACCTACAGTCTCTGTCACAGGTGGGGCAGATGTTGGTTGAAGGGGCAGGTGGGTGGGGTGCTTGGGTTGATGTGCGCTCCTTGCGCTGCCTGCGCTTGGCTTCTGCTTGCTTCTGGCGAAGAGACTCGAGGTGTTCGGCGCCTTCCCAGATGCTTCTCCTCCACTTTGTGCGGTCTTGGGCCAGGGATTCCCAGGTGTCGTGGGGATGTTACACTTTTTCAAGGAGGATTTGAGGGTGTCCTTGAAGCATTTCCTCTGCCCACCTGGGGCTTTCTTGCTGTGCCGGAGCTCCGAGTAGAACGCTTGTTTTTGGAGTCTCGTATCGGGCATGCGAACAATGTGACCCGTCCATCGGAGCTGATTGAGCGTGGTCAAAGCTTCGATGCTGGGGATGTTGGCCTGAGCAAGAACACTGATGTTGGTGTGCCTATCCTTCCAATGGATTTGCAGGATCTTGCGGAGGCAGCGTTGATGGTACCTCTTCAGTGCTTTGAGGTGCCTGCTGTACATGGTCCATGTCTCTGAGGCATACAGCAGAGCGGGTATCACTGCTGCTCTGTAGACCATGAGCTTAGTGCTTGGTTTGAAGTCCTGGTCTTCAAACACTCTCTTCCTCAGGCGACCGAAGGCTGCACTGGCACACTGAAGGCAGTGTTGGACTTCATCGTCGATGTCTGCCCTTGTTGACAGAAGGCTCCCGAGGTATGGAAAGTGGTCCACGTTGTCCAAGGCCTTGTCGTGGATTTTGATAATCGGGGGGCAGTACTGTGTGGCGGGAGCAGGTTGGTAGAGGACCTTTTTCTTATGGATGTTTAGTGTAAGGCCCATGCTCTCGTACGCTTCGGTGAAGGTGTTGACGATGGTTTGGAGTTCGACCTCCGAGTGAGCGCAGACGCAAGCGTCGTCTGCATACTGTAATTCGATGACAGAGGATGGGACGACCTTGGATCTGGACTGGAGGTGATGGAGGTTGAACATTTTCCCATTTGTTCTGTAAATTAGCTCCACTCCAGTGGGGAGCTTACTGAGGGTGAGATGGAGCATTGCAGCAAGGAAGAGCGTTGGTGCGATGACACAGCCTTGCAAGTTCTTTCTTCCTAAACTGCTTCCCCAATCTCACCTGCATAATTCTCATGACCCACTTACTTTGAATTGTATTTGGCAATTAAGCAATTTGAATTTTAAGTAGAGCACAATTTTAAAATCCCATTAACACTGACACAAATAACTGGTAACAGAATGCAGCCAACACAATATACAGCATTCCACAACTACGCAGTCAAATCAAATCCCAAGACCCTATTAGTGAGTATAAAGTACAGGAAGATTTCCCTTTGACTCCCACTCACCTCGGTTTTGCTAGGGCTCCTTGGTGCCGTATTGCTGTCATATTGTTTGTTCATTGATGACCTCTGATGGGAAGTGTGCATGTGTATGCATACGTGCGCGCTTTGCTTTGAGGCCCCTCCTCCATTATTAAATAGCCTTATTGTCTTGGCTCACAAATGAAGAATTGTCATTTAGGCAAGGTACCAGAGGGCAGCTCTTTAAATCTTTTTTGAAAGTCTGCGTTTAATATTTTACTCATGCTGTATAACAAATAATATTGACAACAATATCTTACTAATTGGAAAGGAACCAAAAGCATTAAGGTGCTGTTAAACTATTCAGTCATCCAACTGGCAGTTAAATTTTGGTATTAACAAGGAACCAACATGACAGTCAGGTCTTTGCTAACATGAAATAATTTTAAAATAGAAGTTTAAGAAGTGCCTATGTTGTCCGAACAACTGCATTGGAACTATTTTTAAGTTTAACTTTGCAGCAGTTGTACTGGCCGCGCTAGACGTGCTCCTATCTAGTTATCCAGCAAGTTAAACACTTATTCAAAATAATTCTTCGTGAAGCCGTTTGCTGTTTGAAGCCTTTACTTGAACAATTTTTGTGAAACTGTAAACAAAGACAAAGTATGTTTTGTACATAAACTGAGTACTATACATTCGATATTACATAAGATATAACATATTTGCAACAGTAGAATAGACTAATTGTATAACTAACTAACATTTGGACTAACTTCTGTAACTATCAAATATTAACCTTTTATAAACATAGTGTTATCAAAATACTACTCTGACAACGTTGCTATTATGCTAACAAACAAAGATACTCACAGATATTGCGCTTGGCCTAACATATGAAATCAGATTACATTGGATTGTGAATCCCTTATGGAATCCTCCATTACTGCCAGGTTCTTCCTGGAATTCTACTTCCTGGGATTCTACTTCCTGGGTTACACAGGAAGAAAGGTACGAAGGTCAAATGACCTCTCACAGGAAGAAAGGAACAAAGGTCAAATGACCTCTCACAGGAAGAAAGGAACAAAGGTCAAATGACCTCTCACAGGAAGAAAGGAACAAAGGTCAAATGACCTCTCACAGGAAGAAAGGAACAAAGGTCAAATGACCTCTCACAGGAAGAAAGGAACAAAGGTCAAATGACCTCTCACAGGAAGAAAGGAACAAAGGTCAAATGACCTCTCACAGGAAGAAAGGAACAAAGGTCAAATGACCTCTCACAGGAAGAAAGGAACAAAGGTCAAATGACCTCACACAGGAAGAAAGGAACAAAGGTCAAATGACCTCTGTTTCATACAAACACACTGCTAACACATAACCACCACCAGAGGGTGCTATCTGCACATAAATTAGTCCATCGGTCCAGAACAGCAGTTGTTATTACACTGCAGTCAGTACAAAGCCAAAGAATCATGAGACTATCTCCTTGAAGTCGTTTCAACTGCTTAATAGAATTCAGTCAAGCAGACTGCACTGTTCAGTTATACTACAGAGATTGCAATAACACAAAGCTGCAACTGGATCAATACTAATGATGCAGTGTAACTGTTCATTTGTGACCATATTTACTTTGCCTATAATTCCCCCCAAAAAGTAGATGTTAATAAAAGGTGGTGTTCATGTTTAGCACTGTTCTAAGTGGTTTTCTTGCTCCAAAGTAGATTAATGAACATTAGTGACAAGTGAGTAAAAAGTTCACTTTTTACATGTTAAAGCCTTCTTAAGGGCAATAACGTACAATATAAAGCATTCCACAACTGCGCAGCCAAATCAAATCCCAAGACCCTATTGGTGAGTATAAAGTACAGGAAGATTTCCCTTTGACTCCCACTCACCTCAGTTTTGCTAGGGCTCCTTGGTGCCGTGTCGCTGCTGTATTGTTTGTTCATTGATGACCTCTGATGGGAAGTGTGCATGTGTATGCATACGTGCATGCTTTGCTTTGAGGCCCCTCTTCCATTGTCAAATAGCCTTATTGTCTTGGCTCACAAATGAAGAATTGTCATTTAGGCAAGGTACCAGAGGGCAGCTCTTTAAATCTTTTTGAAAGTCTGCATTTAATATTTACCTCCCTCTGCCCAATTTTCTAGCCTTGCAGTCATCCAGCAAACTCACATTCCTTGCCATCTCTGTAACATCTAAGTTGCAGTCCTTGATTACAGTAATTATTGGAGAAACACAGTGGACTACTTACTTGAGTTGTACACTGTCAGCATCCATATCTCTGTCTAAGCTTATTCCAACTGCCATGTAACTTCCCTCTGGATCAATATATTTCTGTTTAATGGGACACTTTTAAAGATTTTCTAAGGAGTGTTAGCTGCTCCATGCAAAATCTTGATTTTTCTTGCTTCTGCACAAACCTTGATGTACAAGTATCATGATAGCAGCACATCTTGTCATTTGTCAGTGTTTAAATGTACTGAATTGTGTCTGTGAGTGAGCCACCTGGCAAATGGTTTACCTCCTTAAACTTTCCAGTCTCCCATGATGAACTGGACCTACTATCTATAGCAAATAGCCACTGCTTGTTTATTGTAAGTGACAGCTCTCCCCCACCAAGTGTTGTGTACCTACGTATATTTTGTTATGAAAACGACAGGATGAATGACTAAGCACAAGGTTAATTTCTCCTGTGCAAATAATGTTCTTTTTGTATCATAACTGATGAGATTTTGGAAAGCTTTGACATTTTATCAGTGCACCAGCTGTTCTATTACCGCATCTCTTATTATTCACGGCAACTTGTCGAATCAGCTACTGTCATTTCTCCCTCTTTCTCTCCATCTCTCTCTCTATTAGGAAACTATTGGAATGCTGCCTCATTCAATACACCTTCCTCTTATCTGCACTTCTCAACTTTCCATGGAGAGACCAGTGCTGACATCTCGTTTTATTTCAAGACCTCAGCTCCTTACGGCGTGTTCCTCGAAAACTTGGGCAACAGAGACTTTATAAGGCTTGAGCTGAAATGTAAGTTGACCTACAAAAGTGCAGTTCCCTTTTGACTATGTAGGCTACATTTGGAAGTCATTTATTTTTTTTAAATCTGACTGACAAGTATTTGCCATTAACATTTCTGAAAGTATACAAGTACTAAAAAAAAATGTTTTAAACAAACTGATGTCCATATAAATGACTACCATAGCACATTAGACCCAGTTGTGCTAAAATCTAATGGGAACCAATTGGGAGTCATGTTGCATGATTCAAAAACGATTGTGTAATCAGGCAGTGAAGTCACCGATATAATGCTGCATCTGATTTTGGCCAGTGGTGTGACACCACCTTGAGGAAGTAATCTGCCACCGCTTCATTATACTCTAGCTGCAGCATAACTGCAGCAAATGGTTCCAACTTAATTTTTAAACTTTTTAGTGTCACTGAAGAGCAGACAGAATAGTCAGCTGTCCACTAATATTAAAAAATGTAACTGGTATTTAGAAAGTGTTGTGGAGCTGGCAGCATACCTCGACACTTTATGTCCCACGTCACTATCTGAACAAATAGGGCTGGATTTTGTCAATGGGGACGTGATGGAGGCGGGACTCCTACTTTTTGGGTTGTAGTCCCGCCTCCATCGACTGGTGGCCAACCCACGCTATTTTCCCTTGATTGACCTTGATTGACCCAGCAGGCCAATTAAGGGACATCTGGTTACTGGTGACATCAGTGATTGACATTTCATCTGTCAAGAGCTTTTGACAGATGAAAAATCAGCGTTTGACAGCTCTGTGAAGCTGTCAAATACTGACAATCTGTCTTCTAACTTGAGTCCTTCTACTCAGACTCAGTTAGCGATCTCCCCAGACCAGAAAGCAGAATGCTGCAGATTTTGACATTTCAGCGGCCATTCTGCTTTCTGTGCCGGTAAGATGAGGGACTCCCGAGACCTGAAGGAAGGAAGCCTGCAGGAGAAAGTAAAGGTAAGTAAAACTTAGTAAAACACTTTACACTTACCTCACACACTTACCTCTGCACACATGCACCCATCACTCACCTGCACAACGGACATCTCGACCCCTCCAACCCCTTCAGACCGACGGTCCACCTTGCTAACTTGGCGTGGTTCGGAGCCGTCGGGAAGCCCACACTTCAGGTCTAAAAATAGGCAGTTAATTGGCACTAATCCCCTTCCCACCTCGGGGAGGCAGCTCCCAGCACAGGTTGGGTCCCCGCCTCCTGGGACATTGGCACGGAGGCGGGTTGGGGGCGGGATGGGTTCGTGCCCCCCGATTCTGCAATTTTCCACCACTCCCGCCTCCAAAACCGCCTCCACGGGGTTTGGAAATTCGAGCCCATAGTCTCAAACTTGCAGCATAACAATACCATCTCAAACTCTAATTGTGAAAGGTTCAGGATTCATTTTTAAATTGGGTGACAGAAAGGGATGTTGCACCTTTAATCAGTTTGTAAACTCTTGTAGGGGGAACCTTGTGATAAATTGTAACAAACAGCAGAACTGTGTCCTGTCCATTTATCATGCTGCTCCCTTGTGTATCTCTGTTTGCCCAGATCAAAAGAACAGTTGACAGAGATTGAGGATTATTCACACACAAATTTTTACAAACATCTGTAAATCTAGAAAAGCTAATTATTTTTACACACTGCTGGTCAGTCATCAGCACCATGAAACATCGAAACCCTCAGAACAGAATTTAATTCTCACGGGCTTTCCCTTTTTCAATTTGTTGACAGTATACCATTAATCAAGTAACAACATGGCCATTTTATTTCTTCTACCTTCAAGATATTTCACCAGGAATAACGTTTGTTTAAAAAAATTGTCAAGGTTGATAACGCAGCATAGCAAGGTTGGAATTTTTCAACATCACAGAAAATCATTAAATAAGAAATGTCATTTATTAAGCAGTACCTGATTTTCCTGCTTACGACACATTATTTCTAATGATAATTTTAAATCTGCTGACATCAGATCTTCTGGTGACTGACCGGGCCTGACACTATTAGAACAATTGGGGGGAATTTTAACCCCCAAAAATGGGTAGGTTGTGGTCAGGTGGGAGGTTGAAGAGTTAAAAAACTGAATCCTGACCCCATCCCGCCTCCAACCCGCCCACTTCCGGTTGTAACGGAGGTGGGACGGGGGCGGGCAGCCAGCTCATGGCCAGGAGGCAGGTCACCTATTTAAATATTACAATGAGGCTGGCGTGCCTCATGGTGATCCATCATTGCAAATTTACCTCTGGCTGGTCGGGTTTCCCAGGCCTCGGGGAGTTCTCAAGCTAAAGTAAGGCGAGGACTGTTGGATCCAGGAGGTAAGTGCCTTTCCACTTACCTCCTGGATCCAACGTCCCTGCCTTACCCATCTCCCCCAAGGTCTTCACCACCCCCCCCCAGGCCTCCGATTTCTCCCCCCACCCCCACCCCCCCCGAAGCCTCTGATTCACCCCCGAGGTCTCCGATTCCCCACCCCCGTAGACCTCCGGTTTCCACCGCCCCCCCAAGCCTCCGATTCTCCCCCCCCCCAGATCTCCAATTTTCCTCCCCTGTAGGCATCTGATCCGACTCACAAGGCCTCTGATCACCCCCACAACCTCCCCTCCCTGAAGCCTCCAGTCCCACCCACAAGGCCTCCGATCACACCCCGCCCTCCCTTCCCCGAGGCCTGCAATACCCTCACCCCCTCACAAGGCCTCTAATCCCCCCTCTGGCCTCTGACCTCCCAACGCTGGCTCCCGATCGCCTTCCCGGCCTTCCCTCTCCGTACCCGATGGTCCTCCGGCCCTAGACCACTCCACTACCCCCCCAATCCTCCTCCGGCCCCGATTCACACCCCCTGATGCTCCTCTGGCCCTGGACCACCCCACCCCCGATCATCCTCCAGCCCCAATTCACACACCCCCAGTGCTCCTCTGGCCCCTGACCACCGACCACCCCCCTCAATGGTCCTCCAGCCCTGATCACCCCCCCCCCTCATCCTCTAGCCCCGACCACCACCCCCCCCACCCCCGATCATCTGCCGGCCCCGATTCACCCTCCCTCCACGATCCTTCTCTTCCTCCTCTCTGCAGCCGAGTGACACAGGCCTACCCACCCATAGCCAGCCAGCCTTACCATCTGGCTGGCTGCGGGTGGGAAATAGAGCTTTGAAATTTTAATCAGGCCCTGCCATTAAATTCAGCAGAGCCTGCGGAAAACCCGTTCTCCCCGGTTTCCCGACTGCTTTCTAGACCCCTACCCTGCACCCAACCCGCCTCCAGATTAAAATTCTGCCCAATGTGTTTGCTTTTCAGATTTATATGAATAATTTTACATTAAGAGAGAGAGTTATAACATAATTAACCCAGTTCTCACAGCAAAGAGCACTTTTTTCACTGTACCCTTCCCTAAAACCTGTGTTAGAAATTAAAAGAAATATATACAAGTCCACATGGAGCACGAGCCTCGTTTCTCCTACTTTTGTACTCTTGTGAAATGATGACATAAGTAAATGACCCTTAGCGCACACAACATTTTGAAAAATTGGGCCATTAATGACAATGCTTCCTCCTTGACAGTTTATCCACTTAGCTGAGCAGTGAAAGCCTTGTTGTGACAAACAGGACAGACCTCATAAGCAAAAGGAACAACCCCTGAGGAGGCAGCATTTAGGAGGCACTGTATTTATGGAAAAAATGTTTGCCAAAACCAGATCTTTTATTTTTGAAGTTATTGTCGGGGTTAAATAAGGAAAAGCGCGGAAAAAGACAGTCATATCATGTGCAAGGGACATAACTTATGCCATCATTTTACTGTACGTATTTGTAAACAAAAAAATGAGAAGGTTTGCTGAATAGTTTTAATGCAGGCAGCACAGTTAGACTGTCATTAATTTAAAGCTGAACGCAATGTATGGTCAGGTTTCACAAGATTACCATTGATCTTTAATAATAAGGTTTCATTATCATACCACGTTTGATCAATACAATCAATACTTCAGACAGTAGCCCTATACTTTGAATATGTACTGTGACCTACTGCATGTATTCTTCCCCCAATCCCCAATGCACTCACATACAGAGATTATATGAAGAATAATGAACCCTTGGGAGTGCTCACAAAGCAGTAATCTAATCAATTGGTTCATTGCACTCATAAACCATTGTAGCAAAACTCCAAAACTTCATAGCTGTCATTTCAACTTCAGGACTAGATTATCCTGGATATCTATTAGTTTGTATAATATATATAGTCCATTTCATTAAGTCATTTTATTCAGCCTTGGTTTCATTTGTCTAATATGAATAGAGACACAAGTGAGGTTTAATTATATCTGCACTGAATGATGAGTGATTGTGTTACTTTATTGAGAAACAATTTGCAGTTGATTACTGGGAATTTCTATGATTTCTATGAGCTGTGCATATTATGAATGGGTTAAAAACAATATGCTCACTTTGAAAACTAACTTTGCTGGACAACTTTTCCACAGAAAAGAGTTATTTTTAACAGTATATTCACAGAAGTTTAAAAAGAGCTTTGAAACAATACGTAGTTAAGATGCCAATAAGCTAACATTTCCCCATAGACTGTAAATAATAAGTAATTAATTAGACTTGGGACACGAAATTTGGCTGCTTCGCGCCATGGGACGCTAACAGGGCGCAAATGGGTTTTCGCCTGGGCATGGCGATATTAGCGCCCCGTGCTAAATTGGGCCGGGTTTTTGCAGGGGCGCTAAGAGTTAGCATCCTGTAGGTACCGCCCCACTCGGCTGCGTCCAGTGATGATAACGTCATCGCCATGCGCAGCGCCCCATTAACACCCTGGATGCAAAATTCGGCCACGCCCCCTCACTTACCGCCTGGTCCGCCTGGTGCTAACAGCGACAACATCTGCTGTCGAGTTGCAGTCGGGAGTCGGCTCCACGCACGCTATTTAAGGGCGCCATATTGGAGAAACATTTTTGTTGGCCATAACTCTGCTGAGACATTGTCAGACAAGCTGCTGAACATATCGTTACGATTTTAGCTCCAAGGGCTGTCATGAGTGTTAACAATTGCTGTATTTAACTCAGTGAATATTTGTGAAAACAATTTATAACTCTAATGGGGGCTCTGTTGGCAGTCGACTACTTGCTCCGTTGTAAACGTCGGAGGCTTCTTAGGAGGGGAGCACTGCAGGGACAAGGCCTGGAGATATGCAAGGGAGAGAGACCTGGAGATATGCAGGGAGAGAGGCCTGGAGATATACAGGGACAAAGGCCTGGAGAAAGACAGCAACATGTGGCCAGAGGTAGAAGGCACAACAGGGCTGGCAAAAGGAGACCTTACCCTCCCAGGGTATTGCGGCAGCAGTTCTCATACCTCCATTTCACTGAGGAGCAGTGTCTGTGAAGGCTGCGCTTCAGCAAGGAGGTGGTAACAGAGCTCTGCCACCTCCTCCAGCCAGACGTCGAGCCTCAGACCAGGGTGAGGACGGCTCTCAGTGGCAGCGAAGGTGACCATCATGCTCAACTTCTATGCCAACAGTTCATTCCAATGTGCAAAAGGAGACATCTCCAATGTCTCCCAGTATGCCATGCATCACTCCATTCGAGATGTCATGGATGCACTGTATCGAAGGAGAAGGGAGTACATTTCTTTCCCTATGACTAGAGAGAAGCAGCACGAGCATGCATGTGGATTTGTCAGGATAGCGGGCTTCCCAATGGTGCAGGGCACCATTGACTGCACCCACATCATCTTGCTGGCACCTCAGAACAATCCAGAGATAGTCTGCAACCGAAAAGGCTACCAATCACTGAATGTTCAGTTGGTGTGTGATCACACATGCAGATTCCTAACTGTCAATGCCCAATACCCTGGAAGTAGCCACGATGCTTTTATCCTACGCCAGACTGGTGTGCCAGATCTTTTCCAGCCACCACATCAAGCTTGTGGGTGGCTGCTCGGTGACCAGGGCTGTCTGCTCTCCACCTGACTGATGACTCCCCTACACTCCTGCCCAGCACTCCTACAATGACAGTCATGCTGCCACCAGGAGTGTGATTAAGCAGACGATAGGAGTGCTGAAACAATGGTTCTGCTGCCTTGACCACTTGGGAGGAGTCCTCCAGTACCCATCGGGTCTCCCTATTTGTTGTCGTCTGCTGCATGCTGCACAACCTTGCTATTATGAGGGCACAGCCATTGCCACCAGGCATAGACGCACCACCTCAGGAGGAGGAGGAGGAGGAGGAGGAGGAGGAACAAGAGCAGGAGGAGAATGTGGAGGAGGACGAGGAGGAGCAGCAGCGACGGAGGAGGCATACAGTCAATAGGGGTTGAACTGAATGCCATCCCACTACCATGTTCCTCTGGACTTCCCCAAGACCACATCAATATGGCCTTCCATAACTATTGTAGTGCTCCTCCGCCTTGTGTCCCCTGTGGCTGCAGCACGGCTGTGTGAGGGCTAGAGACTTCAGATGGCCTTGCTGTACGCCCTCGACCTGGAAAGCACGGTTGTACACTGCACCACCTCAGGCTGGGCGGCAGCCGTCTGGGCTGGCTGGGTGTCAGGCAGCGACAAGTGCAATGGCGGAGAGGCAGTGCTGGGAGCAGGAATGCTGTCATTCTGAGAGACGACAGCAGGTTCCTGCTCCACTGACCAACTGACACTGCCCCGGGGCAGCATCTCAGCATCCCCACCAATCTGCTGGGACATCGTGAGATCCCTGGTGGACTGTGGTGGACCCAGCACCAATGGCAGCAGTCAGAGCATGCGTGGCATCCAGCTGAGACTGCATGACGTTGTGTGGCATGCAGCTGAACCTGGATGAGAGCAGTCTGAGCTTCGATGTCACCAACCATTGTTAGCATTACAGCACTAAGACATTGCGTTGCTTCCGCCTGTGCTGCAATGGAAGCTGCCACATCACCATGACATGTGCCATGAGGTCTGGATCCGCACGGTCTCTCTGGGAGTCCACCATCATCTGCAGACTGGCAATGATGGGCTCCATGGTGTGCGCAAAGCTCTGTGCAGTGCTGGAGGCGGACTCCTGCATGCTCCTTACCACTGCCGAGAGGCTCTCGGGCACCCTTGCCCTTGCATCTATCATCTCGGAGTGCATGGCCATCACCGTTCTTCTGAAGGCCTCCCCATCGAGGTCTTCACCTGAGTCCTGTGCAGCAGAATTTGTGCAAACTTTCCCTCCGGGGAGATGGCTCCCGAGGTTCCCTTTCCCCTTGACCTTGCTGCCGCCGCTCATCCCCGGTGCATCACCCAGTGCAGACCCCTGTGCTAAACTAACCTCTAAGGTACGCGTAGTGCCAGACTCTGAGCTGGTGCCTCTGGGTGAGACATGCAGTGATGCAGTGCTTGGCTCCTCCTCTTCTTCCTCTTCCTTTCCATCCTGAGTGTATTGGGGGGCTCAGGTACAGGCTCCACATCAGAAAGCATAAATGGCACAAGACCGGCGTTAAGGTGAGGGCAGGGGGGCAAGTATGGAGCAAGGAAGGCAGAAAGGATCAGGAGGTAGAAAATGATAAATGCTTCTGCTTTGACGGGAAAATGGGATGAGAAAAGCAGAGGGGATAAAGATACCGTTGTTGTCGACGTCTCCGCCGGCCACGGCGCCCACCACCTGCGGGCCAGTGAGCTTCAGCACTCGCTCAAGGTCCAAGAGGTCTCGCAGTTGAGGTTCCCCCCCCTCCAGTCTGCTGTTGCTCCCTTGTATTATGTGCCATCTTGGCCGACAAAAGAAAGGAATTTGTGTGAGTGACAGGCCAGCCAAGTCTGTGGAAGATATGCCTGCCGTGATTAAATAGCTTTGAATGTAGGCAAGGTGTGAGATGAGGATGTGAGTTTGAGTAGATGCAGATGCTTGGTGGTTGAGCGGTGGGGAAGTGTTGGTTTGCACAGTGTGCACAGACAGAGGTTCAGAGGCTGGTATGTAGGAGGTCTGCAAGCATGTATTCACCTTCACCACCCGACTGAGGCGATTGAATTTCTTCCGGCACTGTGTAAGGGTTCAGTGTATGACAGTGCTGGCTGACACTTCCTCGGCCACTTCTCGTCAGATGGCCCTGAATATCTGTGGCAATGGCCTCCTGTCAGATGAAGGGAACAGCGATTCCCTCATTCTCTTCACTGCCCCGATCAATGTCTCCAATTCCACATCGCTGAATCAAGTAGCCCTCTCCCTCTCCCTCTCCCTTGCAGCAGCCATGGCACAAATCTGTCTCAGTCGCTGAGAGGTTGCACTGAAGTGCAGCAATGCTGATAATGAGCAGCTGCAGCTTGAAATGACCTCCCCTTTAAGAGCTGGAATAAGTTGGAGTCAAGGCTTGAAGGTTGATTGCTGAATGCAAGTCAGCTGAGATTGGGTAGCGCTCTGGCAATAGCGCCCCCTGCAGCACTCCACTGAGACCATTAGTGCCTCATTTACCGCCCCGCTTCGCTCCTGGGGCAAAAACGCCCAATTTTGCAACATTTTTCAACCAGGCGTTTACTTTTCAAAAAGTTAAAAGTTAGCGCCCAAAATGGGGCACTACCAAATTTTGTGCCCTTAATATTTACAATCTAATTAAATGTAAATTCATTACATTTACATTATTTAGCAATGAAAAGCACCTCACACCCATTGTATTGGAAAGTCATCGATTCATTTGCTGGCTGCGATCAGCGAGAGGCAAAAACATAGAGACACAGACACAGGCAGTCAGTCAGGAGAAGGTTGTCAGAAATCACTTTGTTTAAGTCAAGCCGTTTGACCACTGATGTGGGAAAACATAGCATGTTCATTATTTTATATTATTTCACAAAGACAAATTATCCACATTTAACTAAGTGAATTTGATCATAATTGTTGCTCTATCTATTCACTCCCTGTGAAAGAAAGCAGTTTAACAATTTGTATCAAGTTTCATCTCAAGTCTTTGCTCACTTCACCTTCAGAGAGACTGAAGAAGTAGATATGTGGAAAACACCAAAATCTGGTTAAATTCATAAGTAAATACAATTGTTATACCCCTAAGCTACGTTTTTGTGCAGGTAGATCTAACGCAGTGTGAGTTAATTCCTATA
Organism: Somniosus microcephalus; assembly: GCF_052327205.1. Lineage (NCBI taxonomy): Eukaryota > Metazoa > Chordata > Chondrichthyes > Squaliformes > Somniosidae > Somniosus > Somniosus microcephalus. The sequence goes on from NC_140991.1 coordinate 108,327,244, forward strand.
AAAGTAGGATGCTTAGACCAATTACAGGAGCAACTGACACCGCTCAACTTGAGAAGGTGTCTACGGTAGACCTTAATGTGTAACGGATGATCTACCTGAGAAATTTTCACAATAGATTCTCACATTGTATAGATAGGTTATATAAACAAACTGCATCATAACTGTTGTGGTTTAAGAGGTCCTTGTTTTATAAAGCAGCTTTTTACTTATATTATTGTCTGTGGATGACACATTCATGACTTCAGTTATTATCTAGGACTGATCACTACCACAATATGCCAAATGTTAACAGTTTATTTTATCTGGTTACTGTGTACTTTGAAGGTACTCATCCCAAAATCTATCGGAGCTTTTTGCATGATGGAAGGACAAACCCTGTATAAACCTATTTACATATTGAGGATAAAATAATTCCCTGGATCTTTTGGCAATCCTTTGCATTTAGCAATTAAGGCAACTGCTTATGCAAATACCAAATAAATGGACAACCCATTGGCATTTGTAATGTCCCATTCATTTGACGAGGACAAGCTTCAACATTGCTACATAAGACTGCAGTCAAACCATAATCTTGTGTTTGTGTGTGTGTGTGTGGCATTGATTATTGTTGGCATCTCTTGGCATACCTTCTCAATAATGTATGAGGAAGGACCAATCTTCAGGCAAGACAAGAAGCTCCAAATGTTCTTGCACATTACAATATAGACAAGAGCTTAGCTTCTAAAAATTATGATAGTTAATGGAGTTTCCTACTATAATATTAGTTCATAATGACTGCATTATCTTGCTGCTCTAAATCACTAGCCTGGTGCTTCTGCTCGTTCATTACATCAGTGGAATTGCGGCATAGGGGGACTTGCATCCTACATAAGGATGCACCTCTGATCTCAGTTGATTTTCTGGCCAGATGATCATTTTGGTGGGCTATCTATTAGAGAGGCCACCGGGAAGAGGGGGTTAGTGGCGATTGGATATGGAAGCATAGTGTGGCCTGCCACTGAGCAACATGGTCGGTGGTGCCAACTTATATTGGAGAAGAAAATATTTTTTTTAATGCCCTGCCATCAATCAGTGCATAGGCATTTTGGTCCTTTAAATTTTAAACTATCCCTCTGATGATCGTGGCAAAGGTGGATGCCAAGGACAAACAGGTTCAGCATGACTATGGTGCCAACGATGGAGAAAATGACATTTTCCTTCCATTTGGAAAGTATTTCAATATGGCCACCAATGGCTTGGTGGACGTATTAAAATCCTCTCCTTCTGTTGGAACTCCAGGGGAATATCTAGATTCTATACTTGACAACCAAGTAGGACAAGGATAGGAGTCTGACCCTGTTTGTTGTAACGGTGACAAAATGCAGGGAAATACCTCTACGCCCCTCATTCATAAGCTAGTTCTGGTGTACTATTGTTTGTAGTAACTGTGCCGTCCAGTGATGCCACCTAGTTATGCCATTCATTAAGGCCTTCATGTACATGCACAGGGTGATATCAATCTTATAACAATTCACAGCTGATTACCATGATCTAGCTATCAGAGTTACTTTTCAAAAAGATCAATTTGAGATGTGCCTTAATCTAAAACAGCACAATAAAAAACATAATTTGAGTAGATTAATTCATATTTTAAAATTAAATGAGCTGAATCAGTTTTCACAGAATATAACCTGGTGATTGAAATCATTGCATTGTATTTTATTACATTGTCAGAAAGTGTTTAGTGGACAATAAAAATCTCACCTACCTGTGGTAAAATATAGCAATGCATAGTTTCTACTTTGTCTGCCGTGTAAACAAACTAATCTACTCGACATTTTTGGAATTCTCTGCTTTTCCAGCCAGAGATTATTTTCTGTTGAAGAAAAAACTTGTCCACTTGAGCAGCGGTATCCAACATGCAGGCAGGCTGCAAGTTTGCTTCAAAAGCCTTATTTACAGTCTTGTGACTGATCCACTTACAACTAGTCTATTGCCACATTCCAATAATTTAACATTATTATTAAACTTGTCTTCCACAAAATTAGTCAGTATGTGCCCCAGGCTCCATATATACATATCAGAAAGCTTCAAGATGATTTGTTAATAGATTTAACTGACAGATTTATTAATAACTGGAATTTTAGTCAATATGTATACATGTGTCAGACAAGGAAAAATTTGATCTTTATTAACTGCTTTAGTTGACAAGAAAGACACATCTTTAATGATTTCAAGTGTGGAGTTCCAACCAGCTCAATAATGCTATATTTCAAGAGGAGTTGTAGTTTGAACAGCCTGGTCTTCATATTGACCGTATATTTAAATAATGACCCACTTAAACTTATCAAAAATCAATATTGAAAAGATTGCAATGGATAGTTAGCTCTCAAAATCAGGCCTGGACAAAGATCTATAATTTAGTTTTTACCGTTATTTGTTCTATAATACTTCTGGTTCATAAGAATCCCATTGTTCATTACTGATCTTGCATTTCTCACTTGCCTGCTGTCACTAAGGATATATTGTTATAATACAAGCTGTTTGTTCACAGAGGAAAGCTCTTACTAAGCACAAAAGAGTGAATATTGACTACAAGGGAAACAGCAAAATGACAGAAGTGCTTATTCTGCTTCTCAGTGATCTAGTTTATACTGATTTAACCAGTAAATCATAACATGCCCCTGAGCTGAGGTTAGACATTTCTAATTGCATGATGTCAGCATTGGAATTTAAAAAAACACAGTTCTTGAAACTGAAATCAAAATTCTGAAGTATTGAGACAGAGCATATTCTAGTCAACCTACAGCTCAGAGAACAAATGAAATGTGAATTGTGATCCTTTCCCGTATGGACAGTAGATTGGCAAGCCAGTGCAGTATACCCAAGAAAATGTACGACTGGTGCTTTAAGCAAGTGCTGAGGGGCTTTGTCCAAATCAAAAAATAGACCTCAGATGATGGGCTGGATTCTCACTTTATAGTCAGTGTTGGGCTTTCCATTGGCACTAGTAGCAGAAAACCACATGATTCTTCAGTTACTTTTAATTATTGTCTTTACAACAGAATTGCTGCAACAAAATTGTCCACCCACCAGATTTTCCATTCCCAGACCGGCAAGCTGACTATAAGGAGCGCCACAGCTCCCACCTTCAGTAAATGAAGCCCAACCACAAAAATGGCTCATGCCCCACGATATGAATCCCTCTTTTTATTGTTCCACTTCCCTATTTTGCTCCCCCTATTCCTAAACCTGTCATGGTACAGACCATTTACCAACCATGATGGCGGACAGGCAAACTGCTTTCGGTCAATGGAAAATAAAATCGGGCGAGGTGTATAATGGGCAGCCGATCCAACTCCACTTGTTTTACACTATTACCAAAAATTCAAATTACCCCCATCAGATCCAAATCCCTGTCCTACTATTCTGTGACACAGCATGTTGATACACTAGCATGATAGATTACTAATCCAGCAAACCAAGTTTAAACAATACACACAATCCTTCAAAGTATGAACTTCCTTTAAACTTCATATCCTAAAAATTCACTTTTAAAAATCCATTACTGACCGATTTTGGTTATTGACAGATAATCACATCCTATTTTTGCTTCACTTTCCCACAGTTTCTATTATTAGTTTAATCCCCACTCACAATAAATTGGCTGAATCACACGGACTTTGCTTAGCTGTTCCTTTCACATTCCCTGTTTATTTGAAGTCACTAATCCCTCTTCTGTTCATTCTGTTGCTGGTATTATTAGAATATAATGATCTACAAGAATTTTTCAGTGGTCATCTGTCAAAAGTAACCTGGTAATACTGAAGGCCCCTACTCATAAAACCTGGATTCCTTGAGGTCCTTAATCATGTGGCCTGTGTAAGTAGTTTTACAACTACAGAAAATGCAACCAGAATGATCAAGAAGCATCTTGTAGTAAGACTAACCAGGTTTAGGAGAGACCATGACGATGCAAATTGTCTCTGAAATGTTGATTCGAGTGGGCTGGATAGGTCTAATAGCTTCTCCTCATTACATAAGTCTCAGTACACTGAATTACTATGATTCAGTCTTCAGTTTCACTCTTAAAGTTTGTCATGTAATACCAGCCCCTTTGTTGTAAGTGATATCCAGTATTGTCTGTAACAATAATGTATACTGGATAGACACATTTCACAACAGTCAATGGAAAGTTATTTATCAATAAATTTGCAGTAATAACATTACTGTCTAAGATGTCCTGAGGACATAAAAGGCACACAAGTTCTTCTTTATTAGCATTATTACAGTAGCTGAATGAGATAACAATACAGATGACTGTCTGAGACTGGCATCCATAGACCCAAATGATCTGCCTAGTGCACCTAGTACTAAGCTTAGTCACTAAATACTTACCTTCCCAAGTGGATAATTTTAATGTAATGAAAAGACAGGAGAAGCACTTCTCTCATACCAAGAAAAAAGTTGAAAAATAAGTTTCTAAAGGTCACGTGATCCAACAGACTGCCTGCACATTCTTAAAATGTGCCTTTGTATTAGCATTGAAATATGTATCCCATTAATTACTACATTTAACCAGGCCTATGTAACCTCAGCTTTTCCTTGTGTCCAGTCGCGTGTGCACTTTGGCTGCCGCTCCGGACCCGAGCCGTTCATTTTTATTTCCAATTTTTCTCCCCCTTTTCCTTTTCTCTCTATCCCTCCCTGATCGCGCTCTCCTGTCATCAGGCCTCCTTTCATCGCCACTCTCTCGGATACCCTGCCCTCCCAAATCCCTACCCAAATCGTTCATTACTCTTCGACCTTCCTACTCTCCTGCAGCTGTCCCACTGCAGCTGTCCCAGGATTGACTCCCTCTTAGATAAGCCTACAGCCTCTCTTGGCATCCTACAAAGGTCCATCGAGACACTCATTGCTGCCTCCTTACAAGCAGCAGGCCCCAACTGTCCCATCTTACTCTCTCATCGACTTTCCTGCCCAACGCACTCAGTGGGGCTAATCTTACCAATCTCCTCCCCGTCCAACTCATCCCTCCCAGCGCTGACCCTTTGGATGCTGGCAGTGGGGCAGCCATCATCGACCCTCTCCACATCTCCCTCCAGAATGTCCATTCACTTGCGAACAAGACCCTTGCCATCCATGAGCTTATCGTGGATGATTGCATCAACATCATGGCCCTGACAGAAACTTGGTTGAGGGGTGATGACATCTTACCCTTAAATGAAGCCTCCCTGCCTGGCTATACCTTCCACCACTTGCCCTGCTCAGACCGTCGTGGTGATGGTAGCGTAGTGGTAATGTCAGTGGGCTAGTAATCCAGAGGCCTAGACTAATGATCCATGAGACGTGAGTTCCAATCCCACCAAGGCAGCTGGTGAATTTAAATTCAGTTAATTAAATAAATCTGGAATAATTACTAGTAATAACTATGAAACTATCGGATTGTCGTAAAAACCCAATGTCCTTTAGGGAAGGAAATCTGCCGTCCTTACCTGGTCTGGCCTATATGACTCCAGATCCACAGCAATATGGTTGACTCTTAACTGCCCTTTGAAATGGCCTAGCACACCACTCAGTTGTAACAAACCGCTACAAAACACAATAATAAGAATGAAACTGGACGGACCACCCGGCATCGACCTCGGCACCGGCTACGGACACGACAATGGCACACCTAGCCCAGTCGACCCTGCAAAGTCCTTCTCGCCAACATCTTGTCCCACAGACTAGTCAAGCAATAGCCTGACATAGTCACACTCACAGAATCATACCTTTCAGCCAATGTCCTGAACTCCTCCCTCACCATCCCTGGGTATGTCCTGTCTCACCAGCAGGACAGACCCACCAGGGGTGGCGGCACAGTGGTATATAGCCAGGAAGACGTGGCCCTGGGAGTCATCAACATTGACTCTGGACACCATGAAGTCTCATAGTTTCAGGTCAAGCATGGGCAAGGAAACCTCCTGCTGATTACCACCTACCGCCCTCACGCCTGCTGATGAATCAGTACTCCTCCATGTTGAACACCACTTGGAAGAAGCACTGAGAGTAGCAATGCACAGAATGTACTCTGGGTGGGGGGACTTAAATGTCCATCACCAAGTGTGGCTCTGTAGCACCACTACTGACCGAGCTGGCCGAGTCCTGAAGGACATAACTGCCAGTCTGGGCCTGCGACAGGTGGTGAGAAAACCAACACAAGCGAAAAACCTACTTGACCTCATCCTCACCAATCTACCTGCCGCAGATGCATCTGTTCATGACAGTATTAGTAGCAGTGACCACTGCACAGCCATTGTGGAGATGAAGTCCTATCTTCACACTGAGGTCACCCTCCATCGTGTTATGTGACACTACCACCATGCTAAATGGGATAGATCTAGCAGATCAAAACTGGGCCTCCATGAGGCATTGTGGGCCATCAGAAGCAGCAGAATTGTATTCCACCACAATCTGTAACCTCATGGCCCGGCATATCCCTCACTCTACCATTGCCATCAAGCCAGGGGAGCAACCCTGGCTCAGTAATGAGTGTAGAAGAGCATGCCAGGAGCAGCACCAGGTGTACCTAAAAATGAGGTGCCAACCTGGGGAAGCTGCAACACGGGACTAAATGCATGCTAAAAAGCGGAAGCAGCATGCTATAGACAGGGCTAAGCGATCCCACAATCAACAGGTCAAATCAAAGCTCTGCAGTCCTGCCACATCCAGTCGGAAATGGTAGTGGACCATTAAACAACTAACGGGAGGAGGAGGCTCTATGAATATCCCCATCCTCAATGATGATGGAGCCCAGCACGTGAGTGCAAAAGAAAAGGCTGAAACGTTTGCAACCATCTTCAGCGAGAAGTGCCAAGTGGATGATCCATATCGGCCTACTCCTGAGGTCCCCACCATCACAGAAGCCAGTCTTCAGCCAATTCGATTCACTCCGTGTGATATCAAGAAACGTCTGAGTGCACTGGATACAGCAAAGGCTATGGGCACCGACAACATCCCGGCTATCATGCTGAAGACTTGTGCTCCAGAACTAGCCACGTCTCTAGCCAAGCTGTTCCAGTATAGCTACAACACTGGCATCTATCCGACAATGTGGAAAACTGCCCAGGTAAGTCCTGTCCACAAAAAGCAGGACAAATCCAACCCGGCCAATTACCACAAAGTGATGGAAGGTGTCATCGACAGTGCTATCAAGCGGCGCTTGCTCACCAATAACCTGCACACTGATGCCCAGTTTGGGTTCCTCCAAGACCACTCGGCTCCCGACCTCATTACAGCCTTGGTCCAAACATGGACAACGGAGCTGAATTCCAGAGGTGAGGTGACTGTGACTGCCCTAGACATCAAGACAGCATTTGACCGAGTGTGACATCAAGGAGCCCTAGTAAAACTGAAGTCAATGGGAATCAGGGGGAAAACGCTCCATTGGCTGGAGTCATACCTAGCACAAAGGGGGATGGTTGTTGTGGTTGAAGGTCAATCATCACAGACCCAGGACATCGCTGCAGGAGTTCCCCAGGGCAGTGTCCTAGGCCCAACCATCTTCAGCTGCTTCATCAATGACCTTCCCACCAACATAACGTCAGAAATGGGGATATTCACTGATTACTGCACAGTGTTCAGCGCCATTCACAACTCCTCAGATAATGAAGCAGTCCATGTCTGCATGCAACAAGACCTGGACGACGTTCAGGCTTGGGCTGATAAGTGGCAGGTAACATTCACGCCACAGAAGTGCCAGGCAATGACTATCTCCAACAAGCAAGAGTCTAACCATCGCCCCTTGACATTCAACGGCATTACCATCGCTGAATCCCCCACCATCAATATCCTGGGGGTCACCATTGATCAGAAACTTAACTGGACCAGCCACATAAATACTGTGGCAACAAGAGCAGGTCAGAGGCTAGGTATTGTGCGGCGAGTGTCTCACCTCTTGATTCTCCAAAGCCTTTCCACCATCTACAAGGCACAAGTAAGGATACACAAGTAAAGATAGAATACTCTCCACTTGCCTGGATGAGTGCAGCTCCAATAACACTCAAGAAGCTTGACACCATCCAGGACAAAGCAGCCCGTTGATTGGCACCCCATCCACCACCTTAAACATTCACTCCCTCCTCCACCAGCGTACCTTGGCTGCAGTGTGTACCATCTACAAGATGCACTGCAGCAACTCACCATGGCTTCTTCGGCAGCACCTCCCAAACTCGCGACCTCTTCCACCTAGAAGGACAAGGGCAGCAGGCGCATGGGAACACCACCACCTCCAAGTTCCCCTCCAAGTCACACACCATCCTGACTTGGAAATATTTCGCCGATCCTTCATCGTCGCTGGGTTACAATCCTAGAACTCCCTACCTAACAGCACTGTGGAAGTACCTTCACCACATGGACTGCAACGGTTCAAGAAGGTGGTTCACCACCACCTTCTCAAGGGCAATTAGGGATGGGCAATTAATGCTGGCTTTGCCAGCGATGCCCACATCCTATAAATGAATTTTTAAAAATAAATTTAAATCACCAAATCACACCTTGGTCTGTCCCTCTACTCCTCTGGCACTTTCTCCTCCTTTGTGCACCTCACCTTATTCCACCGCTCTCACCTCTCATTTAAAATTCTTGTTCTCTACTGCTCACCCAAGTACCATAAAATTTTATTACCGAGATATCTTCACTGCTTTCCTCCCTCAGCCTCTGCACCAAGTGACTTCTCATCCTCGGTGATTTTAACCTCCATCTCAATTCATTATGCTCTCTCTCCTCTGAGTTCACTAGCCTCCTATCCTCCCTTAATCTCTCCCCCCATGTAAATTCCCCAACCCATATTCACAGCCACGTCCTCGACCTTGCCATCTCTTGTGGCCTCGCTACTCCCATCGTGTCAATCGCAGTTAAGGTCATCTCTGACCACTTCCTCGTATCGCTCTCCACCCACATTCCCCCCGCCCTCCCCGCCGCCAATTCTACTTCCTTCTGTGTCTGCCCCTGGAAAAAACTCTCTCCCAACTCTCTTACAACTGCACTGATGAAATCCCTACTGTACAGCCTTTGGCCCTCCATTCACCATGACATTTCTGCAGTTACCAATCTGCTCAACCACACCCTCACCACCATGTTTGATGCCCTAATCCCTTAAAAAAAATTACTCTCTCTCACCCTGGCTGTTCCGTTTGGTATGGCCCTCATCTTCACTCCCTTAAGTCCAAAGGACGCAGATTTACACAGATATGGCGGACAACTGGTTTAGCCATTCACCGCCAGATCTGGCTGGATCACATAAAGCATTATCGGGTCCTGCTCTCATCTGCCAAAATTGCTCACTATTCCAGAATGAGTCTGGAATGGAAAGATAAACCCTGGCTTCTATTCTCCACTGCTAACTGTCTTCTTAAACCCTTCTCTCCTGTCTCCTCCACCCTTACCTCTGACAACAAGTGTGAGGAGCTCATGGACTTCTTTGTCTCTAAGATTGAGACCATCTGTTCAGCTGCCTCTGCCACTTCCCTTCCTTCCCCTAGCCCACTGGGCCAAACTTCCTCTAAGAATCTCCTTATGTGGCTTGGTGTCAAATGTTTTGTCTTATAATACTCCTGTGAAGTGCCTTGGGATGTTTTACTATGTTAAAGGTGCTATATAAATACAAGTTGTTGTTTTTGGCTAGTTATATTGCACTCAACACGAATTGCAAGTGGTGTGAGACTACCGATGAGAGATGGTCAAATATTTCACTTTAGTACACTTTTATTTTGGATCACTAACCTGAATCCTAAATTATGCTGCACTTTCACATTGATGCACCCATTAATGCATTTTTGTGTACTTATGACCTAGAAATTCGAATGTACCGCGCCCAATTTTTAGGTGCAAAACAGGCACCTAAGCATTCTATATGACAGGCAGGGAGCATGCACACATTACGCACTGGAGGAGCTGCCCGCCATATTGGTAACAGCAGAAAAATAGGAGTCCAGGGCCCATGCCTGAAACAGGCATTTGACCCTTTGCATATGCAAATAGAGGACCTAATGCCTGTTTGGGCCACCTTTTGTAAAATTGGGCTGCCCTGAATGCAACCAGCCCTGGGCTGGTTGTATTCAGGAAAACATGGTCGATATGCAGCCTAACCAGCAGGCCTTGAAGAGACCGCTGGAGGCCACCACCAAAAAAGATAAGTTTTATTAAAACTGATTAACTGAATTTGGAGCTGGGAGGTGCAGGAGTGCTCCTCCTGGCTCCACTGCAGTGCGAAAGACCATTGCCAGCACCTGCACAGCCCTCTCCCAATTGCCTCTCCACCTTCCCTGATTGCTGCCCCCTACCCATCCGCCCTCCCTTTCCCAATCACTGCTTCCTGTACCCAACCTGACCAAAAACAGAGCACGACGTCTCCACTAAAGCATAGGAATATAGGAACAAGAGTCGGCCATTTTCAAAATTCCCCAAAACTGGGAATTGAAACCACAAATATCAGAAAGTACATTCAAGGCTGTAATCTAATCTTAAATTTGAATGACAGCTGTAAACTGCTCAAGATTTGCTCTCGTGGGTAATGATGTCACTTGGGTTAGATTACGGCCTTATAATCACCTTCAAGAGCAGGCCAGAGGCTGGGAATTCTGCAGCGAGTGTCTCACCTCCTGACTCCCCAAAGCCTTTCCACCATCTACAAGGCACAAGTCAGGAGTGTGATGGAATACTCTCCACTTGCCTGGATGAGTGCAGCTCCAACAACACTCAAGAAGCTCGACACCATTCAGGATAAAGCAGCCCGCTTGATTGGCACTCCATCCACCACCTTCAACATTCACTCCCTCCACCACCGGTGCACTGTGGCTGCAGTGTGTACCATCTACAAGATGCACTGCAGCAACTCGCCAAAGCTCCTTCAACAGCACCTTCCAAACCCGCGACCTCTACCACTTAGAAGGACAAGGGCAGCAGACGCATGGGAACATCACCACCTACAAGTTCCCCTCCAAGCCACACACCATCCTGACTTGGACCTGTATCGCCGATCCTTCACTGTCGCTGGGCCAAAATCCTGGAACTCCCTTCCTAACAGCATTGTGGGTGTACCTACACCATATGGACTGCAGCGGTTCAAGAAGGCGGCTCACCACCATCTTCTCAAGGGCAATTAGGGATGGGCACTAAATGCAGGCCTAGCCAGCGACGCCCACATCCCATCAATGAATTTAAAAAAAATGTTTTTAAATATCCGTAATCTTTGTCATTAGGAGTTTATTTTAATTCTAAATTATGACCTAGGAAGGTAATGTGAATCTGGAAGCATAAAAAACTGTTTCATGCAGGAGAAATTCTATAGGAAGATGATTTGAAGTTTTACCTCTGCATAGTTCCGTCTAGAATTACCTTTTACCATTGACTAATTATCCTTGTTTGAAGACTGTACCACAAAACCCAGAGGAAATACATTTTATCCAGTCACCAAAGCAGGCACGCTCTGCTGATATCAGGAAGTGGACCCCATAGAGCATGTCCAATGAATGCCGCTAACTACTGTGTAGCTGGCCTGTCATCAGGGTAGTCAGGAGGGGCCTCCTTCTTGTTATCACAGTCACCTTCAAGTTTTCCTGTGTTCATAGTACTTTTGAAAGACAGGAAGAGAATGAATAGAATGCCACACACTTAGCAGCAGCACTCAGGCCCTCTGGGTCTTTCCCACGCGCTTCCAGAATGCGCCACTATCAGCTCGCTATCCTGTGTTAGTCACCATACCTTATTTCCTACTTTAAATCAACTTAATTAAGAAGATTCCACTGACTACACCACAGTTCTGTTCATCTTTGATTTATTGTTGTTAGCTACTGAATTCTGTCAAATATAGTGGAATATTTAGAATAAGCTTCATCCTCACTGCAACTCATTAAGAACTTTTTATCTCATACAGCATTCACCCTCAACTGCTCAATTTGGAGATCTGCATTAGTATGTATATAACAATTAGTGAAATAGCAGTCACTTGATGTTATAGGATACCTCCTTGTGCTTTACAATTATTCTTAATATTCTACTTATATATACAAACAGCCTGAAAATATGGAACAGTAAAGTTCAAATTGAATATTGATTAACAATACCAATATAAGGATACGGCACATCAGGTTCGCATATCTACAATACTGTGAAAAAATATCAAATTAAATAACTTGCAATTATCAAATATAATTAGGTTTATGTTAAGGCATGCATTTCTCAGCAATGTCCCTGCCTGCAGAAACTCACTGCTGCTAAGAATGGTGTTACAAATTTGATGCTGCCAACTACTTCTATTGTTAGCTAAAAAAAGGAATAATTTCTTTCCTTTTAACTATTGGTACACTATTGGTCCTTATCACCACCGATTCCAAATAGCTTCAAAATCTGAACGTGAGCAAAAGTTCCAGCAATTTGACTCCAATTATTTTACCCATGCATGGGCACCAACTGGCATACAAGTGCCAAGTAAAACATTTGCAGAAACTTCCCAGCTGTAGGCTGCCAACTCACAGCTCACTGTACTTCTTCCTGTTGACTGCATTTATCAGAAATCCAAAAAACTTAGGTCTCAGTATAAAATAAATGTGGATATTTTTTGTTTGTTAATTACCTAAAATTATATATGGTATGGTAGCCTAATGGTTATGGTACTGGGCTAACAACCCAGAGGTCCAAGAACTCAAATCCGACCATGGCAAGTTGTGCATTCAAACATTCTGGTCATTTGTGGGCTGGTGTCAGAAAAATGATTATGAAAGCTGCTAATTGAATATCCTTCAGGGAGAGACCTGTTACCCCTACCTGAGCTGGCCTACACTCCAGTCTAACACTCCATGGTTGTCTCTTAGTGCCCTCAGAGTAACTAGGGATGGAGAATAAATACTGTTTTGCCAGTGTCACCCACATCCCAAGAATTCTTATTGAATGGCAGAGCAGGCTTGAGGGGCCCTATGGCCTACTCCTGCTCCTATTTCTTATGTTCTTATGTAAGAACAAATAAACAAAGCTAATATTACTATATAGATTGCAAGTTTAGTTTTGTTCCATCACAAATAATATGAAATGGGAACTTATGGCTTTATATATATGGCATTAAGTGGTTAATCCCATTGGGGAGGCAAGCAAACCCTTAACTTTTGTATCATTGGCGGCAATTTTACCGACCGAGGTGGGTCCGGGGCAACCAGGGTCGGTGTCGCAGTCCCTGCCTGCTGCAGCCCGCACTCTCCATGTGATTTTACGTTAATAGGGCTTGTTAAGCCCGCCCTGTGAGGTTCCCGGCCAATTAAAAGGAAGCCGGTCTGATGACGTCATTTGATGATGCGTCATCAGCCGGTTTCCTTAATGGGCCATGTCCAAATTGATTTTGACAGTCCTGCTGTCAGTGTTCTACAGCATTGAGGTGCTGCAAACACTGTCAAGCACTGCACAAAGGTGCATGGCTGCACCTGGAGGGAGTCACAGCACACATAAAGGTTCTTTTCCCTTCCCATGGGCGGAAAAGAACTCCCCAGGAGACCAACGCAGCCTGGTTGCACATTGCACAGGAGGGCACAAGCAGGGATGTCGTCAGGAGGACCAGGCTACAGTGGTGCAAACCTTTCAATGATCTCAGTAGATCACAAAATGTTACTGCCAAGCCAGACTCAACCTCATCCTGCTGTGCCACTCATCGCATCTCCATCACTCTGCCTTCCCTACCCTACTCCTGCACATCTTTACTCACACCAACTTACCTTGCACCTCCACCCATCCCTCTCTATCTACATTATCACTTCCCCATCTCACTAGCCACCCCTCACACTCACCCTCATCCTAGTCCAATCATATCAACTAACAATACACAAGGGTAGGCACTTGGGTGTTTTAGCCAATGTTCACGTGAAGTTTCTGGTAATGTGCTGTCAAACATTGAAACCTTTATTTTCAGCACTTTGCATTCTTGGACAGATTTGTGTGCACCTTTAGAAGTAGCTTAGTGAGTTGTAGTGAATGATGAGACATAAGGGCCCCCCCACCACCCAACCCCCCCTGAACAATGGTGATGAGTGTGAAAGGAATGGCTTGGGCATTGTAGGGATGCTTTATGGTGTTGGTGTGAGGTGGTACCAACCTGGTGCATCATGTGGCATCTAGGGCGTACAGCATCAAGTGAAGTAAATCTGGCCATGGTGAGGCCATCCCTGGCGTCCCGGGCAGCAATGTGGTCGGGTACTGATGCCCTCTGTCCTGTGCAGCATCAGTTGATTGCGGAGAAGGCTGGTGTTGTTGTTGTTGTGCCTGGTGATGCTGGTGTTGGAGCTGATCATGGTGGGATTCTGAGGACCAAGGGCAACAATGCTGATGGAATAGATGGCAGGTGAGGTTGAGATGACAGAAGCGAACTGTCAATGGTGAGAGAGGTTGTTCCAATGAGGTGGCACTGGATAGAGAGTTGGCTCCAAACACTTGCAAGCTGCATAAAGTTCAATCTGTCTTCCAAATGCAGTAACCAACAGTTTCTGAGCTTTGAAAGTGAACAGCTGTAACATGGGATCTTTTATACAACTTTGGCAGCTGTCAGGTCATGAGATAATTCAATGCTGAATCCACTCACGACATGCTGAGCTAAAGTGTTCCCCGAGCAGCAGGTAACCCGTGGGGAGCATGTAAAAAATTGAAATGTAGGCATAAAATAACAGTTAATTGGATGTTAACAACCCATTTAATGATGTGAATTGCCTCCCCTGCCGCTTAGTGTTGGGTCTGTTCAGCGCCGACAGACCCGACACTTGGGAGACTTGCTATTTTTGCTATTTGACAGCTGACCCACCTCCAATCCTGCCCTCTGAGTGCTGGCAAAATTCAGCCCATTGTTTCTGGTAGGCCAAGTTACTGAGCATTTTATTGACAATCTCAAGGTCACAAGCTTAAGTGCCAATGCTACCTGACGTAATAAAGACTCACTACGCACTTGGTTGAACATAAAGCAAGGCTTTAATCGACTTGTAACAAAACATGGAGGTCTAGTTAGCAGTCACTAGCTTCCTGTTTTCAGATTATCTCTGGCCAAGTTGGACCCACGCCCGAGTATTTATACTCCTTGGATGGTGCCCTCAGCTGGCCATCCAGTAGTACTTCCTGAGTTACTTCTTGTAGAAGTTGCGATTTATGACGCTACCCATACCTTAAAGTGAGCTCTCTCCTTTAGTTGAGCTTTGACAGTTCAAATCTAAGTTGCAGTATGGAGTATCGTATCCAAGGTAAGAACAGTGGCAACTTACAATTTGTCCTGGTCAAAGGATATATTCTGTGGAGCAGTTACACCAGAGCATTCTATGCCCTGCCCATCCCTCCCTTCCTCTTTTCTGGTTGATAGTGACAATCTTACAAGGGCAATAATGGGAACAAAAAAGAATGCATTTGATTCATTGTAACAAAAAAGGAAAAGGGCACAGTGAAACAGTCGACAATGTGAGAGTGTAGTTGCCTTGATGATTATGTCTTAACAGCAAAGAAAAAACCTGAGAAACTAAGTTATAATAATTGGTGCTGCAGGAGATGTAATGTGAACACTCCTTACTGGCCAACTTGCTGGACTTACAGTTGAGCTTGTGGAGCTAAGCCTGCTCACAAAACTCTCCAATGTAGCAAAAAAGAGCCCGAACTGAATAAGGTTGGTGTCAACCAGGGACTGACTTTTTAAAGGGGTAAATGTCATCCAAGTTCTAAGTGTTATTTAGAGGATGGGACGACCTTGGATCTGGACTGGAGGCGACGGAGGTTGAACAGTTTCCCATTTGTTCTGTAGATTAGCTCCACTCCAGTGGGGAGTTTACTGAGGGTGAGATGGAGCATTGCAGCAAGAAAGATTCAGAAGAGCGTTGGTGCGATGACACAGCCTTGCTTGACCCCGGTTCATACGTGAATTGGGTCTGTGGTGGAGCCGTTGGTCAGGATCACGGCTTGCATGTTGTCGTGAAGCAGGTGGAGGATAGTGACAAACTTTTGAGGGCATCCAAATTTGAGGAGGACACTCCATAATCCCTCACGGTTGAGTGTCGAAGGCCTTTGTGAGATCAAAGAAGGCCATGTACAGTGGTTGGTGCTGTTCCCTGCATTTCTCTTGTAATTGACGTGCGGTGAAGATCGTGTCCATTGTGCCCCTTAGTGGGCGGAATCCGCATTGCGACTCTGGGCGGAGCTCTTTGGCCACTGGGAGAAGGCGATTGAGGAGGATTCTTGCAATGACTTTCCCTGTGGCAGATACCAGGGAAACTCCTCTGTAATTACCGCAATCGGACTTGTCACCTTTCTTGAAGATGGTCACAATTACGGCGTCTCTGAGATCCCCTGGCAGGCTCTCCTCCTTCCAGATAAGAGAAATGAGTTCATGAATTCACGCCAGTAGTGCTTCTCCGCCATGCTTTAGTGCCTCGGCGGGGATTCCATCTGCTCCTGAGGCCTTGTTGTTCTTCAGTTGTCGGATGGCCTTTTCAACCTCATGCCGGGCTGGGGTTGTGCTGAGATGGTGGCGGGTAGCATGCTGTGGGATGGAGTTGAGGACACTCATGTCGAAGACAGAGTCGTGGTTAAGGAGATCTTCGAAGTGCTCCTTCCAGCGGGCACTGACTGCTTCCCTGTCCTTGATGAGTACCTCTCCATTCTTGGCCCGCAGTGGGGTAGGGCCTTGGGTGCTTGGGCCGTAGATGGTCTTGACTGCGCTAAAGAATCCACGCACGTCGTGGTTGTCGGCTAGCTGCTGGATCTCCTGCGCTTTCTCCACCCACCGTCTGTCCTTTAGGTCGCGAGTTTTTTGTTGGACCTCGGCCTTCAGGCTTCTGTAAAGCTGCTTTCTTGCTCTCGAGTTCTGTTGCTGTTTCCAGATCAGGAATGCCTTGCGCGTGTGGCTTATTAGCTCCTGGATCTCCTGGTCGTTCTCGCCGAACCAGTCTTGGTGTTTCCTGGCTGAATGACCGAGCGTCTCTTCACAGTTGCTGATTATGGAGGCCTTGAGTGCAGACCAGACGCTGTGGGCACTCTGTGTCTCTGCATCACTGGGAGTCGTCAGGTTGTTTGTGAGGCACAGGCTGAATAGGGCTTTCTTAGCGGGGTCTTTGAGTGCTCCAGCGTTAATTTTCCTGCGGCATTGTTTCTGTTGCCGCCGCTGTTTTGGGGCTACATTGATGGAGATGACAGAGCAGATTAGGCGGTGGTCTGTCCAGCAGTCATCAGCTCCTGTCATGACGCGGGTGATGCAGACGTCCTTGCGGTCCCTCACTCGGACGATGACGTAGTCCAGCAGATGCCAGTGCTTGGAACGTGGGTGCTGCCATGAAGCCTTGTACTTGTCTCTCTGACGGAACAAGGTGTTGGTTATGACGAGGCCATGTTCTAAGCATTTCGACAGGAGGAGGGTACCGTTGGAGTTGGCTTTCCCTACCCCCTCTCTGCCGATCACACCTCTCCAGAGGTCTGTGTCCTTTCCAACTCTGGCGTTGAAGTCGCCAACGAGGATCAGCTTGTCGCCCGTTGGGAATCGGGACAGGGATTGTTCGAGGCTGGAGTAGAATTCCTCTTTGGTCTCGTCTGTGGCTTCCAGTGTTGGGGTGTATGCACTGATGACCGTAGCGCACTGGTTTCGGGCTAGGGTGAGTCGAAGAGTCATGAGGCGCTCGTTTATACCACTAGGGGAGTCTCTGAGATGCCCGACCAGTTCATTTTTTATGGCGAAGCCTACCCCATGGAGGCGGCATTCTTCTTCGGGTTTGTCTTTCCAGAAGAAGGTGTAACCACCGCCTTGCTCCTTGAGCTGGCCTTCCCCTGCCCGCCGGGTCTCACTTAGGGCGGCGATGTCAATATCGAAGTGTCTGAGCTCCCGGGCAACGATAACAGTACGGCGTTCCGGTCTGTCACTGTTGGGGTTGTCCATAAGGGTCCTGACGTTCGAGGTCCCGAACTTCATTTTAAAGCACATCGTGCCGCGGTATTGCAGGCCTTCCTCCCCTTCTTAAAGTGGAGGGGCCTTGTGTAGCGCGATCTGGGGCCCAGCTGGGCCCCCGAGTATCGGGAGTGCAAGCAAAAGAGCCTGGCACCGAGGAGAAGTGCCGGGCTCTTGGAGCGCAGCCGGCACTCCGCGGGGGGGGGGGGGGTGGTTCAGGAGGCCGGGGACAGGGGCACAGGCAGGTGTTGGCAGGCGGCCAACAACAAAAATGGCCGCCCCACACCTCGCCTTTAATTTGCGCTTCCCTGGCCGCAGGTACGCCACCCTGACCCTGTCGGACATAGCGTCCGGTAGTAAATCAGGGGGCGCTGCCGAATATCACAGCCGGGGCGTCAGCGGGACACTGCGCACACCGATGACATCATCGGCAGCGGCGCAGTGCTAACGGTTAGCGCCACCACTAACGTCCCGTGGAATTTAGCGGGAGGCATGGGCAGTGCCGCGCCCGGGCATGAGTTGGCTTGCAACCCACTTAGCGCCCTCTTAAGGCGCTAATGGGTGGCGCAGCCAACTGAATTTCTCCCCCAAATGTTTAACTGGGAGAAGGCCAATTTCAGTGGGATGAGAACGGATCTGGCCTGGGTAAACTGGAATCAAAGACAGACAGGCAAAACTGTAATGGAACAATGGGCTGCCTTTAAAGAGGAAATAGTTCAGGTACAACAGAAAATGCTGGAAAAACTCAGCAGGCCCGAACATCCGTGGAGAGAAAATAGACTCAACGTTTCGGGTGAAAACCCTTTGTCAAGACTAAAAAAGCACAGGAAATGAAATAGATTAAGAGGCCAGGCTGGGAGAGAACAAAAGAGAAGAGACATTAAAAGGTATTCAAAACGAGACGATATGGTAATAGGGCTAGTGGAGACAAAAGACGGTTCTAGATTAGGGGTGAAATGCGCCGGTAGAATGGGAGACAGCTGCCATGTGGGAGAGAGGAAAAAAGAAAGGGGGGGTGGGGAAAGGCCAAAACAAAGGTGTGGATAAAAAATGTAAGTAAAAATGTAATAGGGGCCGAGGTTATGATCTGAAATTGTTGAACTCGATATTGAGTCCGGAAGGCTGTAAAGTGCCTAATCGGAAGATGAGGTGCTGTTCCTCGAGTTTACGGTGAGCTTCCGTGGAACAATGCAAGAGGCCAAGGACGGCGAGGTCCGAGTGGGAATGGGGCGGTGAATTAAAATGACAGGCGACCGGAAGCTCGGGGTCACCCTTACGGACTGAACGGAGGTGTTCCGCAAAGCGGTCACCCAATCTGCGTTTGGTCTCCCCAATGTAGAGGAGACCACATTGTGAGCAGCGAATACAGTATACTAGATTGCAAGAAGTGCAAGTAAATCGCTGTTTCACCTGGAAGGGGTGTTTGGGGCCCTGGACAGTGGGAAGGGGGAAGGTATAAGGGCAGGTGTTACATCTCCTGCGCTTGCACGGGAAGGTGCCAGGTGAAGGGCAAGGGGTGCTTGGGGTGATAGAGGAGTGGACTAGGGTGTCTCGGGGGCAGCGGTCCCTACGGAATGCTGAAAGGGGAGGGGAGGGGAAGATGCGTTTGGTGCTGGGATCACTTTGGAGGTGGCGGAAATGGCAGAGGATGATCCGTTGAATGTGGAGGCTGGTGGGGTGAAAGGTGAGGACAAGGGGAACCCTATCATGGTTCCGGGAGGGAGGGGCAGGGGTGAGGGCAGAAGTGCGGGAGATAGAATGGACACGGTCGAGGGCCGTGTCAACCACGGTAGAGGGGAATCCTCGGTTGAGGAAAAAGGAAGACATGTCGGAAGCACTGGTGTGGAAGCTGGCATCGTCGGAGCAGATGCAGCGGAGACGGAGAAACTGGGAGAATGGAATAGAGTCCTTACAGGAGGCAGGGTGGGAGGAAGTGTAGTCCAGGTAGCTGTGGGAGTCAGTGGGTTTGTAGTGAATGTTGGTCAATAACCTATCCCCAGAGATGGAGACGGAGAAGTCGAGGAAGGGAAGGGAAGAGTCAGAGATGGACCATGTGAAGGTGAGGGAAGGGTGGAAATTGGAGGCAAAGTGAATGAAATTGTCTAGTTCAGGGCGAGAGCAGGAAACGGCACCGATACAGTCATCAATGTATCGGAAAAAGAGGTGAGGGAGGGGACCCGAGTAGGACTGGAACAAAGAGTGTTCCACATATCCCACGAAAAGGCAGGCATAGCTAGGACCCATGCAGGTACCCATAGCAATACCTTTGATTTGGAGGAAATGAGTGGATTCAAAGGAGAAGTTGTTCAATGTGAGAACAAGTTCAGCCAGGCGGAGGAGGGTAGTGGTGGATGGGGACTGGTTGGGCCTCTGTTCAAGGAAGAAGCAGAGCGCCCTCAGGCCATCCTGGTGGGGGATGGAGGTGTAGAGAGATTGTACGTCCATGGTGAAGCGGTTGGGGCCAGGAAACTGGAAACTGTTAAAGTGGCGGAGGGCATCCAAAGAGTCACGGATGTAAGTGGGAAGAGACTGGACAAGGGGAGAAAAGATAGAGTCGAGATAGGAAGAGATAAGTTCCGTGGGGCAAGAACAGGCTGAAACGATGGGTCTACCAAGGCTGTCCTGTTTGGGGATCTTGGGAAGGAGGTAGAAGCGGGCTGTGCGGGGTTGGGGAACTATGAGGTTGGTGGCCGCGGGGGGAAGATCTCCAGAGGAGATGAGGTCAGTGACAGTCTTGGAAACGGTGGTTTGATGTTCGGTAGTGGGGTCATGGTCCAGGTGGAGGTAGGAGGAGGTGTCGGAGAGTTGGCGTTCAGCTTCCGCTAGGTAGAGGTCAGTTCGCCAAACAACAACAGCACCACCCTTGTCAGCAGGTTTAATGACAATGTCAGGGTTGGATCTAAGAGAATGGAGTGCTGCAAGTTCAGAGGGAGATAGGTTGGAGTGAGTGAGGGGAGCAGAGAAATGGAGACGGCCGATGTCACAGCGGCAGTTAGCAATGAAAAGATCTAGCGAGGGTAAGAGGCCAGGGGGAGGGGTCCAAGTAGAACGAGAATTTAGAAAGCGGAAGAAAGGGTCAGCCGTGCGGGGGGAAGGCTCCTGGCCAGAGAAGTGGGCACTGAGACAAAGGCGGTGGAAAAAGAGCTCAACATTGTGCCGAGCTCGAAATTCATTGAGATGGGGGCGTAAGGGGATGAAGCTCAGGCCTTTGCTGAGGACTGATCATTCGGGGTCAGAGAGGGGAAGGTCAGAGGGGATAGTGAAAACGCGGCAGGGGGTGAGATTGGGAGAAGGGGGGTCAGAGGAAAGTGAAGGGGAAGAAGGTTCCGGAGGGGCGTTGGTGTTTAAGAGTTGATGAAGCTTGCGATCCTTGACATCGGAAAGGAAGAAAAAAAGTTTTTTGTTGAAGCGTCGGAGGAGTCGAAGGATGAAATGGAACTGTGGACCCGGACAGCTTTGAGATAGAGTGCGTCGGTGCTGCTGAAGAGTGAGGTCGAGAGTGTTCATGTGGCGCCGCATGGCGTTGAGCGTGGATCTCAAGATGCGGCGAGAGCAGTAGTTCGAGGAACGATGAATATCTTGGAGATATTTGTAATCCTGGGTGGATCCCAGCACCCCTTCCCCTTCGCCTGGCACCTTCCCGTGCAAGCGCAGGAGATGTAACACCTGCCCTTATACTTCCCCCCTTCCCACTGTCCAGGGCCCCAAACACCCCTTCCAGGTGAAACAGCGATTTACTTGTACTTCTTGCAATCTAGTATACTGTATTCGCTGCTCACATTGTGGTCTCCTCTACACTGGGGAGACCAAACGCAGATTGGGTGACCGCTTTGCGGAACACCTCCGTTCAGTCCGTAAGGGTGACCCCGAGCTTCCGGTCGCCTGTCATTTTAATTCACCGCCCCATTCCCACTCGGACCTCACCGTCCTTGGCCTCTTGCATTGTTCCACGGAAGCTCACCGTAAACTCGAGGAACAGCACCTCATCTTCCAATTAGGCACTTTACAGCCTTCCGGACTCAATATCGAGTTCAACAATTTCAGATCATAACCTCGGCCCCTATTACATTTTTACTTATATTTTTTATCCACACCTTTGTTTTGGCCTTTCCCCCACCCCCCACCGCCTTTCTTTTTTTTTTCTCTCTCCCATATGGCAGCTGTCTCCCATTCTGCCAGCGCATTTCACACCTAATCTAGAGCCGTCTTTTGTCTCCACTAGTCCTATCACCATCTCATCTCATTTTGAATACCTCTTAATGTCTCTTCTCTTTTGTTCTCTCCCAGCCTGGCCTCTTAATCTATTTAATTTCCTGTGCTTCTTTAGTCTTGACAAAGGGTTTTCACCCGAAACGTTGACTCTATTTTCTCTCCACGGATGTTGCCTGGCCTGCTGAGTTTTTCCAGCATTTTCTGTTGTTATTTCGGATTTCCAGCATCTGCAGTATTTTGCTATCGTAATAGTTCAGGTACAGTTGAGGTACATTCCCACTAGGGGGAAAAGCAGGGCAACTAAAGTCAGGGATAGAGAATATGATGAAGCAGAAAAACAGCATGTATGACAGATGTCAGGTTGCAAGTACATCAGAGAATCAGGCTATATATAGAAAGGTCAGAGGAGAAGTGAAAAAGAAAATAAGAGGGGCAAAGAGAGGGTATAAGTGTAAAGTCCGCGCCTCAATAATACACAGACTTCGGGAGAACAGTTTAACAGGTACTTTACTGAACAAGAGGCAGCTTGAAACTGAAACTACAGAAGCCTGCTAGGGCCTTTTAGACAGGGGTGGTCACTGCCGGTACTGCAGTCTAAGACCAGTTATTCCCTTAAAGGTACATACACAA
Organism: Somniosus microcephalus; assembly: GCF_052327205.1. Classification (NCBI taxonomy): domain Eukaryota; kingdom Metazoa; phylum Chordata; class Chondrichthyes; order Squaliformes; family Somniosidae; genus Somniosus; species Somniosus microcephalus. Next base: position 108,349,991 of record NC_140991.1, read on the forward strand.
CAATTCCTCCCCTTTTAGATAAACAGTACATAACATTCATTTAACAACTAAATAATAACTAATTACAATTACAATTTTCTCAGTAATATATACATCAACTGAAATAGTCATTTATAAGTTCAGTCGTTGAGGAGGCTTCCTGATCCGGCCTGGATAGCGCCTTTCTCGAGTATCCTGTTCTGGCGGTGGAGTCAAGTCTGGCTCATTGTCATTGGTTGGTTCGTCAGCTTCCAATACCCCTGCTTCTGAGGTAGACGCAATCTGTACTTCGGGCTCATTACCAGGTGCACATGCTTGTGGTACAGGTTTGGCTTGTTCCTGTGACTCTAGAATCTGGTCAGCATGGCATCTCACGATGCTCTCTCCAATGTCCACTGTGTACATTAGTGGTCCCTGCTGTGTGCATATCGTGCCTGGCTGCCATTTTTCTGTTCGGTAGTCGCGGGCCAAAACTGGTTGCCCTATCTTGAAGCTCCTGGTTGGCTTCTCATTTATGTGCTGGAACTGCTTATCCTCCACATCTCGTCTTATGTTTGGTTTGAGCAAATCCAAGCGACATCTTAGTCTCCGGTTGAAAAACAGTACGGCTGGAGTTTGGTTGGTTACTGCATGTGTCGCATTCCAGTAAGCAAACAGGAAGTTATCCACCTTGTGTTGCAGTGGTATGTCGTCATTATACATTGCCTTTATGGCCTTTTTAAAGGGCTGAACAAACCTCTCAGCCAATCCATTTGTGGCTGGATGATATGGGGCAGATGTGTAATGTTTCACCCCATTATTCTCCAGGAACCTCCAGAAATCCTCAGACACAAACTGTGGGCCATTGTCGGAACAGATCTGTTCTAGCAACCCATTCCTGGCGAAGATGGTCCTTAGGACTGCAATAGTTTTCTCCGTGGTGGTGGAGGACATTTTAATGACCTCTGGCCATTTCGAATGGGCGTCCACAGCGATTAGAAACATTGAGACCATAAATGGACCAGCGAAATCAATGTGTACCCGTTGCCATGGAGATGAGGGCCACTCCCATGGATGTAGCGGGGCCTGTGGTGGATCGTTTTGGACCTTCTGGCATCCTGTGCATCTCTTGGTCATATCCTCGATTTCTTTATCAATTCCCGGCCACCACACAAATGCCCTGGCTAGGCTCTTCATTTTTACCCCTCCCAGATGACCCTCATGAAGCTCATTGAGTACTCTATCTCTCAACTTGGGTGGAATTATCACTCGGGATCCACACATCAAGGTTCCCCGGCACACTGACAGCTGTTCCCTCCTTGGCGAGAATGCTGGCAACAGTGAGTCGCCATATGCTGGCCATCCCTTCACCGTCAAATCATAGACCCGAGAGAGTGTCGGGTCATTTCAGGTTTCCTTCTCAATACTTGCGTTTGTAACAGACAAACATTCGACTATGGTCGCATGGAATATCTCCACAGGGTCCACTGCAGGTGCTTCTTCCGCCGTAGGCAACGGTAGGCGCGACAGCCCATCAGCGTTTCCATGTTGTTTCGTACCTTTGTACTCTATGTCATACTGATGTGCCCCTAGAAAAAGTGACCATCTTTGCAGCCATTGCGCCGTCATCACCAGAACGCCCTTCATTGGGTTAAAAATGGAGACCAGGGGTTGATGATCAGTCAGTAGGGTGAATTTCTGCCCGTGCAGATAGTGATTGAACTTCTTCACCCCCCACACCAGGCTGAGGGCCTCCCTGTCAATCTGGGTGTAGTTACACTCGGCTGAGGTTAGCGAGCGCGATGCAAAGGCTATTAGCCTCTCTGAACCGTCACGGAATTTGTGTGATGGCACCGCTCCAATGCCGTAAGGTGACGCATCACATGCCAACCGAATCGGTAGTGTTGGGTTGTAGTGGGCCAATACTTCTTTTGAAGTGATTTGGCATTTCCATTCCTGAAAGGCACGCTTACACTCATCACTCCATTTCCATGTTACACCAGTTTGAAAGAGGGCATTCAGTGGGTGCAGAATTGTAGATAAATTCGGCAAGAACTTATGGTAGTAGTTCACTAACCCGAGGAACGACCTCAGTTGCGACACATTTTCTGGTGCTGGAGCCTTGACTACAGCCTCAATCTTGTCCGGCGACTTATGCAACCCTTCCTCATCAATCATGTGGCCACAATACGAGATTTGTCTCCTGAAGAACTCACATTTGGGACGGTTGGCTCGTAGCCCATATTCCTGCAATCTCGTGAGCACCTGTTCCAGGTTGGCAAGGTGTTCATTGTCATTTTCGCCCGTAACCAGGATGTCGTCCAAATAACACTGGGTCCCCGGGATCCCTTGCAGGACTTGTTCCATTGCCCTCTGCCACATAGCCGGGGCCGATACTACCCCAAATACCAGTCGATTGTACTGGTAAAGTCCTTAGTGAGTGTTTATCGTGAGGTATTTCCTAGATGCTTCTTCCACCTCCATTTGTAGATACGCTTGAGCCAGGTCAATCTTTGTAAAACGTTTCCCTCCAGATAGTGAGGCAAAAATATCTTCTATCCGCGGAAGCGGATACTGTACTGTGTGCAGGACTGGGTTCACAGTCACCTTGAAGTCCCCACAGATGCGAACCTTCCTTGGCTCCCCAGGCGTGCTGCTCAATGCTTTCTTCATTACAGGAACGATGGGTGTGGCCCACTCGCTCCAGTCCACCTTAGACAGCACCCCCGAGCGCTCCAGACTCTCCAGTTCAGCTTCCACAGCTGGGCGTATCGCACCGGACTGGCCTTGAAAAATTTTGGGGTTGCTTTATCCTCAATCTTTATGGTTGCCTTTACTCCTTTTAGAGTCCCAAGTCCTTGTTGGAACACCTCTTCCATGTCAAATAGAATTTGTGACAGACGTCCAGGTGCGACGTCATCATCTTTTTTGTCAGTCACAGTTAGTGCCAGAATGGAATACCAATCCAATTGTAGTCTTCGGATCCATTCACGTCCCAATAATGGTGGTCCTCCATCTCGTAGTATATACATGTATAGTTTCTGTGTTTCCTTTCCGTTATATTCAACTGGCACCCTTATTTTTCCTCTGGGGTAGACCTTTTGCCCCGTGTATGTCTTCAATACAATGGACGTGTCCTTTAAGGGTATGTGTGAGAATAGCCGCTCATAGTCTCGTCGATTCATGACAGTTAGGGCTGATCCTGTGTCCAATTCCATCTTCACTGGGGACCCTGCTATCATGAGGGTGACCCAAATGGTTCGGTGATCTTCTTTTGCGATCACATTATACAACTTTAAACAACTTAGTCGCCTGCTCCCGGAGTCCTTATCACTCTCCTGATCTTCTGAACTACTATCTGTCAGTTTCTTTACTTTCCTGTACTGTTCCTTAGTAGTTCTTGTCGTGTTGGTCTTCTTTCCCGACCTGCAGACTCTTGCTATATGTCCCATCTTCCCGCATTGCCTGCATATTTTGTCTTTAAACCAGCAGTCCTTCTGCTCATGGGTTGTCCTGCCGCAGTGATAGCACTTTTCTGCTCCATACGCCATTTCGTTAGCGCTGTATTCTTGTGGTTTCTGTTGTATTTCCGCAGCTCCCCGTGCTGCTGCTTCGTAGAATACTGCCACGCTGAAAGCCTGTTCTAGCTTCAGGTCCTCTTTTGAAAGTAGTCGTTTCTGGGTTCCTTCACTCCGGAGCCCGCAGACAAACTTATCCCGTAAGGTGTCTGCCAGTCCTGCTCCGAACTGACAGTGCTTCGATAACTTGCGTAGTACCGTAAGATAGTCAGCATTGCTCTCCTCTTTGTGCTGGTTTCTTTTATGGAACTTGAATCTTTCTGCTATCAGCAGTGGTGTAGGGCTTAGGTGTTCCTGTAAGATATGAACAATCTCCTCAAAACTTTTCTCCATTGGTTTAGCTGGGGTAATTAAATTCCGCAATAGGCCGTACGTATTCGCACCCGTCAGATTTAATAATACCGACGCCCTCTTTCCATCAGCCACCTCATTTGCCTTGCAGTACACTTCGATTCTTTCTACATACGTGGTCCAGTCTTCTACCTCGTTGTCGAAAGCAGTGATACTGCCACTTTTCGGCATCTTGGGCGATTTAAAATGGCGCCTCCCGCGCTTTTGCTTCTTCCCTAATGGAATAAAATGGCGCCTCCCGCGCTTTTGCTTCTTCCCCAACGGGATAAAATGGCGCCTCCCGCGCTTTTGCTTCTTCCCCTTACTGCCACGCTGCTCCTAGCGTTCTACGGGGTAATGGCGGCGACCCGCAGCTTTGGCGTGTCTCACTTTCCTTCCCCCCCGTTTAGTTTCTCTCCGCTGTCCTGTTCTCGAGCACCGACCGCACCCTGTGCGCTCCACCCTCTCTCTCTTGTTTTCTTTTCCCGGTGACGCTGCGCGGCCCGATTTGTAGAGCCGCTCGATCGAGCTTGAGCCCGCCGCAGTCCGGAAGGGTCAGCGCGCTACCTGCTACCAGCACGATTCGCTGGAACCACAGTCTCTCCCGCAATTCTCCAAACACCGATGGATTCTTTGGGCGGTTGCCCTCGGTCGACGCCCGTTGCTCAGACTACGACCTTCCAGGACCTTCCTTTCAGGCGAGATCCCTGTGAGATGATCCCACACTGCAGGTGGGTTCGGACTTACTTGTCGCCACTGTAAAGTCCGCGCCTCAATAATACACGGACTTCGGGAGAACAGTTTAACAGATACTTTACTGAACAAAAGGCAGCTTGAAACTGAAACTACAGAAGCCTGCTAGGGCCTGTTATACAGGGGTGGTCACTGCCGGTACTGCAGTCTAAGACCAGTTATTCCCTTAAAGGTACATACACAACAATAAGAATAGAATGGCAGCCAACATAAAAGGTAATCCAAAAGTCTTCTATAGGCATATAAATAGTAAAAGGGTAGTAAGAGGAGGGGTGGGGCCGATTAGGGACCGAAAAGGAGAACTATGCGTGGAGGCAGAGGGTATGGCTGAGGTACTAAACGAATACTTTGCATCTGTCTACACCAAAGAAGAGGATGCTGCTATAGACATAGTAAAGGAGGAGATAGTGGAGATATTTGATAGGATAAAAATTGATAAAGAGGAGGTATTAGAAAGGCTGACTATAATTAAAGTAAATAAATCACCAGGAGCAGATGATATGCCTCCTATGATGCTGAGGGAATTGAGGGAGGAAATTGCGGAGGTACTGGCCATAATATTCCAATCATCCTTAGATATGGGGGTGGTGCCAGAGGACTGGAGAATTGTAAATGTTACACCATTGTTCAAAAAAGTGTGTAAAGATAAACCCAGCAACTACAGGCCAGTCAGTTTGACCTCGGTAGTGGAGAAGCTTTTAGAAACAGTAATTAGGGACAAAATTAACAGTCACTTGGACAAGTGTAGATTAATTAAAGAATGCCAGCATGGATTTGTTAAAGGCAAATCGTGTTTAACTAACTTGATTGAGTTCTTTGATGAGGTAACAGAGAGGGTTGATGAGGGTAATGCAGTTGACGTAGTGTACATGGATTTCTAAAAGGCATTCGACAAAGTGCCACATAATAGGCTTGCCAGCAAAGTTGAAGCCCATGGAATAAAAGGGACAGTGGCAGTGTGGATACGAAATTGGCTAAGTGATAGGAAACAGAGAATAGTGGTGAACGGTTGTTTTTCAAATTAGAGGAAGGTATACAGTGGTGTTCCCCAGGGTTCGTTCTAGGACCACTGCTTTTCTTGATATATATTAATGACTTGGACGTGGGTGTACAGGGAACAATTTCAAAGTTTGCAGATGACAAAAAACTTGAAAGTATAGTGAATAGTGAGGAGGAAAGTGATAGACTTCAGGAAAATATAGACAGGCTGGTGAAATGGGCAGACACGTGGCAGATGAAATTTAACGCAGAAAAGTGTGAAGTGATACATTTTGGTAGAAAGAATGAGGAGAGGAAATATAAACTAAATGGTACAATCCTGAAGCGGGTGCACGAACAGAGAGACCTGGGGGTATGTGTGCACAAATCGTTGAAGGTGGCGGGGCAGGGTGAGAAAGTGGTTAAAAATGCTTATGAGATCCTGGGCTTCATAAATAGGGTATAGAGTACAAAAGTGTGGAAATTATGATGAACCTGTATAAAACACTGGTTCCGCCCCAACTGGAGTGCTGTGTCCAATTCTGGGCACCACACTTTAGGAAGGTTGTGAAGGCCTTAGAGAGGTTGCAGAAAAGATTTACGAGAATGATTCCAGGAATGAGAGATTTCAGTTACGTTGATGGACTGGAGAAGCTGGGGTTGTTCTCCTTGGAGCAGAGAAGATTGAGAGGAGATTTGATAGAGGTGTTCAAAATCATGAGGGGTCTGGACAGAGTAGATAGAGAGAAACTGTTCCCATTGGCAGAAGGGTCGAGAACCAGAGGACACAGATTTAAGGTGATTGGCAAAAGAACCAAAGGCGATGTAAGAAACAAGTTTTTTATGTAGCGAGTGGTTATGATCTGGAATGCACTGCCTGAAATGGTAGTGAAGGCAGATTCAATCACGGCTTTCAAAAGGGAGTTGGATAAGTATCTGAAGGAAAGAAATTTGCAGGGCTACGGGGAAAGGGCAGGGGGGTGGGACAAGCTGAGGTGCTGTTGCAGAGAGTTGGCATGGGCTCGACAGGCCGAATGACCTTCTTCCATGCTGTAACCATTCTACGATTCTATGGTAATGGGACAAGTTAAGAAACAAAAGATGAGTCTAGATGAGTTGTAATTGGGAATGGCAGAATCGTCAACAGCTGCCATGTGAAAAAAAAATAGGGGCAGAGGTTATGGTCTGAAATTGTTGAACTTGATGTTAACTCCAGAAGGCTGTAAAGTGCCTAATCGAAAGATGAGGTGTTGTTCCTCGAGCTTATGTTGAGCTTCATTGGAACAGTGTAAGAGACCAAGGATGGAGAGGTCAGAGTGGGAGGGGAGCAGAGAATTAAAGTGACAGGCGACCGGAAGCTTGGGGTCACGCTTACGGATTGAACGGAGGTGTTCTGCAAAGCGGTCACCCTATCTGCGTTTGGTCTCCCCAATGTAGAGGAGACCCATCGTGAGCAGCGAATACAGTATGTTAAATTGCAAGAAGTACAAATAAATCGCTGTTTCACCTGGAAGGAGTGTTTGGAGCCCTGGACAGTGAGAAAGGAGGAGGTAAAAGGGCAGGTGTTGCATCTCCTGTGCTTGCATGGGAAGGTGCCGTGGGAAGGGGATGTAATGATATCAGCAAATAGTGATGTTATTTGCCTGTTTGATTATCATGCCTTACCAGCATAGTTGCATGTATTGATTACTTATGCCTGACCAGCAGAGGTCATGTGAGAGACAAGCAGTTTGAGTTTAGTTTCAGTTTCATTCTAGATGGATTACTAGCATCGTGTCTCCTGAAAAGCTGTATAAAGAGTTGAACAGACTTTAGATTAAAAGACATTCTCTTTCATAAATGTCTCGTCATTGAACCCACAAAGAAATCAATACAGGGGAAGGGATGTTGGGAGTGATTGAGTAATGGATCAGGGTGTCGCGGAGGGAGCGGTCCCTTCGGAATGCTGAAAGGGGAGGGGAAGATGTGTTTGGTGGTGGGATCGCACTGGAGGTGGTGGAAATGGCAGAGGATGATACGTTGAATGTGGAGAAAATATGTTGTTTCAGTTCGGCTAGTTTACAGCTGACTCAGGTTTGAAGAGACTGTGCCATTTGTAAATGAGCTGGGGAGCCATCAAGCTCAGAACATTGTGGTCCTTTTATACTAGAAACATAGCTGTAAAATCAGTCAATGAATAACGGCCTTTTAAGACAATGATTGTGTTGATGCCTGCCTGAGCAATGGCATGTCTCTTTTATTAGATAATTGTATTGAACCGTACAGTCAGTGGTCAGGCCAATAGAACGAACGTGCAGTCTTATGCTACAATGTACTGTTGTCAGTGTAACAGCAATAAAGTGGGACAACTGTTCAGGAAATGGAGAGTGTTATTACGCAGAATCATTTTGTCATATTTTCTGTAGATTGGAGGAAGGAATTCAAAATCAGCATCAGCACTAGCCAGACGCAAGTGATTGCATTCAAAGACAAAGATGGTGATGTTGTAATCTATGCCACCATTTTAGTATTCAAATTAAGCAGCCTCATAAGTGTCTATTTGGAATATAGTGTCATAAGTAAATAGGCACTCAATTGAAGATAAGTCCAGAAACAATGTCCCTCTATCCTTATCACCAATAACATATTACACATTGTGGCGGAGCCACTAAGGGACTCCAATCAATCAATTGTATATAATTCCCTTTAATAATATGCTGGCTGCAGCCTGAGTCTGTATCTTTGTTTTCACTGTTCTGTTTACATGTACAAAGCGCGATCACTTTAATAGCGCGGGCAAACGTGATGACGTCACGTCGTTCATCACATGATCCCCCACCGGCGGGAAAAACGTGATGACGTCATGACGTCAGCCATGGGACCGCCTTAGCAGTCCTCGTGGAGCCTCCGAACTGACTAGACCTATATTCGATGTTCTCCTGTAGTTATCTGTTAAACTCTGTTACTTATCATTAAACCTCGTTGATTTGATCGCCTGAGTGGACCTCAGTCTTTTGGATAGGAAATAGACATTCCTACAACATATTTATAAATTCCATTGTTTACAGAAAACAGAAGGGAAGGTTCTGTTCTATATTGTTTAATTTTTGTTTAAGTAATTGGAGCTTGATGACATCAGGTCTTCATTATGCGACAAAACAATGGCTGTATCACGTGGACCACATGGAGCTACAGCTTTAGGTAGACTACAGAGGAGAAGAGCTCACAGACATTCTTACCTTCCAATAGGTTATACAATAAGCCCAGAGTTACGTACCTGCACTTTTTAGAGGAGCAATGCGTAAGGAGGCTGCACTTCTCTAGGGATGCAGTTGGGAGATCTGCATTGTCTCCTGCAACACACTGCCACCGCAAGCATTGCATTGCCTTTTGCCGTCATTTACTGTGGCCCTCAACTTCTTTTCCTCCAGTTTCACCCAAGCTGCAATGGGGGAATATCAGTAAGGTCAGTCAGTCTGCAGCTCATGCTTGGATTAAGTAGGTGCCTGATACTATGTTTGTTAAAGCAAATTGTCTTATTACATTCCTCATGGGCAACCGGAAAGTGCAAGATAGGATAGGATAGATTGCAGTCTTCCCCAAAATCCAGGGTGTCATTGACTGAGTACACAACAACACCTTACAGGTTCCTGCAAATGAACCCTCTGCCATCATGAATCACAAGAGCCTTGCATTCCATTAATGTGTGTGATCAACAGTAACTTATCGTACAGCTCCATTCCCACTATACTGACAGCTGCAGTGACATTTTTGTCTTGTGCAAGTCCTCCATTCCCCCATTTTTTGCACCTCCACAGCAAGTGAGAAGTTGTCAGCTTGGGGACAAAGGCTATACCCCAGATACTTGGCTCAATATTCTCTCAGAAACCTGTGTTTGACAATCGAACTGTGCTACAACCAGATCCAAGCCTTCATGAAGCAGACCATTGGAATGGTCAAGCGACAACTCCACTGCCTGGACTGGTCTGGTCTGGTGGCTTTCTCTAATTCAGCTCAGGGTATCCTGTATCATAATGATTTGCTGCAGGCTGCATAACTTTTCTCTGGTGTGGAGATGCCGGTGTTGGACTGGGGTGGACAAATGTAAGAAGTCACACAACACCAGGTTATAGTCCAACAGTTTTATTTGAAATCACAAGCTTTCGGAGCACTGCTCCTTCTCTGATGACATCAAGTCTTCATTATGCTACAAAACAATGGCTGTATCACATGGACCACATGGAGCTGCAGCTTTAGGTAGACTACAGAGGAGAACTCCTGGAGTCACCATTGGATGAGGATCTTCAACCAGATGACGAATATAACACAGATGACATTGAGGATGGAGAGAAAACAATAGGGCACCAACACCAGCCTGCAGCCAGAGTTCTTTGGCAGCAGCTCATTGAACAGCGCTTCAGCTGAACAATCACTGCATTCCCTCCCCCAACATTAACAGTCATATCCAACGTCTGCCCCAGTCCTTCCATCCTTCAATAAACTACTTCCACTCAAAGAACTACATTAATATACATACATTAAATACATACTTTGGTTCTGTCTTCACAAAGGAGGACATAAATAACCTCCCAGAGATGTCGGGGAACATAGGGTCTAATGAGAGGGAGGAACTAAAAGAAATCAGTATTTGTAGAGAAATGGTGTTAGGGAAATTGACGGGATTAAAGGCCGATAAATCCCCAGGGCCTGATAATCTACATCCTAGGGTACTTAAGGAAGTGGCCCTAGAAATAGTAGATGCATTGCTGGTCATCTTCCAAAATTCCATAGACTCTCCAAGTTTGCAGAGGACAAAAAGTTGGGTGGGCGTGTGTGCTGTGAGGAGGATGCCGAGAAACTCCAGTATGATTTGGACAGGTTGGGTGATTGGGCAGAAGCATGGCAGATGCAGTATAATGTGGATAAATGCGAGGTTATCCACTTTGGTGGCAAAAACAGGAAGGCAGATTATTATCTGAACGGCAATAGATTGGGAGAAGGGGAAGTGCAACGAGACCTGGGTGTCCTTGTGCACCAGTCGCTGAAGGTAAGCATGCAGGTGCAGCAGGCGGTTAAGAAGGCAAATGGTTTGTTGACCTTTGTAGCGAGAGGGTTCGAGTACAAGAACAAGGATGTCTTGCTGCAGTTGTACAGGGCCTTGGTGAGACCACACCTTGAGTATTGTGTGCAGTTTTGGTCGCCTTATCTGAGGAAGGATGTTCTTGCCATGGAGGGAGTTCAGTGAAGATTCACCAGGCTGATACCTGGGATGGCAGGAATGACGTATGAGGAGAGTTTGGGTCGATTGGCTTTATACTTGCTGGAGTTTAGAAGATTGAGAGGGGATCTCATCGAAACTTATAAAGTTCTAACCGGACTGGACAGACTAGATGCAGGAAGGATGTTCCCGATGGCCGGGGAGTCCAGAACCAGGGGTCACAGTCTAAGGATAAGGGGTAAGCCATTTAGGACAGAGATGAGGAGGAATTTCTTCACCCAGAGAGTGGTGAACCTGTGGAATTCTCTGCCACAGAAGGCAGTGGAGGGCCAATTCATTAAATATATTCAAGAAGGAGTTGGATATATTTCTTAAGGCTAAAGGGATCAAGGGATATGGGGAGAAGACAGGGACAGGGTACTGAATTTGGATGATCAGCCATGATCTCATTGAATGGCGGAGTAGGCTCGAGGGGCCGAATGGCCTACCCTTGCTCCTATCTTCTATGTTTCTATGTTACCTGACATTACATGGTCAGCAGCTTCTTTAGGAACATTTTGCACACAATGTTTTCCAAAAACTTGATCATTTCACTGGCTTACACAAATGCCTACACACTACTTATTACCTAGGTTTGAGTCCATAGTGCTTTTCTGAAGTGATCTCTGACCTACTCTACCACCGGGAAATTCCTTGGAGCATCTCCCTCTCCGCTGCCATGTCTTTGTCAGAAGTTCGATGGAAACCCTGTCAAAGATAGGGCAGTGGAGCGGGAGAAGACCCAAGGAAATTCCCAATATGCTACTCCCCCAGCATGGGAGATGGGAGGTGTAAAGTTGCTGTGGTTCAGATGAGAGCTTTTGAATGACTTATGGTCAGAAACCTCTAGTAGCTTGGGTTTAGCAGAGCCAGCACAAGACTGCAGTATCTCGGTGACTGTTGGAGCTGCCTAGCCCAGCTGGCTTTCCAGGGTGGGCATTGGTGGTATCATCTTGAGAGAGGGCAACATGTTTCAATCCCATTGCGCAAATGCCTCTGCTGTAGGCTGCAGCTCAACACTTGCACTGATTTATGGGAGAGCAGACTGTAGAACACCAGCCTCCCATCCTACTGCAAGCATACCAACTAACAACACACAAAGGTAGGCACTTGAGAGGTTTAGCCAATGTCCATGTGAAGTTTCTGGTAATGTGTTGTCATACAGCGAAATCAATATTTTGAACACTGCCCCTTTATTGGATAGATCTGAGCGCATTTGAGAAGTGTCTTACTGAGTTTCAGTGAATGTTGAGACATAACTTCCCCCACCCCTGCTATAGTGATGAGTGTGCATGGAATGGTTTGGGCATTAAAGGGATGCTTTATGATGCTGGTGTGGGATGGTGTCAACCTGGCGCATCATGTGGCAGCCAGGGTTTACAGCATCAAGTGAAGTTAATGTGGCCATGGTGATGCCATCGCTGGCCTCCCGGGCAGCAATGTTGTCAAGGGCTGATGTTCTATGTCCTGTGCAGCATCAGGTGATAGTGGAGAAGGTTGGTGTTGTTGCTGGTGCTGCGGGTGTGCCTGGTGATGTTGGTGTTGGGGCTGAGCACGGAAGGAAACAGGAGAAAGGTGAGATAGTTTCTAGGGCACCGATGTTGCTGCAATAGATGGCAGCTGCAGGTGAGATGACAAAAGCGATCTGTCAGTGGTGAGAGAGGTTGTTCCAATGAGGTGGCTTTGTACATACAGTTGCCTCTAAACACTTGCAAGCTAAAGAAATCTCTAAATGTCTTACAAATGCAGTAACCAACAGTTTCTGCACTCTGAAACTGACCATCTGCTACATGGCATCCTTTACACCACTTCTGCAGCTGACAGCTTATCAGATACATCAGAACAGACTCAACTTACACCAGGGTGAGATGGCATGTTCCCCGAGCAGTGGGTAACCTGTGGCGGAGCAGGTAAAATTGGAAGGAAGCCTCAAAATACCATTAAATTGGCTGTTAACAAGCCATTTAATGAGCTCAATTGTCTCCCCCGCCGCTTGGTGTTGAGTCAGTTCTCCGCTGACAGACCCAACACCTGGGAGGCTCGCGTGAAGGCGGGTTGACAGCGGGTTGCCTACCTGCTGTCAATCTTTGCTATTTTGACAGTGGACCCTCCTCCAAAGCCGCCCTCTGAATGCCAGCAAAATCCAGCCCTTTGTGTCCATCTTCACGGAAGAAGACGCAAAAAACTTTCCAGAAATAGTGGAGAACCAAGGCTCTTGCGAGAATGAGGAACTGAAACAAATTAGTATTAGTAAGAAAATAGTACTGGAGAAAGTAATGGGACTGAAAGCTGATAAATCCCCTGGACCTGATGGGCTACATCCTAGGGTTTTGAAAGAGGTGGCTATCGAGATAGTGGATGCATTGGTTATCATCTTCCAAAATTCCATAGATTCTGGAACGGTTCCCACGGATTGAAAGGTAGCAAATGTAACCCCACTATTTAAGAAAGGAGCGAGAGTGAAAATGGGGAACTACAAACCAGTTAGCCTGACATCAGTAGTAGGGAAAATGCTAGAATCTATTATTAAGGACGTAATTAGAAAATAATAATAGGATTGGGCAGAGTCAACACGGATTTATGAAAGGGAAATCATGCTTAACAAATTTGTTGGAGTATTTTGAGGTTGTAACTAGCAGAATAGATAAGGGGGAACCAGTGGATGTGGTGTATTTGGATTTTCAGAAGGCATTTGATAAGGTGCCACACAAAAGGTTATTAAACAAAATTAGGGCTCATGGGATTGGGGGTAATATACTAGCAAGGATTGAGGATGGTTAATGGACAGAAAACAGAGAGTAGGAATAAACGGGTCATTTTCGGGTTGGCAGGCTGTAACTAGTGGGATACCGCAGGGATCAGTGCTTGGGCCTCAGCTATTCACAATCTACATCAATGATTTGGATGAGGGGACGAAATCTTACATAACCAAGTTTGCTGATGATACAAAGCTGGGTGGGAATGTAAGTTGTGAGGAGGATGCAAGGAGCTTCAAGGGGATATAGACAGGCTAAGTGAGTGAGCAAGAACATGAAAAATGGAATATAATGTGGAGGAATGTGAAGTTATCCACTTTGGAACAAAAAATAGAAAAGCAGAATATTTTTTAAATGGTGAGAGATTGGGACATGTTGGTGTTCAGAGGGACCTGGGTGTTCTTGTACACGAATCACTGAAAGTTAACATGCAGTGTAGCTTTCAAAAGCTCTTATAATAATTTGTCCGTGACTACACAAACCACTCTGGGTCCAGGTATATTGTGTATCAGTAAAACAGTCCGGCCCAGAAATTCGTGTCAGGGGCTTCCCGCGGGTGCAAGCCCCTAACCTACACTTCTCTAGCGCAACGGCAGTTGAGGCCTGGGCCTGCGTGGGTTTCCTGTCTGTGGCCCGGTCCAGCTCCCGGCTGTGCTTGCGTGATCCAGCGGCGTAGTTAGTGCGATGCGTCCACTGGGATCACGTGAGCCATGGCCAACCAATCGGAGGAGGGAAAATCCCATTCATGAGATTGACAGAAAGAACTGTCAAACTTATGAAAACTCCAGCCCCCAAAACAGTACTTAACCTTAAAATAAATATTTTTTAAAACACACTTTTTAAATAAACTATAAATAACATTAAATAACTATTTTAAACAATAATTTAATTTTTGAAAAAATAATTTAATAAAAAAACGGAGCTAAAAATACACTTACCTTACTTTAAAGTATTTAAAAATAATAAACCTGTGGAAAAAATGTTCTAATTTTAATTAATTGACCACTTACCTTTTAAAATGAAGTCCTTGCGCCTGGTTTTTAAATGTGTAAAATGTAGAGGCCTTCACGCACGGAAAAACCTGTAAAAAAAAAGGAAGTTCAACGTGCACGCGCAGACTTCCGCGTGCACGCGTTCGACCTCTGAACCCCTTTGTTCAGAGGATCGGATATGCTGGTTTCCCGCGCATGCGTAGTGCATGCAAGAAACCGGCACTTCCATCGGGTCCACGCGTGAGTACGCCGTGCTTACTCACGCGTTGGGACCCGAATTTCTGGGCCAATGTGTATCAGTAAAACAGTCCGTGATTACACAAACCACTCTGGGTACAGGTATATTGTGTATCAGTAAAACAGTCCGTGACTACACAAACCACTCTGGGTACAGGTATATTGTGTATCAGTAAAACAGTCCGTGACTACACAAACCACTCTGGGTACAGGTATATTGTGTATCAGTAAAACAGTCCGTGACTACACAAACCACTCTGGGTACAGGTATAATGTGTATCAGTAAAACAGTCCGTGACTACACAAACCACTCTGGGTCCAGGTATATTGTGTATCAGTAAAACAGTCCATGACTACACAAACCACTCTGGGTACAGGTATATTGTGTATCAGTAAAACAATCCGTGACTACACAAACCACTCTGGGTACAGGTATATTGTGTATCAGTAAAACAGTCCATGACTACACAAACCACCCTGGGTACAGGTATATTGTGTATCAGTAAAACAGATTAATTAAGCATTAAACATCCAATACAAAGAAGTAATACTTAACAAGAAGATAGTCACAGTCTGTTCGTTCGAACCCCAGCGTTCCTTCCGAGTGACCGCAGCGCATGTCTCCTGACGTATGTTGCTGTGTTCTGTTGACCGATGCTTGCTTCCTTGGGATTTTGCTGTGTTTTGTTGACCGAAGCTCCTATCAATCTCTGGTTACATGTTGCGTGCTTTTGATGTTCAAAACCTGTACCTTTATACCCTTTTTCCTCTCGTTTTGCCTACGTGGCAGTAATTAACCCTCTAACACCTGGTAAAAAGCCTTGCTTCCCTCGTTAGCCATCTTATGACCTTGTTGATCCTTCTGACTTTTTCTCTATACATAACAAAGTACCCTTATCTCAGATGTTCACTTTTCACAGAACACTTCCTAGAATGTTGACAAAATAGTCTGTCCATCCTATAGCTGTACCAGTGAAGGATGTCTCCAACTCTTATCTCTTTCTCTAGTTTTTATCTCTTTAAGCATAATATTGCTGAATTCCTCGTCTCCATGAACTTAGCACTACATTCCGTTACTTTGGTAATTGGAAACACAGCAGTTTTTTAGTCAGGTTGGCATATTTCCCATCCTGCTTTGCTCTCAGCCATTCACCATTTTATACAGGCTTTTAGGCTTTTAACATACAATTTCACATATTATAGTTATATAAAAATGGTTATAGAATCTTAATAATGTTTACTAAATCCTACAGGTACACCCTATCCTACATATCCCTACCTTGAGGGCGAGGCATTTGCTGACCCCTCAAAACTAAAATCTTACATATGGATTATTTTTCTTCAATTTATGTAACTCTAACATGTTCTGGGCTGTAATCACATTTAAATGCGATTGGGTTTTGTGCATTAGGTGTTTCAGGTAGCAGGTGTAAACTAGTAAGCATATCAGTACAATAAGTTGGGTTATGACTAGTACATGGGAAATTATTCTAATCCAAGGAGGAATTTCCATGTTTGTCCCTATTGGTCCCAACAATTTTTGACTCCCTACCTTGTGGCATTCATGTTTGACAGGGTGGATACTAATTAAACTCCTGATCTTACATAATTCAAAGTCTAACTACATGGGTTACATATATTAAATACAAAATCATTACAAGTTGGAGAACTACCAGAGCATGTGAAATAATATGAACCTAAGGATGTGCTGATGTATTAAGCCCAATATCCCACCAGTGTGAGTTGTCCCTTATGCTTTCAATTTCACTATCTATTCTCGAGTTGTCTTGCTCCAAAACATAAAAATGCTTTAGGGAGGAGTTCGGTCGCATCACAAGCTCACTGAAACCCTCAAACAAGGGGTTTGTCATATCTGAATTGTGCCACATAATTGTGCAGCTCATACTTAAAAACGTGTTGGTTGATGGGACAGGTCCTGTTAGACCCATAAAGCATGGGAGTTGCGGTAGTAGTGACACAGGAGGCACCACCAAAATCACCTCATACTGATTTTTCCCATGCTCTGTTACCTACAAAACACAATTATTACAGTCACAGTTAAATTCAGTCTCACAATCATTTCAAGCGACATTACAGTTTAACATCTAATCAACAAATCATGGACTTAAAAGATTCTCCAGATCTCTTTCATTCGTATCCATCTTGTGGATAATTCTTACTAAACCTAATTTCTCCTTAGCCCTCAATTGTCCCAATCCAGATTCCATGTAACTCTCCACTTCAACTTCAATTTCAATCCCTCTATCCCAGTACCAGTGTATTTAACTCTATTCTGATTGTTTCATTAATTAGATAGTTTCTCAATGGAGTATGTGTCAATGCTTTAAAAGTTGTCTCGCTCTCCTGAGCCACATTAACTATTTCATGTCTTGCTGTTGTCAAGTAACTGAGCATGTCTGAGACCCGTTCTTCAGTGCAAATTCACCATGCATTCCCGGATGATAATTGCTTCATACGTAACAAATCACATTTGCACACTCATACTGGTATCTCAATATTGTGCCACACGTGCCATCCGATACAAGCCTTTCTTGGGCTTTCAGGTATCTTATCAAAAGATTGTAGTCATCTGGAGATCTTTGCTCATCTTCCTCTGCATGATTCTGATGTCTTGGGTAGTGGCCAGACTATCAAATTCAGTTTTCTTAAAAGTTCATTAAAGGCAGGGACACAAATGTCTCCAAGAGAAAGCTATCAATTTACTATTCTTAACTACACTTTCCTGACTTTCACTAGAAAGTTTTGAAAATTCCCATTCAGTAGTGTAATTCTCCTGTTTCAATCTTACACCCTCAAACACTTTCCTTTAATTACCATTCATATCTCATTCATGAGCCCTGGAGAAACTTTACTGTCTAGTACAATATTTAAGATTGAAAACATAGATCAAACATTCTCACTAGGTCCAAGTTATTAACACTATTTTATTTATCATTATTTTAGAGGATCTTTTATTTTCCCAAAAGTAACCCAATATATAGTTCCTGAGTCCATTTTGTTATTACATAATTGTCCCAAAATCCAAACAGCAGTATTATTGAACTGACAGGTTTTGTCAATGTTCAATTTCATTTCTATCAATTTATCTTATCAATTCCAATTTCAGAAACAAGTGATTTCCAGGCTAGGTGGCTTACACAGTGTTTTAACATTAGAGACAGAAGTGCTGCAATTAGTTTACAAGGTAATTTCCATGTAACAAAAGAAAGAAGAGAATCAATTGTGACTCTGCTTAAGAGCCCAAGGGGTTAATTTATCAAATCATAAATTTCCTTCTGTCACTTAAATTTAATAATGTCTAATATCTTTAAATTTCATTCAATAATACTAAAGTTGTTGCTTGGTGAACATAAACAGCTATCAGTGGAAAGGGTTAACTCCTTTGCAGGTTTTTAAGAAGGTGGAGCGAAACATTGTCAGGTGCACATAATTGCGTCACTTCACATAAATTTTTTTAAAACTTTCCCAATCGAAAAAGACAGTTGTGTTTTCACGCTTTAACTAAGCACGAACAGAACAGATAAAACAAAATAGTACATGCTTGCAAAAACCAGTAAATTAAATTACATCATATTTCTTATTGTCATTTCTTCAAATATCTTTCCAAAATACTGTAAAAACATTGAATATAACTGGAGAAAAATTAGTTTTTCACATTTAAACAAATCAAATCAAACTGCTTTGGAAAATTTCACCATAGCAACCGCGACTCCAAGGTTAAATGTTAGACTGAAACTTAATCTTTTGTTAAACAAACTTTTTGTTGTTCTTCTCAGTTTTTACACACCAGCTTAACTTAAATTGTAGTTCAACATTTTTTTCCACAATTATTGTGGCATAATCTTATTCGCACATTCTTAAAACTTTCAAAATCCAAGACAAGACAAAAGTTTTTAAAAGCTTTTGACACAGAGAAGTGGGTGGAGCTAAACCACACAGAACAGAATCTTTCTTTTAAAGACAGACTTTTCAGACAAAAGAAATACTGTAACTTCTTAAACATTCATAGTCAGGAAAACATTCAAACTTTAACACACATTTTCATACAAACTGAAATTCCAGCATTTTTTACGGTTCCTTTCACTCAGCAAATCTTGTGTTTTATTTGTCTCAGCACAGATGTTAATAACTTCCATGTTGGTAAAATTTTAAGTTTCTCTCTCTTTTTATTCCTTTTTTTAAATCGAAGTCTCAGCAATTTAGGGGTTACTTGAGTTCTAGTTAGGACACTAACTAGTTTCTCAATGTATGCGGAACCGTCCAGCGGGGGATTTTCCTTGTCACTGCTGACATAGGCTACGGGGCTGCCGTTGGTTGTTGTTGTCCTGCTTGTGCCTGGTCACCGGCCACAGCTGGTGCTGGTGGTGCCTCAGGAATCACTTGTGTGTGGGTCAGAACATTAACTGGGGCTTTAAAAGGTGCAGGCTCGTCCACTGAGGTTTTTATACTAGTGTTAGGAGCATAGGCTGGGGGCCTCTCGACCAAGTCAATGGAGGTATACGAAACGGGGGCCTTTTGGGGTTGCTGAAGAGCCTCCCTTAGGGCTCCTCATGAGTCATTTAATTGACTGATCAGGCAGTCATTATCTTTTGTTAAGAAAGCTACTTGACTTTTAGCCTCCTCAAGATTCTGCATTGCAGTGCTGGCGTGAACGATGTTAATACTCTATTGCTGCATTATTGCTGCCGAAGCACCGACTTGTCCCTGAAGAACTTCATTCTTGTTTTTTAACTCTTTGGCTTCTTTCTCCCATTTTGACTTTTCCCTCTGTAACGTTAGATTCTCCTCTACAAGCCGTGACTTTTCATCCGTTAACGTTAGATTCTCTTGTATCACCCGTAGTTTGTCTTTTTCTAATTTCTCCTGATCATCTTCCATTTCCAGAAAGGTTTCTTTATTCTGTTCTACATAATATACTGTGGCATAGCTCATTAGCTGCACTGCCATATCTGGCTTCCATCCCTTCTCCTGAATTTGCTTTACAATGAATGCAACAACATCCTTGAAAGATACTCTCACATCCTTTGTGAGACATTCTACTATCAATGTCTGCAACTGTGCATCATCGCACTTCTTCATTAACTTCGCTTTATAGTTTACAAAAAAGTTCTCACTCGACATTCTAACTGTACATTAAAGAGACACCATGGCCTAGAAATTCAGTGGGCTGCGCCACCCGTTAGCGCCTTAAGAGGGCGCTAAGTGGGTCGGAAGCCACTGGCCACACCTCCCGCTAAATTCAGCGGGACGCTAATGGCGATGGTGGCACTAGCCGTTAGCGCTGCGCCACTGCCGATGACATCATCGGTGTGCGCAGCGCCCCGCTGATGCCCCGATTGTGATATTTAGATGCGCCCCCTGCTTTAACGCCGGGCGCTATGTGCGACCGGTTCAGGGGGGCCTACCTGCGGCGGTAGAGGCGCTAATTAAAGGAGAGGTGCGGGGCGGCCATTTTTGTTGCTGGCCTCCTGCCAGCACCTCTCCGCGCTGCCGTCCCCGGCCTCCTGAGCCACCCCCCCACAACCCCCGCAGAGTGACGACTGCGTTCCAAGAGCCCGGCACTTCTCCTCGGTGCCGGGCTCTTTTGCCGGCACTCGTGATCCTCGATCGCGCTGCACAAGGCCCCTCCCCTTTAAGAAGGGGAGGAAGGCCTGCAGTACCACAGCACGCCATGCCACAGTGTGTGGCGCTGCGACACATTGCGCAGCGATATTCAGTTGCAGCACCCCAAGAGGGATGCGGGGCGCCTCCCGTAGCGCCACGCTTCCCTCTGGGGTGCGCCAACTGAATTTCCGGTGGGCGGCCGCGACTGCTTCCGGGGCGCTACTTTTAGCACCCTGGCGAGGCTGGAGCCCCAAACGGGACTATAGTGAATTTCTAGGCCTATCTGTTAGATAACCTAACATTCCACAAGAACTTTCATTGATCAGACAAAATCCAGGTGAAATTCCAAACGAAAATGCAAATGCCTGCCTTATGCACAATTGACCTGGTTTCAGTTAATAGTCACAGCCCCACATTGGGCGCCAATCTGTAGCTTTCAAAAGCTCTTATAATAATTTGTCTATGACTACACAAACCACTCTGGGTACAGGTATATTGGCCCAGAACTTCGGGCCTCCAAGGGTGAGTACGCGCTGGGTACTCACCCGTAGGCCCAATGGAAGTACTGGTTTTGAGCATGCACTGCGCATGCATGGGAAACCGGCACTTCCGTTCCCCTGAAAGAAGGGGTTCAGAGTTCGAACGCGTGCGCGGGAGAGGCTGCGCGTGCGCATCGAACTTAGTTTTTTTTTCACAGGTTTTCTCCGGGAGGGTAAGCCTCCAGAAGTTCGACATTTGAAAAGCAGGCGTAAGGCCTGCTTTTTACAAGGTAAGTGGTGAATTAATTAAAATTAAAACATTTTTTCCACAGGTTTATTATTTTTAAATACTTTAAAGAAAGGTCAGTTTATTTTTTAGCCCCGTTAGAAAATAAAATTAATTTTTTCAAAAATTTAAATTATTGTTTAAAATAGTTATTTCATGTAATCTATAGTTTATTTTAAAAATGTGATGATTTTTTAAAAAATTATTTGAAGATTTAGTGATGTTTTGGGGCCCGTAGTGTTTCTAAGTTTTGACAGCTCTTCCTGTCAAACTTATGAATGGAGCATTCCCTGCTCCGATTGGCTGCCCATGGCCCACGTGATCCCAGGGGATGCATCGAACTAACTGCGCCTCTGGGATACGCAAGCACTGTGCATCGGCAGTTGGAGCAGGCCCAGGATCGGAATTCCACGGGGGGCCCACAGCTCAACGACCGGCGCGCTAGGTAAGTGCAGGTCGGGGGCTTGCACCCGCGGGAAGCCTCCGACCCGAATTTGTGAGCCAATGTGTATAAGTAAAACAGGTTTATTAAGCATTAAACATCCAATACAAAGAAGTAATACTATACCTTTAAGTTGGTAAGTCCTATTAAATAGTGGTGTTATATTATCATCTATATCGGGGCAGAGGGTCTTCACAACTAATAATAAGAAATTTAATTAATTACACAGATATGGGTGAACAGGTGATGTGTCACTGTTGTGAAATGTGGGAGCTGGTGGACCCCATTGAGGCTCACGGTGATTACATTTGCGATAAGTGTTTGCTGCTAGAGGAACTCAAGCTCCATGTTAAAGAGCTTGAGACCGAGCTTCAGACACTGCGACACAGCAGGGAGGGGGAGAAGTTCCTGGGGTCTATGTTTCAGGAGGTGGTCACACCTATGAAATTAATTACTGCAGATGTAGTCCGTGGTCAGGGACAGGACGGTGTGACTATGAGTGAGGAAGGTACAGGGATCCAGGATGTAGTGTTGAAGGAGCTGCAGCCCTTGCTCTTGTCAAGCAGGATTGAGGTTCTTACTCCCTGTGAGGGCAGGAGTGAGGACTGCAGGGAGGATGAGCAACCTGGCCACAGCACCGTGGTACAGGGGGCCATTCAAGTGGAGGGAGTAAAAAGAAATGTTGTAGTGGTAGGGGATAGTATCATTAGGGGGATAGATAGGGTTCTCTGCAGTCAAGAGCGAGAGTCCCGAAGGCTGTGTTGCCTGCCCGGTGCCAGGGTTAAGGACATCTCTTCTGGGCTGGAAAGAAACTTGGAGTGGGAGGGGGAGGATCCAGTTGTCGTGGTCCATGTTGGTACAAACGACGTAGATAGGACAAGGAAGAAGGTTCTGTTAAAGGAGTATGAGCAGCTAGGGGTCAAATTAAAAAACAGAACCTCAAGGGTAATAATCTCTGGGTTATTACCTGAGCCACGAGCGAATTTGACTAGGATAAATAAAATTAAAGAGTTAAATGCATGGCTCAAAGACTGGTGTTTGAGAAATGGGTTTTGCTTCTTGGGACACTGGCACCAGTACTGGGACAGGAGGGAGCTGTTCTGTTGGGACGGACTCCACTTGGCCAGTGCTGGGACTAGAGTCCTGGCAAATCATATAACTAGGGCTGTAGAGAGGGCTTTAAACTAATTAGTGGGGGGGAGGTTTCTAGAGAGCAAATAATAGAAATGACAACGGAGAAGGTCATAGACTTAGGTAGCAGTGGGGAAATTAAAAAACAGAATGTGTCAGGAAGGGACAGAAGGTATGGAGTAAAAGGTAAAGTAGTAAAAAGGGAAAAAACAAGAACTAAGTGTCACAAAACATATTTGAAAGTTCTTTATCTGAATGCACGTAGCATTCGTAACAAAATGAACTAGTTAACGGCACAAATAACTACATATGGGTATGATCTTGTAGCCATTACAGAAACATGGCTGCAGGGTGACCATGACTGGGAATTAAACATACCAGGTTATTTAACAATCAGGAAGGACAGGCAGGAAGGAAGGGGAGGTGGGGTGGCTATGTTAATAAAGGAAGGAATCACTATAATACAGAGAAATGATATTGGGTCAAAGGAGCTGGATAGTGAAACAGTTTGGGTAGAGATAAGGAATAATAAGGGGAAAAAACACTAGTGGGCGTAGTCTATAGGCCTCCGAACAGTTGCAACTCTGTTGGACGGAGTATTAATCAGGAAATAGTTGAGGCTTGTAATAAGGGAACAGCTATAATTATGGGGGATTTTAACTATCATATTAACTGGACAAATCAAATTGGGCAGAGCAGCCTTGAGGATGAGTTCATTGAGTGTATTAGGGATGGGTTTCTTGAGCAGTATGTAACTGAACCGACCAGGGGGCAAGCAACCTTAGATTTGGTCCTGTGTAATGAGACAGGATTAATTAAAAATGTCCTAGTAAAGGACCCCCTTGGAATGAGTGACCATAACATGGTTGAATTCCATATTCAAGTAGAGGGTGAGAAGGTTGGATCTCAAACAAGCGTGCTAAGCTTGAATAAAGGAGATTATGAAGGTATGAGAGCGGAATTGATTAGAGTGGACTGGGAAAATAGATTAAAGGGTAAGACGGTACATGATCAGTGGTGTACATTTAAGGAGTTATTTTACAACTTCCAAAAAATATATATTCCACTGAGGAAAAAAGGGTGTAAAAGAAAAGATAGCCATCCGTGGCTAAGTAAAGTAATTAAGGATAGTATCCAACTAAAAACAAGGGCATATAAGTAGCCAAATCTAGTGGGAGGATGGAAGATTGGGAAGTCTTTAAAAGACAGCAAAAAATAACAAAAAGATTGATTAAGAAAGGGAAGATAGATTATGAAAGTAAATTAGCAAAAAATATAAAAACAGATAGTAAGAGTTTTTATAGTTAGATAAAAAGAAAAAGGGTGGCTAAAGTAAATGTTGGTCCCTTAGAGGATGAGACTGGGAAATTAATGGTGGGAAACATGGAGATGGCAAAAACGCTGAACAAATATTTTGTATCAGTCTTTACGGTAGAGGACACTAAGAATATCCCAACACTGGACAAAG
The DNA here is from genome assembly GCF_052327205.1 of Somniosus microcephalus. Lineage (NCBI taxonomy): Eukaryota > Metazoa > Chordata > Chondrichthyes > Squaliformes > Somniosidae > Somniosus > Somniosus microcephalus. Next base: position 108,374,240 of record NC_140991.1, read on the forward strand.
AGGGGGCTCTAGGGGAAGAGGAGCTAAATACGATTAAAATCACTAAGGAAGTGGTACTTGGTAAAATAATGGGACTGAAGCCGGATAAATCCCCTGGACCTGATGGCTTACATCCTAGGGTCTTGAGGGAAGTGGCGGTAGGGATTGTGGATGCATTGGTAATAATTTTCCAAAACTCCCTGGACTCAGCAAAGGTCCCGGCAGATTGGAAAACTGCTAATGTAACACCCTTATTTAAAAAGGGTAGTAGGCAGAAGGCTGGAAACTATAGACCTGTTAGCCTAACATCTGTGGTTGGTAAAATGTTAGAGTCCATTATTAAGGAGTCAGTAACGGGACATTTGGATAAACATAATTTAATAGGACAAACTCAGCATGGTTTCATGAAGGGGAAGTCATGTTTGACAAATTTGCTTGAGTTCTTTGAGGAAGTAACATACAGGGTGGATAAAGGAGAACCAGTGGACGTAGTGTATTTAGACTTCCAAAAGGCATTTGACAAGGTGCCACACAAAAGATTATTTCTCAAGATAAAAAATCACAGGATTGGGGGTAATATTCTGGCGTGGGTGGAGAATTGGCTCTCAAACAGAAAGCAGAGATTTGGGATAAATGGTTCATTCTCAGGCTGGCAATCAGTAACTAGTGGTGTTCCGCAGGGGTCAGTGCTGGGTCCCCAATGCTTTACAATCTATATTAACGATTTGGAGGAGGGGACCGAGTATAACATATCAAAGTTTGCAGATGATACTAAGATGGGAGGGAAAGTAGTGAGTGAGGAGGACATAAAAAACCTGCAAAGTGACATAGACAGGCTAAGTAAGTGGGCAGAGATTTGGCAGATGGAATACAATACTGGAAAGTGTGAGGTTATGCACTTTGGCAGGAAAAATCATAGAGCAAGTTATTATCTTAATGGCAAGAAACTGGAAAGTACTGTAGTACAAAGGGATCTGGGGGTCCTGGTGCACGAAACTCAAAAAGTTAGTATGCAGGTGCAGCAAGTGATCAAGAAGGCCAATGGAATGTTGGCTTTTATTGCTAGAGGGATAGAATATAAAAACAGGGAGGTATTGCTGCAGTTATACAAGTAATTGGTGAGACCGCACCTGGAATACTGCATACAGTTTTGGTGTCCATACTTAAGAAAAGACATACTTGCTCTCGAGTCAGTACAAAGAAGGTTCACTCGGTTAATCCCGGGGATGAGGGGGTGGTCATATGAGGAGAGGTTGAGTAGATTGGGACTCTACTCATTGGAGTTCAGAAGAATGAGAGGTGATCTTATTGAAACATATAAGATTGTGAAGGGGCTTGATCGGGTGGATGCGGTGAAGATGTTCCCAATGATGGGTGAAACTAGAACTAGGGGGCATAATCTTAAAATAAGGGGCTGCTCTTTCAAAACTGAGATGAGGAGAAACTTCTTCACTCAGAGGGTGGTAGGTTTGTGGAATTTGCTGCCCCAGAAAGCTGTGGAAGCTACATAATTAAATAAATTTAAAACAGAAATAGATAGTTTCCTAGAAGTAAAGGGAATTAAGGGTTACAGGGAGCGGGCAGGAAATTGGACATGAGTCTAGGTTCGGAATGGTCATGGCCCTGTGGGTAGTGGAGCGGGCCCAGGGGCCGTGTAGCCTGGTTCTGCTCCTACTTCTTGTGTTCTAATTCTGTGTTAGATTTCAGGAGATGGTTTTATTCCTGTTCCTGGCTGGGGTGGAGATCGCCTTTACAGAAGGTAAGTACTGTAGAAAATATAGGGACAGAGTGATCTCCTGGAAGAGTTTCGATCGTCTAGATGGGTCGGAGAGGAATTTCCCAGATTTTTTCTCCCAAATTAGCCATTGGGTTTTTTATCTGGTTTTTCGCCTCTCCCGGGAGATCACATGGGTTCGGGTGGGATGGAGAGTGATAGAAGATTTGAGGTTAGGATCAGATCAGCCATGATCTTATTGAATGGTAGAGCAGGCCTGAGGGGCCGATTGGCCTACTCCTGCCCCTATTTCTTATGTTCTTATGTTCTTAGTCACAGTCTGTTCGTTCGAACCCCAGCGTTCCTTCCGAGTGACCGCGGAGCAAGTCTCCTGACGTATGTTGTTGTATTCCGTTGACCGATGCTCGCTTCCTTGGGATCTTGCTGTGTTTTGTTGACCGAAGCTCCTATCAATCTCTGGTTACACGGTGCGCGCTTTCGATGTTCAAAACCTATACCTTTATACCCTTTTTCCTCTCGTTTTGCCTGCGTGGCATTAATTAACCCTCTAACACCTGGTAAAAAGTCTTGCTTCCCTCGTTAGCCATCTTATGACCTTGTTGATCCTTCTGACTTTTTCTCTATGCATAACAAAGTACCCTTATCTCAGATGATGATAGCAAAATACTGCGGATGCTGGAAATCCGAAATAACAACAGAAAATGCTGGAAAAACTCAGCAGGCCAGGCAACATCCATGGAGAGAGAAATAGAGTCAACGTTTCGGGTCAAAATCCTTCTACAGAACTGAGAGAAAAGGCAGGAAATGAAACAAAAGGCAGTTTGGGGGCTGGGAAATGGGGGAGGGGATGAAAGAAGAGACATTAAGAGATATTCAAGGTGAGACAAGATAGTAATAGGATGGGTAAAGAAACATTTAGAGCCATTATCTGTTTCTTTACCTATCCTATTACTATCTCATCTCACCTTGAATATCTCTTAATCTCTCTTCTTTCATCCCCTCCCCCATTTCCCAGCCCCCAAATTACCTTTTGTTTCATTTCCTGCCTTTTCTCTCAGTTCTGTAGAAGGGTTTCGACCCGAAACGTTGACTCTATTTCTCTCTCCACGGATGTTGCCTGGCCTGCTGAGTTTCTCCAGCATTTTCTGTTGTTATTACCCTTATCTCAGATGTTCACTTTTCACAGAACACTTCCTAGAATGTTGACAAAACAGTCTGTCCATCCTATAGCTGTACCAATGAAGGATGTCTCCAACTCTTATCTCTTTCTCTAGTTTTTATCTCTTTAAGCATAATATTGCTGAATTCCTCATCTCCATAAACTTAGCACTACATTCCGTTACTTTGGTAATTGGAAACACAGCAGTTTTTTAGTCAGGTTGGCATATTTCCCATCCTGCTTTGCTCTCAGCCATTCGCCATTTTACACAGACTTATAGGCTTTTAACATACAATTTCACATATTATAGTTATATAAAAATGGTTATAGAATCTTAAATGTTTACTAAATCCTACAGGTACACCCCATCCTACAGCAGGTACAGCAAGCAATTAGTGAAGCAAATGGTATGTTGGCCTTTATTACAAGAGGATTTGAGTATACAAGTAAAGATGTTTTACTGCAAATATGTAGAGCCCTGGTGAGACCATACCTGGAGTATTGTGTACAGTTTTGGTCTCCTTACCTAAGTAAGGATATACTTGCCATAGAGGGAGTGCAAGAAAGGTTCACCAGACTGGTTCCGGGGATGGGGGGATTGTCCTATGAGGAGGGATTGAGTAGACTAGGCTTATATTCTCTGGAGTTTAGAAGAATGAGAGGTGATCTCATTGAAACATACAAAATTCTTACAGGGCTTGACAGGGTAGATGCAGGGAGGATGTTTCCCCTGGCTGAGGAGTCTAGAACCAGGGGTCACAGTCTCAGAATAAGGGGTCGGACATTTAGGACTGAGATGAGGAGACATTTCTTCACTCAGAGGGTGGTGAACCTTTGGAATTCTCTACCCCAGAGACTGTGGAGGCTCAGTCGTTGAGTATATTCAAGACAGAGATCAATAGATTTTTGAATATTAAGGGAATCAAGGGATATGAGGATAGTGCAGGGAAGTGGAGATGAGGTAGAAGATCAGCCATGATCTTATTGAATGGCAGAACATGGTTTTATGAAAGGGAAATCATGTTTGACAAATTTACTTGAGTTCTTTGAGGATGTAACGAGCAGGGTGGATAAAAGGGAAACAGTAGATGTAGTGCATTTGGATTTCCAGAAGGCATTCGATAAGGTGCCACATAAAATGTTACTGCACAAGATAAGAGATCACGGTGTTGGGGGTAATATATTAGATTGGATAGAGGATTGGCTAACTAACAGAAAACAGAGAGTCAGAATAAATGGGTAATTTTCAGGTTGGCAAACTAACTAGTGTGGTGCCACAGGGATCAGTGCTGGAGCCTCAACTATTTACAATCTATATTAATGACTTAGATGAAGGGACCGAGTGTACTGTTGCCAAATTTGCTGACAATACAAAGATAGGTGGGAAAGCAAGTTGTGAGGAGTACACAAAGAGTCTGCAATGCGATATAGATAGGTTAAGTGAGTGGGCAAAAAAATTGACAGATGAAGTATAATGTGGGAAAATGTGAGGTTATCCACTTTGGTAGGAAGAATAAAAAAGCAAAATATTATTTAAATGGAGAGAGACTACAGAATGCTGCGGTACAGAGAGATCTGGGGTGTCCTCGTACATGAAACACAAAAAGTTAGCATGCAGGTACAGCAAGTAATTAGGAAGGGGGATGGAGTATTGGCCTTTATTGCAAGGGGGATGGAGTATAAAAGTAGAGAAGTCTTGCTACAACAGTATAGGGTATTTGTTGTGTCCGTGTATAATAAGATACAGACTGCAGGAGAAACGGAATAACAGGTGTTTACTCAACGTGGCTCACACGGGAACTGGTCTGTACAGATTACTACTCAGCGTTATATAGAGGTGTGGTCACTGCCGGTACTGCAGTATACATGAGCTGTAAAAGATAGTTCCCCCCTTAAAGGTATATACATTACAATTCCTCCCCTTTTAGATTAACAGTACCATAACACTCATTTAACAATTAAATATCAAACTAATTACAATTAACACTTTTAACATGCAACATTAGCTGAAAATAGTCTATTTATATATTCAGTCTTTGGGGAGGCTTCCTGATCCTTTCTGGATAGCGCCTTTCCCAAGTGTCTTGCTCTTGGTGCGGAGGCGATTCTGGCCCCCTGTCGTCGGTTGGTTCATCAGCTTCCGATGCTACTGTTTCTGGGGTAGATGCGACCTGTACGTCGGGTTCATCACTAGGTACGTATGGGTGAGGCATGGGGTTGACTTGTTCCTGTGACTCTAGGATCTGGTCAGCATGGCATCTCACGATGCTCTCCCCAACATCCACTGTGTACATTAGTGGCCCCTGCCGTGTGCATATCGTTCCTGGCTGCCATTTTTCTGTTCGGTAGTCGCGGGCCAAGACTGGTTGCCCTACATTGAAGCTCCTTGTTGGCTTCTCATGGATGTGCTGGAATTGCTTACTCTCAACATCTCTTCGTACGTTTGGTCTGAGCAAATCCAGGCGAGATCTTAACCTTCGGTTAAAGAACATCATGGCTGGGGCCTGGTTGGTGACTGCATGTGTCGCATTCCGGTAGGCGAACAGGAAATTGTCCACCTTGTGCTGCAGCGGAATGTTGTCATTGTACATAGCCTTTATTGCTTTCTTAAAGGTTTGTACGAACCTCTCAGCCAATCCATTTGTGGCTGGATGATACGGAGCGGATGTGTAATGCCTTACCCCATTCTTTTTCAAGAACCTCCGGAACTCTTCGGACACAAACTGTGGTCCGTTGTCGGAGCAAATCTGTTCTGGCAAGCCATTCCTGACAAAAATGGTCCGTAGGACTGCAATAGTTTTCTCCGTGGTGGTGGAGGACATTTTGATGACATCAGGCCATTTCGAGTGCGCATCCACGGTTATTAAAAACATTGAGTCCATGAATGGACCAGCAAAATCAATATGCACCCGTTGCCATGGAGATGAGGGCCACTCCCATGGGTGTAAAGGGGCCTGTGGTGGTGCATTTTGGACTTTCTGGCATCCTGAGCAACTCTTGGTCAGGTCCTCGATTTGTTTATCGATTCCCGGCAACCACACATAAGCCCTGGCTAGGCTGTTCATTTTTACCCCTCCCAGATGACCCTCATGAAGCTCATTGAGCACTCTATCCCTTAACTTGGGTGGAATTACCACTCGGGATCCACACATCAAGGTCCCCCGGCACACTGACAGCTGTTCTCTCCTTGTCGAGAATGCTGGCAACAGTGAGTCGCCATGTGCTGGCCATCCCTTCACCATCAAATCATATACCCGAGACAGTGTCGGGTCATTTTGGGTTTCCTTTTCGATACAAGCGTTAGTTACCGGTAGGTATTCAACTATAGTCGAATGGAATATTTCAACAGGATCCACTGCTGGTGCTTCCTCCGCAGTAGGCAGTGGCAGGCGTGATAGCCCATCAGCATTTCCATGCTGTTTCGTGCCCTTATATTCAATCTCATAGTGGTGCGCCCCTAGAAAAAGTGACCATCTTTGTAGTCGTTGCGCAGTCATCACCGGAACGCCCTTCTTCGGATTAAAAATGGAGACAAGAGGCTGGTGATCCATCAGCAAGGTGAATTTCTGCCCGTGCAGATAGTGATTGAACTTTTTCACTCCCCACACTAGGCTGAGGGCCTCCCTGTCAATCTGGGCGTAGTTACGCTCGGCTGAGGTTAGTGATTGTGACGCAAAGGCTATTGGCCTCTCTGAGCCGTCCGAGAATTTGTGCGACAGCACCGCTCCAATGCCGTAGGATGACGCATCACATGCCAACCGAATTGGTAATGCTGGGTTGTAATGGGCCAATACCTCTTTCGATGTGATTAGTGTTTTGCTCTTCTGGAAAGCTCGTCTACATTCGTCACTCCACTTCCATGGCACCCCAGTTTGCAGTAGGGTGTTCAGTAGGTTAGTATTGTAGACAAATTTGGCAAGAACTTATGGTAGTAGTTTACCAGCCCGAGGAACGACCTCAGTTGTGACACATTTTCCGGTGCTGGAGCCTTGACTACTGCCTCAATCTTCTCTGGGGACTTATGTAACCCCTCTTTATCGATAACGTGGCCACAATACGAGATCTGTTTTCTAAAAACTCGCATTTGGGGCGGTTAGCTCGGAGCCCATATTCCTGCAATCTAGTGAGCACCTGCTCCAGGTTGGCAAGGTGATCACTGTCATTTTCGCCCGTGACCAGGATGTCGTCCAAACAACACTGGGTCCCTGGGATCCCTTACAGGACTTGTTCCATTGCCCTGTGCCAAATAGCCGGAGCTGATGCTACCCCGAATACCAGCTGGTTGTATTGGTAGAGACCTTTATGGGTGTTGATTGTGAGGTATGTTTTTGATGCTTCTTCTACCTCCATTTGCAGATACGCCTGGGCCAGATCAATCTTAGTGAAGCGTTTCCCTCCAGATAGCGAGGCGAAAATATCTTCAATCCGCGGAAGTGGATATTGTACGGTGTGAAGGACCGGGTTCACTGTTACCTTAAAGTCCCCACAGATGCGAACCTTCCTTGGTTCCCCAGGCGTGCTGCTCAACGACTTTTTCATCACAGGGACGATGGGTGTAGCCCACTCGCTCCAGTCTACCTTGGACAGTACACCTGAACATTCCAGACTCTCCAGCTCTGCTTCGACGGCTGGGCGGATTGCATAAGGTATCGGTCTGGCCTTAAAAAATTTTGGGCTTGCGTTTTCTTCAATTTTAATCATCGCTGTCATGCCTTTTAGTGTTCCGAGTCCTTGCTGGAACACTTCTTTCGCGTCAGTTAGGATCTTTGACAGTCGCCCAGGTGTGACGTCATCATCCTTTTTGTCAGCCACTGTCAGTGCCTGTATGGAATGCCAATCCAGTTGTATTTTCCGGATCCATTCACGTCCCAGTAATGGTGGTCCTCCATCTTGTAACACATACAGGTCTAGTTTTGGTGTTTCCTTACCATTATATATAACGGTCACCCTTATTTTTCCTTTGGGGTAGACTTTTTGCCCCGTGTACGTCTTCGAAATAATTTTTCTGTCTCTCAAGGGTATGTGTGAGAATAGCCGCTCGTAGTCCCGTCGGTTTATGACTGTTAGGGCTGATTCTGTGTCCAATTCCATCTTTACCTAGACTCCTGCTATCTTGAGAGTGACCCAAATGGTTCGGTGATCCTCCGTTGTGATCACATTATGTAGTTTCAGACAACTCAGTTCCCTGCTTTCGGAGTCGTTATCACTCTTTTGTTCGTCTGAACTATTCTCCGTCATCTTATGTACCTACTTGTACTTTTCTTTGGTAGGTTTCTTATTGCTGGTTTTCTTTCCCGACCTGCAGACTCGTGCTATGTGTCCTACTTTTCCACACTGTCTGCACATTTTGTCTTTGAACCAGCAATCATTCTGGTCGTGTGTTGTTCTGCCGCAGCGATAGCACTTCTCTGTTCTATATGACATTTCGTTTGTGCCATATTCTTGCGGTCTCTGTTGTATCTCTGCAGCGTCCCGTGCTGCTGCTTCATATGATACCGCAATGCTGAAAGCCTTTTCCAGCGTAAGGTCCTTTTCAGATAAAAGCCATTTCTGGGTTCCTTCACTTTGAAGCCCACACACAAACTTGTCCCTTAAAGTATCTGCCAGTCCCGCTCCAAACTGGCAGTGTTTCGATAGTTTGCGCAGTTCTGTTAAATAATCAGCATTGCTTTCATCCTTATGCTGGTTCCATTTGTGAAACTTGAATCTTTCTGCTATCAGCAGCGGTGTGGGGTTTAAATGTTCCTGTAGTATCGTTACTATGTCTTCAAAACTCTTTTCCATTGGCTTCGTTGGGGTTACTAGATTTCGTAATAAACCATACGTCTTTGCACCCATTAAATTTAACAATACCGACGCTTTCTTGTCATCTAACACCTAATTTGCCTTGCAGTATACCTCTATTCGTTCGACATATGTAGTCCAATCTTCGACTTCATTGTCAAATGCGGTGATACTGCCACTCTTCGGCATTTTGGGTGTGGTTTAAAATGGCGTCTCCCAATGACTTAAAATGGCGTCTCCCGTGCTTTCCTTCCTCCCCCGCTGCTGCCAACGCCATTCCCGGCGGTTCTCGTGGCAATGGCGGCGCCCTGTAGGTTTCGCGCGCTTCTCCTGCGCTGCTGCCAAAGCCACTCTCGGCGGTCCTCGTGGCAATGGTGGCGCCTCGCGGGTTTCTGCGCGTCTCTCTCTCCCTCTCTCCGACGCTGCTCAGCCCCTGAACACCGGCTGCGCCCTGTGCGCTCTGCCCTCTTTCTCCCCCGTCGACGCTGCTCGGCCCTTTGCTGTGCCACTCGGTCGGGCTCTAGCCCGCCGCTGTCCGGGAAGAGTCTGCGCACTACCTGTTGCCAGCCCGTTTTGCTGGACCACCTCGACTGGAAAGCCAAGCCTGGCTCTCGACAGCCTCCCCCGCAATTCTCGAGTCTCTGCTGGATGACTGGGCGGTTGCCCGTGGTCGACGCCCGAGTCTCTGGCCTTGACCTCCAATCCACTGATCTCCAGGAACGAATCCCCGGGAGGTGATGCAGAGTTGCAGGTAGGTTCGAACTTGCCTTGTCGCCAATGTTGTGTCCGTGTATAATAAGACACAGACTGCAGGAGAAATGGTACAACAGGTGTTTACTCAACGTGGCTCACACTGGAACTGATCTGTACAGATTACTACTCAGGGCTATATACAGGTGTGGTCACTGCCGGTACTGCAGTATACATGAGCTGTAAAAGATAGTTCCCCCCTTAAAGGTATATACATTACAGTATTGGTGAGACCACACCTGGGGTACTGTGTACAGGTTTGGTCTCCTTATTTAAGGAAGGATATACTTGCATTGGAGGCAGTTCAGGGAAGGTTCACTAGGTTGATTCCTGAGTTGAAGGGGTTGTCTTATGAGGAAAGGTTGAGCAGATTGGGCCTATACTCATTGGAGTTTAGAAGAATGAGAGGTGATCTTATTGAAACATATAAGATTCTGATGGGGCTTGACAGGGTAGATGCATGGAGGATGTTTCCCCTCGTGGGGGAATCTAGAACTAGGGGGCATAGTTTCAGAATAAGGGGTCGCCCATTTAAAACAGAGATGAGGAATTTCTTCTCTCAAAGGGCCGTGAATCTTTAGAATTCTCTACCCCAGAGAGCTGTGGAGGCTGAGTCATTGAATATATTCAAGGCGGAGATAGACAGATTTTTGAAAAACTGGGGAATCAAGGGTTATGGGGAGCAGTCTGGAAAGTGGAGTTGAGGCCAAGATCCGATCAGCCATGATCGTATTGAATGGCGGAGCAGGCTCGAGGGGCCAAATGGCCTACTCCTGCTCCTATTTCTTATGTTCTTATGTTCTTATGAGTACTGTGAGATCCTGTTGAGAGAGGTGGAGAGATGAAGAGCTGTATTCACCCTTAATGCTCTTGTGAGATTATTGAGTCTTTTCCGACCCTGAACCCAGGCCCTGGGGGTGATGCTGCTGACGCTGACCCCATCATCCACCTCTCCAGTCCTGCTTGGGGATGCTTATGTGACTGCTGGGGAACAGTAGCTCCCCTTCTTGCCCTGACTTCATCCACTAGGATCTCCCGGAATACAGAAGAAAAATGTGGGTGTTGCAGGGAGCGGGGCCAGACCTTCTATTAATCTCAGGAGCCAGGATATCGCCCAGTGCTCTTTGATGAAAAATCAAAGCAGAGGAGGCAATCCTGCTTTAAATTGACCAAGAGAGCCCTTGTGATTGTATGTTGATGAATGTGATGGATGGTAGGGTGCTGTTGAGAGAGATCCCAATTAAAGCCGGGATACACCTCTTAAAGCAAGGTTGCCTTTCCCGCTTTGATTTTCATTAAAAAGCACTGGAAGCTATCCTGGCCACTGAGATTAGTAGAAGGGATGGCGGCTGCTATTATCAAATAGGACTCAAAAATAACATCAAGCAGGTGAATGGGGTAAAATCAACATTTCAGATCTGCAGTTACCAGACTATACATACTTTGGATGATGCTCTTCACTTACAGAACCTGGCTCAGCATTATGGTAACTGAAGTTTTAACTTTTTTGTGTCTGGCAGTTCTTCAGCATAACATTGTGAAGTCAGTATGATCCTGGTACAAACAGCAGATGCTCAAAAAATATGGAATCATTATTTTTAAAATTGCCTATCTGTTGGACAGAATCAAGGAAATAACACTTCCACGAGGCATTGCTTTTCCAGCTGTCTAATTCATCAACTATTTTGTCCACACCCATGATAACAAGCATTGTACAGTAATTGAACAGGTGCAAAGAACCGTTAACAATTTACTGGATAATCAATCCCATCCTAGATTTTCTTTTGTTGTCGAGATGTGGGCAACATTAGCAAGACTGTATTTATTACCCATCACTAGTTGCCCTGGCAATGATTTGCTAGACCACTTCAGAGGGCAGTAAGAGTCAACCACATAGTTTGGACTAGAGTCGCGTGTAGGCCAGACTGGGTAGGGACCATGGATTTCATTCCCTGAAAGACGTTATGAATCTGGTGATTTTTATCTGCTCCTGGTCCACAAGTTACTGGACTTACTTAATTACCATAGTGAGATTTTAAGTCATGACCTCGAGGTTGCTAGTTCAGTACAATAGCCATTACACTGCCATCCCCCAATATTAAAAATGCACATGTCCAGCCTTACTGTGTAGTTACAAAACCCATGTCTTGTGCAATTTATCATTGTTTAAATCAGGCTGTTCAATTTGTCCCCAGATGTTTTCAACCATGTCTGCAATTTAAATTTATATTTCCCATTCCCCAGTAGCTTTAAAACCAAATTAGTTCCTTCTTTCCATATTCTACTTCACTACCATCTCTGTCGAAAGGAATGACAGGCAGGTAAGGTGAGGGATGCACATGGTTGGGGCAGTTTAATGCTCTTTTCCAATATGCCCACAATGAGGAACATCAAGGCAAGGTTTTGAATATGTCACATGCAACATATTGGCATACAACTTTTTCCAAATACAACCTCATAGGACCATTGCCTACTCTTATAGCTACATGGCTTTTCCATTTCTTAAGCTGTCAATCCTCCTAATATCCACAAGTAAGATTACTGAATTAGTACAGGAAGTGAAAAGATTGTGTTGTTCTTCGATTACTTGTCCACTGAAATCATGCTAACTGCTGAAACTCATTTAATTTAGGACACATAATAATTTTATGCAAGCTATCTCCCCTGTTTAGAATTTGATTCATTGGTGCTCATGCTGACATACATTGGGGTTTTTATGCCCACAAGTAGTGTTTTGTGAAGCACTATTTCACACTGGAAATAAATGTGCCTTATCTATTTATTATGATGGCCCAGAAATTCCATTCGTAGCCCTCCCGCGGGCAGAGGGCTGCAATCCGGAAAAATCTGCGCCTGGACCGGAAAGCTCCCGGGACACACAGAATTCCGTTGCTGTGCCTCTTCAAACTGCCAGTGTGCAGGGCACGCGTATCCCAGGGACGCAGGTAGTTTGCAGCGTCCCTGGGATCACGTGGGCCATGGGGAGCCAATCTTAGCAGGGAATCTCCATTCATAGATTTGACAGGAAGACCTGTCAAATCTATGAATAGAGATCAGCCCCAAAACATAAGTAAAACTTCAAATAATTTTTTTTTTAAAAATCACATTTTTAAAATGACTATAAATTACATAAATTAACTATTTTAAACAAAAATTTTAATTTTTGAAAAAAAATAATTAAAGTTTTTAACGGGGCTAAAAATAAACTTACCTTTCTTTAAAGTATTTTAAAATGATAAATCAGTGGAAAAAATGTTTTCTTTTACTTTCTTCACCTCTTACCTTGTTAAAAGCAGGCCTTGTGCCTGCTTTTCCAGGCGCAGCTGTTTCAGACTTACCTGGACTGAAGCAACTGCTGAAAAAAATGGAAATTCCAGCCGTACACGCTGCCTATCCAGTGCAGGCGTTTGACCAGTGAAGCCCTTTCTTTGAAGAATGGAAGTTCTGGTTTCCAGCGCATGCGCAGTGCATGCCTAAAACTGGCACTTCCGTTGGCCCTACGGGTGAGTACACAGCGCGAACACACCCATAGGGAATGGAATTTATGGGCCCATGTGTCTGCAGCTTACTTTCATGTAAATGTGCTTGAATGTTGTCTAGTCACTGGGGAAGAATTGAGGCCATTTCCTCTTCAGGTCAATAAAACAACAATTTAAAAAACTGAAATACTAAGGCCATGAAAAGGTTAGTATTTTTATAAAAAGTGTTTGTCAAAATTTTTATTGCTTGGAAGAGAGAAGAACCAGAAGTTTTCACAAGTGATGCAATGATATATTTCAATGTGATTATTATCATTGCAAGATGTATTCAGCAAACATTTTTTCATTGTTTATAATTGCTTTTTCACAAAGATGCCTTTTTAAGAAACTCTCACTTTTTGAGAAGGTAGTAACGTTTTTCAATTTAAAGGAAAACTTTTGTAGTTATCTAATTTATTTGCCAACTCATTGTGGTGTAAAATACATTGGGGAAAGAGGTGGGCACATACTCCCCCACCCGCCCCATAAATTGAATAACAATGCTGGGAGCAGGGCTTTAGGTCCCACATTAATATTGCATTTATACTTTTTCTAGCACCATTATTCAGTTAGTCAATCATGATAACCAGCTGACCACAAAAGTCACAATATCTTGCCGTCTCTCTCTCGCTCTGTCACCTCTGCTAGCAGCTGCAGTGGTCCGCTTGTTGTCAGTGTTCTACTCCATTTATTGTCTTCTCACACACCGTTCTATCATCTCAGCTTTGGCCTTCAAGGCAATCATTTCCCACCTGTCAACTATTCCATCACTTTCCAAGGGCACAGATCTTAAGCAATGAAATGCACATGACCTGCCCAATGCAATCTTCTTGTCATAACACATTCCATTACTGCATGCAGTAACCTCATTACTTCACTTTTGATCACTCAGTGCTCTCAGCTGGTGCCCAATATCATCCTTTCATAGCACTTTACAAAAGTGTCCTGTACTTCTGTGCCATCATCAGACTACAGCTTCAGCAACCTACAGAAATATGAACTGGACACTAGCTTTATAAGCTCTTTCTTTAATTTTGTGATGTCTTTCGTTTACTAGAATATTTTTATCATCTATCAAAAACACTTTTGTCACAAAAATATGTCCTTTCACCTCTTTCTAACATTTATTTACCAGACAAACAACTTCCCAGTTATATAAACTTGTTGAACGTTTCAACAATAATGCAATGAGAATGGCAACATCATACACACATTCCTAATGAAGGAAGAAAAAAGATGAAACATTGTTCATATATGGCACAAATACCAAGAAAAAGTGGCAAAAATGTAATTATCCTGTATTACAAATGTAAAAGAATCCTGTCTTCATTCCCAAAGTTGAAAACACAGCAGGTGAAATTTCTCTTGGGTGATAGCGCAAAACAGGCGAACAAATCGGCAGCCCATTTTACACACCGCCCGATTTTCTTTTCCATTGATTTCAAAGGGAATCGGGGGGAGTAAAATGGGCTGCTGATTTGCCGTTGCCCATTTTGCGCTACCGCCCAAAACCCATTTCATCCCCAGAGAATTTTCTAAACTACAATTTTAACCAAAGTAAGGTCAGGTTTACATTGGGAGGTGAACACTGACAGAGTTGATTCGATCAACTCATTTCACTTCATGAGCTATTAGTAGCCAACTGGGCATTATCTTTTCAAACCACAGTTTTTTTTATTAATAGAAGTATTTCACCACATCAGCCCACCCTTAAAAGATTTCGGGGGAAAAATTCGGTTGGTTTGCGCCTCCCGTTAGTGCCTTAAAAAATTAACTAGACATTTTGTGGTGGCGCTAAACACTACCGCCACGATCTCCTGAGCCATCAGTCGAGTGTGCAACGCCCCGGTAGCGCCCCAGACCGGATAGTGAGTGGTGCCCCCTGTCTTACCGCCTGCCGCTAGCAACGACAGGTTGAGGGGAGCGTTTTGCAGTCGGGAAAGGACTGGGGGAGCGCTATTTAAAGGCAACTGCTTCCTGCCTTTTTTTGTCGGCGAAATTTTTGCACCACGCATTCTGAGTGAGAGAGAGAGAGACTGCAGGAGATATTCAAAGCTGTGTTGAGGAGTTTTGGGTACTGAGCAGCACTTTGCAGGTTCTTTCTGATTTGATCTTCCTTGCATCGATTTAAAAGAGAATATGTGGGCTGCACTCTGAGCTCTTTCCCTGGGTCTCTCCATTGTTCTTTCCAGCAGAATTGATGTACAGGCCTCTCCAGGCCGTGATTCAAGGCTGCAATGAGCAGGGTGTGGATGGAGAGCAAGATCGACCCTCCCCTTTAAGAACTGGCCAGCACCAGTGTGTCTGTGTTCCATTGCTGACTGACATCACATGAGCTTCGCCAGCGCTCTGAGGTAGCGCCTCGCTCCTCGGTCTTTGCACCTTAAGACAGGTGTGAAGCGCCTGATTTTGTGCTCCAATCACCTCCAGGGGCGATAAAAGCCAAGTTTGCAGTTGGAGGCGATAATTAGCACCAGGCGCTAATCTTTGCGCCCGGCCGATAATTGCGCCCCAAATGGGGCGATACTGAATTTCTCCCCCGTAGGCTCTCTGCAGATTAGCATGGGTCATGAACATGCAACTTGTCAAAGATTAAATTTTTTCTTTACTTGTAGGGATCATGGTGTTATTTAGCAGTAATTTAGGTCTTGAGTTTAGTAAGCTCTTACCCTTGATTATGGCCCAGAAATTCCATTGGCAGGCCTCCCGCAGGCAGAGGGCTGCGATCCTGAAAAATCTGCGCCTGGACCGGAGGGCTCCCGGGAGGCGCAGAGTTCCGTTGATGTGCCTCCTCAAACTACCGGTGTGCAGGGCATGCGTATCCCAGGGGCGCAGCTAGTTCGCAGCGTCCCTGGGATCACGTGGGCCATGGGGAGCCAATCAGAGCAGGGAATCTCCATTCATAGATTTGACAGGAAGACCTGTCAAATCTATGAATAGAGATCAGCCCCAAAACATAAGTAAAACTTCAAATAATTTTTTTTTTAAACTCACATTTTTAAAATGACTATAAATTACATAAATTAACTATTTTAAACAAAAATTTAAATTTTTTAAAAAAATAATTAAAGTTTTTAACAGGGCTAAAAATAAACTTACCTTTCTTTAAAGTATTTTAAAATGATAAGTCAGTGGAAAATAAATTTTTCCTTTACTTTCTTCACCTCTTACCTTGTTAAAAGCAGGCCTTGCGCCTGCTTTCCCAGGCGCAGCTGTTTCAGACTTACCTGGACTGAAGCAACTGTTGAAAAAACGGAAGTTCCAGCCGTGCGCGCTGCCTATCCGGCGCAGGCGTTTGTCCTGTGAAACCCTTTCTTTGAAGAATGGAAGTTCCGGTTTCCAGCGCATGCGCAGTGCATGCGTAAAACCGGCACTTCCGTTGGCCCTACGGGTGAGTACACAGCGCGTACACACCCGTAGGGAATGGAATTTATGGGCCATTAAGCCAGTTGTAACATTAACCTTTTAATATTTAATACTGCTGGAATCTACCAGAGATAAGAGAAAACCTGATTCGTTAGTTAGTCAGTGACTCTACTTCTCGTTATCACAGTCAGAGAGTGTGACTTTCTTAAATAGTGGTGTAAGCTCCAGAAAGGAACTCTAGTTAATTATGTCAAGATGGGAAGACAGCATTGTCAACCCAGATTGTCTCTGATATGGTTAATCATAGATTCTCCTCACGGTTTTGCTTTAAGACAAAGTAGTTAAACATAGGTAGGTGCTTAAAAAGCAAAAGAAAATGCAAATGCTGAAGCTATAGTTAAGGCCTGAAGTTATTAAAGTCAGTACAGGTAGACTACCTTTTATCCGAACTTCCGAAAACCGAAACCCTCTAAAAACCGAAGGTTTTTTCGTTCAGCGTAAGTCGTGCGCACGACATGACCAGAGTGGCGCACGACCCCGACCCCCGCCGATGACCCCCCGTGGACCCCCGCCGACCCCCCCGCCGACCCCCCCGCCGACCCCGACCCCCACCGACCCCCCGCCGACCCCCCTGCGGACCCCCCCGCTGACCCCCCCACCGACCCCGACCCCCGCCGACCCCCACCCCCGCCAACCCCCCCGCGGACCCCCGCCGACCCACCCCCGACAAATTTCCCAGTCTTATAAAATACCTTCCGAAATCCGAAATTTTCCGAAAACCGAAACACGGCTGGTCCCGAGGTTTTCGGATAAAGGATAGTCTACCTGTATTAAGGCCAGTGTGCTGCAACATGCCTAATAGAAAGATAAAGTGCTGTTCCTCAAGCTTGCATTGAGCTTCATTGGAACAGTGTAGAAGGCCAAAGACAGAAACGCCAGAGTGAAAGTTGGACAAGGACCTGATGGCAAGCGAAAGGGGGCTCAGGGTTGCACTTGTGCACAGAATGTGTTAATCCCCGTTGTGGAGGAGATCGCACCATGAATATGATTACATTATTTTATGTTGGAGGAAGTACATGTAAAATGCTGTCCCACCCAGGAGGAGTGTTTGAGGCACTGGACAGGAGGTAAATGGACAGATGTTGCATCTCCACTGCTTGCATGGGAAGGTGCCAGGGGAAAGGACAGCAGGTGGCAGGCATGGTGGAATGATGAGCCAGTATGTCCCTTCAGAAGGTGGAAAGAGGAGGGAAGGTGAAGTTGTGACTAGTGGTGGGATCATGTTGGACAAGGCAGAAATGGCGAAAGATGGTCTGTCGAATGTGAAGGCTGGTGGGGTTGTAGGTGAGGACAAGGGGGACCTTATCACAATTTTGTAGGATGGGGCAACAGGTCAGGGCAGATGCATGGGAAAGGGGACAGGCCCAGTCGAAGGTTCTTTCTACCATGATGGAGAGAAATCCTCAGCTCAGGAAAAAGGAGAACATTTCGGAAGCACTGGTGTGGAAGGTGGTATTATCAGAGTAGATGTGATAGAAACATAGAAAATGGGAAAAGGCAATGGAAGCAGGTAGTTGTAGGAGTTGGTGGAGTAATAGTAAATGTCAGTGGAAAACTGATCCCCAGTGATAGAGAGAGAGAAGTCCAAGAAGAGGAGGGAAGACTCACCTATGGACTACATGAGGGTATGGGAGGGATGGAAATTTGAGGCACAAATAATGACATTCTCTATTTCAGAGTGAGAGCAGGAAGCAGCAGCAACTTAGTCATCAGTGTAATGCAAATAAAGGTCAGGGAAGAGTCCTGAGTATCACAGAAACATACCTTACAAAAGGACAGGCATAGTGTGGTGTATGTGCCTTTAAGAGCAATTATGGTGTATGTGCCTTTAAGAGCCCCAGGTGTGCGTAATGCCGGTAATTGCCACTTGGGCTATATAAGCCTGTGTATTGTGTATATCCTTTAGAAACCCCCCCCAGACTTGCTTAGTAAATACCTATGAACCAACTCCTGTCTTCAGTGTCTTTATCTACACACGGACACTACAGTGGCGACGAAGTGGAAACGGACTTACCTGCAATTCGGCAGCACCTCAAGGACATCGATTCCTCCAGCGTCCAGAAGACTCAAGGAAGTAAGAGAAACTGTGGTTTCACCAGCTGGCCAAGCTGGTGACAGGTACTGCGCTAATCCTTCCTGGGCGTCAGGCTGGAGCTCCAGCGGCGGGCTCTACAGCTGAGACAGGCAGCGAAATCGGAGGCAAGCAATAACGGACTGGGAGGGTGCACTCGAGAGACGGCCGGCGCGGCAAGCAGGTCAGCGTTTAGACCTCCGTCGGGAACGAGTCTCCAACAGTGAATAAACGGAAACCACAGTAAAACAGCGTTGTTATCGGTAGCAGCGGCGGAAAAGCGCGGGAAGCGCCATATCGTTGCTACAGAGAGAGGAAAAAAAAAAAAGCGCGGGAAGCGCCATATCTTTTCTGAAATGCCTAAATCTGGTAATATTGAGGCTTTTGATGGCGAAATAGAAGATTGGACCACATACGTGGAAAGAGTAGAGGTTTATTGCACTGCAAATGGAATAACAGATGAAAAAAAAGCTTCAGTACTTCTGAACTTAATGGGCGCGAAGACATACGGGCTGTTACGAAATTTAATCACTCCAGCCAAACCAAAGGACAAGACTTTTAAAGAAATTGTTGATACCCTGCAGGAGCATTTAAACCCAACACTGCTGCTGATAGCGGAACGATTCAAGTTCTTCAAGAGAAATCAACACAAGAATGAAAGTAACGCTGATTACCTAACCGAATTAAGAAAGCTATCAAAGTACTGCCAATTCGGAGCAGGACTATCGGATTATCTTCGAGACAAATTTGTTTGCGGTCTCTTAAGTGAAGGAACACAAAAAAGACTGCTTTCTGAAAAAGATTTAACATTGGACAAAGCTTTCAGTATGGCTGTATCATACGAAGCAGCAGCAAAAGGAGCTGCAGAGATACAACAAGAGACACAGGACTTCGGCACCCATAAAATGACACAGGAGTTTGGAAGATGTTATCGCTGCGGCAGATCCACCCATAACCAGAGGGACTGCTGGTTCAAGGGCAAAGCATGCAGGCAATGTGGTAAGATTGGACACATTGCACGGGTATGCCAATCTGGACAAAATAAATCCACTGACAGAAAACAAAAAATCAATAAAGAAAAGTACAGGAAGGTACAAATGATGACGGACAATAGCTCCGAAGACCAGAATAGCGATAGCGACTCCGGAAACAAGAGACTAAGCTGTCTCAAATTACATAATGTACTTGCCAAAGAGGATTACCAAACCATTTGGGCTACCCTCACAATAGCAGGGTCCCCAGTTAAAATGGAGCTAGATACAGGATCAGCTCTAACCGTAATAAATCGACGAGATTACGAGAGGCTATTTTCGCATATACCTCTAAAAGACACATCCATTATCTTAAAAACATATACGGGGCAGAAAGTCTACCCCAAAGGAAAAATAAGGGTGCCTGTGGTATACAACGGCAAAGAAATACAAAAGTTGTATTTATACATTCTACAAGATGGTGGTCCACCGTTGTTGGGACGTGAATGGATAAGGAAGATACGTTTAGACTGGCACTCCATTCAGGCACTGACGGTGACCAGTAAGGAAAAAAACAATGATGACATCATACCTGAACGATTAAAAGACATCTTGGCCAACGCCAAAGAAGTGTTTCAAGAGAAACTAGGAACCTTGAAAGGCATCACCGCCTCAATAAAAGTGGAAGATACAGCAATTTCAAAAATTTTTAACGCAAGACCGGTGCCATACGCAATACGTCCGGCAGTCAAGGCAGAGCTGAAGAATTTGGAAAAGGCAGGCGTATTATCCAAAATAGATTGGAGCGAATGGGCAACACCCATCGTTCCAGTCATGAAAAAAACATTGAAAAATAACTCTGAGGAACAGAAAAACATTCGCATCTGTGGGGACTTTAAGGTGACTGTAAACCCGGTCCTTCACACGGTACAGTATCCTCTTCCGAGGATAGAAGATATTTTCGCCTCACTATCCGGAGGGAAACGTTTCACAAAAATTGACTTGGCACAGGCATATCTACAGATGGAGGTTGAGGAGACCTCTAAAAAAATATCTCACAATAAACACACACAAAGGCCTGTACCAGTACAATCGACTGGTTTTTGGAATAGCATCAGCTCCAGCTATCTGGCAAAGAGCTATGGAGCAAGTCCTGCAAGGGATTCCGGGGACTCAATGCTACCTAGACGACATCCTTATAACAGGAGAAAACGACAACGAGCATCTTGCCAATTTGGAGCAGGTGCTCACTAGGCTGAAAGAACGGGGCCTACGAGCAAATCGCCCCAAGTGCGAATTTTTCCAAAATCAGATATCATATTGTGGCCACATAATTAATAAGGAAGGGTTGCATAAGTCACCTGAAAAAATTGAAGCAGTTATAAAAGCCCCAGCACCTGAAAATGTTTCACAATTAAGGTCATTCCTGGGATTAATAAATTACTATCATAAATTTTTACCGAACTTATCAACTATTCTACACCCTCTTAATGATCTTCTGCAGACAGGAGTGATTTGGAAATGGAACGAAGACTGTAAACGTGCCTTCCATAAATGTAAAGACTTAATCACATCCGAGAAAATTTTGGCTCATTACAACCCATCACTACCAATCAGACTGGCGTGCGATGCATCCCCTTACGACATAGGAGCGGTATTGTCCCATAGATTCCCTGATGGCTCGGAACGGCCGATAGCTTTTGCGTCACGCTCATTGAACTCAGCTGAGCGTAACTATGCCCAGATAGACAGGGAAGCACTCAGCCTGGTATGGGGAGTGAAGAAATTCAACCATTACCTACACGGACAAAAATTTACCTTGCTGACTGACCATCAACCCCTCATCTCCATATTCAACCCTAAAAAAGGTGTCCCCATTATGACGGCACAAAGACTACAGAGGTGGTCCCTTTTTCTAGGGGCACACCAATACAACATTGAATACAAAGGGTCAAAACAGCATGGGAATGCTGACGGTTTATCACGCCTACCATTGCCAACGATAGAAGAGGCACCTACAGTAGACCCAGTAGAGATATTCCACTCTACCATAGTGGAATGTCTACCGGTGACAAATTCTGCCATTGAAAGGGAGACAAGAAATGACCCTACTCTTTCACGGGTCTACGATTTAACAGTGAAGGGATGGCCAGCACATGGCGACCCACTGTTGCCAGCATTCTCGCAAGGAAGAGAACAGCTGTCAGTGTGCCGAGGAACCTTGATGTGTGGATCCAGAGTGGTGATTCCACCCAAACTCCAGGATAAAGTGCTAAAGGAGCTTCACGAGGGGCATCTGGGTGGAGTGAAAATGAAGAACCTAGCTAGGGCGTTTGTATGGTGGCCAGGTATCGATGGAGACATCGAAGACATGACCAAGAGCTGCCTAGGATGCCAGAAGGTCCAAAATGCTCCGCCACAGGCCCCTCTACATCCATGGGAGTGGCCCTCATCTCCCTGGCAAAGGGTGCACATCGACTTTGCTGGTCCATTTATGGACTCAATGTTCTTAATCGCAGTTGATGCACACTCCAAGTGGCCGGAGGTAATAAAGATGTCCTCCACCACCACGGAAAAAACCATCACAGTATTAAGGACCATATTTGCCAGGAATGGGCTGCCGGAGCAGATTTGTTCTGATAATGGACCGCAATTTGTGTCCGAAGAATTCAGAAAGTTCTTAAAGAACAATGGGGTAAAGCACTACACGTCCGCCCCATACCATCCCGCCACCAATGGATTGGCTGAAAGGTTTGTCCAGACCTTCAAGAAGGCCATCAAGGCCATGGGTAATGAAGACATAAAACTTCAGCACAAGGTGGATAACTTCTTATTTGCATATAGGAATGCAACGCATATGGTTACTAACCAAACTCCCGCCATGATGTCCTACAATAGAAACCTAAGATGCC
Source organism: Somniosus microcephalus (assembly GCF_052327205.1). NCBI lineage: Eukaryota > Metazoa > Chordata > Chondrichthyes > Squaliformes > Somniosidae > Somniosus > Somniosus microcephalus. The sequence goes on from NC_140991.1 coordinate 108,396,545, forward strand.
GGCTGGATTTGGTCAAGCCCAACATCCGAAGGGACGTGGAGAACCGGCAGTTTCAGGGCATGAATGAAAGGCCAACTAGGGCCTTCCAGATAGGCCAACCGGTTTTGGCCCGGGACTACCGTACCGAGAAATGGCAGCCTGGAACTATCTGCACACGATTAGGACCACTGATGTATACCGTGGACATCGGAGACAGCATAATAAGGCGCCATGCTGACCAAATCATCAAGTCATCCGAAAAGGGACAACCTACACCACCACTCTATACATCTAACGATGAAGTAGAGATACCCATATCTACCTCCGATCCGGTGATACTGGAGCCCGATGAACCCGACACTGGCATTCAAACCGAATCAGCCTTGCCAGAAGAACCTACTACACCACCAGAAACTACTACACCCCCGAGGCGTTATCCGGACCAAGTCAGGAAGCCTCCTGAGAGACTAACTTATAATTAATTAATACAGCAATGTATATTATTTTGCATATAACATGTAATTAATAATTACTTAAAATATGATGTACTAGTTAGCTAGAAGGGGAGGAATTGTGGTGTATGTGCCTTTAAGAGCAATTATGGTGTATGTGCCTTTAAGAGCCCCAGGTGTGCGTAATGCCGGTAATTGCCACTTGGGCTATATAAGCCTGTGTATTGTGTATATCCTTTAGAAACCCCCCCCAGACTTGCTTAGTAAATACCTATGAACCAACTCCTGTCTTCAGTGTCTTTATCTACACACGGACACTACACATAGCTAGGACTCATGTGGGTTCTCATAGCAACATCTTTTATCTGGAGGAAGTCAGTGGATTTGAAGGAAATGTTGTTCAAGGTGAGAATAAGTTCAACCAGGCAGAGGAGGGCGGTGGTGGATGGCGACTGGTTGGGTTGCTGTTTCAGGAAGAAGAAGCAGGCCATCCTGCTGAGGGTTGCAGGTGTAAAGGGACTGCACACCCAGTGTAAAAATAAGACAGTTAGGACCTGAAAACTGGAATTTATAAAAATGGCAGAGGGTAGCAGAAGAGTCATGGATGTACCCAGGTAGGGATTGGACAAGGAGGAAAAATAGAGCGACAGTCCAATTTGTATATCTTGGGAGGAGGGATTTGTGAGTAAAAAAACCTGACATAGTCAATAATATGCTGGCAGTTTTTGATAAAAAGATCAAGAGAGGCTAGTTGGCACTCCTTGTTACTGAAGCAAACAGAGTGACCTTCAGTGTTGAAGTTCAGACCAGTTGCCCAAACTAGATTGAAATATAGGAAAGTACTTGTAATGTATATACCTTTAAGGGGGGAACTACTTTTTACAGCTCATGTATACTGCAGTACTGGCAGTGACCACAACTGTATATAGCACTGAGTAGTAATCTGTACAGACCAGTTCCCGTGTGAGCCACGTTGAGTAAACACCTGTTATACCGTTCTCCTGCAGTCTGTGTCTTATTATACACAGACACAACATTGGCGACAAGGCAAGTTCGAACCTACCTGCAACTCTGCATCACCTCCCAGGGATTCGTTCCTGGAGATCAGTGGATTGGAGGTCAAGGCCAGAGACTCGGGCGTCGACCATGGGCAACCGCCCAGTCATCCAGCAGAGACTCGAGAATTGCGGGGGAGGCTGTCGAGAGCCAGGCTTGGCTTTCCAGTCAAGGTGGTCCAGCGAAACGGGCTGGCAACAGGTAGTGCGCAGACCCTTCCCGGACAGCGGCGGGCTAGAGCCCGACCGAGCAGCACAGCAAAGGGCCGAGCAGCGTTAACGGGGGAGAGAGAGAGAGAGGGCAGAGCGCACAGGGCACAGCCGGTGTTCAGAGGCCGAGCAGCGTTGGAGAGAGGGAGAGAGAGACGCACAGAAACCCACGAGGCGCAGCCATTGCCACGAGGACCACCGAGAGCGGCGTTGGCAGCAGCGCAGGAGAAGCGCGCGAAACCTACAGGGCGCCACCATTGCCACGAGAACCGCCGGGAGCGGCGTTGGCAGCAGCGGGGGAGGAAGGAAAGCGCGGGAGACGCCATTTTAAGTCATTGGGAGACACCATTTTAAACCACACCCAAAATGCCGAAGAGTGGCAGTATCACCGCATTTACAATGAAGTCGAAGATTGGACTACATATGTCGAACGAATAGAGGTGTACTGCAAGGCAAATGAGGTGTCAGATGACAAGAAAGCGTCGGTATTGTTAAATTTAATCGGTGCAAAGACGTATGGTTTATTACAAAATCTAGTAACCCCAACGAAGCCAATGGAAAAGAGTTTTGAAGACATAGTAACGATACTACAGGAACATTTAAACCCCACACCGCTGCTGATAGCAGAAAGATTCAAGTTTCACAAACGGAACCAGCATAAGGATGAAAGCAATGCTGATTATTTAACAGAACTGCGCAAACTATCGAAACACTGCCAGTTTGGAGCGGTACTGGCAGATACTTTAAGGGACAAGTTTGTGTGTGGGCTTCAAAGTGAAGGAACCCAGAAACGGCTTTTATCTGAAAAGGACCTTACGCTGGAAAAGGCTTTCAGCATTGCGTTATCATATGAAGCAGCAGCACGGGGCGCTGCAGAGATACAACAGAGACCGCAAGAATATTGCACAAACGAAATGTCATATAGAACAGAGAAGTGCTATCGCTGCGGCAGAACAACACACGACCAGAATGAATGCTGGTTCAAAGACAAAGTGTGCAGACAGTGTGGAAAAGTAGGACACATAGCACGAGTCTGCAGGTCGGGAAAGAAAACCAGCAATAAGAAACCTATCAAAGAAAAGTACAAGAAGGTACGTAAGATGACGGAGAATAGTTCAGATGAACAAAAGAGTGATAACGACTCCGAAAGCAGGGAACTGAGTTGTCTGAAACTACATAATGTGATTATGACGGAGGATCACCGAACCATTTGGGTCACTCTCAAGATAGCAGGAGTCCAGGTAAAGATGGAATTGGACACAGGATCAGCCCTAACAGTCATAAACCGACGGGACTACGAGCGGCTATTCTCACACATACCCTTGAGAGACACAAAAATTATTTTGAAGACGTACACGGGGCAAAAAGTCTTCCCCAAAGGAAAAATAAGGGTGACCGTTATATATAACGGTAAGGAAACACCAAAACTAGACCTGTATGTATTGCAAGATGGATTGGCATTCCATACAGGCACTGACTGTGGCTGACAAAAAGGATGACGACGTCACACCTGGGCGACTGTCAAAGATCCTAACTGATGCGAAAGAAGTGTTCCAGCAAGGACTCGGAACACTAAAAGGCATGAAAGCGATGATTAAAATTGAAGAAAACGCAAGCCCAAAATATTTTAACGCCAGACCGGTACCTTTTGCGATCCGCCCAGCCGTCGAAGCAGAGCTGGAGAGTCTGGAACGTTCAGGTGTACTGTCCAAGGTAGACTGGAGCGAGTGGGCTACACCCATCGTCCCTGTGATGAAAAAGTCGTTGAGCAGCATGCCTGGGGAACCAAGGAAGGTTCGCATCTGTGGGGACTTTAAGGTAACAGCGAACCCGGTCCTTCACACCGTACAATATCCACTTCCGCGGATTGAAGATATTTTTGCCTCGCTATCTGGAGGGAAACGCTTCACTAAGATTGATCTGGCCCAGGCATATCTGCAAATGGAGGTAGAAGAAGCATCAAAAAAATACCTCACAATCAACACCCATAAAGGTCTCTACCAATACAACCGGCTAGTATTCGGGGTAGCATCAGCTCCGGCTATTTGGCAGAGGGCAATGGAACAAGTCCTGCAAGGGATCCCAGGGACCCAGTGTTATTTGGACGACATCCTGGTCACGGGCGAAAATGACAGTGATCACCTTGCCAACCTGGAGCAGGTGCTCACTAGATTGCAGGAATATGGGCTCCGAGCTAACCGCCCCAAATGCGAGTTTTTTAGAAAACAGATCTCGTATTGTGGCCACGTTATCGATAAAGAGGGGTTACATAAGTCCCCAGAGAAGATTGAGGCAGTAGTCAAGGCTCCAGCACCGGAAAATATGTCACAACTGAGGTCGTTCCTCGGGCTGGTAAACAACTACCATAAGTTCTTGCCAAATTTGTCGACAATACTACACCCACTGAACACCCTACTGCAAACTGGGGTGCCATGGAAATGGAGTGACGAATGTAGATGAGCTTTCCAGAACAGCAAAACACTAATCACATCGAAAGAGGTATTGGCCCATTACAACCCAGCATTACCAATTTGGTTGGCATGTGATGCATCATCCTACGGCATTGGAGCGGTGCTGTCGCACAAATTCTCGGACGGCTCAGAGAGGCCAATAGCCTTTGCGTCACGATCACTAACCTCAGCCGAGCGTAACTACGCCCAGATTGACAGGGAGGCCCTCAGCCTAGTGTGGGGAGTGAAAAAGTTCAATCACTATCTGCACGGGAAGAAATTCACCTTGCTGACTGATCACCAGCTTCTTGTCTCCATTTTTAATCCGAAGAAGGGCGTTCCGGCGATGACTGCGCCACGACTACAAAGATGGTCACTTTTTCTAGGGGCGCACCACTATGAGATTGAATATAAGGGCACGAAACAGCATGGAAATGCTGATGGGCTATCATGCCTGCCACTGCCTACTGCGGAGGAAGCACCAGCAGTGGATCCTGTCAAAATATTCCATTCGACTATAGTTGAATACCTACCGGTAACTAACGCTTGTACCGAAAAGGAAACCCAAAATGACCCGACACTGTCTCTGGTATATGATTTGACAGTGAAGGGATGGCCAGCACATGGCGACTCACTGTTGCCAGCATTCTCGACAAGGAGAGAACAGCTGTCAGTGTGCCGGGGGACCTTGATGTGTGGATCCCGAGTGGTAATTCCACCCAAGTTAAGGGATAGAGTGCTCAATGAGCTTCATGAGGGTCATCTGGGAGGGGTAAAAATGAAGAGCCTAGCCAGGGCTTATGTGTGGTGGCCGGGAATCGATAAACAAATCGAGGACCTGACCAAGAGCTGCTCAGGATGCCAGAAAGTCCAAAATGCACCACCACAGGCCCCTCTACACCCATGGGAGTGGCCCTCATCTCCATGGCAACGGGTGCATATTGATTTTGCTGGTCCATTCATGGACTCAATGTTTTTAATCGCCGTGGATGCGCACTTGAAATGGCCTGAGGTGATCAAAATGTCCTCCACCACCATGGAGAAAACTATTGCAGTCCTACGGACCATTTTTTCCAGGAATGGCTTGCCAGAACAGATTTGCTCCGACAATGGACCATAGTTTGTGTCCGAAGAGTTCCGGAGGTTCTTGAAAAAGAATGGGGTAAGGCATTACACATCCGCCCCGTATCATCCAGCCACAAATGGATTGGCTGAGAGGTTCGTACAAACCTTTAAGAAGGCAATAAAGGCTATGTACAATGACAACATTCCACAGCAGCACAAGGTGGACAATTTCCTGTTCGCCTACCGGAATGCGACACATGCAGTCACCAACCAGGCCCCAGCCATGATGTTCTTTAACCGAAGGTTGAGATCTCGCCTGGATTTGCTCAGACCAAATGTACGAAGAGATGTTGAGAGTAAGCAATTCCAGCACATCCATGAGAAGCCAACAAGGAGCTTCAATGTAGGGCAACCAGTCTTGGCCCGCGACTACCGAACAGAAAAATGGCAGCCAGGAACGATATGCACACGGCAGGGCCCACTAATGTACACAGTGGACGTTGGGGAGAGCATCGTGAGATGCCATGCTGACCAGATCCTAGAGTCACAGGAACAAGTCAACCCCATGCCTCGCCCATACGTACCTGGTGATGAACCCGACGTACAGGTCGCATCTACCCCAGAAACAGTAGCATCGGAAGCTGATGAACCAACCGACGACAGGGGGCCAGAATCACCTCCGCACCAAGAGCAAGACACTCGGGAAAGGCGCTACCCAGAAAGGATCAGGAAGCCTCCCCAAAGACTGAATATATAAATAGACTATTTTCAGCTAATGTTGCATGTTAAAAGTGTTAATTGTAATTAGTTTGATATTTAATTGTTAAATGAGTGTTATGGTACTGTTAATCTAAAAGGGGAGGAATTGTAATGTATGTACCTTTAAGGGAGAGAACTACTTTTTACAGCTCATGTATACTGCAGTACCGGCAGTGACCACACCTGTATATAGCACTGAGTAGTAATCTGTACATACCAGTTCCCGTGTGAGCCACGTTGAGTAAACACCTGTTATTCCGTTCTCCTGCAGTCTGTGTCTTATTATACACAGACACAACAGTACTGGACCAGAAAAGACTCGACAATCTACATCTACCTGGCAACAGCTGCTTGTGTGGAGGGTAAACATCGAATGGCATGTTTCCGTGTTGTAACTTGTGTGTATTTTCTATCCATAAGTGTGGGAAATTATCTTCCCAGGGCCTGGGTCAGCAGAAAGCCAGATGCAAAGCTGTGCATCTGCTGTAAGGGTTCTCCTGATAAGATACGAACATATGAAACTGACAGGCAAGAAAAGACCAGCTGGTCCATCAAACATGCCCCACAGCATGATGGCTGGAGCATCGTGACGAGACACTTAGGGCTCGATTTTAATTGCCCCGAGGAGGCGGGTTTGGAGGCGGGTCAGCTGCGAAAATTGGAAAAAATGGCTTCAGACACCCAACCTGCCTCCATCCCATCCCCACCCGATTTTTGCGAGTGTCTGTTCAGCTACTCCCAAACTGACCAGACTCCAACCGGTGGGACAGGTAGTTAAGGCAGTTAAGAGCCAGTTAACTGCCTTGATAATCCTATTTTGATAGTGGTTTCCCATTTTCGTGCCTCTGGCTCCTGTTTCCCATCTTGTCAGAAACAGTCCAGCTGCAAGGAAACGAGTTGGTGGAGGACATGATCTGTAGTCATTATTGGTGCAGAACTTTAAAGGCGTTCCTGTAACATGGCTGGCATTCAAATGCAACTTTGTTGTTGCAGGTTTGGGATAAGATTTTGCAAATCTATTGACCATGTGACTGGTCAAGCTGTCAAGCTGACACACAGCTACTGTTTGAACTGATTGGAATAATTTCAGGTCACTTTGAGTGTGCACTTGCAAGCTTCTTGCCTCAACTGAAATCTATACCAACGGGATGGGAACCATTTACATCCTCTCATCCTGGTCATCAGATTTGGAGGAAGAGCAGCGCTGCTTAGTGCTGCCGGATGAACTAGTGGCTCAGCACACAGCCTCCTTGGAGGAAGAGGATGGGGAGTGACACCTTGTGGGGCTGGATGTGGCCAATCCAACAGCAGGCGACCACATTGATGGCCATCAGGCAAGGGATGCACTCATTCATGCCAGATTTGCGTAAGCTAATGCTTCAACCACAGGTGGCTGGCACATGGAGATGAATATAAGTCCGACATTCTCAAACCCCAGGCATCATCTGTCCAATAAACGGTTTGCGCTCAGTGTCACCACCATCATTCTACATGGAAATCGCCCTGAGCCCTCACTCTTGAACTTCCATTTCCCAGAACATAGAGGCCACACTTTAGGTGATCGCAGCAGATCATTAAACCTTTTTCCACACTGAACCCATGTGTGTCTTCACACAGACCTCGAGCTCACCTCCTCGACAATTTGCAGCCAATTTGCCTTGGTTTACTGAGGAGGCCTCCTCCTTCCATTTCCAGGGAAGAGGAGCTCCTGATGTCCTCTAATTCCCTCAACAAGAGCATGGAGAGAGCCCTCATCGAACCTGGGTGCAGCCTTAGTTTTTGGGGCTGCCATTCCTGCAGCTCTCAGCACCTTTAAGAGAAAAAAGCATTAATATTACTAAGCAAATGATCGGAACACATCTGGCAGCTTTTTCATTTCATGGATAATAAAGTCATATATCAAAAAATCATGAATCTCTTTCTGGAATAATATGACCAGCAATATCATGCATTAAGTTTTGCTCAGAACAGACGCTGTCAACTCCCCTTTCAAGATAATAAAGCACCAAGCCATCCCAATGACATTTGTATGCAAAGGGGACATGGCCCCTTTAAATTTTCAAATAAACAAAGCGCCATCAGATGCGAGAAACTGACATCCTCCAAGCAATTGCCTGGAGGGACCTGCACATCGGCCGTAACGAGGCCAATGAAGCAAAAATCGGAAGTGCTGGGAGCCGGCAGCCGGGTGTGGGTCCAAAAGCTGCCGAACAGCGGGCCCGCCCGCAACCCGCCTCCGTTAATAAAATCGAGCCCTTTCTCTCTCTCCCTCTCCCACACAAGAGTGCAATAGGAACATAGAAATAGGAGTAGGTCATTTTGTCCCTCCAGCCTGTTCTGCCATTCAATGAAATCATGGCTGATCTGTGACGCAACTCCATGTATCCGCCCTTGCCCCGTATCAACAACAACAACTTATATTTATATAGCGCCTTTAATGTAGTAAAGCGTCCCAAGGCACTTCCACTGAAGCGTGATAACACAAAATTTGACACCGAGCCACTTAAGGAGATATCGGGGCAGTTGACCAAAAGCTTGGTAAAAGGGCTAGGTTTTAAGGAGCGCCTTAAAGAAGGAAAGAGAGGTAGAAAGGTGGAGAGGTTTGGGGGGGAATTCCAGAGCTTAGGGCCTTGTCAGCTGAAGGCATGGGCACCAATGGTGGAGCGATTCAAACCGGGGATGAATTAGAGGAGCGCAGATATCTCTGAGGGTTGTGGGGCTGGAGGAGATTACAGAGTTAGGGAGGGGTGAGGCCATGGAGGGATTTGAAAACAAGGATGAGAATCTTAAAATCGAGGCATTGCTTAACCGGGAGCCAATGTAGATCAGCGAGCACAGGGGTGATGGGTGAACAGGACATGGTGCAAGTTAGGACATGGGCAGCAAAGTTTTGGATGTCAAGTTTATGTAGGGTAGAATGTGCGAGGCCAACCAGGAGTGCATTGGAATAGTCAGGTCTGGAGGTTACAAAGGCATGGATGAGGGTTTCAGCAGCAGATGTGCTGTGGTAGGGGCGGAGTCGAGCAAGTTCCGGAGACGGAAATAGGTGGTCTTAGTGATGGCGTCGATATGTGGTTGGAAACTACTCTTGGGAACAAATATGACACCAAGATTGTGAACAGTTTGGTTCAGCCTCAGACAGTTGCCAGGGAGAGGGATGGAGTCAGTGGCTCGGGAACAGAGTTTGCGGCAGTGACCTGAATACCTTTGGTTAACAGAAAGCTATCGATCTCAGATTTAAAATTAACAATTGACCCAGCATCAACTGCCATTTGCGGAAGAGAGTTCCAAACTTCTACCACTCTTTGTGTGTTGAAGTGTTTCCTAATTTCACTCCTGAAAGGCCTGGCTCTAATTTTTAGGCTATGTCTCCTAGTCCTAGATTGCCCAATCAGCGGAATATACACTGTAGGGTTGGAACAGACAGTGACAGTAATGGTCAGCTGTGGCCTCAAACCTGCCTCCACCTCCTTCCAGGCATGCTGCAAAGTGGATTCATGGGGGCTGATTTTAACTTTCGGCGATGGCGGAAATGGGACGGTAGTGAATCGGTCATCCATTCTACATCCCGCCTGATTTTCCTTTCCAATGACTGCTGTGGAAAGGAAAATGGGGAGGGTGTATAACGGGCAGCAGATCAGTTACCACGGGTTTCCGCCACCACCGAAAGTTGAAATCAGTCCTATGGGGATGATGCTGTGGAGAAATGCACAGCAATACCTAGAAGCTACAATGTGGAAACAAGCTTTTCAGCCAAGCCAGCCCATGTCGGCAATTACTCGCCACACGAGCAAATAGTTCTAATCAAATTTACCCACTCTGTTCCCATATCCCTTCAACCCCTTTTCCTTCATCAACAGGAGCACAGAGGGCAACATTCCTCAGAACTCTCATGCAGCATCTCCTCCATTTCAACAGCCAGCAAACAGGGAATATGGTGCAGGGTTACTCCATTACTTGCCTGCCTAAACTTCAGGTTTCCTTTCCCTACATTCTTGCCTGTCACTTATTAATTCCCTCCCCCTTTAGCAAAGGCTGCTAATGGGTTGAGATGTCTTTTAACCTACTGTAAAGGCTCACAGAATATTTGTTACCATATTGTGACTGTTGTGTATGTGTACCTTTAAGAGAATAACTGGTCTCAGACTGCAGTACCGGCAGTGACCACCCCTGTATAAAAAGGCGCTAGCAGCCTTCTGTAGTTTCAGTTCTCCATTGTCTCCATTCAGTAAAGACTTGTTAAACCAACTCCTGCATTCCGTGTCTCCATTAACACACGGATTTAATACTGCCGACGAGTAAGAAACGAACTTACCTGCAACTCGGCAGCACCTCAGACGACGTTATTCGCGGTCGAAGCCAGAAGAGAGAAAAATAAAAAAAATAATCCACAGAAACTCGAGAAATGGGCGTCGACCATGGGCAACCGCCCTCCACATCATCGACTTGAAAAGTGCAGGAGAGACTGTCGAGAGCCAGGCTTGGTCTCCAGTCTGTGGTTTCTCAGCCAATCGGGCTGGTGGCAGGTAGTGCACTGATCCTTCCTGGGCTGCGGCGGGCTAGAGCTCGATCGGGTGGCTCTGCAACGGGGCCGGGCAGGGAGTCGGGAAGCAGAGAGAGAGGGTGGAGCACACAGGGCGCGGCCGGTGCTCAGCAGCCGGGCAGCGTTGGGACCTAAGAAGAGGGAGGGAAGTGTCCCAGAGGGTCCGCTCCATGACGGGAACGGTTAAAAATAAAAATACCGCGGAGAGCGGCGTTGACAGCAGCGGCAGCGGCGGGAAAGCGCGGGAGGCGTCATCTTAACTCGGTGGGGAAGAAGGAAAAGCGCGGGAGGCGCCATTTTGTTAAATCGGGGACGAAGGCAAAGCGCGGGAGGCGCCATCTTAGATTTTCAAGATGCCAAAGACTGGCAATATCACTGCCTTCGATAATGCAATAGAAGACTGGACCACGTATGTGGAAAGAGTCGAGGTATATTGCGAGGCAAACGAAATAGCCGAGGAGAAAAAGGCATCGGTATTGCTAAATTTAATGGGCGCAAGAACGTACGGCCTATTGCGGGACCTGATTACTCCAGCCAAACCGAAGGCGAAGAGTTTTAACGAAATTGTTGCTATCCTACAGGAACACCTAAATCCTACACCGCTGCTGATAGCAGAAAGATTTAAATTCCACAGGAGAAATCAGCATAAAAATGAGAGCAATGCTGATTACCTTACGGAACTACGCAAGCTATCAAAGCACTGCCAGTTCGGAGCAGGACTGGCAGATACCTTATGGGACAAATTTGTCTGTGGACTCCTGAGTGAAGGAACCCAGAAGAGGTTACTCTCAGAGAAAGAGCTGACGCTAGATAAGGCTTTCAGCGTGGCAGTATCGTACGAAGCAGCAGCAAGGGGAGCTGCGGAAATACAACAAAAGCCACAGGAATACGGCACCCACGAAATGACACGGGGATTTGCAAAATGCTATCGCTGCGGCAGAACAAACCATGACCAGAAGGACTGCTGGTCCAAGGACAAAATATGCAGGCAATGCGGAAAGATGGGACACATTGCACAAGTTTGCAGGTCTGAGAAGAAGACCAACGACAATAAAAAGGCTACTAAGGAACCGTACAGGAAAGTACAAAAGATGACGGACAGTAGTTCCGAAGACCAGATGAGCGATAGTGAATCCGGGAACAAGAGACTAAGCTGTCTCAAACTTCACAACGTAATCACAAAAGAGGATCACCAAACCATGTGGGTCACCCTCACGATAGCAGGGTCTCAAGTCAAAATGGAATTGGATACAGGATCAGCTCTAACCGTCATGAATCGACGAGACTACGAGCAGCTATTCTCACACATACCCTTGAGAGAGACATCCATTGTCTTGAGGACGTATACGGGGCAAAAAGCATACCCCAGAGGAAAAATAAGGGTGCCTGTCGAATACAACGGCAAGAAAATACGGAAATTGTATCTCTACATTCTGCAAGATGGTGGACGACTGTTATTGGGACGTGAATGGATCAGAAAGATAAGTTTAGACTGGCACTCCATTCAGGCACTGACGGTGGCTGGTAAAAAGGATGACGACGTCACTCCTGGACGATTGTCAACAATCTTAGCTGACGCCAAAGAGGTATTTCAACAAGAACTGGGCACTCTTAAAGGCATAACCGCCTCGATAAAAATAGAGGAGAATGCAATTCCCAAGTTTTTCAAAGCAAGACCGGTACCATATGCAATTCGCCCAACCGTTGAGGCAGAGCTGGAGAATCTGGAGAATGCAGGCGTATTAGCTAAGGTAGACTGGAGCGAGTGGGCGACACCCATCGTTCCTGTCATGAAGAAAACGTTAAACAATAAGTCTGAGGAGCCAAGGAAGGTTCGCATCTGTGGGGACTTCAAGGTGACAGTGAACCCAGTCCTTCACACAGTACAATATCCTCTTCCAAGGATAGAAGATATCTTCGCCTCACTATCCGGAGGGAAGCGTTTTACAAAAATTGACCTAGCGCAAGCATATTTGCAGATGGAGGTTGAAGAATCTTCTAGGAAGTATCTCACGATAAACACTCACAAAGGTCTTTACCAGTATAATCGACTGGTATTTGGAGTAGCATCAGCTCCGGCGATATGGCAAAGAGTGATGGAACAAGTCCTGCAAGGGATTCCGGGGACTCAGTGTTACTTGGACGACATCCTAGTGACAGGTGAAGATGACAGTGAACACCTTAACAACCTAGAACAGGTGCTCACTAGACTACGTGAACATGGGCTACGAGCCAACCGCCCCAAGTGCGAGTTTTTTAAGAAACAGATATCGTATTGTGGCCACGTGATTGATGAAGAGGGGTTACATAAGTCCCCTGACAAAGTTGAAGCGGTTGTTAAGGCCCCAGCGCCTGAAAATGTGTCGCAACTGAGGTCATTCCTCGGATTGGTGAATTACTACCATAAGTTTTTACCGAATTTGTCCAAAATTCTGCACCCACTGAACGCCCTACTATGAACGGGAGTAGCATGGAAATGGAGCAATGACTGTAAGCGGGCCTTTCAGAAGAGTAAGGACTTAATCACTTCAAGAGAAGTATTGGCTCACTACAACCCATCACTACCGATAAGACTGGCGTGTGATGCGTCTCCCTACGGCATTGGGGCGGTACTGTCACATAAATTCCTTGATGGCTTAGAGAGGCCGATAGCTTTTGCATCACGCTCGTTAACTTCAGCCGAGCGTAACTATGCCCAGATTGACAGAGAGGCCCTCAGCCTAGTGTGGGGGGTGAAGAAGTTCAATCACTACCTGCACGGTCAAAAATTTACTCTAATAACTGATCATCAACCTCTTGTCTCCATTTTCAACCCTCAGAAGGGCGTACCGATAATGACAGCACAACGGCTACAGAGGTGGTCCCTTTTCCTAGGGGCACACCAATATGACATCGAGTACAAAGGAACTAAACAGCATGGGAATGCTGATGGATTGTCGCGCCTACCTTTGCCGACGGTGGAAGAAGAACTTGCAGTGGATCCAATGGAGATATTCCACTCGACCATAGTCGAATGTCTCCCTGTGACGAATGCAAACATAGAAAAGGAAACACGAAATGACCCGACACTATCCCGGGTCTATGATTTAACGGTGAAGGGATGGCCAGCACATGGCGAACCACTGCTGCCAGCATTCTCGCCGAGAAGAGAACAGCTGTCAGTGTGCAGAGGAACCTTGATGTGTGGATCCAGAGTAGTAATTCCACCCAAATTGAAGGATAGAGTGCTCAATGAGCTTCATGAGGGCCATCTGGGAGGGGTAAAAATGAAGAACTTAGCTAGAGCGTTTGTGTGGTGGCCGGGAATCGATAGAGAAATTGAAGAGATGACCAAGAGCTGTACAGGATGCCAGAAGGTCCAAAGCGCCCCACCACAAGCCCCTCTACATCCATGGGAGTGGCCCTCATCTCCATGGCAAAGGGTGCACATTGATTTTGCTGGTCCCTTCATGGACTCGATGTTTTTAATTGCGGTGGATGCACATTCAAAGTGGCCAGAGGTAATAAAAATGTCCTCAACCACCACAGAAAAAACTATTACAGTCTTACAAACCATATTCGCCAGGAATGGGCTGCCTGAACAGATTTGCTCTGACAATGGACCACAGTTTGTGTCTGAAGAGTTCCGGAGGTTCTTAAAGAACAATGGTGTTAAGCATTACACATCTGCCCCATATCATCCAGCCACTAATGGATTGGCCGAGAGGTTTGTTCAAACATTCAAGAAGGCTATCAAGGCAATGTGTAATAAAGATATACCCCTACAACACAAGGTGGACAACTTCTTGTTTGCCTACCGGAATGCGACACATGCGGTTACCAACCAAACTCCTGCCATGATGTTCTTCAATCGAAGACTAAGATGCCGCTTGGATTTGGTTAAGCCGAACATCAGAAGAGATGTGGAGAACAGACAGTTTCAGAATATGAATGAAAGACCGACCAGGAGTTTTAAGATAGGTCAACCAGTTTTGGCCCGGGACTACCGCACAGAGAAATGGCAGCCAGGAACGATTTGTACACGGCAAGGACCTCTCATGTATACCGTGGACGTTGGAGAGAGCATTGTATGACTCCATGCTGACCAGATTCTAGAGTCACGGGAAAACGTCAACTCCACACCACGATCTGATACACCTGGCGATGAACCCGACGTACCAATTGCATCTACCGCAGAATCGGTGATATTGGAAGCAGATGAACCAAATAACGTCTTTGATCCCGACTCAACCTTGCCAGAAGAACCTGATACCCCAAAGAGGCGTTATCCAGACAGAATCAGGAAGCCTCCTCAAAGACTGAACTTATAATTGATTAACTTCAACCAATATATCTAGCAACCATAATTGTGATTGTAATTAGTTATCATTTAGTTGTTAAATGAATGTTATGTACTGTTTATCTAAAAGGGGAGGAATTGTTGTGTATGTGTACCTTTAAGAGAATAACTGGTCTCAGACTGCAGTACCGGCAGTGACCACCCCTGTATAAAAAGGCGCTAGCAGCCTTCTGTAGTTTCAGTTCTCCATTGTCTCCATTCAGTAAAGACTTGTCAAACCAACTCCTGCATTCCGTGTCTCCATTAACACACGGATTTAATAGTGACACTTCACTTTAATTATTCCCCTCCCTAAAATTTCACTTATACTGTACACAATTTTCCACTTCCAGCCCTATTGTGTCCCTGCACCCAAATCAACACCTGGATCTGATTAAATAAGCAAATGCTGTGACTCAGAAAATGTGAGTTCTATTACAGGAAACTTTTTTTTATCCGGCACGGACGGGACCGACGTGGTGCCGGTTCATCAAAAATTCTGGCTAACCGAACGCTGTCGTAAAAGATATGGAGCTGAGAGCTCCGTATAAAGCAACAAACCCACAGCTTCAAAACAATGGCCACAAGTTGCAAGCGTCTCTGTAGCTTAGCAATAGCTGCAGCCACACCCTTGCACAGCAACACATGGAGGAAAGCAAGTAATAAAAGTTACCTGAACCTACTCCTGAATTTTGCCAGTTAACCGACATTTCCGGTTATTTAGGTGCCGGTTAATCGAAAGTTTCCTGTAACACTATTCTGACAATACTGCCACCAGTTCTTAATCAATTAGAACTGATTTACACCAGTAGATGAAACTCACCCGCATTAGCACTTTAGGCTATACACATCACACATGGTGCTGTCACATATGCTGCGGCTGGTTTCAGCGCGCTATACAAATACCCCCAGATTCCTCTCCTCTGCTGTGTTCTGTAGCCAGACACACTGGTTAGAATTTTTACTTTTAGACCCGCCAGGAGCAGGGGGGCCTGATAGAGTACACACCGTGGAGATCCCGGGTGGGGGGGGCCATAGAGTGCACACCGTGGAGATCCCGGGGGTGTGGGGGGGGGGCCAATAGAGTGCACACCGTGGAGATCCCGGGGGGGGGGCGATAGAGCGCACACCGTGGAGATCCCGGGGAGTGGGGGGTCGATAGAGTGCACACCGTGGAGATCCCGGGGGGGTAGGGGGGGCCAATAGAGTGCACACCGTGAAGATCCCAGGGGGGGGTCCGATAGAGTGCACACCGTGGAGATCCCGGTGGGGGGGGGGGGCGATAGAGTGCACACCGTGGAGACCCCGGGGGGGGTGGTGGGGGGCCTGATATAGTGCACATCGTGGAGACCCCGGGGGTGGGGTCCGATAGAGTGCACACCGTGGAGATCCCGGGGAGGGAGTGGGGGGGGGGCGATAGAGTGCACACCGTGGAGATCCGGGTGGGGGGGCGATAGAGTGCACACCGTGGAGATCACGGCGGGTGGGGGGGGCGATAGGGTGCACACCGTGGAGATCCCGGGGGGGTTGGGGGGTCCAATAGAGTGCACACCGTGGAGATCCCAGGGGGGGAGGGGGAGTGGGGGGGGCAATAGGGTGCACACCGTGGAGATCCCGGGGGGGGGCGATCCGATAGAGTGCTCACCATGGAGATCCCCGGGGGGTGGGGGGGCCGACAGAGTGCACACCGTGGAGATCCCGGGGGGTGGGGGGGGCCGATAGTGCGGGTTAGGTTGATTGGCTATGATAAATTGACCCTTAGTGTTAGGGGGATTAAATACGTGGGGTTACGGGGATAGGGTGGGATATGTGTTGGTGTAGGGGTTACGGGGATCGGGTGGGATATGTGTCGGTGCAGGCTCGATGGGCCGAAATGGCCTCTATCTGCACTGTGGGGTTTCTGTGATTCTGTGATTCTGTGATAGAGTGCACACCGTGGAGATCCCGGGGGGGGGCGATAGAGTGCACACCGTGGAGACCCCTGGGGGGTGGGGGGGGCCGATAGAGTGCACACTGTGGAGATCCCGGGGGGGTTGGTGGTCGATAGAGTGCACACCGTGGAGATCCCGGGGGGGGTTGGTGGTCGATAGAGTGCACACCGTGGAGATCCGGCGGGGGTGGGGCGACAATAGAGTGCACACCGTGGAGATCCCAGGTGGGGGGCGATAGAGCGCACACCGTGGAGATCCCAGGGGGTGGGGGGGTCGATAGAGTGCACACCATGGAGATCCCGGGGGGGGGGTGTACGATAGCGTGCACACCGTGGAGATCCCGGGGGGGGGTCCGATAGAGTGCACACGGTGGAGATCCCGGTTGGGGGGGCGATAGAGTGCACACCGTGGCGACCCCGGGGGGGAGCCGATAGAGTGCACACCGTGGAGATCTGGGGGGGGGGGGTGGTTCAATAGAGTGCACACCATGGAGATCCTGGAGGGGGGTGGTCCGATAGAGTGCACACCATGGAGATCCCTGGGGGGTGGGGGGGTCCAATAAAGTGCACACCGCGGAGATCCCAGGGGGGTGTGGGGGTCCAATAAAGTGCACACCGTGGAGATCCCAGGGGGGTGTGGGGGTCCAATAGAGTGCACACCGTGGAGATCCCAGGGGGGTGTGGGGGTCCAATAGAGTGCACACCGTGGAGATCCCAGGGGGGTGTGGGGGTCCAATAGAGTGCACACCGTGGAGATCCCAGGGGGGTGTGGGGCTCCAATAGAGTGCACACCGTGGAGATCCCGGGGGGGTTCCGATAGAGTGCACACCGTGGAGACCCCGGGGGGGGGGTTGGGGGGGCCGATAAGTGCACACAGTGCAGATCCCAGGGGGTGGGGGGGGGCGATAGGGTGCACATCGTGGAGATCCCGGGGGTGGGGGGGCCGATAGAGTGCACACAGTGCAGATCCCAGGGGGTGGGGGGGTGGGCGATAGAGTGCACACCGTGGAGACCCCGGCGGGGGTGGGGGGGGGGCGATAGAGTGCACATCGTGGAGATCCCGGGGGGTGGGGGTGTCCAATCCCCGACCCTAGAGGGGACCGATCCCAGGGGGAATTCGGATCCCTGTCCCCGGGGGGGTCCTGCTCCTCCCAGCCCACAAGGAGTGCTACCCTTAGCTGTACTCGCCTAGCTGCAGCCGCTGGGAAATCTGAGGCCCGGGAACCCCAGCCGGCCACAGTTACACCTGCACAGCAGGATAAGTCCAAGGCTTCCAGCCTCATTATAATATTTAAATTGCTAACTCACCTCCTGGGTGCGGGTTGGCTGTCCACCCCCTGTCCCACCTCTGTTAAAACAGGAGGTGAGTAGGTTGGGGTCGGGATTCAGGTTTTTAACACTTTAACCTCCCACCCAACCCCAAAAACCCTTTAATTCTTAGGATATGTTAAGCGGTATGTGTTCAGTATAAGTAGTTTATTTCTGTAGGAGGTTTCTGGTAACAGTATCATTTCAATTTTATTTAAACTTACTGAGCAATTTGCAGATTTTGCATGTTTTAGGGTAAAAGTTGTATTGCTTACAACTATATCCACTGCTTGCTCTCAATATTCAATACAAATGGGTTACTTTCACAGTGAAACAGGCTCCTGCCCCTGCTTTCATTAACTATAAAATTCTCAGACATAATTGCTGGGCAGTTGGTGGGCAATTAGCCCAACTCTGCACCAGCAATGAATATTTTCCCTCGGTACGGATCATCTGTCCAGGTGTACCTTGACAGATCGCAAGTTCGTGATTTAGTGCATGCTGTCAGCCTCATTATAATATTTAAATGGTCAACCCGCCTCCTAGGAGTGGGTTGGCTGCCCATCCCCTGTCTCGCACCCATTAAACCTGGAAGTGGGCGCGTTGGAGGCAAGTTGTGGTCGGATTTGAGATTTTTAAAGTTTATGGGGTCGATTTTCAGTGTGCCGTGGAGTCAGGATTGGAGGCGTGTGGAGGGTTAAATTCCCGAATTCGGGGGTCCCGACACCATCCCGCCCAAAACCCGCCTCCATGTAAATTTCAAAGGAGGCGGGTACCCGCCCTGCACTGGGACCCGCCGACCCAAGGCGGGAAGGGATTAGCGCCAATTAACTGCCTGTTAACAGGTAGTTAACAGGCAGTTTTTAGCCTAATCCCTATATTGAAGGTTGTCGTGTGGGATTCCTGACGGCTCCAAACCACGCCAAGTTAGATGAGTCGGGCCGTCGGGTTGAAGGACTTGGAGGGGTCGAGATGTCAGTGTTCAGGTGAGTGATGGGTGCATGAGTGCAAAGGTAAGTGTGTTTGGTGTGTCTAAAGAAGTTTAAATTACCTGTACTTACCTTTACAGCCTTCCTTCCTCTAGGTTTCGGGAGTCCATCATCTAACCGGCACAGAAAGCAGAATGGCTGCGATCTGTCAAAAGTGACAGCTTGCAGCTTTCTGTGCTGGTGAGATTTCTAACTGAGTCTATGTAGAAGGACTCAGGTTAGAAGTAAGACTGTCAGTGTTTGACAGCTTCAAACAGTTGTGAAACACTGATATTTCATCTGTCAAAACGTCTTGACAGATGAAATTTCAGCCTGTGACATCACCTGTTGCCGGGTGGCCCTTAATTGGTCAATCAAGTTAAAATCGCGTGGATTGGCCGCATCTCGATGGAGGCGGGACTACAACCCCGAAAGTTGTAGTCCTGCCTCCTACCCGACTTCTGAATGAAAATCACCCCCTATGTGTCTGCGTGTAGTATTTCTAAACACAATACACTTTTCTTATTTTCCTTTCTGACATTGCATTCCAATACAGCTCCCTTTGCTCATCCTTCATTCTCTCAACATCTGCCTTTCTAATTGTGAATGTTTCTGTTGTATTCATTCCCTTTTCTATCATAAACCCAACTTTAAACTTTATCCTATTGTAGTCACTGTTGCCCAGATGTTCTCTGACTCTATCTTGTTGTACCATCTCCTGACTGTTACTGAATAACAGGGCCAATAGTGCTGCTGTTTGCATGGGTTCCTGGATCAATTGTTCATGTAACAATCCAATACTGTAGCCAGGATATCACATTGTTTTAGTTTTGAACCAATTCATACTTACAGCGAAGAAAAAGATTCGGCGGATTATTTCTAAAATTATTGGGCTATTTTTTCCGATCGGAGGCTTCCTGCATGCGGAGGCCTCCGATCTGGAAAAATCTACGATCTTACTTGAGGGCTCCCGAGGTGCGTATACTTTCGCTCCTGGGCCTCTCCAAACTCGAAATGCGCATGCGGTTTGCAATCGTCCCTGGGATCACGTGGGCCATGGGGAGCCAATAAGAGAAGGGAATCTCCCTTCATACACTTGACAGATAGACCTGTCAAATATATGAACGGAGATCACCCCAAAACACAGTAAAACATTAAATAATTTTTTTTTTAATCACTTTTTTAAAATGAGTTCAAATTACAATAAATTAAATATCTTAAACAAAAATTTAATTTTTTGAAAAAAATAATTAAAGTTTTTCACGGGGCTAAAAATAAACTTACCTTTTTTAAAAGTATTTTTAAATTATAAATCAGTGGAAACACTTTTTTTTTACTTTTTCCAACTCTTTTACGCCTGCTTTTGCCAGGTGTAAGATTTCTAAGGGTTTTCTGCGGGCGAAGGTTCTCCAGAAAGCAGAACTATCTGCCCGCATAGGCCCTTCTCCAAGGCAGGCGTCCGATCTGTCAAGAGCATTCTTGACAGATTGGAAAAACCCGGTTTTCAGCGCAGGCGCTTCGCATGCATGAAACCAGCATTTCCGATGTCCCTACGGGTGTGACACCCGTAGGCATCAGAATATACGGCCCAATGTACATTCATTTTTTTGTTTTGTTTTTGGGCATGTGCTAAACTTTTGCCAGTGCTTTATTCTAAATTATAGCATAAAATAAAATATTGACAGTTACTAACACGTTGGCCGGAATTTCCTTACCTTGGTGGGTCTGGGGCGGCCAGTGTCCATGGCGGGTCGCAACCCCGCTGCTGGCTCCATCCTGCTGTAGAAAATGAACTTACCTTAATGGGGCTTATTAAGCCCACCCAGCACGTTACCCGGCCCAATTAGATGGAGCAGGTCTGGTGAAGTCATTCATGATGCGTTTTAAGCCAGGATCCTTTAGGGGACCCTGGCCACATTAAATTTTAAGTTTAATCTAACATAGTGGGTGTTGAATCTTTACTGTACAATAATCTAATAAAAGTTATATATGAGTGACAAAGAAATATTTAAATAATATTAATATGATGCCATCTACAAACAAAATCAAGAACATAATTTAAAAAGTACATTAATTGGTGCATTAGTTACAAATCTATAGACTTTTGTATCAGTAACTGGTACAAATAAAAGATGTGTATGTATAGGTAATACATAAAATTAAGCAGATTTTAAATGTAATTGTAAAGGGGTGGATTTACAATCTTATGCAAGTTCAGCAGAAGAGCTGCGGAATCCGAAACCCTGACAAACAGTATAAGTGGTGCTTACAATGTGTTTCTGGGATTTCTGCAGCTCTTCCTTTGCACAAGTGAGAGAACCTCAGAGAAATTCACCGTAAAGTCTCAGACTGAAAAATTAAATTAGTCATATTTAGGGACTGAGAGCAAATTGAACCAGTGGAATGAGGGGTCATTTTCCGAGTGGCAAGTAGTGACTAGTGGGGTACCGCAGGGATCGATCCTTGGGCCCCAGCTATTCACAATATATATTAATGATCTAGACAAGGGAACTAGATGTAATATCTCCAAATTTGCAGACGACACAAAGCTGGGTGGGCGTGTGTGCTGTGAGGAGGATGCCGAGAAACTCCAGGATGATTTGGACAGGTTGGGTGATTGGGCAAAAGCATGGCAGATGCAATATAACGTGGATAAATGCGAGGTTATCCACTTTGGTGGCAAAAACAGGAAGGCAGATTATTATCTGAATGGCAATAGATTGGGAGAAGGGGAAGTGCAACGAGACCTGGGTGTCCTTGTGCACCAGTCGCTGAAGGTACGCATGCAGGTGCAGCAGGCGGTTAAGAAGGCAAATGGTATGTTGGCCTTCGTAGCGAGAGGGTTCGAGTACAGAAGCAAGGATGTCTTGCTGCAGTTGTACAGGGCCTTGGTGAGACCACATCTTGAGTATTGTGTGCAGTTTTGGTCACCTTATCTGAGGAAGGATGTTCTTGCCATGGAAGAGTTCAGCGAAGATTCACCAGGCTGATACCTGGGATGGCAAGAATGACGTATGAGGAGAGATTGGGTCGATTGGGCTTATACTCGCTGGAGTTTAGAAGAATGAGAGGGGATCTCATTGAAACTTATAAAATTCTGACAGGACTGGACAGACTAGATGCAGGAAGGATGTTCCCGATGGCCGGGGAGTCCAGAACCAGGGGTCACAGTCTAAGGATAAGGGGTAGGCCACTTAGATCAGAAATGAGGAGGCATTTCTTCACCCAGAGAGTGGTGAACCTGTGGAATTCTCTACCACAGAAGGCAGTAGAGGCCAATTCATTAAATATATTCAAGAAGGAGTTGGATATATTTCTTAAGGCTAAAGGGATCAAGGGGTATGGGGAGAAAGCAGGGACCGGGTACTGAATTTGGATGATCAGCCATGATCGCATTGAATGGCGGAGCAGGCTCGAGGGGCCGAATGGCCTACTCCTGCTCCTATCTTCTATGTTTCTATAAAAATTTATTTAAATGGTATATGTCATTTTTTATAGTAGAGATCAAATCACTGCAATTACTGTTGAGTTGGAAGGCAACAGCCGAGAATGGCCAGGGAAAAATGTATTTCCCTCACCATTTACATCCCTTCAAGAACTTCTGAATTAACATTTACCAGTAGCTTTTCAAGTAGAACAGAATCTCCATCAACCTGTTAGCTGATGTACTCAACATGTTTTTATTTTGGTTTGTTTTCCATGCTGTCAAGCAATCAGCTGGAGCAATGGTCACGGAACTCACGCCTCAGGTTGACAGATGTGGTTCCTGAGCTGCATAAATCTCGTGGCCATGCAGGGAATTTTAAAAAGTAGGTGGGTGGGAGGGAGGGGAAAGGCTCTTAAGTGCCTGTAAAGTACCTCATAATGATTTCAGTTGGGTCCCTGCCGCTGCAGGTCGAGTCGGCTCCAAGCTGACAGACACACCTGTGGGAAAGGCGGATGGGAGCGAGATGACAGTAGGTTCCCGACCCTCTGTCAAAAAAAACAACTTTCCCACCCAACCCGCCACCAATCGCGCCCACTGCCACCATGGAATATTCAGCCCTTTGTAACTTTCTCACATTGGAAACTGGAAGAATAGAGAGTATGTAACAGGACTTCAAAACCACAGGTCAAGTGGTTCTATTGGATATGCTCTCTGGTTAAATGAGATAATCTTCTCATTTATCCTGATGTTGAAAAGTAAAATAAGGTATACACAATACTCAAGAAAGTTGAGGCACACACAGTTATACACAAATACCCATACGAAACTGTGGTAAACCACGTTCACTATTGTATCACTGTTAGTAGTTAGCACTGTTCACCACTGTTCGTTATAACTGTATCACTGACCACTATTGTATCACGGTACGAGGTCGCCTCTTGCCACACTGCTATACCTGGGATGACCACTGCCGACTCCGCCTTGGCTCCACCCACCAGGCCAGGTATAAAGGTGAGCGACTGGCTGGTATTCCTCCTGCTTGGATCGGATCACCCACGAGAGTGGGCTCTGTTATTTAGTCAATAAAAACCTTTAGTCACCTTCGTAACTCTTCGCCTTTTATTGGAGGAATTGATAGGTATATCAATTTTATTGACTAAATTTAATGATGTCCAACAACGAGTCACAACCGGCGGAGGAGCCACCAGCGCAGCTCCCAGGAGCACAGCCACACCAGCCAGCTTGGCTGCGAGCCCTCAGACCGCCGTACCTGGACCTGAACCCACGAGCAGCAAACTCAGCCGCAGACTTTAAACACTGGCTGGTCTGCTTCGAATCATACCTGAGAGAATCCAGCGTCCCTCAGGCATCCAAACTAAGTGTCCTGCAGGCACAACTGAGCCCGAGAGTATACACTCTCATCGAGGACATGACTACCTACGAGACCGCCATCAACCTGCTGAAACAGAAGTACCGGACCCCGGTAAACTACATGTACGCTAGGCACCTCCTAAGATCACGGCCGCAACAGCCAGGAGAATCAGTAGCCGAATTCTCACAGGCGCTATATGCACTCGCCAGGAACTGTGAGTTTAAATCGGTGTCGGCAGCCGAAAATACTGAAGATAATATCCGCGACGCATTCCTGAAAGGCCTACGGTCCGAGTACTCACGGCAAAGACTGCTGGAAGCTAAAGACCTCAGCATGGAAAAAGCTGAAGCCCTCGCTATCTCCCTGGAAGTGGCCCACCAAGATCAGGAAGCATTCACCAGGTACTGCTCGCGACCCTGGGACTCGGGCCCGACCCCTACCACAGCACCCTTCCCAGCGCCGCCCCCGGGACCTACCTCTGCGTCGGCGTCCCGGACCCGACCGGCCCCGCCACCCCCGGCACCGGCCCCGACATCGGGCATCCGCGATCGGGCCGCCGGCTGTTTTTTTTGTGGCCAGGAGAAGCACCCGAGGTCGCGCTGCCCAGCCAAGAACTCCATATGTAAAACCTGCCTGAAGAAAGGCCACTTCTCCAAGGCCTGCAGGAGCGGATCCTCAGAGGCCAGCAGTGCCGCATGCGAACTATGGGGGCGGCCATCTTCGTTTAGGGCAACTGAGGCCAGCATCCCCACACATGAGTCATGGGGGCGGCCATCTTTGTTTAGGGCAACTGAGGCCAGCATCCCCACACATGAGTCATGGGGGCGGCCATCTTTGATTAAGGCAACCGACCCCAATAGTGCCTCATGGGGCCCTACCTCGTGGGAGACGCCATTTTACTCACCACGCCCGACCGCCTCGCCCGCAGATGACAACGACTCGCTCGGCTACACACTAGCTTCCGTCACCCTGGACCAAGCCCGCCCGCACCATCTGTCCAAGTCAATGATGGACATCAAAGTGAACGGCCACGCCACGACCTGCCTGTTCGACAGCGGAAGCACGGAGAGCTTCATCCACCCAGACACGGTGAGCCACTACTCCCTCTCTGTCCTACCAACGCGCAGCCGAATCTCGATGGCATCGAGGTCCCACGCCACGGACATCAGCGGCTACTGTGTCGTGACCCTGTCGGTTAAGGGCACGGAGTATAAAAACTTTAAACTCCTCGTCCTCCCCCATCTCTGCGCTGCCGTCCTACTAGGGCTGGACTTCCAATCCCACCTCCAAAGCGTAACCCTAGCATACGGTGGACCCCTCCCCCCACTCACAGTCAACAACCAGCAAACGTTAAACCGCCCACCGCGTAACACCTGCAGCCTCTCCACCCTCAAGGTCCCGCCACCCTCTCTGTTTGCTAACCTTACCCCTGACTGCAAACCCGTCGCTACCAAAAGCAGGCGGTATAGCGCCGGGGACAGAGCCTTCATTAGCTCTGAGGTGCGGCGCCTCCTGAAAGAGGGCATTATCGAGGGGAGCAGCAGCCCCTGGCGTGCCCAGGTCGTAGTCGTAAAGACCGGCGATAAAAACCGCCTGGTCATCGACTACAGCCAGACCATAAACAGATATACCCAGCTGGACGCATACCCCCTCCCCCGCATATCTGACATGGTCAATCAGATTGCACAGTATAAAGTATTCTCGACCATCGACCTGAAGTCGGCCTACCACCAACTCCCTATCCACCCTGAGGACCGCCAGTATACCGCCTTCGAGGCGAATGGGCGCCTATACCACTTCCTTAGGGTCCCCTTCGGTGTCACTAATGGGGTCTCGGTCTTCCAAAGGGAGATGGACCAGATGGTTGACCAGAACGAACTGCAGGCTACATTCCCCTACCTAGATAACGTCACTATCTGCGGCCGCGACCGGCAGGAACATGACGCGAATCTGGAGAAATTCCTCCGTACGGCCCAACGGCTGAACCTCACCTACAATAAGGAGAAATGCGTGTTTAACACCACGCGCCTTGCCATCCTCGGCTGCGTAGTGGAGAACGGAATCATCGGCCCCGACCCAGAAAGAATGCGCCCCCTCATGGAGCTACCCCTCCCCCACTGCCCTAAAGCACTTAGGAGAACCCTGGGGCTTTTCGCCTACTATGCCCAATGGGTACCCAATTACGCGGACAAAGCCAGACCCCTCCTGAAAGCCACTTCCTTCCCCCTCACGGAGGAGGCGTGCGCGGCCTTCTCCCTCATTAAGGGAGACATAGCCAAGGCCACGATGCACGCAGTGGACGAGTCCATCCCCTTTCAGGTGGAGAGCGACGCATCCGACTTCGCCTTAGCCGCCACCCTAAACCAGGAGGGGAGGCCAGTGGCCTTCTTCTCAAGGACCCTACAGGGCCCCGAGATCCGACATTCGTCGGTCGAGAAAGAGGCCCAGGCGATCGTGGAGGCAGTACGGCGCTGGAGGCACTACCTGGCAGGCAAACGATTTACCCTCCTCACCGACCAGCGTTCGGTGGCTTTCATGTTTAATAACAAGCTGAAGGGCAAAATCAAGAATGACAAGATTTTGAGATGGAGAATCGAGCTCTCCACCTACGATTATGAGATCTTGTACCGGCCAGGCAAGCTGAACGAATCCCCTGATGCCCTTTCACGAATGACATGCGCCAGCGCGCATATCGATAGGCTTCAGACCCTCCACGACCAGCTCTGCCACCCCGGAGTCACCAGACTCTACCATTTCATTAAGGCCCGCAACCTGACCTACTCCATCGAGGAGGTCAGGACCATGACCAGGAACTGCCAGACCTGTGCGGAGTGCAAACCGCACTTCTATAGGCCGGACCGAGCAAGCCTGATCAAGGCCACCCGCCCCTTCGAGCGCCTGAGCATCGACTTTAAGGGGCCCCTCCCGTCCTCTGACCGTAATGTGTACTTCCTCAACATCGTTGATGAGTACTCCCGTTTCCCCTTTGCCTTCCCCTGCCCCGACATGACCAGTAGCACGGTCATTAAGTGCCTGAATGCCCTCTTCGCCTTGTTCGGGTTCCCGAACTATATACACAGCGACCGGGGCTCCTCCTTCATGAGCGAGGAACTCCGGCAATTCCTCCTAGAGAGAGGTATTGCAGCAAGCAGGACCACCAGCTACAACCCCAGAGGTAACGGTCAGGTGGAAAGAGAGAACGCGACGGTATGGAAGGCCGTCCTCTTAGCCTTAAAGTCTAAGGGCCTCCCAACCTCCCGCTGGCAAGAAGTCCTCCCGACAGCGCTGCACTCCATCCGGTCATTACTTTGCACGGCCACTAACACCACCCCCCATGAACGAATGTTCGTTTTCCCCAGGAAGTCGACTACGGGAACCACTCTACCAACCTGGCTGACCGCCCCGGGGCCGGTCTGGCTGCGGAAACACGTGAGGACCCATAAAACGGACCCCCTGGTCGAGAGGGTGAACCTCCTGCACGCCAACCCCCAGTACGCCTACGTGGCGTACCCAGACGGGCGGGAGGACACTGTCTCCCTACGAGACCTCGCACCCTCAGCCGATCCGGAAACACCGCCACCACCCCCCCCAACCTCAGTCCAGGTAGACGGCATGCCGGAACCCCACGAGCCCTCGCCGACCACGCAAACACCAGCATCAACACCGGATAAGGCACCAGCACCGGATAAGGCAACACCACCGCTGCGGCGATCGGAGAGGCTTACGAAGCCTCCGGACAGACTGACCTACCAGAATTGGTAGTACACTTCACCCCGCCGGACTTAATTCTAAACAAGGGGTGAATGTGGTAAACCACGTTCACTATTGTATCACTGTTAGTAGTTAGCACTGTTCACCACTGTTCGTTATAACTGTATCACTGACCACTATTGTATCACGGTACGAGGTCGCCTCTTGCCACACTGCTATACCTGGGATGACCACTGCCGACTCCGCCTTGGCTCCACCCACCAGGCCAGGTATAAAGGTGAGCGACTGGCTGGTATTCCTCCTGCTTGGATCGGATCACCCACGAGAGTGGGCTCTGTTATTTAGTCAATAAAAACCTTTAGTCACCTTCGTAACTCTTCGCCTTTTATTGGAGGAATTGATAGGTATATCAGAAACGTTTGACCCAAAGGCTGGAAAGGAGCTAGGTAAAAGAAAAGTCTCCCATACAAAGTCCAGAATACATGAAAAATTGAATTATTATAAAATGAAGACTAGAGGTAAATCACAAGTAGCACAGTTCTACTTCCAGCACATTTATCCCCTAGATTAGTCAGGAATATTAACCAGATGGAAGGAAAGCTGACAATTTGCTCACAAGCAAAGCTTAGCCTTTTACCATCACATGATTTGTGTGAAGATTTTAATATTTTCAGATGGTCTTTAACATAGAAGATAGGAGCAGGAGTAGGCCATTCGGCCCCTCGAGTCTGCTCCGCCATTCAGTGAGATCATGGCTGATCATCCAAATTCAGTACCCTGTCCCTGCCTTCTCCCCATATCCCTTGATCCCTTTAGCCTTAAGAAATATATCTAACTCCTTCTTGAATATATTTAATGAATTGACTTCCACTGCCTTCTGTGGTAGAGAATTCCACAGGTTCACCACTCTCTGGGTGAAGTAATTCCTCCTCATCTCTGTCCTAAATGGCTTACCCCTTATCCTTAGACTGTGACCCCTGGTTCTGGACTCCCCGGCCATCGGGAACATCCTTCCTGCATCTAGTCTGTCTAGTCCTGTTAGAATTTTATAAGTTTCAATGAGATCCCCTCTCATTCTTCTAAACATCAGCGAGTATAAGCCCAATCGACCAAATCTGTCCTCATACGTCATTCCTGCCATCCCAGATATCAGCCTGGTGAATCTTTGTTGCACTCCCTCCATGGCAAGAACATCCTTCCTCAGATAAGGTGACCAAAACTGCACACAATACTCAAGGTGTGGTCTCACCAAGGCCCTGTACAACTGCAGCAAGACATCCTTGCTTCTGTACTCGAACCCTCTCGCTACGAAGGCCAACATACCATTTGCCTTCTTAACCGCCTGCTGCACCTGCATGCGTACCTTCAGCGACTGGTGCACAAGGACACCCAGGCCT
The DNA here is from genome assembly GCF_052327205.1 of Somniosus microcephalus. Taxonomy (NCBI): domain Eukaryota; kingdom Metazoa; phylum Chordata; class Chondrichthyes; order Squaliformes; family Somniosidae; genus Somniosus; species Somniosus microcephalus. The sequence goes on from NC_140991.1 coordinate 108,425,489, forward strand.
CGCTGCACTTCCCCTTCTCCCAATCTATTGCCGTTCAGATAATAATCTGCCTTCCTGTTTTTGCCACCAAAGTGGATAACCTCGCATTTATCCACATTATACTGCATCTGCCATGCTTCTGCCCAATCACCCAACCTGTCCAAATCGTACTGGAGTTTCTCGGCATCCTCCTCACAGCACACACACCCACCCAGCTTTGTGTCGTCTGCAAACTTGGAGATATTACATCTAGTTCCCTCGTCTAGATCATTAATATATATTGTGAATAGCTGGGGTCCGAGCACCGATCCCTGCGGTACCCCATTAGTCACTGCCTGCCACTCGGAAAAAGACCCGTTTATTCCAACTCTTTGCTTCCTGTCTGCCAACCAGTTCTCTATCCAAGTCAGTACCTTGCCCCCAATCCCATGTGCCTTAACTTTACACTTATGCGGGACATTATCGAAAGCCTTCTGAAAGTCCAAATACACCACATCCACTGGTTCTCCCTTATCTATTCTACCAGTTACATCCTCAAAAAATTCCAGTGGATTAGTTAAGCATGATTTACCTTTTGTAAATCCATGTTGACTTTGTCCGATCCTGTCACTGTTTTCCAAGTGCTCTGCTATTACATCTTTTATAATGGACTCTAGCATTTTCCCCACTACCGGTGTCAGGCTTACCGGTCTATAATTCCCCGTTTTCTCTCGACCACCTGTTTTGAATAGTGGGGTTACATTAGCTACCCTCCAATCCATGGGAACTGTTCCAGAGTCTATAGAATTTTGGAAGATGACCAGCAATGCATCTATTATTTCTAGGGCCACTTCCTTAAGTACCCTAGGATGTAGATTATCAGGCCCTGGGGATTTATCGGCCTTCAATCCCGTGAATTTCCCTAACACCATTTCCCTACAAATACTGATTTATTTCAGTTCCTCCCCTATGTTCCCCGACATCTCTGGGAGGTTATTTGTGTCCTCCTTTGTGAAGACAGAACCAAAGTATGTATTTGATTGGTCTGCCATTTCTTTGTTCCCCATTATAAATTCCCCTGATTCTGACTGCAAGGGACCTACGCTTGACTTCAACAATCTTTTTCTCTTCACATATCTATGTCTTTGATACATTTACTTTCAAATGTTATAAACTGTATTTAATACAGTGACTTAATAGTGGCACAGAGCAATTACTATTAATCTGTTAAAAGGAGCAGCTTTAAATGTGGAATGAATCAGAAGTTTTATTCTTCTCACTTAGCAACCTATGAACTCTTCATTTTTATAGCAGTCTTTAATTCTGTCTAAACATTTGTGAGTAAAATCCTATTCTATATTGTGATAAGCTGAAATATTAAATTTTCTTCCTTTGAAAAATCCTATAAATCACTCGAAGCTTACTCTTGTTTATATTTCACACATTTAAACAAACTGACGAATGATGTGCTAGATATTTCAATGGACAGTGAATTATTGGAATCTAAAACTGGTTATGTTGAACAAATACTTCTTCTTCATGGTGAAATTAGTCATTTGTGAAATAATGGGATTTGAGTTGTAAGACCTGTCATCTCGCTCCATTATGAATCATCAACGATAGGATTTCATTAGATCAGTGAAAGCATTTCTCCAGCTACAAGCTTTTAGGGAAATTACATCCTAGTTTAAAATATGCAAAGTGGTAAGAGATCCCCATATGTCATGTAATTTGCTATTGTCAGGAACTAAACAGGTTTAATTGCCTGCTAAGCAGTATTACTTTTCCCGTTTCCTTAGTGCTTGCTCTAAATTAATGTTGGTAAAAAGTCAGACTATCTCTAGGTTTTATTCGGTAGCTTTGTGAGGCACACATTTGGTTTTTAATAGTGCTATGAGCAACAATGTAATGAACAAAGGCCTAGAAATTGGGTTGAGGCGCCAAAGTGGCGCCAAGTTCGCCTGGGCGTTGATTTTTGCGCAGCGTTCAGAGCATTACCGAACGTCAGAAATTCAGTTTCAGCACCCCTAGAGGGAGACGGGGCGAGGCTCGAGGCGCTCCGCGTCCCTCTTAGGGCGCTGAAACTGAATATCGCAGCGCAACGTGCCGCAGCGGCACGCTGCGGTACTGTAGGCCTTCCTCCCATTGTTAAGGGGGAGGGGCCTGCAACATCGTGATCCCCGATCACGAGTGCCGGCAAAAGAGCCCGGCACCGAGGAGAAGTGCTGGGCTCTCGGGAAGCAGCTGGCAATGCCGTGGGGGGGGGGGGGCGGTCAGGAGGCCGGGGACGGAGGTGCTGGCAGGCGGCCGCTGAAAAAGGCGGCCGCCCGCACCTCCACCTTAACTTGCGCCACTGCCGGCACAGCAAGGCCCCGTACCAAATATCGCGATCGGGGCACTAATGGGGCGCTGCGCACACCGATGACATCATCGGTGGCGGCGCAGCGCAACAGGCTAACGCCACCCATAGTGCCCCCGCTGAATATCGCGGGAGGCGCGGCCAGTGGCGCTACAGCCACTGACTGCCCTCTTTAGGCGCTAATAGGTGGCGCTACATACCCAATTTCTCCCCCAAAATGTCTTCAATGTACAATGGCACTGCATCCATGACAATTATATTACACACTTTGCATTGATGTGAAGCAAGTTTGCTTTTCCAACAATAAAACATACTGGTGTGAAGTTATCCAAATTAAATTTTGGCAAGGTAATCTCTCAATGCTTCAACTTTGCACTGGCTGTAATATAACTACAACCAGTGCAAAGTAAACCATTGAAAACTCATAGGCTGTTCAACCAACCACCTAGGAACTTCTTACATATAAACGTCATAATTTTAATGTTAACATAGAGTAGACTGTCCCATTTGATCAACATTTACACTAGGGAGTGGAGGTCTGTACATGCAGATACAGTTAAGCACACATGTGCAGGCTCTGTTTCCACTAATCAGAGAGCAAAGTCGTCAGCAGTAACCTCTGATCTGTCCACTCCATGAGCTTTCTAAGCAGTTATATAACCATATACATAAATCCACCTAAAGATGAGCTAATCTAATACCAATCTATATTAAGATCTGATTGTTACATCAGTGGTACATGTACTGGCGCAACTCAGTTACAAAATGTTGAAAGTTTTGATTGCAATGGTACCATAGGCAGAATGCTCTGAAATTGCCCACTTTGGAGATGATGGCATACTGTGAGGATATTGCCCACACAGTTGGAGTGATGTGATTTTGTTGCTTTTTATGACCTGCAATTGGAAGGCAGCTTTATAGACCCAGTGGAAACAGATATTGAGTACTTTTGTTGATAGGTTTTGAAAGGGAATTGAATCAGAATTTCTTTCAGGGGCTCCATAATTGTGCATGAGCAGTTGATTTTTGCAATAAAAAAATTACAAGGAGCTTCCCAAAAAACATCTTTTGAAGGAGCCCAACCTGTATGATAGGAGGAACCTCTCTGCAAAAGTCCAGCATGAATAGATGATTTGAATCATAGATTGCTAATTTTTTTATGCATCAAATTTGAACATTCCAGTATATTGTGCAGTGTTATGTTTGCTGTACTTATTATAATAATATATATCATGTTTTCCACTGCCAATGCCTTAGTGGGTTAAATGCAAGATGTGGTACTGAGCCATACAGACCAGTTAAGTCCCAGGTTTGATCCCCAAGAAAGAAGCTATATTTAAATAGCATCTTCCACGACCTCAGTATGTTCCAAAGCCCTTCACAGCCAGTGAATTATTTTTGAAGTGTAGTCACTGTTGCTATATAGGCAAACATGGTAGCAAATTTGTGTACAGCAAGGTCCCAACAAACAGATGCATGTCCAGTTAATCTGTCTAGATGGTGCTGGTTAGGGATGATTTTTTGGTAGGACAAATGGAGAACTCCCTTGCTATTCTTTGAAAAAGTGCAAGACATCTTTTATGTCTACTTTAACAGGCAGACAGTGCCTAGGTCTAATGTTTTATCCAAAAGTCAACACCTCAAACAATATAATACTTCCTCAATACTGCACCAAAGTGTCAACCTTGAAACCACAACCTTCAGGCTCAGATGCAGGAGTGCTGCCACTGAGCCAAGGCTGACTTTATGTTAAGTTTGTGTTAAGTTAGCTGCTATAATAAAGGCCCTCGACCTGAAACGTTAACTCTGTTTCGCTCTACACAGATGCTGCCTGACCTGCTCAGTATTTCCAGCATTTTCTGTTTTAATTTCAGATTTCTAGCATCCGCAGTATTTTGCTTTTGTGTTAAGTTAGCTGCTGTTAGCCGGTACAGGAGTAGGAGTGCTACAGTTGGCCACAATATCCCTGGACTAGGGGAAGAGAAAAAACTTCCAGGGTTCCCATTTCGGATTCATTGACTGGTATTGGATGGTATATGCGACACACACTCCCCACGTGCACACACTCTACACACACACGAAATGTACACACCCACCCCTGACATTCACTATCAAAGTTGACATTCAAAATCTGGCAATTTGGGTGAGATGTCAGCAGGTTGTCACTGAGAGCCAGGAGGGGAAGAAAATGAGTGAAAATGGGATTTTATTTCAATGATATTTTCACTTTCCTTAGGAACCTGACATTGCAGACACCTTCGTGCAGAAAGAATAGTCCACTGCAGCCTGCCTAAAGCTGTGCAATGAGTTGATTTCTCAGGTATTTTAGTTGAGAAATGATGTGCTGAGAGATGATGGGCTGGATTTTCATTGAGGAGGTGGGTAGGAGGCGGGACTACAACTTTCGGGGTTGCAGTCCCGCCTCCATCGAGTTCTAGCCAACCCACGCAATTTTGACTTGATTGATCTTGTTGAGCCCACCCAGCGGGCTCAGCAGGCCAATTAAGGGCCACCTGGCAACAGGTGACGTCACAGATTGAAATTTCATCTGTCAAGACCCTTTGACAGATGAAATATCAGTGTTTCACAGCTGTTTGAAGCTGTCAAACACTGACAATCTGTATTCTAAGTTAATTCCTTCCTCTCAGGATGATTTAGAGATCTCCCCGGAACAGAAAGCTGAATGCTGCAATTTTTGACAGCTCACAGCCATTCTGCTTTCTGTGCCGGTGAGATGAGGGACTCCCGAGACCTGAAGGAAGGAAGGCTGTAAAGGTAAGTAAAGGTATGTAAAACTTCTTTAAATGCTTTACACACACCAAACACACTTACCTTTGCACTCATGCACCCATCACTCACCTGAACACCGGACATCTCGACCCCTCCAAGCCCTTCATCCCGACGGTCTGCCTCCTCTAACTTGGCGTGGTTTGGAGGCGTCGGGAATCCCACACTTCAACATTAAAAATAGGGATTAGGCGAAAAACTGCCTGTTAACTACCTGTTAACAGGCAGTTAATTGGCACTAATCCCCTTCCCGCCTCGGGGAGGCGGGTCCCAGTGCGGGGCGGGTACCCGCCTCCTTTGAAACTGGCATGGAGGCGGGTCGGGACCCCTGATTTCAGGATTTTAACCCCCCACACGCCCCCAATCCCGCCTCCACGGCCCAATGAAAATCCTACCCGATATGCTTTTCCTTTATGGCCAGTGATACCAATAAAAGCATTGCTGATTGTAAATCATCATATGAGTGCTAGTCAGTCAGAACACTGGAAGATTGACTCAAATATGAATTTTATTATCTACACAGAGCAACATTCTATCAAGCTCACAGAGCCTTTGGGCAAAAATTCGAGTCAGTTGATAAATCTTAAAATCAAGGTAACTTATTTTAACCAGTTAATAATCAGATTATTTGCCAGATGGTAGCATTGCTTAAAATAAAACGATTATAATAGGAGGTTTGTTTTTTGTTTTAGACAACCTTGTACAGCGACTCAGCTTACCTCCTCTCTCTCCCTCCCCCTTGGCATTCAACATTTCCTTATCCAGATTAAATCATCCTATGAATTCAATTAAAAGAACAGAATTTCAACGAATGTTAACAGTTGCAATCAAATTTTCCGTCTTTGAGCTATACTGGAGTTGAGCATGTTCACCGTCCCCAAAAAAGTCACCTTCCTGTGCTCTGACTGGCTGGCACTCATAAAATGATTCAGAAAGTATCAAGAGATTATCAGCATAGCTAAAGGTCCCAACACTGGCTGCTTTTAGACCACTCATTTACATTTACAACAAGTTGGAAGTAGTGTCAACCATGGCTCAGTTGGTAGCATTCTCACCTCTGAGTCAGAAGGTTGTGGGTTCATAGTCCCACTCCAGAGACTTGAGAATAAAAATCTAGGCTGATACTCCCGTGCAGTACCGAGGGAGCGCTGCACTGCCTTTCGGATGAGATATTAAACCAAGGCCCCATTTGCTCTCTCAGATGGACGGAAAAGATCCCATGGCACTATTTCGAAGAAGAGCAGGGGAGTTTTCCTTGGTGTCCTGACCAATATTTATCCCTCAATCAACATCACTAAAACAGGTTTTCTGGTCATTATCACATTGCTGTTTGTGGGAGCTTGCTATGTGCAAATTGGTTGCCGCACTTCCTACATTACAACAGTGAGTACACTCCAAAAGTACTTCATTGGCTGTAAAGTGCTTTATGACGTCCTAAAGTTGTGAAAGGCACTATATAAATGCAAGTCTTTTCTTTTAACACCACAAAGAAACAAAAATGTGACTTACTGTGCAGTGCTATCTAACAAAATATATCTTCAGACAGTCTCATTTTTATATTGACTTACAAATTTAGAGCAAGTACCCAGGAAATGGGGGAAAGTGGCAGAACATTGTAGGCAATTAACTCATTCCAGGGTAAATCCAGTCCCAGCACTACAAGGCACAGATGTGATTCAAGCATTGATCCAACATTGATCCACATAACCTGTTACTCACCATGGTCTCAGCTGTTGGACACTCAGACCTGAGCCTACAAGTTAAATGGTCAATGTTTGAAATGGTTGTTTACTCTGGTGCCTTCTAAGTAGTCAATCAATAACAAATAAAAAAGGAATACAACAGCCTTTATTAAGTAGAACATTTCATCTATTTTCTTAAACCTTCTTCAAAACAATCTTGCAGTCAGTGGCCTAGAAATTGAGTTTGCGCTGCGCCGGGACTTAACGCCGGAAATTTAGCGCCGGTGCTAAGTCGTGCTGCGCGCGCCAAAAATTCAGTAGCGCCGCGCCCAAACGGCTGCCAGCGCTACTGAAGGCTGTTTGCGCCTGAAAACTGGCGCTACGCGCCGCATTGCGGCGCTATTCCGGTGCTGCGGCGCCCGATGCGGTGCGGCAGGCTCGGGAAGTGCAGGCCTCCTCCTTCAGTTAAGGAGGAGCTGCCTGCACCTGCCCGCTGGCCGGTTAAATCGCCACAAAAATGAGCCCGGCACCTCGGGGAAGTGCCGGGCTCGCAGCCGAGAAGCATCTGTTCCGCGGGGGGGGGGGTGGGGGAGTCCGGGGAGGGAGGTGCGGGCAGGCGGCCGGCGGGAAAGCGGCCGGCCGCCGCTCCACCTTTATGCGCCGGCGCAAAGTCGTGTAAGACTCTGTTGCCAGAGTCTTAGTTGCGGCTGCCACGGGCGAGGCGGCCGCAACTGAATTTCGGCGCTGGGGCCTGTCACCACGGCAATCGGGACGCTGCGCACACCGATGACGTCATCGGTGCCGGCGCAGCGCTACCGGTGTAACGCCGATGTTGGGCCCTAGTCAATTTCAAAACCGTCTGTAAGTCCAGCGCAATGCCCTCTAGCGCCGCAAAATGGGCGCTAAGCCCACTCAATTTCTAGGCCAGTATCTTTGAGCAGTGTGTTGCATTGTTAAACCCATTTCTGCAAGGAAAAAGCCTTAAACTGCAGCTGTTAAAAAAGCATACGGGATCCTGGGCTTTATAAATAGAGACATAGGGCTGGATTTTGTGAATGGAGGCAAGTTGGAGGCAGGACTGCTGCTTGTTGTGTCTATGTCCCGCCTCCATCCTCACCTGACCAATCAGAGGGAATTTCCCCTGATTAAGCTTGTCAAGCCGACCCTGCGGGCTCAGCAGGCCAATTAGGGAGGAAGTCACTGACAGATCATGTCAACATCAGACTTGCTCTGTCAAGACTTCTTGAAAGAAGAAATTACAGCATTTGACAGCTCTGTGAAGCTGTCAAACACTGACATTCTCTTTCGTTTGATGAGACTTTGCGGTGAGGACTCATCAAACCTTTCAACTTTGTAAATTTCACGTGTCTGTAGGATCAGAGGGTCCATCAGCCATTATGTGAAATTGACAAGCAGGATGTTGGCTCTCCCCATTCGGCGTGGCTAAAGGCTGTAGAAAGAAAACAAGATAAGTGCATACTTTTTTAAACTTATCACTCACCTTGCATACTTACCACTCCACACTTGCACCCATCACTCACCTCTACACCTTACTTCCAGGTGCCTCCGGCCACCGCAGACCTCCTTCACATCTCCTCCAACCCAGCGTGGTTCTCCGAGGTCTGGAAGCCTTCACCTGTGAAGGTAAAATGGCACTAATCCTTTCTTCTGCCTGTTAACGACTTGTTAACAGGCAGTTAAAAGGATTAAATGCCTTTCCCACCTCCAGGAGACGGGACCCGAAGCTGCACATCTTCCCACCTCCTGGCAAAAGGACACGGAGGCGGGATCGGGGCGGGTTTGCCATTTGCCCCCACTTTCTCCAAATTTACCGGCTGTCCTGCCTCCATGCCCGCCTCCTCGGGGCTTGGAAAATCCAGCCCATGGAGTAAAAAAATCAAGGAAGTTTTGATGAACCTTTATAAAACATTGGTTCGGCCTCAACTGGAGTATTGTGCCCAATTCTGGGCACCGCACTTTAGGAAGGATGTGAAGGCCATAGAAAGGGTGCAGAAAAGATTTACAAGAATGATTCCAGGGATGAGGGACTTCAGTTATGTGGATAGACTGGAGAAACTGGGGTTGTTCTCCTTAGAGCAGAGAAGGTTGAGAGGAGATTTGATGGACGTGCTCAAAAGTATGAGGGGTCTAGACAGAGTAGATAGAGAGAAACTGTTCTCATTGGCGGCAGGGTTGACAACCAGAGGTCACAGATTTAAGGTGATTGGCAGAAGAGCCAAAGGTGACATGAGGAAAAACTTATTAACGCAGCAAGTGGTTATGATCTGGAATGGACTGCCTGAAAGGGTGGTGCAGGCAAATTCAATCGTGGCTTTCAAAACGGAATTAGATAAGAAGGAAAAAAATTTGCAGGGCTACGGGGAAAGAGTGGGGGAGTGGGACTAGTTGAAGTGCTTTTGCAGAGAGCCAGCACAGGCTCAATGGGCCAAATAGCCTCTTTCTGTGCTATAACCATTCTATGATTCTATCCTATTTCAATGAATAGGAACATAGGAACAGGAGTAGGCCATTCGGCCCCTCGAGCCTGCTCCGCCATTCAATAAGATCATGGCTGACCTTTTACCTCAACTCCACTTTCCTGCACTATCCCCATATCCCTTGATTCCCTTAATATCCAAAAATCTATTGATGTCTGTCTTGAATATACTAAACGACTGAGCCTATACGGCCATCTGGGGTAGAGATTTCCAAAAATTCACCACCCTCTGAGTGAAGAAATTTCTCCTCGTCTCAGTCCTAAATGGCCGACACCTTATTCTGAGACTGTGACTACCTGGTTCTACACTCCCCAGCCAGGGGAAACATTCTCCCTGCATCTACCCTGTCAAGCCCTATAAGAATTTTGTACATTTCAATGAGATAACCTTTCATACTTCTAAACTCTAGAAAATATAGGCCTAGTCTACTCAATTGCTCCTCATAGCACAAACCCCCCATCCCAGGAATCAGTCTGGTGAACCTTTGTTGCACTCCCTCTATGGCAAGTATATCCTTCCTTAGGTAAGGAGACCAAAACTGTACATAATATTCCAGGTGTGGTCTCACCAGTGCCCTTTTTAATTTCAGTAAGACGCCTTTGCTCTTATACTCAAATCCTCTTGTAATAAAGGCCAACATATCATTTGCTTTCTTAATTGCTTGCTGTATCTGCATGTTAACTTTCAGTGATTTGTTTACAAGGACACCCAGGTCCCTCTGAACACCAACATTTCCCAATCTCTCACCATTTAAAAAATACACTGCTTTTCTATTTTTCCTACCAAAGGTGGATAACTTCACATTTCTCCACATTATATTCCATTTTCCATGTTCTTACCCACTCACTTAGCCTGTCTATATCCCCTTGAAGCCTTTTTGCATCCTCCTCACAACGTACATTCCCGCCTAGCTTTGTATCATCAGCAAACTTGAATATAATACATTTGGTCCCCTCATCCAAATCATTGATGTAGATTGTGAATAGCTGAGGCCCAAGCACTGATCCTTGCGGTACCAAGTTAGCCATGGTTGGACCACTTTTTCCGTGGGTTTTTTGTGTCTTAAAGAAATGTATATTTATTGTAAACTATGCATTAATTCTTTAACTGCTTGCCATTGCTTGTCTACTGTAATATCCTTTAATGTAGTTTCCTAATCTGCCTTAACCAACTCGCCCCTCATACCTACGTAGTTTGCATTGTTTAGATTTAAGACCCTAATTTCGGATTTAACTAAATCACTTTCAAACGTAATATATGGTCACTCTTCCCTAAATGCCCCTTTACTACAAGGTTATTAATTAACCCTTTCCCATTGCACAATACTAGATCTAAAATAGCCTCTAGTTGGTTCCTCAATATACTGATCTAGAAAACTATCTTGTATACATTCCATGAATTCGTCCTGTACACTATTACTGCAAATTTGGTTTGCCCAGTCTATATGTAGATTAAAGTCCCCCATGATTACTGTATTACCCTTGTTACAGCACCTCAGTTTTCCTGATTTATATTCTGCCCTACATTACAACTACTGTTTGGGGGCCTATAAACAATTCGCTCCAATGTTTTCTGTCCCTTGCTTTTTCTTAGCTTCACCCAAACTGATTCTACTTCTTGATTTTTAGAGCTAAGATCCTTTCTCTCTACTGTCTTTATCCCATCCTTTATTATCAGGGCTACCCCTCCTCCTTTTAGAAACCTAGAAAATAGGAGCAGGAGTAGGCCATTCAGCCCCTTGAGCCTGCTCCGCCATTTAATGAGATCATGGCTGATCATCCAAATTCAGTACCCTGTCCCTGCCTTCTCCCCATATCCCTTGATCCCTTTAGCCTTAAGAAATATATCTAACTCCTTCTTGAATATATTTAATGAATTTGCCTCAACTGCCTTCTGTGGTAGAGAATTCCACAGGTTCACCACTCTCTGGGTGAAGAAATTCCTCCTCATCTCAGTCCTAAATGGCTTACCCCTTATCCTTAGACTGTGACCCCTGGTTCTGGACTCCCCCACCATCGGGAACATCCTTCCTGCACCTAGTCTGTCTAGTCCTGTTAGAATTTTATAAGTTTCAATGCGATCCCCTCTCATTCTTCTAAACTCTAGCGAGTACAGGCCCAATCGACTCAATCTCTCTTCATATGCCATTCCTGCCATCCCAGGTATCAGTCTGGTGAATCTTCGCTGCACTCCCTCCATGGCAAGAACATCCTTCCTCAGATAAGGCAACCAAAACTGCACACAATACTCAAGGTCTGGTCTCACCAAGGCCCTGTACAACTGCAGCAAGACATCCTTGCTCCTGTACTCGAATCCTATTGCTATGAAGGCCAACATACCATTTGCCTTCTTAACCGCCTGCTGCACCTGCATGCTTACCTTCAGCGACTGGTGCACAAGGACACCCTCGTTGCACTTCCCCTTTTCCCAATCTATTGTCGTTCAGATAATAATCTGCCTTCCTGTTTTTGCCACCAAAGTGGATAACCTCGCACTTATCCACATTATACTGCATCTGTCATGCATCTGCCCAATCACCCAACCTGTCCAAATCATACTGGAGTTTCTCTGCATCCTCCTCACAGCACACACGCCCACCCAGCTTTGTGCCATTTGCAAACTTGGAGATATTACATCTAGTTCCCTCGTCTAGATCATTAATATATATTGTGAATAACTGGGGTCCTAGCACCGATCCCTGCGGTACCCCACTAGTCACTGCTTGCCACTTGGAAAAAGACCCATTTATTCCAACTCTTTCCCTCCTGACTGCCAACCAGTTCTCTATCCAAGTCAGTACCTTACCACCAATCCCATGTGCTTTAACTTTGCATGCTAATCTCTTATGCAGGACCTTATCGAAAGCCTTCTGAAAGTCCAAATACACCACATCCACTGGTTCTCCCTTATCTATTCTACCAGTTACATCCTGGTAGATATCAGGCTTACTGGTCTATAATTCCCCGTTTTCTCTCCACCACCTTTTTTAAGTAGTGGGGTTACATTAGCTACTCTACAATCCATGGGGACTGTTCCAGAGTCTATAGAATTTTGGAAGATGACCAGCAATGCATCTAATATTTCTCGGGCCACTTCAATCCCATCAATTTCCCTAACACCATTTCCCTACAAATACTGATTTCATTCAGTTCCTCCCTCTCATTAGACCCTATGTTCCCCGACCTCTCTGGGAGGTTATTTGTGTACTCCTTTGTGAAGACAGAACCAAAGTATGTATTTAATTGGTCAGCCATTTCTTTGTTCCCCATTATAAATTCCCCTGATCCTGACTGCAAGGGACCTACGCTTGACTTTACCAATCTTTTTCTCTTCACATATCTATAGGAGCTTTTACAGTCAGTTTTTATGTTCTCTGCAAGCTTACTCTCATATTCTATTTTCCCCCTCTTAATTAATCCCTTTGTCCTCCTTTGCTGAATCATAAAATGCTCCCAATCCTCAGGTTTGCTGCTTTTTCTGGCCAATTTATATGTCCTCTCCTTGGATCTTATGCTATCCCTAATTTCCCTTGTTAGCCACGGTTGAGTCACCTTTTTTGTTTTATTTTTATGCCAAACAGGGATGAACAAATTCTGTAGTTCATCCATGTGATCTTTAAATGTTTGCAATTGCCCACCCACCGTCAACCCTTTAAGTAACATTCCCCAATCCATCCTAGCCAACTCGTGCCTCATACCATCGTAGTTTCCTTTATTTAAATTCAGGACCCTAGTCTCTGAGTCAACTATTTCACTCTCCATCTTAATGAAGAATTCTATCATATTATGATCGCTCCTCCCCAAGGGGCCTCGCACAACAAGATTGCTAATTAATCCTTTCTCATTACATAATACCCAGTCTAAGATGGCCTGATCTCTAGTTGGTTCCTTGACCTATTGGTCCAGGAAACCATCCCGTATACACTCTAGGAATTCCTCCTCCACAGTATTGTTACTAATTTGGTTAGCCCAATCTATATGTAGATTAAAGTCACCCATGATAACTGCTGTGCCCTTGTTGCACGCATCTCTAATTTCCCTTTTAATGCCATCCCCAACCTTAGCATTACTGTTTGGGGGTCTGTATACAACTCCCACTAATGTTTTCTACCCCTTGGTATTTCTCAGCTCTACCCATACAGATTCCACATCATCAGTGCTAATATCCTTCCTTATTATTGTGTTAATCTCCTCTTTAACCAGCAATGCTACCCCACCTCCTTTTCCTTTTTGCCTGTCTTTCCTGAATATTGAATACCCCTGGATGTTGAATTCCCAGCCTTGGTCACCCTGGAGCCATGTCCCCGTAATCCCAATTATATCATATCCGTTTACATCTATTTGCGCAGCTAATTCATCTACCTTATTACTAATGCTCCTCACATTAAGACACAAAGCCTTCAAGCTTTTCCATTTTGCCTTTCTCTTTTACAAGTTAAGTATCCTGGAATATTTAGTTCCCAACCTTTGTCACTTTGCAACCATGTCTCCATAATGGACAGAAGGCATCAGGGCAGGGCTGCACCGCGCTGTGGGCAATACGCCCCAACACAGGGTATACAGACAGAGGATGAGCTTCTTTAACATGACAGAGCAGCAGTGCCAAAGGAGTCTCAGCCTATCGCGCCAGATTGGCACAGACATTTGCAGATTGCTGGAGCAAGACCTGCAGCCCAGAGGAGTGGGTGGACACACCTTACCAGTGCCTGTCAAAGTCACCAGCGCCCTCAACTTTTTCGCCTCAGGCTGCTTCCAGGTATCTGCAACAGACATTTGCGGCATCTCACAGTTGGCCACCCACAGATGAATCACATAAGTCACCCTTTGACAAGTGAGCCAATTATATCAACTTTGCCACCGATGAAGCCAGTGTTATTGAGAGGGATGAGTTAAATATGTCATATCAAGAATGGGTACAGATACCATTATGCTGCTGACATCAGTCCCCATATGAGTGACTGATGTATGCCATGTGGCTCTATGAGATATAATTCTGTCACCAGGTTGCTGAGATGTCCCACTCTCTCCTCCTCCCACCTCCAGCTGCTCTGCGACTCCAGACACTTCCAAGGCAACCTCCTCTGCTGCTTTTAAGGTGGTCAATGATGAAGGGCCACCTCTGGTTCTCTCCCTCTCCCTCTGATTTTGGGCTCTCTTTTCCTGCAAGGTGGAAAGAAGAGAAGGTTGAGTGAGAGTGATGAAATGAGTGTCAGGAATGGATGGGTTACATCTTTAGAGTGTGATTATGATGGAGTGGGGTGCCAATACCAAGTGGCTTTCTTGTGTGTTGTTAGTTGGTATGATTGCATTAGGACGAGGGTGAGTGTGAGGGGTGGTTAGTCAGATGGAGATGCAATAATGTAGATAGAGAGAGAGGGGGATAGGTGGACATGCAAAGTATGTTGGCGTGAGTAAGGATGTGCAGGAGTAGGGTTGGGAAGGCAGAGTGATGGGGATGTGACAAGAGGCACAGCAGGATGAAGTTGAGTGTGGCTTTGCACTCACCTTTCCTGATCTCATGAGATCATTGAAAAATTTGCAGCACTGCATCCAAGTCTTCCTCACAACATCCCTGCTGTTGATCTCTGCTATTTGGAGCCAGGCTCCTTTGGTCTGCTGTGGAGTTCTCTTCCACCTATCGGAAGGGACAAGGACCTCCCTGTGTACTCTCACCCCCTCCACAAGCATATGGAGGGAGTCAGCAGAGAACCTGGGTGCAGCCCTCTGTCTCTGTACAGTCATGTTTAAAACTCTTTATAACACTCCAATGGTGCAGTACAGTGCCTATCCTAGATGAAGCTTCAAATGCAATGTGGCCATGGCTCCTTTAAATATCCCAGCTGAAGATGCATCATCAAAATGTCATCAGACCTGCACGATTTAATAGAGCTGGGTAACGCGCAGGGCTGCCTTAATAGGTGCCATTAATGGAAAGTCGATCTCAGGAGCGGGATGGAATCAGGAATGGGGTCACGACCTGCCACAGTGACCGCCCGCACCCGACCCGCCCAGGTACAGAAAATTCCAGCCAAGATCAGTGGACTATGAGTCTCCTCACAATGCAGTGCAAAAAAGCAACAGAATAATATGAGTTTAAGAATTGAATGCGTGAGACAGACGTGTGTACATGTAAATTATACATTTTTTTAGATTTAGGCAAGTATATTTTTGATTGAAAATTGCTTTGTAGTGTGTACACAAGTTTGTTATATTGTCTGAAAAATTTATAAATTGCTCTTTGACCTAATTGTGTGAGTACGACCAAGCACTCAGGTAATCTGAAAGATTGAAGGAGTGGGGTGAAATGTTATTTGACTGGGGCAGGGTAGGAATTTATTACCACCTCTTAAAAAAGGACAATTGGAGGTTAAAAGTGGGTAGTAAATGATTAATATAAAATAAAGCTTGCTGTATAAATGCAAGTTATTGTTGATATTTATTGTGGTTGGAAGAGACTGAATCAAGAAGTCACAGTAAACAGGCAATCTGTTTTTTTTAAGTAGTATCTTTATTATAACTTTAGTATAACCAAGGTATAGAGCACACAGCCATGTAAATCAGTTATGTATGATTAAGACAAATCTTACTGGTTTGGCATGGCTCCTGAATTTCAAGAAGTAGCATTTAAACAGAAAATAAACATATGTTCATACAGATTTATAAGACAGTTGGTGGATTAACAAAGGTCAGATGAGCAAATCACACCTGGATCCCATTTTTCCCATTTTGTCTGATTTGGCATACGAACAATTGACAACTTACTACAGAAACTTGTATCATCTTTCAAGGGCTAGTAATGTAATTATCACTTTCCCCCTTTGGAGGAAGGATATAATATAAGTCCTGTCGGCTGTCTTCCTGTATGTTCATGCCAAATGAAGGAAGTGAAATAATTCAGGATCTTCACAATACTCCTTGGAGGAAAGATGTTCATTGATGTTATGTTCGGTCTGACAAAAATTATGATGCCGTTTGTGATTTCGAGCTGTTAAGGACCTTATCTACTGTAGCAAGATTTTAGGAATATATAAGAAATTTTAAGAATAGGAAAAGACTATTCGGCCCAACAAGCTGATGTATTTTTGATTATTTTTAATCCTTTCTATATTTCATCTCTCCATTATCACCTAGTCCCCTTTCCCTCCAGAAGTGCATCTATTCTTTTATGTTTTAATCAAATAAGAATTGAATTATGATTATTGTATTTTCAGCACCTACTGAAGTAACATTTTCATTTGATGTGGGTAATGGCCCAGTGGAACTTACAGTGAGATCCCCAAATCCTTTGAATGATGACCAGTGGCATCGAGTAATCGCTGAGCGCAATGTAAAGGAAGCAAGCCTTCAAGTAGATCTACTGCGCAGGGATTTCAGGAAGGCACCAACCCAGGGTCACATTAGACTGGAACTCTATAGCCAGCTCTATGTGGGTAAGTAATTAAAGCTTATTTGTCATTATATAAAAAACTCAAAAGCCTTGGGCTATTTGTTTCAACTGTTTAGATGCTTTGTTAGTACAGTAAAATATTGACTGAGTCTTAAAAACAAATGTGCGTGCAATTATATTATACTAAAGCTTAATGTTTCACACAGTTTACACTTGCATGAAAAATAAGATTCAAGGAACCACATGAAATACGTAAAACTTTTCATGAATAGCTGGACACTAAGGGAATCAAGGGATATGGGGATAGCGCGGGAAATTGGAGTTGAGGTAGAAGATCAGCCATGATCTTATTGAATGGCGGTGCAGGCCCAAGCTGCCGTATAGCCTACTTCTCCTATTTCTTATGTTTCCTACATGCTATATTCATACCAATGTCAGATTGAGGAGAACATCTTGAAGAATTCTTTGATTGCTATTTGCAGATAGACACCATCTTAGTGGAGTACTATCTGAAATGAGCTAACTGTGGTATTAGAGGGAAACAAATTTATTTATCTGTCTGCAATGCTTGAGAAAAACATTGGGGTAGATTTTTGTCCGCACTGCCTGGGCAGTAATGTGGCACAGTCACACACCCTTTACAGAACCCACCTAATTTTCATTCCATTAATTTCATCAGTCGTCAAACACAACCTGCATTTTATAAATCCATGTTAACTGGCCTTGATTAACCAATTTTTCCAACTACGTGGTAATTTCATCCCATGTTTAAACTAAATAAGTGGGGGAGGGTCCCGGTGGAGAGAAATCTAGAATGCTAAAGAGAAACGACAAGGAAGCAGTGCAGGAAAGTGATTGGGGTAAGGATAACCAAATTGTGTCAGGAAGGACAGAGCGTACAAACAATGGAGTGCACTAACAAATAGGGTCCGGGTAAGAAAAAATGGTAATAAGACAAATAGGGCCATAGTACAAAAAAATGTTAAGATGTCTAAAAATGTTAAAAAGACAAATCTAAAGGCACTGTATCTGAATGCACGAAGCATTCATAATAAGGTAGACAAATTAACAGCACAAATAGATGTAAATGAATATGATATAATTGCGATTACGGAGACATGGCTGCAGCGTGACCAAGGCTGGGAGCTGATTATCCAAGGATATTCGATATTTAGGAAGGACAGGCAAAAAGGAAAAGGAAGTGGAGTAGCCTTGTTAGTAAAGGATGAAGTCAGAGCAATCGTGAGAAAGGATATTGGCTCAGAAAACCAAGATGTAGAATCAGTTTAGGTGGAGCTAAGAAGCACCAAGGGGCAGAAAACGTTGGTGGGAATTGTCTGTAGGCCTCCAAACAGTAATGTTAATGTCAGGGATGGCATCAAACAGGAAATTAGAGATGCATGTAACAAGGGTACTACAGTAATCATGGGTGACTTTAATCTACATATAGACTGGCCAAACCAAATTAACAATTATACTGTGGAGGATGAATTCCTGGAGTGTGTACGAGATTTTTTTTAGACCAGTACATTGAGGAGCCAAGTAGGGAACAGGCTATCCTAGATTGGGTATTGTGCTATGAGAAGGGGTTAATTAATAATCTTGTTGTGTGGGGTCCTTTAGGGAAGAGTGACCATAACATGATAGAATTCTTCATTAAGATGGAAAGTGAAGAAGTCCAATCCGAAATTAGGGTTCTAAATCTAAACAAAGGAAACTACGATGGTATGAGGAGTGAGTTGGCTATGATAGATTGGGGAGCTTCATTAAAAGGCATGAGGATAGGCAATGGCTAACATTTAAGGAACGAATGCATGAATTGCAACAGTTACACATTCCTTTCTAGCGCAAAAACACAAAAGGAAAAGCAGCCCAACCATGGCTAACAAAAAAGAAATTAAGGATAGTATTAGCTCCAAAGAGGAGTCATATAAAGTTGCCAGAAAAAGTAGCAAACCTGAGGATTGGGAGCAGTTTAGAGTTCAGCAAAAAAGGACCAAGAGATTGATTAAGAGGGGAAAAATAGAGTATGAGAGTAAACTTGCAAGGAACATAAAAGTGGATTGTAAAATCTTCTACAAGTATGTAAAAAGAAAAACATTAATAAAGACAAATGTAGGTCCCTTACAGTCAGAAACGGGAGAATTTATAATGGGGAACAAGGAATTGGCAGAGCAATTAAACAAATACTTTGGTTCTGTCTTCACGGAAGAGGACACAAATAACTTCCCAGAAATGCTAGGGAACCAAGGGCCTAGTGAGAAGGAGGAATTAAAGGAAATTAGTATTAGTAAAAAAAATAATGCTGGAAAAATTAATGGGACTGAAAGCTGATAAATCCCCAGGGCCTGATCATTCGCATCCCAGAGTACTAAAAGAGGTAGTCATGGAAATGGTGAATGCACTGGTTGTCATCTTCCAAAACTCTATAGATTATGGAACAGTTCCTGCAGATTGGAGGGTGGCAAATGTAACCCCACAATTTAAAAAAGGAAGGAGAGAGAAAACAGGGAACTACAGATCAGTTAGCCTAACATCAGTAGCAGGGAAAATGCTAGTCTATTATAAAGGATGGACACTTAGAAAATATAAACAGGATTAGACAAAGTCAACATGGATTTATGAAAGAGAAATCGTGTTTGACAAACCTACTGGAGTTTTTTGAGGATGTAACTGGTAGAATAGATAAGGGAGAACCAGTGGATGTGGCGTATTTGGATTTTCAGAAGGCCTTTGATAAAGTCCCACATACGAGGTTAGTGTGCAAAATTAAAGCGCATGGGATTGGGGGTAATATACTGGCATGGATTGAAAATTGGCTAACAGACAGGAAACAGAGAGTAGGAATAGATGGGTCTTTTTCAGAGTGACAGGCGGTGACTAGTGGGGTACCACAGGGATCAGTGCTTGGGCCCCAGCTATTCACAATATATATCAATGATTTGTATGAGGGAACCAAATGTAATATTTCCAAGTTTGCTGACGACACGAAACTAGGTGGGATTGTGAGTTGTGAGGAGGATGCAAAGAGGCTTCAAGGCGATATAGACAAGTAATTGAGTGAGTGGGCAAATACATGGCAGATGCAGTAAAACATGGATAAATGTGAAGCTATCCACTTCAGTAGGAAAAACAGAAAGGCAGAGTATTATTTAAATGGTGAAAGATTGGAAAATGCTGATGTACAAAAGAACCTGGGTGTCCTTGTACACCAGTCACTGAAAGCAAACATGCAGGTGCAGCAAGCAGTTAGGAAGGCAAAAATGGTATTTAGGCCTTCATTGCAAGAGGATTTGAGTACAGGAGCAAGGATGTCTTACTACAGTTGTACAGGGCCTTGGTGAGACCACACCTGGAGTACTGTGTGCAGTTTTGGTCTCCTTGCCTAAGAAAGGATATACTTGCCATAGAGGGAGTGCAGCGAAGGTTCACCAGACTGATTCCTGGGATGACAGGACTGTCGTATGAGGAGAGATTGGGTCAACTAAGCCTGTATTCACTAGAGTTTAGAAGAATGAGAGGGGATCTCATTGAAACGTATAAAATTCTGACAGGGCTAGACAGACTGGATGCAGGGAGGATGTTTCCCCTGGCTGGGGGGTCTAGAACGAGGGGTCACAGTCTCAGGATACAGGGTAGGACATTTAGGGCTGAGATGAGGAGAAATGTCTTCACTCAGAGGGTGGTGAACCTGTGGAATTCTCTACCACAGAAGGCTGTGGAGGCCAAGTCACTGAATATATTTAAGAAGGAGATAGATAGATTTCTAGACACAAAAGGCATCAAGGGGTATGGGGAGAGAGCGGGAATATGGTATTGAGATAGAGGATCAGCCATGATCATATTGAATGGCGGAGCAGGCTCAAAGGGCCGAATGGCCTACTCCTGCTCCTATTTTTCTATGTTACAGACTGTTGGCAGCCAAAAGTCCATGACCCTTCCAGCTTACTCCCACTATAACTCCAGTAGGAGTGTGGCGGAACTGCCACAAATGAGGCCAGGATTTTGACCTATCAGTCCTGGCCTTGTACGGGAGTTACCTGGAGTCCCTGGAAAGGAGCAGAGCCTCCAATCACGTCAAACAAGACCATTGGCGTCAAAGGGGACATGTTAGTTTTCTGATTCATTTTAATATCTCTCTTCTTGGTTGCATATTCATGTGGGACTCTGTAGCTGGCAACTAACAGTTAAACATGTCTAAAGAAATTTAGAAATTACTGTCACTGTCTGCACTTTCGGCTCACATTAATTTTGGATGCTCCACCACCTTAATGGTTTAATGGCCACAGATAATATTACTGAAGTGGTAGGCAGTGGTTTCTCACTACTGAAGCCATTTGAATGGTTAATTTGTGGTAGCAATCCATCATCAGCAACTATCGCCATTAATTAA
Organism: Somniosus microcephalus; assembly: GCF_052327205.1. Lineage (NCBI taxonomy): Eukaryota > Metazoa > Chordata > Chondrichthyes > Squaliformes > Somniosidae > Somniosus > Somniosus microcephalus. The sequence goes on from NC_140991.1 coordinate 108,446,552, forward strand.
CTGAGGCAAGGTTAGGGTAAAGAAATGGATGGGACTCCTGACTAAACACTGATTGAGGACAGTAATTATCATTAATTGAGTCAGGTTTGATGGGCGTGTACACTAAAAGGCCTAACAAAAGGAGTAGTACTGGACATTCAGGATTCAGCTCTATAGAAATGGAATGATTACAGCACTGCAAATTAATCAAACAAGAACAGTATCATAATTGTACCTTAAACCCTGAAATGAATGTAATGAAACACCCAAAGGCATCTGCTTATGTAGTCAGAAATCTCAACTAGCAATAAGCTTTAGCAACTGAAATCAGAGTTTACCTTCAAACATCTATAGCAAGCAGCAAAAGAATCATACAGTACTGTTGTATCCGTGTGTTAATGGAGACACGGAATGCAGGAGTTGGTTTCACAGGTGTTTACTGAACAAAGTCTGGAGGTGAACTAACAGATACAAGACACTATACAGGCTTATATAGCCCGAGTGGCCATTACCGGCATTACAGTACACAGGGGGCTCTTAAAGGCACATACACCACAATTCCTCCCCTTTTAGACAACCAGTACATAACATTTTAAGCAATCATTAATTAACATGTTATAAGAACAATAATCTACACATTTGCTGCAGTTAATCAATTATAAGTCAGTCTCTCTGGAGGCTTCCTGACTTGGTCCGGATAACGCCTCGGTGGTGTAGTAGGTTCTTTTGGCAAGGTCGATTCGGCTTGAATGCCAGTGTCGGGTTCATCTGGTTCCAGTATCACCGGATCGGAGGTAGATACTATGGGTATCTCTGCTTCATCATTAGGTGTATAGAGTTGTGGTGTAGGTTGTCCCTTTTCGGATGACTCTATGACCTGGTCAGCATGGCGCCTTATTATGCTTTCTCCAATGTCCACGGTATACATCAGTGGTCCTAGTCGTGTGCAAATAGTTCCAGGCTGCCATTTCTCGGTACGGTAGTCCCGGGCCAAAACTTGTTGACCTATCTGGAAGGTTCTAGTTGGCCTTTCATTCATGCCTTGAAATTGCCGGTTCTCCACGTCCCTTCTGATGTTTGGCTTGATCAAATCCAGCCGGCATCTTCGGCTTCTATTGAAGAACATCATGGCGGGAGTTTGGTTTGTATGTGTTGCATTCCTGTATGCAAACAAGAAGTTATCTACCTTATGCTGTAGATTTATGTCTTCATTACCCATGGCCCTTATGGCCTTCTTGAAGGTCTGGACAAACCTTTCAGCCAATCCATTGGTGGCGGGATGGTATGGGGCGGACGTGAAGTGCTTAACCCCATTGCTTTTTAAGAACTTCCTGAATTCTTCGGACACAAATTGCGGTCCATTATCAGAACAGATCTGTTCAGGCAGCCCATTCCTGGCAAATATGGTCCTTAATACTGTGATGGTTTTTTCCGTGGTGGTGGAGGACATCTTTATTACCTCCGGCCACTTGGAGTGTGCATCAACCGCGATTAAGAACATTGAGTCCATAAATGGACCAGCAAAGTCGATGTGTACCCTTTGCCATGGAGATGAGGGCCACTCCCATGGATGTAGAGGGGCTTGTGGTGGGGCGTTTTGGACCTTCTGGCATCCTAGGCAGCTCTTGGTCATTTCATCAATGTCTCCATACCTGGCCACCACACAAACGCCCTGGCTAGGTTCTTCATTTTCACTCCACCCAGATGCCCCTCGTGAAGCTCTTTTAGCACTTTATCCTGGAGTTTGGGTGGAATCACCACTCTGGATCCACACATCAAAGTTCCTCGGCACACTGACAGCTGTTCTCTTCTTTGCGAGAATGCTGGCAACAGTGGTTCGCCATGTGCTGGCCATCCCTTCACCGTTAAATCGTAGACTCGTGAGAGAGTCGGGTCATTTCTCGTTTCCTTTTCAATGGCAGAATTTGTTACTGTTAGACATTCCACTATGGTTGAGTGGAACATCTCCACTGGGTCCACTGTAGGTGCCTCTTCTGCCATTGGCAATGGTAGGCGCGATAAACCGTCAGCATTCCCATGCTGTTTTGATCCTTTGTATTCTATGTCATATTGGTGTGCCCCTAGGAAAAGGGACCACCTCTGTAGCCTTTGCGCTGTCATAATGGGAACGCCCTTTTTAGGGTTGAATATGGAGACGAGGGGTTGATGGTCAGTCAACAAGGTAAATTTTTGTCCGTGTAGGTAATGGTTGAATTTCTCCACTCCCCATACCAGGCTGAGTGCTTACCTGTCAATCTAGGCATAGTTACGCTCAGCTGAGTTCAATGAGCATGACGCAAAAGCTATCGGCCGCTCCGAGCCATCAGGGAATCTATGCGATAATACCGCTCCTACGCCGTAAGGGGATGCATCGCATGCCAGTCTGATTGGCAGTTATGGGTTGTAATGAGCCAAAACTTCCTTGGACGTGATCAAGCCTTTGCATTTATGGAAGGCACATTTACAGTCTTCGCTCCATTTCCAAATTACTCCCATTTGTAGCAGTTCGTTAAGAGGGTGCAGAACAGTTGACAAGTTCGGTAAAAATTTATGATAGTAATTTATCAATCCCAGGAACGACCTTAATTGTGAGACATTTTCAGGTGCTGGGGCTTTTATGACCGTTTCAATTTTTTCAGGTGACTTATGCAACCCTTCCTCGTTAATTATGTGGCCACAATATGATATTTGTTTCTGGAAAAATTCGCACTTGGGGCGATTTGCTCGTAGGCCCCGTTCTTTCAGCCTAGTGAGCACCTGCTCCAAATTGGCAAGTTGCTCGTTGTTGTTTTCTCCTGTTACAAGGATGTCGTCTAGGTAACATTCAGTCCCCGGAATCCCTTGGAGGACTTGCTCCATAGCTCTTTGCCAGATAGCTGGAGCTGATGCTACTCCGAAAACCAGTCGATTGTACTGGTACAGGCCTTTGTGTGTATTTATCGTGAGATACTTTTTAGAGGCCTCTTCAACCTCCATCTGTAGATATGCTTGTGCCAAGTCAATTTTGGTGAAACGTTTCCCTCCAGATAGTGAGGCGAAAATATCTTCTATCCTCGGAAGAGGATACTGTACCGTGTGAAGGACCGGGTTTACAGTCACCTTGAAGTCCCCACAGATGCGAATTTTTCTCTATTCTTCAGATTTATCATTATTCAATGTTTTCTTCATGACCGGGACGATGGGTGTTGCCCACTCGCTCCAATCTATCTTGGATAATACACCTGCCTTTTCCAAATTCTCCAGCTCTGCCTCGACTGCTGGACGAATTGCGTATGGCACCGGCCTTGCCTTAAAAAACTTGGGAATTGCCGCATCTTCCACTTTTATTGAGGCGGTGAGGCCTTTCAAGGTTCCTAGTTCCTGTTGAAACACTTCCTTGGCGTTGGCCAAGGTGTCTTTTAATCGTTCAGGTATGACGTCATCATCATTTTTTTTCTTACTGGTCACCGTCAGTGCCTGAATGGAGTGCCAGTCTAAACGTATCTTCCTGATCCATTCACGTCCCAATTTCTTGCAGAACGTATAAATACAACTTCTGTATTTCCTTGCCGTTGTATACAACAGGCACCCTTATTTTCCCTTTGGGGTATACTTTCTGCCCCGTATATGTTTTCAAGATAATGGATGTGTCTTTCAAAGGTATATGCAGAAATAGCCGCTCGTAATCCCGTCGACTTATGACGGTCAGAGCTGATCCTGTATCTAGCTCCATTTTAACTGGGGACCCCGCTATCGTGAGGGTAACCCAAATGGTCTGGTAATCTTCTTTGGCAATTACATTATGTAATTTGAGACAGCTTAGTCTCTTGTTTCCGGAGTCGCTGTCGCTCTTCTGGTCTTCGGAGCTACTGTCCGTCATCATTTGTACCTTTCTGTACTTTTCCTTATTGATTTTTTTCCTGTCCATGGATTTTTTGTTTCCAGATCAGCATACACGTGCAATGTGTCCAATCTTTCTGCATTGCCTGCATGCTTTGTCCTTGAACCAGCAGTCCCTCTGGTCATGGGTGGATCTGCCGCAGCAATAACATCTCTCGAAGCCCTGTGTCATTTCATGGGTGCCGAACTCCTGTGGCCTTTGCTGTATCTCTGCAGCTCCTCTTGCGGCTGCTTCGTATGATACAGCCACACTGAAAGCCTTGTCCAGTGTCAAATCTTTCTCAGAAAGTAGCCTTTTCTGTGTTCCTTCACTTAGGAGACTGCAGATGAATTTGTCTCGAAGAGAATCTGCCAGTCCTGCCCCGAATTGGCAGTGCTTTGACAGCTTCCTTAATTCGGTGAGGTAATCAGCGTTACTTTCATTCTTGTGCTGATTCCTCCTGAAGAATTTGAATCGTTCCACTATCAACAGCGGTGTTGGGTTTAAGTGCTCCTGTAGGGTATCAACAATCTCCTTAAAATTCTTGTCCCTCGGTTTGGCTGGAGTGATTAAGTTTCGCAACAGCCCGTATGCCCTTGCGCCCATTAGATTTAGAAGTACTGATGCCTTTTTATCATCCTGTATTTCATTTGCTGTGCAATATACCTCCACTCTTTCCACATATGTGGTCCAATCTTCTATATCGCTATCGAAAGCAGTAATATTGCCAGTCTTAGGCATCCTGAAAAAAAAATGGCGCCTCCCGCGCTTTCCTTTCTTCCCCGCAGAAAAAAATGGCGCCTCCCGCGCTTTCCCGCCGCTGCCACTGCTGACAATGCTGTTCTCCGCGGTTTTTATTTACACAGGTATTTTTAATAGGTGGAGATTCGTTTCTGCCGGACTCTCTGGGACTTTTCCCTCCCTCTGCTTGGTCCGAACGCCGACCTGCTTTGCAGCGCCGGCCGTCTCCCGAGTGCTCCACCCTCTGTCTCTGTTTGCCTCCGCCTTCGCTGCTCGGCACCGCTGCAGAGCCAGCTGATGGAGCCCCAGCCCGCCGCCCAAGAAGGATTATTGCAGTACCTGCCACCAGCTTGGCTAGCTGGTGAAACCACAGTTTTTTTTTCTTTCTTGTTTTTTTCTTCGACTTTCGTCTGAGGAATCGATCTCCTTGAGGTGCTGCCGAATTGCAGGTAAGTCCATTTCCAATTCGTCGCCACTGTTGTATCCGTGTGTTAATGGAGACACGGAATGCAGGAGTTGGTTTCACAGCTGTTTACTGAACAAAGTCTGGAGGTGAACTAACAGACACAAGACACTATACAGGCTTATATTGCCCGAGTGGCCATTACCGGCATTACAGTACACAGGGGGCTCTTAAAGGCACATACACCACAAGTACGAGATTAATCTATTTAAAATATCTATATTATTTCAAATTAAAACTCAGGCTTCCTCAGTTAAAGAGTCAAATGGTTAAATACACAGAGACAGTGTAGAAATAGCAGACTACATTTTACCATCCTTTGCTAATCTGGCAATTCCATTTTGTCTACTTCAGTTATAAATGACAGAATTTGATCCTCCACCCCTAGGAACTCACAGCTCCTGTGGCTTCAGTTGGCCTCATAAGGATTGGCTGTAAAACAGAACAGACAGCCACGATTGTGCTGTTCTGCTTTTCCAATCACTAATGGCCTCACCCAGCTCTGGCTAAATATGTCAACATTAAGTTTGACTGGACCAATTCCCCTCATCATCTCAGCAAAGGCTGTGTCCAAGTCAACTTATGTTTGTATCTTAAAATGTGTGTGTGAAATGGCAAATGGTAATAGTCTCAAGTGGGAATTTGCTACCACACCCTGGAATGCAATCTAATAGTCAAAACATCCAAATTGCAGCTAGACTTAGGTTAGGCAGATCACATGGAGTGCTGCAGAGCTCACATCCCATCTAGGAGCAAGAATTCAGTGTTGTATACCAGAGTCAGAATCCAGAATTGGAGAGTTTCGGACAGTATTTTGCAAAAGCTTAGATGGAGGTGTAATTAACACTTCCAGGAAGACACAGGGACTTTCCTATATGTAGCTTTTCATATTGTTAGGAGATCCAAAAGTGTGTCACAGCCAGAAAATTTGTTCTGAAGTGTAGCCACTAACAATTAGTGTAGCAAGGTCGCATAAAGAGCCAATAACCAATTAATTTGTTTTGGTGGTGTTGGTTGAGGGATAAATGCTGGTCAGGATATTAGGAGAGCTCCACTGCTCCTCTTTGAATAGTACGATGGGATCTTGTAATTCCACCTGAACAGGCAAATGGTTTAACCTCATCCAAAAGACTCCACCTCTGCTAATGCAGCACTCCCTCAGTACTGCACTGAAGTGCCAGCATAGATTAGGTTCTTAAGTCCTGGAGAAGGAGAAATAACAGATGTTCATGCTCACAACTGTTTGCCAGATATTTATACGGAAACGTTTGTAATGATCAGTAACATGTCATTCTAGAATGGTACACTAGGTGGAGCTGTATGTTTAGTGGTGGGCTACCCACAAGGCAGTAGTCAAGATGGATGCCTGTACACTAGTCCACATGGCTGAATAAATGACTAGCTCAAGCTAGCTGTTCATAATGAAAACGTCTATTTATTTATGAACATAACATGGTACCAGGATTGGTAATATCTGTTGAATATTGTGAAAGGCGACATGGAGAATTTGAAGCCACCGGAGGGTTTGAAACTCACGGGGAATGTCGACTGCAATTGGCGGACTTTCAAACAACAATTCTAACTCTACATTGCTGCCATCGGGTTCGGTACGAAGCCAGACGCAAGAAAAATAGCGTTACTGCTCATGGTTGCAGGCCCGCAGGCGATAGAGGTATTTAATACATTTGTATTTGATCAAGAGGAGGACAGAGAAAAATGGATGATGTGCTAAAGAAGTTTGATACACATTGTTCTCCCAAAAAGAATGAGACCTATGAGAGGTACGTGTTCTGTTCACGGACACAGCAGCAAAATGAGACTTTTGATAGCTTTGTGACCAATCTGAAACTGAAAGCACAGACATGTAATTTCTCTGAACTGAAATCATCCATGATTCATGACCAGATTGTGTTTGTTATTCACGATGAAAAGGTCAGGGAACGTTTGTTGAGAGAAACCGAACTAACATTGGAGGATGCTGTGAAAATATGCCATGCCAGTGAGCTAGCTCGGCAGCACGCAAAGACTTTCAGTGAAATTAATAATGATGCGAATGTAATGAGTGACTGTGCTGCTGTCGGTGCTGTGCCCTACAAGAGGAAGAAACGTGGGCAGAACAGAAATGCAAAGCAATCGGAGGATGGAACTTTTAATTGTAAACGCTGTGGTTACCAGCACCAGTCAAGACAATGCCCAGCGTTTGGGAAAATGTGCACAAAATGTAATGGAAAGAATCACTTTGCCAAACAATGCTTTTCTAAAGTAAAATCAAAGAAAGGGCAACAAGTCAATGTGATTGAGGACACTGATTTAAGTGAGACATATTTTGTAGGAATGGTGTCATGTGACAATATCAAAAAGGATACAGAAAATGTGCAGCCCTCAGGAATGGACAATGCTGAACATAAAGTTAATGCAGTAAAAGAGGACAAATGGATGATGCCACTGCAGGTAAATGGAGCATTAGTTACATTGAAACTAGACACTGGGGCAAAAGCAAACTTAATCAGTATGAGTGACATTAAAAATATGAAAGAAAAGCCCAAAATACAGAAAAAGTCAGTACTACTGAAGAACTATAATGGACAGAAAATAGATAGCTTAGGTGTATGCAGACTTAAAGTGACAGTCAAAGACAAAGTGCATCATCTCATGTTTTCTGTTGTGGCTGAAGGACTTGATTCACTATTAGGTGACAAAGCTTGTGAGGACTTAGAACTGGTCAAGAGAGTCTACCGTATAAACTGTGCCATAAGCAGACCAAATGACTCGGTGGATTCTGTAGTGAGTAATTTCCAGGATATGTTCAAAGGATTTGGAGTTCTACCATTCACTTACAAGATCCAGCTAAAGGAGGATGCTCAGCCAAAGGTACATGCTCCACGGAGAGTTCCAGCACCCCTGCGTGACCGGCTCAAGAAAGAACTGGACAGAGTGACCACACTAGGAGTCATCAGGAAAGTTGAAGAGCCAACAGACTGGGTTAACTCCATGGTATGTGTAAAGAAAAAGAACAATGATCTAAGAGTATGCATGGATCCAAAGGACTTAAATGCAAACATAAAACGTGAACACTACCAGATTCCCAAGCGAGAAGAAATCACCAGTGAAATGTCAGGTGCCAGATACTTCACAAAGCTCGATGCCTCACAAGGATTTTGGCAACTAAAACTGGATGAAGAGAGCACCAAATACTGTACCTTCAACACACCATTTGGCAGGTATTGTTTCCTCAGAATGACTTTCGGGATAATATCTACATCTGAAATCTTTCATAGAGCGATGGAACACATAATTGAAGGTATGGAAGGAGTTCGGGTCTATGTTGATGACATCATCATCTGGGGCTCCACACTGAAAGAACACAATGAGAGACTGACTAAAGTGCTACAGAGCATACGCCGGAATGGACTGAAGCTCAACAAAGCCAAGTGTCAGTTTGGCATCCAGGAAGTCATTTTCCTAGGAGAAAATCTATCTGGTAAAGGAATAGAGCCAGATATGGAAAAAGTAAATGCCATACTCAAAATGCCCAGACCCACTGACAAAAAAGGAGTGCTACGCATCATGGGGATGATAAACTTAATTGGAAAATTCATTCCTAACTTGTCATCCAAGACAGCCTGTCAGCGAGACCTGCTACATAAAACAAATGAATTTGCATGGACAGAAAGACATGAACAAGAGTGGATGAACCTCAAAACAGTGCTGACAACCACACCTGTACTCACCTTCTTTGACACAACAAAGAAAATCAAAGTGTCAACGGATGCATCAAAAGATGGCCTAGGCGCGGTCTTGCTACAAGCAGAGGGTGAAGATTGGAAGCCTGTTGCCTATGCCTTCAGGTCTATGACTGATTCTGAGTGTCGATACGCCCAGATTGAAAAGGAATGTCTAGGCTTGGTAGTTGGACTAGAAAAGTTCCATGGCTACATATATGGACTTCCCACCTTCACAGTTGAGACAGACCACTGCCCACTGGTTGCCATCATAAAAAAAATCTGAATGAGATGTCTCCAAGGATTCAACGACTCATGATGAAGCTGCAAAGATATGACTTTGAACTGATCTACACACCAGGCAAACACATAGTGTTAGCAGATGCACTATCCCGAGCACCCACAATGAGTCATGTGAGCTCTACTGAGGAAGACGTGGATGTTCATGTGAGTATGGTCACTGCTGCGCTGCCCGTGTCAGACACAAAATCAAAGCAAATAGCAGAAGAAACAGTAAAAGATACAGTGTTACAAACAGTAATAGAGAACATTCATCATGGTTGGCCAAAAGGTTCCTGTCCAAAGTACTATCATATCAGGTCAGAGTTAAGTGTCGCAAGTGGACTATTACTAAAACAGAACAGAATAGTCATTCTGCAGGCTTTACATCAAGACATGCTCAAAAGGATTCATGAGGGACAACTCAGAATTGAAAAATGCAAAAGGAGAGCAAGAGACACTGTTTATTGGCCTGGCATAAATAAGGACATTGAGAACATGATAGGCATATGTGAGACATGTCAGAAACACCAAAACAAACAAGCAAAGGAACCAATAGTAGCTGACTTACCAACAGCGCCATGGCAAAAGGTTGGTATGGACCTCTTTCATTTGAATGGTAAAGACTATCTAATAGTGATTGACTACTATTCTAACTATCCTGAGATGGTGCTGCTCTCAAGCACATCAGCAAGCAGTGTCATAATGCATGTTAAATCCATCTTCGTCAGACATGGAATTCCCAGGATTGCATTAGCGACAATGGTCCGTGCTTCAACTGTAAGGAGTGGCAACAGTTTGCAGCACATTATGACTTTCAACACACCACATCCAGTCCTCTGTATGCTCAGTCGAATGGTAAGGCAGAGAAAGGTGTTCAAGTTCTCAAACAGCTACTGAAGAAAGCAACAGAAAGCAAGTCTGATCCTTATCTCGCCCTGCTGAGCTACCGAGCCTCCCCTTTAGACTGTGGTTCTTCACCTGCTGAGCTCCTAATGGGTCGCAAGTTGTGCACCACGCTACCCTGCTGTGCAAAAGAAAAGCAGAGTAAGGAACTGAGACAGAGACTTCGACTGTTAAAGCTGAAACAGAAATCACACGATGACAAGTCATCCAAAACTCTGAAATCATTGACAAGGGATGATGTTGTCAGGATTGAGGATCCAGATGCATGGAACAGGAAAGCTACAGTTCTTGAGGAAGTAGGACCAAGGTCATACACTGTTAGAACTGAGGAAGGACAGATTCTCAGGAGGAACCGCCGTTCCCTCCTGAAAACACAAGAAACTATCCAAGAGCAAATCGATGACAATGCCGCAACTGAATCTTGTGACTCACCACCAGAACAATCTAATACAAACACACATACAGGCTCTCATGCAAACACATCAGACTTACCTGTGCTGAGAAGACCCACACGTGAAGTAAAAAAGCCTGATAGACTTAATCTTTCAGTACAAAGAAAACTATAATAAAAGAATGAAAAGCTTAGAGTTCATAAAGTAAAGCTTTGAAAATGTGTTGACTGTTGTGAAGATATTTATGTCGTTATGATTGATTGATATTGATTGATATTGATTTTGTTTAACCTCAAAGAAAGTGGGATGTAATGATCAGTAACATGTCATCCTAGAATGGTACACTAGGTGGATCTGTATGTTTAGTTGTGGGCTACCCACAAGGCAGTAGTCAAGATGGATGCCTGTACACTAGTCCACATGGCTGAATAAATGACTAGCTCAAGCTAGCTGTTCATAATGAAAATGTCTATTTATTTATGAACATAATAACAACGTTGACATTGTTCATCAAGAAAAATGCATGGGCCAGAACATCCTATTTTTGCAGCAGTAGGTGGATATGAGTGGAAAAGGGAGAAAATATTAATGGGCCAGAAATTCGTGTCCCCACAGGTGAGTACGCGCTGTGTACTCTCCCGTAAGGCCAACGGAAGTGCCGGTTTCGCGCATGCACTGCGCATGCACTGAAAACCAGAACTTCCGTTCCCTTGAAGGAAGGGGTTCGGAGGTCAAATGCGTGTGCTGGAGAGGCAGCGCGTATGCCTGGAACTTCAGCTTTTTTCACAGGTTTTTCAGTGCGGGTAAGTCCCTAGCAATTGCACATGGAAAAAGCAAGTGCAAGGCCTGCTTTTAACAGGTTTATCATTTTAAAATACTTTAAAGAAAGGTAAGTTTATTTTTAGCCCCGTTAAAAACTTTAATTAATTTTTTCAAAAATTTAAATTTTTGTTTAAAATAGTTAATTTATGTAATTTATAGTTATTTTTAAAATGTGATTTAAAAAAAAATTTATTTGAAGTTTTACTTAGGTTTTGGGGCCGATCTCTATTCATAGATTTGACAGGTCTTCCTGTCAAATCTATGAATAGTGATTCCCTGCTCCGATTGGCTCCTCATGGCCCACGTGATCCCAGGTGATGCTGTGAACTAACTGCGCCCCTGGGATATGTGAGCACTGCACACCGGCAGCTGGAGGAGGCCCAGGATCGAAATTCCATGCACAACGGCAGGCGCGCTATGTAAGTGCAGGTCGGGGGCTTGCGCCCGCGGGAAGCCTCCGACCCGAATTTCTGGGCCAATATTATTCTTTCATTAAAGCAATAATGATACATCATTTACTTTCATAGAAATATCAGTCTTTGTGCAAATTTAATGTAAAAACTACTACAAAAAACAGCTGAAACTAAAGACTAAAGATTACAATATTTTCTGCCAAATTTCTTGATAGTCTTCTACCCAATCCACCATTTCCTTGCCCAAGGTCACTGCTATCTGCTATTGACAATCAGCAACACCTTGCTTAAGGCCAATCCACATCCCTTAGGAGTAATTTTTTGACTTCATGGCCGAAATTTTAATGGGGGTGCGGGGAAGTGGGGGGGGGGGGGGCGCGTGGTGAGGCGGCTAGGAAGCGGTCGAGAAACCCAGGAGAACAAGTTTCCCGCAAGCGCTGCCGAAATTAACGGCGGGCCCTAAATAACATTTCAACGGTCTGTTTCCCACCTGCAGCCAGCCAGTTGGAAAGGTTGGCTGGCTACGGGCCGGTAGGCCTGTGGCACTGGGCCGTAGTAGAGAGGGAGGGATTGGGTGCGGGCCAGAGGAGGATCGGCTGACATGGGGAGAGAGGATCGGGGCCAGAGCATCTGGGGTAGGGAAGCATGGATCGGGGCTGCAGCATCGGTGGGGTGAGGGTGGGGGAGAGAGAGGATCGGGGCTGGAGCATCGGTGTGGGTGGGGGGGGAAGCATTGGGGCTGAAGGATCGGCGGGGGCGGGGGAAGAGAGGATCAGGGCCAGAGCATCGGGGGTAGGGAAGCATGGATCGGGGGCACAGCATCGGTGGGGTGGGGATGGGGGGAGAGAGGATTGGGGCTGGAGCATTGGGAGAGGAAGAGAGGATCGGGCCCTGCCTGAAGATCATCTGTATGGGGTGGGGGCGGAAGCACAGTGCCGGCCCAAAGATCATCGGTGGGGGAGGGGGAGGGGGGGCGGGGAGAGGCAGGAAAAGCAATTGGAGGCTTCGTGGGGGGTGGTCAGAGGCCTCGTGGGGGGTCTCCGACTGCAGGGGGTGGGCGAGGCGGGGATGCTGGATTCAGGAGGTAAGAGTAAAGGCAGTTACCTCCTGGATCCAGCAGTTCTCGTCTTACTTTAGCTGGCGGGTTCACCAAGGCCTCAGAAACCCGACCAGCCACAGTTACATTTGAAATGCTGGTTAAATCTGAGGCACACCAGCCTCATTATAATACTTAAATAGACAACCCGCCTCCTGAGAGCGGGTTGGCTGCCCGCCGCCCCCCCCGCCAAGTGTCCGTTAAAACCAGAATTGGGTGGGTTGGAGGCAGGTTTGGCTCAGGATTCAGTTTTTTAACATTTTAACCTCCCACCTGACCACAACCCGCCCATTTGTTGAGGTTAAAATTCTCCCCATGTTCTTGACAGGGTGCACATATCAAAAATTTGGGTGCACACTGCCCACAATTTTCCAGTCATTTAAAATAATCTCAGCTGCAGTTCTCCCCACCAGAAATATGAAATCGGAAGTTTTCCCCTTTTAATCCTTCCTAAAGGACAGCATTACCTTCTCTAGCCAGCTGCCAGGGAAATGATTAACTCCACTTCCCTCCCTGAAAGTCACTGCAACTGAATTACCTAAAGACACAACTGTCCTTTTAAGAGCACTATTACTTCAATCACCAACGCCACAGCAACTTCTCCCAACCCTAACATCATTACCCATGAATGTAAACATAAATAGTAGACAGTTGCATGCAGATTGATGATATGTTGATATTGCTTTGTTCGTGTTGAAATGGTTCTCACTTGACAATTATGAACTGAAAATTCACTCCCTTCTGTCAACTCAAGTATTCTTTACTTAGGCATCTAGCATATGGTACTGCATAATACATCATTGATGATCATGAATATACCACAACTAAAAATGTAATTCAGTTGAAGTGTGCTGTTTAGTGTGCTTTCTACTTTGCAAAATAAATGTTTAAAAAGTCCAGGAAAAGTCCATGCGCAAGCTCTACAAGCTGATGAAGATGCTGAAATCCACAGCCTCTCAATATGGTTGAAGCTGAGCCTTAAAATACTGTAAATTAACCAATTATTTGCATAAAGGACACAGCCTTATAGGATTACACTGAAGTAAATGGCAGCAGGAATACTAATCCAGCTGAAAAAGTAATTTAAATTATGTGAACTGGAAGAATAAAGGTTTCAACTGATTCGCAAAATCAGTTGATTTATGCTAATGAATTAATTCCATATGCAAGACAGTTCATTTTTGCTGATGATACAAAGCTGGGTGGGAATGTAAGTTGTGAGGAGGATGCAAGGAGGGTTCAAGGGGATATAGACAGGCTAAGTGAGTGGGCAAGAACATGACAAATGGAATATATTGGGGCAGTAATTCCTCCCCAAACGCGTGAGTACGGAAGGGGTACTCACGCGTCTGGCCGGAGGAAATGCCGGTTTTCAGCATGCACAGCGCATGTGCTGAAAACCGGCATTTCCTCTCCTCTAACCCAAGAGGTGAAGAGGCTAGCGCGTGCGCTGTAGGGGGCAGCGCGTGCGTCTTGGATTTCCTCTGTTTTGGGGGATTTGCGCATGTGTAAAGGCCTCCGGTCTTTACACTTGTAAAAAGCACACGTAAGTATTTATTTTTACAGGTAAGTGGTGTTTTAGTGCAATTTAGAAAAAAAATTTCCACAGGTTTATTATTTTAAAGAATCTACAATAAGGTAAGTATAGTTTTAGATCCTTTTTATTAAAAATTTATTTTTTTCAAAAAAAAAAATTATTGTTTAAATTATTTTTTTAAACTTATTTATACTTAATTTAATGATTGGGATGTTTTTTTAAATTTTATTTAAAGTTTAAGTAGTGTTTTGGGGTGCAGTACTTTTCATGAGTTTGACAGTTCTTACTCTCAAACTTATGAATGAAGTTTCCCCTCCCCTGATTGGCTGAACAGTGCTCACCTGATCCCAGCCAGCACATCGCACTAACTACGCCGCTGGGTCAGGTTAGCACAGCGCGCCAACATCAGAACCGGGCCACTGACAGGAAATCCACTGCGGGCCAGGTTTCAGATGTCGGCGCGCCGGGTAGGTGCACATCGGGGGCCAATGTGGAGAAATGTGAAGTTATCCACTTTGAAACGAAAAATAGAAAAGCAGAGTATTTTTTAAATGGTGAGAGATTGGGAAATGTTGGTGTTCAAAGGGACCTGGGTGTCCTTGTACAAGAATCACTGAAAGTTAACCTGCAGGTACAGCAAGCAATTAGGAAAGCAAATGGTATGTTGGCCTTTATTACAAGAGGATTTGTACGGTGGCATAGTGGTTAGCACTGTTGCCTCACAGCGCCAGGGACCCAGGTTCGAATCCGGCCTCGGGTGACTGTCTGTGTGGAGTTTGCACATTCTCCCCGTGTTTGCGTGGGTTTCCTCCGGGTGCTCCGGTTTCCTCCCACAGTCCAAAGATGTGCGGGTTAGGTTGATTGGCTATGATAAATTGACCCTTAGTGTTAGGGGGATTAAATACGTGGGGTTACGGGGATAGGGTGAGATATGTGTTGGTGTAGGGGTTACGGGGATCGGGTGGGCTATGTGTCGGTGTAGGCTCGATGGGCCGAAATGGCCTCTATCTGCACTGTGGGGTTTCTGTGATTCTGTGATTCTGTGATAAGAGTAAAGACGTCTTACTGCAATTATATAGGGTCCTGGTGAGACCACACCTGGAGTATTGTGTACAGTTTTGGTCTCCTTACCGAAGGAAGGATATACTTGCCATAGAGGGAGTGCAATGAAGGTTCACCAGACTGGTTCCTGGGATGGGGGGATTGTCCTATGAGGAGAGATTGAGTAGACTAGGCTTATATTCTCTGAAGTTTAGAAGAATGAGAGGTGATCTCATTGAAACATACAAAATTCTTACAGGGTTTGACAAGATAGATGTAGGGAAGATGTTTCCCCTGGCTGGGGAGTCTAGAACCAGGGGTCACAGTCTCAGAATAAGGGGTCGGCCATTTAGGACTGAGATGAGGAGAAATGTCTTCACTCAGAGGGCAGTGAATCTTTGGAATTCTCTACCCCAGAAAGCTGTGGAGGTTCAGCCGTTGTGTATATTCAAGACAGAGATCGATAGATTTTTGAATATTAAGGAATCAAGGGATATGGGGATAGTGCAGGAAAGTGGAGATGAGGTAGAAGATCAGACATGATCTTATTGAATGGCGGAGCAGGCTCGAAGGGCCAAATGGCCATCTCCTGCTCCTATTTCTTATGTTCTTATGTTTATTTTTGGGGGATTTTTTTTGCTTCTTTCTACTGAGTGAACATTTGAAATAAGGAAGAACAGTTTAAAGAGTAAACCTACAAACATATCAATATTAACTGTTACTGATCACAGCTGAGTCCAATGTAACTAGCTCAGCACTTTATACTTAAGGAGAACTTAATCATCGCAGGAAAATAATCAAACATTATTAAAGCACAATATACAAGAATTATACTATTGTGCTGTTTGGCCCCAATTTTAACTTACCCCTCCTGACATAAACCAGGTGGGGGGGAGGCAATTAAAATGAAGTGGAGACATGCCCACTCTTTTAGCGCACCAATCTGACTGCCTGCAATGTAAAGTTGCAGGCGTCCAGGACAGCTGCCCCGAGCCGGCGAGGGTCCTCTTTAAATATGCAAATCAGGCTCCGATGATGTCATTGGGCCTGACCTGCTATTTTAACTGGAAGCTTGCGTGGGGGAGCAGTGACGGCTTCCCCATTATTCTAAACTTCCGGAAACCACAAGAGATCCAGCAGGTAAGTTTTTTAAAAAAAAATTAGGTTAGGAGGAGCAGGAGCCTCCCTTGCCCCCGTGTTTAAGATGTGTGTGACTGTATAAATGAGCAGAGGTTCATTGTGCCAGCTTTCTGCCCATTTAGTGCCCATCCAATTCTCTGTTCTGGCTTTGGTGACAGAAGTGCTTTTCAGATTGCACTTAATTAGATTAAAACTTGGTCCTGATGACATTATTTAGATGTCCACGCAACAGTTGGTCTTTTACATAGAATGTGAGTGCCCAGAGCTGACAGGATGTGCTGTTTGTGGATGTACATTTAAAGAACCCTATGTAAAGATTTATAGCACCATTTTGAGGATAATTCTGAAACTTGTTTTTGTTTCCTTTCTGTTGCCATTTAGTTGGTCAGCAGGCTTTGTGTCAAGTGTCCTGGCACTACTATTTTGTTTTGGTACATCCACAATATTGGGACATTGGGTTTCCCTCTTTATTTAGGTTTATTGTAGGAGAGGAGGATTAATGGAGAAATGGTAGGTTGGTCAGGTTGCATCAGAGGCAGATTGTGCTCACCTGCCAGCATCCTCCCACCCACATTTACAGGCAAAGCACACTTACCTAGCAATGGCCATGTAGAATAGCCTACCAGATACAGAACTGCAGACACCTGTGCCATAAAGTTGGCACTGGCAGTGGCAATAATGGTCAGATGCACCAGGTCCTCTTTCTCCTCCTTCCAGGATACTGTTCTATGGGCAAGGTGCCCTGGCATGGCAAGCAGGGCCAGCCTCCTTGGTAGTACCTCATGCTACACCACTTCAACTTTACCAGCCATCAAACAGGGTTTTAGAATTGCACTGCTCTATCCCTTGGCCACAGACTTAGTTTCCTGGCTCCACATTTATTGTGCTAGCCACTGGGTTTTGCCAGACATATTTGAAACCCAAACAGCCTTTGCAAAGGCTGAAATGTACAGTATTGTAGGAATGGCTAGATTCCTAACTAAAGGACTGAGGTCGAGTCAGTCTATCAAACAAATGATGTTTAATACTAATCAACAGAGTTTAAAACGAAAACACAGGATGTTAAGTCTGTGTGTTATAGTGATAATTACTACACAGACTATAAGAGTAAATTCAACAGGTCTTTACTGGTTGGAGGTAGGGACTATACTGAATACAATATTACTACACAGTGCTTATATACTGGTGTGGTCACCACCGGTATTACGTATACAGCAGCCAGAGAAAGTAGTACATCTCTTAAGGTGGAACAGGCTTAAGTTCTCTTAAGGTGGAACAGGTTACATACACCACAATCCTCCCTTTTTAGCTTAACAGTCATATCCCCATTTAACATAACATAATAACATATATACATATATAACTTCAGGTATAACAGTTCAAAGGTTCAGTCTCTCAGGAGGCTTTCTGATGCGGCTTGGATAACGCCTCTCAGTAGTCTCTGATTCTTGTTGTTGAGGTGCCTCCTCTATTTGGTTTCCAATGTATTGGGTGTCATCATCATCAAGTACATTCCCTGCCGAGGTAGATGCTTCAGGTTCATTAACGTCTTCCACAGTTGTCTCTGTCACAACCATGGGTTCGACCCTTGCTCTCGACTACCAGTTGATCTGCATGACGCCTTATCACATTATGACCAATATCTACTGTGTACATCAGAGGTCCTTGTCTGGCCCGAATTGTTCCGGACTGCCATTTTTCGTTTCCATAGCCCCTTGCCAACACTGGTTGTCCTACGTCGAAAGTTCGAGTGGTCTTGTTGTTAATATGCCGAAACTGTTTGTTTTCCACTTCCCTCCGCACATTTGGTTTTAACAAGTCCAACTTGGACCGCAACCTCCTGTTATAAAACATCATGGCAGGACTTTGGTTAGTCACTGCATGATCGGCGTTTCGATAAGACATCAGGAACTTGTCGACCTTGTGTTGCAGCGGAATCTGATCATCGTTCATGGCCTTGATTGCCTTTTTGAATGTCTGGACAAATCTTTCAGCCAACCCGTTTGTCGCCGGATGATATGGGGCAGAGGTATAATGTTTTACTCCATTCTTCTTTAAGAATTGTCGGAATTCTTCCGATACAAACTGTGGTCCGTTGTCCGAACAGATCTGTTCTGGCAATCCGTTCCTTGCGAATATTGTTCTTAACACCGCAATTGTCTTTTCTGAAGTAGTGGTATTCATCTTGATGACTTCTGGCCATTTGGAATGTGCGTCCACCGCGATTAGGAACATGGAGTCCATGAATGGACCAGCAAAGTCAATGTGTACGCGTTGCCATGGGGCTGAAGGCCATTCCCATGGGTGCAGCGGTGCTATCGGAGGTGCATTTTGCACTTTTTGGCACCCAGCGCAGCTTTTCGTTAACTCCTCAATCTGTTGGTCAATACCCGGCCACCATACATAAGCCCTAGCAAGACTTTTCATTTTAACTCCCCCCAGATGACCTTCATGCAGTTCGTTTAAAACTCTTTCCCTTAACTTGGGAGGAATAATCACTCTTGTCCCGTACATCAAGGTACCATGGCAGACGGACAGCTGGTCTCGCCTTGCCGAAAATGCCGGTAACAGAGGATCACCCCGTGTTGGCCATCCTTTCACTGTCACCTCGTAGACTCTGGACAGTGTCGGGTCGTTCCTGGTTTCTCTTTCAATACTTGCATTGGTGACTGGTAAACACTCGATGATGGTCGAATGAAATAACTCAACAGGGTCAACTTTCGTCGTGTCTTCTTCTTCAGGTAGTGGCAGGCGCGACAGCCCATCAGCATTGCCATGCTGTTTCGTACCTTTGAATTCTATTTGATAGTGATGTGCCCCTAGGAAAAGAGACCATCTCTGGAGACGCTGCGCTGTCATCACCGAGACACCCTTCTTAGGGTTAAAAATGGATACCAACGGTTGATGGTCTGTCAGAAGTGTGAATTTTTGGCCCTGCAGGTAATGATTAAACTTCTTCACTCCCCATACAAGGCTAAGAGCCTCCCTATCGATCTGCGCATAGTTGCGCTCAGCGGAGGTCAATGATCTGGATGCAAACGTGACTGGCCTTTCCGTGCCATTTGGCAACTTGTGTGAGAGTACTGCCCCAATACCATATGGAGAAGCATCACAAGCCAACCGAATAGGCAGTGTCGGGTTGAAGTGAGCCAACACTTCCTCTGAGGTGATCAATTCTTTGCTTTTGCGAAATGCCTTCTTACAGTTTTCGCCCCATTCCCATGGTACCCCTTTCTGTAAAAGAGCGTTTAACGGGTGCAGTACCATGGATAGATTTGGCAGAAATTTATGGTAATAGTTAATTAATCCTAGAAACGACCTCAACTGAGAGACATTCTCCGGAGCGGGAGCCTTTACAACTGCCTCAATCTTGTCAGGAGACTTATGAAGCCCCTCCCGGTCAATGACATGGCCACAGTACGAGATCCGCTTCTGGAAGAACTCACATTTCTGCCGATTTACTCTAAGTCCATACTCTTTCAGTCTGTTGAGCACCAGTTCCAAGTTTGCGAGATGTTGTTCATCACCATCACCTGTGATCAGAATATCGTCCAGGTAACATTGTGTGCCTGGAATTCCCTGTAATACCTGCTCCATGGCCCTCTGCCAAATTGCTGGAGCCGATGCCACTCCAAAAACCAGCCTATTGTACTGGTACAACCCTCGATGCGTGTTGATCGTGAGGTATTGGCGTGACTCTTCCTCAACCTCCATCTGCAAGTACGCCTGCGCCAGGTCTATCTTGGTGAAGTGTTTCCCGCCAGACAATGAAGCGAAAATATCCTCAATCCGTGGAAGCGGATACTGCACCGTGTGAAGCACCGGATTAACGGTGATTTTGAAATCTCCACAGATGCGAACCTTCCCTGGATCTCCTGGCTTGTTGCTCGCAGGACGTTTCATAACGGGAACAATGGGCGTAGCCCACTCACTCCAATCTACCTTAGACAGTACACCTGAATGTTCTAGTGCTTCCAGTTCCGCTTCAACAGTAGGTCGTATTGCATAGGGTACCGGTCTGGCTTTAAAAAATTTTGGTTGTGCATGTTCATCAATCTTGATGTTTGCCGTAATTCCTCTCAGTGTTCCCAGTCCCTGCTGGAACACCTCTTTAGCATCATCCAATATTCTGGACAATCATTTAGGTTTGACATCTGTTTCCCCGGAATCTACCGTTAGTGCCTTCAAGGAGTGCCGGTCCATATTCATTTTCCTAATCCACTCCTGTCCTAGTAGTGGTGGACCTCCTTCAGGTAGCACATATAAGTCCATTACTTGGCTTTCTTCGCCCTTGTGGACCACTTCTACCTCTATTTTTCCGATGGGGTACACTCTTTGCCCCGTGTACGTTTTCAATATAATCTCCGTATCCTGTAGGGGAATATGTTGGAATAACCTTCTGTAATCTTTCTTATTCATGACCGTCAATGCCGATCCAGTGTCCAATTCCATCTTTACTTGGACTCCTGCTATCTGAAGAGTGACCCAAATTGTCTGGAGATCTGCATCCTTACCAACGTTGTGTACTCTTAAGCTATCCAGTTCATTACTGCTAGCGTCTGAATCTGACTTCTGTTCTGTCAAACTGTTCTTTGTCACCTTGTGTACCTTTGCGTATTTTCCTTGCGGTGACTTTTTGTTGCTGGTCTTCTTTCCTGACCGGCATACTTTAGCTATGTGGCCAAGCCTGCCACATGTTCTGCAGTCTTGGTTTTTAAACCAACACTGGTTCTGATCGTGCGTTGTCTTTCCACAACGATAACATTTGACAGAACTCAAACCCAATTTGTTTGTACCGAGTTCCGGTGACCGTAGCTGCATTACTGCCGTGCCTCTCGCTGCGGCTTCGTGTGCTGCTGCCATAGTGACCGCCTTCTCAAGCGTCAGCTCATTCTCCTCGAGCAGTCGCTTTTGTGTATCCTGTTTAAATAAACCACACACAAATTTATCTCGAAGTGCCTCTGTCAGTCCCGTTCCAAACTGACAATATTTTGCTAGCTTACGTAATTCCATCAAATACTCAGCATTGCTTTCATTCTGCAGCTGCCTTCTGTCGTAAAATTTAAATTGTTCCGCTAGCATCAGCGGCGTGGGGCTTAGATGTTTTTTCAGGACAGTAACAATCTCATCGAACGTCTTATCCGCCGGTTCATCTGGTGATAACAGGTGTTTCAATTGCCCGTATGTCTTCGCACCCATTAAATTTAATAATGTTAGTGCTTTATCTGCATCAGGAATTTTATTTGCCTTACAATAATTTTGTATGCGTTCTACATCCATGGCCCAATCTTCGATGTCACTATCAAAGGTATTAATGTTCCCATGTTTAGGCATCGTTGCAATTTATTGTATTTTTATGTTATCCAAGATGGCGGCTTCCCGCACTTGTCGTCGTCCTCCGCCCACAAAATGGCAGTTTTCCCGCGCTTGGCGGTCTTCAACCGTCCCCCGACGCTGTCTCCGCTTCACCGCGGCTCTCGCGCCTTCAGTTTCCCCAGACGCTGCGCCTTTTAGCCCGAATGCGGCCCTTATCTCCGGTCGCGATCGATGTCCCCGCGCTGCGCCTCTCGCTCGAAAGCGGCCCGGCCCTTATCTCCGGTCGCGATCGATCTCACCGCCCTTATTCCTCCGTCTTCCCAGCCCCGTCTGTACAGCCAACGCGGTTGACTTTCTGTCGCGTCGCTGCCCGGCTTACCCACCACCGAGGTAGAAAAAAGAAAGCTGACAGTCGCTGATGGAGGCTTCGAGGTCAGGATGTCTTCTGCACTCCGGTTTCTCGATGCCTGCCGCTCGACGTGTCTTCCAGTAGGGTGATGAGGGTGGAAACCTCTCTTCGACGTCCTGTCTGTGGACGAAGCTGCCGTGGAAATAACTGCCGCAGGGTAAGAATCGGACTCGTCGCCACTGTTAAGTCTGTGTGTTATAGTGATAATTACTACACAGACTATAAGAGTAAATTCAACAGGTCTTTACTGGTTGGAGGTAGGGACTATACTGAATACAATATTACTACACAGTGCTTATATACCGGTGTGGTCACCACCGGTATTACGTATACAGCAGCCAGAGAAAGTAGTACATCTCTTAAGGTGGAACAGGCTTAAGTTCTCTTAAGGTGGAACAGGTTACATACACCACACAGGAGAACTACATTACAGGTCTGTACTCTTTGCTGGCTCCACGAGGACTGGCTAGGGCGGCTCCCCAGCCTGATGTCATGACGTCATCACGTTTTCCCGCCGCTGGAGGATCACGTAATCAACGTGATGACGTCATCGCATTTGGTCTCATTCTTAAAGGGACCACGCTATGTACATGCAATGATATGAACAAAGATACAGATTCATTCTGTAGCTAATAATTTGTTAAAGATAATTATGTACATTAGATCATAGTCCCCCTGGTGGCTCCGCCACATGCGCCCCCCCCAGAATTGTCTTTAACAGTAAAAGTCAATTGACTAGGAGGTCTGACAAGCCTGTCAGAGTGACTCCTGTATGCTTGGAGTGGACGTTGTTGAACAGCGGGTGGGCTGGCGGACGGAAGCCTTCCGTCTGGCGTGGATGCAGCGGGAGGTCGACCACGTTGTGGTGGCTGTGCAGTCTCTGCTGGCCGGTCGATGTCCAGGTGTGCCGGTTTGAGACGGTCAATGGATATGTGGTCGGGTTTACCACCGATGTCTACAGAGAAACTCTTGTCGCCTGTCTCCAGTACGCGAAAAGGGCCTGTGTAAGGGGCCTTGAGCGGATCCCTATGGGCATCATGACGAATGAATACAAATTCAGCATTCTTCAGCTCCGCTGGTACGTGTGAAGAAGGAAGGCCGTGATGCGAAGTTGGAATAGGCGCAAAAGCCTTGGCTGTTTTCCGGTGGCTGCTGAGTTGTTCGGCTGCGGACCACGGCTCAGTTGGAAGCGGCAGGAAATCTCCCGGTATGCGGAGTGGCTGGCCATACACGAGCTCCACGGCAGATGATTGCAGGTCCTCTTTGGGTGCCGTGCGGAGACCCAACATGACCCACGGAAGTTTATCCACCCATCCGGCGCCTTGGAGGCTGGCCCTCAACGATGCCTTTAACGATCTGTGGAAACGTTCGCACAAACCGTTTGCTTGCGGGTGATAAGCCGTGGTGCGGTGAAGCTTGGTGCCGAGACCCTGGGCCACAACATTCCAGAGCTCGGAAGAGAACTGTGGACCGCGGTCTGAAGAAATGTCCGCCGGAACGCCGGAACGTGCGACCCACGAGGAGAGGAATGCTCTGGCGACATCAGCGGACGTAGTAGACGCCAGAGGAACTGCCTCTGGCCATCTAGTAGTACGATCGACCATGGTGAGGATGTGTGTGAACCCCTGCGATGGTGGAAGCGGCCTGAAGAGGTCCACGTTGACATGGTCGAATCGACGTTCTGGTACTGCGAACGTGGCCAATGGGGCCTTAACGTGACGTTGCACCTTAGACATTTGACAGACGACGCAGGTGTTAGCCCAGTCATGGATATCCTTACGCATTCCTCTCCAGACGAACTTAGCTGACATTAATTTTTGAGATGCCTTCACGCCAGGATGCGAAAACCCATGTATGGCATCGAAAACTTTGCGGCGCCAGGCGACTGGAATGATCGGGCGGAGATCTCCCATGGAGACATCGCAGAGTAATGAGGTGCCTGCAGCGTGGAATTGCACATCGGTCGGTTGGAGGCTAGAGGTGTCGGTGCGATACGCCTGTGTTTCAGGGTCGGATGCCTGATCGGTAGCCATGCGGGCATAATCGATGCCCAGCTGGACCGCCCATACGGTCGCGCGAGAAAGGCAATCGGCTACCAAGTTGTCCTTGCCAGCTACGTGTTGGACGTCTGTCGTGAATTCTGAAATGAAAGTTAGTTGTCGCTGCTGTCGAGCTGACCACGGTTCGGCGGCCTTGGCCATGGCGAAGGTCAGTGGTTTGTGATCTACAAACGCAGTGAAGGGACGTCCTTCTAACAAAAAACAGAAATGGCGGATAGCCAGGAACAGCGCCAGCAACTCCCGGTCGAAAGTGCTGTTTTTGCGTTCGTTGAGCCAGAGTTGGCGGCTGAAAAATGCCAGTGGTGGCCACGTCCCGTTGACCCACTGTTCCTGCACAGCGCCTATGGCATAGTCGGAAGCGTCGGTGGTAAGGGCGATGGTGGCACCTGGCAGAGGGTGCGCCAACATTGTTGCATTGGCTAGAGCGGTTTTTGTGTTGTCGAAAGCGTTGTCCATTTCGACCGTCCAGGCTATTGTATCCTTTCCAGCCTTGCCTTTGAGGGCCTTGTAGAGGGGCTGCATGAGTCGAGCTGCCTTGGGCACAAAGCGGTGGTAGAAATTCACCATGCCCAGGAATTCTTGAAGAGCCTTGGTGGACTGCGGCCTTGGGAATGCCGTAATTGCTTCGACCTTTGACTGCAGCGGAATTGTGCCCGCCGAAGTAATGCGGTGGCCCAAGAAGTCAATCTGTTATAGGCCAAATTGACACTTGGCTGGGTTGATTATGAGGCCATGTTGGCTGAGGTGCCGAAAGAGGGTGCGGAGATGGCAGACGTGTTCCTCTTTGGTAGAGCTGGCTATCAGGATGTCGTCAAGGTAGACAAATAAAAAGGGAAGATCCCACAGGACCGAGTCCATTAGTCATTGAAAAGCCTGTGCGGCATTCTTGAGCCCAAATGGCATCCGTAGAAACTCGAACAGTCCAAAGGGAGTGATGACAGCCGTTTTCTGGATGTCCTGCGGGTGTACGGGAACTTGGTGGTAGCTACGGACAAGGTCGACCTTGGAGAAGATTGAGTTTCCCGCCAAATGGGCGGAGAAATCCTGTATATGCGGGATCGGGTACCGATCGGGAGTAGTGGCGTCATTAAGGTGTCGGTAGTCCCCGCATGGCCGCCATCCACCGCCGGGCTTCGGGACGATGTGGAGAGGCGAAGACCAGGGACTATTCGACCGGCGAATAATCCCCAGCCGTTCCATCGTGGCAAACTCTGCCTTCGCAGCCGCGAGCTTGCCGGGTTCCAGGCGCCGAGCTCATGCGTAAACCGGAGAGCCAGTCGTAGTAATGTGGTGTTCGACACCATGCTTAGTGGCCGAGGAGGAGAAAGTGGGCTTGGTCAGCTCCGGGAATTCACCTAATAGGCGAGTGAACTCGTCCGGCGAGGGCAACGCGCAGGAGACAGTGTGCGACGTTGCGGAACTGCGGAAGCAAGGGATGGAGTGGAAGGTGGCCGCGTTGACCAATCGACGATTTCTTACATCCACCAAGAAGCTGTTGGCGCATAAGAAATCCACGCCGAGGATGGCTTGTGAAACCTTGGCTGTAATAAATTCCTACTGAAAGCGTTGCCCGCCGAAGCACACCTGGATCCGCCATTTGCCAAAGGAATGAATGGCCCCGCCATTAGCTGCCACGAGGGAGGGGCCGTGCATCCCAAGCTGAATATCGAGTGCTGAGGCAGGAAGGATGCTACACTGCACCCCGGTGTCGCATAAAAAGCGCCGGCCTGAGAGGGAATCTGTAATGTAGAGGAGCATCCCAGAATTTCCAATCGCCATCGCGGCCGCGGAACGTCCCTCAGACTCGGTCCTCCTTTTCTGGAGTTGCTGCTGGTGTTGATGTCGGTTTTGTTTTAGGCGCGAAACTGCAGGGAGGGCGGCAGCCTCTGGCTTTCGTGCCGAAACGGGCGTGGTAAAAACACAAGCCGGGGGACGGAGGCGTTGGGGCGGCGTTCGCGGGGGAGGGGTGCCTCATGGGATTGCTGCGTGACCGCATAAATCGTATCTGCTTCTGCAGCAAGTGCTGCGCAATCTGTGGCTTCTGATCTGGCGAGGGCAGCCTGAACCTGCTCGGGTAGTTGACTCAGGAATAACGCCCAAAAGAGGAAACATTGTGGTTCTGAGCCAAGGAGCGTGAGCATCTGGCTCATTAACTCAGATGGCTTGGAATCGCCAAGCCTGGGCAAAGCGAGTAGCCGGCGGGCACGCTCCACCTTCGTGAGCCCGAAGACTTGTATTAACCGCGCTTTGAGAGTATTATACTTGCTGTCAACCGGGGGGTTTTCGAGCAGGCTGATGATCCGTGAGGCCATGGAGCTGTCGAGTGCAGAGACCATGTAAAGGTAACGGGTCTGATCTGCAACGATGTTTCAGAGATCGAATTGTGCTTCTACTTGGATGAACCAGGAGGCCGCCTGTTGTTCCCAAAACTGTGGGAGCTTCAAAGCCACGGAGTTCGCATCCATGTTTCGTCACGCTTCGCTTCTTCCGCGAAAATTGTTCACGAAAATTCGGGGTCACCACTGTAGGAATGGCTAGATTCCTAACTAAAGGACTGAGGTTGAGTCAGTCTATCAAACAAACAATGTTTAATACTAATCAACAGAGTTTAAAACGAAAACACAGGAGAACTACATTACAGGTCTGTACTCTTTGCTGGCTCCACGAGGACTGGCTAGGGCGGCTCCCCAGCCTGATGTCATGACGTCATCACGTTTTCCCGCCGCTGGAGGATCACGTGATCAACGTGATGACGTCATCGCGTTTGGTCTCATTCTTAAAGGGACCGCGCTATGTACATGCAATGATATGAACAAAGATACAGATTCATTCTGTAGCTAATAATTTGTTAAAGATAATTATGTACATTAGATCAGAGTCCCCCTGGTGGCTCCACCACAGTATAATTATTAGCAGCCATTGTAAACACTATCAACATTGGCTTGGTGGTAGTACTCACCTCCGAGTAAGGAGGTCATGGGTTCAAATCCCACTCTAGAACTTGGGCGCATAATCTAGGCTGGCACTTCAATGTAGTACTGAGGGAGCAAGAATTGTCAGAGCAATTCATCCAGCAAGTTCCAATGAGATGCCCATTATGCATCAGGGGTTCAGTTGCAACTATGTAAATGAAGTTGATCTGCCAAATCAGCATCAGCTTATTAATGGTCAAGTGGATGCTACTAACAACCAACACCCAAACGGAGACCTGATCTGAAAATCTACCTCAACATATCTTAGAGTTTTGATGGTGTTAATAATATACATATAAGTTTATGGAGTTGGTCTTAATCTGTTTGGGGTTACAATTTGTTTTCGCTCGTAGGTTTGACTAAAAACAGCAGTGAACTAAATTTTGTGTTTATATGTGGCTAGCAAACAAAAAGTGAATTTGCAACCAGATTCCATTTAATAGGCATGCAGAAAAATATATGAACACAAAATTTTAATTCTGTGCTGCCTTTAGTCGATTCCATCCACTTTATATAATGTTAGTTAGTTCTGTATTTTTGGTGCCTTTATTGTTTGTTTTATATCCATTGTACTTGATTAATGCTTTAAATGTGGGGGGCCTCAAGGAGAACACCTTCATTATGTTCATAAAAGAAGTAATCTCTGACTCATTTAATTCTTGCTTCATTTTACCCATTCAATGTTTTTTTTCATAGGAGCTGCAGGAGGGCAGCGGGGTTATCTTGGATGTATCCGGTCTTTGAGGATGAATGGTATCACCCTCGACCTTGAGGAGAGAGCAAAAATTACTCCAGGGGTGAAACCTGGCTGCTCAGGCCATTGTACCAGCTACGGCATGTACTGTCGAAATGGAGGAAAGTGTGTGGAGAAGTACAATGGCTACTCGTGTGACTGCATGCAGACTGCATATGATGGCCCCTTCTGTACTAAAGGTATGCCTGAACTCTGAGAGACTTCTGGTATTGAAGTATGGCTAGATCTTCCATCCATTGATTATGAATTGTCAACAAAAATCTAGCTTGGGTATATACTGAAACAGAGCAATCTATTTGGGAATCAGGCGGGCTAATATTTATCTTCTTGGTAGTATAACAGAATATGCATTAAAAAAAAGTAAAGCAAAATAATTTTAAGTAATGTATTAGATTATGATCTGGATAGAATTTAAAACAGAGATGATTCAATAGGTTAACAGGATGGGCAGCTTAATGGCAGATGGAGTTTAATGTAGCAAAATATGAAGCAATATAATTTGAAGGTAAGAATAAAGTATGGGAATACATCTTAAATGGTAAGATATTAAATGAAAAGCAGTGGGACCTTAGTGCTCAATGCACAGGTCATTAAAGGTGGGAACTGAAAAAAAGAAAAGAAAAAAGACTTTAATTTCTATAGCGCCTTTTATGACCACCGGACGCCTCAAAGCGTTTTACAGCCAATGAAGTACTTTTGAAGTGGAGTCACTGTTGTAATGTGGGAAACGTGGCAGCCAATTTGGGCACAGCAAGCTCCCACAAACAGCAATGTGAAAATGACCAGATAATCTGTTTTTTTTATGTTGGTTGAGGGAGAAATATTGGCCAGGACACTGGGGATAACTCTTCTGCTCTTCTTCGAAATAGTGCCATGAGATCTTTTATGTCCACCTGAGAGAGCAAACGGGGCCTCGGTTTAACGTCTCATCTGAAAGACGGCACCTCCAACAGTGCAGCACTAAAGTAGAGAATGCGATTGAATCCTTGGTTTTGTACTTGCAAGCATAGAATACAAAAGCAAGGAGTTAATCTTGAACTTGTACCATTGCGTACAGTTTTGAGCACCTCATTATGGGAAGGATATAAAAGTAATTCAGAAAATGCAACATAGATTCACTACAACAACAACTTATATTTATATAGTGCCTTTAATGTAATGAAACGTGCTGGGATGTTACCAGGAAAGAGAGGTTGCAGCTATAAAAAGAGACTTTTTTCCCACTCAAGATTGAGAAGGTTAAATGGTGGGCAGATAGAGGTTTTCAAGATTATGCAAAGTTATGATAAGGTAAATAGTGATGGATTGTTGCCACTGGTGAGCAGGATAATAATCAGAGAGCACACATTTAAGATAATCACTAAAAGAATTAAAGGGGAGGTTAGAAAAAATGTCTTCACACATCAGTTGGTTGGAATGTGGAATTATCTGCCACAATCCATTGTTAAAGCAGAGTCCATAAATTATTTTAAAAGGGAATTAGTTGTTTGAAAAAAGAGTAATATTAAAGGTTGTGGACAGCAAGCAGGAGAGTCTGATTAGATTAGATAGCTCATGTAAAGAAAAGACCAGAATGACTTGATGGGCCAAATGGCCTGTTTCCGTGCTTTAACATTATATAGTTCTATTCCCTCATTTCAGTTTTATCACAGTTTTCCTTTAACTTATCAAAAAAGTAATGTACGTGTTAAGAAATGCATTAAGACACCAATTTCTACTTTGAAAGTATTACTATGCCTGTTAATTTATGTTTTAAGTGCTCACAATGGATTTTCTGTAATCTTCTCCAGAACCTACAACCCTCCGAGAACTCTATGTTTTTCCAACTTTAGCCTCTTGAGTATTGACCACCCCTTTTGGTGTAGTATAAATGAACATTTAATTCTAAATATTATCACTACAATTATAAGCACTTTTACTGGCCCAATTTGTGCATTATAGTTATTTTGAGCTTTTAAGTAATGTTCTTATCAATATTTAAAAAAATCAAATTATAATGAATTAAAGATTTTTTTTTAATTTTGGCAGCACAAATTGAGGTCTTAAACTTTGCCGTTTCCTTCTATCTTTTTGCCACTGTCAGTCAGCCAAACTCACCATAAGCCACGTATTTTTTGTGAAACTATATGATTATGCTTCCTTATATCTCCTTAACTATGGTAATAAATGTCAGGCAGTGCAGAGAAGTATTCAAATTACTGCAGTGTATTATTAAAACATTTTCCTGTTCACACCAGATATATGATCATAATTCAAACATATTTTAACTGAAGCTGTTCCCTGTAAATATGCTTTGGGGAGTCATACAGTCGAATCCAGCTTGCCACATACATTTGGAATCTAGCTAGATGGTTGTTCCCTTAGGTGCAAATAGAAATTTTACTCCGCCTGTAACTGTTGAATCCATGTACTGTACTTCAACACATAATAGACAGCCATTGCCTTGTTGATTTCTTGCAAGTCAGTAACTGCTATCTAAGTAGTCTAGCCAGGGACCACGAAGTTTAAAATTGCAGAATAATGAGTTAAAACCTCACTTAAGCGATGTATAATTCATTGCAATAAAAATGATTAATTGATTCATTATCTCTGCCACAAACATTAACTAAAAATATATTGTTCAGGCAAAGCATGAAACAGTAAGTTGGATTTAATAGTCCATTTGTAGTAGCTAACTTGACAATAGGAAAATTGTGTGACAGTATGGGGAACAATCTCCCTTCCCCTATAAGTTTACACTTCTTTTAACAATGGCCTTGCCTCTCCTCATCCCTGTAACTTTCTCCAAACCCTAGAGCCCTCTGAGAATTCTGCGATCCTCCAACTTTAGCCTCTTGAGCATCCCCCCATTCCTTTTGCCCCAGCATTGATGGTCATGCCTTCAACTGTCTCGGTCCTAAGCTATGGAATTCCATCCCTAAATCTCTCTGCCTCTCAACCTTTCCCTCCTTCTTTAACACTCTGCTTAAAATCCACCATTTTGACCAAGCTTTTAGTCACCATTCCTAACATCTACGCTTTAACTCAACATCAATTTTTGTCTGATTACATTACCTTGGGAAGTTTTTCTGCATTGAAGGCGCAATATAAATACAAGTTGTTGTTGCTGTTGAAATGGGTCCAGGAACATAGTACCAATACAATAAAACAATTATTTTTCTATGGAAACATCATCTTCCCATATGCCTTCCATCACTGCTACAAAGGCAAAATACTGCGGATGCTGGAAATCTGAAATATAAACAGAAAGTGCTGGAAATACTCAGCAGGCCAAGCAGCATCTGTGGAGAGAGAAACAGAGTTAACGTTTCAGGCCAGTGACCTTCCATCAGAACTGGAAAGTGTTACAGATGTAATAGGTTTTAAGTAAGCACAGAGGCAGGGGAAGGAAGTGAGGGGAGGAAAGAACGAAAGGGAAGGTCTGTGATAGGTTGGAAGGCAGGAATGATTAAATGAACAGCAGAATCAGGAGCAACAGCTGCTGTCTGAAAAAATGGGAGCAGTGGTTATGATCTGAAATTGTTGAATTCGATGTTGAGTCCGGAAGACTGTAAGGTACCAAAAT
The DNA here is from genome assembly GCF_052327205.1 of Somniosus microcephalus. Taxonomy (NCBI): domain Eukaryota; kingdom Metazoa; phylum Chordata; class Chondrichthyes; order Squaliformes; family Somniosidae; genus Somniosus; species Somniosus microcephalus. The sequence goes on from NC_140991.1 coordinate 108,478,018, forward strand.
TGCAAGTTGAGGTGCTGTTCCTCAAGCTTCCATTGAGCTTCATTGGAACAATGTAGGAGACCAAGAATGGAGAGGTCAAGTAGGAGTGGGACAGAGAATTAAAATGGCAAGTGACTGGAAGCTTGGGGTCACGCTTGCGGACTGAACGGAGGTGTTCGGCAAAGCGCTCACCCAATCTGCGTTTGGTCTCCCCAATGTAGAGGAGACCACATCGTGAGCAGCGAATACAGTATACTAAATTGAAAGAAGTACAAGTAAGTCGCTGTTTCACCTGATAGTAGTGTTTGGGGCCCTGGACGGTGGAAACTGAGGAGGTGAAAGGGCAGGTTTTACATCTCATACTTGCATGGGAAGGTGCCATGGGAGGGGGTGTTGGGGGTGATTGAGGAGTGGACCAGGGTGTCACGGAGGGAACAGTCCCTTCGGAATGCTGAAAGGGGAGGAGAGGGAAAGATGTGTTTGGTGGTGACATCATGCTGGAGGTGCCGGAAATGGCGGTGGATGGTCCATTGAATGTGGAGGCTGGTGGAGTGGACGGTGAGGACAAGGGGAACCCTATCATGCTTCTGGGAGGGTGGGGAAGGGGAGAGGGCAGAAGTGCGTGAAATGTGACAGACACGGTCAAGGGCCATGACAACCAGGATGGAGGGGAATCCTCAGTTGAGGAAAAAGGAAGACATATCAGAAGCATCGGTGTGGAAGGTGGCATCGTCCGAACAGATGTAACGGAGATGGAGAAACTGGGAGAATGGAATAGAGTTCTTACAGGAAGCGGGGTGGGATAAGTCTAATCAAGGTAGCTGTGGAAGTCAGTGAGCTTATAAACATTGGTTGACAGCTTGTCCCCAGAAATAGAGATAGAGAAGTCAAGGAAGGGAAGGGAAGGGTCATAGATGGATCATATGAAGGTGAGGGAGGGGTGGAAATTTGAGGCAAAGTTGATGAAATCTTCCAGTTCGGGATGAGAACAAGAAGTGACACCAATATAGTCATCAGTGTACCGGAAGAAGAGGCGAGGGAGGGGACCTGAGTAGGCCTGGAACAAAGAATGTTCCACATATCCCATGAAAAGGCAGGCATAGCTAGGGCCCATATGGGTTCCCATAGTGTCACCTTTTATTTGGAGGAAGTGAGAGGAGTCAAAGGAGAAGTTGTTCAATGTAAGAACAAGTTCAGCCAGGCAGAGGAGGGTGATAGTGGATGGAAACTTGTTAACCCTCCGTTCAAGGAAGAAGCAGAGGGCCCGCAGGCCAGCCTGGTAGAGGATGGAGGTGTATTGAGACTGGACGTCCATGGTGAAAAGGAGATGGTTAGGTCCTGGAAACTGTTAAAGTAGTGGAGGGCATCAACAGAGTCGCGGATATAGGTCAGAAGAGACTGGACAAGGAGAGAAAAAATAGGGTCAAAGTAGGAATAAATAAGTTCCATGAGGCAAGAATAAGCTGAAACAATGGGTCTACCAGAGCATTCCTATCTGTGGATCTTGGGAAGGAGGTAGAAGCGGGCTGTATGGGGTAGGAGTACTATGAGGTTGGAGGCCATGAGTGTTGAGTCTGTGCTTTCAAATGTAGTTATGCTGAATAACTGGACACAGACAACAGAATACTTAAACAGGTCTTTAGTAACTGAGGGTCAGGGCTGAACTGAAATACACTTTGCTCCACAGGGTTTATATACCGGTGTGGTCACCACCAGTACTACAATGTACAGGAGCCAACAGAAAGTAGTCCATCACCTTAAGGTATCCTCTTAAGGTGGTACAGGTTACATACACTACAATTCCTCCCCTTTTAGCTTAACAGTGTACACCCCAATTTAAACATAACATGGATAACATATATACAACTTTCATACAAAACTGTTCAAAGAGTCAGTCTCTGAGGAGACCTCCTGATCCGGGCCGGATAACGCCTTTCAGGGGTCTCTGGTTCTCGTTGCTGGGGTGACTCATCCATTTGATCTCTTATGGATTGAACATCATCATGTACGTTCGAGTCTGAGGTAGATGCTACAGGCTCAATAACTTCTTCAACTGGTGTCTCTGCCGTAGACATGGGGTCGACCCTTGTTCTCGATTCCACAAGTTGGTCAGCATGACGTCGTATTACGTTCTCACCAATGTCTACCGTGTACATCAAGGGTCCTTGTCGGGCACGAATTGTTCCGGATTGCCATTTATCATTCCTATAGTCCCTGGCCAACACTGGTTGTCCTATTTTGAAACTCCGAATGGCCTTGTTATTTACGTGCTGGAATTGTTTGTTTTCGACTTCCCTACGCACATTGGGTTTTAACAAATCCAACCGGGACCGCAACCTCCTGTTATAGAACATTATGGCAGGGCTTTGATTTGTCACTGCATGCGTGGCGTTTCGATATGCCATCAGGAAATTGTCCACCTTGTGTTGTAGTGGAATATGGTCTTCGCTCATGGCCTTTATCGCCTTTTTGAACGTTTGTACAAATCTCTCGGCCAACCCATTGGTAGCCAGATGATATGGGGCAGATGTATAGTGTTTCACCCCATTCTTTTTCATGAATTTCTGGAATTCTTCTGACACGAACTGTGGTCCGTTGTCTGAACATATTTGTTCCGGCAACCCATTCCTTGCAAATATGGTTCTTAGAACTGCGATCGTCTTTTCAGAGGTAGTGGTCGACATCTTAATCACTTCTGGCCATTTAGAATGTGCGTCTACCGCTATCAAAAACATGGAATCCATGAATGGACCTGCAAAGTCGATATGCACACGTTGCCATGGGGTTGAAGGCCATTCCCACGGATGTAGCGGTGCAATTGGAGGTGCGTTTTGAGCTTTTTGGCACCCTGAGCAGCTTTTAGTCAAATCCTCTATTTGTTTGTCGATACCTGGCCACCACACATAAGCCCTAGCAAGGCTTTTCATCCTGACTCCCCCCAGATGACCTTCATGCAGTTCCTTCAGAACTCTCTCCCTTAATTTAGGAGGAATAATCACCCTTGTTCCATACATCAATGTTCCTTGACAGACGGACAGCTGTTCTCGTCTGGCTGAGAATGCAGGTAACAGTGGTTCGCCATGTGCTGGCCATCCCTTCACTGTCAATTGGTAGACCCGAGACAGTGTCGGGTCGTTTCGGGTCTCTCTCTCAATACTCGCATTGGTGACTGGTAAGCATTCGATGATGGTCGAGTGAAATATCTCGACAGGGTCAACTGCCGGTGCCTCTTCCGCTGTAGGTAGTGGCAGGCGCGACAGCCCATCAGCATTACCATGTTGCTTTGTACCTTTGAATTCGATATCGTATTGATGTGCCCCTAGGAAAAGGGACCATCTCTGAAGCCTCTGCGCCGTCATAACCGGAACACCCTTCTTAGGGTTAAAAATGGAAACCAATGGCTAGTGATCTGTCAGCAGCGTAAACTTTTGTCCTTGCAGGTAATGGTTAAATTTCTTAACTCCCCACACGAGGCTGAGGGCCTCCCTATCTATCTGAGCATAGTTGCGCTCTGCGGAGATCAATGATCTGGATGCGAACACGACTGGCCTTTCCAAGCCATTTGGCAACTTATGTGAGAGCACTGCCCCAATACCATATGGAGAAGCATCACAAGCTAAACGAATAGGCAGCGTTGGGTTAAAGTGAGCCAACACTTCCTTAGAGGTGATCCGTGCCTTGCTTTTTTGAAAAGCCCGCTTACAGTCCTTGCTCCACTTCCATGGTAGTCCCATTTGCAAAAGAGTGTTCAGCGGGTGTAACACCGTGGATAAATTTGGAAGAAACTTGTGGTAATAGTTAATCAACCCAAGGAACGACCTCAACTGGGATACATTTTCCGGAGCGGGAGCTTTCACAACAGCTTCGATCTTGTCAGGTGACTTATGAAGCCCCTCCTGGTCAATGACGTGGCCGCAGTACGAGATTCGCTTCTGAAAGAACTCACATTTCTGGCGATTAACTCTGAGTCCATATTCTTTCAATCTGGTGAGCACCTGCTCCAAATTCGCGAGGTGTTCCTTATCATCATCTCCTGTAATCAGATTGTCGTCCAGGTAGCATTGTGTGCCTGGAATTCCCTGCAATACCTGCTCCATGGCCCTTTGCCAAATCGCTGGAGCCGATGCCACTCCAAAAACCAGTCTATTATACCGATATAAGCCCTTATGTGTGTTGATCGTGAGATACTGGCGTGACGCTTCATCAACTTCCATCTGTAGGTACGCCTGCACCAGGTCTATCTTGGTGAAGTGTTTCCCGCCAGACAGCGAAGCGAAGATATCCTCAATCCGCGGAAGCGGATATTGCACCGTGTGAAGAACCGGATTAACAGTGATCTTGAAATCGCCACAGATGCGAACCTTCCCAGGTTCCCCCGGCTTGTTGCTCAACGAACGCTTCATGACGGGAACAATGGGTGTGGCCCATTCGCTCCAGTCCACCTTTGACAGTACTCCTGAATGTTCTAGCCCTTCCAGCTCTGCTTCCACAGCAGGTCGTATCGCATAAGGTACCGATCTGGCTTTGAAAAATTTTGGGTTTGCATGTTCTTCAACCTTGATGTTTGCCGTAATTCCTTTCAGTGTTCCCAGTCCCTGTTGGAACACCTTCTTAGCATCGTCCAATATTTTGGACAGTCGTTTAGGTTTGACGTCGTCCTCTTTACAGGAATCTACAGTTAGTGCTTGTAAGGAATGCCAGTCCACATTTATTCTCCGGATCCACTCCCGTCCCAGTAGTGGCGGACCTCCCTCAGGTAACACATACAAGTCCATTTCCTGACTTTCTTTACCATTGTAGGCCACCTTTACCTTTATTTTTCCGATGGGGTATGCTCTTTGCCCCGTGTATGTTTTCAATACAATCTCCGTATCCCTCAGGGGAATGTGTGAGAATAACCTTTTGTAATCTTGCTTATTCATGACCGTCAATGCCGATCCAGTGTCCAATTCCATCTTCACTTGGACTCCGGCTATCCGAAGCATGACCCAGATAGTTTGGTGGTCTGCTGTGTTACCCACATTATGTATTCTTAGACAACCCAGTTCCTTGCTGCTGTAGTCTGAATCCGTCTTCTGTTCATCCGAACTGTTCTCTGTCACCTTGTGTACTTTTTTGTACTTCTCCTGCGGCGACTTTTTGCTGCTGGTCTTCTTTCCTGACCAGCATACTCTCGCTATGTGACCAAGTTTGCCACATTTCCTGCATTCTTTATCGTTGAACCAGCACTGGTTCTGGTCATGCGTTGTCCTTCCGCAACGATAGCACTTTACTGCGCCCATTGCCATTTCATTGGTGCTGAATCCCAATGGCCTTTGCTGCATTTCTGCAGTGCCTCGTGCTGCTGCCTCGTGCGATGCTGCAATGCTTAAAGCTTTGTCCAGTGTAAGATCCTTTTCCTCTAGCAGTCGCTCTGGGTTCCTTCCTTTAGTAGCCCACACACAAACTTATCTCTCAGAGCGTCTGCTAGTCCTGTACCGAACTGACAGTACAGGTAGACTACCCTTTATCCGGACTTCCGAAAACCGAAACCCTCTAAAAACCGAAGGTTTTTTCGTTCAGCGTAAGTCGTGCGTACGACTTACGCTGAACGAAAAAACCTTCGGTTTTTAGAGGGTTCCGGTTGCGGAAGTTCGGATAAAGGGTAAGTCATGCGCACGACCCCCCGCCGACCCCCCCCGCGGACCCCGCCGGCCCCGACAAACGCCGACCCCGCCAGCCCCGACAACCGCCGACCCCGCCAACCCCGACAACCGCCGACCCCGCCAGCCCCGACAACCGCGGACCCCGCCGGCCCCGACAACCGCCGACCCCGCCAGCCCCGACAACCGCCGACCCCCCCGCGGACCCCGTCGGCCCCGACAACTGCCGACCCCGCCAGCCCCGACAACCGCCGACCCCCCCACGGACCCCGCCGGCCCCGACAACCGCCGACCCCCCCCCCGCGTACCCCGCCGGCCCCGACCCCCGCCGACCCCGACTGACTTACGCTGAGCGTCAGCGTAAGTCGTGCGCACGACCCCCCGCCGACCCCCCCCGCGGACCCCCGCCGACCCACCTTCCGAAATCCGAAATTCTCCTTTATCCGAAACTCGGCTGGTCCCGAGGTTTTCGGATAAAGGATAGTCTACCTGTACTTTGATAATTTGCGCAGTTCGATTAAGAATTCAGCATCGCTTTCCTCTTTAAGCTGAATTCTTTTGTAAAATTTAAATCGTTCCGCTATCAGCAGCGGCGTGGGGTTTAAATGCTCTTGCAGGATAGTAACAACCTCCGCGAAACTCTTTCCTACCGGTTTATCTGGTGTTACAAGGTGCCTTAATAACCCGTACGTCTTCGCACCCATCGAGTTTAATAGGGTTAGTGCTTTCTTATCCACCGGTACCTCATTCGCTGTACAGTAAACTTCAACGCGTTCCACATAAGTGGCCCAATCTTCCACATTGCTATCAAAAGCAGTGATGTTACCCGTTTTTGGCATCCTTGTTGAGTTTCCTTTATTTTATTTTATTTTTCAAAATGGCGGCTTCCCGCGCTTGGCGGCTTTTCCCGCGCTTGTCTTCTTCCCCCGCCGACTAAAATGGTGATTACCGAGCTGTTGCCGTTCTCGCCTCCCAGCAGTCCTTTATTTCCCCCGACGCTGCTGCTCTTGTTCCCCGCCGCTCCCACGGTCCTCATGGACATCAACGCTTTTCTGGCTGCTGCGTGTCTCTGCCCCGATTGCAGTCCGGCCCCTGACACCGGCTGCGGTCGTGTTCTCCGCCCTTTTCTTCGTTTTCCCTCCCCTTCTCCCACTGACAACTCGGCCGACTTCCCCTCCGTGCCGCTCGATCGGGCTTACCCGGCGCTGTCGTAGAAGGGATGATCGCTGCCTGTTGCTGATGGTGGACTTCGTGGCCAGCAAACCAACCCGGGTTCCCGATGGCCTCCGTGCGATGCAGTGCTCAGCAGGATGTTGAGGGCGGATGCCCCTTTTCGACGCCCGCTCTGAGGACAAAGCTTCCTTGGATGCAAAACTGCCGCTAGGTACGATCAGACTCGTCGCCACTGTTGAGTCTGTGCTTTCAAATGTAGTTATGCTGAATAACTGGACACAGACAACAGAATACTTAAACAGGTCTTTAGTAACTGAGGGTCAGGGCTGAACTGAAATACACTTTGCTCCACAGGGTTTATATACCGGTGTGGTCACCACCAGTACTACAATGTACAGGAGCCAACAGAAAGTAGTCCCTCACCTTAAGGTATCCTCTTAAGGTGGTACAGGTTTCATACACTACAATGAGGGGAAAATCTCCAGCAGAGATGAGGTCAGTGACTGTCTGGGAACCGATGGTTTGATGTTCAGTGGTAGGGTCATGGTCAGGGGGAGGTAGGAGGAGGTGTCAGAGAGTTGGCATTCAGCCTCCGCAAGGTAGAGGTCTGTTCGCCAAACAACAACAGCGCCTTGTCAACAGGTTTAATGATAATAGGGTTGACCTGAGAGAACAAAGTGCTGCAAGCTCAGAGGGAGGTAGGTTAGAGTGAGTGAGGGAAGTAGAGAAATTGAGACAGCCAATGTCACGCCAGCAGTTCCTAATGAAAAGGTCTAGAGAAGGTTAGAGGCCAGAGGAGGGGTCTAGGAGGAATGAGAATTCTGAAGATGGGAGAAAGCAGGAGGGGCGGAGAGACTCCTGACCAAAGAAGTGGGTGTGGAGGCGAAGGCGACGGTAGAAGAGCTCAGCATCATGCCAATTCATTGAGGTAGGGGTGTAAGGGAATGAAGCTGAGGCCTTTGTTGAGGACTGATCATGTGGGGTCAGAGAGGGTAAGGTCAGAGGGGATATTGAAAACATGACAAGGGGTGAGATTGGAAGGAGGGATGCGATCAGAGGAAAGTGAAAAAGGATCCGGAGGGGTTTGGGGATCCAAGAGTTGTTTAAGCTTGTGGTCCTTGACATCGGAAAGAAAGAAAAACATTTTTTGGTAAAGCACCGGATGAGGTGAAGGGTGAAATGGAACTGCAGACCAGGACAACTCTGAAAGAGGGTGAGTCGGTGCTGCTGAAGAGAGGTCGAGAGCCCTCGTGCTGGCACATGGCGTTGAGTGTGGTTCTCAGGCGGTGGCGAGAGCAATGGTTGAAGGAACACTGAATATCATGGAGATATCTGTAATCATGAGTCACTGCTTAGTTTTGCCAAACAGGCAGCATTACCTCTGACTACCATGGTATAATTGATTATATACTACAGACATGCAATTGACCACAGCAATGAACTCACAGTATAAATGAACATTTGATTCTAAATATTATCACTATGCTTATAAGCACTTTTACTAGAGTCCTATTTGAGCATTTAAATTATTTTGAGCATTTGAATAATGTTCTTACCAATATAAAAAAAAATGACAATGAATTAAAGAGATTTTAAAACATTTTGAAAACACAAATTGAGGTCTCAAACTTTGCCATTTCCTCTATGTTTTTGTCACTGTCGGTCAGTCAGACTCACCATAAGCCACTTATTTTTTGTGAAACTATATGATTATACTTGCTTATGGTATACTTGCTTAAATATGGTAATCAATGTCAGACAGTGCAGAGAAGTGTTCAAATCACTGCAGTGTATAATTAAAGAGTTTTTTCTGTTCATTTGATTTTAATTTGTATAATTTTCTTCTGCCAGCATGCTGTTAAAAAGTTTGATTTTTGACTGCATTCTCCATTTACGGCCTGCTGCCAATAAATAGCAATAATTGCTTATTTTCAAGCTTCGGTGCTTGCAAATTTATGAATACTGTACTTCAAATATGAGCTACATATATTTACATATTATACATAATTATGACTTTATTATCAAGGTTCAAAGAACTCTATTAATGTTTCATTTAATTTCTCTTTTCTCATCTGCTGCTGCAATGATAGTCTACGAAGGTCTAGGGAGAGCTTTATCCTTAATAAATAATTACAGAACTCTTTAATGCATTTTTTAGAGCTGCAATCAGCTTTTATCATGGTTTGGTGCTTGTCTGATTAGTTTAATCTAAAATATCATGTTTCGACATTTATAGCCACAATTCTCAAGTGACCTGCAAGTAAAATGTAACTTTATCGGTAGAGGAATAATGACTGTAAACGCAAAGGCATTAAGGAACAGAGATTACACAGCATGGTGCATAATAATGAAGTTCAAATAGCTTGGAAGTGTCAGAAATTAAAGCTATTATTTTTCAATACTGTTTCATAAAGCTGTCATGGTGTTTGTTGCATAAATTGCATATTTGTGAAGCCGTGCCTCTGAAAATTTGTTAAAGTATAGCAGTTTTGCATTAGAAATTTTCTGGCTTGCATTTATGTCCTTGAACAATATCTTGCACACATCACAAATGTAGCTGTACAGTCATCAATTTCATAGATTTATTTAATTGTTTGATTTACTCTTTACATTGACAGGAAGAAGTAGTTGATAATGAATATCTGTTACTGGAATTGTTAGATATAACTAGGAGATTAGCAATAACTGATAAAGACTGAAGTGCTGCAAAGATGGAATGGGCCAACTTTGAAACATTAATACCATTCTCCCAGTTTCTCCGCCTCCGCCGTATCTGCTCCGACGATGCCACCTTCCACACCAGTGCTTCAGACATGTCTTCCTTTTTCCGCAACCGAGCATTCCCCTCCACCGTGGTGGACACTGCCCTCGACCGTGTCAGTTCTATCTCCCGCACCTCTGCCCTCACCCCTGCCCCTCCCTCCCGGAACCACGATAGGGTTCCCCTTGTCCTCACCTTTCACCCCACCAGCCTCCACATTCAACGGATCATCCTCCGGCATTTCCGCTACCTCCAAAGTGATCCCACCACCAAACGTATCTTCCCCTCCCCTCCCCTTTCAGCATTCCGCAGGGACCGCTCTCTCCGAGACACCCTAGTCCACTCCTCTATCACCCCAAACAGCCCTTCCCCTTCGCCTGGCACCTTCCCGTGCAAGCGGAGGAGGTGTAACACCTGCCCCTATACCTCCCCCCTCCCCACTGTCCAGGGCCCCAAACACCCCTTCCAGGTGAAACAGCGATTTACTTGTACTTCTCGCAATCTAGTATACTGTATTCGCTGCTCACGATGCGGTCTCCTCTACATTGGGGAGACCAAACGCAGATTGGGTGACCGCTTTGCGGAACACCTCCGTTCAGTCCGTAAGGGTGACCCCGAGCTTCCGGTCGCCTGTCATTTCAATTCACCGCTCCATTCCCACTCGGACCTCACCGTCCTTGGCCTCTTGTACTGTTCCACGGAAGCTCAACGTAAACTCGAGGAACAGCACCTCATCTTCCGATTAGGCACTCTGCAGCCTTCCGGTCTCAATATCGAGCTCAACAATTTCAGATCATAACCTCGGCCCCTATTTCATTTTTACTTATATTTTTCCACTCCTTTCCTCCCCCCCCCCTTTCCTTTTGTTTCTCTCTCACACCTGGCAGCTATCTTTTGCCCTGCCAGTACACTTTACACCTAATCCCAGCCTATTACCATCTCGTCTAGCTTCTAATCTCTTTTACTTCTTTTGGTTCTTTTATTCTTTTGTCCGATCGCAGCCCTGCCTTCGATCTAGTTCCTTTTCTCTCCAGTTTTGAAGAAGGGTCAAACCCGAAACGTCAACTCAAATTTCTCTCCACGGATGTTGCCTGACCTGCTGAGTTTTTCCAGCATTTTCTGTTGTTATTTTGAAACATTAAGATTACTTTCGCAAATATCCAAATTTAGTCACTTTGGGTTCTGATGCTGTTATCCTTTTCCAGCATTTCTTATTTTTATTTACGTAATTCAAATTTTAAATAATTTTATTTCTCCCATCCATCTAGTCCTCCTTGTGTCATGTTCAAGAGGTTAGGTGTATAACCAGCTCTGAATTCTGCATTTGAGTTGGCTGCTATGAAATGCAAAAGACCAGCCTGGGGTGACTACTGGTATCTGATATTTCCTCCATGTTTATGTGAAAACAATCTGGTTTCTACCTGGAAGCTCCTCCTCCTCCTCCAGGATGAGATTGCAAACTCATTCGAGGAATCATAAATGGGAGCCTGCATCCTACCATTGTCTGGTTGTCCTTTGCATGAACATGACATTTTACATACAGAGAGGTAGAAAATGGTTATTTTCATTTGTTCAACACTGTTCTCAATGTTTTGTCATTCCCGTCATAGCACATAGTGAGCAAGTAACCATCATCAAGCTTTGCAGGAGCTGTTCTGGCAAAGTTTGATTGCTGGTTTCTAAGACAGCCCACCAACTACACAGAATTACATAGAATGTACAGCACAGAAACAGGCCAGTGTTTATGGTCCACACGAGCCTCCTCCCAACCCTCTATAACTATAAATTGGAAACTTACTTTCTTTTTTATTTCTGCCTCTCCTGACTGTGAAAAGAATCATCAGAACTGTTAAATTAAGCGGACCAACCAGGAGGCTAGACTGATCCTCTAACCATAGTGAATCCAAGAAGAAGAAAGGGTAAAGCTCACACTTTGCAGTATGGGTGGAACGCAGTTAATGTCACTTACATTGGCCCGGATTTTGCGGTCGGTCTTGCGGTGTACTCTCAGGATTTCCAGAACTTGCAGTCTGTCAATGTATGCGTTGACAGGCCATCCGCACGGGCCACAAAAAAACAATTGTTGGCGCAGAGTTGGGTTATTTGTCCACTGACTGGCCAACAATTGCGGAAATGTTACTGTTAATGCAAACAGGCGCAGGGCCTGTTTGCATCAGGGTAAGGGGATAACTAAGGCATTAATTAAACATTTTCAGATTGTAAGTTATACACATACACTGTATCAATTGAGTTTCTACAAATATTGGTCCGGATTACAGTTTTAATGATGTCTAAAATTATCAAAAAATTAAATTTTTCATGAGGTTGGTCGAATGAAGGTAAGTACGAATAAAATTCCAATTCTGTAAATTGTAATTAGGTTAGATTTCGGGATTCCATTACATCTCATTATGGGATTCCCTTCGGAAATGATTAAAATGAAATTCTGCTTTGTGATTGGAGGACCAGGCCCACGTGATTCCCGGTACGCTTCCGCACCACCTGTGTACCTGTGATCCATGGGCCATTATGTTGCCCTCCGCCTCGCAGCTTCAGACCACAAGTTTTCGCAGCCTCGCCACCAGCAAGTAGGTTCGTAATTCTTTTGTGGGTCAGAGGCGTACTCCGGAGGTATGCCTCCGACCGCAATTTTTGGCCCATTGTGTCGCAGTCACATGCTCGCACAAACTGCAAACAGGGCTAACAACGTCTGGGTTCATCTAGCAAACCTATTTTATCTAGGTTGTTAGGGTACTTGAATTTTGAATCAGTCCGTAAGGCCACATTAAAGCCTTCTCAGCTCAACGACCAGAGATTAGATAGAGGGATATACGTCACAAAGTATAACTCCTGACTGTTAAAAAGCAAGAAGTAATAAGTTATTTTAAAAAGTGATTAGGTACATAGTCAGTACCAGTACACAAATCAGGCACTCCTCTCCCAATAGACTGCCAGGATTTGGACCCTCTCCCCAGAGAAGGCTGCCAACTGACAGAGTAAAATGAAATAAAATGCAAATTGATCATATTTGCAAACAGTACAAACTGGAAGGAGCAGTGGAATCAGAGAAATGACCTGGACAATATATGTCAGTGAAAGAAACAAAATAAAGAACTTGCACTAATATAGTACAGGAATCCCGCCCCACCGCGGTTTTGCCATACGCGGATTTCAAGTATACACGGTTTCCTCTCTGCAACAACTTTTGCCAACCGCGGCAGTGAATTTTGCGTATACACGTTTTTAAATTTAGGATTAAGGTAAATAACATGAATTTATTGCTTTTATATTCCTTTTGTTGTGTTATTTGAACATTTAGACTGTATTTGCCAACCGCAGTTTTACTAACCACGGGGGTTTTCAGGGACGTATCCCCGCGGTTGGGGAGGGATTACTGTACGTTCTTTCTTTTCTTTCACTTACTTATTTTGTCCAGTGCATTCCGTAATTTCTGAGCTGCTTCCTCTGATTCCACTGCTCCGCCTAGATTGTGTTGTTGGGTGCATCAATAGTCGATGAAATTTAATATAGACAAATGTAAAGTACTGTATGTAGGAAGAAAAATGGGGAACACATATACTCCATAAATGGTGTTGAAATAGCTAAGTATGAAGTGGAAAATGATCTAGGAGTCTAAGTAGATGTGATGTTGAACATGTCCAACCAATGTAGAGCAGCAGTCAACAAAGCCAATAAAATGGTGAACTACATAGTCAAAACAGTAGAATACATGTCAGAGGAAGTCATGATAAAACTGCACAATGACCTTGTCAAACCACACCATAAGTACTGTGCCAAGTTCTGGTCACCGAGACATAAGGAAGAATTTCATTCCCCGCTGGCACTGCAAACAAGGCTGATCCTCAGGCCCCGAATTTGCCAGCGCTCAGGGGTCGGGTTTGGAGGCGGGTCCACTGTCAAAATAGCAAAGATTGACAGCAGGTAGGAAACCCGCTGTCAACCCATCTCTATGCGAGTCTCCCAGGTGTCGGGTCTTCAGGGTAATTCCTCATGGATGAGTTGAGATGGCCTTTCTCATCCACATTTATCATGTGTTCTAGTTAAACATTGAGAAATTCCCTTTTTAATAAGCACTTACTAGATATAGACAGCTACCCAGCACCTGACATGATGGGAGGAAAATGGTAAGCTGTGCACACAGATGGAGATGCTGTCTGTTTTCAGATTGGCACTTGCGTTGGTTTCGGAACATAGATTGGTGCCTCGTCCTTAAGATTTCCTGTGCCCAGGTGAGCTAATTTTAAATTACAAGGAGCTACCACCAGCTCAAGACTCGAGTCTAAGTGAATCGCTGCTATCCCTGATGAACTAACATCAGTCAAAAGAATCTAGGTCAAATACATTACTCTTGTATAATGTATTCAAATCAGTGATAAAAACCACAATGCGCTGTACAGCAGACCCTATTTTGGGGGAAGATAAACTCTGGGTTGTTTTGCGAGGCAGGACTCCTGTATTGAGCCCTGCTAGATGGGAATGTAGGTTGCTTATAATGTTAAGGCCCAAACTCCAATCCACATTCATGCCTAGAGAGGCTCCATGCTTGGAGTGGAGCCTCACAAAATGACTCCCATATCTGATTTCAGAGTAGATCCCCGAATGTCCTGCAGTGCTACAGGCAGCAGAAGAAGAGCTGAATCGTACAACTCACAAAATCCAAATGGTCAAGGAGTGGCAGGTGTTTTTTTCGCATTTTCATGTATAATGGATTATAAAGGGTTAGCTTTGTGTTCATGATTAACAGACTTATTCCCCGGGTTCAAACTGAGCAACAGATGAGCCTAATATTTATTTACAGTGGCGCATGGTAATCTTTTGGTAATTTCCCTAAACACTGCATAGTATCCTGCTTAACAGTTACAAAAACTTAATCTGGCATAAATCTCAGTGCCTGACTTTCCAGATCTCTTGTAACACATCCAATGAACACAGTCACGAAGCTCAGACCTCCACACAGTGACCGAACTCAGGGAACAATTTACTATATCCATTTGCTTCCCAGTAAGTGGTGTGAGGATAGCAATCTCAGCCAGGGATCTTTTCAACGCATCAACACCCACAACCACTGTTAGCTTGCCCTACTCAGATTATAATTCCCACATTCTCTTGCGAGTGTCATCACATCATAATACTGAAATGTGTACAGCAGATTTTCTGGGCAAAGTTATGTCCATGTAGCTCCTTATATGCTGAAGACAAATAGCAAATGATATGCACACCCACACAATCTCTCACTCTCTCCCAACCACTGATTGCCAATACATTTAAAGAGCGAGCAACAGCAACAACTTGCATTTATATAGCGCCTTTAACATTGTAAAATGTCCCAAGGTGCTTCATGGGAGCATAATCAGACAAAAATTGACACCGAGTGAAATTGGGGCGATATTAGGACAGCTGACTAAAAGCTTGATCAAAGAGGTAGGATTTAAGAAGCCTCTTAAAGGAAGACAGAGAGGTGTAGCAATGCAAAAGTTTAGGTAGGGAATTCCAGAGCTTAACACCTAGACGGCTGAAGGCACAGCCGCCAATGGTGGGGCGAAGGAAGCGGGGGATGCAGAAAAGGTCGGAGTTGGAGGAATGCAGAGTTCTCAAAGGGATGTAGGGCTGAATTTAGGGTGTAGAGATATGGACCGGCGAGGCTGTGAAGGGATTTGAACATGAGGATGACAATTTTAATATAGAAGCATTGGTGAACTGGGAGCCAATGTAGGTCAGCGAACATAGGAGTGATGGATCAATGGGACTTGGTGCAATTTAGGATGCGGGCAGCAGAGTTTTGGATGAGCTGAAGTTTATAGAGGGTGGAAGATGGGAGGCTGACCAGAAGAGCCTTGTACTAGTCGAGTCAGGAGGTGGTAAAGGCATGGATGTGGGTTTCGGCAGCAGATAAGCTGAAACGGGCGGAGACGGGCAAAGTTACGGAGGTGGAAGTAGGCGCTCTTTGTGATGGAGATAATATGGGGTCGGAATCTCAACTTGCCATTCCTGCTCCTCCTGACCACACAAAAACAAGGACGGACTTACCTTTGCACTCTTCTTCAGTCGGGCCACCAGCTGACACTGGTGCAGGCCAAAATGGCATTGAGGTCCTATTAATGTCATAGGACCCTGATTTAAATATCTAAGTGAGCTGTTCCCCTTCTTCAGGCAGCCTTCCAGCCACCTATTTGGAGGACCCTAGAAAAATGGTGATAGCCACAGTGATGGTGGCAACAGGGCGGTATGTTTTTCGAGGCCCAACGGCCCACTTCTGCCATGTGGAAGGCCTAAAAATTCAACACAAACTTTATTTTTTTATTTGAAATTGTGTTAATCTTGGTTAATTAAAGAAAAACATTTTGACCATTTGTATCTTAAGAGAAAGTCTGCCAGTCTTAAATGTTCAAAAGTGATGTTATTTAATAGTAATCTGCTCTTCTTAACTTTACTGTAGATGAGATTTTTCCAACAGTTGTTGCTGGAAAAGGTTGTTCTACTGACAACTTTATCCACAGCACGAGGTAACCATTCTAGTTTTCAATTACCAAGTACTATTAGCAGGCAGCCACAGAAAAGGCTCAATTAACAAGAGAGCAACAGCAAGGTCACTTATGACCCATCACTGCATTTTCCATTCTTCATGAAAATGCTTCTGACTTAACAACATATGAAACTAAGAAGGCAGCATCAAGAAAAGCTAGCCAGCTTATCCAGTTTGAATTGCCATCTAGATCCTGTTGAGGAAAATATCTCTCCATTCTTTATCTTTTACTCCAAACTGTTCCCTGCTGCATCAGAATTAATCCAATCTCCTTTTGAATTGTTCAACTGAGTCAGTATGCACAGTATGCCTTTCCTTCAAATATCTGGCCTTGCCATATAATTTGTTAGATACTCTACTTTTAATACTTTCACCAAGATCATTTCAGTTTGTAGCAATAAAATAAGCTCTTCTTATTCCCAAGATGATAATTAAATGTGGCTCCTTGAACTCCTGGAGTCATGATCACAGCTTGGAGTCCTGTCCTTGGCAGGATAATACCAGCTGTGTGGCAGAACTCTTGGCAAGAACAAAGCAAAAGCTGAAAGAAAATTGAGTCACCTGAGCTTTGCAATTCAATTCAGTGTTCAGTCCTATTAGTTATTGTTGAACTAATAGTTGCATCTAACAGTTCAAGTAACAGGCATTTATTATCTATACAGCCTCCTCAATTCACTAATGTAAGACTAAATCAAACATTACATAATTGAAGAGTACAACTTTACAGCTACATTTCACATGAAATAATATTCAGGAGCATAAAACTAGGAAGAAGAAAGACTTGCATTTAGATAGCACCTTTCACGACCTCAGGATGTCCCAAAAGCACTTTACAGCCAATGAAATACTTCTGAAGTGTAATCACTGTTGAAATGTAGGAGACGCAGCAGCCAATTGCACGCAGCAAGCTCCCACAAACAGCAATATGATAATAGCCGGATAATCTGTTTTTATTATGATGATTGAGGGCTAAATATTGGCCAAGACACCAGGGATAACTCCCCTGCTCTTCTTCGAAACGGTGCCCTGGGATCTTTTACGTCTACCTGAGAGAGCAACCAGGGCCTTGGTTTAATGTCTCATCCAAAAAACGGTATCTCCAACAGTGCAGCACTCCCTCAGTACTGCAGGGGAATGTCAACCTAGATTTTTGTGTTCAAGTCTCTGGAGCGGGACTTGAACCCAATGCTACCCATTGAGCCACAGCTGGCACTGTGTCAAAAACCGTTGCAGCAAAAATACTGTAATTTAAAAAGACCTATCAAAGTCTTTGCTTCACAACTATGCAATACATCCAGAGATAATGAATCCTTTAATATGCTTAGCCCACAGATATCCTGAACAGAACAGAACACCAGCAATGGCCAAGTCAATTGCTCAACTGACATTTGTGCATTTAAAGTTCTGGCAAGTAGAACTTTAACTTTCAGCAGTGGATTTTCTAAAATCCTTCCCTCAGGAGCATAGGGCTCCAGCTGCACATTACAAAACACTTTAGTGATTTAGAAAATGAATGGAGAGTGACTTGACTTGGCTTCATGTCGACTGTGCCAAAGACTGATGCTGCTGTAGTTTTGTCATGTGGAACAACCTGAGAATGCCACGAATTATGGCACAACATGAACAACAACTTTTCTGGGTTTTAATTAGGATTACAAAAATAATTATTTTGCAAGCAGATGCCACATTAGTAACTGAATATGGGATTAGCTGAGATATAGGCATAATAGTTAAATACACTAGGGGTTAAATTCCAGATCACCCATTTTTAGTTGGGGAGGAAGAGTCTCGGGAGTAGGCAGCATAAGGTAAGTGCTCCAAGTTTGGGATGCTGTTAGATCGGGGAGGGATCGAGGTGGTCGGACTTGGGATTGTGGGCCTCAGAATTGGGATCAAACACTCGGGTCATTTCAGGCATGTTTCTCCTAGTTAAGTGGTATATATCATGCATTATTAACCTACATCATTAATGACCTACATCAGCACATGGGGATTATTGTATAATTTTACTATAATTATTGATATTGGTGAATTTGAATATTGTAAACAGCTGATGTGACATTCTATTAGTGAAGTATAAGAGTAGATGGACTTGCTGCTAAACATCTCTGACACCGTTTGTGCATCATTGTGATTGTAATAGTGGTTGACAGGCAGTCCAATATTTCACTTGTATGGATGATGTTCAGTAGTGTTCATAATAAGCAAAGCTGCTTTGCCACCTTTGCATATTTTGAAAATAAGCTGATTTCCTGTGGCATCACTCAGTTGAAGGATGTGCTGTTTTATAAGGGGAAGATATTATACACCTGAAATAAAGAATAGATTTGCCTTCCAAAGTTAGGCTTTATTAACTTTAAAATCGGCAGCATATCTTTCTACATCCAGTCCCAACTAAAGCTAGAAAAGGACTGAATTTAAGGTAGCCACAACACATCATGTGATCATCAACTACCAATGAGATTACAACACATATCCCAAGGCAGTTAACAAACAACGAATCACAATACTTTTACTAATCAAGGAATAATCACCACAACACCATAATGCATTATTTTGCTGCTAAAATGGAGTTGGTTGTAATAGTTTTGTTCCTGTAAGGTCATAGGCCTAGAAATTTGGCTGCACGTGCCTGTTTTTTGGGCACTAAATGGCCATATAAGCCTCCAATATGGCAGGCAGGATGCGCAAGTTCATTATGAACCAGAAGTCATATTGGTAAAGACCAGAAAATCGGCGTGCAGTGCCCAAAACCTGAAACAGGCATTAGGCCATTTGCACGTCCAAATAAAGGGCCTAATACATAGAAACATAGAAACATAGAAGATAGGAGCAGGAGTAGGCCATTCGGCCCTTCGAGGCTGCTCCGCCATTCAATGTGATCATGGCTGATCATCCAAATTCAGTACCCTGTCCCTGCCTTTTCCCCATATCCCTTGATCCCTTCAGCCTCAAGAAACATATCCAACTCTTTCTTGAATATATTTAATGAACTGGCCTCCACTGCCCTCTGTGGCAGAGAATTCCACAGGTTCACCACTCTCTGGGTGAAGAAATTCCTCCTCATTTCAGTCCTAAATGGCTTACCCCTTATCCTTAGACTATGACCCCTGGTTCTGGACTCCCTGGCCATCAGAAACATCCTTCCTGCATCTAGTCTGTCCAGACCTGACAGAATTTTATAGGTTTCGATGAGATCCCCTCTCAATCTTCTAAACTCCAGTGAGCATAAGCCCAATCGACACAATCTCTCCTCATACGTCATTCCTGCCATCCCAGGTATCAGCCTGGTGAATCTTCGCTGCACTCCCTCCATGGCAAGAACGTCCTTCCTCAGGTAAGGTGACCAAAACTGCACACAATACTCAAGGTGCGGTCTCACCAAGGCCCTGTACAACTGTAGCAAGACATCCTTGTTCCTGTACTCGAACCCTCTTGCTACGAAGGCCAACATACCATTTGCCTTCTTAACCGCCTGCTGCACCTGCATGCTTACCTTCAGCGACTGGTGCACAAGGACACCCAGGTCTCTTTGCACTTCCCCTTCTCCCAATCTATTGCCATTCAAATAATAATCTGCCTTCCTGTTTTTGACACCAAAGTGGATAACCTCACATTTATCCACATTATAGTGCATTTGCCATGTTTCTGCCCAATCACCCAACCTGTCCAAATCGTACTGGAGTTTCCCGACATCGCCCTTGCAGCTTACCCTCCCGCCCAGCTTTGTGTCCTCTGCAAATTTGGAGATATTACATCCAATTCCCTCGTCCAGATCATTAATATATATTGTGAACAGCTGGGGTCCTAGGACCGATCCTTGCGGTACCCCACTAGTCACTGCCTGCCACTTGGAAAATGACCCGTTTATTCCAACTCTTTGCTTTCTGTCCACCAACCAGTTCTCTATCCAAGTCAATACCTTGCCCCCAATCCCATGTGCCTTAATTTTGCACGCTAATCTCTTGTGTGAGTCCTTACCGAAAGCCTTCTGAAAGTCCAAATACACCACATCCACTGGTTCTCCCTTATCTATTTTACCAGGAACATCCTCAAAAAATTCCAGTAGATTAGTCAAGCATGATTTACCTTTTGTAAATCCATGTTGACTTTGTCCGATCCTGTCACTGCTTTCCAAGTGCTCTGCTATTACATCTTTTATAATAGACTCTAGCATTTTCCCCACTACCGATGTCAGGCTTACCGGTCTATAATTCCCCGCTTTTTCTCTACCACCTTTTTTGAATAGTGGGGTAACATTAGCTACCCTCCAATCCATGGGTACCGTTCCAGAGTCTATCGAGTTCTGGAAGATGATCAGTAATGCATCTACTATCTCTAGGGCCACTTCCTTAAGTACCCTGGGATGTAGACCATCAGGCCCTGGGGATTTATCGGCCTTCAGTCCCATCAATTTTCCTAACACCATTTTCCTACAAATACTGATTTCTTTCAGTTCCTTGCTTTCATCAGACCCTATGTTCCCCGGCATCTCTGGGAGGTTATTTGTGTCCTCCTTTGTGAAGACAGAACCAAAGTATGCATTTAGTTGGTCTGCCATTTCCTTGTTTCCCATTATAAATTCCCCTGATTCTGACTGTAAGGGACCTACGCTTGACTTCACTAATCTTTTTCTCTTCACATATCTATAAAAGCTTTTACAGTCAGTTTTTATGTTCCCTACTAGCTTACTCTTATATTCTATTTTCCCTTTCTTAATTAATCCCTTTGTCCTCCTTTGTTGACTCCTAAACTGCTCCCAATCCTCAGGATTATTGCTTTTTCTGGCCAATTTATATGTCCTCTCCTTGGATCTTATGCTATCCCTAATTTCCCTTGTTAGCCACGGTTGAGTCACCTTTTTTGTTTTATTTTTACGCCAAACTGGGATGAACAAATTCTGTAGCTCATCCATTTGGTCTTTGAATGTTTGCCATTGCCTATCCACCATCAACCCTTTGAGCGCCATTCCCCACTCAATCCTACCCAACTCACTCCTCAGACCATCGTAGTTTCCTTTATTTAAATTGAGGACCCTTGTCTCTGAGTCAACTACTTCATTCTCCATCTTAATGAAGAATTCGATCATATTATGATCGCTCCGACCCAAGGGGCCTCGTACAACATGATTGCTAATTAATCCTTTCTCATTGCATAATACCCAGTCTAAGATGACCTGATCTCTGGTTGGTTCCTCGACATATTGGTCCAGGAAACCATCCCGTAAACACTCCAGGAATTCCTCCTCCACAGTATTGTTACTAATTTGGTTGGCCCAATCTATATGTAGATTAAAGTCACCCATGATGATTGCTGTGCCCTTATTGCACACTTCTTTAATTTCCCTTTTAATGCCATCCCCAACCTCCACCTTACTGTTTGGAGGTCTATATACCACTCCCACTAATATTTTTTTCCCCTTAGTATTTCTCAATTCTACCCATACAGATTCCACATCATCAGAGCTAATATCCTTCATTACAATTGTATTAATCCCTACTTTAACCAGTAATGCTACCCCGCCTCCCTTTCCTTTTTGCCTATCTTTCCTGAATATCGAATACCCCTGGATGTTGAGTTCCCAGTCTTGGCCATCCTTGAGCCACGTTTCTGTAATCCCAACCAAATCGTATTCGTTTACCTCTATTTGCGCAGCCAATTCATCCACCTTATTACAAATGCTCCTCGCATTAAGACACAAAGCCTTCAGGCTTGTTTTTTTAATGCTCTTAAACCTATTAGAATTATTATTTACTGTGGCCACGTTTGATTTAAACCGTTGATTTCTCTGACTGCCACTTTTGTTTTTCTCCTTCCTATCTTTTGCTTTTATCCCTGTTTTCCTTTCCTCTGTCTCCCTGCTCAGGTTCCCAACCCCCTGCCATTTTAGTTTAAACCCCTCCGCAAGGATATTTGTCCCGCTCTGGTTCAGGTGCAACCCGTCCGACTTGTACAAGTCCCACCTTTCCCAGAAGCAGGCCCAGTGATCCAGGAAACTAAAGCCCTCCCTCCTGCACCAAATCTTTAGCCACGCATTCATCTGCTCTATCCTCCTATTCCTATACTCACTAGCACGTGGCACCGGGAGTAATCCAGAGATTACAACCTTTGAGGTCCTGCTCTCTAATCTGCTACCTAGCTTGGCTTGAGGCCCCCACTGCAACATTGGTTTGCCCTGAAGCAGCCGGCATCAACAAGGTAAGTTTTTTTTTTAATTAATGGCTACCAACTTACCTAGGAGACTTTTTTTTTTAAATGCTATAAAAATTATTTGTTGCTGTTGTAGCCTTTGGGAAAAAAATATCACAAGAATAAACTGTTCCTGCAGTAATAATCTCTGAACCTATATCACATGAGGCAAAGGTCTTTTGCATTAAACAAAATCCCAGAAGGCTTTTGTGTGTTTGTACTCTTTTAGAATCATTCTCCAAATTTAGACTTTATTATGATATGAGTTAATCAGAGGATGCCATAACGTATATAGATGGACTGGACTGAGCTGTTGGGTTGGGTAAGAGTAGGAAAGGAGGAGCAGGGTTGTGTATCTCTTTGTGGAGCCAGTGATTAGGATCCTTGGCCTAGAAATTCATTATAGCCACTTTTGGGGCGGTAAAGTCGGGCGGCCGCTAAAGTTTGCGCCCGGCGCAAAGTCGAGGCCACTTCGCCGATATTCAGTTGCATCGCCCTAAGAGGTTGCTGCTGCGCTAAAACAGGCGATGCACGACTATCATTAGGCGCTAAGCCGGCAGCCCGGGGCGCTAACACCAGAAGTTGGGCGCAGGGCAGGTGCGGCGAGCTGCTGATTGCCGGCAGACACTCTGGCTCCGGAGAGCTCTTAAAGGGGGAGGGTGGATTTGTTTTTTTGACAGGCCGAGACAAGTGTATTTGTGTTTTTGGGGAGGGCTTCTCTCCATCACTTTGTTGTTGTTGTTGTTCATCCTCCTCCTCCTCCTCCTCCTCCTCCCAAAGACGGAGTGTTGCAAAACGGCTGCCTTTTCTACTGCAGGAGTGCCCTTTAATTTGCGCTCCCCGCGGCCCGCCTCGGCTGTGTACCATTCCACTTCACAGTCGTTCGGCCCGCCAGGCGCACAATGGGGCAGCGCGAGTGAAGTTCCGGTTCCGGGCGCACAAAGGGCGTTGCACGACGAAATGACGTCATGATCTGTGCGCGCAGATGAGCGCGCGCAATGACTTTGCGCCGGCGCTAAATGTCTACTGAAGTTGGGGCGAGGCACAGATCGCGCTGCGCCCGGGCGCTACGCGCCTAGCGCTCGAGATCTACTCCTCCAAAGGCGCTAACGGCTGGCGCAGCCAACTGAATTTCTAGGCCCTTATCCCTTAATTGCTTGCTGATAAGATTGCATGACAACAGTAGTAAAGAAAGGGAGAACCGTGGCACTGGAATGTCTCCAGATTCAACTGAAGGAAGCACATGATCCTTTGTTTTTTTCCATATCTGCTCTCAGTTCTGTCAAATCAGTTGTAGCTGTTCTCATTGGAATAAAAGAAATGTGACAGTGAAAAAGAAAAAAATCTTAAGCATACTGGCCTAGCAATTCATTGACGCCACTTTTGGGGCGCTAAAGTGGGGCGTCCGCTAAAGTTTGCGGCCGCCGCCAAATCTATGCCACTTCTCCGATATTCATTAGCTTCGCCCTACTAGTTCGGGCGAGCGCTAAAACTGCTGCTGGACGCCTCTCTTTGGGCGCTAAGCCGGAGGTGGTGATCGATAGCGCCGAGGCCGGGCGCAGCGCAGGTGCAGCCATCTCGTGATTGACAGCAGACACCCTGGCGCCGGCCAGCTCTTAAGGGGGAAGGGTCGACTGTGTCTGCTGCCACGCCCTGGATAGTGGAGCCCTCCAGCTAGGCCTGAACACTGCTGCTGGACCCAAATAGCGCCTGAAGACATGGAGAAGGCCCGTGAACGTGCGCAGCGCTTCTCAGAGCGTGATCTGAGTGTGCTGCTTGCTGCTGTGGAGAAGAGGCGCCATGTTTTGTACCCGGACAATGGCAAGAAGGCGACGGTCCGCGTCTACAGGAGAGCCTGGCGGCATGTCGCCAGCAAGCTGTCAGCCAACAGCGACGTCCCCAGGACCGGTGCCCAATGCCACAAAAAGTTAAATGACCTCACACGCATTGTCAGGGTGAGTACCCTTTCCAATGACCTCCTCATCCTTGCATGTGCACCTCACATTATGGGCAAAGGGACCTGAAAGCTCTAATGGCCAGCCTTCATCCAGCAGCTATGGGACAGGCATGAGCATCAATTGCACATTCTGCACTTAACACACTGGCCAAGCTATTCCACCATGGGAGGCATTGCACACCAGATCATGGCGACACACTGGCCAGGCTATTCCACCGTGGGAGGCAGTGCACACCAGATCATGGCGACACACTGGCCAGGCTATTCCACCATGGGAGGCAGTGCACACAAGATCACGGCGACACACTGTACTTAGAGGCCGTCCTTTCTCTTGCAGGCCAAGCTGGCGAATAATCGCAAGAGCCGGACTGCGACCGGGGGAGGCCGACCCCATATCCAGCCACTCACCGACCTGCAACATCGCGTGGAGCGCCTCATGGGTGGCCGGGTGATTGGGCCCATTGCATGTGGAGATGCCGACCCTGTTCTGGGCAGCAATGGTAAGGACATCACCTTTTGCACCTCTCTCGTCCCACTTGCGCATCAGATCTACATCCTTTGCCACTGTCCGACCAATGCGCTGAATGCCACCACTCATGCATCCCACACTGATGCCCTCTCCTCACTCTAAAGCTACTCTTGTGCCTTCCTGCTTTCAGATGGTCAAGAGGAGGTCCCTCAACTTGCCAGTGACAGACCCTCCGAGGAGGAGCAGGAGGAGGAGCAAGAGGAAGGCGGCCCATCAGGGGAACCCTCAGCCGCGGCCACCCAGGCCAATGTAGGGGACACGTCTTCCCTGGAGGGCAGCGTGGCGGAAGTGTCGAAGGGGAGGGGAGCTCCTGGGAACTGCGTGCTGCAGAAAGGCGGGAGGGGGGTGGAAGCTCGGCGGCCTTCTCCCCAGAGGGGGGATGCGTCGGAGGGGAGTCCAATTGCTGGGCCCAGCGGCCTCCAGCAACGCAGGAAGGGTCGGCCAGCTCGGCGGCCTTCTCCCCAGAGGGAGAGTCCGGCCTCCAGTCAGGAGATGCTCTTCGCCGAGGAGATGGAACGCCTCGAAGACTTGTCCGCGGACTCGGAGCGCCGGCACACGGAGCTCATGACGGCAGTGGCATGGTTGCCTGAGTCCATCGATTCCCTCTCTCGGAGTGTGGCCGAGTTCGGGCCCTTAGAGGCCACCAGTCGGGCGGAATACCGGGCAGATCTGTCAGCGACTGGCCAGGTGATCAGTGGTGCCGTCCAGTCACTGGCTGCTCTGCTGCGGTCAGTGAACAGGTCAACACGGGCACTCACTGCTGCCACACTCGCTGTGTCAGCCAGGCATCGCCAGGGCACCCGGTGCGCTGCAGCAGCACAGCGGTCTGTCCCTCGGCAGATTGGTGCGCATGCTGCAGTGCTGGCCCGGGCGAGTGCCAGGGTCTCAGGCGACCAGCGAGCGCCTGCCATCCGCCAGCTTGCCGCCATTCCTCCAGCCGCCACTGCCACTCCCCCAGTGGAGCTGCCAGGAGCTGCTGCAGCGACTGATGCTGGCCAGCCACAGCTGCAGCAATCAACAGCCGCCCGCTCGACGGCCAGACCTCGACTAGGCCGACCCCCAAGGGCATCTGCCGTCACGACATGTGCCCCTCAGGAGCCTGCCCCCAGCCTTGCAGCAGCCAATGGCCTTACTTTGAGGCGGAGCAGCAGGGCGGGCAGGGGCCACCCAAAGATGGCCAAGGCATCGCCCTAGCGGGCCAAATAGTCGAATGTGTGGCCATTTGTGTTTGTTTCTTGAGGCCGAGAATTGGATGTTTGTTTTTTGAAGGCCGATGATGTGATGTTTGTTTTTGACGAAGGCCGAGAATGACGGCCATTTTAGTTGCCCTATTTTGTTAATCCTCTCCAGGTTGTGGGAGCGAGTAATGTGTTTGAGTGTTTTTTGGGGGTTTCGTCTGTTTTTGGTATTCATGTGGGAAGGGCCCAGAGTTTGTACAATAAAGCATTTTATTTATTCACATTGTCCATGTTTGATCTTTGAAGTGTTTGTTGCCTTAACCAGCTGAGGGCTTGCGGAGCGGCTGCAATCATGTTCTATCATTGGCACAAGCCATTCCCTGACAGGGGGCCGGGAAGTGACGTTCAATAAGCCGCCGACGGGCGGCCCTTGGACCTTCTGCCTCCCTCCTGGGCTGGTGCTCCTCGTCCTCGTCGTCCTCATGCTCCTCCTGCTCCTCCTCCTGAGGTGGTGGTCCAACGTGAGGTGGCAGTGCCTGAGTCCTGCGGATAGCCAGGTTGTGCAGCATGCAGCAAACGACGACGAATTGGGAGACTCGATCCTGCGAATACTGGAGGGCTCCCCCGGAGCGATCAAGACAGCGGAACCGTTGCTTGAGCACGCCGATTGTTTGTTCTATGAGGTTCCTCGTCGCTTGATGGCTCTCGTTGTATGCCTCTTCAGCAGGGGTCGTTGGCGCGCGGAGCGGGGTCATGAGCCAGGTACACAAAGGATAGCCTTTGTCCCCGATAAGCCATCCTCTTGGGTGAGGCTGTGCCTGGAACATGTCAGCCACAGTTGTCTGTCGCAGGATAAAGGCATCGTGGCTGCTGCCTGGAAAGCGGGCATTGACAGCTAGGATGCGCTGCCTGTGGTCACACACCAGCTGTACATTGAGGGAATGGTAGCCCTTCCGGTTGCGGTACTCCTCGGCATGCTCAAGAGGTGCCCGCAAAGCCACATGCGTGCAGTCAATGGCGCCCTGCACCATGGGGAAGCCCGCTATTCTTGCAAACCCCACTGCACGCTGCTGCTGCTTGTCCAGGGTCATGGGGAAGGAGATGAATTGATGTCTCCTTCTGAAAAGGGCTTCGGTCACCTGGCGGATGCAGCAATGCACGGCGAACTGGGAGATGTTAGCGATGTCCCCAGTAGCGGATTGGAATGAGCCGGAGGCATAGAAGTTGAGAGCCACCGTCACCTTCACTGCCACCGACAGAGACGTCCTGCGCATCAGCTGTGGCTGCAGATCTCTCTGAAGCAGCCGGCAGATGTCTGCAACCACCTCCCTTCGGAATCGCAGCCTCCTAACACACATCGCGGCAGACATGGTCAGATAGGAGGTCTGCTGGCGGTATACCCTGCGTGGGTAAGGCCTCAGTTGGTGATGCCTGTTGCCCCCTCTGCGTCTAGCCAGGGCTGCCACTCTCTCACGGTGCCTGTAAGCCCTTCTGGCATAAGGCTGAAATTCAGCGTTGCCACCCAA
Organism: Somniosus microcephalus; assembly: GCF_052327205.1. Lineage (NCBI taxonomy): Eukaryota > Metazoa > Chordata > Chondrichthyes > Squaliformes > Somniosidae > Somniosus > Somniosus microcephalus. The sequence goes on from NC_140991.1 coordinate 108,505,496, forward strand.
TGCAGCCCCCATTATATGCTGGCAAACACTGAGCTCTGAATGAAGGCAAAGATAATTGGTAAGCTCTGGCCTGAGCCAAAAATACCTGTCCAAGTGTTGGTCCAAACCAGTAAACTCTCCTCCTTGGTCTCTGTCCAAAAAACCGTTGCACAAGAGTGAATGCTGCAAAATGGCTGGCCTTTATACTGCTGGGTAAGTGCCCTTTAATTTGCGCTCCCCGCGGCCCGACTGGCCTGTGTACCATTCCACTTCACAGTCGCTCGGGCCGCCCGGCGCACAATGGGCCGGCGCGAGTGAAGTTCTGGTTTGGGGCGCACAAAGGGCGTTGCACTATTAAATGACGTCATGATCTGCGCGCGCAGCAGGGCGCGCGCTAAGACTTTGCGCCGGCGCTAAATGTGTCCTGAAGTTGGGGAGAGGCGCAGATCGCGCTGCGCCCGGGCGATAAGCGCCTAGCGCTCGAGATCTACTCCTCCTAAGGCGCTAACGGCTGGCGCGCCCAACTGAATTTCTAGGCCACTGTGTTTAAACTCTGTAATTACTGTTCAACTACTAACTACAATTGTTAAGTCCATATATCTGGACACAATACAAGTAGTTTCTAATTTATTTTTTAAAATAATATATATTCTGAAAATGATCCCATGTACAGGGCTCCTCAATAGTAGCAATACGCTTTACATTAAAGAAATGTTTATCATAAATTTTTACTTGTGATGTTATCAGTGAAACAGTCAAAAACCAATCAAGAGCCTCCTGGTAGCTCATAGAGTTTATTCAGTAAGTTGCTTAGCCATACCGACCAGAAAGATTCCAGATTCAGTCCCTGATCTGTGCTAAGTTAATGGATCTCAGTTTGGGCCGAAATAGAGGTGCTACAATGCTCTCAAATTAGGAGGAGAAAAACAGCCAGGATTCCTGCTCCTGATCACAATCCAGTGACAGACCCCTGATGGAAGTGCATGGGTGTGTACATGCAGGATAAGGCTCTGCTGAGGTCAGAGAGTTTGCCAACAGTTACTGTAAGGGCTCGCACATGAAGAATTGTCATTTGGACGAGATACAGGATAGTGACAAGTCCCAAGGAATTGTGCCCTAGCAAGAGGATCAGGGAGAGGAGAAAAGTGAGAAGATTACTAAGAAAGCAGTCAAGGATGGAAATATTGTGAGATCATGGAAAACAGTGACAGGATCGGACAAAGTCAACATGGATTTACAAAAGGTAAATCATGCTTGACTAATCTACTGGAATTTTTTGAGGATGTAACTGGTAGAATAGATAAGGGAGAACCAGTTGATGTGGTGTATTTGGACTTTCAGAAGGTTTTCGATATGGTCCCGCATAAGAGATTAGCGTGCAAAGTTAAAGCACACGGGATTGGGGGTAAGGTACTGTCTTGGATAGAGAACTGGTTGGCAGACAGGAAGCAAAGAGTTGGAATAAACGGGTCCTTTTCCGAGTGGCAGGCAGTGACTAGTGGGGTACCGCAGGGATCAGTGCTAGGACCCCAGCTATTCACAATACAGGAAAGTCTTTTTTATCCGGCACCAACGGGACCGGCGTGTTGCTGGTTTATTAAAGTTTCCGGATGATGGAGTGGGTTATCTACCGAGGCTATTTTTAACAAAGAAAAATTTAAAAAAATCAAGAAATATGTAGTACACAGTAATTGGGTACTCACCTACAGAATGTTGTGTTAAATGGATGGTGGAAGATGCGTGATTAAGTACAGTACTGCCAGTTGAGGGTAATCCATAACTCTTTAATTACTTAACTGTAAAACAAAACTTATAAACGATTACAGTACAGTATAAAGTACTGTAGTTGACTGTACACTTACTCCAAGTCAGCTGGTTCATCAGGAATATCCATGTCAGCTGGGTCATCAGGATCATGCACTTCAACAGATTCTTCAGGCACTTCCACTGATTCAACTCTTTTGGAAGCTTTCCTAAACATGTCCCGGATGTCTGCTTGCTTAGTGGACTCTTGCCTTTTTTGTAGAAAGGTGGAATGCAGAATATGGAGGTGCATAACTTCTTGGGCAGAATAGCAAGGATGCCTTTCAGCAAATTTGAGGAATGAAGCAAATCCTTCTGCAACTTTAGCCCAAGAAATCTTCTTTTCAGAAATCTCATCCTCTTCACTTTCCATCTCACTTTCCTTTTCTTTCTTTGGATTCAAAACATTCTCAATTATTTCATCATCACTTAGCATATGCACAACAGCAACTTCTCTATCTGCATCAACCCACTGCTCAATATCACTTTCACTGAGGTGACGTAGAGGGTTTGCTGGGCCTACATTTTTCACCATGCCAGCCATTTCCATTACTGTACTCCTCTTGGGACGAACATTGAACCCATGAAATTCCTCCTCTGAAGAAGAACCTTCAGCAAACATTACAGAAGGCCACAATTTGCACCAGGCTTGACTCAAAGTGTGACCTTTCACCAAGTTCCAGGAACATGCAGCATTAAAGATGGCATCTTTAAGATTGTATTCCTTCTGAAATATGTGCATATTGTCATCTTGGCTTACGTAGGAAGTCTTTCTTGTAATGACACTTGAGATTCTGGTCCATGGATTGTATGAGAGAAGTTACATTTGGTGGCAAATAAACGGTGAAAATATTTCCCGAAACCAACTCGGATTCATGCGGATGGGCTCTACAATTATCAAGCAATAAAATGCATTTGCTATCTTCAGGTTTCCCTATTCTACGGAAATGTTCCCTCACAGATGGAACAAAAATATGATGGAACCAATTCGAAAAGATTTCCTTATCCATCCAAGCATTTCTTTGAGCTTTGTACTCAACAGGTAAGTGCCTCACATTTTTAAATGCACAGGGATTTTTATACTTCGCAATGACAAGAAGTTTAACCCGGTGTGATCCAGCAGCGTTCGCACATGTTAGCACGGTTACACGATCTTTATTTTTCTTGTAACCTGAAGCATTAGCCTCACTAGCCCCAGCAAATGTTGCTTCTGGCAAAAACCTCCAAAATAAGCCAGTTTCATCAGCATTGTATAGCTGTGCTGGCAACAAATCATGTTGCTGCACAATCCGATTGAAATAATCGCAGTATTCTTCTGCAGCGTCGTGATCAGCTGATTTCTTCTCCCCGGAAATATCGAGTTGTCGTATCCCGTGCCATAACTTGAAGCACGTTAGCCATCCCTCGGAGAAAGCACACTCGTCAGTGAGCTCCATCTTTACGTAGAAATCCTTCGCTTTCTCGATTAGCATGGGTCCGGAAAGTGGAACACCCTCTGAACGCTTAAGAGAAAACCACTCATAAAGCACGGTATCCAGCTCTTCAAGCTTAGGCTTACGAAGCGTACACCATTTCTCTGCACCCTTAGATGTCTCCAAGCTTGAATAAAACTTGAGCAGCTTATCCTTCTGCGATTTGATGTCGTAGATTGTTGACGAACTGATTTTGAATTCATTCATAATGTTGATACGCTTCTCTCCCCTTTCAAGTCATTGGCATATGTTGATTTTCTGTTTTAAAGTTAACACCACTCTCTTCCTTTTGCTTGGACCAACTTTTGGGATTTCCATAATGCAATGCAATGACTACCAGCAGCATGGGAGACACACAGTAACCCTGTAAAATGGCGGATCAGAAGAGACTACCGGCAGCGTGGGAGAGTCAGACTCCTGTTACAGGGGTTTTGAGGTGTTCCGACTCCCGACAGCACCAAGAAGCCAAGTAGTGGCAGTTTGGAGAATTACCCCCACTGACTAACTCAGCCACCGCGGGAGACTTGGACTCAGCAACATTGCCGGTTATTGAGGTGTTGTTTTCGAAGTGAGAATTTTGCCGGTTAATGGAGAATTCCGGATATTTAGTGCCGTTTAAACGAGAGTTTCCTGTATATATAAACTAGCTGGGGGTGCCCGGCGTTGCCAGGGCAATTTTGGGCTGCGCAATCTCCCTGCCCCTGTCTGTCCCCCCTCTCTCTCCCTCTCCCCCTCTCCCTGTGCTGTCCTCTCCCTCCCTCCCCTCCCTCTCCCTCCCCTCCTCCCTCCCTTCCACTCCCCCTCCCTCCCCTCTCACTGCCTAGCGGAGGCCCGGTGCCGTTGTGATAGCGGCCGTGCGGGGCCTAGCGCTTGAGGTGCGGCCGGGTTGTCGGGCTGAGACGGACCCGAGCTGAGCTCCCCCGCAGATCGCGCGGGTGACGGCCGGCCGCTGCCGCTCCCCCGACTGCTGTGTGTGTCGGGCCGAGCGGTTGCGAGGCACGGCCCGAGTGAGGCCAGCTTACCTGCCGCTCCGGCGGGGCGGGAGCGGGATCGGGAGCCGCAATGTGGGGGTTTCTTTGGCTGGTGGTGTCCCTGTGGGGATGAAAAAAATGGCGGTGAAGTTTAGTGAGACTGGAGCATTAGGTCCCGCCTGTGACGCACCGATTGGTCAACCATCAGGTGAGTGAACTGTAGGATTGGTCAAGCAGCACGTCACTCAACGCTAATGAGAGGTAGGATTGGTCAAGCGCTAATGAGTGGATTTTTGAGTATTTTTGAATGTTTTTTGTACACTGTCCAAACAATTTTTGTGTGACGAAAAAGTAAATATGCCTACAAGAGTCCCCTAACGATAAGCTTTCTTTTGATATAACATATGTGTAGGTACGCTCTATAACTTTTGATTGTATATCCGGACAGAGAGACATACTGTTTTATATATATAGATGATCTAGACGAGGGAACTAGATGTAATATCTCCAAGTTTGCAGATGACACAAAGCTGGGTGGGCGTGTGTGCTGTGAGGAGGATGCAGAGAAAGTCCAGTATGATTTGGACAGGTTGGGTGATTGGGCAGATGCATGGCAAATGCAGTACAATGTGGATAAATGCGAGGTTATCCACTTCGGTGGCAAAAACAGGAAGACAGATTATTATCTGAACGGCAATAGATTGGGAAAAGGGGAAGTGCAATGAGACCTGGGTGTCCTTGTGCACCAGTCGCTGAAGGTAAGCATGCAGGTGCAGCAGGAGGTTAAGAAGGCAAATGGTATGTTGGCCTTCACAGCAAGAGGATTCGAGTACAGGAGCAAGGATGTCTTGCTGCAGTTGTACAGGGCCTTGGTGAGACCACACCTTGAGTATTGTGTGAAGTTTTGGTTGCCTTATCTGAGGAAGGATGTTCTTGCCATGGAGGGAGCAGCGAAGATTCACCAGCCTGATACCTGGGATGGCAGGAATGACGTATGAAGAGAGATTGGGTCAATTAGGCTCATATTCGCTAGAGTTTAGAAGAATGAGAGGGGATCTCATTGAAACTTATAAAATTCTAACAGGACTAGGCAGACTAGATGCAGGAAGGATGTTCCCGATGGCGGTGGAATCCAGAACCAGGGGTCACAGTCTAAGGATAAGGGGTAAGCCATTTAAGACTGAGATGAGGAGGAATTTCTTCACCCAGAGAGTGGTGAACATAAGAACATAAGAACAGAAGGCAGTTGAGGCCAATTCATTAAATATATTCAAGAAGGAGTTAGATATATTTCTTAAGGCTAAAGGGATCAAGGGATATGGGGAGAAAGCAGGGACAGGGTACTGAATTTGGATGATCAGCCATGATCTCATTAAATGGCGGAACAGGCTCGAGGGGCCAAATGGCCTACTCCTGCTCCTATCTTCTATGTATCTATGTATCACTTGCTTGGCAGCATGGAATGACTCAGTTTTACACCATTTCCTTAGTACCACAAAATGATCCAAAGTAATTGGAACTTTAATATATACTTGCATCATTGATTAGCAGACGTTAGGCTGACAATATGAAAACCTATTGAGTGATAAAGGACACTCATTACAAAGTACCTGACGATAAAGAATGTTCAGCCATATTCTCCCAGTCTTTCTCCATATTGTATTTTTCACATATCTATATACTAAGTATAAACAAAGCTCATTGAACTATAACTCCTTTGGATACAGAAAAAAAGTCAGTGTCTCATACGCAGAATAATTTTAGGTGAATTTTAACCTTAGCAGTGCCTTGACATTTATCTGTACCCAGACACTGTTGCCATACAGAGCCAGCACACCAGCCATTTTGACTTAATTAGCAGTTGTCACCAAAGGTGAAACTACTATGTTACTGGGTGATGTATAATGAAGTACAGTTATAATGAGATCTCATTTTAATTTTAATTAAGCATACAGATACCCATAAATGAGATAAATTGGTCATAAATAAAGCAAAAGAGATCATTATCCTGTGGTAAAGATCAAGCAAAATGATTTAAAAAATTGGAACGATGCCCAGTACACACATCTCCATTTTCAAAACTTACATCCCGATATTGGACCATGGAATGATCAAGACCTATTTGGGTAATTGAATAATAACATAGTGTAGTCTATAAAAAATCATCCATATTTTCCAATATTTTTACATTCATATACAGATAAAAGTAAAACACAGAACACAGCTAATGGTTGCTAAACTAGATTTCCAGATATAAATCACAAGAAAGCAATAAAGCACAGAAGGATACCCTAAATTAATGGATCTCAGTTAGGGCCGAGATAGAGGTGCTCTAATTGGCCTCAATGCTCTCAGGTTAGGAAGAAAGCAATAAAGCACAGAAGAATACAAAATGCAATAATTGGATACAAGAAGTCATGAAAATCAAAGATTTTCAGAAATCAACGGTTGTGTTGCGTTTGATTATCAGATCAAAATTTATGAGTGGAATTGGGAAGTTTACATAGTTTAATTTAGGCATATTGTCATCATTATAATTTTTTTAAGGGTCAAGAGAAGTTCATGACCATAAAGAAAAGTGGTTGAGTTTGTACATCCAATCTACTACAGTAGCACTGCATTTGAGTTTAAACAATGGCCCAGAAATTAGGTTCGGGGGCTTGCCGCGCGTGCAAGCCCCCGATGTGCACTCACCCGGCGCGCCGCCATCTGAAGCCTGGGCCTGCTTGGAATTCCTGTCACTGGCCCGGTTCAGATGTCGGCGCGCTGTGCTTACCTGATCCAGCGGCATAGTTAGTTCGATGTGCTGGCTGGGATCAGGTGAGCACTGTGCAGCCAATCAGGGGTGGGGAAACTTCATTCATGAGTTTGATAGTAAGAACTGTCAAACTCATGAAAAGTACGGGCGCCCAAAAGACTAGTTTAACTTTAAATTAAATTTTTAAAAACATCCCAATAATTAAATAAACTATAAATAACTTTAAAAAACTATTTTAAACAATTAAGCAAATTTTTGAAAAAAAAAAATTTTTAAGAAATCGGGTCTAAAAATAAACTTACCTTACTGTAAAGTCCTTAAAAACAATAAAACTGTGGAAAAAATGTTATAATTTTAAATAATAGACCACTTACCTTAAAGAATCCAGTCCTTACGCCTCCTTTTTATATGTCTAAAAAGTTCAGGCCCTTACACACGGGCAAACCTGTCAAAAAGAAGGAAGTTCAACGCGTGCGCGCAGAGTCCTGCGCGCACGCGTTGGACCTCTGAACCCCTTGGAGGAAATGCCGGTTTCCCACGCATGCGCTGTGCATGCTGAAATCCGGCACTTCCAACGGGCCCACGCGTGAGTACCCCGTCCGTACTCACGCGTTGGGACCGGAATTACTGGCTCAATGAGTTTTTCGAATAGAGCCTTCTGTTTGAACAATTCAAATCAGCTACTATTGAAAAAGTTGTGACGTGTGCTCTGCTGCGATCACTACACGGGCAGATTTTCCTCTTATTGCACTGGGGTGTAAAGAATTGCAGTGCGTAGAGCAAATTCAGACAGGCTGTATTATGCACGTGCAATCCATCCTGCTCAATTTTCTCTGCGCGCTGTGTCCGAATGATCCTTTATAACCAAGTGCAATAAGAAGAAATCTGCCCTAGTGGTGGTGTCTTTTATTGACAGATGAAACAGAATGACAGGCTAGCAGGATTCTGCAGCTGAGCTTCACTTTAGTCCAGCAGGTTGCATTCAATGAGTGGCTACATATCTGAGCCCTTTTATTGTAGCTGTGTAACTAATATGTACAATCTCCATGGCAGTCTACAGGTTATACATCTGAGCTGTCTGTCCTCCATAGTGGTCGAGTGGCTATTTGTCCAACCTCCACCGTAGTCTTGTAACCCAATCAGTCTGCTATCTGGAAGTCTAGAGGACCATGTACCCAATCTCTCTGTTTCTATATGATTGAAGAGGCCGTCTGATTAATCTTTATGTCTGATATGTGCATAATCCCTGCTGGCTTTGTGGCCTTTGCTTGGTATCTCCCCTTCAACAAAAAGACACTTCCTCTTGCATTGCTTCAGCGCCTAAGGGACTGAGCAGTCAGCAGGCGCATAAGCCTAACTCCCCCATCTGAGTTTACCCTCTTTTATCTTACAAGGATGGTGCTGATGTAGGGGTTGCCATTGGTAACAGAACTGTAAAGTACATGCACCATTAATCACAGTATTTGTCATGTCACTGTTAACCATTTGGTATCTTTTTCTTTAGTAGGATGCAGATAATTTTAGTTTCCACTAAGAGTGAACTATTTTCATGAAGTTCTTACTAATATCACTCATTTTTGCAGATGTCGGTGGGTTTTTTGAGGCTGGGACCTGGATACGCTACAACTTCCAGTCTTCTGTGGATGGTCCTAAGGACTTCAAGAGTGCACTACAACCAGCAAATTCCAACCTTACTTTGACCAAAGAGGACCTGGTTTTCAGTTTCAGCACTACCAACACTCCCAGCATCCTCCTGTACATCAGCACCTACTCACTGGATTACATGGCTGTGATTCTGAAACATAATGGTGAGATGGTGAAGTCCTATTTTAGATCTCTGCATATAATTTTAGACAAATAATCTTAGGCTCTGATTGTTGTGCCACATGTGTAATCTAAGAAATGTGGAACTATTTTCATATCTCAGTATTTGTTAATTCTATTTTAAGTATGTGGTATTAGGATGACTGTGGCTAGCAATGTGGAATGACTTTGGTCCTGAATTTACATTGTGGAATAAAATCTTAGCAGAAACATTAACCTGTTTAAAATAAATATATAAATGCCCCTCACTAAACAATTTTTTGCGGTCAGCTGAATGTCTGACTTGTCCAGAAACTCATAACTATATTTAAGAGTCTCCAAAATAAGCTACTGAGAAATTCACAGGTAGTGTTTTCTAATATAGAATGCACACTGTTTCCCTGTACGGGCACATTTCACATGACTTAGTCCAGAGTGCTTAGGCACAGGTTGACAAAGCCAAGGCTTGGGGATCCCCAAATGAGCCCAGGAATACTGGTGAAGTTTAGCCAGCTAAAACGGTACAGCGTATCAGCCTAGAGCTTTGGTAATCTTCCTGTTGCTTGTCCAGCTAGAATCACCCTACCCATCGGAAGTGGTGAGCTTTAGCACCAGATGCTTTCCTCTTGCAACTCAATCTTACTAGGTATTGAACACTGGATATATGAACATATATTCTTATGCCCAGACTCCAAGTAATGCCTTCCAGGGCAAATAGAAACAGGGAAAATTGCAATGTGCTGGTCACCTTGATATTCTAAACATTCAAGTCTAATGCCTTGGGACGTTTTACTACATTAAAGGCACTATATAAGTACAAGTTTTTGTTGTTGTTGTTGTTGTCATATACCAAGCTAAACTCATCATCAATTGTTGATTTCCCCTCCATGGTACCCTTGCAACTTTTTTTTTTACCACAAGTCCGCCTCACAAGTTGGTTCTCGATTACGTTTTAGTCAGACCCATTTAAACCTTATATTTAAACTATCTGCTTTTAGGATAAAGCCCAATAATTACCCCTCCACAAAAGATGTATTCCCAAATTATGGTTGAACCTGAAAATGGCAATATCAGCAGATTGCAGTTCTGCTGTGATGCATGTAGCTGCTTTCCCTGTTTGGCCCACATAACGTTTCACCTTGTGCCCATACTGGTTGGCAGTATCGATGTGGAACGCACCTTCAGTCACATGGTTCCTAGGTCCAACCTAGTTCCATAGAGGTAGGAACTAAGGATGTAGCTAATTACATATGCCAATTCCTTTTAGCATTACACTTTGTGAAGACAGTTGTAAATATTTACTGAAGTACTGTAGTTGTACCTTCTAATTGTTTTGCTGATTAAAGCTGAAGTTTTCCAATTACAAAGATTCTGGAAATAAATCCTTGGTGCACGTTGGCGACAGTGAACCTCGGCCACTGCTGGTGCATATCCATGATTTTCTGATGTGCACTGGCAGTAGGTGAGAATTCCTACCACCAGTGTGTGCCCTGAAAATTAACCCACCTGCTTAATTTTTGTTTCAAAAATGCATTTAGTTGTTTGCAGCAGATTTTACCCAATTTGTTGACCAAAATTCAGGAAAAATAAAACCCCCAAATCAGAAGGCCTAAGTACATTACATTATTCTTGGCCTTAGATTATTTAGAGTGAAATGTCTCTAATTTCACTGTGCATGACAAGGTCTCAAACGATGCATATTGTTATCTAGCTGTAGCAGGCAACATATAACCTGATACTGAGCAACACAAACAAAATCATTTCCTGGACACATCCCTCCAAGCTGGATTGCGGATGAGTCTCATATTCTCAGCTCACTGCTCCCCAGAATCACCATGTTGCAACCAAAAACATAGAAAAATGTTCATTTGTCATCCTGGTGACATGATCTGGTCAAAATTTACTGCTCCCCTGATTAGCTGAAAGAATTTACTTTGAAATTTGCTTTTAGCCATTTACAGATTAATTGTTAGTCAGATATTTTTGGTAGGCTTAGTAAAGACAGAGGAAGCAGATAAGTTTAATAAGTATATAGACAGAATAGATAAGAAGTAATAGAAAATAAAAGCTATGATAGAGAATATGGAAAAAGCGGGAATAGGGAAATGAGAGGAGAGAAAACTGAAACTAGAGAGAGCAGGATTAATAATTTTATGTATAAATTAAGAAGGCTACTTCTAAAATCTTATTAGCATTATTACTGCAATATTATTTGTATCCTGTGCTCCATAGTGTGGGAGATGAATTGTTAAAAAAGGGTCACATCTGAAATTACATAATTCCTGAGTGTTGTTGCACTGTAAAATTTAAGCAACCTCTTCCTATATTGTTGTAACTGTTACAATATTGCATTACAACTAATTAGATCAGTGCCTTGATATTCTCTTAACATCACGCATAACACTCTACTTAGCCGTTACATAAAGCTTGTCATATTATCAGGTCTGAGCACAAAACATGGGCTTAGGCCATCATGACTCCGAGAAATGAAGTACAAAACTGTGCTGAAATCAAATCTGAAGTAAAAGGCAAAGAGATTTTGAGATGTAATATCCAATTATATTTGATGTCTCCTGGAAGGCAGAACATGAAATCCCACCGTCTTATCCACCAATCAAGCATTGTCAAAAAAGCTATTCCTACAATTTCTTCTCACATATTTCATTCCCCACCCCCACATACACATGCATTCAGTGTCAGCTTTCCAACTCTTAGGGTTTCCTTCAGACAACCCTTTGTGCACTTCAGCTACTTCAGAATTCTAAAAATGAGAGATTACTTATATGCAAACAAATTGTAGAATCATTAAAGAACATCAGATTTTAGCAGATAAGCAAAACCTTTATGAATAAGAGCCTAATTTGTTAGTCAGTATGCAGTGAGACTCCCTGCAAGTGAAAAAGAAAGACTTTGTACATCTAGTTATTTGAGTTGGTTTCAGGCTTAGAAAATTATAGCTTTACTGTTTGCTGTCTTTGCATTTTTTGAACTGGAATTCCTTGCCAGGGACAGTCTTGAGTTATTCTTTGTGCAACACAAGATAACAATTTTGAGTCTGTAAGTAACTGACAGGAAGGTTTTCTCTCCTGCCTATCAGTTATGGAAAAACCCATTAAAAGATAGCACTATATATAGAAGAATGCATAACAGAAGTCTATTATAAGGGTGTTTGATTCCAATTTGAATTTTAGCCAATCTACAGACAAGTGGTGTAGCCATACGTTTACTTAATTACCCTAAACCAGTGAGAACCCACATACACTTTTATGATTCATCTCCAAAGCCATCTGTTATTGTAAAGCACTTTCCATTTCTGTCAAATAGAAGATAGTTTGCCATACAGCCAATTCCACTGTATAATCTGATATCAGAATGTGCAAATTTCAAAATTATCAATTGAAAAATAACTGAATATTCAGTAAACTCTTATTAAGTCATTTTTAAATGTAGTTTATATCTCTTGTCTCCATTTGCTCTTCCTTTTTTGTATCAGTTGAGACACTCTAGGTAGCGTTCTGCCTGAGCACTGAAAAAATAATTGCTAATGTTGGTTACTTTTATTCTCAGGAAGCACAGCACTGACATAATCTGTGCACAGGTGCAGCTCAAATTATGCAGCAACAATTTTGTGAAAAGAGATTCAATTTGTTACAAACTGCTAAATGTCACTGAATAGAGTATAATGAGGGCATCTTTCAAAAAACTGTTCCTGGCATGAATATTGAGGCTCTTTCGGCTGCCATATCTGAAACAATTCCTCAAAAAATTAGTTTTCTCCCTGCTTCTTCTGAAGATGCTCCCTTACGGTGGGATGAACCATTCTATGGACACTCAGCGCCATCTGGTACCTCGACCCAGTGTAAGCTTGCATGCTACCAGACTATTTTTCGTGGAATATGTCACAGCTAAACCCAATCCCGCCTTAAACTCAATCCCATCTTGATGTGGCACACACACACACTTTTCAGTAAAACTCACTGAATAGCATTTGGGAGTGGAGACCCTGTTTGGCTATTCCAATTCCTTATCAAGGGTGCTGAGATTCATTGTATTGCCATCTCAGATGAGATTAACTAAATTAGCACAGACCAGTAATCAAACCTGATGCCTTCCTGATCTGTATAACTCTGTGTTACACTGAACAATCAATTTACTACCTAAGGGATTAAGGTGTTTTTTAAACCATTTTCTCAAGCTCTGCTGCCCTGTAAGCATTTCTTAGTTGAGCATCTCTTGGTCAGATTCCTTTTGTGGACCTATGTTTGAATGTCTGGTTTTAGAGATGAAGGTAAGATGCAAATGTTGGCATTTGAAGCCATTGCTTTGCTGAAATCAGCTGCCTGACACTTGGGTAATAGGTAGTGCTGTGTTAGAAAGATGTCCTGTCATCTCTCAGACCTGGGATTAATTTCAGACTACACTGATGGGATGAGAAGGGAATGAGATGCTTGTCTCTCTGTTGGTTGTAAGAGTCCTAAGTGAAGGAAGTTTTGAGCAGTTCCCAGAGTCCACAACATTGAACTTGTCAGCAGTAGATTGATAAGGCCCAATGATAACTTACGAATGGTGCGGTGAGTACCCAAACGCAGTTGTAACCACCCGCACGCAATGTTCTTGCTGGCTTTTAAGAGAGTACATTCAAAAGAACATAGAAATATTTAGGATTAGGAAAAGACTATAAGGCCTAATAGCCTAGCCATTTTCATAGATCCACCTTACATACCCACCTTCTCACCATATACCCACATATGCAAACCAGAAAACTAGTAAAAGCTGACCAACAGTTACAAAAAAGCTGTCAACACAAAAACAGCCCAATGACATGTAGTTATATTGAACACCCATTGGTACACGGGCTAGTTATAACCTAATTTGCAGGTATATTCAACATTCCATCAATTGTATGGTGAAGATTGTGGCAAAAAGTACAGGGATTATACTCTATTTCTTGTGGAGAAATTTTTGGATATGTATCGCTACCCACTGTTGCTAACTCTGTTGTTAAATTGTTTTTAAATTGTTTCTATGATTGTCACAGGCACCCTTCTCCCCACTCCCCCCATTCATTGTATGTAATCTTCTTGTCCCCTCCCCCCGCTCCACTCCCAATTCATCCTGGTATACTTCCTCACCCCCAGTTTCCATTGGAAATCTTTTCAACTCTTACCATCTCCAGTTCACGCTGACACTCATCTACCCCCCCCTTTCCAGTTTATACTGGCTTTTTTCTCCTTTTCCAGTTGACACAGTCACTATTCTCTAACTTCCTTCCACACTGGGATTCTTCTCCTCCTTCCCTCCAGCTGGCACTGTTCTAACCCTCTCCTCAATTCACACTGGTACTCTTTTGCCAGTCACTCCATGCTCCTACCTAATGCTGCTGTTGCTTCAGAGGTTTGATCATTGCTGAATTCTGTGGGCAGGAATTCCCAATCTCACAAAGTTATTGCAAAATTAGGACTTTCTGCACCTACCAATTCAGGCTCAGGAGTCAATGAAATTTATTTATACAGGCAGACAGGCCTCTTTCATTCAACATTACTTCCAGTTAGCACCTTTGTTTCCTTTAGCGTGTAGCATCGTTTGATATTTAAGCAAAGCAGTAGAAGCATAAGGCGGGAGCCAAGAGTGGAACAGCACCATTTCAACTGAGCTCCAGTGACCCTTGGGACGACTTTGAAGTGCAGTTTGAATGCTCACTGATTCGCGTCTACAAATACTGAAATGCAAATGGTTGCCCTGTATGGACAACTGAATAGAGAACTGAAGAAAATAATAGTGAAGAGTTTGATATGAATGTGGTGCTGTATGATGCTGAAACATGGATACTGAAGAAAGAGGAGATCAGGCTTCTAGAGAGATTTGAGATGTGGGTTTGGAGAGGCACAGAAAAAGTAAAGTAACTAGATAAGAAAAGTAATGAGCAGGTGTTGGCAATGATACAAGAAGAATGTAGTTTGATCAGAAAAAATGCAAATGAGTTGGATTGGGCATGTGCTGAGCGGGGATGAGATGTTGAAAGAGGTGATAGAAGGACGGATGGAAGGAAAAAGAACAAGTGAGAGGAAAAAATGGATGCTTCTGGACCACCTCTGGAATGGGAGATCGTATGGCAAATTTAAGAGCGAAGCACAAGACAGAGTGATACTTTTTGAGTCATAGAGTCATAACGGCACAGAAGGAGGCCATTTGACCCATCAAGTCCGTGCTGGCTCTCTGCAGAGCAATCGAGTCAGTCCCATTCCCCCGCTCTATCCCCGTAGCCTCGTAAGTTTGTTTCCCTCAAGTGCCTATCCAGTCTCCCCTTGAAAACATTGAGTGTCTCCACTTCCACCACTTCCGTCGGCAGCGAGTTCCAGGTCCTCACCACTCGCTGCGTAAAAAAGTTTTTCCTCACATTTCCCCTGTATCTCTTGGCCAAAACCTTAAATCTGTATCCCCTAGTCCTTGTACCATCAACTAGTGGGAACAGCCTTTCCCCGTCAAGCCTATCCAAACTTGTCATAATCTTGTACACCTCTATCAAATCACCCCTCAACCTCCTTTACTCTAACGAAAACAAATCTAGCTTCTCCAACCTATCCTTGTAACTAAGATCCCCCATCCCTGAAACCATTCTGGTAAATCTCCTCTGCACCCTCTCAAGGGCCTTCAAATCCTTCCTAAAGTGTGGTGACCAGAACTGGATGCAATACTCCAGTTGTGGCCTAACCAGCACTTTATAAAGATTCAGCATAACTTCTCTACTTTTGTACTCAATACCTCTATTTATGAAACCCAAGATCCCATATGCTTTGCTAACCACTCTCTCAATATGTCCTGCCACCTTCAGGGACCTATGCACATTAACACCCAGGTCCCGCTGTCCCTGCACACTCTTTAAAACTGTGCCATTAAGTGTATATTGCCTCTCCCTGTTCCTTCTGCCAAAATGCATCACCTCACACTTCTCTGTATTAAATTCCATCTGCCTCTTGTCTGCCCAGTCTGCTAGCCTTTCTGTATCCTGTTGCAGTCGATTGGTATCATTCTCACTGTTTGCCACACCCCCAAGTTTGGTGTCATCGGCAAATTTAGAAATGCTACTTTTTATTCCAATATCCAGGTCATTTATATATATCAAAAAAAGCAGTGGCCCCAGCACTGACCCTTGGGGAACACCACTGTCTATCATCCTCCAGTCTGGAAAAACAGTCATTTACCACAACTCGTTGTTTACTGTCCTAAGCCAGTTCCTTATCCAAGCTGCTACTGACCCACCTACTCCATGAGCCTCAATTTTGTTAGCCAGCCTTCTATGTGGTACTTTGTCAAACGCCTTCCTAAAACCCATGTAGACAACATCCATTGCATTCCCTTCATCGATCCTCCCTGTTACTTCATTAAAAAATTCAATTAGATTAGTCAAACATGATCTGCCTTTTACAAATCTGTGTTGGCTCTCCTTAATTAGCTTAAACCTTTCCAAGTGCCCATTAATTTTTTCCTTGATTATTGTTTCTAAAACATTACCCACCACTGATGTTAAACTGACCGGCCTGTAGTTACTAGGATTTGAAGGGATAATTACTAGCCCTAGTCCTTTTTGGGCATATTCCCCAGACGTTCACCTTCAAATAAAGTTAGAGATAGCCAAATTCTATAAGACGCTTAATTGAGTCTAAAGGTCCAGGCTATCTCTCCCTAAAGAAAAGGAATGACTTGAAGATGTTACCATCCTCCAAATAGCACTTTTAATAAGTTTAACTAGACTGTAACCTTCCGGATATTCTGAGGGTCCGGAATACTCCCCCAGAATTCTGTAACTCCTCACCAAAGAGTATTCAGAGATTGAGTTTGCGAGTTTGATACAGAAATACTCTGTGAGACAATCTAAAAATATATAGATTTATTAAAGAACCGACATGTAGTTAACAGCTGGTGAGTCAATCACAATTTTTAACAGTTCAAAATACAAATAGCTTTCATTTCTTATTCTCAGAGATCCTTATTCTCAAATCTTAACTTCATTACATTTTTACATTTCTAAGTCTTATTTCTAATCCAGGATATCCATCAAAATCAAATAAAGGTACCTTTTTGATCCCCGAGAATCAAAGAGTTAAAAACTTACAGAGCCTGCCTCTGAAGTTGAGAATCGCTTGCCCCTTCCAGCGACTTCTGACTTTCTATCTGAAAGTTCAATATTTTATATTCTTTCTCAGTGGTATATCCTTTGAAGTTTTCTGCTGATGTAAACTAATTGGCCTAGAAATTCAGTGCCCTTAGCACCGATTTTGCGGCGCTAGAGGGCCTAGCGCTGCAATTGGCGCCGGTTCCTAAATTGCCTGGCGCCCTTCCGCGGCGGTAGACCGGTAGCGCTGCGCCGGCACCAATGACGTCATCGGTGTGCGCAGCGTCCCGGTTGCCGTGGTAACCCGGCCCCAAGCCGAAATTCAGTTGCGGCCGCCTCGCCAGTGGCAGCCGCAACTAAGGCTCCGGCAAACGAGTGTTGCCGGAGTCTGCGCCGGCGCTTTAAGGAGGCGCGGCGGCCGGCCGCTTTCCCGCCGGCCGCCTGCCCGCAGCTCCCTCCCCGGACTTCTCCCCCCCCCCCCGGAACAGATGCAAGCCCGGCACTTGTCCGAGGTGCCGGGCTCATTTTTGAAGAGATTTGCGCGGGCCGCGGCCGGGTGCAGGCAGCTCCTCCTTAACGGAAGGAGGAGGCCTGCACTTCCCGAGCCTGCCGCACCGCAGCGGGCGCCGCAGCGCCGGAATAGCGCCGCAATGCGGCGCGTTGCGCCAGTTTTCAGGCGCTAAAACCCTTCAGTAGCGCCGGCAGCCGTTTGGGCGCAGCGCTACTGAATTTTTGGCGCGCGCAAAGGGACTTAGCGCCGGCGCTAACTTCCGGCGCTAAAGCCCTGGCGCAGCGCAAACTCAATTTCTAGGCCATTATCTCTAGTCATTCTTTCTGTTGACTTCTTTCTAATCTTCCTGTCAGTTCAGCTGTTAACTTGCAGAATCCTGTCTCTACCTTTAGGTGTTCAAATTTGATCATAAAAAATGATTATGACAGATGTATCTATTTGATGCCATTCTTACGAAGTACTTTCATTCAATTTCTAAATCACCTTAGCTGGTTGAAAGCAGACGTCGTGTCTCCTAACTGTTCTATTTTCAACACAAACACAATGTGATTGCTTGGTGCATCGGAAGTCATATTTACAAAGTCTTCTGTTTGTACCTTTTACAATATGTAAATCAAAAACACTTCAACTAGGGTGTTCTATGCATTTCTTAGCTACTTCAATTGGTTGTTTTAAGAATTATGTCTCCTGTCTTTCATTTGATGTCATATTTATCAAAGGCACATGGTTTTTTAATGTTCTGAGTTTCTGTTTGAAGTGTTAGTTTATAACACTTTAAATTGGGTAAATTCTCCCAAACTGCAGACATCTTGGAAACTCCAACCCTTTGCTTCAATAGGGCCATTGTTTCAGTTTCAACAACCAATTCCCACTTCAAAAGCTTGTATGGTGTTTACAGCTCTGCATTAATACTTCATCTTATCTCAGAAGCCTGTATTCTGTTTACAGCTTGTGTCGTTGAGGCTTTTAGATTTTTAAACCCAGTTTTCCTGTTTAATAAAGTCAAACATTCCATTCATAGGATGGTGTATCTTTCTGAAAGATGGCTATTCCTTTACAGATTGTCCTTACACCCTTTCTTGAACAATGGTGTCACATTTGCCACTTTCCAATCCTCAGGCACCTCCCCCGCATCTAGGGAAGATTGGAAAATTATGGCAAGCCCTTCCACTATCTCCTCCCCCAATTCCCTTAGCAACCTGGGATGCAAGCCATCTGGACCAGGTGACTTATCCACTCTAAGCATACCCAGCCTTTCTAGTACATCCTGTCTATCAATTTTCACCCCTTCCGTTGCTTCTACCTTTTCCACTGCTGCCTATATTTTGTCAGCATCCACCTCCTTAGTAAACACTGATCCAAAGTACCCATTGAGTATTCTAGCCTTGCCCTGTGCCTCTAAGCATATAACACCTTCTTTGTCACTAATAGGCCCCACCCCGCTTCTTACTACCCGCTTACTGTTTACATGCCGGTAAAAGATTTTGGGGTTCTCTTTTATGTTAACCGCCATTCTACTCTCATATTCTCTCTTTGCCAATCTTATTTTCATCTTCACTTCCCCTCTCAACTTATTGTATTTGGTCTGGTTCTCCCTTGAAGAATTCACCTGACATGCATCATACACCCTCTTTTTTTTTGTTTCATCATCTTCTCTATCTCCCTCATCATCCAAGGAGCCATTGCTTTGGCTCCTTACCCTTCCCTCTTGTTGGAATGTACCTAGCCTGTACTTGGAACATCGCTTCCTTAAAGATCACCCATTGTTCCATTACAGTTTTTCCCGTCAGTTTTTGGTTCCATTTTACCCTGGCTAGATGCTTTCACATCCCAATGAAGTTAGCCCTATTCCAGTTTAGAAGTTCCACTCTAGATTGTTCCTTGCTCCTCTCCATTGCTAATCCAAATCTTATGTGCAGTCATTAGTGAACATCCCCACTTCTGACCTTGTGATGGAGGGAAGGTCATTGATGAAGCAACTGAAGATGGTTAGGCCTAGGACACTGCCCTGAGGCACTCCTGCAGCAATGTCCTGGGGCTGAGATGATTGACCTCCAACTACAATAACCATCTTCCTTTGCACTAGGTATAACTCCAGCCAGTGGAGCATTTTCCTCCTGATTCCCATTGACTTCCGTTTTACTAGGGCTCCTTGATGCCACACTTGGTCAAATGCTGCCTTGATGTCAAGGGCAGTCGCTCTCACTTCACCTCTGGAATTCAGCTCTTTTGTCCATGTTTCAACCAAGGCTGTAATGAGGATTGGAGCTGAGTGGTCCTGCCGGAACCCAAACTGAGCATCGGCGAGCAGGCTTGATAGCACTGTCAACGACACCTTCCAACACTTTGCTGATGATTGAGAGTAGACTGATGGGGTAGTAATTGGACAGATTGGATTTGTCCTGCTTTTTGTCAACAGGACATACCTGGGTAGTTTTCCACATTCCACGGATAGATACCAGTGTTGTAGCTGTACTGGAACAACTTGGCTAGAGGTGCGGCTAGTTCTGGAGCACAAGTCTTCAGCACAATAGCCGGGATGTTGTCGGGGCCCATAGCCTTTGCTGTATCCAGTGCACTCAGCTGTCTCTTGATATCATGTGGAGTGAATCAAATTGGCTGAATACTGGCTTCTGTGATGGTTGGGACCCCAGAGGAGGCCGAGATAGATCATCCACTCGGCACTTCTGATTGAAGATGGTTGCAAACACTTCACCCTTGTCTTTTGCACTCACGTGCTGGGCTCTGCCATCATTGAGGATGGGGTTATGGGGATATTCATGGAGTCTCCTCCTCCCGTTAGTTGTTTAATGGTGCACCATCATTCACGGCTGGATGTGGCAGGACTGCAGAGCTTTGATCTGATCCGTTAATTGTGGGATCGCTTAGCTCTGTCTATAGCATGTTGCTTCCACTGTTTAGCATGCATGTAAAGTCCTGTGTTGCAGCTTCCCCAGGTTTGCACCTCATTTTTAGGTACACCTGGTGCTGCTCCTGGCATGCTTTTCTGCACTCCTTATTTAACCAGTGTTGGTCCCCTGGCTTGATGGTAATGGTAGAGTGAGGGGTATGCCGGGCCATGAGGTTACAGGTTGTGGTGGAATACAATTCTGCTGCTGCCCCACAGCGCCTCATGGATGCCCAGTTTTGAGCTGCTAGATCTGCTCTGAATCTATCATTTAGCACGGTGGTAGTGCCACACAACATGATGGAGGATGCCCTCAGTGTGAAGACGGGACTTTGTCTCTGCAATGACTGTGTGGTGATCACTGCTACCAATACTGTCATGGACAGATGCATTGGTGAGCAAGTAGGTTTTTCTCTCAGTGCTTCTTCCAAGTGATGTTCAACATCGAGGAGTACTGATTCATCAGCTGAGGGAGGGCAGTTGGTGGTAATCAGCAGGAGATTTCCTTGCCCTTGCCCATGCTTGGCCTGAAGCTATGAGACTTCATGGGGTCCAGAGTCAATGTTGAGGACTCCCAGGACCACTCCCTCCTGCATACTACTGTGCCACCATCTCTGGTGATTGAGGAGTTTGGATGTAAAGGTATGATTCTGTGAGTATGACTATATCAGGCTTGTGGAACAGCTCTCCCAATTTTGGCACAAGTCACCAGATGTTCGTGAAGAGGACTTTGCAGGGTCGACTAGGGTGGGTGTGCTGTTGTCGTGTCCATAGCCGGTGCCAAAGTCGATGCCAGGTGGTCCGTTTGGTGGCTTGCTAGGTCATTTCACAGGGCAGTTAAGAGTCAACCACATTGCTGTGGGTCTGCAGTCACATATAGGCCAGGCCAGGTAAGGACGGCAGTTGGGTTTTCCTTCTAGTTTTTTATTCCAGATTTATTTAATTAACTTAATTTAAATTCCCCAGCTATTGTCATGGGATTTGAACTCACGTCTCATGATCATTAGTCCAGGCCTCTGGGTTACTAGTTCAGTAACATAACCACTATCCTGCTGTTCCTGATAGATTTGGAGAGGGGAGAATTAAGCCAGATCCTGCCTTCGGCAGGCCACTGATGGTGATGATAACCTATATGTAGCCCTCAATTCCTTTTCTCTTCAGAAACTCAATCGGCCTTTTCCTCTTAAACTTCTGGATTTAAGAAGGGGGTTAAACTAGAAAGTGTTCATTCTGGTGCAATGTATGTGTATGGTTTGTTGGAAGGAGCAAACTAGATGTGCTGAAAGGCTTTTTCTCCTATACTTTTGTAGAATCTTTGACCACATTTGTAGAAGATTTGTTGGGAACTAAGGCCTAGAAATTGGGTATAGCCCCGCTTGAGGCGTTAGAACTGGCGATGCGCTAAGTTTATAGCCAGACGAGAGCTATCCGCGCCTGGGGCGATATTGGGTTGCATCGCCCCCAAAGGGGATTCAGGCGCTAAATCAGCCATTGCACGGTGCTCTTAAGGCGCAAAAGGTCAGGCGCTACTCAATTTCGACGCGGACGGGCGCAGCGCAGGTGAACTCAATTACGGCAAAGCATGAGACCTGCAGGCGCCGGCCGGCTCTTAAAGGGGTGGGTCAGTCAGACTGAGCTTCAACACCCAACGCCCTGTAGGCCTCAGATTCGGCGCTCACCCTTGTCTGGCGGTACAAAGTTCATCATTATGGAGAAGGTTAGGCAGAGAGCAGAGCGCTTCAGCACTGAGGCTCTGGACCAATTGGTGGCTGCAGTTGAACACTGTCGACAGGTGCTGTACCCGGATAATGGCAAGAGGCCAAATCAGAAGGCTTACCGACGATCTTGGAGGGAGGTTGCTGTGAGGGTCAACTCCAGCAGCATGGCGACCAGGACCCCTGTTCAGTGCAGGAAGAAATTCAACGACCTGACACGGATCGTTAGGGTGAGTGATGGTTTACCAAACTTATGCTTCCCTCCATCTGCAGCTGACTTCGGGCACCCTGCTGCAATGATGCGCCACTGGCCATCTGTCAGTATGCACCCATGGCCCTTTCTGGGCAGACACATGGACAGATGTCTCAAGGCCTCATGTAAGGGCTCTTGCACCATGGGGGGCATGCGATGATGTCTCAAGGCCTCATGTAACAGAGCCTCCCCTTCTTTCCCCTGCAGTCGAAGATGGCGCAGATTAGAAAAGAACAGCGTCGAACAGGTGGCGGACCGGCACAAGTGGTCACTCTCACGGATCTGGAGGAGAGAGTGCACCAGATACTTGGAGGACGTCTGTCTGGTCCAGTGACCACTGCATCTGCCGACCCCATTACCGACAACGAGTGTAAGACTCTCACCTTTTCCACCTGTTGCCTTCCACTTGGTCCCCCCGCCAGCATGCATCGTCAGTGTGCAGCCATGTCAGAGCCATGCCGCAATCTGGCATGCCTTTCAGCAAACCTGTCCTTTTGCTAAAGGCACTCTTCCACCTCCCACTTTCAGATGAAGCAGCACCAACTCAGGCTCAACGCGCTGAAGCTGCCAGTGCCAGTGCCACCGGAGGCGAGGACCAGGAGGAATCCGGACCAGCCATTGCAGAATCCGGGGAGCTGAGACATCTTCAGACTGGGGATAGTAGTCCCCTGGAGGGGAGGGTGGGTGGCTCTGAGGATGAACCAGTTGCCGGACCAAGCGGCATGGAGCAACGCAGGGGGGATAGGCAAGTTCGGCCACCGTCTCCCCGCAGGGCAAGGCAGGTCGTCATGACTGCTGAACAGAGTGCAGATGAGGTCCGGCGCCTGGCAGAGATGAGCAAACAGGCCCAGGTCAGACACACGGAGCTGATGGCTGCAGTGGAGGAGATGCCTGAGTCAATAGATTCATTGGCTAGGAGTATGTTGGACTTCGGGGCAACAATGGAGCGGACTCTGTAGGGCTTTGGCGCAACAATGGAGAGGTCTCTCCAGGTGTTCGGGGAAACAATGGACAGGTCTATCCAGGGCTTCGGGGCCACAATGGACAGGACTATCCAGGGCTTCGGCCCAACAATGGAGAGGACTGTCCGCGGCTTTGAGTCGGCAATGGAAAGGACTGTTCAGGGCTTCGGACAATCCCTGGAAAGGTCTGTGCAGGGTTTGTCCGAGGCAGTGGAGCGGTCGGCTCCTGCCTTGTCCGAAGCCATGGGAAGAACTGTCCAGGCCTTCTCCGAAGCACTGGCACCTGGCACACAGTTCCTCACTGTTGCCACGCATTCACTTGCTGGGCTCCTCCACAGCCAGAATGACGCAACGCGATGTCTCACTGCAGCCACCCTCTCTGCATCAGATAGGATCACCCCGGGCCCTTCCACTCCCGTACAAGGCCAGGAATCCGTGGAGCCTGCGATTGTGGCGAATGAGCCGAGCCGCTCCCCTCAGATAGCCAGTGTGTCGTCTGACCATGGTGCAGGTGTCCTCTCTCGGCAGGAGACCATTGCACATGCCAGCGCTGGGACGCCTGCATTGCAGCTGCCACCACCTGCAGGCCACACTGCTCCCAGCCATGCTCAAAGCAAGCATCCCGCGTCCGCACCCTCCAAGCCCAGAGGTCTGCCAGGCCGTACCTCAGGGGCTTCTGCGCATCCAGACAGTCGGCAAGCGTCCCCCAGCCTTGAGGCCGCCACTGGGGTGCAATTACGTAGGAGCAGCAGGGAGGGAAGGGGCCGGGCGCGAACGAGAAGTCGTTCTCCCTCAAGGGGCCAGTTGTAGAGGGAGGTGCTGAGACATTTGTTTGTCCAAATTCACGGACACCCTCACCTGCTGTTATAGGTGCAGATTTTTGTTGAGTTTTGCTGCTTTGCCGAACAGGTCACTTTTATTTTGGCAGTGATGGTTTCTGCTCACTTTACGTTGTTTAGCTGTAATGAAAGACTTTTGTGTCAATAAACAGAAGTTTAAATGTTGCTTGGTGCATGTGACTACTTTCAGTGATGCTGGCATGCAGAGGCCCTCAAACATCCAAAGTGCCCATGAGGTAAGACTCTCATCATTCTGCCACAGGGGTGTCGAGACGAGTCCAGAGGAGCCTCTGACGAATGGACCTTCCACTTTCAGCAGCCCTTCCATCTTCCTCCTCCTCCTCCTCCTCCTCCTCCACCTGCTCTTCCTCCTCCTCCTCCTCATACTCCTCCTCCTCCGCCTGCTTGTGCAGGGTCCGAGGGAAGGTTATGAATGGACGCGTTCGCCTATAAAGGGCATCTGTCACTTGCCGGATGCAACAGCGGACTGCAGCCTGAGCGACAGTCGCATTGTCCCCAATGGCTGACTGAAAGGAGCCGTTGGCATAAAAATGGAGGCCTTCAGTCAGTGTAGCCATCATGAACAGAGAGGTTCTGCAGCGTTCACGCGGCTGCAGATCCTGACCAAGCAGGTGGCACAGATCAGTAACAATGTCCCTCCAGATTCGGAGCCTTCGCAAACACTGCTCCTCCGACATGTCAAGGCTTGTCACCTGCTGCCTAAAGACCCTCGCAGCCTCCCGTCGGATTGGCCGACCTCCATTGCCCCTCCTCCTTCTGGCCAATCCCGGCCCTCTCTCCCGCCGTCTCTCTGCCCCTTCACAGTGTTGGGCGATGAGGCCGTCGCCCTCCAAACAAGCTCCCATTCCGATGCCAGTTGGTCAAAAGGCTTTTAGGTGTAGTGCTGCAAGTGCTTCGGACAGGGTTGAAGGTCCCAAGTACTGTAAAGCTCAAATCCCAGAACTCCACTCCACATTAGCTCGCCAACTCTCTCTAGCAGCGATCGCAATGAGCAGGCCAAGTGGCAGAAGATTCTGCACTAGAGCTGTCCCCTTTAAATAGCGCCGCCCTACTCCGAGAAGGGCCTGTTAGCCCTCCTTCGAACTGTCACTAATAGCGCTGGGCACTAAGGCTCCGGGCGCCACCCAATATGCGCTCAGACGCTCCTAAAAGGCGTTGCACACTGAAATGACGTCATGAGCCGTTTGCAGGCGCGCGCAAACACTTAGCGCAGGCGCTAAATGTATAGTCAATTTCTGAGTCGGCGCTATCCTCATAGCGCTCACCCCAACATAGGGCTTCGCCCCAATTCTAGGTCTCTTTAGGTGCTCAGCGCCGGCGCTACCAACCCAATTTCTAGGCCAAAAATTTTAGCGAATGGATGCTACACTAAGCACTAACCAGAGAATCAATAATCACTGTGTAGGTTCACAGTTGGTTAGTCACTATTTAGTCTCATCTATTTGTTGATCCTCTGAGACAGAAGCCAAAAGGCAATTTGGTTTACAGGCAGAGTAGTAATAAGCTATTGACCAATCTGTCACTTCAGGAAAGTGCACGTACAGTTTTTAATGGGCCTCGGGGTTCTTTAGCTGCAAATGTTCTGATTCTCTTAAGAAACAAAGGAACTGTAGTGAGGAGAGACTTGGCAAATCGTAACTATTTCAATGTTTATTTGCTTTGCAGCTTTTAAAAGTGTGAAAGAAGTAATTATAATACAAGCAGGAAGTGACTTACTGGGCCTAGGGCTATTGGGTTGGCCGGGCACAACAAATACTGGAAAATCGGGTGGAAAAGAGCATTAGCCTGTAAGGGAGCCCACAGAATTGCTGGCCATGGAAGTTAATGAATGGAAAATCAGGTTACATAGAATGTACAGTACAGAAACAGGCCATTCGGCCCAACAGGTCCATGCCGGTGTTTATGCTCTACAAGAGCCTCCTCCCACTCCTCTTCATCTAATCCTATCTGCATGTCTTTCTATTCCTTTCTTCCTCATTTTTTTTATCTAGCTTCCCCTTAAATGTATCTATGAAGGTGAGCTGCATTAAAGGCATGTGCTACTCCTCACTCCATTTTCCTCAATATTTGCTGCTCCCAGGCACAGGAACAATCTATCCCAATATTTCAACAGCAAAAATGTAATCTGTGCTCCTTCTGATTCTTGCAAAATAATGCATGGACTTATTTTTAATTCAGTATTTGTTTGATATTGAGCCAAACCTAATCCTTTCTATAGTGAATGTGAATTTGGGATAAAAAGGTTGTCTAAGACCGAGGGGGGGTTTTATTGGTAAGACCCCAATCGATAACAACATTAGCCAAGTGATGTATACAATATTCAGTTATTCAATGCAATTTATTAGGAATTGGAGTACAAACAAATACATGCAGTTATTATAAAATGATATAATAACATGGCATATTACAGATAAGTAGCCATAACAATACATAAAGCTAAAATATTAGTGGCTCTCCCTGGCATTGCCCAAGGAAGGTCAAGACAAAATGAATTTCCCTCCATGCATTAGTTATGTTAAAGTACAGGTATGGGGATCTGTAGTTTCTGGAGCTTATGCAACTACTGGTAGAAATGTGTAGCTGCGGGTGTGACTGTGTGTCACAGAGGTGATGCCCAAATAAAGAGTACACAACATACATCGCAATTTTATATAGCAGATTATGTGCATCTGAAACAAGAATCCTTTAAATGAAAAAAGTTCAGTAATTATAATTAACATTATTATCTTTTGATTATTTAATCTTTTTATAGTTTGTTTAAACATTGATTACTGAGAACATTATTAGAGGAACTGGTTTGGAGGAATTACTGAGTTCGACAGAGCTATATTAACATACTGAGGCTTCCTGGATTGATGTCTGTAACTCTTGTAATATTGATTTAACTCACATAATTTTTATATTAGCAAACAGGAGTTGAATGAATACAAGATATGGCTCCGATTTTACCACTAGAAATTGCACAAGTCAAAAAACCCACCTTAAAGGAAACCCAATGTATGGTTTCTCAAAGTTAGAGACATCAGACTTCCCTTTACAGCTGCTATAAATAACAGAATGACACAAATGAACATAGTGATAGCCAAAATATAACCACTCCCGACCCAACTCCTCTCAGTTCTTCAGTTGTTTTATCACTGTTTAACACTGCAGTACCTCCTTTATATCTCTGGAAAGTCATAGGAAACAGGACATGGGTTATATAGGATATGGGCAGTTATGTAAACAGGACATGATTTATATAAGATATGCACAGTTGTATGAATGCAAAATGATTCAGATGAATGATCATATCTGCTGGCCAACAAATAAATGTGCCCCACACATACACATTTTCAGAACCTCTCTGGCCACAGGGGAGGAGCCAGAGGACTGGAGGACAGCTAACGTAGTACAGGAAACTCTTTTTTATCCGGCACCGACGGGACCAGCGTGGTGCCGGTTTATCAAAAAGTACAGATTACAGAGAGGTATAGTTAAAAGGTACGAGAGCTCCATACACAGCAACAAATCCAGGCTTCCCTGTTGTTTAGCAACATGTGCAGGAACCCCGGCCACAGACCAAGTGTCCCTGTTGCTTAGAAACATGTGCAGGAACCCCAATTGCACAGCCACAGATTGAGGAACGGCCACTAATATGAAGTAAAACTTACCTGAACCTACTCCTGAATTTTGCCGGTTAACCGAGATTTCCAGTTATTTAGCTGCTGGTAAATCGAGAGTTTCCTGTCCTATTATTCAAGAAGGGTAGTAGGGATAAACCAGGGAATTACAGGCCAGTGAGCCTAACATCAGTGGTAGGGAAATTATTGGAAAAAATTCTGAGGGACAGAATTAGTCTCCATTTGGAGAGGCAAGGATTAATCAAGGATAGTCAGCATGGCTTTGTCAGAGGGAGATCATGTCTAACCAATTTGATTGAATTTTTCGAGGGGGTGACTAGGTGTGTGGATGAGGGTAGTGCAGTTGATGTAGTGTACATGGAGCTTTTGACAAAGTCCCGCATGGGAGACTGGTCAAGAAGGTAAGAGCCCATGGGATCCAGGGCAATTTGGCACATTGGATCCAAAATTGGCTTAGTGGCAGGAGGCAGAGGGTGATGGTCAAAGGTTGTTTTTGTGACTGGAAGCCTGTGTCCAGTGGTGTACTGCAGGGATTGGTGCTGGGTCCTTTGCTGTTTGTAGTGTACATTAATGACTTAGATATGAATGTAGGAGGTACGATCAGTAAGTTTGCAGATGACATGAAAATTGGTGGAGTGGTAAATAGCGAGGAGGGAAGCCTCAGGCTACAGGACGATATAGATGGGTTGGCCAGATGGGCAGAACAGTGGCAAATGGAATTTAACCCTGAAAAGTGTGAGGTGATGCATTTTGGGAGGACTAACAAGGCAAGGGAATACACAATGAATGGTAGGACCCTAGGAAGGATAGCGGATCCGAGGGACCTTGGTGTGCATGTACATAGATCCCTGAAGGCAGCAGGACAGGTAGATAAGGTGGTTAAAAAGGCATATTGAATACTTGCCTTCATTAGCAGAGGTATAGAATATAAGAGCAGGGAGGTTATAATGGAGCTGTACAAAATGTTAGTTAGGCCACAGCTGGAATACCGTGTGCAGTTCTGGTCACCACACTATAGGAAGGATGTGATTGCAGTGGAGAGGGTGCAGAGGAGATTCACCATGATGTTACCTGGGCTGGAGCGCTTCAGCTATGAAGAGAGACTGGACAGGCTGGGGTTGTTTTCCTTAGAGCAGAGAAAGCTGAGGGGGGACCTGATTGAGGTGTACAAAATTATGAGGGGCATAGATAGGATAGATAGAAAGGAATGTTTCCCCTTAGTAGAGGGGTCAATAACCAGGGGGCATAGTTTCAAGGTAAGGGGCAGGAGGTTTAGAGGGGATTTGAGGAAAAACTTTTTCACCCAGAGGGTGGTTGGAAACTGGAACTCACTGCCTGAAAGGGTGATAGAGGCAGGAACCCTCACAACATTCAAGAAGCATTTAGATGAGCACTTGAACCATAGCATACAAGGCTACGGACCAAGTGCTGGAAAATGGGATTAGAATAGATAGGGCTTGATGGCCGGCGCAGACACGATGGGCCGAAGGGCCTCTTTCTGTGCTGTATAAATCTATGACTCTATGACTCTGTAATCAGCAGCAAACAAAAACAATGCGCAAATTCCACTTACAAAGCCAGGTTTAATCATGTTTAATATGGAATCTGCAGAACTTACCTAAATTTACTAAAGCTCACAAGTAAGCTCTTAATTCTTTGAACATTTCCTCAAGTAAGTATCTTAGATATTTTTATATAACATTATTAATATTTAAAATGTTTTTAATTCATTCAAGGAATACCATGATCTAAATTCAGCCTGTTTATACTGCTTCCCTTTCATGAGAATAAGCTCTCTGCCGGTTTCATCAGGTCAGTTTGCACGACAGACACAGCAGTGCATCATTATCACAGTGACAACCAGATTGCTTGGACAGTTATGAAACAGGACAAAGGGCAGTGCTGCTTCCTGCTGGTAAACCTGGAATTCTCTGAGGAGTATAATTCTCTTATTATGCTGATTGTGTGGAGTGCACCAACACCTGGAGATACAAGGGTATCTTAGTTTAATTCAAAGTCCAATGTATAAAAAGTGTAGGAAGAAGCAGCTAGCAGCTAGCAGATATACCACAACAGAGAATCCTTGCTGCGAGGTGTTATACTGACCACTTGGTGTCCTAAGTCTAACTCACTCGCTGCTATTCTCCATAGGCCCATGGTATTTGCTGCCTCTTCTTTCATGCAGCCACACTGTGAGCCAGTTTCACGAACCAGAAGTTGAAACAAAAACAGGATGGGCCATATACCCAACTGTCTATGTCATCCTGAAGCCATATTTCCCTCCCATACAGCAACTTTTATCTTAACGACTTACCCAGTGTGTTATCTATTTAGCAACATAAGAAATATAAACACAAACTCAAGTGAAATGCCATTTTTTCAACAAATGTCATGTCACAAAGGATGTCAAGGCCTTGGAGAGGATGTAGAGGAGATTTACTAGAATGGTACCTGGGATGACAGACCTCAGTTATGTGGAGAGACTAGAAAAGCTGGGTTGTTCTCCTTATAGCAGAGAATGTT
This sequence comes from Somniosus microcephalus, assembly GCF_052327205.1. Taxonomy (NCBI): domain Eukaryota; kingdom Metazoa; phylum Chordata; class Chondrichthyes; order Squaliformes; family Somniosidae; genus Somniosus; species Somniosus microcephalus. The sequence continues at coordinate 108,535,750 of NC_140991.1, forward strand.
AAGGGGAGATTTAATAGAGTTGTTCAAAAATTATGAGAGGTTTTGATAGTACAAAAGGAGAAAATGTTTTCACTGGCAGGAGGGCCGATAACTAGAGGACATATATTGAAGAATTGGAAAAAGAACCGGGGTGGGCGGAGAGATGAGGAAAATTTATTTTATGCACTGCCTGAAAGGGTGGTGGAAGCAGATTCAATACTAACTTACAAAAGGGAATTTGGATATATACTTGAAAAGGAAAAATTTGCAGGGCTATGGGGAAAGAGCATGGAAGTTGAACTAATCGGATAGCTGGTACAGATACAATGGGCCAAATGGCCTCGTCCTGTGCCGTATGATATGACTATGAAATCTATTTGCCTGTTTATACTGGCTCCAAATTAGCCTAGACGTGACACCACCTTTTCTGATGGCTTTTATTAGCCCAGAGCCAATTCCAAAATGGCTTGTTTGGCTCTTTTGTAGCGGAAATAATGGAAATAGGATTTACCAAACATCTGGCAGCTGTTCCAGTGCTGTAAACAGGGTGGGCTGGTCAGATGCTGGAAGAAATGTAGTGTGAAATCCACCACTGAAGGGAGCCAAGCAGGATCCTTTTCATCTCTGTTTCATATTGATGGTTTAGTTAGAAGTGTGTCTCCAAGTGGAGACTAATTCTGTCCCTCAGAATTATTTCCAATAATTTCCCTACCACTGATGTTATGCTCACTGACCTGTAATTCCCTGGTTTATCCCAACTACCCTTCTTGAATAATGGTACAACGTTATCTGTCCTCCAGTCCTCTGGCACCTCCCCTGTGGCCAGAGAGGATCTGAAATTTTGTGTCGGAGCCCCTGCAATCTCCTCCCTTGCCTCACACAGCAGCCTGGGATACATTTCGTCTGGGCCTGGTTATTTATCCACTTTTAAGCCCGCTCAAACCGCTGGTACCTCCTCGCTCTCAATACTAATTTGTCCAAGTATATCACAATCCTCCTGCCTGATTACTATGCCTACATCGTCCTTCTCCATAGTGAACACAGATGTAAAATATTGATTTAGAACCTCACCCACATCTTCCGGCTCTACATACAGATTGCCACTTTGGTCCCTAATGGGCCCTACTCTTTCCCTGGTTATCCTCTTGCCCTTAATATGCTTATAAAACACCTTGGGATTTTCCTTTATTTTTCCCGCCAGTGTTTTTTCATGCCCCCTCTTTGCTCTCCTAATTTCATTTTTAAGTACCCCCCTGCACTTTCTATACTTCTCTAGGGCTTCCTTTGTATCTGCCAAAAGCCTCCCTTTTTTCCTTAATCCATTCTTGTATATCCCTTAACATCCAGGGTTCCCTGGGCTTGTTTATCCCACCCTTGACCTTTACGGGAACATGTTGGCGTTGTACTCTCTCTGTTTCCTTTCTGAAAGACTCCCACTGCTCTGATGTGGATTTTCCTACAAGTAGCTGATCCCAGTCCACTTTGGCCAGATCCTGCCTTATCATATTAAAATCGGCCTTCCCCCAATTTAGAACCTTTATTTCCGGTCCATCTTTGTCCTTTTCCATGACTACCTTAAATCTCACCAAATCATGGTCATGCATTTCCAGCACGAGTTGCTGGATAATGACCAGCAGCACTTAGCTGATTTTCCTCTTCCTAACCCAAGGGATGCTGCGGTCAGTTGTAGAGCCTCATCACGCCATCTGGCTGAGATGGGTTAACTCATCACAAACACAGGTTGAAGCTGGGATCTTTCTGGTCTGTAAGGCTCAGCTACTCACTGGATAGACTCACCTGAATCATCAAAGGAGACCAAATGGAACTTCTATCAATTTTGTACCAGTATTACAAAGAGTGCAAATGGCATTAACTGTTCTCTAACTTTATTGAAATATTGGAACATTTCAAATTATAGTCAAAATGCTGTGCATACTTTGTAAATTACAAAGCAAGGGTCTGCTGTCCCTCAAAGCAGAGCTGGTATTTAATACTGAGGACACCTCCTGATTTTTACAGGAAGCCTGCAAATTCGGTACAACCTCGGAGGTACGAAGGAGCCATTCAGAATTGACCTGGCCCACAGGAACTTGGCTAATGGACAACCGCATAGCGTCAACATCAGTCGACATGGGAGGGAACTACGTCTTCAGGTAAATTTTGTTAATATGGCAATGAGACACTTTAGGAGGTGAACGTGTATCACTATATGCGAATTCTTTCACTTCAGTGCAGGCTTGGAGGATGAAAGAGTGGGCCAGAAATTCGGGTTGGAGGCTTCCCGCGGATGTAAACCCCCGACCTGCACTTACCTAGCGCGCCGGCTGTTGTGCTGTGGGCCCGCATGGGATTCCGATCCTGGGCCTCCTGCAACTGCCGGCACACAGTGCTTGCGTATCCCAGGGGCGCAGTTAGTTCGAAGCTTATAAAATTCTAACAGGACTAGACAGACTAGATGCAGGAAGGATGTTCCCGATGGCCGGGGAGCCCAGAACCAGGGGTCATAGTCTAAGGATAAGAGGTAAGCCATTTAGGACAGAGATGAGGAGGAATTTCTTCACCCAGATAGTGGTGAACCTGTGGAATTCTCTACCACAGAAGGCAGTAGAGGCCAATTCATCTATATATATAAAACAGTATGCCTGTCTGTCTCTCTGTCTCTCTGTCTGTCTCTCTGTCTCTCTGTCCGGCTATACAATCAAAAGTTATAGAGCGTACCTACACATATGTTATATCAAAAGAAAGCTCATCATTAGGGAACTCTTGTAGGCGAATTTACTTTTTGGTCAGACAAAAATTGTGCCGACGGTATCCAAAAAACGTTCAAAATTCTGCTCATTATCCGCTCATTTGCATCGAGTGGGGGCGGGTTCATTGTGTGTGCGGGCGGGCCATCCTACAGTTGAGTGACGTGATGATTGACCAATCCTACAGTTCAGTGACCTGACGGTTGACCAATCGGTGTGTGTGTGGGCGGGCCTTATCGTTCTGAACCGAGGTGAGTGGCCGCCATCTTGATTCCAAACTGTTCATTTCTTTTTCCCACTTTCTGCGTGTTTCTTTTCAAATCTACATTTCCAGCAAAAAAAAATTGCTTTTATTAAATTGTTTTAAAAAAAAGTTAATTCATTTGTAAATATTTTCTATAACCTGATTCTTTTTCCTACCTTTCCCCGTTTTTGTAAGGCTTCAAAGCCTGGGCCTCTCCTGCCCAGCCACGCCCAAGCTAGGTAATTGTCCCACGGCTTGTGGCAAGCTCCTCCCCCTCCACCCAGTCTCCCCCGTCACGTTACCCGGGGCAATAGCATCGGCTGCGAGGGACACGGGACAGGCACAGGGTGCGCGCGCAGCAGGCGACACACAGAAGCCCGAGGCATAAAGCGCGGGAAGCCAGCAGGTGAGATGCGGCGTCTCTCTTCCCCGCTCGGCGGTCTTGAAGCCGGCTTACGCGGGAGAGCGGGGCTCGGGAGAGCGGGGCTCGGGCTGACCGGGGCGCTGCGCTCGGCTGGGCCCTGTCAGTGCGTAGGGCGGCATGGAGCTCTGCGGAGCCATCGCCGGCAGAGGGGAAAGGGTCTGCTGGCTCCCCCCCATCCCTTTCTCCCCCCTCCCTTTCTCCCCCACTCCCTTTCTCCCCCACTCCCTTTCTCCCCTCCCTTCCCACCCCACACCCCCCACCCCCTCCCCCCACACCCCCTCCCCCCCCACACTCCCCTCCCCCCCACATGCCTCCCCCCTCCTCCCCCGTCCCCCCTCCTCCCCTCTCCCCCCTTCCCCCTTCCCCCCTCCCCTCCCCCTTCCCCCCTCCCCTTCCCCCCTCCCCTTCCCCTCTCCCCTTCCCCCTCCCCTTCCCCCCTTCCCCCACTACCCCCTCCCATCGCCCCCTTCCCCTTCCCCCACTCCCCCTCCCCTTCCCCCCTCCCCCTCCCCCTCCCCCCCTCCCCCTCCCCAGTCGCTCTCTCCCTTCCCCCCAGTCGCTCTCTCTCTTCCCCCAGTCGCTCTCTCTCTTCCCCCCAGTCGCTCTCTCTCTTCCCCCCAGTCGCTCTCTCTCTTCCCCCCAGTCGCTCTCTCTCTTCCCCCCCGTCGCTCTCTCTCTTCCCCCCCAGTCGCTCTCTCTCTTCCCCCCCAGTCGCTCTCTCTCTTCCCCCCCAGTCGCTCGCTCTCTTCCCCCCCAGTCGCTCTCTCTCTTCCCCCCCCAGTCGCTCTCTCTCTTCCCCCCCAGTCGCTCGCTCTCTCTCTTCCAACAACAACATGCCCTCAAAAAAGCCTCGGCACTGCCGGGCACTTCAGCTAGTTAAATATATTCAAGACGGAGTTAGATATATTTCTTAAGGCTAAAGGGATCAAGAGATATGGGGAGAAAGCAGGGACAGGGTACTGAATTTGGATGATCAGCCATGATCTCATTGAATGGCGGAGCAGGCTCGAGGGGCCAAATGGCCTACTCCTGCTCCTATCTTCTATGTATCTATGTATCACGTGGGCCATGGAGAGCCAATCATAGCAGGGAAGACCTGTCAAATCTATGAAATAGAGATCAGCCCCAAAACATAACTGAAACGTCAAATAATTATTTTTTTTAAATCACATTTTTAAAATAACTATAAATTACATAAAATAACTATTTTAAACAATAATTTAAATTTTTGAAAAGATTAATTATAGTTTTTAACAGGGCTAAAAATAAACTTACCTTTCTTTAAAGTATTTAAAAATAATAAACCTGTGGAAAAAGTGTTTTAATTTTACTTAATTCACCACTTACCTTGTTAAAAGCAGGCCTTGCGACTGCTTTTTAAAAGCATAGCTGCTAGAGACTTACACTCTCGGAGAAACCTGTAAAAAAAACGGAAGTTCCAGGCGTACGCGCTGCCTCTCCAGCGCACGCGTTTGACCTGTGAACCCCTTCCTTTAAGGGAATGGAAGTTCCAATTACCTGCGCATGCGCAGTGCATGCACGAAACCGGCACTTCCGTTGGCCCTACGCATGAGTACCCAGCGCGTACTCACCCGTGGGGACCCGAATTTCTGGCCGGTTGTTTTTAGGTTTACAGTCCTTTTATTTCTTTAGCATTCAAACATAGGGCTACATCTAGCTGCTAGTGATGATAAGGAGCATTGTTTTCACTGATTTCTCAAACTTCAACCTGGGTGCCAAAATGGAGAGCATGAGAACAAGTAATTCCTAGAAACATGAAAAGGCTAATCACTGATAGGTCACGCTGTGTCTCTATCTTTTCACAATATCTCTCAATTCCTTCTCTGTCTAGAAATTCATTTAATTGTCTTTTCAACCTATTTATATGGGTCTACATCAATGGCCTTTTCTGGTAGCTTATTCCACAACTGTGTTACATTTTGGGTGAAAATCAATTCTTCTCACTTCCCTTCTTACTCTTAACTTTGGGGCCTAAATTTGACAATGCCTGATAATGTGCGCAAAAAGGTTGGCCCATAGAGCTCACACATCAGAGGGCTGAGGCCTGAAGACCATCCTAAATTTATCCATGGGCTTCATTGGAATAAAACTGACGAGCTGCAGATGTCAATTGGTGCCCCAATGCAGCTTACTGATCGGGGCCCTTTGAATTTTGGTAAGTCTAGGGAGGGAGGTGTCGCAAATGCGGGCATGCAGTGACTTGCAGAATTTATGTGGAGGCTGGAAGGCCTGGTTGTAGTGTATGTAACCGTTCCACCTTTAAGAGAACTATTTTAAGGGTTGCACTACTTTATCTTGGCTGCTGTATACTGTAATACCGGCGGTGACCACACCGGTATATAAGTGCTGTGTAATGATTTATTGGGCAGTTCCGCCCTGACCTTCAACCAGTAAAGACCTGTTAAATTTTACTCTTGTGGTCTGTGTAGTAATTCTCAATATACACACACAGACTTAACACTGGTGAATTTAGTGGTGGCCAGAACACAAGCACAAATCGGGTGCCGGTCGTCACACTGCTAAATTCATCATCTTTGCACCCATTTTATGCCTGTGATGTTGAATTTATCCCTCTTTCAGTTTTTAATTTGTGTTTTCCAGTATTTGAAAGCTCCAAAAGGCTGCCGCCATATTTCTGATTTGCCTCCTCACTCTAGCACTTTTGGAATAGAGTATGGCCAGTCTAAATGGAGTTGTTGGCGAAACTGCTCACCTCCCTCGCTTTTATCCCTTTTCTGCAACAGTGCTTCCAGCTGCAGGATAAAAGCAGTTGGATATGGTCCTGTGATGCCCCATCTCAATTTTGTTTTTTGTTGTTGCTCTTATTATTTTTCAATCGTGCCTCTGACATCAAACTCAATGAGCAGGGCAGACTCTCATTGTAAATTCCCGTAGATAACTGATAGTACCAGGGCAAATAATTTTCCCTAAAAATAATCTATTCTTCCATACTCTCAAGTGTGTCAAGTGTGTTGATTGACATTAATGCTTTTAAATGTCTGTGATTACTGCCAGGATGGATACATTTTCTAACTGGACAGTAATGGAGTTGGCTGCTAGCTGTTAGCTGATGAGAAACCTGCTACCATCCTGTAATGGAAAATGCAGCCCAAAGTTTTGCCTTTGTTTGCAGATGTCAGTACCTTAGCAATAAGCTCTCAGTAAACGCAATGGGTCTTTGATTGGATTAAGGACTCAGTCTTGTCTGTGGCAGTGTCATTGAACAGGTTGAATTTCTTAACAAAAAAGTGTTCTGGGTCTTGAGGGATAAAGCTGTTCTTATTTGAGAGAATGTGATGGAGGAGCAGGCAAATACCAGATGAAGATTTTTTTTTAAATTATGAAGTGTATCAGTGCAGTAAGATGCACTGAAAGTTTTGTGCTTAACCAGAAGAAAAATGAATAACATGATTATAAACGGAAGAAAGTATTCGACAAATGTTATTTTTTTTATTTGTTCATGGGATCTGGGCGTCGCTGGCAAGGCCAGCATTTATTACCCATTCCTAATTGCCCTTGAGAAGGTGGTGGTGAGCCGCCTTCTTGAACTGCTGCAGTCCGTGTGGTGAAGGTTCTCCCACAGGGCTGTTAAGATTTACATACTTCATATTTAAGAATGTAACTTGCAAATACAATGAATGGCGAGCTGATTGAAGCATTCAAAAAAGAAATGGTCAGACTACTGTTTCAACAGAGGATGGAGGGAGGTTTATAGCTTGCTACCAAGGATCTGAAAATAGCCTGAATGGACATGAGGTTAAAAGACCTTAATTGACGAGCATGAGTCATCATCATGCATGTGTCTTCAAAATGCAACAATCTCTCTGGCTGCCATTTTTGATTACAGTATAAGTCTCTTATAACTGGTTTGAACATGGATATTTTGCTGTAAGTGGCTACCCAGTTTATTCCTCACAGTGACTTCATCGCTGAGATCAACTGAAGTATCATCCCTCAATTTGCAGTCCCGATAACGGCATACGCTGTCGTAAGCCTTCTGAAAGGCCCCACAAGTTCCAGGTTTCTGCATGCGCTGCGCATACGCGAAAACCCGGAACTTGCGATCTGTCAAGGTTCGCCTTTACAGACCTACCGAAACGACTGAGAAATCACTTTCGCTGGCGCAGAGTTGGGCTATTTGCCCAACTACTGCCCAGCAAATGCCCACGAAACTCTTATGCCTGGTAAAAGCAGGCGTAGGGCCAGCTTTCATCAGTGTAAGGGTTAATATAAATCTTAAATTAAAAAATTTTAAATAAAAAATGATGCACAAAAACTTAAAATTACTTCATGCAAATTTTGGCTCGGATTAAAATGTTTAAAATTATTTTTCAAAAAATTGAATTTTTATTGTATTTGCTGGATTGAAGGGACTTTTAATTAAATTTGAAAATGAGAACACTTATTTTTATTCCAGTTGTCTAAATTGCTTAAATTATTTCGGGATTCCATTATGGTTTATGGGGAATCCCGTTCTTAAATGGAATCCTCCTTTCTCATTGGATGACCTGGCCCACGTGATCCCAGGGATGCTTCCGAACCGCCTGTGTCCCTGGGATCCGTGGGCCTTTATGCAGGCATATGCCTGGCGGCCCGAAACCCGAACTCCCAATACAAGGCATGCTCCGTAGCTACGCTGCCGATGGCAAATTCAGGGTCATCAGCTGTAGTTATAGTGTGATGTGCTGATGTTATAGCTAATCCTGGCACTCATAGAGTCATAGAGTCATAGAGTTATACAGCACGGATAGAGGCCCTTCGGCCCATCGTGTCCGCGCCGGCCATCACGCCCTGTCTAATCTAATCCCATATTCCAGCATTTGGTCCGTAGCCTTGTATGCTATGGCATTTCAAGTGCTCATCCAAATGCTTCTTGAATGTTGTGAGGGTTCCATGGTTAAGTTTCTAATACTTTTTATAATGTGCATAGCCACGATGCAGCTACAACTCGATCCCTCCCCCACCCCGAGTTACAGCTGATTGTGTCAGCCTTGCTTCAGTGGTACCACTCACACCACTCAGTCAGAAGGTCATGGGTTCCAACCACACGCCAGAGACTTGAACACTTAGGCCATGATTTCGCCACCAGAGGCGAGATCGCGGCAGGAGAGGTCGTTGGCGGGTCCCAGTCCTGCTCCCGGCTCCAGTCACTCTGCGAAAAGGATTTTACGTTAATTGGGCTTGTTAAGCCCGCCCTGCGCATTACCCGGCCCAATTACAAGGTGCGGGTCTGGTGACGTCACCTGATGACGCGTTTGTTGCCGATATATTTAAAGGGGCCATGTCCCCATTTGCTCTCAATTCTGATTTAGTGCTCCTGAGTGCTGGTTCAGGCAACAATGACTGCAGATAGACAAAGGGCTGTGCCATGTTTCAATGATGACTCCCTCCATGTTCTTGTGGATGGAGTCAAAGGAAGCAGGGAGGTTCTATTCCCTGGGGATTGAAGGAGGAGACCTCCTCACCAGACAAAGGCAGCCTGGCTGCAAATAGCTGAGGGGGTCAATGCAAGCTGTATGTTTGTTTGCTCCTGTGTGCAATGTAGGAAGAAGTTTAATGATCTTCTGCATTCAGGAAAGGTGAGAATAAAATCACACTTACCTTCATTCTGCTGTGCCTGTCATCACATCCCCATCACTCTGCATTGCCAACCCTACTCCTGCACATCCTTACTCACCCCAACATCCCTTGCACCATCACCCATCCCTCTCTCCCTATGTACTATGTACAGAATCACATCCCCATCTTACTATGCACCCCTCACACTCACCCTCAATGTTATGCAATAGCAACAATTAACAACTCAAAAGGAGGCAACTTGGTATTGGCACCCCACTCCATCATAGTCTCCCTCTAAACATCTATCCCATCCATTCTTTACACTCATTCCATCACTCTCACTCAAACTTCTCTTGTTTCCCTCATTGCAGGAAATGAGAGCCCACAATAAGAGGGAGAGGGAGAGAACAGGAGGAAGACCACCATCGCTGGCTGTGCTCACCAATGCTGAGGAGGCAGCTCTGGACATAACATGAGTCGTTGACCAGCCTGAAGTGGGGTACAGAGAGAGGGCTCATTAGAACAACCTGGTGACAGAATTATTTTCCATACATCTTAGCTGGCATTCATGAGTGACTCATATGGGGTCTGATGTCAAAAGAAATTGAATGCTCATCGTGTGCATAATGGGATGTGTCTGCAATCTACATATCACATGTCTAATTCATGTTGTTACTCTCCCACAGGACCATCAAGGGCCCCTCACCCCCCACTGTCCAGGAGGAAGAGCAGGAGCACTCCTCAGAGGATCCTCCAGCCTCTGAGGGAGCAGCATCAGCAGAAATGAGCGCACCCAGCACCAGCGCAGAGACGCACACCTCGGTGGGTCCTATGCGAGATAGAGTGGTGTTGTCACCTGGTGTATCAGAAGTCACAAGTGAGCAAGATCAGATAGTGGAGACAGGGACAGCAGTGGAGCTTCCTCATCAGAGGCCGCAGGAGTCGCCTAGCTCTGCTGAGCTGCATGCAGATGCTGAGCCTCGGGGGCCATCCAGGAGGAGGGCGATCCTGGAGCTTCAGGAACAAGTTCAGGAGGTTCTGACAGGGTTTGCAACCACAGTAACTGCGAGTGTGCAGAGAATGGAGGAGTCCATCTCAAATATGAGCAACATCATGGCGCACGCACTGGTAGGTTCTGCCATGGAAAGGATGGATGGCCACCTCCATGGAGGACATAAATCGCCAGACTCAGGAGAACATGGTAACACTTCTAAATAGATGGTCATCTATGGAGGATAGATGGGCATCCATTGAGGAGAGAAACCAGAGGTTCATGGACGTCCTTGTTATGAGGAATGTCAGTACAAACATGGGTCCTCATGGCCCCACTGATGTGCAGCAAGATGCTCTCCAGCTACTTGCTATCAGAGAAGTGCAGGTGGCCCATGAGAGGGATGATGGTGGGTGGGGACATGGAAGTGGGGGCTCCTCTCCAAGCGATCAAACTTCCACCCTCAGATCTGGGGTCAAAACCCCAGATGCCTCCCCAGACAGTGATGGCTGAATCTGCCCCTGCACAGCCACAGGAGGAGCAAACTTTGGTGGGGCCCCCACAGGCTCCAAAACCCAGAGGATGACTGCCAAAGGTGTCTAAGCAGTCGCAGCAGGGAAATGAGCAGGCTGCCTCTACATCTGGTGAAGCCACAGGGGTAGCACCACATAGAAGCACACGTAAAAGAAAGATCCTACATAAATAGTCACAAGGGTAGTCACTTGGGTGATTTGCTATAAATGAATGTTAAGTTTCTGTTCTTTTACTTTGTTGTAATTTTTTCTGCATGTTTGCATTCGTTGCCATATGTGTGTTCACAATTGCAAGTGGCAGAGTGAAAGGTATGGGGACCTTTTATGTTCAGCAATGGTAGTGACAGTGCAAGGAACGCACAGTTCATTGTAGAGATGCTCTATGGTGTTGAAGTGGGGTGATGCCAACCTTTATGCGCATGTGGCAGCCATATATCTGTGCTGCATAAAGTTAGGTGAATCTGGCATTGATTAGGCCATCACGGGCAGCAATGTGCTCGTGTTCTGGTCGTATTGGGACAGCCGCCTCCTCCAGTGTTCCTCATGCTGAACTTCATTCTGCTCCTCCTCCTCCTCCAAAGAGGCTGTGTGCTCTGTGCCTTGTGCCTCATACAGTGCTAATCCTTGCTGCAGTGCTATGTTGTGCAGGGCCAGCAGACAATGACGATTCTCCCGACCCTGGCTGGTGCATACTGAAGGGCTCCAGCAGATCTGTCCAGGCATCTGAAGCGCATTTTGAGCAACCTTATTGTTTGCTCTATGAGACTCCTGGTGTAAATGTGGCTTTGATTATAATGTTCCTCAGACTCGTTTGATAGCCTCCTCAAAGGTAGCATTAGCTACGTCTTCAGGGGATAGCCCTTGTCTCCAAGAAGCCAGCGCAGAAGTTCATTTGGCAGTGCGAAGAGCTGAGGGACAGTAGACTGGCGGAGGATGGAAGAGTCATGACAGCTGCCAGGGACGTTGGCACACACATGCATAATGCTCTTCCTATGGTTGCACACCAGTTGCACATTAAGGGAGTGGAAGCCCTTGTGGTTGACAAATACTGCTGGGTTCTGATGGAGTGACCTGATGGCCACATGTGTGCAGTCAATGACGCCCTGCACCCGTGGGAAGCCAGCAAGATTGACAAAGCCGAACGCCTGCTCAGTAACACTTGCTTCATCAGTGGAAAAGTGGATGTAATTGGCGGACTTGTCATAGAGGGCATCAGTGGTCTGCGTGATGCATCTGTGAGCGGCCGACTGGGAGATGCCGCTAATGTCTGCTGCTGATCCCTGGAAGGAGCCTGACACAAAGAAGTTGAGGGCGGTGGTGACTTTGACAGCCACTGGTAAGGGGTGTCCACCCGCTCCTCTGGGTTGCAGGTCTTGATCGAGCATTGTGCAAATGCCTGCGACTACCTGTCGCGATAGTCTCAGCCTCCTTTGGCACTGCTGCTCACTCATGTTGAGGAAGCTCATCCTCTGCCAGTAAACCCTGTATTGGGGGTATCTCCTGTGGCAGGGTGCAGCCCTGCGCTGACGGCCTCTGCCCTGTGCAGCAGCAGGTGGTTGAGGAGAAGGTTGGCGCTCTTGCTGTTGGTGCTGCTGGTGTGCCTGGTTCTGCTGCTGCTACGGCTGATCGTGGTCAGGTTCTGAGGACCTGGGTGAGAGGGAATAAATCATTCCCGTTCTGCTGTTATATATGGCAGGTGCGGATGAGATGTTAGAAGCAATCTGTCAATGGGGAGAGAGATTATTCCAAGGAGGTAACAGTGGATATAGAGTTTACACCACACATTTACAGCCTCAATAAAGATCAAATGTGTCTTCCAAATCCTGAAATCAGCAACTTCTGACATTGAAAAGTGAACAAATGTGAAATGTTAGCTTTTATACTACATTTGCAGCTGTGAACTATTCAGCTCGATTGAACTCCCGACATACCTACCTGACGTGATCTCTGAACGACGTGAACCTCATTAAAAATGTGGTAAAATAGAAATAGGCTGGCAAAATAGTAGTTAACAAGAGTTTAACAAGCATTTAACTATCTTAAATGCCTCCCCTGCCACTTGGTGTCGGGCCTGTTCTGCAATCGCAGAGCTGATGCTTTGGAACCTTACATGGAGGTGGGTTCAGAGCGGGCTCCCAACCCGCTGTCAATCATTTCAATTTTGACAGCGGACCCGCCTCCGAACCCACCCTCTGAGCACTGGCAAAATCGTGGCCCTAATCCATGCTGACACATTAGTGCAGTATTAAAGGAGTATTACATTGTTGGAGTTGCTGACTGTCGGAGACTTTAAACCAAGGCCCTATCTGGCCTTTCATGTGGATGTAAAAGATCCCATCACATTTTTCGAAGAAGAACAGGGGAGTTCTCCTAATGTCCTGATCAACATTTATCCCTCAGCCAACATCATTAAAAGCAGAAATAACAACAGAAAATGCTGGAAAAACTCAGCAGGCCAGGCAACATCCGTGGAGGGAGAAATAGAGTCAACGTTTCAGGCTGAAACCCTTCGTCAGGACTGAAAAAGCACAGGGAATGAAACAGATTAAAAGGCCAGTTTGGGGGCTGGGAAATGGGGATGAGAGAGCAAAAGAGAAGTGAAGAGACATTAAGAGGTATTCAAAACGAGACGAGATGGTGATAGGACTAGTGGAGAGACAAAAGACAGCTCTAGATTAGGTGTGAAATGCGCTGGCAGAATGAGAGACAGCTGCCATGTGGGAGAGAAAAAAAGGGGGGAAGGGCCAAAACAAAGGTGTGGATAAAAAATATATGTAAAAATGTAATAGGGGCCGAGGTTATCATCTGAAATTGTTGAACTCGATATTGAGACCGGAAGGCTGTAAAGTGCCTAATCGGAAGATGAGGTGCTGTTCGTCGAGCTTACTTCCACCCTTCCCTCACCTTCACATGGTCCATCTCCGACTCTTCCCTTCCCTTCCTCGACTTCTCCATCTCCATCTCTGGGGATAGGTTATTGACCGACATTCACTACAAGCCCACTGACTCCCACAGCTACCTGGACTACACTTCCTCCCACCCCGTCTCCTGTAAGGACTCTATTCCATTCTCCCAGTTTCTTCGTCTCTGCCGCATCTGCTCCGACGATGCCACCTTCCACACCAGTGCTTCCGACATGTCTTCCTTTTTCCTCAACCGAGGATTCCCCTCTACCATGGTTGACACGGTCCTCGACCGTGTCCATTCTATCTCCCGCACTTCTGCCCTCACCCCTGCCCCTGCCTCCCAGAACCATGATAGGGTTCCCCTTCTCCTCATCTTTCACCCCACCAGCCTCCACATTCAATGGATCATCCTCCGCCATTTCCGCCACCTCCAACGTGATCCCACCACCAAACGCATCTTCCCCTCCCCTCCCCTTTCCGCCTTCCGTAGGGACCGCTCCCTCCGAGACACCCTAGTCCACTCCTCTATCACCCCCAGCAACCCTTTCCCTTTGCCCGGCACCTTCCCGTTCAAGTGCAGGAGATGCAACACCTGCCCTTATACCTCCCCCCTTCCCACTGTCCAGGGCCCCAAACACCCCTTCCAGGTGAAACAGCGATTTACTTGTACTTCTTGCAATCTAGTATACTGTATTCGCTGCTCACAATGTGGTCTCCTCTACATTGGGGAGACCAAACGCAGATTGGGTGACCGCTTTGCGGAACACCTCTGTTCAGTCCGTAAGGGTGACCCCGAGCTTCTGGTCGCTTGTCATTTTAATTAACCGCCCCATTCCCACTCAGACCTCACCGTACTCGGGCTCTTGCATTGTTCCACGGAAACCCAGCGTAAGCTCGAGGAACAGCACCTCATCTTCCGATTAGGCACTTTACAGCCTTCCGGACTCAATATCGAGTTCAACAATTTCAGATCATAACCTCAGCCCCTATTACATTTTTACATATATTTTTTACCCACACCTTTGTTTTGGCCCTTCCCCCCTTTTTTTCACTCCCACATGGCAGCTGTCTCTCATTCTGCCAGCGCATTTCACACCTAATCGAGAGCTGTCTTTTGTCTCCACTAGTCCTATCACCATCTCGTCTTGTTTTGAATACCTCTTAATGTTTCTTCACTTCTCTTTTGTTCTCTCATTCCCATTTCCCAGCTCCCAAACTGGCCTTTTAATCTGTTTAATTCCCTGTGCTTTTTCAGTCCTGACGAAGGGTTTCGGCCTGAAACGTTGACTTTATTTCTCTCTCCACGGATGTTGCCTGGCCTGCTGAGTTTTTCCAGCATTTTCTGTTGTTATTTCAGATTTCCAGCATCCGCAGTATTTTGCTATCGCTATATCACTAAAAGCAGATTATCTGGTCATTTATCTCATTGTTGTTTATGGGGCCTTGCTGTGCACAAATTTAGCTCCAACGTTTCCTGAAATTACAACAATGACTACACTTCAAAATTAATTTATTAGCTATGAAGTGCTTTAGAACATCCTACATTCATGAAAGACACTAAATAAATATAACTTTTTTACCTGCACCCAAGTTGAAAAATCAAACATCAAAACAGTTGCTTGCAACAAATGCTAATTGTCTGATTAAAGCAGCATTAGCATCCATTGTAAGCAAAAATAAATACTATTAAACTTAATAGTTTGGGATTCAAGGTTTTAGCCACAGTGAACTGTGAAATGTCAACTGTATCGGCGCCTAATGTAGGTGAAGCTGACTGTATATAAATATAAGATATATAGTTGGCTATAGAAAATAGCGCTCAACTGTGTGATTTGGAAAGCTGGATTAATAGTTTGAAATTTTGCTTAATTAGCTTTCCGTGTCAGGGAACACAAGATTTATCTTTGAGGTTTCCTTCAGGAGATTGAGCGGGTAGGATGGAGTCCCTGATAGAACAGATGCAGGGAAGGGGCTTGACGGACCAAATGACCTTTCCTTAGCCACTTTTGTATTGATCTTTTAAGTACTATTTTATGAGCTGACTCATGGAGTTTGTACTGTTAAATCCAGTTTTGATAGACTGGCGACATACTTATTGATTTATAAAAATGGTCTAAGGTCTCCCACCAGTTTATAGAAACCAGATTTAACAACGTTCATGCCAGCAACTAGTTGACAAATGCAGGGCAACCAGAATGCTACTTAAAAGAACAATATATAATTTTCTCTTATTCTACACTTTCTGATGTTCCTACCATTAATGATTGAAATGCATCATAGTACTTTAATATGCTGAAGCTTTTGTCAATTGAACACAGACTTGCAGTACGTTCCAGACACTATAACAATGCAATAAAATGTTGTGCTTTTTTCCATTTTATTTTACAACAATGGAATTTCAGCAACATATAATTAAAAATGTCATGGTTATTTAACAATCATTTGAGATTAAATTTCTAAAAACAAAATGCACAATGCTGAATCATCAATCAGGCATCCCACAAGAGTTTGCACATTATTTGCACTGAGCCAGTCTGTCAGATTAAGTCAAACAAACTGCTGAAGTGACAAAAACTTAATAATAAAATATTTACCCAGCAATCATCAATGGCATAGATCTACTGATCAAGGGGTTAGATTTGTTTTCACCAATTAAAAAAATATAAAATCTTGACACTTTTGTTTTAACTTTTGAAGTCAGTTTCTCTGGGCCTGTTCTATGTTGACGCCTGTATGAAAGAGAATATTCCATTCACCTCATATGTTAGCGCTCCTTACAGTAAAAGACTGGCTCAACTCCAGCAAGTTGGCAGTTGCGAAATTGTTGCTTGATTTCTCCAAAGCGGTGCCATGAAATTTAGTGCATACGAGAGCATGGGCCTTACATTAAACATCCATAAGACAAAGGTCCTCTACCTACCTGCCCCCGCCACACAGTGCTGCCCCCCAATTATCAAAATCCACGACTAGGCCTTGGACAACGTGGACCACTTTCCATACCTCAGGAGCCTACTGTCAACAAGGGCAGACGTCGACGACAAAGTCCAACACCGCCTTCAGTGTGCCAGTGCAGCCTTCGGTCGCCTGAGGAAGAGAGTGTTTGAAGACCAGGACCTCAAACCTGGCACTAAGCTCAGCAGTGATACCTGCCCTGCTGTATGCCTCAGAGACATGGACCATGTACAACAGGCACCTCAAAGCACTGGAGAGGTACCACCAACGCTGCCTCCGCAAGATCCTGCAAATCCATTGGCAGGATAGGCGCACCAACGTCAGTGTTCTTGCTCAGGCCAACATCCCCAGCATCAAAGCTCTGACCACGCTCAATCGGCTCCGATGGGCGGGTCACATTGTCCGCATGCCCGATACAAGACTCCCAAAACAAGCGCTCTATCGGAGCTCCGGCACGGCAAGAGAGCCACAGGTGGGCAGAGGAAACGCTTCAAGGACACCCTCAACGCCTCCTTGAAAAAGTGTAACATCCCCACCGACACCTGGGAATCCCTGGCCCAAGGCCGCACAAAGTGGAGGAGAAGCATCCGGGAAGGCGCCGAACACCTCGAGACTCTTCGCCGGGAGCAAGCGGAAGCCAAGCGCAGGCAGCGCAAGGAGCACACGTCAACCCAAGCACCCCACCCACCCGCCCCTTCAACCACCGTCTGTCCCACCTGTGACAGAGACTGTAGGTCCCGCATTCGACTCATCAGTCACCTGCGAACTCATTTTTAATGTGGAAGCAAGTCATCCTCGGTTCCGAGGGACTGCCTAAGAAGAAGAAGAATGGGGATAAATGAAAGACTTGAAAGACTTGCATTTATATTGCGTCTTTCATGATCTCAGAACATCCTTTATAGCCAATGAAGTACGTTTGAAGTGTAGCCACTGTTGTAATGTAGGAAACGCGGCAGCCAATTGTGCACAGCAAGCTCCCCCAAACAGCAATATGATAATAGCCAGATAATCTGTTTTTTATTGTTATGTTGATTGAGGGATAAATATTAGCCAGGTCACCGGGGACAACTCCCCTGCTCTTCTTCGAAATAGTGCCATGGGATCTTTTGCGTCCACCTGAGAGAGCAGGCGGAGCCTCGGTTTAACGTCTCATCCGAAAGACGGATAATTTTTAACTGCACCGCCTGGGCAGTGACCTGCTGGAGCAGAACACCCGTCCGTTGTCGAACTCTCCTGATTTTCATCCCAGGTTGCTACCCAGGTGCTGAAGTTGACAATGAACCGTCTCATACAGGGTCATACAGTAGAAGCGGCTTTGGACAAGCCTATCTCCACACAGCCACACATTACCAACAAGCAATCAGCATACAACATGATATTAGAAAAGAATATACACCATGTTATGGAATATTGACTGTGTCGTCTGATGTACATTTTTAAACAACTGCTGTAAATTTGTTTGCAGAACAAATTAAATGTGTATACCACCATGGATTAGGAATAAGCCATTTGCTGGTCTCCTGTAGTTGGAGAGAATGTGGGTTCTAAATAAAGGATTAAAACCAAACCTCTGCGCACGAGCAACAACATAGCTCATCAAAAACATCTGCAAATTTAAAGCAGGACACTGCTGTCTTCCGGTGGGTGTCCTGCCCTTCTGCTGAATAGAGCCGGTTGATACTTGGGCCCACGGGGAATGCAGCGGGATCAGGGCGGGTAAGTCAGACGAGGAATTTTAACTGCCGGGTTGGGGGCGGGAGGGGGGGGTTAACATTCCCCCCAATAGCTTTGTTGTGTTTTGATGCATGCCATCCTAAGACAAAACAAGCTTACCTTGTCAAAATATTTAGAATCAGCCTTTGAAATCTATTAATTATTTATATTATGGTTTCAAGGAGAAAAATTACTTCTTGGTCGAGAAGATAAGACAGATTGTGACAATTAAAATACTAGCCCAAATCTGCAGACCCAATATGGTGCAACAGTTTCTAACGAACACATTTGGGACTGACTTTAAGTGGTTTTTGTGTGATAGGCATATAATGGTCAATTTTCAGCTTGGTTAGGCCCATAAGTGCACATTATTCAGGCATAACCAACTGGAATTAATAGCAGAAATCACTTACACCAAATCTGGCACTTCCAGTGGGTGTTTGGACATGGGAAACTCCCACAGCAAAGAGGTAGGAGCTTCATTTCAATATAATAATAGGCCAGATGAGATGTCTTTTTAGCATCTGCTTGATTTCCTGTTGGGAATGCTAAATTTACATTCCTTCATATTTTTGCCTGTACAATTCAGACATCCAAATCTGAGTGGAAAGAAGTTTAAAGGGGCTATTGAACTGTTATTTTCAAGTCTTTTTCTCAGATTTTTTTCTTTTGTTTTTGGCCAATTCAGTAGCAGAAAATGGGTTTGTGGCATAGTTTTTTTTAACCAATTTTTGTCTGTCATGTACAAATTGGGACAATGAATCGGAATCCCTTAATTGTCGGCTTGGCTCGGTGGTAGCACTCCCACCTCTGAATCAGGTGGTTGTAATTTAAGCCCCACTCCAGGTAGTTGCAGACATAATCTAAGCTGACAGTCATTGCAGTCAGAGGAGCCACTTTCAGATGAGATGTTAAACCAAAGGCCTGTTGATATAAAGGCCTAGAAATTGAGTTTGCACTGCGCCAGGGCTTTAGCACCGGAAGTTAGCGCCGGCGCTAAGTCCCTTTGCGCGCGCCAAAAATTCAGTAGCGCCGCGCCCAAACGGCTGCCGGCGCTACTGAAGGGTTTTAGCGCCTGAAAACTGGCGCAACGCGCCGCATAGCGGCGCTATTCCGGCGCTGCGGCGCCCGCTGCGGTGCGGCAGGCTCGGGAAGTGCAGGCCTCCTCCTTCCGTTGAGGAGGAGCTGCCTGCACCCGGCCGCGGCCCCCGCAAATCTCTTCAAAAATGAGCCCGGCACCTCGGACAAGTGCCGGGCTTGCCTCTGTTCCGGGGGGGGGGGGGAGAAGTCCGGGGAGGGAGCTGCGGGCAGGCGGCCGGCGGGAAAGCGGCTGGCCGCCGCGCCTCCTTAAAGCGCCGGCGCAGACTCCGGCAACACTCGTTTGCCGGAGTCTTAGTTGCGGCTGCCACTGGCGAGGCGGCCGCAACTGAATTTCGGCTTGGGGCCGGGTTACCACGGCAACCGGGACGCTGCGCACACCGATGACGTCATCGGTGCCAGCGCAGCGCTACCGGTCTACCGCCGTGGAAGGGCCCCAGGCAATTTAGGAACCGGCGCCAATTGCAGCGCTAGGCCCTCTAGCGCCGCAAAATCGGTGCTAAGGGCACTGAATTTCTAGGCCAAAGGATCCTGTGGTATTATTTGAAGAGTAGCAAGGGAATTCTCCTGGCCAGCATTTATTTCTCAACCAACACCACCAAAAACAGAATAACTAGCCGTTTATCTATTGCTGTTTGTGGGACCTTGCTGTGCACAAATTGGCTGCCACTTTTGCCTACATAACAAGAGATTACAACACTTCAAAAGTAATTCATTAGCTGTGCAGTGTTGGGAAGTCCTCAGGATGTGAATTAATGGTATGACTAAAACAGTGTCAGTTCCTAAGTTGCAGATACAGCTGAAAACTTACATGGTTTGTTTGGGCTTTGATATGACTCAGGAACAGACAGTAAAGGGTCAAATTTTACCGTGCCCTTATCTCAGGAAATGCTGGAGTGATTTTCTCAAATGCAATACAGTTCTGATTTGTATCAGTTGAATTTGATTAACAAGCATCGTAGAGTTTAACTATAAGTCTTTCATTGGTGTCTATCTGACTAACTGCATATATTAATGGATTGAATTAATAGTCAAAACCTAATGAATGCTTATACAGTAGCATGAAAACATACCTCATGGCCACTTCTAATGACTCTTTTATTCATATGTTGAGTCTGTAATGCCTCCTGTCCTGGTTGCAGAATGTTCAGGATCTAGAAACAAGCTATGTCTCTAAGCCATGAAAAATTGATATATAAAATGTTGGCAGTATTTACTTTTGATTGAAATACTAATGACATAATTTAATTTGCACATTTTGGAAATCACTAAGCCATCCATCTTCCTTGACTGCTCAATTGAATTAGAAGACCTTCAGGTCACAACCACACTGTAGCACCTAAATTAAACCACATCATCGCTGTGTTAACAATTGCTTTCTTTTAAACTTCTCAACATATTTGACATATTGCACAATGAAACAATTTGCAGTGTTCCTATGCTATATTAACCTGGTTGATAGCATCACCCTCACTTAATGCTGGAACATTTGGTCCAATGTATTTCCTACCATCTGCCACCACATTTGAATAACAAATAGTTGCTGCTCTGCTTATTTTTCTGCTGATGGGATGCCGCTACAACCATTGATATCACAGAGTTTGTACATACATTATTTTATATGTGTGGCTGTTCGGCTGTGGCGAGTAGCCAAGTCTGATCCTGTTCTCATCTGGCAGCAACACATGCACACTTAGCAACAAGGATGCTTCCAATGTTTTATTCATATGATCTTATTCAGTGACTGGTCCAATTACTCAGAATGAATTAAGTCAGGATACAAAGGCTGGATGTACATCATTGGCATTACTTACACCTATTTAAAAAAAACTGCAGTCCAGACCATACATATCTTAGGAGGAAAGGATGTGTGTGCAATTTAGAAAATTTGTTGCATCAAATGTTAACCCTGGAAAATAGTCAAAAGTTATTTTAATTTGCTTCATTAAATAAATAATTAAATACAATCTGTACTTTAATATTAGCTGTTACCTATCACGTTATGTGCTTTCGAGAAAGTTATTGCTACACCGTGCAGCCCCTAATCAGAACCAGGTAAGTAGTTGAGTAATTACTTCTGCAAAATAGGGAGGGGTCTAAGACGATGCAAATGTTACTGATAATTATTGGTAGATCTCAGTTCAGGTTTGGGTTTTCTTCTTCACCTGAGAGTGTTCTAACAAAAACAGGATTATACTTAGTGGTAATGGGAGTGTGAAGTGGAAAGAAAGGAAAGGAACAAATAGGGACAAGAGAGAAGGGTAGAAAGAAATACACCTATAGGGAAAAGACCAGAGACAGGTAAATGGAGAGAAAGTGGCAAATCTATGACATATTTCAAGATTTTTTCACCATTGTTCCATAGAAAGGACTTGAGGAAAACAGTTCATTTGGACACTACAGCACTTCCTATTTTTAACAGATTTGTATTTGCAAATAATAGAAAGACCGTCTGAAGAATCCATTTCAGATAGAAGCAGGACAAAACTAGACTGTTTCTGATCCAATACCAAATGGGACATTTGTGAGTGTCCAAACTTTTGTCTTTGTGGGCTGCAGAGGCGCACACCATGGAGCCTGTGGGCTGCGTATGTAGGCCATGTTCCAATTAATTTACATATGTCCCAAGTTGTTAATACTGTCAGATCTTGGTGTTCTGATTTAGGATTTATTCACCAATGAGACTTATAAACAGCCCTTTCCAAACCTCCAAAACAACAACATTCAAACCACAAACCAGTATATCAGAAATCTAAACTCAAATAGGACTGAGTTGCTTTGAGTACGAGGGCCAGAATGCCAGGCTTGGGGGCCAAAGGTTGACCACCCCTGTGTTATACTGTAGAATATTGTTATTGTGGGCCAAAGGCCCACTACAATTATATTTTATCAAGTTATAGTGTTAAATAGTGCATTGATGGCTAAACGCTAGATTCAATACCCTACTCTTCTGCTAGTAGCATAGCTTGAATTGCACCCTTGTCAGACCTAGAGAGTGCTAAAAATGATATCAAAATAAAGCTACTGTATGGCAAGCTGCCATACAGACTTCCTACAATGGGTGAGGCAGGACCGTCTGTCAACCTGAATCTGAATATGTTTCCCACTGTGCTCATTACCTTGAAATACTGCCATATAACTCAAGAATAGTTATTGCAGCAATGAAAGCTACAAAACCAGTGGGAGGAAAAACTAGGGAAAGGGGTTATATTATTCTATACCACATTACTTACACATTTACTGTGAGACTATTACTTGCTAGACTTAAAAATCAGAGTTAGAGTTTACACATTTGCTGTCCATTTGCACATTTCCAGCCCAACGAGGAAGGGGGCATTGCTGGATCTGGTTCTGGGGAATGAGGTGGGTCAAGTGGAGCAAGTGTCAGTAGGGGAACATTTAGGGAACAGTGATCATAGTATCATAAGGTTTAGATTAGCTATGTAAAAGGATAGGGAGCAATCTAGAGTAAAAATACTTAATTGGAGGAAGGTAAATTTCAGTGGGTTGAGAACAGATCTGGCCCGGGTAAATTGGAATCAAAGATTGGCAGGCAAAACTGTAATCGTACAATGGGCTGCCTTTAAAGAGGAGATGGTTCAAGTACATTCCCACGAGGGGGAAAGATAATGAAAGCCAGAACTCCCTGGATGATGAAAGAGATAGAGAGTAAGATGAAGCAGAAAAAGAGCACGTATGACAGATGACAGGTTGAGAATACAAGTGAGAATCAGGCTGAATATAGAAAATTCAGAGTGGAAGTGAAAAAGAAAATTAAAGGAGCAAAGAGACAGTAAGAGAATAGATTGGCAGCTAACATAAAAGGGAATTCAAAAGTCTTCTATAGGCACATAAATAATAAACGGGTAGTAAGAAGAGGGGTGGGGCCAATTAGGGACCAAAAATAAGACCTATGCATGGAGGCAGAGGGCATGGCTGAGGTACTAATCACCAAGGAAGAAAATGCTGCCAAAGTCATAGTGAAAGAGGAGGTAGTGGAGATACTGGATGAGATAAAAATTGATAAAGAGAAGGCACTAGAAAGGCTGTCTGTACTTAAAGTTGATAAGTCACCAGGACCAGATGGGATGCATCCTAGGCTGCTGAGGGAGGTTAAGAAGGAAATCGCGAAGCTACTGGCCATAATCTTCCAATTCTCCTTAGATACGGGGATAGTGCCAGAGGACTGGAGAATTGCAAATGTTACACCCTTGTTCAAAAAAGGGTGTAAGGATAAACCCAGCAACTACAGGCCAGTCAGTTTAACCTCGGTAGTGGGGAAGCTTTTAGAAACAATTATCAGGGACAAAGTTAACAGTCACTTGGACAAGTGAGGATTAATTAAGGAAAGCCAGCATGGAATTGTAAAAGGCAAATAGTGTTTAACTAACTTGATTGTGTTTTTTGATGAGGGCAATGCAGTTGACATGGGAACATTGGAACAGGAGTAGGCCATCCAGCCCCTCGAGCCTGTTCTTCCATTCGATGAGATCATGGCTGATCTGTGATCTAACTCCATATACTTGCCTTTGGCCCATATCCCTTAATACCTTTGATTAACAAAAAGCTATCATAAGAACATAAGAACATAAGAATTAAGAGCAGGAGTAGGCCATACGGCCGCTCGAGCCTGCTCTGCCATTCAATAAGATCATGTCTGATCATCGACCTCAACTCTACTTTCCCGCCCGATCTCCATATCCCTTGATTCCACTAGAGTCCAAAAATCTATCTATCTCAGCCTTGAATATACTCAAAGACTCAGCATTCACAGCCCTCTGGGGCAGAGAATTCCAAAGATTCAAAGCCCTCTGAGTGAAGAATCTGCCATAGCCAACTCGCCCCTCATACCTATGTAATTGGCTTTATTTAAGTTTAAGACTCTAGTTTCGGACTTAGGCAAGTCACTCTCAAAATTAATGTGAAATTCTATCATATTATGATCACCCTGCCCCAGAGGATCCTTTACTATGAGATTGCTAATTAACCCTGTCTCATTACACAGTACAAGATCTAAAATAGCCTGTTCCCATGAAATATTGTTCTAGGAAACTGTCCCGAATGCATTCCATGAACTCGTCCTCCAGACTACCTTTGCCAATTTGATTTGTCCAGTTTATGTGAAGATTAAAGTCCCCCAAGATTATTGCATTACCTTTGTTGCAAGCTTCTACTATTTCTTGATTAATATTCTGTCCAATGGTATAGCTACTGTTAGGGGGCCTATATACTACTCCTACCAGTGTTTTCTGCCCCTTGTTATTCCTTATCTCCACCCACACTGATTCTACTTCCTGATCTTCCGAGCTGAGATCCTTTCTCGCTACTGTCCTTATGTCATCCTTTATTATCAGGGCTATTCCCCCTCCTTTTCCATTCTGCCTGTCTTTTTGAAATGTCCAGTACCCTGGAACATTTAGATCCCTACCTTGGCTACCTTGCAACCATGTCTCTAATGGCTATTAGATCAAACCCATTTATCTCTATTTGTGCCACTAGTTCGTCTATCTTGTTACGAATGCTTTGTGCATTCAGATAAAGAGCCTTTAATTTAAATTTTTTACCATTATTCCCTGCTTTGACCTTATTCTCTGCTGCACTGCTATCATTAAACGCTCTGTCCCTTCCTGTCACACTCTGCTTATTTTTACCCAAATCGCTACACTGCTCTATTGCCTTTATCTTTCTCTTTAGATTTCTAAATCTCCCCTCCCCCGTCCCTTCCCCCAACTTTTTTTTAGTTTAAAGCCCTATCTACTGCCCCAGTTATTCGATTTGCTAGGACGCTGGTCCCAGCTCGGTTTAAGTGGAGCCCATCCCAATGGATGCCAGTGCCCCATGAATTGAAACCTCATTTTCCCACACCACTCTTTGAGCCACACATTTAATTCTCTCATCTGCTTGACCCGATGCCAATTTGCAAGTGGCTCAGGTAGTAATCCAGAGATTATTACCCTTGTAGTTCTGCTTATTAATTTAGACAAATTCCGATTTAAATTTAACAATTGATCTAGCATCAATTGCCATTTGTGGAAGAGAGTTCCAAACTTCTACCACCCTTTTGTGTGTAGAAGTGTTTCCTAATTTCACTCCTGAAAGGTCTGGCTCTAATTTTTAGACTATGTCCCCTAGTTCTAGACTCCCCAACCAACGGAAATCGTTTCTCTCTATCTACCCTATCTGTTCCACTTAATATCCTGAAAACTTCGATCAGATCACCCCTTAACCTTCTAAATTCTAGGAAATACAGCACTAATTTGTGTAATCTCTCCTCGCAACTTAACCCTTGAAGTCCGGGTATCATTCTGGTAAACCGACGCTCCACTCCCTCCAAGGCCAATATATCTGAATTATTATCTGAACAGCAATAGATTGGGAGAAGGGGAAGTGCAACGAGACCTGGGTGTCCTTGTGCACCAGTCGCTGAAGGTAAGCATGCAGGTGCAGCAGGCGGTTAAGAAGGCAAATGGTATGTTGGCCTTCGTAGCGAGAGGGTTCGAGTACAGGAACAAGGATGTCTTGCTGCAGTTGTACAGGGCCTTGGTGAGACCACACCTTGAGTATTGTGTGCAGTTTTGGTCACCTTATCTGAGGAAGGATGTTCTTGCCATGGAGGGAGTGCAGCGAAGATTCACCAGACTGATACCTGGGATGGCAGGAATGACATATGAGGAGAGATTGGGTCGATTGGGCTTATACTCACTGGAGTTTAGAAGAATGAGAGGGGATCTCATTGAAACTTATAAAATTCTAACAGGGCTAGACAGACTAGATGCAGGAAGGATGTTCCCGATGGCCGGGGAGTCCAGAACCAGGGGTCACAGTCTAAGGATAATGGGTAAGCCATTTAGGACAGAGATGAGGAGGAATTTCTTCACCCAGAGAGTGGTGAACCTGTGGAATTCTCTACTACAGAAGGCAGTGGAGGCCAATTCATTAAATATATTCAAGAAGGAGTTGGATATATTTCTTGAGGCTAATGGGATCAAGGGATATGGGGAGAAGGCAAGGACAGGGTACTGAATTTGGATGATCAGCCATGATCTCATTGAATGGCGGAGCAGGCTCGAGGGGCCGAATGGCCTACTCCTGCTCCTATCTTCTATGTTTCTATGTTTCTATCCTTCCTAAGGTGTGGTGCCCAGAACTGCTCACAGTACTCCAGGTGTGGCCTAACCAGGGTTTTGTATAGCTGCAGCATAACTTCTGTCCCCTTGTACTCTAGTACCCTAGATATAAAGGCCAGCATTCCATTAGCCGTTTTGATTATTTTCTGTACCTGTTCATGATATTTTAATGATCTATGTACATGAACCCCCAAATCTCTTTGGACATCCACTGTTTTTAGCTTTCTACAATTTAGAAAGTACCCTGTTCTATCCTTTTTAGGCCCAAAGTGGATGATCTCACATTTGCTTACATTGAAATCCATTTGGCACAGTTTTGCCCATTCACTTAATCTATCAAAATCCCCTTGTAATTTTATGCTTTCATCTACACTGCCTACAATGCTGCCTATCTTTGTGTCATCGGCAAATTTGGATATATGACTTGCTATGCCATAATCTAAGTCATTAATAAATATTGTGAATAGTTGAGGCCCCAACACAAATCCCTACAGGACACCACTAGTCACATCCTGCCAATTACAGTACCTACCCATTATCCCTACACTCTGTCTCCTGCCACTCAGACAATTTCCTAACCAGGTCAATAATTTGCCCTCAACTCCATGGGTTTCTACCTTAGATAACAGTTTCTTCTGTGGGACTTTATCAAATGCCTTCTGGAAGTCCATATAAATAACATCCATAGATATTCCCCTTTCCACTACTTTAGTCACCTCTTCAAAAAATTCAATCAGGTTTGTCGGGCATGACCTACCTTTCACAAATCCATGCTGGCTCTCTCTGATCAACTGAAAATTTTTGAGGCGTTCAGTCACCCTATCCTTAATTATAGGCTCTAGTAATTTCCTGACAACAGATGTTAGGCTAACTGGTCTATAATTCCCTGGTTTCCCTCTCTCACCATTCTTAAAAAGCAGAGTGACATGTGCAATTTTCCAATCTAAAGGGAAGGTTCCTGAATCTAGAGAACTTTGGAAGATTATAGTTAGGGCATCTGCAATGTGCTCACCTACTTCCTTTAAAACCCTGGGGTGGAAACCATCTGGCCCTGGGGATTTGTCACTCTTTAGTGCCATTATTTCCTTTATTACTTTTATTTCACCTACATTAATTTTATTGAGTCCCTGTCCCTGATTCAATATTAGTTTCTTTGGGAATTACAGCATGCTATCCTCTTCTTCTGCTATAAATACTGATGTGGTGTATATGGATTTCCAAAAGGCGTTTGATAAAGTGTCACATTATGCCAGCAATGTTGAAGCCCATGGAATAAAAGGGACAGTGGCAGCATGGATACGAAATTGGCTAAGTGACAGGAAACAGAGAGTAGTGGTGAATGGTTGTTTTTCAGACTGGAGGAAGTTACACAGTGGTGTTCCCCTGGGGTCGGTACTAGGGCCACTGCTTTTCTTGAGGTATATTAATGACTTGGAGTTGGGAGTACAGGGCACAATTTCAAAATTTGGAGATGACACAAAACTTGGAAGTATAGTGAACAATGAGGAGGATAGTGATAGACTTCAAGAGGACATAGACAGGCTGGTGAAATGGGCAGACACATGGCAAATGAAATTTAACGCAGAAAAGTGCAAAGTGATACATAAACTAAAGGGTACAATCCTAAAGGGGGTGCATGAACAGAGAGATCTGGGGGTATATTTTCACAAATCGTTGAAGGTGGCAGCACAGTTTGAGAAACCGATTAAAAAAGCATACGGGATCCTGGGATTCATAAATAGAGGCATAGAGTACAAAAAGCAATGAAGTTATGATGAACCTTTATAAAACACTGGTTCGGCCTCAACTGGAGTATTATGTCCAATTCTGGGCACCACACTTTAGGAAGGATATGATGGCCTTAGAGGGTGCAGAAAAGATTTACGAGAATGATTCCAGGGATGAGGGACTTCAGTTACGTGGATAGACTAGAGAAGCTGGGGTTATTCTCCTTAGAGCAGAGAAGGTTGAGAGGAGATTTGATAGAGGTATTCAAAATCATGAGGGGTCTAGTAGAGAGAAACTGTTCCCATTGGCGGAAGGGTCGTGAACCAGGGGACACAGGTTTAAGGTGATTGGTAAATGAACTAAAGGCGACATGAGGAAAAACTTTTTTACGCAGCGAGTGGTTAGGATCTGGAATGCATTGCCTGAAAGGGTGGTGGATCCAGACTCAATCATGGCTTTCAAAAGGGAATTGGATAAGTACCTGAAGGAAAAATAATTTGCAGGGCTAAGGGGAAAGGGCGGGGGAGTGGGACTAGCTGAAGTGCTCTTGCAGAGAGCCGGCACGGGCTTGATGGGCTGAATGTCCTCTTGCTGTGCTGTAACCATTCTATGATCCGATGATCCTATGATTAGAATGAGCAGAACATTACTTGCCTACTGGTCAGAAGATCATGGCCCGGAATTTGCGGCTGTAATGATGGTGAAACTCTCAGCGCTCACCATCATTACTGTGTAAAGCTGACAGCAACTTCTGGTGTCTGCATATGTGCAGTTAAACACCTAAATCCGGAAGTTGCTGTCAGTAATACCCTGCTCGTCCATAGGGTGCACTGTTGCAGTTTTTGCAGATGTAATCAACACAGAATCAGTGATTTGATGTGAATGTCAACTTTTTATGCACTATTCTCACTATAAAAACTATTAATAAAGTTAAACCTTGTTAACTGAGTTTTTAACAGCGTACTAAGTCATAATTACTGCTGAACAACCTCTCTGATACTGAAAAAATAAATGTATAAGTGTGGTGTGTCATTCCCTCCATTCCATGATAAAAATTTCATGATTTTTAAAATAATAAAAATGAATTTTTTTTTAAATTTTAAGTTTGCTTATGATATTTCAGATTCCACGTTAATCCCTGTGTATGTCCCAAACTTTATTTTGCTTTCTGTAAAATGATTTAAAAGTAAATTATAATCTGTGCCTTTTACTTCCTGGTTTGCTGTCTGTGAGAATTCTTCAATCTGAATAGCTGCTCAGCCTTCTTGATGATTTCACTGTTCCTGGGCACCGAAGATCCCCTATAGATGGCACCAGATTGAAAGTCATGTCAGAATAAGGGAAATCGATGCTGTAGAGCCCACTAAATCTTTGTGGGCAACTTTTTTCAAGGTCCCCAGTGAGTGCCGCCCTCCGCCACTGACAATAAAATCTGGGCCATTCTGTTTAAAAACCGAAGACTGCTTGTCACTCATACCCACCTGTGTTGGACAATTTAGTACAGATCTTCCTCTATGAGCACCTGCTGGGTATATGATAGAAGCAGCACATCTCAGTTGTGCTGTGCCCGAGAGAAGATAACCGTCCTGTATTTCCTCCTCCAAGCCATTTGCATGGCCCTGTGGAACTCCAGGTGCAGGCCAAGCCTCTGGCACCGAAAGCTACAGAAACAAATCTGACTGCAGTTGCAGGCCTCACAGCTAATCGGCCCAAACTACCTCTGAGGGAGTTAAGGGAAATTTTTACACTTGCCTTCATAATCATCAGCCTTCCCCATGGACCTCCACAGACCCGCTGATCCATATAGGTTGCAGGGCAGGCCATAGTGCCAGCTTTTAGCAGGTGCCCCTCCAATGGGTTCCCAACCAGTGGACCTATAGACCCTAATATAGGGTCAGGCCCAAGTAAAATGTTTGGGGGAGCCCCAGTAAATCCCAGAGCAGTGCAATAGGGTGGTGAATTGATGTAATGAGTCTCTGCTCCATTTTCCTCCGTCCTGCACCTGGGTTATGCCAATTTCCTAGGTCTAGAACAGAGGAAAATCTCCTATTCTCTTAAATAACATCAGGGCATACAAATTAAAAATTAGGAAGTAATTAGTAAGGATATGGATATTGGTCGGAAGGATCTTTATCACTTACATGATAATGGTTGTGGAACTTTACCATGGAAGGCCTTTGAAGCAAAAAGTATAAGTGGGTTCAGTAGGCAATTGGATGTATTTCTGGAAAGGGACTGGGGGATATGGTGAGAAAGCATGTAGGTATAGTTGCGACCACTCAAACAGGGATGGACACGTTGGGTCAAATGGCCATTTCCTTTTCCTAAAGATTCTTATATTCTAATCTGGATTGCCATGCTTGAATTGGGCCTCATTGATCTGACATCTTGGCTAGAGGAGTAAACATCTGGTGGTGAGTGGCCTGGACTGGATCAAGATTTGGGAAAATCAAGGAGAAACAAAACAAATTCAGTTCAATGTCTGTAAAATTAAAAGTATCTGAGTTTTGAAAGTCCAATTACTGTGAAGGTCAGCTGGCTTCCAACTGTGACAATTCTGGGAAACGGAGTAAAAAAATGATAATGAGGTCTGTCATTAAATTCAGCACATTCCTGGCATTTCGGCACGTTTCTGGCATTATCGGGATCAACGTCTTTAAATCTGTGATGGCGCCTTTAAAATCAGATAAAATTGCTTCTTCAGGATGTGAAGTAATTGCACACTTTCTATGTCAATCTAATTTAAGATTGCATTTTGTAAAATAACATTTTCAGCAAGGGATTTTGCATGTGTTGGTAAAAAAATTCAGCACTGAGTGGATTTGCTGCTTGTTCACTCCACTAGGTGGCGCTTTTGGAGCAATGTCTTAACTCAGCATATTTGCTTAATACATGAGAAATACAAGTCAAGTGCCTCATTCTTATGTTGGATTCTGTAAAGATGCATAGTAATATCTTTTCAATGGAGCTCTCTTAATTTTTGACTCTCAATCTCTTTATAAATATGATTATCAAATTTCACCACGTAGAAATTCACAAATATGTTCATATGCCTTTGTAGATTTTGTGTATGTTCTTTTGCCCCTTGCTTTTTCTTTCCCTTCCAGGGTTTTAGCCTGAATGCATCCTTCTTCAATCTGGAAGGTGAGGACAGAAAGGCCATTGTCTTCTGTGGAATTGCCACCACAATCATATTGCTCATTCTACTGACCACATTGTTGAGACAGTTAGAGGCATAATTGCTTGCCATAGGGTGAGATATATTAAGCCAGATCTAGGCGGGGCATCTGCCGTTAGATAGACATTTTTCTGCATCCTTCAGCTCGAAAAAAATTTGTGCCATAACTGGCTGGAAGTATGAGCTGATAACAGTGTGGCAAGGGCAACAGGGAACCTGGGACCTTAGTGAACGGCAGGACCAACAGTCTATCTCTTTAACCAATGAGATTTAAGGATTGAGAAAGAAACAGAGGAATGACAGAGAAGGAGGGTCATAGAGTCATAGGCCTAGAAATTCGCTATCGCCGCGCCAGGTCTTTAGCGCCCGAAAGTTAGCGCACGCCCAGATTCCCGTAGCGCCCGCCTGAAATTCAGTTGCAGCGCCCCAAGACGGAGGCGGGCGCTATTGCAGGGTTTGGCCGCCTCCGCTTGGGGCGCTGAAAGTCAATTTCAGGCGTCCAGCTGCCGCAGCGCCACCCGATGCGGTGCGGCAGGCTGGGGTACTGCAGGCCTCCTCCTTCTCTTAAGGAGGAGCTGCCTGCAGCCGTGTGATCGCCGCTGGATTCCCCCGGCAAATGAGCCCGGCACCACGGAGAAGTGCCGGGCTCACAGGGGTCAGAGACCAATGCCGCGGGGGGGGGTGGTGTGGGAGTCCGGGGAGGAAGGTGCGGCCAAGCAGCCGCCGGGAAAGCGGCCGGCCGCACCTCCACCTTTACGCCCCGGCCTCTCGGAGCTGCAAGGCCCCGTTTTATAAACGCTCTTTGCGCCCGCTACGGGAGAGGCGGCGGCAACTGCATTTGGGCGTCGGGCCGGCATCGCGTTGGAACCGGGGCGCTGCGCACACCGATGACGTCATCGGTGCCGGCGAAGCGCTACCGGCTAACGCCACCATTTGCGCTACACTGAATTCCAGGCTACCAACAGCGCCGGCGCTAAAGACCTCTTTAGGCGCTAAGTGGGCGCTAACACCACTGAATTTCTAGGCCATAGAGTTATACAGCACAGAAAGAGGCCCTTCGGCCCATCGCGTCTGCGCCGGCCATCAAGCCCTGTCTAATCTAATCCCATTTTCCAGCATTTGGTCCGTAGCCTTGTATGCTATGGCATTTCAAGTGCTCATCCAAATGCTTCTTGAATGTTATGAGGGTTCCTGCCTCTACAACCCTTTCAGGCAGTGAGTTCCAGATTCCAACCACCCTCTGGGTGAAAAAGTTCTTCCTCAAATCCCCTCTAAACCTCCTGCCCCTTACCTTGAATCTATGCCCCCTTGTTATTGACCCCTCTACTAAGGGAAAAAGTTTCTTTCTATCTACCCTATCTATGCCCCTCATAATTTTGTACACCTCAATCAGGTCCCCCCTCAGCCTTCTCTGCTCCAAGGAAAACAACCCCAGCCTGTCCAGTCTTTCTTCATAGCTGAAGCGCTCCAGCCCAGGTAACATCCTGGTGAATCTCCTCTGCACCCTCTCCAATGCAATCACATCCTTCCTATAGTGTGGTGACCAGAACTGCACACAGTATTCCAGCTGTGGCCTAACCAGCGTTTTGTACAGCTCCATCATAACCTCCCTGCTCTTATATTCTATGCCTCGGCTAATGAAGGCAAGTATCCCATATGCCTTTTTAACCACCTTATCCACCTGTTCTGCTGCCTTCAGGGATCTATGTACATGCATACCAAGGTCCCTCTGATCCTCTGTCTTTCCTAGGGTCTTACCATTCATTGTGTATTCCCTTGCCTTGTTAGTCCCTCCAAAATGCATCACCTCACACTTTTCAGGGTTAAATTCCATTTGCCACTGTTCCGCCCATCTGACCAACCCATCTATATCATCCTGCAGACTGAGGCTACCCTCCTCGCTATTTACCACCCCACCAATTTCCGTGTCATCTGCGAACTTACTGATCATACCTTTTACATTCACATCCAAATCATTAATGTAGACCACAAACAGCAAGGGACCCAGTACCGATCCCTGTGGTACCCCACTGGACACAGGCTTCCAGTCACAAAAACAACCTTTGACCATCACCCTCTGCCTTCTGCCACTAAGCCAGTTTTGGATCCAATGTGCCAAGGCACCCTGGATCCCATGGGCTCTTACCTTCTTGACCAGTCTCCTATGCGGGACTTTATCGAAAGCCTTACTGAAATCCACGTATACCACATCCACTGCACTACCCTCATCCACACACCTAGTCACCCCCTTGAAAAATTCAATGAAATTGGTCAGACATGATCTTCCCTTGACAAAGCCATGCTGACTATCCCTGATTAATCCTTGCCTCTCCAAGTGGAGACTAATTCTGTCCCTCAGAATTTTTTCCAATAATTTCCCTACCACTGATGTTAGGCTCACTGGCCTGTAATTCCCTGGTTTATCCCTACTACCCTTCTTGAATAATGGTACTACGTTAGCTGTTCTCTAGTCCTCTGGCACATCCCCTGTGGCCAGAGAGGTTCTGAAAATTTGTGTCAGAGCCCCTGCAATCTCCTCCTTTGCCTCACACAGCAGCCTGGGATACATCTCGTCCGGGCCTGGGGAGTTATCCACTTTTAAGCCTGCTAAAACCGCTAGTACCTTCTCCCTCTCGATGCTAATATGTTCAAGTATATCACAGTCCCCCTGCCCGATTTCTACGTCTACATCGTCCTTCTCCATAGTGAACACAGATGCAAAAAATTCATTTAAAACCCCACCTACATCGTCTGGCTCCACACACAGATTGCCACTTTGGTCCCTAATGGGCCCTACTCTTTCCTTAGTTATCCTCTTGCCCTTAATATAGTTATAAAACACCTTAGGATTTTCCTTTATTTTGCTCGCCAGTGTTATTTCATGGCCCCTCCTCGCCCTCCTAATTTCTTTTTTAAGTATGCCCCTGCACTTTTTATACTCCTCTAGGGCTTCCTCTGTCTTTAGTCCTTTGTAGCTGCCAAAAGCCCCCCTTTTTTTCCTAATCCATTCTCGTATATCCCTTGACATCCAAGGTTCCCTGGGCTTGTTGGTCCCACCCTTGACCTTTACGGGAACATGTTGCCATTGTACTCTCTCAATTTCCTTTCTGAAAGACTCCCATTGCTCCGATGTGGATTTTCCTACAAGTAGCTGATCCCAGTCCACTTTGGCCAGATCCTGCCTTATCATATTAAAATCGGCCTTCCCCCAATTTAGAACCTTTATTTCCGGTCCATCTCTGTCCTTTTCCATGACTACCTTAAATCTCACCGAATTATGGTCACTGTCACCAAAGTGCTCACCTACTAACACTTCTACCACTTGCCTGGCCACATTCCCTAGAATTAGGTCCAGTGCCGCCCCCTCTCTTGTAGGACTTTCTACATGCTGGCTCAAAAAACTCACCTGGATGCACTTTAAGAATTCTGCACCCTCTAAGCCTTTCACACTCTGACTATCCCAGTTAATATTGGGGAAGTTGAAATCCCCCACTATTATTACCCTATTATTTGCACATTTCTCTGAGATTTGCCTACATATCTGTTCCTCTATCCCCCCCTGACTGTTTGGGGGCC
This sequence comes from Somniosus microcephalus, assembly GCF_052327205.1. Lineage (NCBI taxonomy): Eukaryota > Metazoa > Chordata > Chondrichthyes > Squaliformes > Somniosidae > Somniosus > Somniosus microcephalus. Next base: position 108,570,526 of record NC_140991.1, read on the forward strand.
TATAGTGCACTCCCAGCAAAGTGCTTGCCCCCTTTTTGTTTTTAAGTTCTACCCATATGGCCTCATTAGAGGAACCTGTTAATATATCATCCCTCCTTACAGCAGTAATTGACTCCGTAATTAATACTGCGACACCCCCTCCTCTTTTACCGCCCCCCCCCCGTGTCTCGCCTAAAGATTCTATACCCCGGAATATTGAGCTGCCAGTCTTGCCCCTCCCTCAACCATGTCTCCGTGATAGCAACAATATCATACTCCCATGTGTTCATCAACACCTTCAGTTCATCCACCTTATTCGCAAGACTCCTTGCATTAAAATATATGCCATCCAGCCTTGCCCTACTCCCTTGTGCCGTTACATATTTGCTCTGCCTTCCAAGCTGACTTGTTTTTTCCTCTATATTTGGCTGTACATCACCCCCTATTATAGCTCCACTCGTATCCCATCCCCCTGCCAAGTTAGTTTAAACCCCCCCCAACTGTGCTAGCAAACCTCCCCGCAAGGATATTTGTCCCGTTCTGGTTCAGGTGCAACCCGTCCGACTTGTACAAGTCCCACCTTCCCCAGAAGCAGGCCCAGTGATCCAGGAAACTAAAGCCCTCCCTCCTGCACCAACTCATTAGCCACACATTCATCTGCTCTATCCTCCTATTCCTATACTCACTAGCACGTGGCACCGGGAGTAATCCAGAGATTACAACCTTTGAGGTCCTGCTCTTTAATCTGCTACTTAGCTCCCTAAATTCTTGCTGCAGGACCTCATCCCTCTTCCTACCCATGTCATTGGTCCCAATGTGAACCACGACCTCTGACTGTTCATCCTCCCCCTTCAGAATGCCCTGCAGCCGTTCAGTGACATCCTTGACCCTGGCACCAGGGAGGCAACAAACCATCCTGGAGTCACATCTACGGCCATAGAAATGCCTATCTGTTCCCCTTACGATAGAATCCCCTACCACTATTGCTCTCCCACTCTTTTTCCTCCCTTCCTGAGCAGCAGAAGCATCCCGGTGCCAGGAAGTTGGCTGCTGCTGCCTTCCCCTGGTAAGTCATCCCCCTCAACAGTATCCAAATCGGTATACCCGTTTGAGAGGGGGATGGCCACAGGGGTCCCCTGCACTACCTGCCTGCTTCTACTGCTCCGCCTGATGGTCACCCATTTCCCTTCTGCCTGTGCAGTCCTTACCTGCGGTGTGACCAACTCACTAAACGTGTCATTCACGACCCTCTCAGCATCTGAAAGGTTTTTATAATGCCAAACAGATGGAACTGGTTACACTGTGTGAATAGATGGAGAGCATTCTGCAAGAGGCAGATACGAGACAGTGGTCTTCAGAAGAGCCCAGTGGACTAGTGTTGTCACCATTCTGGTCTCCTGGGGCTTGCTGGATTACCTTCAAGGTTTAGAGAGGAATTTCACCAGTATTTTCCTAAAGTGGCCTCAAGTTTTTTTTTTGCCTCTCCCATATGATTGGGTGACTGTGGTAGGATGGGGTGAGTTTAATAGTGCTTACAAGTTGCCCAGGTTGGGGGTGGTCTTTTTTGGACCTTTTTGTATGTTCATAATTTTTTCCCCCTAAACTGAAGAATTTTGTGGAGTTTGCACATTCTCCCCGTGTTTGCGTGGGTTTTCTCCGGGTGCTCCGGTTTCCTCCCACAGTCCAAAGATGTGCGGGTTAGGTTGATTGGCCATGATAAAAATTGACCCTTAGTGTTAGGGGTGATTAAATACGTGGGGTTACGGGGTTACGGGGATAGGGCTTGGGTGGGATGGCTGTCGGTGTAGGGACCGGGTGCTAGGGTTTGGATGATCAGCCATGATCTCGTTGAATGGCGGAGCAGGCTCGAAGGGCCGAATGGCCTACTCCTGCACCTATCTTCTATGTTTCTATAAAGTGCAGGCCATTAGTGATGGAAAACTGAATACTTTCCCATTCGGTACACCCAGTGTCAGTATCAAGCACTTCCAAAGCAACAGTACAATGTTAAGTGATGATGAAAGCTCACCGAGCTCTGCCACCACCTCAGAAGAGCACCCCCAATTGCTCTAGGATGACTTCCATTTCCTATGGCAGCTATCCTTCTGGTCAGAGGGAGATTACCAATTTCAAACAAATTAATGGTACGGTTAGTTTAGTGCTGTGAACCCATGCCCAAATGATCCCATATCTATGATGTTGGATGCCAGGACCCTAAGTGATGCAACTTTGAACATTCTCATCCCAGTTTCCAGTGGATATGGGTGCACAGGTCAAATCTGACCCCATTTTGGAACTGGCAATTTCAGCCAGAAAAACCACAAGGACAGCAGATACCAAAAATTGAAAATGCCATGTTGATGCAGTAAGGTCTTTTGAGGTTAGGATTGAAGTATATGCGGAGCACAATTCCCTCTATTCTGCTCTGGCCTTTGCTAAACTACCATGATGCGGACACCGGGCACTTGAAATGGAAATTGTTCCATTTCCCAGCACCAACAGTAATTCAATTTAAGAAATATTATAACACTTATACATAATCACATCAGATACACCATTACCACAAATGCATATTAAAAAAATTAAAGACTTGGAATAGATTCTCTTAAACAAGAATGACAGAGTATTTAAAACTATACTTAAAAGGGGGCAAATCAAACTAGGGGGAAGTTTCTTTCATTCAAAATACTCTCCCATTTCATAGAAGAAATTTCTAGCCTCAAGATTTTTGACAAGACTATTAAATTATAATTTTCTTACTGGAATGTAAACCAAGTCAGTTATTTCTACCCACTTCACTGATATCACCAACAGGGAGCAGTCTATGCAGCTCCAAAGTAAACAGCAAGGGCCGCGACTGTAATTAGAGCCAAATCAGGTACAGAAAGAGAAATAAAGGGAGGGAAAGAAAGGTTCGATTAAGAGAGAGACAAAAAAGAGACAGAAAGGAAAAGTAAGAAAAAAATGTAAAAATTAAAAATTTGACATTTTTTAAATCTCTAACAACAATTGACTACATGCAGGAATAAGATTGAACCATTTAAATTGTTCTCTTTCTGGGACAGAGAGGTTGATTGGCATTGCATTAACAATTATCATATTGTTTAAAGGGTACTTACACTCTTAAGTACCAGACATAACTTTCTGTGGCAAGTTGAGTGAGCAATTAATGTGCAAATCCAGCAAGTTCTTAAAAATAACAGGGAGGTTAAGGGTGAGATGCAGTCTGTGCTAAGCAAACGACGGAGTGGCGCAAATTGAGCAGCAAGTCCTGGAGATTGGCAACTCGTGGCGTATCTCTTAATCCCCTGAACTTGCTGGCCGAATCTGCGACTTAATAATGGCGTGTTGTTAACACACCATTATTTTTCCAACAAGATCAGCCCAATGTTTAGTGCTGCAGTCCCCACAACTTCACTCAATAGGAGGTTAGAGGTCATGTGATGTGCTGCCTGCAAAATTGCAAAGCTCTTCGCTTGTGACTGACACTTACAAGTGTTACACAGTGTGAGGACCTGGATATATAAGCATAGGTGATGTGGTGATTATCTTAACCACTACACTGAGGGGTGTTGTTTCTCTTTATGTTTGATTAAACCGCATCTGTTTTCATTTTAAGCACTTAAATCATTTTTTTAATTGGCGCTCACTACTTGCGAGATCCCCCTTTATGCCTTTCTTGGATCTCCAAACACCCATCCTTGGCCAAGGCAAGTGACCCGTTGAAAGAACTCTGCTAATCCTGCTCTGGAACCGCCAACTAGGATGTGCACAAGAGCAACCCATTGTATCTCTCTCTTCTGCTTTTCCTCTTTCCTGTCTGTATATAACAAGGGATATGAAGAATTCATCAATGGAATTTCAAACCCTTGAAGCAATTATAATTAAAAGATATATATTTGAGAGAATTGAGTGTCACAGTGAATTAGAATACTCCTTTCATCTCTGAGACTTGTATTTAAATCCAGTCCAGGCTAATGGGATAAGAGTGTTGTCTCATTGATGGCTGTGAGTGAAATTAATTCAGATAGTCTCGCCCCATAGGGGCCAAGCCTGCATGATATCCATAACTCAGTACTAATTATCAGCAAATCAGTGGTTTCACTCAAGGAGATTATTGGGATAGAAAATGTGATTCAGGATCACTTTTGGGGTAGAATAATAGGAACTTGCAGTTGATAATCATATACATGACCCAGGAATACATGATGCTCATACAGCATCCTTTACACTGTAAAGAACAAAGAAAATCCACGTATCTATCACTTCCCCACCCCCACAGACACAAAGGGGGTGATTTTCACTCAGAAATCGGGAAGGAGGCGGGACTGCAACTTTCCGGGTTGTAGTCCCACCTCCATTGAGATGTGGCCAATCCATGCGATTTTAACTTGATTGACCTTGTTGAGCCCGCCCAGCGGGCTCAGCAGGCCAATTAAGGGCCACCCGGCAACAGGTGACGTCACAGACTCAAATTTCATCTGTCAAGACGTTTTGACAGATGAAATATCAGCATTTCACAGCTGTTTGAAGCTGTCAAACACTGACAGTCTTACTTCTAACCTGAGTCCTTCTACACAGACTCAGTTAGAAATCTCTCCGGCACAGAAAGCTGCAGGCTGTCACTTTTGACAGTTCGCAGCCATTCTGCTTTCTGTGCCGGTTAGATGATGAACTCCTGAAACCTAGAGGATGGAAGGCTAAAAAGGTAAGTACAGGTCATTTAAACTTCTTTACACACTTTAGACACACCAAACACACTTACCTTTGCACTCATGCACCCATCACTCAGCTGAACACCGACATCTCGACCCCTCCAAGTCCTTCAACCCGACGGCCCGACTCCTCTAACTTGGCGTGGTTTGGAGCAGCCGGGAATCCCACAGGTCAAGATTAAAAATAGGGATTAGGCTAAAAACTGTTAACAGGCAGTTAATTGTCACAAATCCCTTCCCGCCTCGGGTAGGCAGGTCCCAGTGCGGGGCGGATACCCGCCTCCTTTGAAACTTACATGGAGGCGGGTTCGGGGCGGGATGGTGTCGGGACCCCCGAATTCGGGACTTTAACCCCCCGCACGCCTCCAATCCCGACTCCACGGGTCAGTTAAAATCGAGGCCAAAAACTCTTTATATTGATTTTTAGGAGCCTTAAGAGATTATAAGGAAAAAAAATGTCATCAAAGAAAAACACCTTACAGATTACATAATTAAACCAATGCAGCTGTTAAAAATGCTATTCTCCTAAAATGTTTTGAAATTCTTTGTAATTTTATTGCAAAGTGGTTCATTGAGTGCTTCTCTGAGGAAAGCAACCTCGAATGGGAATGACACCTCATTTTTTCACTTAAGTTCTACTAATTGTCACTTTTGGTTATGTCAATCAAAGGACTCTGTTGTACATCACTTTAAATATGCTCCAATGAATGAACAGAAGCTTTGTTTAATCATTTGTACTTTATGTGAACCTAGCTTTTGAAGTTGTTTTCTCATTGCTGTGCATTCTCTCCATTTTGTGACCGAAACGCTTAGATTCATACCACGTTTGTCACCTAAGAAGACAGCTATATAATCAGATGTAAAAAAAGGAAAGACTTGCATTTATATAGCACCTTTCACAACCTCAGGACGTCCCAAAGTGTTTTACAGCCAATTAAGTACTTTTGAAATAACAACAGAAAATGCTGGAAACACTCAGCAGGTTAGGCAGCATCTGTGGAGAGAGAAACAGAGTTAACGGTTCAGGTCTAAACGTTAACTCTGGTTCTCTCTCCTCGATGCTGCCTGATCTGCTGAGTGTTTCCAGCATTTTCTGTTGTTATTTCAGATTTCCAGCATCTGCAGTATTTTGCTATTGTGTAAGTATTTTTGAAGTCGCTGTCGTAATGTACAAAATTAAATCAGATGTAATTAATTTAAACTTGGGTTTCAAAGCAGTATATGTAGGAACATAAAAAAGAATTAAACTGGAATTATTTATCCAATGTAAGAAACCTTTTACATAACTCAATTCTATGCAGGCATTTCACCATATTACCAACTTACAATGAAATTTAGTGAAAGTGTCCTGCTTATCATTCATCAGAACATTATAGAGCCTGCATTATCTAATTGTGCTTTAAAATCCCAAGGAGAGCAATTTTGGGAAATGCCATAATATTTAATATTTGGTTAAAAGGCAGATTGTAATTAAAAACTCAATGGATGAATATTCAAGTATTATTTTGTTGACATATAAGCGTATTAGTAATTTAAGTAATTAAATATCATTTCAATTTGACCTAGCAGTTTTTAAAATATTTGTTTCATTCTTTGTTCAGCTGGATCATTATCCTCCAGTTCCTTACAGCCTGCCAGCAACCTCAGATATCAAGTTTAACTCTCTGAAGACCTTGTTCCTAGGGAGAGTCGTGGGTAAGTGTGAGCAGTGTGAATCAATCTCTCGCCTCTTAAAAAAAAAACACAAGGTTTTAATTGAACAATACTGGTAATTTTTTGGGAGGGGTAAGAAAGAATTCAATGCGCCAGGAATTTCTCGATCCAATTTATGCTGAAATTTATGTGGGTTTCTACACCTTTCTTGCCGACGGCAACTTGCACCAAAATTTCCTGAGAATCTCATCAGCATAAGCCCAAATGTAAAAACCACCGTAAAACAAGCATAAATCAGTGTAAACATTCGGGGCCTGAGGAAAGCACAGACCATACACTATTTATTTTCTTTAAGTCCCTCTTTATCTTACTGATGTTATAAAATTAGAGTTTGATGCCATCAAATCATCATTTATGCACATTAAGCAGAGCATGTTTAAGAAAATGCATCTGTGGAAGTTTTTCTCTTTTTAATGTAACAGGTTCTGATGCCATAGAAAAGCATTCAAAAATATATAAAATACAGTGCAGGTCACAGTAAGGGGAAGATTTAAAAAACGCTTAAAAAGAATCGCTATAAAAATCCAGAAATCGTGACTTTAGGTCCTGCTACACCTAAAATTTTGGGCTGTTCAGAATTGGTTTAAATGGAGAAACCTCGCGATCTCTGGTCTTTTACGTGGGCAAAGCAAAGCTATATTAATAAGCTAAGTGGGGTTTTGGTGGATGGAACTCTGGAGTGGCTCAAATGATCGAGGAAATTTGCGTGTAACGATGTTTCGACATAAATCAGTTATGTGCGGATTGGAATCCAAAACACTGTTGCGCGTATCCTAGAATGGAATCATAGAATGATACAGCACGGAGGGAGGCCATTCGGCCCATCATGCCTGTGCTGGCTCTTTGAAGGAGGTATTCAATTAATCCCACTCCCCTGTTCTTTCCCCATAGCCCTGTAAATGTTTTGCCTTCAAGTATTTATCTAATTCTCTTTTGAATGCTACTATTGAATCTGCTTCCACCACCAGTGCATTCCAGATCACAACAACTCGCTGTCGTGTCCTTGTGTCGCCTCTGGTTCTTTTGCCAATCATGTTTAATCTGTGTCCTCTGGTTACCGAGCCTTCTACCGCTGGAAACAGTTTCTCCTTATTCACTCTATTGAAACCATCCATGATTTGGAACATCTACCAAATCTCCTCTTAACCTTCTCTATTCTAAGGAGAACAACCCCAGCTTCTCCAGTCTCTCCACATAACTAAATCCCTCGTCCCTGGTACCATTCTAGTAAATCTCTTCTGCACTATCTCCAAGGACCTGACATTCTTCCTAAAGTGCGGTGCACAGAATTGAATACAGTACTCAAGCTGAGGTCTAACCAGAGTTTTATAAAGATTTAGCATAATTTCCTTGCTTTTGTACTCTATTTCTCTATTAATAAAGCCAAGGATCCCATATGTTTTTTTAACAGCCTTCTCAACTTGTCCTGCCACCTTCAAAGCTTTGTGAACATGCACTCCAGGCCTCTCTGTTCCTGCACACACTTTAAAATTGTACCTTTTAGTTTATATTGCCTCTTCTCATTCTTCCTACCAAAATGTATCAATTCACACTCCCCTGTGTTAAATTTCATCTGCCATGTGTATGCCCATTTCACCAGTCTGTTTATGTCCTCCTGAAGTCTGTTATTATCCCCCTCATTGTTTACTACATTTCCGAGTTTTGTATCATCTGCAAACTTTGAAATTATGCCCTGTATACCCAAGTCCAGGTCATCAAAAAGAGCAGTGGCCCTAATACCAACCCCTGGGAGCACCACTGTATACTTCCCTCTAGTCTGAAAAACAACCGTTCAACATTAATCTCTGCTTTCTGTCCCTTAGCCAATTTTGTATCCAAGCTGCCAGTGTCCCTTTAATCCCATTGGCTTTAATTTTGCTAACAAGTCTATTACGTGGTACTTTGCCAAATGCTTTTTGAAAGTCCATATACACAACATCAACCACACTACCCTGATCAACCCTCTCCGTTACTTCATCAAAGAACTTAATCAAGTTAGTGAAACACGATTTACCTTTAACAAATCCATGCTGACTTTTATTTATTAGCTCATTCTTTTCCAAATGCCATTTAATTTTGTCTCTAATTATTGTTTCTAAAAGTTTCCCCACCACCGATATTAGGCCTGTAATTGTCGGGTTTAATCCTCTCCCCCTTTTTTAAACAGGAGTGTAACATTTGCAATCCTCCAGTCATCTGGCACCACCCCCATATCCAAGGAGGATTGGAAGATTGTGGCCAGAGCCTCCACAATTTCTATCCTTACTTCCCTCAGTTAACCTAGAATGCATCTCATCTGGGCCGGGTGACTTTTCTACTTTGAGGACTGTCAACCTTTTAAGTACCTCCTTTTTAACTTTTTTTCCTATCCAATATCACTACTGCCTCGACCTTTACTGCTACATTGGCAGCATCCGCGTCTCTAGTGAAGACAAATGCAAAGTACTCATTTAGTACCTCAGCCTCCACAAGAATATCTCCTTTTTGGTCCCTAATCAGCCCCACCCTTTTACTATTTATGTGTTTATAAAAGTTCACTCATCATCCCAATTTTACTGATCTACAGAGGCTCCTGGTTCTCCAAAGCCTCAAATTTCAAATTCTCATCCTTGTCTTCAAATTGCTCCATGGCCTCGCCCCTCCCAATCTTTGCAACCTCCTTCAGCCCTACACCTGTCAAGAACTCTGCATTCCTCCAATTCTCACCTCTTGTGCATTCCCCACTTCCTTCACTCCACCATCGGCAGCCGTGCCTTCAGCTATCGAAGCCCTAAGCTCTGGAATTCCCTCCCTATGCCTCGCCACCTCTCCATTTATCTCTCCTTCTTTAAGACGCTGCTTAAAACATAGCTCTTTGACCAAGCTCTTTGTCATCTGTCTTAATGTCTCCTTCTTTAGCTCAACGTCAATTGTTTTGTCTGATTACGCTCCTGTGAAGCATCTTGGGATATTTTAGTAGGTTAAAGGCCCTATATAAATGCAAGTTGTTGTTGTACATTTGAAGGCAGTCTCTATAGGCAGGACTGAATCCACCTTGTTTGATGGTAGGTGCCATCTCCATTGTCAGTACCAACAGTGAATGTATGTCCTCAGAATAATAGTGGCAACTTTGGGGGGGGGGGGGAGAATCTGGGATTTTAACCAACTTTTGCTGAAGTCAAAACTACACTATATGCAACCAGTAATGTACCAATAAAGCTCAGAGAGAGACCAATACTTCAAACCATCTGGTTCTCATTTAAGAACTATCAAAATTGATGAGATCGAAATACAAGTCTGATTTCAAGCTCCAAATATTCAAAGAATATTGTCATTCACTTACATTTAACTTAATGAGTGATTTATGTTTCTTCACTGTGAGACACAGAAGATTAATCTGGGGCTATAAAAATGTGCTCACTGATAGAATAGAAACTGCAGCTTCAGTGTGCAGATGAGGCTGGTATCCTTCCAAACCTGCATTAGCACAATGGGACATTCTGTCATTACCAGTATACATGTATAATAAATGCTTGTGCTAGATCATAGAAGTCAGGTCTCCTGTCCGTCTGTCATTGTTGTGTAATAAATATGCAGCTTGCCATCTACGTGTGCTCAGTTGATTAATGAGTTATTTCTATTCATTGTGACTGCTGATCAGTGCAACAGCAATGCCTATTGGTAAGGGATCAGAGGTTTCCGCCAACAATAAGCATTACTGGCATTTTAGCACAGATTTACGTTTAAATTATGTACCTGGATTTATGGTGCATGCTTCTCTTTGCCTTGCAAAGATTGCTTGTAATTTCTGTTGAATACTGCTCAATATGGAATTAATCTCTGTTCAATCTCTGGTCTGTGTTGAGTTAGCTGATTTCAAGTAGGCCAGTGCAGGGGTGCAACAGTTGGCCTCAGCACCCCTGGGCTAGGAAGGGAAAATAATCAAACAGACTTCTGCTCTTAATCACTACTGTCCAGTGGCTCCAGTTGTGAAGTACATGTGTGGAGGTCAAGTGAGAGTGAGATCAAGCTTGCATTGGTCAAACATCCATCTCATACTCACCGTCTGGCCTGATACATGCAAAAAGGTCACTTATGTGAGGCACTGTATGGAAGCCAGTGCCCATTGAACTGTACCCCAGTATGGGTCAGCAGCTTTAGGGCAGAGGGGAGAAAACTGGCAGGACACCCTCGAGCGTTTTCTCAGGAGATCTGAGTTAGTTTATCCATTTAACATCTTTCTATGTCCCTTCTCAAACTGGCTCCACTGAAAGGAGGGAGAATGAAAACTCTTTGTCCTTCATACATTTAGTACATACAATGAGTGAAATGATTTTGTTTCATAACCCCCTAGGGAAATGTGTACATGTGCTAGGAGTATGATGGTAATTGTTTGGCTGCTGCCTTCAATCCTGCAGATTTTATTCATAAAGTGACAGGCACAGATTAGTTGCAAAATGAAAACTGACAAAGGACACATTGGGAGGTAAAGATGACTGAACAGTTTGGATTTCACTTGTCCCTTAAGTCCTTTGATATGATTTCTTTGATGTTTCCTCTGATTTAAAAAAAAATTCAATACTAGATGCAGCAATTTCATTGTATCCTGCAAGGGAAGTTAACTAATCTATTGGGATGATGATGATGTAGTGTAAAAGAGTGCCCTCTGGTGTTTATGCAGTTGAACTAGTTTCTGTGTCACAGTGTACCGGGAATTTTTTGGTCATGTAGTAGAATATTGAACGGCATTAATGGTAGTTCATTGCTGCTTGTTTCTATTTAGATTTTGTATATTTGTTGCCCCTTTGCTCCTCGTTGAACCCAATCAAGTTTTTAGGTTTTTTCCCTCTTTTGTATGAAGCTGACTTCTTGTTTGAGAAAACTGCTAAAACTACTACAGCAGTTCTGGATTTGAAGCTTTTCCATCAAGAAATTGCCACCAATGTAGTGGAGATAGTGAGAAAAGAATGGGCAGACTGAATAATTGCTTGAAAGAACTGATCACCGGGAAGATTATCTGTCATTTCAGCACATTCGGACAGCCTGGGCCCTATACTGAAACTGATGGTGGTATTAATCTTATTACTGATAATAGTTGATCCCGATTTTTTTTTTTTTTTAAAGGTGTTAACAGCGATCAGGAAATCTACTGCATGGCTAGTTGAATTGTTAATTGTAAAATTAACTCTTTTATCTAGCACTACTACTCACTGTAGTACAAAAAAGGTTTTACAGCTATTAAGAAAATACCAGGGGGCAACCAGAATGATTGAGAAGATGGAGAGATTGGATTATAATGAGCGAGTATTTAAATTGGGCATGTTCCCACTGGAAAAGAGAAGGTTGCGAGGGGATGTGATTGCTGTTTTTAGGATTCTAAAGGAACTAGATAATGTAGACCATGATGAGCTGTTTCACCTTGTCCAGCACAGTAGAACCAGAGGACACGGCCTGCGCTCGAAGAGGGGTAAATTCAAAACTAATCGGCGGAAATATTGGCCGGAATTTTCACAATGCAGAACATGCGGGTTTGGGAGCAGGTCGCCAGTTAAAAGTGCTGAAATTGACAGCGCGTTGGGATCCTGCCGACTTCCGCCTTTAACTCAGGCGAGTTTAGAAGTGCGCCACGGACTCGCTCGGGGGAGGCGGGCAACCTCATTGAGGTTGTTAACTGCTCGTTGAGAGAACCTTAACAGCCTTTTTAACATGAGGCTTCAACTTTAACTGGTTGGCACAGGATTCACGGACCTCGGGAAGCTCGCCTATGAAGGAGAGGTGGGAGCTCAGTGCCATTGGGCTACTTCATTAAGTGACAGCTGGAAAAAGCACATAAATACACAAACCTTACACCTGCTTCCTTGCCTAATGGAAAGGCTCTTGCTGACACCATTTTGTGCAGAGATTTTGCTTTCAGCAGTTTGCAGGTGATTTCTGGTGATCACTCACCACATTTCAAGTCACTCTCACTACATTGGAGGATTGTGCCTCTGACCTCCACTTTATCTGCCATCTATCAGGTCAGCATCGGTGCCGCTTATGCTGTCTCAACTTGGACCTCAGATTCAGACCAAGATGAGCCCCAGCACCAACACCAGCCACACCAGCAGCAGCAGCAACAACACCAGCAGCCTTCTCCTCAGCGACCTGATGCTCCACAGGAGAGGGGATCAGCACAGGGGTGCACCGCGCCGGAGGCAATAACCCCAACACAGGGTATACAGGCAGAGGATGAACTTCCTCAAGATAACTGAGCAGCAGTGCTTCAGGAGGCTCAGGCTATCGCGCCAGCTCGTCGCAGACATTTGTAGCTTTCTGGAAGAAGACCTGCTGCCCAGAGGAACCGGTGGACACGCCTTACCATTAGCTGTCAAAGTCACCACCGCCCTCAACTTATTTGCCTCAGGCTCCTTCCAAGGATCTGCAGCAGACACTTGCAAGATCTCACAGTCGGCCACCCACAAAAGCATCACCCAGGTGACCGATGCTATGTTTCACAAGTCAGCCACTTATGTACACTTTGCCACTGATGAAGCCAGTGTGACTGAGCGGGCGCTCAGCTTTGTGGCTCTGGCTGACTTCCCACAGATGCAGGGCATCACCTACTGTGCACATGTGGCCATCAGGGCAACCCATCATCACCCAGCAGTGTTTGTGAACCTCAAGGGCTTCCACTCCCTCAATGTGCTGCTTTTCTACAACCATAAAAAAGTCATCATGCAGGTTTGTGCCAAGTTCCCAGGGAGCTGTCATGACTCTTTTGTCCTGCGCCAGTCCACTCTCCCTCAGCTCTTCACACTTGCAAGCAGATTTACCGGCTGGCTGCTTGGAGATGAGGGCTATCCACTGACGACGTGGCTCATGACACCCTTGAGGAGACCAAGCATTGAAGCCAACAGGCGATATAATGAAAGCCACATGTCCACCAGGTGTGTCATAGAGCAAGCAATCGGCATGCTGAAGATGCGCTTCAGATGGCTTGACAGATCAGGAGGAGCCCTTCAGTACGCACCAGCCAGGGTCTCGTGAATCATCATCATATGCTGCACGCTGCACAACATAGCGCAGCAGCGAGGATTGGAGCTGCAGGAGGAGCAAGGCGCAGAGCGCACAGCCTCTTCAGAGGAGGAGGAGGAACCTGAGGTGGAGATGGCACCAACAGTGGCGCATATTACTGCCCAGGAGGCCCAGGATGGCATCATAATGGCCCAATTTACTTAAGTTGCAGCAGTGCACCCATATAGCTCCCAGATGCTGAACCAACTCCCCCCCCCCCACCACCAACACCACAAAGCAGTCCTAAAATGACCAAACCATTCCTGTCAACCAAATATCCATCTCTCGAAGTTAAGTAATGTCTCACCATTCACTCCAAGTGACAAAGCCACTTCCCAGGTAGTAGGCAAAAATGGACAAAACGGAAAAGTAATGCAAAGAAACAAATTTCTGTGCATCATAAATAGAACTGAAACTTAACACCAACATATTGGCAAACACCCATGTGCATACCCTTGTGCATCTACGATTGTGTCAGTTTTCTTTTGCGAGTGCTTCCACGAGGTGCAACCCCTGTGGCTTCAGCAGAGGTAGAGGCAGGCTGCTCACTTCCCTGCTGCGACTGCTTAGACACTTTTGGCAGACGTCCTCTGGGTTTTAGGGCCTGTGAAGACCCCACCAAAGACTGTTCCTCCTGCAACTGTGGGGCTCTGACTGAGAGGGAGACAACAGGGGAGAAGTGGGAATGCTTTGAGCAGAGCCCCCACTACCATGTCTCCTCTCACCATCATCCCTCTCATGGGCCGCCCGCACTTCCCTGCTAGTAAGGAGCTGGAAAGCAACTTGCTGCACATCAGTGGGGCCATGAGGACCCAAGTCTATGTTGGTATCCCTCCTCGAAATGAGGTCAGTGAGAGTCTGCAATCTGTTGTTCACAGCAAGCATGTTCTCATTCAACTGGCACATTAGCTGCTCCATGCAGGTGGCCATCCTTTCCCTGGAACAGCAATATGGCGGTGCTCATGTTGGAGATGGACCCCTCCATTCTCTGTATAATTGTGCGCAACATGGCTGGAAAAGCTGCCAGAGCCTCGCGCAATTGTTGCTGCTCCTCCAAGCTCAACCTCTTTGTCGATGGCCCCCGAGGTTCAGCATCTGCATCCAGCTGAGCAGAGCTTGGAGCATCCTGCGCCCTCCGGCGAGGACTCGCCACTGCTGTCCCTGTCTCCACCATCTGCTCTTGCTCACTTGTGATGTGAGAGACACCAGGTAACAACACTACTTTATGTCTCGTAGGACCCACCGACGTGCACATATCTGCGCTGGTGCTGGGTATGCATGGGTCTGGTGATGGTGCACCCTCAGAGAATGGAGCTTCCTCTGAGGAGTCGTCTTCCTCCTCTGGCTGGACAGTGGGGTGGGGTGTGTGGGCACTTGATGGACCTGTGGGAGAGTAAAGAGATGAATTAGAACTGTTATGATAAGAATGTGTAATGTTGCCATTATGTACATGATGACATTTCACTGTCTGCTGACATCCAGTCACCATGAGTGACTGCTGTATGCCATGTGGCTGTATGATACTTAATTCTGTCACCAGTTTGCTGGGAGGTCCCCCTCTCTCCATCTCCCACCGCCAGCAGCTCTGCAACTTATTTGTATCGCCTCCTCCTCTGCTGGAGTCAATGTGCTGTAAATTGGAGGGCCACCTCCAGTTCTTTGCCTCTCCCTGATGTTCTGCACTCTCGTCTCCTGCAAGGAGGGAAAGAAGAGAAGTTTGAGTGAGAGTGATGGAATGAGTGTAAGGAATGGATGGGCTACATCTGTAGAGGGTGACTATGAGGGAGTGGCATGACAGTGCCAAATAGCCTCCTTCTGTGGCGTTACTTCCTTTGATTGCATTAGGATGAGGGTGTCAGTGGTGCTTAGTCAGATGGGGACGTCAGTAGGTGCATAGAGAGTGAGGGATGGGTGCACCTTGCAAGGTAGGTTGGTGTGAGGATTGAGGAGTGGGCTTGGGAAGGCAGAGTGAAGGGGTTGGGGTGACAGGCACATCAGGATGTAGTTGAATGTGGTATTGTACTCACCTTTCCTGACCTCATTAGATCATTAAATCTTTTGTGGCATTGTATCCAGGAGCAGCTGAAAACACCCCTGCTGCTGACCTCCTGGGCAATCTCCAACCATGCCTTCTTGGTTTCAGTGGGTAGTCTCTTGTTCCCGTTACCCAGGAACAGGATGTCCCTACGTGCTCGAACTCCCTGGAGCAGGACTTCCAGGGAGGAGTCGGACAGTCTGGGTGCTGCCTTCTGCTGTTGAGACTGCATGTTTCCCCCCAGCCTCAGAGCGAAAATCTTCAATGTCTCACCAACCGCACCTCTTCCAAAGACCTGTGATGCTCCTTCAACAACCTTCAAGTGTAATGTGTGGAAGGCCCCTTTAAATATCTGAGCTCAAGGCGAGTCATCGATTATGTCATCAGACTATCTCCAATTAATTTGCCGGGGAACCCGCAGGCCTAACTCAATTGATCTAATTCAGTTAAAGACAAAGTGGACTGCGCACTGCCGAGAGGTTCGTGAGGCCGAACTGCTACGTGCCCCCCCACCCCCCACCCCCCCGCCCCACCCCTGCATCCAGCTCACCTCACAGGTAAAAATTCCAGCTATTATTTCAGTGATTGAGTGGTCAATCTCTGGAACAGGCTCCTTGGGGAAATGGTGCTGATTCATTCAAATGCAAATTATTTAGATTTCTTTCAGAAAATAATAGTTTGGTATACAGTAATTTGAGACATGACATATGATAAATGTAGCATGCTTGGGAGCAACAGGTGATTTTGCACTTATGGTTCCCAAAGCTTTCCAGCACTAGGGGCTTTTCTTGCCTGATGTCTGGGTCTCTTGTAGACTAATTGAATAGAGATTAATTGCTATGATTAGTCAACAACTCCATTCTCAGGACGATAGATAATGAACTAGATGGACCTTGGTCTTTTTTCATCTAGCTGTTCCTACGTTACATTCTGCCATGTTCCAGATCTATGAGGAGCCTTGCAGCCTTTATATTTTTGCAAATCCATTCACAACTTCAACAAACCAGTGGCCTTATAACATTACATATTCAACTATTTGATGTGATTGATGTAATCTGATAAGGAGTCAGGCAAATGCAATCATTTCTCAATCTGAAATTATCGGTGACTTTTTGTCAGGCTTATTAATCTTACCATTCAACTGAATGCTGCTCTCCTACTAGGCCATGTCAAAAGCACCCTGGGAAATCCACTAATCACAGGACTGCTCAACACACTAAGTCATATCTTTATTGAGTTGCCACAAATAATTACATCACCCAGAAAATGTTCAGATATTAAATCTGAAGGCTAGAAGAGTCCAGCTTTGTGATCAGGACATTAGTTCTGGCATTTTGTCTTTCCTCAAAATTAATACAAGTCTTAAATATTGAGGAACAAATTTTTAATATGATGGGTGACTTGTGTACACAGAGATGTACAAACATTATATGGTAACAGTATTTTCTGATTGTAGCTGTCAAAGCCAACAGAAATATTTTAAAGACACAGCTGAATAAAATTTTCAGTCCTTTTCTTGCCAAACATGAAAATACCAGTTTGTAAGGATTACTTTATCAAAAATAACAGTGATAAATAGAAACATGGATACCAACTAAAACAGGAGTACTGCAGCCTTAAAATCTCCACATGCTCAGCAATGACTGCATTTTACAATTGTAATTGTATCATCACTGTAATCATTTAAGAGATATTCAGAATATTCACTGGTTTTACAATTTAATGGGGATTCTACAATGGATTTCAGCAGTTTGCTCATGAAAACAAATTCAATGCAAAATGATGTACTGCTGGGCACTGCATTGCACTCTGGGAAGCAGGAGATCTCTGTGATTAGCTTGTGGTTTGTAAAAGATCACAAATATAACTACAGATGAGGGGGGCCATTCAGCTGATCGAGCTCACTCTTCCATTGAAAGCTCCAGTGCCTCCATCACAGCATCGAACTGCTTCTTGAATGGCTTCAGAGCTTTTTTCTTCATTACTCTAACTGGAAGACCAGGTATCACTCTTACTGTGAAAAAATGCTTCCTGGCATTAGTCCTGAGCTTGCCTTTTACCAATTTGTACCTCGTCCTGCAGTTGCGGTTTAACTTGAATTAATGCACTTAATTAGGCTTTTCTATTCCACTTAGTACCTTATATAGCTCTATACGGTCCTTTCTCATTCAACTCCTTTCAAGCCTTAAAGGGTTCAAGTTTTTATAACCTTTCCTCGTAACTCAGTCCTCTGCACAACCTCATAGTCCTGTCAGCAATGCTCCCAGGGCTTGAATATTTCCCTTATGCTTCAATGATCAGAACTGAATGTAGTATCAAGGGGACCTGACTGAGCACTAAACAGCTTCAGCATGAGGACCTCAGACTTTATACTCTCGTGATTGATGGTGATTTATTTCCCAAGCAGTAAAAAGGCTACCATGAGGATAACAAATTAGACATTAACTTTGAACTTTTAATGTTTTGCTGGACTTGAAAGGGAGCAGAGCAAGCTCTCTAAATAACTCAGTTTGTAGATTCACTACGCACTGCAGAAGTAAGTCATGCAGACCATTAAGGTCTTAGGTTGAATCCCTGATCTGTGGTGAGTTAGCTGATCTCAACTGATGCAACACTGAGTGCTACAACTGGCTTCAGTACCCCTGGATTAGGATGGGGATAAATCAATCAAGGTTCTCATCCCTGTTGGCTTCCAGTGACCCCCGCTGGCTATTGACTGTGTGTTCATCAGGAGGAAAGACTTGCTCCAGTGCTTTGTATAGCAACATCATAAACATGTCCTTTTTGAATTTATTTATACATTGTGACCAGAGTAGTCCTTTGTTCTGCCCCCACTCCCCAATGAGGGCAAGAGCAGGCTCAGCTGTGACAACGCCAAAGGAATATTTGCACTCAAAGAACTGTATCCTATCAGGAGTCAGTGCCTTCGGAGGAAGAGGGGAGGAAATTTTTTTTTAAACTTAAAGGGAGACAGATGGAACAATCAAAATGTATACAATGTAAGACATCTGATTATGAATGGCCAAATTTACCCTGTCCGTACCCCTTCCCCACCCTCGGATTTACATGGATTTAATTTAACAAAGGCAATGGCCACAAAAAATAAATACAAATGAGCACGGTTTTAGAACAAGCTCTGGGGCTCTGAAGATTAAGTGGGAAGCAGAACTAGAAAATAAATCAATGTAAGAAAAATAGAAAGATTTTTAAACTACTTTAAAGGGTATGTAAGGAAGTACATCACTATGGGAAAGAAGCAAAAATATCAAGATCACAGTGACGGAATAAAGAGGTTAAAAACAACCTTCAAGGTTGAACAAGATTGTTTTAAAAGATACACAGAAACAAAGAGTAATGAGGACTGGGAGCTATAAAAAAATCAGTTGAGAATAACTAAAGTGAGTATTAGAAAGGGTAAAGGGCAGTCGAAAAGTAGATTGTAAATAATAACCAGAGGGACAGAGTTTTTTTTTAACCTATATATCCAAAATAGAGCATCAAAATCAGATTGAATATAACCAACCACAGATAGGAACAAGGTGGATGAATTAGTTGTGGAAATAGAGGTAAACAAGTATGATTTGATTGGGATTACAGAAACGTGGCTGCAGGGTGGGCAAGGCTGGGAACTTAACATCCAGGGATATACAATATTTAGGAAGGATCGGCAAAAAGGTAGGGGAGGTGGGGTAGCATTGCTGGTAAAGGAGGGGATTAATGCAATGGAAAGGAAGGATATTAACTCGGATGAAACGGAATCTGTATGGGTAGAAATGAGAAATAGCAAGGGGAGGAAAACGTTAGTGGGTGTGATATATAGGCCTCCAAATAGTAATATGGAGGTGAGGGAAGGCATAAAAAGGGAAATTAGAGAAGCGTGCGATAAGAGCACAGCTGTCATCATGGGTGACTTTAATTTACATATTGATTGGACTACCCAAATTAGTAAAAATTCTGAGGAGGAGGAATTCCTGGAATGTTTTCGGGACGGTTATCTGGACCAATATGTCGAGGAGCCGACTCGAGATCAGGCCATTTTAGACTGGGTATTGTGCAATGAGAAGGGACTTATCAGCAATCTTCTTGTACGAGGCCCCTTGGGTCAGAGCGATCATAATATGATCGAGCTCTCAGTCGAGATGGAGAGTGAGGAAATTGAATCAGAGACTAAGGTCCAGAACTTAAATAAAGGGAATTACGAGGGTATGAGACGGGAATTGGGTAAGATTGATTGGGTGGTGTTTCTGGGGGGATTGACAGTGGATAGACAATGGCAAGCATTCAAAGATAGAATGGAAGAATTCCAGAACATGTTTATACCGGTTTGGCATAAAAATAAACCTAAAAAGGTGACTCAACCGTGGATAACGAGGGAAATTAGGGACAGCATAAAATCAAAAAAAAGGGCATATCAACTGGCAAAAAAAAGCACCAGACCGGAAGATTGGGGGCAGTACAGGATACAGCAAAAGAGGACAAAGGGATTAATCAGGAAGGGGAAAATAGAATACGAAAGTAAACTTGCAGCAAACATAAAGACAGACTGCAAAAGCTTTTATCGGTATATCAGGAGGAAAAGACTGGTAAAATCCCAAGTCGGTCCCTTGCAGTCCGATTCGGGAGAATATATAATGGAGAATAAGGAAATGGCAGACCAATTAAACTCATACTTTGGTTCTGTATTCACAAAGGAGGACACAAATAACCTCCCAGGAATATCGGCAAACATAGGGACTAATGAGAGGGAGGAGCTGACAGAAATTAGTATCTCTAGGGATATGGTGTTGGGTAAGTTGAGGGGACTGAAGGCCGACAAATCCCCGGGGCCTGATAAACTACATCCTAGGGTACTTAAGGAGGTGGCCCTGGAGATAGCAGATGCTCTAAGGATCATCTTCCGGAACTCCATTGACTCGGGAACAGTACCCGTGGATTGGAGGGTAGCTAATGTTACCCCAATATTTAAAAAGGGGGGTAGAGAGAAAGCAGGGAATTATAGACCAGTAAGCCTTACATCGGTTGTGGGCAAAATGCTAGAGTCCATTATTAAGGATAAAATAGCGGAGCACTTGACAAATGGGGAAAGGATCGGACAGAGTCAACATGGATTTACAAAGGGTAAATCGTGTTTGACTAATCTGCTGGAATTTTTTGAGGAAGTAACTGGTAAAATAGATGGGGGAGAGCCAGTGGATGTGGTGTACCTTGACTTCCAGAAAGCCTTCGATAAGGTCCCACACAAAAGATTATCATGCAAAATTAAGGCTCATGGGATTGGGGGCAAAGTATTAACGTGGATAGAGAACTGGCTGGCGGATAGAAAACAGAGAGTTGGAATAAACGGCTCGTTTTCGGAGTGGCAGGCAGTGACCAGCGGGGTGCCGCAAGGATCTGTCCTGGGACCCCAGCTGTTCACAATATATATAAATGATCTGGATCAGGGAATTGGATGCAATATTTCCAAATTCGCTGACGACACTAAACTAGGAGGAGGGGTGGGCTCTGATGAGGATGTCAGGAGGCTACAGTGCGATTTGGACAGGTTGGGGGAATGGGCGGATACGTGGCAGATGCACTATAATGTGGATAAATGCGAGGTTATCCACTTTGGGGGTAAAAACAGGAGGGTAGATTATTATCTAAATGGCAATAGATTGGGAGATGGGGAAGTGCAGAGGGACCTGGGTGTTCTTGTGCACCAGTCACTGAAGGAGAGCATACAGGTGCAACAGGCGATTAAGAAGGCAAATGGTATGTTGGCCTTCATATCAAGGGGGTTCGAGTATAGGAATAGGGATACCTTACTACAGCTGTACAAGGTGCTGGTGAGACCGCATCTGGAGTATTGTGTACAGTTTTGGTCGCCCCATCTGCGGAAGGATGTTCTTGCCATGGAAAGAGTGCAACGGCGATTCACCAGGCTGATACCTGGAATGGCGGGAATGACCTACGAAGAGAGATTAAATAGTTTGGGCTTGTACTCACTGGAGTTTAGAAGATTGAGAGGGGATCTCATCGAAACATATAAAATTATGGCAGGCCTGGACAGGCTGAATTCAGAGAGAATGTTTCCAATGGCCGGGGAGCACAGAACCAGGGGCCACAGTCTAAAAATAGCGGGCAAATCATTTAAAACAGAGATGAGGAAAAATTTCTTCACTCAAAGAGTGGTGAGCCTGTGGAATTCCCTGCCACAGAGGGCTGTGAAGGCTAATTCAATAAATATTTTCAAGAGAGAATTGGATATATTTCTGAAGGCTAAGGGGATTAAGGGTTACGGAGAAAAGGCGGGGACGGGGTACTGAACTGGTAAGATCAGCTATGATCTCAGACGAAGATCAGCCATGATCTCATTGAATGGCGGAGCAGGCTCGAAGGGCCGAATGGCCTACTCCTGTTCCTATCTCTATGTTTAACTATGTTTAAAACCTCCAAAAATAATGCTATACACTTTTTCCCTACACAATGTAAAAAGATAATTTGAAAACACATGAAACTAAAAAGGACTATTTGACCCATTCCCTCCATAGATCATGTGTATTTCTCCTATTATGGACTCTCCATTGATTAATTATTCCCCTGAGGGACATTTCTCCCTGAACACATTCTCACTAAAGTGAACCTCCAAGCATACCTGTCCAGTGTTATAGCCTCCATCGTTGAACCTTAATTCATGATATTCCATGTATACATCCCCACTTTACCAGTTTCACAGGGAGCATAGTGTTTGCAGAATAAGTGAACTATGTGTCTATACTTATCCTGCAACCAATTCCTAATCAAGTAGCTCTACTTGCTGCTCTATTCCCACCCACAGCAGATTTAAACCTGCTGTTTTTGCTGGCACTGGACGGACTCAGGCAGGAACCTCATTAATATATGCTAATCGGGGTCCTATGACGTACTTAGCATTTCAGTGATGTATTGCTTGGTAAAACCTGTTGGGGAAGAAGCAGAGGCCCTAAAGCTAAGTTTTAAACTTATCTTTGCGGGGCCAGGAAGATCAGGAGTGTTTCTCCGGGTCCTACAAGGAAAGTCTGGGCCTCTACCTATGAGACCCGGCTAAACACCCTTCCCCATGACTTATCCGAGTGCCAGCGAGTGGCCACTGGGCCACCCGGTTGTTACTTGTTGGCAGGCAGCCAGCTGCTTCTTTATTTTTGTTTCGGATAAGTAACTATTGATATCGACTGGGCCTCTCCCAGGCGAGCGGGCCACCGCGTGTCCCACAAGCTTTCCGCCTGGGAGTTAAAATTCCCCCTCTCTTTTTAAAGGAGTTACTCACACAGAATTAACTGCTTTTGTTGGGGGTGTTATCCAAATGGCTTCACTTTGTGAAAGAAAAAAAATCCTCTAACTCTAATCTAGCTGAAGGCTTGTTACATTTGTACTCATGTCCTTTAGCTCTGGGCTCACCATCTAAGTTAAGTAGCTGTTTACATTTATATATTCCACTAGCTGGAGTGCCCGGCGGTGCCGAGGGTTTTTTGAGGGCATGTTGTTATGAAAAAAGTAGAAATAATTTTTATCTATATATATCAATGAGTCTGTCCATCTGTCTGTCTGTCTGTGTGGGGGAAGGAGAGAGAGAGAGTGGGAAGGAGAGAGAGAGAGGGGGAAGGAGAGAGAGAGAGAGGGAGGGGGGAAGGAGAGAGAGAGGGAGGGGGGAAGGAGAGAGAGAGAGAGGGGGGAAGGAGAGAGAGAGAGAGAGAGGGAAAGAAAGAGAGAGGGGGAAGGAGAGAGAGAGAGAGAGGGAAGGAGAGAGAGAGAAAAAGAGAGAGAAAGAGGGGGGAAGGAGAGAGAGAGAGGGGGGAAGGAGAGAGAGGGAAGGAGAGAGAGAGAGAGGGAAGGAGAGAGAGAGAAAAAAGAGAGAGAGAGAGAGGGGGAAGGAGAGAGAGAGAGAGGGGGGAAGGAGAGAGAGAGGGGGGAAGGAGAGAGAGAGAGGGGGGAAGGAGAGAGAGAGAGAGTGTGGGAAGGAGAGAGAGAGAGAGGGAAGGAGAGAGAGAAGAGAGAGAGAGAGGGAAGGAGAGAGAGAAGAGAGAGAGAGAGGGAAGGAGAGAGAGAAGAGAGAGAGGGAAGGAGAGAGAGAGAGAGAAAGGGAAGGAGAGAGAGAGAGAAGGGGGAAGGAGAGAGGAGGGGGAAGGAGAGAGAGAGGGGGAAGGAGAGAGAGAGAG
Organism: Somniosus microcephalus; assembly: GCF_052327205.1. Lineage (NCBI taxonomy): Eukaryota > Metazoa > Chordata > Chondrichthyes > Squaliformes > Somniosidae > Somniosus > Somniosus microcephalus. Next base: position 108,594,174 of record NC_140991.1, read on the forward strand.
AGAGGAGGAAGGAGAGAGAGAGAGAGAGGAGGGGAAGGAGAGAGAGAGAGAGAGAGGGAAGGAGAGTGAGAGAGAGAGATGGGGAAGGAGAGAGAGAGAGGGGGGGAAGGAGAGAAAGAGAGAGAGAGAGGGGGGAAGGAGAGAGAGAGGGAAGGAGAGAGAGAGGGAAGGAGAGAGAGAGAGAGGGGGGGAAGGAGAGAGAGCGAGATGGGGGGAAGGAGGGAGAGAGCCGCTGCTCCTCCGGTTGATGTGTTGCGGGCCGACCCCTGATGAGCGCCCGATGCGCTGAGCCGGAGCCCTCACCGCTGCTCCCCTGCTCGCTGTCTCTCGGGCCACGTGGTTCTCTGTTTTCCCGCACAGCCGGCCAGAGAGAAGAAAAACAAAACAGATGAAGAGAGACGCGACTGAGTGAACGATCTAATTTAAAGCAGCCTCTCCCCCGCTAAAAGGTGAGAGCCGGAGGGAGATTTTGCGGGTGAAGAACGGCGGCCGCCATTTAATTTCCCACCCGGAGAAGGGCTTGGAAAATTGAGCCCGGCCGCGGTGGCCGTGCGCGGCCTAACGCTTCAAGCCCGGCCGGGCTCTCGGGCCGCGACTTACCTCAGCTGAGCTCCTGCTTCGGGAGAGAGAGAGACAGAGGGGGGGAAGGAGAGAGAGAGAGAGAGAGGGGGGTAAGGAGAGAGAGAGAGAGAGAGAGGGGGGAAGGAGAGAGAGAGAGAAATTCCTGAATCAATACTAATGAATCAACAATTTCCTCACCTCCATTACCATTTTTTTAGCTTCAGGCCCGGCCGGTCTTTAATGGCCGCCACTCACCTCAGCTCAGCTCCCACTGGGCAGTTTGAAGGATTAGGCCCCGCCCACAAACGCCATGAAATGCTCCCCAATTGGTCAACCATCACGTCACTCAAAGCTAATGAGCGGTCAACCGCTATTTTGTACGTTTTTTGAACGTTTTTTAAAAGTAAATACGCATATGACACTCCCCTGATTGGTCAACCGCTAATTAGCTGATTTTGTACGTTTTTTGAACGTTTTTTTAAAAGTAAATATGCCTAGGACACTCCCCTAATCATAAGCTTTCTTTTGATATAACATATGTGTAGGTACGCTGTATAACTTTTGAGTGATGCCCGGACAGACAGACAGACAGACACCACGATCCTTTTATATATACAGATGTATCTCAGCATTTCAAATAAATAGACCTTTAAGAGATAAATTGGGTAGAAATATTATGTGAAAATGGCATATGTGTAAAATGAGTTCATCATTTAAAAATTCAGTCAATCTGGCTCAGGAAATTATAATATAGAGAAAAGTCAGTAAAGCATAGAAACATAGAAACATAGAAGATAGGAGCAGGAGTAGGCCATTCGGCCCTTCGAGCCTGCTCCGCCATTCAATGAGATCATGGCTGATCATCCAAATGCAGTACCCTGTCCCTGCCTTCTCCCCATATCCCTTGATCCCTTTAGCCTCAAGAAATATATCCAACTCTTTCTTGAATATATTTAATGAACTGGCCTCCACCGCCCTCTGTGGCAGAGAATTCCACAGGTTCACCACTCTCTAGGTGAAGAAATTCCTCCTCATTTCAGTCCTAAATGGCTTACCCCTTATCCTTAGACTATAACCCCTGGTTCTGGACTCCCCGGCCATCCAAAACATCCTTCCTGCATCTAGTCTGTCCAGACCTGTCAGAATTTTATAGGTTTCGATGAGATCCCCTCTCAATCTTCTAAACTCCAGTGAGTATAAGCCCAATCGACACAATCTCTCCTTATACGTCATTCCTGCCATCCCAGGTATCAGCCTGGTGAATCTTTGCTGCACTCCTTCCATGGCAAGAACGTCCTTCCTCAGGTAAGGTGACCAAAACTGCACACAATACTCAAGGTGCGGTCTCACCAAGGCCCTGTACAACTGTAGCAAGACATCCTTGTTCCTGTACTCGAACCCTCTTGCTACGAAGGCCAACATACTATTTGCCTTCTTAACCGTCTGCTGCACCTGCATGCTTACCTTCAACGACTGGTGCACAATAACACCCAGGTCTCTTTGCACTTCCCCTTCTCCCAATCTATTGCCATTCAAATAATAATCTGCCTTCCTTTAGGAAGGATGTGAAGGCCTCAGAGAGGGTGCAGAAAAGATTTACAAGGATGGTTCCAGAGATGATGGGCTTCAGTTACGTGTATAGGCTGGAGAAGCTGGGATTACAGCAGAGAAGAGATTTGATAGAGGTGCTCAAAATCATGAGGGGTCTAGACAGAGTAGATAGAGAGAAACTGTTCCCATTGGCAGAAGGGTTGAGGACCAGAGGACACAGATTTAAGGTGATTGGCAGAAGAACCAAAGGAGTCATGAGGAAAACCTTTTACGTAGCGAGTGATTAGGAATGCACTGCCTGAAAGGGTGGTGGAGGCGGACTCAATCGTGGCTTTCAAAAGGGAATTGGATAAGCACCTGAAAGAAAAGAAATTGCAGGGCTATGGGAAAAGGGCAGGGGAGTGGGACTAGCTGAAGTGCTCTTGCAGAAAGCCGGCATGGGCTCGATGGGCTGAATGGCCTCGTACTGTGCTGTAACCATTCTATGATTCTATAAAGAAATTGAAAGTATTAAAAGCTTGTTGGATGCCTAGACCAAACTGGATGAGTCAAAAATTCCTCAAGGAAATAACTAAGAAAATAGACAAGGGTCTGCTCAATAATAAAAAATATATAGGGACTCATGAGAAATGGAGGATGAGTAATTCCAGCATTTAGAAAAGTACCAAAACATGAATTAGGAAATAAATAACAAGTTTGTCTGATATTAGTAGCAGGGAATTTAAGAGCATTTTACAGGATGATATTGATCATTTGAAGAGCGCAAGGCCCATGAAGAATAGAAGCATGGACTAGGAAGCAATAGATCATGCTTCATGAAACTATTAGAAACCTTTAAGGACATATCTAAGATGGAAGATATGCATTATATCTAACATTATGGGGGGAAAATTCAGTATCGCCCCGTTTGGGGCGCCATTATTGGCCGTGTGCAAAGTTTAGCGCCTGGCGCTAATTATCGCCTCCGACAGCAAACTTGGCTTTTATCGCCTCTGGAGGTGATTGGAGCGCTAAATCAGGCGCTTTACACCTGTCTTAAGGCGCAAATGCCGAGGAGCGAGGTGCTACCTCAGAGCGCTGGTGAAGCAAGGAAGAGCAAATCAAAATGAACCTGCAAAGTGCTGCTCAGTACCCAAAACTCCTTCGCACAGCGTTGAATCTCTCCAGAAGTCTCTCTCTCTCTTTCTCTCTCAGAATGCGTGGTGCAAAAATGTCACCGACAAAAAAAGGCAGGAAGCGGTCACCTTTAAATAGCGCTCCCCCAGTCCCTTTCTGACTGCAAAACGCTCCCCTCAACCTGTCGTTGCTAGCGGCAGGTGGTAAGGCAGGGGGCACCACTCAATATCTGGTCCGGGGGCGCTACCGGGGCATTGCGCACTCGACTGATGTCACGATCTGCCGGCGCAGGAGATCGTGGCGGTAGTGTTTAGCGCCGCCGCAAACTGTCTAGTTAATTTCGCGAGCGGCGCAAACATCGCCGCCCCGGGCTCTAGTTGCTTTGCACCCCATTAGCGCCCTCTTAAAGCACTAATGGGAGGCACAAACAACTGAATTTTTCCCCCTATTGTCTTTATAAATGGGTTTATGATTTTGTTACACATAACAAACATAGCAGGTCTTCCCTTAAATTAGTAGATGACAGCAATTTAGTGGATATAATTTAGTAGATTTTCAGAAACCACCCGATAAAGTTCTTGGTTTTAAACTTTAAATGAATATACAGATGCTTGCAATTAATGATAAATTAGCTAGCTGGATTTAAAATCAGTTCATTTATATGAAAGAGAAATGGATGATAAATAAGGGAGGAGCAGTGATGAGTAGAGATCCTAAATGATCTATTTTTGTTAACATTATTTTTCAGAAATTAGATGAAAGAGAGTTCTCTGCCAATAGACAACATTTTCTGATGACACCAAGGTTTGTGACCAGGTGACATATATAAGGGAGATTGATGGTATTCAAAGGAAACTGGCCAAACTAAGTGGATAGGCTAAATAGTGAATATGGAGGAATAGGGAACATTAAATGGCAAATGTGTGTCTAGTGACAAAGCTGAAAAAAGGAAAAGATTTGGATGTGATTATTAGCCATTCACTGAAAGTGTCCAGTAAATCCAAATCTGCTATCAACAACAGTATTCAAGTATTGATATGCATCTCAAAATGATTTGCTTACAAGTCAAAACAGGTTTTAAACTCTACATGACTCATCAGAAAGCCACATTTAGACCATTGTTTACAATTTCAGGCATCCTACTTTCTAAAGGACATTGATGTATTGGAAATACTTCAAAGGAAAGTGACATGTGTGATTCAAGGGCTTAAAACTTTATTTCTGAATACAGGCTGAAGGGTTTGATCTTATTTTCAGGTTTTTTTTAATTGAAGTTGACATGATCCAGGTCTTTACAGCACTGAAAGGCAAGGATGATATAAATAGGCTATTTAACTTAGACTGTGATTGCAGAGAGGATACAAATACAAAATTGGCAACCCTAAATTTGTAGAGATTTGGAGATTTGTTTTTCCCCCACAAACCTGTGAAATATTCTTCCAGAGAAAAATAGTCAATGCTGTGTTAACTAATTGTTTTTAAAAGAAGCTGAATAAGGATTGAAGGTCAAAAAAATAAATATGTAGATGAAGTACCCCGTGGAACACAATGGTTCCAATTCTACTGGCACCATGCAAACATTATCTATGGAATTCAACCAGTAAGGGCTGAATACTGTAGGTTCTGCTGTTAAAGTGATATCCTAGCGAACTTGATTGACCACCTCGGAGGAGGGGTGTGTATCAGCAAGACATTGCACACTTTTATCTTCTTAGGAATTGATTTCCTCCTTTAGAAGCTGAAATAATTTGGAGGGAGTCCATGTTTAAGCAAATCATACATTTATCGGAAAGAGTGTGTTTGTTGTGTCAAAAGACCTTTTTTTGATTTTGTTACTGCTGTTCCTCTATTACCCTGCTGTATTTTTTCCAGGATTTTGTGTGGAGAGGGGGTGGATTTGGTGAGGGCTCATGTGTCCAGAATGGTGTTTGAATGAGAGAAATGTAATACAACAGCAAAATAACCATTTCTGCTTTAATAAACAGTACACTGATTTCATTTAAAATTTACAAAGAAATCCATATATGATCCTTAATCTGGAAAAAATTTTATATTGTAAATACGTTCCCGGTAATTTGGCTTGTATATTCAAATAATTTCCATTTTTTTGTCAGTGGGCAAAGACTATACTCCTATATGAAAGCAGTACAACACTATGTGGAAGACTTAAATTTGAAACTTGGGTTTGTTTGATTAGATTTTGCTTTGCTAAGCAACAATACATGAATATTAGCCCTGTAGGATTCCCGGAATTGCTACAGTACAGTGCATTTGGAACTCTGCCAAAGATATAAAGATCTGAATGATAAAGGATGCTGTTCTTGGCTACTTCAAGATTATTGATGGAACTATTATACAACCTAGCAAGCGAGGAGCAAAAAAAAAAATTGTTTCATTGTTTAATGTATCAGAAAGGAAACTGGGCAACATTCACTTATTTTATTCTGTATGTGTCCATTGCATTGGGCCATTGTTTTGTTCATTCACAACAAGAATTTTTCTACAACAGAATTTTTAGACCTATACTTGGCTAAAATTTATTAGGACAGATTTTTCTTCCTCCCCTCCTCACCATCCTCCTCCAACACCCCTACCCATTGCTGGACAGGAGAACCAGTATTTAATGTCAAGGGTGATGAACATAATCCAGGGGTGCCCACAACATAGGTTCCCCCTCTCCCGCCGCCACCCCCCCCCCCCCGCCCCCCCCCTACCACCACCACCCACCCACCTCAGGTCACCAGCTGGGTTTCATACCTCCATGGCACTCCAGCACAGGGCACCCAGTGAGCATTCCCCCAGGAAAATGAGGCAAGAGCCCAAGAACAACCCCTCCTGCCTCATTAAGAAATTGACTAGTGGTGGCCCACAAGGATTTGTGCTGGGGCCTCAACTATTCACGATATTTATTAATGTCTTAGATAACACAGTAGAGAGCCATATATCCAAGTTTGCCAATGACAAAAAGATGGGTTGCATAGTAAGTATTGTAGACAGGAGTATAAAATTACAAAGAGACATTGATAGATTAAGTGAGTGGGCAAAACCATGGCAAATGGATTTCAACGCAGGTGTGAGGGCATCCATTTTGGACCACAAAAGGATAGATCCAGTATTTTTTAAATGATGAAAAGTTAGGAACAGCGGAGGTCCAAAGAGATTTAGGGGTCCATGAACACAGATCACTAAAATGTAGTGGTCAGGTACTAAAAATAATCAAAAAGGCTAATGGAATGTTAGCCTTTATAACAAAGATGGAAGGGAAAGCAGTGAGTGAAGAGGACATAAAAAACCTGCAAAAGGACATAGACAGGCTAAGTGAGTGGGCAGAGATTTGGCAGATGCAATATAATGCTGGAAAGTGTGAGGTTATGCACTTTGGCAGAAAAAATCAAAGAGCAAGTTATTATCTAAATGGAGAGAAACTGCAAAGTGCCACAGTACAAAGGGATCTGGGGGTCCTGGTGCATGAAACACAAAAAGTTAGTATGCAGGTGCAGCAGGTGATCAGGAAGGCCAATGGAATCTTGGCTTTTATTGCAAGGGGGATGGAGTATAAAAACAGGGAAGTCTTGCTGCAGTTATACAGGGTATTGGTGAGGCCACACCTGGAATACTGCATGCAGTTTTGGTTTCCATATTTAAGAAAAGATATACTTGCTCTCGAGGCGGTTCAGAGAAGGTTCACTCGGTTGATTCCAGAGATGAGGGGGTTGACGTATGAGGAAAGGTTGAGTAGGTTGGGACTCTGCTCATTGGAGTTCAGAAGAATGAGAGGCGATCTTATCGAAACATATAAGATTGTGAGGGGGCTTGATCGGGTGGATGCGGTGAGGATGTTTCCACTGATGGGTGAGATTAGAACTAGGGGCATAATCTTAGAATAAGGGGCTGCCCTTTCAAAACTGAGATGAGGAGAAACTTCTTCACTCAGAGGGTAGAAAATCTATGGAATTTGCTACCCCAGAGAGCTGTGGAAGCTGCAACATTAAATAAATTTAAAATGGAGATAGACATTTTCCTAGCAGATAAGGGAATTAGGGGTTACGGGGAGAGTGCAGGGAAGTGGACGTGAGTCTAGATTCAGATCAGCCATGATCCTATTGAATGGCGGAGCAGGCCTGAGGGGCCGTATGGCCTACTCCTGCTCCTATTTCTTATGTTCTTATAAAGGGGAGAAACTTTTGCTACAGCTATACAAACCCCTGGTTAGACCACATCTGGAGTACTTGTACAGTTCTGCGGACTGCACCTTCGCAAGGATATATTGGCCTTGGAAGGAATGCAGCACAGATTCACCAGAATGTTACCAGGGCTCCAAGTAATTATGAGGAAAGATTACAGAAACTAGACTTGTATTCCCTGGAATATAAAAGGTTACGGGGTGATTTGATTGAAGTTTTTAGGATTTTGAAAGGAATTGATAAGGTAGAGAGAGAAACCTTTTCCACTGGTGGGGGAGTCTAGAATGAGGTGATGCAGCCTTAACATCAGAGCCAGGCCATTCAGGAGAGAAGTTAGGAAACACTTCTTTACACAAAGGGTAGTAGAAGTGTAGAACTCTCTCCCATAAAAAGCAGTAGATGCTAGTTCAATTAATAATTTTAAATCTGAGATCGATAGGTTTTTTCTAGCCAGGGTATTAATAGATATGGGGGGAGAAATTCACGTGACTTGCGCCACACGTTACCGTTGACAGCTGTAACAGCAGCTGATGCCAGTTCCAGCCCCACACACCACATTGGTGTTGCCCGTAGCGCTGCCGGTAACCTCGATCGCCAGGGATCTCACCATTATGGAGATCGTGACATAAGTGAGTATGCAACACTCACTGGACGCTCAATCTCCCAACTTCGTTTTAGCCAATGTACTTACTGGCTGGAGAAAGCAACGACAGCTTCAGGTGGCGTGCGGCAGCAGGAAGCCGGCTCCAGCAATGCTATTTAAAGGGATCATCACCAATCACTCGCACCTGACAGCGTTTTGCAGTTTGAGTGGCTGTGTGCCACTTCCTGCTACTGCAAGAGTTGTCCTTAGTCATTTCAAGGTTCTTTGGTATCAGAGAATGTTCTGGCAAGTACAAAACTCCCTCATTATTTTTGAAAGGGTTCAAAGTACAACACTTGCTAAAATTCATGGAGGCTGTACTGGCAGTCGACCTCGCCCTCCAGGATCTACGGTGGAGGGAACGAATGCAGCGAGAAAGACGGGAACATGTGTGCAGAGGGAGGAGGAGGGCCATCAGGGCTCTCAACAGGAGGCCTTATCCTCTGAGGGTCTTCCGACATCACTTCTCCTATCTTCAGTTAAGCGAGGAGCAATGTATTAGGAGGCTTCACTTCAAGGGGGTGGTCACAGAACTCTGCCACCTCCTGCAACCAGACCTCTAGCTTCAGGGTGAACACAGCTCTACCAGTGGTAGTCAAGGTCACTGTGCCCCTCATTTTCTTCACCAGCAGATCCTTCCAGTCTGCAACAGGAGACATAGCTAACATCTCACAGTTCACCATCCATCACTGCATCCAGGAGGTCACTGAGGCTCTCTGTAGCAAGAGAAGGGACTACATTGGCTTCCCGATCACCAGAGAGAAGCAGGACAAGCTTTGCCAGGATAGCGGGCTTCCCCATGGTGCAGGGCATCATCAACTGCACCAACGTGGCTTTGCGGGCACCGCATAACAACCCTGAGATCTTCCATAGCCACAAAGGCTACCACTCACTTAATGTGCAGTTGGTATGCGACCACAGACAGCGAATCCTCAATGTCCATAGCCGCTATCCTGGCAGCAGCCACGATGCCTTCATCCTGCACCAGACTGGTGTGCCAGCACTCTTCCAGCCACCACGTCAAGCTCGAGGGTGGCTGCTTGGAGACAAGGGCTATCCATGCTCCACCTGGCTCATGAGTCCAGTCCGCAACACCAACACTCATGCCTAGCACTCATATAATGAGAGCCATGCTGCCACCAGGAACATCATCAAGCAGACCATTGGCTATTGAAGCAATGGTTCCGCTGCCTTGACCGCTCGGGACGAGCCCTCCAGTACTCGGCAGAGCAGGTGTTCCATTTTGTGGCATCTGCTGCATGCTGCACAACATGGCCATCATGAGGGCACTGCCCTTGCCAGCAGGGATTGTGGGACCACCTCAGGAGGAGGACAAGGCAGAGGAGGGTGAGGAGGAGGAGGAGGAGGAAGAGGATAATGAGGAGGAGGAGAAACAGAAGGGAGGGAGGAGGGAGTGAGACAATCAGCCTTCCAGATGGGCTGTCCATGACCGAATGTGATTCAAATGAATGAATCCCCAGATCCCTGTTGCTCACCACATCCCCATCAGACAATCCCTGTCTCACGCCATATCACGGCATCCTCCTGGGCACAAAGGTGAAATGAGAGAGACCACAACATTTTCCAAAGACCATGAATAAATTTATTAATAAACATATCACACATACCACATGAATTCTAATAACTAATGACCCTTATGCCTGCCATAGTTGAATAGCTGCCATTGTGTGCAAGGTGTGAGATGTGGGTGTGAGTGTTGCTAGGGAGAGATTGTTTGTGGGTGAGTGCTGGGGGTGGGGTACATTGAGCACTGTGTGAAGCTTGTGGTACAGATGATGGTATGTAGCATTTATTGAAGCCTTCACTCACCCTAGCCACCTGTGTGAGCTTGTTAAACTTCCTCCCGCACTGGGTGTGGGACTTGGGAGCACAGTGCTGCCCGTGACGTGGTGTGCCACCTCTCTCCACATAGTCCAGCAGACTTGTGGCGAGGGCCTCCTGCCAGTTGGTTCAGGACCGTCTGTCGTCTCTCCACCACGAAAGTCAATGCCTTCAAAGCTTCCTCGGAAAACTTCCAGGCTCTCTCCCTCGGACAGCGATCTGCCATCAACATTTGTAAATAAGTGCACCTTCTCTTTGTCCTTCTTCTTATGGTTGTTGAGGCAGCTGCATACCCAACAATGCTAAGAATGAGGTGCTGCAGCATCAATGGATCTCCCCTTTAAGTAGTAAAAAAAAGCCGGTGACAATCATTACTTGCATTTAGACTGCACCCGATATTGGTCCATCTTTTCAGTGTAACGCCAATGAGTTTGGGTTTTTAGACATGAATCATGACTACAATCATTTTAATGAGGAGTAAGGACAAATTTTGCATGCGGTCTAGATGAATTTCAACTGGTGCTACTTAACCATTTTTAGTCTAAACACTGCCCATTCCTTGGCTGTAATGAATGTCTAGTCCATGGAGTCAAGGCGGGTAACTGAGTTGGGATACAGACCAGCCATGATCTTATTGAATGCTGGAACAAGCTCGTGGGACTGAATAGCCTACTCCTGTTCTTATGTTAACTTATCTACAATGAGTCTGCACCAACTGCAGGCGCAGGTTTAGGCCCAGTCTTCTGACCCTTGCCTCTGGGGAAATGCACATTCCTTGGGAGCAAGAGTCAGGAAAATCAACCTTAATGTATTAAGAAGTTCTTTGAATGAGAGTGCATAAAATACTAATATACTGTACTAATGTAAAACATTCCACCAATTTCTCCATGAAGGACTATATTTTTCTTAACCAGAGTGCTTGGTTGCTGGATCAGTTCCTGAATGAGGCGGTTGAGTTCAACAGACCTAGGTGGCCCATTGAGAACAGGCTATTCTCTTACTGGAAACAGACATATACAAGAGTGTATTTATGAACATTGCTTTTGCTATAACCATTTAGGGGATTCACCAGGATGAGCACCTAATTTTAGAAGTTTTTACTTTTTAAAATTCTGTTTATGATTTCAATTATTTGAATTTTTTACGCATCTGCTTTCCCATTCTTTGAGCCATTAAGCATTGCACTGTAGTGAAAAGGAACATCACAGTGTAATGAATCATGCTGTTCTTCATGTCAATTTATCCCATAATTTTATTAAGTACCCCTGTTAGTGGATGGGATGAATTAAATTATCATCAAATCTAAGTGGCAGGTCAAAATGAATGAATTAATCTAAAAGTGGCTCATTTAACAATAAAGAATTTTTCGTTTGGTATTTACTTAAAATTTTTCAAATATCTCCGCTTTAATGAAATTCTAAACAATATTTTTCATATTTTAAACTGTATGATATATAATCTGACAATAGAATTTCTTTGGTGATTAATCTATAGAAATAAGTAATTACAGCCTGAATTATCCAGAGTGGTGGATTCAGTATTGCAAAGCTCCCTAAGGGCTAGGGGCTCAGTAGGTAAAGGCACTGCTCAATTACAGTACTGAGCAAGACATACCAGGAAGGTCCAGGTTTGATTCCTGCTTTGCGTTGCATCTATTCCTGGACTATGGTCGGAGAAAGAAATCTGCCATGGTTACTGTTTCTGATTGCTCTGTGGTGACTCCCACTAGAAAGTGCACATGTGCAGCCATTGACTGGAAACCTCATTGATCTTGGTTCCAATGTCCCCAAATTCAAATACCCACTGATGGGGGAGTTTTAACTCCCAAGAAGGGTGGGTTGGGAGCAGGTGCATAGTTAAAATAAGTTATTTTTAATTGCGACCGCAACCCAGCTCCAATGCGCCCACTTCCGGGTTTAACAGAGGCGCGTTTGGATGCCTGCGAGCAAACTACTTGCCGAAGTCGGGACCTTAATTACTGCGGACGTTAATGAGATCCTTTTTAATTGAATTTGACTTGCCTTTAAATTTAACGTCACCAGCACGGGCTTCCCAGGGCTCAAGAAACTGACCAGTGAAACACAGGTGAGATTGAGCCGCAGTTCAGGTATTTAAAGTTGTGATTGCCCCATCTTAATAAAAACTCACTTATTACAGCTGGTGTCTCAGTTCCCTCTGACAATTTCCTGCTCCACCAATCCCCTAGCATTCGAGTTGGACTCCTCCATCCTCTCCTATTGTGGAGAGTGTGCGTAGCATGTCTGTCAGTACCTGGCTAAGTTGCTGATACACCTCTAGCATTCTCCTTCTCAGTGATAGACCCTGGGTTCAGCTGAGTAGAGCTTGGCGAGGATTACGCCCCCAACCCCAGACGCAGACTCTCCACAGCTGGCCCTCCCATCAGTGTCTGCTCATGCTCACTTGTGAGTTGTGAATCACCAGGTGAAAACCCAACTAACTGTCCATGGCTGTACATCCTGTGGCAGTGCACCCTTGGAAAGAATGAGGTCCTCTGAGAAATCGTCCTCATGCATGTCCAGTGTGAAAGCCCTGGAAGACAAAAGAAAGGGATACGATCTAGTCATGGTAAAGTCATAATCTTGACAATCACCATATTGTTTTCTCATAGTTCAGTCATTGATAAAGTAAAGTCAGCAGATGTTTGTAATTCTGTCACCAGCTATCTGCGAGTTCCCTGTCTCTCCATCTCCAATTGAGAGGGTTGCAGATGTGCCACTTATCTCCAGGGCATCCTCCTCTGCATCTGTGAGCTGGACTATTTGTGGTGGCCCACCTCCAGTCCACTCCCTCTCCCTTACGTATTGCGTTCTCTTCTACATGGGGCAAAAAAAGTGAGTGAAGTTCATGTATTCACCTGATGGATGCAGTGCATTCGGTGAGGGTGACTATGAGACAGATGCATCTTATTGCATAAGGATTGGGGTGAATGGCAACGGTGGATGGATAAATGGGGAGGTGATGAAGTACATAGAAAGTGAAGGCTGAGTGCTGCTGAAATTTGAGTGGGTGTGAGGAGTGACGTGATGGAGTATGCTTGGCAAGACAGTAAAAGGGGCTTAAAGCACAGGATGTATGTGAATCAGCAAATGCACTCACTTTTCCTGACCTAGTTAAGTCATTAAATGCTTCCTGCACTGCAACCAAGACCTGGACACAACACTCCTGCTGCTCACCTCCTCAGCTACAGGAAACTTTGTGTTATCCAGAGGCAAACTGTCCGGAATGCTCGAGCCACCGGCAAAAATCAGGAGCCGTTTCGTTAGTTTTTTTTTCTTCTCGTTGCATTTTTCTCAACAGTCAAGCTCTGCAAGGTCTCGCTGAAGCTGTTGCTAAGCTACAGAGACGCTACAGAGACACTTGGACTGTTTAGAAACTGTTGCTAAGCAACAGGGTTTGTTGACAGATACGGAGCTCAAAAACTTCCGTATGTTTCAACATTAGCGCTGGTTTGTCCGGCAGTTTTGAGGGAACGGCACAAAGTTTCCTGTACCTCCAACCACGCCTTCTTGGTAAGAGATGCAGGTTTCTTCCTCACATTGCTGGGGAAAAGTATGTCCCTCCTCCTCCTGACTGCATCCAGCAGTAATTTCAGGGATGCATCATTACTGTAAATATCGGTGCTGCCCTTGCTCTATGTGATCCATCGTAAACACCTCATGGCTCCTCCAATTGTCCCTGAGTTGAGATTGTGTCATGCAGGTGCACATTACGCCTGCTACGCAGCTTAGAGATGCGAAACCCAGAAGTCAAAATTTATTGCTTCAACTCAGTTACGATTGCAGATTCCAACTCGTTGACTTGACCTCCGGGTTTTTCCTACGCAATTCCACATGCCCAGCCCCGACGCAGACGCCACCTTCAGATTAATATTGGGACCTCAATGTCGAAACTCACACATCAACAGCTGCCACTTGGGCAATGTACCAGAGGACTGCCATTTACTGCAGTATTAATCAGTGCTTTGGGAGAGGGGGGACTGGAATATACATCATTTAGGTTTTAAAAAAATCTTAGACTGCCAGGAATTGTCATTCACTACTTATAGAACATAATGTAAGTAACAGAAAAATGGCATAACAGCCAAATCCAAGGCATTAGCAGCATTTTCAAAATCAAAACAATAGAAATCTTCTGGAGGAATGGAGCATGTGACTGTGACTGGTGCATTCATATACGTTATAGAAATGCGCTGTATCGACTTTTATTTAACTGAAAATAAGTCAATAACTTCCTTAACTGGTGTCATTTATCACATTTGAATGATCACTTCGCATGAGGCCGAGGGGATTAAAACCCATCACTGTAACTGGTTCATTTTCAATGTAACTTGAAGGGCAAAGATGATCAACGGAGGCAGAGATGTTGAAGTCAGCAAAGGATGGAAGGGAGGGATTGTGGGATGTCAGTCCACTATCATTTGCATATGGATGTTAAGCTGCAAATTACCACCATGAGATAAGTCACATTATGATTCTTCTCCCTTAATGTAATGTAATTAAATATTATAAGCTATGTTAATTTTCCTGGCATTAGTTAATGCTTTAAATTATTATTCACTGGGGATGGTGGGCGGGCTTGAGAATATTAATGCATTTAACACTAATAATGCTGGGATTCAAGAAAGATCCTAGCAATTTAAAACAGTATCTGAATATGCAGAATAGTAGCAAGTTATACATATGGGCCCATTATCTTATCAGTAAAATGTCACTTAAGACATTATATAGTGTTCACTCTGTGCATGAGAAAATGTCATCAAGAGTGTGATATCACTATGTCACATCAAGCAGTGTGGAGTGGAAATTTGATGAACAGAAAGAAATGTTGAATAATTGGTTTGGAAATTACTGGGGGCACAAACAATATTCACAAAAATAAATGCAAATAATGAAGGTCTTTTGGACAATCTAGCTCATTCTTCCATGGAAACCTATATTTATCCATCACAGCAACTAAATGCCTCTTTGATTCAATGGAAATGAAAATCGGGAGAGATGTATAATGGGCGGCTTACCTGTTTTACACTGTCGCCCAAAGTCAAAATTACCCTTGAAGTGTCTGGATTTTTCTAACCGTTTCTCATAACTCAGTCCTCTGCCTTTAGGGATCAAACTTGTGACTTGTCTGCACTCTTAAGAACGGAAGAAATAGGAGCAGAAGTAGGTCATATGGCCCCTCGGCCTGCCCTGTCATTGAATAAAATCATGGCCGATCTTCTACCACAACTCCACTTTCCCGCCCTATCCCCATATCCCTTGATTCCCCTAGTGTCTAAAAATCTACCAACCTCAGCCTTGAATATACTTAATGACTGAGCATCCACAGCCCTCTGGGGTAGAGAATTACAAAGATTCATAACCCTGTGAGTAAAGAAATTTCTCCTCATCTCGGTCCTAAATGGCTGACCCCTTATCCTGAGACTATGATCCCTAGTTCTAAACTCTCCAGCCAGGAGGAAACAACCTCTCAGCATCTACCCTGTCAAGCCCTGTAAGATTTTTATACATTTCAATGAGATCACCTCTCATTCTTCTAAACTGCAGAGAGTATAGGCACATTCTACTCAATTTTTTCCTCATAGGACAACCCTCTCATCTCAGGAATCAATCTAGTGAACCTTTGTTGCACCCCTCTAAGGCAAGTATATCCTTCCTTAGGTAAAGAGACCACAACTGTACACACTACTCCAGGTGTGGTCTCGCCAAAGCCCGATCTAATTGCAGCAAGACTTCCTTACATTTGTACTCCAAGCCCTTGCAATAAAGGTAAACATATCATTTGCTTTCCTAATTGCTTGCTGTACCTACACATTAACTTTCTGTGATTCATGTACAAGGACTCCCAAATCCCTCTGAATACTAACATTTACTAGTCTCTCACCTTTTTAAAAAAATTCTACTTTTCTGTTCTTCCTATCAAAGTGGATAATTTCACATTTCCCTACATTATACTGAGGCTAGACAAGTATATGAGGGAAAAGGGAATAGAGGGTTATGCTGATAGATTTAGATAAGCAAAGACGGGAGGAGGCTCGTGTGGCGCATAAACGCCGGCATGGACTGGTTGGGCCGAATGGCCTGTTTCTATGCCGTATATTCTATGTCATCCTATGTATGTAATCCATCTGCTACCTTCTTGCCCACTCACTTAACCTATATCCCTTTGCATCCTCTTTGCATCCTCCTCACAGCTTACTTTCCCACCTAGCTTTGTATTGTAAGCAAACTTGGGTACATTCCACTTGGTCCCCTCATCTAAATTATTGATATAGATTGTAAATAGCTGAGCCCAAGCACTGATCCATTTCCTTATGGCAGCGACTGCTGACAACGAAGTTGAAGTAGTTGCTCATGCAGTTTGAAATGTCGGTGGTTTTTACCCAGAACACTCCCAGTGATAGCATAGGCCCTATAAATACTGCAGGAGCCTGGTGTGCGGAGAATGCTCGCCTCGGGGGCGGGTCCTGTGGGTGCGCAGTGCCACCAGTCGGGTGATGGAGACGGAAGGCGTTGTGAAGATTCCGGAGTGGGGAGGAGGCAGCAAAGCGCAGGGGAGCAATGGAACCAGTGGGGAGGCTTTGTAAACACCCAGCGTAGGCCTCAAGCCCCGAACAAGAACCTACAGGTCCTGCGTTTGCACCGAGCGGGTCGGCAGCATCGCCACTGCCAAACAGAGTCGCGTCAGGAAAAGAACATCTGCGCCAGCAAAACACAGCAAACGTCATTTTTATTCATTTTCTTCTCCTTTCCCTTCACATGGAGCTCGCGTTCCAAACAAATAAATCTCTACAACCCTCCCTCCTGTGAAATTATTATACATTAATACTTAAACAAACCCGCGATATTATTATACATTATTAAACCAACCCAGAGCTCCAGATTTATGTGACATTATTACTTAAACCAACACAGCTTTCGGTTTGTTGGCAGCAGTCACTTTGTTTCCTTATTCCCCATTATAATTTCTCCTGTCTCTGCCTCTAAGGGACCCACATTTACTTTCACTAATCTCTTCCTTTTTACATCTTACAATCTGTTTTTATATTTCCTGCTAGCTTACTAACATTTTCAAGTTTCTCCCTCTTTATCAATTTCTTGGTCATCCTTTGCTGATTTATAAAACCTTTCCAATCCTCAGGCTTACTACTCTTTTTGACAACATTGTAAGCCTCTTCTTTCAATCGAATACTATCCTTAACTTCTCTAGTTAGGCACGGTTGGGGCACTTTTCCCATGGAGTTTTTAATCTTCAAGGGAATCTATATTTGTTGAGAATTATGAATTATTTCTTTAAATGTTCACCATTGGTTACCTACTGCCATATCTTAATCTAATTTCCCAATCTACCTTATGCAACTCGCCCCTCATACCTATATAATTGGCTTTCTTTAAATTTAAGACCCTAGTTTCAGACTTAACTACATTACTCTCAAACTCAATATGAAATTCTATCATATTATAATCACTCTTCCCCAGAGGATCCTTTACTATAAGATTACTAATTAACCCCACCTCATTACACAATACTAGATCTAAAATAGCAAGTTGGTTCCTCGACATATTGTTCTCGAAAACTGTCTCAATGTATTCCATGGACCAGTCCTCCAAACTACTGTTGGGGGGAAGGAATGTGAAGAAGTAAAACAAAAAAAAAACATTAAAAATGCTACACATTGCTCACTGTCCTTTCACCTTGTGACCAAGGCTCAAATTCAACCCAAACTAATAGAGTGAGCGTCTCCTCTGATAATTGTAAAGGTCTTAATTGAACTAACATTGAGCAGTAACAACCTAGTTCAGTGAGTACCACTGCACTACACAAAAACACTCATTATGTGGACCAAATTGACATTAAATTATCAGTCCCAGTTGCACAGGCTCTAAGGATAGATGATGTGGGAGACAGAAAAAAATCATAATGGTGCAGTAAGAGATGTTCCTCTGGGTGTAGAGTTAAGGATGAAACTTGATATCTGCCTGTTCTATATCTTACTTGGGACTGCTTGATGCTGACACTTGGCACAAAGTTCCATTGCCCAGTACTGACAAACTTCGCCCTGATAAGCATAAAAATTCACCTATGGAAAGAATTTTTTTTTTTTGAAGTCTTGCTCGCAAAAAAATTGAAAAGAAAATTGTGGATGTTTTTCCATATCAAACAAAATGTAATTTGGATGGATTTTTTCAGTGCCTCGATGGCATTATGTAAGGCATCACCCAATCAGTGTGTTGTATGCCAAAAATTAGGCTGTTCACACTGAGGGAGAACCAACACTTGCATTTCTGAAGCTGACAATAGAGTAAATATGATCACTTTCTTTTTTTCCATTAAGTACAGTACAGATGATGATGGAAGCAATGATAGTGCATTGAACGGTGAAAATGAACCTCTGTTATACTCAGGCTGTTTGATTTAAAGTAGTTCAGAATAAAATGACAATAGAAATAGTTGATTTGTGTTCCCATCACAAAAGATAAAAGGTTAATGGAGCTGATTGGTAAGTGGTTTGTCTATTCTGTGAAAGTATTCTATCTCTCAGAAGAATTTCATTGTCATGGTGCTGGATAACTCTTTTTTTAACTAACATTATTCTACCAAGGGTTTGGTGTTTCCAGGGAGTACTTATTTATATGATTGTCTTGTCTTCTTAATTGACATTGAAGAAATGTCTTGAATAAGTTCATTTTAGTCTTCAGGGTCTTGAGTTATTTGTATTAGATTGTGGTCAGATATAGCTGCAAAACTAAGCATAATGTTGTTGATTTTTATACTTTTTGAGGCATAGGTTTATTTTGATTGAGCTTTGAGGTGAAGCTAGACTGTAGTACTCCAAAGTTACCCAAGGTCAGGTTCACCATCACATACAACATACAAATGATTTATTCAGTGTCAAATACACTTATTGTTAGGGAAATAAGGCCAAGCTTTCAGAGAGAGATATCCTATCAATTTACATCAATGAACAATCCTTTCTTGTCAGGTTTTTTTTTAAATTGATTGGAGGAAGACCACATCACCTGTTCAGAATATAAATCCTGATATCCTAGAAAAAAAGGCATGCTAATTTAATATGTGAATATTGCACCTTATATTTCTAATTTTTTTAAAGTAAGTCTTTTTAAGCTATTTTTCCCTGGTACCCATACCGTTCACCATCTGTGATCCTGAAGCTGGACTCTCAGATGTGTGGGGAGAATAACCTGAGAAAGACTCTAATTTTTCTCTACAATCTTTGTCTTCCTACATAGATATTAATAGGAACAATGAGCTAGTGCTAGCACTCCCCAGTCATAATATCTCTAATTAGGCCTTGATATTATAGACAGCAGAGTTATACACAAAAGAGGTTACTTATCAACTACACGCTTCCAGTAGGGAGCATTTTGGATGATGAGGCAATTCAGTAGAATAAACTTCATCCTGAAGATAAGTGTCAATTGCAGATAAGATAGGATATTAGACAAGTTCTGTATAGATTTTTCATCCCCTCCGCTGGGGGGGTTGGGGGGCAGAGGGGGTTGGGGGCAGAGGGGGTTGGGAGCGGAGGGGGTTGGGAGCGGAGGGGGTTGGGGCCAGGACAGTAAAACAAAAGCAAAATACTGCAGGTGCTGGAAATCTGAAATCAAAACAGAAGATGTTGGAAACACATCTGTGGAGAGACAAACAGAGTTAACATATCATCAGAGCTGGGAAGGTGCTGGCGATGAACAGCTTTTAAGCAAGTACAGAGTCAGGGAAAAGGGGAGGCAGGGAAATAACAAGGGAAAAGTCTGTGATAGAGTGGAGGGCAGGAGTGATTAATGACAAAAAGGATGATGGTGCAAGGCAAAATGAAGTGATATATGGTTGCAGAATGTTCAAGAGAAAATGGGTGATTAAGATCTAAAATTGTTAAACTCAATGTTAAGGCCGGAAGGCTGTAAAGTGTCGAGTAGAAAGGATGGGATGGTAGCGCGCTGAAAATCGTGGCATAGCACTTACTGTCCTGTTTCTGCTGCTCCTGGGCTGTCCTTTCCTGTAGCACTTGCTTACATACATAAATTATTTTTGTAAATCTGTACGTTTGCAGTTACATTTTAATTGCTTACAGTGCACTTGATGGGCTATTCAACATGGATTTTGAAGAATGTCAGTGTTTGACGCAGAAGGTCTATTATTACTGTTATTTTTTGATAGTTACAGAAAGTAATTTATACATTTCTCATCTGCCAACCATAGCAACATTCTTAACGACCAGCCCAACCCAACCAATTCTCCTTCACTGGAATTCTGGTGCTCGCTGTGTCAAGCTTGCCCCCTCGCTCCAATGGCAGCTGAAGGTGAGAGAGAGATAGATAGAGATAACCGGAATAGGATTCTGCACCCACTGTGGTGTGTGCTGTTTAATGGGAGTTTCGGGCCCTAGTTTGGTTTGGATTCAATTGAATTGGTTTGGATTGAACTGGTTTGGATTGAATTGGTTTGAAACATAGAAACATAGAAGATAGGAGCAGGAGTAGGCCATTCAGCCCCTCAAGCCTGCTCCGCCATTCAATGCGATCATGGCTGACCATTTGGATTGAACTGATTTGGATTGAATTGGTTTTGGTTTGGATTGGATTTAATTGGTTTGGTTAGGTTTGTATTGAACTAGTTTGGTTTGGATTGGTTTGGCTTTGATTGAATTGGTTTGGTTTGTTGCGGGTGTGAGGTTGGTGTTGGACTGTTATTGCGGGGGTGAGAAGTGAGCTTTCCCCTTGTTTGTGGTGCTTTAAGTCCGCATAACAGAACTGTAATGAACATTAAGAGAAGATGCTTAAAGCAAACATAACCGCCTACTGCAACTGGTAATAGCTCTGCCTGTTGTGGCTTGTTTAGGGGAGCTGGAGGACATGCTGATTTGGCCACTGAAAATCTAGCACCGAGCCTTGCATCTCCATGATCCACCATGAACTGACTTGATCTCCAATTGGTCCTGTACCATTGGCCGTAGTGGCCCTGTCTAGGGAGGGGAGGAACTCAGCCAGGGTAATTAATCTCTCCTGCTTCCCTGCTGGAAATGCAAACATATGGATATTGAGTGAGCAGAGGATTAGGCTTGGCTGTGGTGCTTTCCCCATCCCTGGTACATAGACTAATAACACTTGCTGTATATGGTGACATAACATTGGCCAGAGGGTTCATCATAGCATGAGACTAAGGAAGGGGAGAGAGAAAAGGTGGGAGAAGGAGAAGCAAAAATAATAATCTTGTACTTGAGATTTTCCCACTGCTGTTGCTCTGTTAACCATTGCAACATTAACTATCACAACCTTATGGCCCAGCATATCCCTCACTCTACCATTACCATCAAGCCAGGGGACCAACCCTGGTTCAATAAGGAGTGTAGAAGAGCATACCAGGAGCAGCAGCAGACGTCCCTAAAGATAAGGTGCCAACCTGGGGAAGCTGCAACACAGGACTACATGCATGCTAAAAAGCGGAAGGAGCATGCTATAGACAGGGCTAAGCGATCCCACAATCAACAGGTCAAATTAAAGATCTGCAGTCCTGCCACATCCAGTCGTGAATGGTGGTGGACCATTAAACAATTAACGGAAGGAGAAGGCTCCATGAATATCCCCATCCTCAATGATGGTGGAGCCCAGCACGTGAGTGCAAAAGACAAGACTGAAGCCATCTTCAACCAGAAATGCCGAGAAGATGATCCATATCGGCCTCCTCCTGAGGTCCCCACCATTACAGAAGCTAGTCTTCAGCCAATTCGATTCACTCCATGTGATATCAAGAAATGGCTGAACGCACTGGATACAGCAAAGGCTATGGGCCCCGACAACATCCCAGCTATCGTGCTGAAGGCTTGTGCTCCAGAACCAGCTGCGACTCTAGCCAAGCTGTTCCAGTATAGCTACAACACTGGTATCTATCCAACAATGTGGAAAACTGCCCAGGTATGTCCTGTCCACAAAAAGCAGGACAAATCCAATCCAGCCAATTGCCGCCTGTGGTGATTATTCCTTGTTTAGTAAAAGTATTGTGATTGGTTGTTTGTTAACTGCCTTGGGATATATGTTGTAATCTCATTGGTAGTTGATGTCACATGATGTGTGGTGGCCACCTTAAATTCAGTTCTTTTCCAGCTTTGGTTGGGACTGGATGTGGAAAGATGTGCTGCAGATTTTAAAGTTAATAAAGCCTAGCTTTGGAAGGCAAATCTATTCTTTATTTCAATTTATTAACTTTATGTTAGAATGGAGCGATAACTTCAACCAGAACGATTCAAGGCTGACCCCAATTCTGCTGGAGTGGATGATAAATGGAAACATTGGTATTGTACATTTAAAAACTTTTTGGGCGTGTTGGATCAAGAGTCTCTAAATAAGCTGAATATGCTGATCAACTACATTGCTCCGGATGTATATAAATATATTTTGGACTGTAAAACTTATGAAGTGGCTATTTCTACATTGGAAAAGATTTTTGCTAAACCAAAGAATGAGGTATTTGCACGTCACCTTCTATCTGCCCGTAGGCAGCAGGTGGGAGAATCTTTGGATACTTATTTACAAGCACTTCGGTGCCTTAGTGTTAACTGTAATTATAAGGCCGTGACGGCTGAAGAATATAAGGAAGAATCGGTACGGGATGCTTTTATTAATGGATTACTGTCTAGATCAATTCGTCAGCGGTTGTTAGAAAATAAGACTTTGGATCTTAAAAGTGCTTTTGAGCAAGCTTCTACATTGGATGTGGCTCAGAGAAGTTCGGATTCTTATGCTCTTTTTAATCGGCCTGCGACTATAGTCTCGGCAGTTTCGGATGAAAAGGAATTATGTGCACTTAATGGGAGTGGTTTACTAGATTCTGAAACAGTTTCTACTTCGGCGGCTGTTGCCTCTAGGATTCAGAAGTGTTATTTTTGTGGGAATATCCGGCACCCTCGTCTGAAGTGTCCTGCTCGGGAGGCTGTGTGTAGTAAATGCGGCAAGAGAGGTCATTATGCACGCGTGTGCAAATCATCAGGTTCAATTACCTCCTCCTCTCCTGGTGTGGGAGGGCCCTCCTCTACCACCTCCTCCTCTGTGACTATTCAGCCTTTAGATAGGGTGTTTATTGCATCAATTTCTGCTGCATTTGCTCGTGGCCTAAACAAAGCTATAGTTACGGCTCAAGTTAATGGGTTGGAAGTGAAGGCCCTTATAGATACGGGCAGTACTGAGAGTTTTATAAGTCTTCAGTTTGCGAAGGAGAAGCATTTGAAAATTTCGCCTGTTACGTATCAGGTGTGTATGGCTCAGACGACCCTTACTTCACAAATAGCTGGTTGTTGCTTTGTGAAAATGATTCTTCTAGGTAATACGTATACTGATATACGCCTATCTGTTTTGCCTAATCTCTGCGGATATTTTGATTGGACATGATGTGCTTCAGTTACACGAGTCTCTTAGTCTTTCATTTGGAGGGACTAAACCACCTTTATCTATTTGTGGATTAACCTCTTTATCCATTTCTCCATTATCACTTTTTTCCAATTTGATGCCGGATTGTAAGCCAATTGCTACCAAGTCAAGAAGATATAGTAGTCAGGATAGAGAATTTATTAATTCTGAAGTTCAACATCTCTTATTGGAAGGAATCATTGAACCTAGTTGTTCGCCTTGGCGAGCACAGGTAGTTGTCATGACTAACGAGAGACACAAGAAACGAATGGTGATAGACTATTCCCAAACTATTAATAGGTATACTCAATTAGATGCGTACCCTTTGCCTAAGTTTGATGAGCTTATCAATAAAGTATCTCAGTATAAGGTTTTTAGCACTATTGACTTAAAGAGTGCTTATCATCAGATTCCTATTGTTAAGAAGGATCAACCATATACGGCCTTTGAGGCTGGTGGAAAACTGTATCAGTTTTGCCGAATACCATTTGGTGTTACTAATGGTGTTGCTTGTTTTCAACGGGCAATGGATGCTTTTATAAGTGATAACTCCCTCTCTGACACCTTTTCATACTTAGATGACATCACAGTGTGTGGCAAATCAAGGGTGGAGCATGATTCTAATTTTAAAAGATTCCTTCAAGCTGCGGAAAAAGTTGGTTTAACTTTTAATAAAGAGAAATGTATTTTTTCAACTACTGAGGTAAATCTATTGGGGTATATTATCTTGGGAAACAAGATTAAACCAGATCCAGAACGTCTGCGACCATTGATTGATTTACCTTGTCCTACTAATTCTAAGGCTTTGCAACGAGTTGTTGGACTGTTTTCTTATTATTCTAATTGGATTGCAAATTTTTCACGGAAGATCCGGCCTCTTATTTGGGTTACGACATATCCTCTATCATGGGAGGCCAGGACATGTTTTGAGAATTTTAAAAAGGATATTTTAGGAGCAGTTGTGCATTCTATTGATGAGCAGGTTCCTTTTGTGATCGAGACGGATGCTTCTGATTTTGCAATTGGGGCTACTCTGAACCAAAATGGAAGACCTGTGGCCTTTTTCTCACGTACTTTGAACAATAGTGAAAAAAGACATTCTTCAATAGAGAAAGAGGCATACGCAATAGTAGAAGCATTGCGTAAATGGAGACATTATTTATCGGGGCGACATTTCACGTTGGTAACTGATCAAAAATCTGTGTCCTTTATGTTTGATGTTAAACATTTTGGAAAGATCAAAAATGATAAAATAATGAGATGGAGGATTGAGTTGGCATGTTACCATTTTGACATAGTTTATCGTCCGGGGAAGGATAATGTTGCTGCTGATGCACTGTCGAGGGCTTATTGTTCTGTGATTCACGGAGATACGCTTATTAATCTTCACAATGCCTTATGTCATCCTGGGGTTACGAGGATGATACACTTCGTATGCAGTAAGAATTTGCCCTTTTCAGTTGAAGACGTCAAGCGGATGACTTCATCATGTTCTATCTGCGCTCGGTGTAAACCGAATTTCTTTAAGCCTCAACGAGCTCATCTTATAAAGGCTACTTCTCCTTTTGAACGTTTGAGCGTCGATTTTAAGGGGCCTCTTCCTTCAACTACTCAAAACCGATATATTTTTACTGTTGTGGATGAGTTTTCAAGGTTCCCTTTTGCTTTTCCTTGTGCAGATGTATCAGCTGCTACAGTTATCAAATGTCTGACTCAACTTTTTGTCATCTTTGGGATGCCTGCGTATATCCATTCGGATCAGGGAAGTTCTTTTATGTCTTCCCAGTTGAAGGAATACCTTCAGAGTCGGGGAATTTCTACTAGTAGAACTACCCCGTATAATCCCCAGGGTAATGGACAGTGCGAACGATACAATGGGGTGATCTGGAAGGCAGTTATGTTGGCTTTGACATCCCGGAACCTTAAGAATACACAGTGGGAAATGGTACTGCCTGATGCCCTGCATTCCATTAGATCATTGCTTTCAACGGCTACTAATGTGACCCCCCATGAAAGGCTCTTTAACTATCCGCGGAGATCTACTACGGGATATTCGGTACCTTCATGGCTTACTATGCAGGGACCTGTGCTGCTTCGACGCTATGTTAGATTGTCAAAATATGATCCTTTAGTGGAGGAGGTGGAGCTGTTGGAGGCAAATTCCCAATATGCTCATATTCGATTCCAAGATGGGAAAGAAAGTACCATTTCAATTAAAGACTTGGCTCCTTGTGGTGGCCAGCCCTCTTCTGAGATTATTAGCAATAGTCATGATTTAGATAATGTGGATGCTGTTACAGATACTATGTCAAGAAGATCATGTCTGACTAATTTGATTGAATTTTTTGAGGGGGTGACTAGGTGTGTGGATGAGGGTAACGCAGTGGATGTGGTATACATGGATTTCAGTAAGGCCTTCGATAAAGTCCCGCACAGGAGGCTGGTCAAGAAGGTAAGAGCCCATGGAATCCAGGGTGCCTTGGCACATTGGATACAAAACTGGCTTAGTGGCAGAAGGCAGAGGGTGATGGTCGAAGGTTGTTTTTGTGACTGGAAGCCTGTGGCCAGTGGGGTACCACAGGGATCGGTGCTGGGTCCCTTGCTGTTTGTGGCCTACATTAATGACTTGGATATGAATGTAAAGGGTATGATCAGTAAGTTCGCGGATGATACAAAAATTGGTAGGGTGGTAAATAGCGAGGAGGGTAGCCTCAATCTGCAGGACGATATAGATGGGTTGGTCAGATGGGCGGAACAGTGGCAAATGGAATTTAACCCGGAAAAGTGCGAGGTGATGCACTTTGGGGGGACTAACAAGGCAAGGGAATACACAATGAATGGAAAGACCCTAGGCAAGATGGAGGGTCAGAGGGATCTGGGTGTGCAAGTACACAGATCCCTGAAGGCGGCGGAACAGGTGGATAAGGTGGTAAAAAAGGCATATGGGATACTTGCTTTCATTAGCCGAGGCATTGAATATAAGAGCAAGGAGGTTATGATGGAGCTGTATAAAACACTGGTTAGGCCACAGCTGGAATACTGTGTGCAGTTCTGGTCGCCACACTACAGGAAGGATGTGATCGCGTTAGAGAGGGTGCAGAGGAGGTTCACCAGGATGTTACCAGGGCTGGAGCGCTTCAGCTATGAAGAGAGACTGGGCAGATTGGGTTTGTTTTCCTTGGAGCAGAGGAGGCTGAGGGGGGACATGATTGAGGTGTACAAAATTATGAGGGGCATAGATAGGATGGATGCTGAGGAGCTTTTTCCCTTAGTAGAGGGGTCAATAACTAGGGGGCATAGATTCAAGGTAAAGGGCGGGAGGTTTAGAGGGGATTTGAGAAAGAACTTTTTCACCCAGAGGGTGGTTGGAGTCTGGAACTCACTGCCTGAAAGGATTGTGGAGGCAGGAACCCTCACAACATTTAAGATGCATTTGGATGAGCACTTGAAATGCCATAGCATACAAGGCTACGGGCCAAATGCTGGAATATGGGATTAGATTAGACAGGGCTTGATGGCCGGCGTGGACACGATGGGCCGAAGGGCCTCTATCCGTGCTGTATTACTCTATGACTCTATGACTCTATGACTACGAATGTCTCCAATCCGATTGCAGATAATTATACTTCTATTAGTCAGCCATTGATGGATGTTTATGACCGTCCCAGTTTACCTTCTGATGGGATTTCTAATCCGGAAACCGTTGAAAATCGGGATATGGATAGCCTTCCTGCTGAAGGTACTTCTGTGCCTTCTGGTGTGGGAGGGCAAGGAATTTCACCAAGGTTAAGAAGGTCGACACGAACAAGATATCCGGTCGACCGATTGAAAATGGACTTTTAAATTGATAGTAATGTTTGAAAATTGTTGAAATATTATATTATATTGTTTTAGTTGAGAGATACTTAATACTTATGTGCAATGTTATTATTTGTTGTTGTTCACTTAGTATTGTGTCATGTAAACAGTTTTATTCTTGTTGTGCATAGTTTTAGTTGTAAATAATTAATTATAAATTGTAAAGGTTATTTAGGTTGGAGTATATTTTAAAAGGAGGGGTGAATGTGGTGATTATTCCTTGTTTAGTAAAAGTATTGTGATTGGTTGTTTGTTAACTGCCTTGGGATATATGTTGTAATCTCATTGGTAGTTGATGTCACATGATGTGTGGTGGCCACCTTAAATTCAGTTCTTTTCCAGCTTTGGTTGGGACTGGATGTGAAAAGATGTGCTGCAGATTTTAAAGTTAATAAAGCCTAGCTTTGGAAGGCAAATCTATTCTTTATTTCACCGCCCCATCAGTCTACTCTCAAACATCAGCAAAGAGATGGAAGGTGTCGTTGATAGCGCTATCAAGTGGCACTTGTTGTGTATGTACCTTTAAGAGAGAACTGTTTTACAACTCCTGTATACTGTAGTACCGGCAGTGACCACACCTGTATATAAAGCCGGATCAGGCTTCTGTACTTCAGTCGTGAGACTACTCTACTCTAGTAAACACCTGTTGATTGTTAAGTTACAGTCTCCGTGTAGTTCTTGGGGAAACATCCTATTTAAAGAGTCACGGATCTAACAGTGGCGACGAGGTTGATTCGAATCTGCCTGCAACTCTGCATTTCCCGTCAAGGAGTCGCTCCGGGAGGACGGTGGAAGAAAGTCGAGGCCAGAAGCACGGGCGTCGACCACGAGCAACCACCCAGTCATCCGGCAGCAAGTGAACATCGCAGGAGTGGCTGTTGAGAGCCACGACGATCCAGCAACAGACTGGCAACAGGTGCAGCGCACACCCTTCCCGGACAGCGGCGGCGGGAGCCGACCGACGGCATAGAAAAGCCGAGCAGCGACGACGGGGTAAGAGAGAGGGTGAAGCGCACAGGGCGCGGCCAGGGGTTAAAGAACCGAGCGGCGTCGAGGAAAAAAACAAGCAGAGAGAGAGAGAGGGTAAAGCAGCAGCTGGGTTCAGGACCGAGCGGCGGAAACGGGAAAGGCACACAGAAAAAAAAAAAAACGCGCAGAGCACAGCCAGGGCTCAAGGGCTGAACAGTGTCCGCGGGGAGAAGGAAGAGCGCGGGAGACGCCATTTTTAGAAGCCGCAGCGGAGAAGAAGGGCGAGCGCGGGAAGAAAGGAAAGCGCGGGAGACGCCATTTTGTGCCAGCGGAGAAGAAGGGAAAGCGTGGGAGACGCCATTTTTGACAGTTAAATCACACCCAGGGATGCCAAAGAGTGGCAGTATCTCTACGTTCGACAATGAAGTCGAAGATTGGGCGACATATGTGGAATGTATTGAGATGTACTGCAGGGCGAATGAAGTGCCAGATGCTAGGAAAGCACTGGTTTTGTTAAATTCCATGGGTGCAAAAACTTATGGGTTACTGCGAAACCTAATAACCCCAGAGAAGCCTGTGAATAAGAATTTTGAAAGCATAGTAGAAATCCTACAGGACCACTTAAACCCCACACCACTGCTGATAGCAGAACGATTTAAGTTCCACAAAAGGAACCAGCATAAAGACGAAAGTAATGCTGAGTACTTAACGGAACTGCACAAGTTATCGAAACACTGCCAGTTTGGAGCGGGACTATCTGATACGTTAAGGGACAAGTTTGTGTGTGGGCTTCAAAGTGAAGGAACCCAGAAACGGCTTTTATCAGAAAAGGATCTTAGGCTGGACAAGGCTTTCAGCATGGCAGTATCACACGAAGCAGCCGCACGGGGCGCTGCAGAGATACAACGGAGACCGCAAGAATACGGCACCAATGAAATGTCATATGGAGCAGGGAAGTGTTATCGCTGCGGCAGAACAACACACGATCAGAAGGATTGTTGGTTCAAGGACCAAGTGTGCAGACAGTGTGGAAAAACAGGACACATAGCAAGAGTCTGCAGGTCAGGGAAGAAAACCAACAGCAAGAAATCTCCACAGGAGAAGTACAAAAAGGTACATAAGGGGATGGACAGTAGTTCAGACGAACAGGGAAATGATACAGACTCCGGAAGCAAGGAGCTGGGTTGTCTGAAACTACATAAGGTAACCAAAATGGAGGATCACCAGACTATCTGGGTCACACTTAAGATAGACGGAGTCCAAGTGAAAATGGAATTGGACACTGGATCAGCCCTAACAGTCATAAACCAAAGGGACTACAAGCGGCTATTTCTACATATACCCTTGAAAGCTACAGAGATTGTCTGGAAGACGTACACGGGGCAAAAAGTCTACCCCAAAGGAAAAATAAGGGTGAAAGTGATATACAAAGGCCAGGAAATACCTAAAATGGACCTATATGTATTGCCAGATGGAGGACCACCACTACTAGGACGTGAATGGATCCGGAAGATACAATTAGATTGGCATTCCATACAGGCACTGAAGGTTGAGGCCAAAAAGGATGACGACGCCACACCTGGACGACTGTCAAAAATGCTAACTGACGCACAAGAAGTGTTCCAGGAGGGACTCGGAACACTAAAAGGCATAACAGCAACGATTAAAATAGAGGAAAATGCAAGTCCAAAGTTTTAAGGCCAGACCAGTGCCTTATGCGATCCGACCAGCCGTTGAAGCAGAGCTGGAAGGGTTGGAACGTTCAGGAGTACTGTCCAAAGTAGACTGGAGCGAGTGGGCTACACCCATCGTCCCTGTAATGAAGAGGTCGTTGAGTAATATGCCTGGGGAACCAAAGAAGGTCCGCATCTGTGGGGATTTTAAGGTGACAGTGAACCCAGTCCTTCACATGGTACAATATCCACTTCCACTGAGAAAAAAAGGGTGTAAAAGAAAAGACAGCCATCCGTGGCTAAGTAAAGAAATTAAGGATAGTATTCGACTAAAAACAAGGGCTTTTAAGGTAGCCAAATCTAGTGGGAGGATAGAGGGTTGGGAAAACTTTAAAAGATAACAAAAGTATTGATTAAGAAAGGGAAGATAGATTATGAAAGTAAATTAGCAAAAAATATAAAAACAGATAGTAAGAGTTTTCATAGTTATATAAAAAGAAAAAGGGTGGCTAAAGTAAATGTTGGTCCCTTAGAGGATGAGACCGGGAAATTAATGGTGGGAAATATGGAGATGGCAAAAACACTGAATGAATATTTTGTATCAGTCTTTACAGTAGAGGACACCAAGAATATCCCAACACTGGACAAGCAGGGGGCTATAGCGGGGGAGGAGATAAACACGATCAAAATCACTAAGGAAGTGGTACTCGGTAAAATAATGGGACTCAAGGCGGATAACTCGCCTGGACCTGATGGCTTACATCCTAGGGTCTTGAGGGAAGTGGCGGTAGGGATTGTGGATGCATTGGTAATAATCTTCCAAAACTCCCTGGACTCAGCAAAGGTCCCGGCAGACTGGAAAACTGCTAATGTAACACCCTTATTTAAAAAGGGCAGTAGACAGAAGGCTGGAAACTATAGACCGGTTAGCCTAACATCTGTGGTAGATAAAATTTTGGAGTCCATTATTAAGGAGACAGTAACAGGACATTTGGATAATCATAATTTAATAAGACAAAGTCAGCATGGTTTTATGAAGGGGAAGTCATGTTTGACAAATTTGCTGGAGTTCTTTGAGGAAGTAACATACAGGGTGGATAAAGGTGAACCAGTGGACGTAGTGTATTTAGACTTCCAAAAGGCATTTGACAAGGTGCCACACAAAAGATTATTGCTTAAGATAAAAAATCACGGGATTGGGGGTAATATTCTGGCATGGATAGAGGATTGGCTATCTAACAGAAGGCAGAGAGTTGGGATAAATGGTTCATTCTCAGACTGGCAATCAGTAACTAGTGGTGTTCCGCAGGGGTCAGTGCTGGGTCCCCAACTCTTTACAATCTATATTAACGATTTGGAGGAGGGGACCGAGTGTAACACATCAAAGTTTGCAGATGATACTAAGATGGGAGGGAAAGTAGTGAGTGAGGAGGACATAAAAAACCTGCAAGGGGACATAGACAGGCTAAGTAAGTGGGCAGAGATTTGGCAGATGGAATACAATACTGGAAAGTGTTAGGTTATGCACTTTGGCAGGAAAAATCGTAGAGCAAGTTATTATCTTAATGGCAAGAAACTGGAAAGTACTGAAGTACAAAGGGGTCTGGGGGTCCTGGTGCACAAAACTCAAAAGGTTAGTATGCAGGTGCAGCAAGTGATTAAGAAGGCCAATGGAATGTTGGCTTTCATTGCTAGGGGGATAGAATATAAAAATAGGGAGGTATTGCTTCAGTTGTACAAGGTATTGGTGAGACCACACCTGGAATACTGCATACAGTTTTGGTGTCCATACTTAAGAAAAGACATACTTGCTCTCGAGTCAGTACAAAGAAGGTTCACTCGGTTAATCCCGGGGATGAGGGGATGGACATATGAGGAGAGGTTGAGTAGATTGGGACTCTACTCATTGGAGTTCAGAAGAATGAGAGGCGATCTTATTGAAACATATAAGATTGTGAAGGGGTTGGATCGGGTGGATGCAGGGAGGATGTTCCAGATGATGGGTGAAACTAGAACTAGGGGGCATAGTATTAGAATAAGGGGCTGCTCTTTCAAAACTGAGATGAGGAGGAACTACTTCACTCAGAGGGTGGTAGGTCCATGGAATATGCTGCCCCAAAAAGCTGTAGAAGCTACATCATTACATAAATTTAAAACAGAAATAGACAGTTTCCTAGAAAAAAAGGAAATTAAGGGTTACGGGGAGCGGGCAGGAATTTGGACATGAATCTAGGTTTGGATCGGTCATGGCCCTGTGGGTAGCGGAGCGGGCCCAGGGGCCGTGTAGCCTGATCCTGCTCCTGTTTCGTGTGTCTAATTCTGTTAGATTCAGGAGATAGTCCTGTCATAGTGGATTGGCGGTTAGGATCAGATCAGCCATGATCTTATTGAATGGCGGAGCAGGCTCGAGGGGCCAATTGGCCTACTCCTGCTCCTATTTCTTATGTTCTGATGTTCCACGGATTGAGGATATTTTCGCCTCGCTATCTGGAGGTAAACGCTTCACCAAAATTGATCTGGCCCAGGCGTACTTGCAAATGGAGGTAGAAGAAGCCTCGAAACAGTACCTCACGATCAACACTCATAAAGGTCTCTATCAATACAACCGACTGGTGTTCGGGGTAGCATCGGCTCCGGCTATTTGGCAAAGGGCAATGGATCAAGTCCTGCAAGGGATTCCAGGGACCCCGTTTTATTTGGACGACATCCTGGTCACGGGCAAAAATGACAGTGATCACCTCGCCAACCTGGAGAAGGTGCTCACTAGATTAAAGGAATATGGGCTACGAGCTAATCGCCACAAGTGCAAGTTTTTCCAGAAGCAGATCTCGTATTGTGGCCACATTATTGATGAAGAAGGGTTACATAAGTCTCCTGAAAAGATTGAGGCAGTAGTCAAGGCTCCAGCACCGGAAGATGTATCACAACTGAGGTCGTTCCTCAGGCTGGTAAACTACTACCATAAGTTCTTACCAAATTTGTCTACAGTAGTACACCCACTGAATACCCTACTGCAAACGGGGGTACCATGGAAGTGGAATGACGAATGTAAACGAGCTTTCCAGAAGTGCAAAGAATTGATCACATCAAAAGAGGTGTTGGCCCATTTCAACCCAGCACTACCAATTTGGTTGGCATGTGATGCATCACCCTCTGGTATTGGAGCGGTGCTGTCGCACAAATTCCCGGACGGGTTGGCGAGGCCAGTAGCCTTTGCGTCTCGGTCACTAATCTCAGCCGAGCGCAACTACACCCAGATCGACAGGGAGGCCCTCAGCCTAGTATGGGGAGTAAAAAAATTCAACCACTATCTGCATGGGCAGAAGTTCACCTTGCTGACTGACCACCAACCACTTGTCTCCATCTTTAATCCAAAGAAGGGCGTTCCGGTGATGACTGCACAACGGTTACAAAGATGGTCCCTTTTTCTAGGGGCGAACCAATATGAAATAGAATATAAAGGCACGAAACAGCATGGAAATGCTGATGGGCTATCACGCTTGCCACTGCCTACTGTAGAGGAAGCACCAGCAGTGGACCCTATCGAGATATTTTATTCGTCAATAATTGAACGATTGCCAGTAACTGACGCGGACATAGAGAAGGAGACCCGCAATGATCCGACACTGTCTCGGGTATATGATTTGACGGTGAGGGGATGGCCAACACATGGCGACTCACTGTTGCCAGCATTCTCATCCAGAAGAGAACAGCTGTCAGTATGCCAGGGGACAGTGATGTGTGGATCCCGAGTGGTAATTCCACCCAAGTTAAGGGAGAGAGTGCTCAATGAGCTTCACGAAGGTCATCTGGGAGGGGTAAAAATGAAACGCCTTGCTAAGGCTTATGTGTGGTGGCCGGGGATTGATCAACAAATCGAGGACCTAACCAAGAGCTGCTCAGGATGCCAGAAGGTCCAAAATGCACCACCACATGCCCCTCTACACCCATGGGAGTGGCCCTCCTCTCCATGGCAACGGGTGCATATTGATTTTGCTGGTCCATTCATGGACTCAATGTTCTTAATAGCAGTGAATGCGCACTCAAAATGGCCTGAGGTGATAAAAATGTCCTCAACCACTACAGAGAAAACGATTGCAGTCCTACGGACCATATTTGCCAGGAACGGCTTGCCAGAGCAGATTTGCTCTGATAATGAACCACAGTTTGTGTCCGAAGAGTTTCGGAAATTTATGAGAAGGAATGGGGTAAGGCATTACACATCCGCCCCGTATCATCCAGCCACAAATGGATTGGCTGAGAGGTTCGTACAAACCTTTAAAAAGGCGATAAAGGCCATGTGCGATGATGAAATTCCACTACAGCATAAGGTGGACAATTTCCTGTTAGCCTACAGAAATGCGACACATGCAGTTACCAACCAGACCCGGCCATGATGTTCTTTAACTGAAGGTTGAGATCTCGTCTGGATTTGCTCAGACCAAATGTGCGAAGAAATGTTGAGGATAAACAATTCCAGCACATCAATGAGAAGCCGACAAGGAGCTTCAATGTAGGACAACCAGTCTTGGCCCGTGACTACCGAACAGAGAAATGGCAACCCGGAATGATATGCACACGGCAGGGGCCATTAATGTACACAGTGGATGTCGGGGAGAACATTGTGAGACGCCACGTCGACCAGATCTTAGCGTCACAGGAACGAATCAACCCCATGTCTCGCGTACCTGGGGATGAACCCGACATACCGGTAGCATCTACCTCAGAAACAGTAGCAGTGGAAACTGATGAACTAACCGACGAAAGGGGGCCAGAATCACCTCCGCACCAAGAACAAGAACCTCAGGGAAGGCGCTATCCAGAAAGGATCAGGAAGCCGCCCCAAAGACTGAATTTATAAATGGACTATTTTCAGTTAATGTTGCATGTTAAAAATGTTAATTGTTAAATGAATGTTGTGGTACTGTTAATCTAAAAGGGGAGGAATTGTTGTGTATGTACCTTTAAGAGAGAACTGTTTTACAGCTCCTGTATACTGTAGTACCGGCAGTGACCACACCTGCATATAAAGCCGGAGCAGGCTTCTGTACTTCAGTCGTGAGACTACTCTACTCTCGTAAACACCTGTTGATTGTTAAGTTACAGCCTCCATGTAGTTCTTGGGGAAACATCCTATTTAAAGAGTCACGGATCTAACAGCACTTACTCACCAATAACCTGCTCACTGATGCCCAGTTTGGGTTCCGCCAGGACCACTCAGCTCCAGACCTCATTACAGCCTTGGTCCAAACATAGACAAAGGAGCTGAATTCCAGAGGTGAGGCAAGAGTGACTGCCCTTGACATCAAGGCAGCATTTGACTGAGTGTGGCATCAAGGAGCCCTAGTAAAACTGAAGTCAATGGGAGTCGGGGGGGGGAAATGCTCCACTGGCTGGAGTCATACCTAGCACAAAGGAAGATGGTTGTGGTGGTTGGAAGTCAATCATCTCAGCCCCAGGATATAGCTGCAGGAGTTCCTCAGGGCAGTGTCCTAGGCCCAACCATCTTCAGCTGCTTCATCAATGACCTTCCCTCCAACATAAAGTCAGAAATGGGGATGTTAGCTGATGACTGCAAAGTGTTCAGTGCCATTTGCAACTCATCAGATAATGAAGCATAATCTTAAAATAAGGGGCTGCTCATTCAAAACTGAGAT
Organism: Somniosus microcephalus; assembly: GCF_052327205.1. NCBI lineage: Eukaryota > Metazoa > Chordata > Chondrichthyes > Squaliformes > Somniosidae > Somniosus > Somniosus microcephalus. The sequence goes on from NC_140991.1 coordinate 108,629,667, forward strand.
GAGGAGAAACTTCTTCACTCAGAGGGTGGTAGGTTTGTGGAATTTGCTGCCCCAGAAAGCTGTGGAAGCTACATCATTAAATAAATTTAAAACAGAAATAGATAGTTTCCTAGAAGTAAAGGGAATTAAGGGTTACGGGGAGCGGGCAGGAAATTGGACATGAGTCTAGGTTCGGAATGGTCATGGCCCTGTGGGTAGTGGAGTGGGCCCAGGGGCCGTGTAGCCTTGTTCTGCACCTACTGTGTTCTAATTCTGTGTTAGATTTCAGGAGATGGTTTTATTCCTGTTCCTGGCTGGGGTGGAGATCGCCTTTACAGAAGGTAAGTACTGTAGAAAATATAGGGACAGAGTGATCTCCTGGAAGAATTTCGATCGCCTAGATGGGTCGGAGAGGAATTTCCCAGATTTTTTTCTCCCAAATTGGCCATTGGGTCTTTATCTGGTTTTTCGCCTCTCCCGGGAGATCACATGGGTTCGGGTGGATGCAGAGTGATAGAAGATTTGAGGTTAGGATCAGATCAGCCATGATCTTATTGAATGGTGGAGCAGGCTCGAGGGGCCGATTGGCCTACTCCTGCTCCTATTTCTTATGTTCTTATGTTCTTATGCCCACATGCAACAACACCTGGATGACATTCAGGCTTGGGCTGATAAGTGGCAGCTGACATTCGCGCCACACAAGTGCCAGGCAATGACTATCTCCAACAAGCGAGAGTCTAACCACCACCCCTTGACATTCAACAGCATTACCATCGCCAAATCCCCCACCATCAACATCCTGGGGGTCACCATTGACCAGAAACTTAACTGGACCAGACACATAAATACTGTGGCAACAAGAGCAGGTCAGAGGCTTGGTATTCTGTGGCGAGTGTCTCACCTCCTGACTCCCCAAAGCCTTTCCACCATCTACAAGGCACAAGTAAGGAGTATGATGGAATATTCCCCACTTGCCTGGATGAGTGCAGCTCCAGCAACACTGAAGAAGCTCGACACCATCCAGGACAAAGCAGCCCACTTGATTGGCACCCCATCCACCACCTTAAACATTCACTCCCTCCACCACCAGCCTACCATGGCTGCAGTGTGTACCATCTACAAGATGCACTGCAGCAACTCGCAAAGGCTTCTTCGGCAGCACCTCCCAAACCCGCGATGTCTTCCACCTAGAAGGGCAAGGGCAGCAGGCGCATGGGAACACCACCACCTCCAAGTTCCCCTCCAACTCACACACCATCCTGACTTGGAAGTATATCGCCGATCCCTCATCGTCGCTGGGTCAAAATCCTGGAACTCCCTCCCTAACAGCACTGTGGGAGTACCTTCACCACACGGACTGCAGCGGTTCAAGAAGGTGACTTACCACCACCTTCTCAAGGGCAACTAGGGATGGACAATAAATGCTGGCCTTGCCAGCAACGCCCACATCCCAGGACCAAATTTAAAAAAAATTAGTCAAACTATGGATGATGCTGTAAACAAATAAACCTGACAGTCTTTGAAGCAGTGAAACAGCAGTGCAAAAATTACAACAATAATTGGACAGTTATTGAAATTTTGGCCTATTTTGATTTCTGACAAAGATAGGAGGAAAAAAATATAGGAGTAATTCAGCAATCCCTCACTGCCAGTGGGAAGCTGCACTCAGGGCATGGGTCAGAGAATCACAACTACAATGTTTTGGCCCTTTGAACCGTATTCTCCAAGAGCAAGACTCCTCACTGAGAATGTGGAATTACCCCTTGTATGTTGTATGGACTTCTGATGAGCATGATGACTGCATTGCAATGTGGCATTATCTCACCGGCCCCATGCGGGTTTGGTGGCATCGTGGTTATGTAACTGAACTAGTAATCCAGAGGCCTGGACTAATCACAGAATCACAGAATCACAGAAACCCCACAGTGCAGATAGAGGCCATTTCGGCCCATCGAGCCTGCATCGACACATATCCCACCCGATCCCCGTAACCCCTACACCAACACATATCCCACCCTATCCCCGTAACCCCGCGTACTTAATCCCCCTAACACTAAGGGTCAATTTATCATAGCCAATCAACCTAACCCGCACATCTTTGGACTTATTGAATGGCGGAGCAGGCTCGAGGGGCCAAATGGCCTACTCCTGCTCCTATTTCTTATGTTCTTATGAACTTAAGTAACTGTTGCCTGGCAGCAGTAATTGTAGAGATATTAACTCATTTAAACAATCTCTCAAATTCCTCCACCCCGCCCCGAGAGAGGGAGAGACCGCATGTACAGTATTACTGGCCTGGTGGAGACATCAAATAGTGTGGGTAAAATTTCACCAAAACCTTAACATGACTTGAGGACATGGGTCAGTCTGTACAACAGTTTACTAGCCCTTAACATCAATAACCGGCAATTGAAGCTGGGTAGGATCTGATCCAGAGACGTGAGTTCAAATCCCATCACGGCAGCTGGGAATTTAAATTCAGTTAATTAAAAATAATCTGCTAGTATCAGTAATGATGCTAGTGACCATGAAACTACCGGATTGTTGTAAAAACCCATCTGGTTCACTAATGTCCTTTAGGGAAGGAAATCTGCCGTCCTTACCCGGTCTGGCCTATATGTGACTCCAGACCCACAGCAACGTGGTTGACTCTTAACTGCCCTCTGAAATGGCGGCTCACTACCACATTCTCAAGGGCAATTAGGGATGAGCAATAAATGCTGGCCTTGCCGGTGACGCACACATCCCATGAACGAATAAAAAACTTCATGAGCCTCCATGGTGTAAGTAAGTCAACAACTTTAAAAATAAGCTTGTCAACCCTCTAGGATTGTCTTGGCCTCTCCAGCAATTAAATACTAATCCCCTGGACACTGCTGTGAGCAACCTAGGAGAAAAATCATAGGGGTATTTAAAAATTTTAGTTTTTATTTCATGTTCTTTGTTTTTACATAGAATTTGCAGCACAGAAACAGGCCATTCAGCCCAACTGGTCTATGTATAATAGTTGTAAAAAAATATTGTAGCTGGGGAGGGGCACAGGGGAAAGGCTGTTTGACTGGGCGGAGCATTTGGAGGCAAAAGGTCATGTGATGAAGCCTCCAGGAAAATGGCCAACTTGATTTGGCAACCCTACTTAAAAATCTTACTTATAAATATATAAAATACCTCTATTATAACACTAGGAGGATCCATGGCTGTAACTGAATCTTGGGATTCTTCTGTTATTCCTAAACTGTTGAAGCTTTGCTCTTGCTGTTATCAGGAACCCTCCATTGAGCAGCAGCTGCATAACTCATTCCCAAGCTGCCATTATTCTCAGCTGAACAGAAATAGAAAAGATGCAGATATTATTGAAAGGGACATACAGTGAGGCTGACTTGAAGGAATAAGGATTTTTATTTGAAGATTTTGAAAATGTGCATTGCAATCAGATCATAAAAAGAAGTAAAGCATCATATAATACAACAGATAGAAAACGCACGTCTTGTCCTCGTTCAAAGTAAGAAGTCACACAACACCAGGTTATAGTCCAACAGCTTTATTTGGAATCACAAGCTTTCGGAGCACTGCTCCTTTGTCACCTGACGAAGGAGCAGCGCTCCAAAAGCTTGTGATTCCAAATAAAGCTGTTGGACTATAACCTGGTGTTGTGTGACTTCTTACATTTGTCCACCCCAGTCCAACTCCGGCATCTCCACACCATGGCCTCATTCAAAGTAGCAGTGCGATGTTTTGTGTGGCATTGCAATGCAGGTAACAAGTCCAAATCTATGTAAAGATCTTTGTAGCCTCAAACTAACTGAAATGGGACAAAGAAAGAGTATGTGAATAAGATTGGCAGCTAACCTAAAAGGGAATCCAAAAGTATTCTACAGGCATATAAATAGTAAACGGATAGTAAGAGGAGGGGTGGGGCCGATTCGGGACCCAAATGGAGGCAGAGGGCATGGCTGAGGTACTAAATGAGTACTTTGCATTTGTCTTTACCAAGGAAGAGGATGCTGCCAAAATCATAGGGAAAGAGGAGGTAGCTGAGATACTGGATGGGATAAAAATTGATAAGAAGGAGGAACTAGAAAGGCTGGCTATATTTAAAGTAGATAAGTCACCAGGACCGGATGGGCTGCATCCTAGGATGCTGAGGGAAGTAAGGGTGGAAATTGCGGAGGTACTGGCCCTAATCTTCCAATCCTCCGGTGGTGACAGAGGACTGGAGTATTACAAATGTTACACCATTTTTTTGAACAAGGATAAATCCAGTAACTACAGGCCAGTCAGTTTAACCTCGGTAGTGGGAAAGCTTTTCGAAACGATAATCAGGGACAAAGGTAACAGCCACTTAGACAAGTGAGGATTAATTAAGGAAAGCCAGCATGGATTTGTTAAAGGCAAATCATGTTTAACTAACTTCATTGAGTTTTTTGATGAGGAAACCAAGAGGGTTAATGAGGGCAATGCGGTTGATGTGGTGTACATGGACTTCCAAAAGACGTTTGATAAAGTGCCACATAATAGGCTTGCCAGCAAAGTTGAAGCCCATGAAATAAAAGGGACAGTGACAGCATGGATACGAAATTAGCTCAGTGACAGGAAACAGAGAGTATTGGTGAATGGTTGCTTATTGGACTGGAGGAAGGTACACAGTGGTCGCTGCTGGGATCACTGCTTTTCTTGATATATATTAATGACTTAGACTTGGGTGTGGAGGGCACAATTTCAAAATTTGCAGATGGCACAAAACTTGGAAGTATACTGAACAATGAGGAGGATAGTGATAGACTTCAAGAGGACACAGACAGGCTGGTGGAATGGGTGAACATGTGGCAGATGAAATTTAATGCAGAAAAGTGCAAAGTGATACATTTTGGTAGGAAGAACGAGGAGAGGCAATATAAACTAAAGGGTACAATCCTAAAGGGGGTGCATGAGAGACCTGGGGGTATATGTTCACAAATTGTTGAAGGTGGGAGCACAGTTTGAGAAAGTGGTTAAAAAGCATACGGGATCCTGGGCTTCATAAATAGATGCATAGGGCTGGATTTTGCCAGGCCCGAGGAGGCGGGAATGGGGGCATGTGGGTGTTAAAATTGCAAAAAGTGGCGGGCGGGCAGGCCCGACCCCACCTCCAAGCAATTTTCCCAAATGCGTGGTTTCTGATCCCGTCTCCGTCCCGCCTCCAAGAGGCAGGATAGGCCCTTAAGGCCCTTAACAACCACTAAATTGCCTCTATAATCCCATTTTGAGAGGCCTTTCCGATTTTGACACGTTTCCCACGTGATTCACATCTCCTCTGAAACACGACGGTGAAACCTGGCGGGAGCACAATTGAATTGCTGACTATCAGCTGCAGCTCCACCATTCAATAGGAGATTTGATCAGTCATCATTTGCAGGTGGCAGGACTTTGTTGTCTCAGGTCTGGGGGAACTTTTAGAAGGCATAACCATAGCTGTGGAAGTTTGGAGCCTGACACCCATCTCCAGTGTGACCTCTTGGGAAACCCCTCTCGCCACCTTGACTGAGCGCTTCATCAACTGAGGCATCTACCAGAAGCATGGGAACCATTTATTTCCTTTCCTCCTGGACATCAGACTTAGATGAAGACCAGCCACGGCAGCAGCAGAACCATGAGCAACAGCAGCACCAACAGCAGCGGCAACAACAGGAGCGCCAAGCTGCTGCTCACCCACCTGAAGCTGCACAGGCCAGAAGGCGCCAGCCCATGGAAGCCCGTCGGCGAAGGAGATACCCCCAAACAGGGTCTACAGACAGAGGATCAGCGACCTCAACATGAGTGAGCAGTAGTGCCAAAGGCGGCCCCGACTTTCGCGAGAGGTAGTGGGTGACATCTGTGCAATGGTGCAGCAAGACCCGAAGCCTTCCCTGTGTTTTGTAAGTTGTTTTCATAGCATCACAGTGATAGGGAATGTGAGGGCTGCATAGTCGAATAGTTAGGTGAATGTGACCATAGAGAGAGAGGGAATGGGTAAGGGTGCAGGGATGTCAGTGTCAAGTGGGATGTGGAGGAAGAGATTGCTAAAGCTGAGTGCTGGTGAGGAGAGGCAATGGGGATCAGATTGAGGGTGATGGGAAATTCATACTCATTTTTCCAGTGCGCAGAAGGTCATAAAACCTCTTCCTGCACTGAAGCCAGGTTCTGCGGATCAGCGACAATGAGTTGACCTCCTGGGCCACCTGAATCCACACAGCCTTCGTCTGCTGGGGAGGCTTCTTCCTCCCTGAAGAAGGGAAGAGCACCTCCTTACTAGCTCTTGCTCCCTCCACCAAAGCTTGCAGGGCAACGTCATCAAATCTGGGAGCAGACTTAGGTCTCCCGCTGTTCATTCTGCCTCCAGGTCCCTCTCACTGCAAAGGCCAAAAGGTTGGCAGTCTGCAGAAGAAGCAAGGCTTCTTGCAGACCTTAAATGCAGCAGCAATGATGACGTCATCGGAGGCGAGTTTCAGACTGAAAAAACTAATTGTGCCATGGGTTCCCACATGCTGGAACTCAATTGCCCAATTATGTGAAAGTCGCATCAATCTCCCACATCGATTTGGAATCGGGTGGATAACACGAAAAGCGAATGACATGACCCCAGCCCGCCCCATGACAAAATCCAGCCCATAGAGTACAAAAGCAAGGAAGTTAATGACGAACCATTATAAAGCACTGGTTTGGCCTCAACTGGAGTATTGTGTCCAATTCTGAGCACCGCACTTCAGGAAGGATGTGAAGGCCTCACATAGGGTGCAGAAAATATTTACGAGAATGAGCAGGGTAGATAAAGGGGAACCAGTGGATAGAGTATATTTTGATTTCTAAAAGACATTTGATAAGGTGTCACTATTACACAAGATTATGGCTCATGGGGTTGGGGGTAATATAGTAGCATGGATAGAGGATTGGTTAATGGACAGAAAACAGAGAGTAGGGATAAACTGATCTTTTTCAGATTGGCAGGCTGTAACTAGGTGTGGTGCCGCAAGGATCAGTGTTGGGGCCTCAGCTATTTACAGTCTATATTAATGACCTAGATGAAGGGACCGAGTGTAATGTATCCAAGTTTGCTGATGATACAAAGCTAGGTGGGAAAGTAAGATGTGAGGAGAACACAAATAATCTGCAAAGGGATATAGATAGACTAAATGTGTGGGCGGTAAGGTGGCAGATGGAATATAATGTAGGGAAATGTGAGGTTATTCACTTTGGTAGGAAGAATAGAAAAACAATATTTTTTATATGGTGAGAAACTGTCAAATGTTGGTGTTCAGAGAGATTTGGGTGTCCTTGTACAAGAAACACAGAAAATAAGGAAGGCAAATGGCATGTTGGCCTTTATTGCAAGGGGGTTGGAGTATAAGAGTAAGGAAGTTTTGCTACAATTGTACAGGGCCTTGGTGAGACCACACCTGGAGTACTGTGCACAGTTTTGGTCTCCTTATCTAAGGAAGGATATACTTGCCTTGGAGGCGGTGCAACAAAGGTTCACTGGATAGATTCCTGGGATGAGAGGGCTGACCTATGATGAGAGATTGTGTAGAATGGGCCTATACACTCTGGAGTTTAGAAGAATGAGAGGTGATCTCATTGAAACATATAAGATTCTGAAGGGGATTGACGAGGTAGATGCTGAGAGGTTGTTTCCCCTGGCTGGAGAGTCTAGAACTAGGGGGCATAGTCTCAGTATAAGGGGTAGGCCATTTAAGACTGAGATGAGGAGGAATTTCTTCACTCAGAAGGTTGTGAATCTTTTGAATTCTCTGCCCCAGAGGGCTGTGAATGCTGTCTTTGAGTATATTCAAGGCTGAGATAGATAGATTTTTGGACTTGAGGGGAATTAAGGGATATGGAGATCAGACGGGAAAGTGGAGTTGAGGTCGATGATCAGCCATGATCTTATTGAATGGCGGAGCAGGCTCAAGGGGCCATATGGCCTACTCCTGCTCTTATTTCTTATATTCTTATGTTCATATTCCAGGAATGAGGGACTTCAGTTACGTGGATAGAATGGAGAAGCTGGGGTTGTTCTCCTTAGAGCAGAGAAAGTTGAGAAGAGATTTGATAGAAGTGTTCAAAATCATGAGGGGTCTGGACAAAGTAGATAGAGAGAAACTGTTCCCTTTGGCGGAAGGGCCGAGAACCAGAGGACACAGATTTAAGGTGATTGGCAGAAGAACCAAAGGCGACATGAGGAAAAACCTTTTTACGCAGTGAGTGGTTAGGATCTGGAATGCACTGCCTGAGAGGGTGGTGGAGGCAGATACAATTGTGGCTTTCAAAAGGGAATTGGATAAGTACCTGAAGAAAAAACATTTGCAGGGCTTCGGAGAAAGGGCATGGGGGAGTCTGACTAGCTGAAGTGCTCTTGCAGAGAGCCGGCACGGGCTTGACAAGCCGAATGGCCTCCTTCTGTGCTGTAACCATTCTATCATTCTATTTTATGATTCAGAAATATAGCATGCGTCAGTAGCTGGAGTGATGGAGCAGTCTTTTATAAACTCCAGAAGACCACAACCTCTGTATTTTAAGAGAGGCAATAATAGTAAGAAGGTGATAGTTACCCAGGAGTAGTCATTAACAGAAACAGATTGTAAAGCAGCCTAGACTTCTAAAGGCAAAAGCACATTAAACTGACCTTTGATTTCTTTCTCACCAGTTGAATAGCACACCAGAATAGTATGCTGACATTCAATTCTAGGGTCTACCAGCTATCAGGCTCCCACACAAAATGAGTTTGGACAGTCTCAATTCAGTTCCTAGTGGCCATGTTCAACAGCACAAAACTGCACTTAATTCAGCACCAATTAGCACTAAGAGCTGCAAATCTTAGACAAAAAGTAGACATGTGTAAAAACCATATTAGTATTAGTCTCAAATGATTTAACCCACCCTCTCCTGCAGATATCACTGGTAAGTAAGTTTCATGTGCTGAATACCACTTTCTATTTGCATCTTTATTTTACCAAATTTTGAGAAGATGGGGATTTCAGCCCCTAAATGGACACTTCAATGCAGTACTGAGGGAGTGCTGTACTGTCGGAGGTGCCATCTTTCAGATGAGACATTAAACCATGGCCCCATCTGCCTTCACATGTGAACGTATAAGATGCCGTGGCACTCTTCAAAGAAGAGCATGGGTGTTTTCACCAGCTCTAAAACAGATAATCTGGTCATTATCACACTGCTGTTTGTGGGACCTTGCTGTGCACAAATTGGCTGCCACATTGCCTACCTTACAATACTGACTATACTTCAAAAGTACTTCATTGGCTTTAAGCACTTTGGGACATCCTGAGGTCATGAAAGGTTCTATATAAGTGCAAATTCTTTCCTTATTTTCTTTCTTTACTTTCACTCAAGGGCCATAGAATGGTTTGTGTAAAAAATGAAAGTTTGTCACATTTCTACAATGGATGCAATTGCTGCCAATGAACTGGAAGCGTTCTGTGCATGCATTCTTTGGGTTCATCACAGGAGCGGGCTCGTTAAAAAAAAATTTTAAAGCCAGAAAGGGAGCGGGTTCGTGAGAAAAAGCCATGAAGGGAGCGGGCTCGTGAGGAAAAAGCCATGAAGGGAGAGGGCTCGTGAGGAAAAAGCCAGGAAGGGAGCGGGCTCGTGAGGAAAAAGCCAGGAAGGGAGCGGGCTCGTGAGGAAAAAGCCAGGAAGGGAGCGGGCTCGTGAGGAAAAAGCCATGAAGGGAGCGGGCTCGTAAGAAAAAAGCCATGAAGGGAGCGGGCTCGTGAGGAAAAAGCCAGGAAGGGAGCAGGCTCGTAAGAAAAAAGCCATGAAGGGAGCGGGCTCATGAGGAAAAAGCCAGGAAGGGAGCGGGCTCGTAAGAAAAAGCCAGGAAGGGAGCGGGCTCGTAAGAAAAAGCCAGGAAGGGAGCGGGCTCGTAAGAAAAAAGCCATGAAGGGAGCGGGCTCGTGAGGAAAAAGCCAGGAAGGGAGCGGGCTCATAAGAAAAAAGTCATGAAGGGAGCGGGCTCGTGAGGAAAAAGCCAGGAAGGGAGTGGGCTCCTGAGGAAAAAGCCAGGAAGGGAGCGGGCTCGTGAGGAAAAAGCCAGGAAGGGAGCGGGCTCGTGAGGAAAAAGCCAGGAAGGGAGCGGGCTCCTGAGGAAAAAGCCAGGAAGGGAGCGGGCTCCTGAGGAAAAAGCCAGGAAGGGAGCGGGCTCATGAGGAAACATAGAAACATAGAAGATAGGAGCAGGAGTAGGCCATTCGGCCCTTCGAGCCTGCTCCGCCATTCAGTGAGAAGATCATGGCTGATCATCCAAATTCAGTACCCTGTCCCTGCCTTCTCCCCGTATCCCTTGATCCCTTTAGCCTTAAGAAATATATCCAACTCCTTCTTCAATATATTTAATGAATTGGCCTCCACTGCCTTCTGTGGAAGAGATTTCCACAGGTTCACCACTCTCTGGGTGAAGAAGTTCCTCCTCATCTCTGTCCTAAATGGCTTACCCCTTAGCCTTAGACTGTGACCCCTGGTTCTGGACTCCCCGGCCATCGGGAACATCCTTCCTGCATCCAATCTGTCCAGTCCTGTTAGAATTTTATAAATTTCAATGAGATCCCCTCTCATTCTTCTAAACTCCAGCGAGTACAAGCCCAATCGACCCAATCTCCCCTCATACGTCATTCCTGCCATCCCAGGTATCAGCCTGGTGAATCTTCGCTGCACTCCCTCCATGGCAAGAACATCCTTCCTCAGATAAGGCGACCAAAACTGCACACAGTACTCAAGGTGTGGTCTCACCAAGGCCCTGTACAACTGTAGCAAGACATCCTTGTTCTTGTACTCGAACCCTCTTGCTACGAAGGCCAACATATCTTTTGCCGCCTTAACCGCCTGCTGCACCTGCATGCTTACCTTCAGTGACTGGTGCACAAGGACACCCAGGTCTCGTTGCACTTCCCCTTCTCCCAATCTATTGCCATTCAGATAATAATCTGCCTTCCTGTTTTTGCCACCAAAGTGGATAACCTCGCATTTATCCACATTATACTGCTTCTGCCCAATCACCCAACCTGTCCAAATCATACTGAAGTTTCTCGACATCCGCCTCACAGCACACACGCCCACCCAGCTTTGTGTCGTCTGCAAACTTGGAGATATTATATCTAGTTCCCTCGTCTAGATCATTTATATATATTGTGAATAGCTGGGGTCCTAGGACCGATCCCTGTGGTACCCGACTAGTCACTGCCTGCCACTCGGAAAAAGAGCCGTTTATTCCAACTCTTTGCTTCCTATCTGCCAACCAGTTCTTTATCCAAGTCAGTACCTTGCCCCCAATCCCATGTGCTTTAACTTTACACGCTAATCTCTTATGCGGGACCTTATCGAAAGCCTTCTGAAAGTCCAAATACACCACATCCACTGGTTCTCCCTTATCTATTCTTCCAGTTACATCCTCAAAAAATTCCAGTAGATTATTCAAGCACGATTTACCTTTTGTAAATCCATGTTGAATTTGTCCGATCCTATCACTATTTTCCAAGTGCTCTGCTATTACATCTTTTATAATGGACTCTAGCATTTTCCCCACTACTGATGTCAGGCTTACCGGTCTGTAATTCCCCGTTTTCTCTCTACCACCTTTTTTGAATAGTGGGGTAACATTAGCTACCCTACAATCCATGGGAACTGTTCCAGAGTCTATCAAATTTTGGAAGATGACCAGCAATGCATCTACTATTTCTGGGGCCATTTGCTTAAGTGTAGATTATCAGGCCCTGGGGATTTATCGGCCTTCAATCCCATCAATTTCCCTAACACCATTTCTCTACAAATACTGATTTCTTTCAGTTCCTCCCTCTCATTAGACCCTATGTTCCCTGACATCTTTGGGAGGTTATTTGTGTCCCCCTTTGTGAAGACAGAACCAAAGTATGTATTTAATTGGTCAGCCATTTCTTTGTTCCCCATTATAAATTTCCCTGATTCTGACTGCAAGGGACCTACGCTTGACTTCACCAATCTTTTTCTCTTCACATATCTATAAAAGCTTTTACAGTCAGTTTTTATGTTCCCTGAAAGCTTACTTTCATACTCTATTTTCCCCCTCTTAATTAATCCTTTTGTCCTCCTTTGCTGAATCCTAAACTGCTCCCAATCCTCAGGTTTGCTGCTTTTTCTGACCAATGTATATGTCCTCTCCTTGGATCTTATGCTATCCCTAATTTCCCTTGTTAGCCACGGTTGAGTCACCTTTTTTGTTTTATTTTTATGCCAAACAGGGATGAACAAATTCTGTAGTTCATCCATGCGATCTTTGAATGTTTACCATTGCCTATCCACCGCCAACCCTTTGAGTAACATTCCCCAATCAATCCTACCCAACTCGCGCCTCATACCATCGTAGTTTCCTTTATTTAAATTCAGGACCCTAGTCTCTGAGTCAACTACCTCACTCTCCATCTTAATGAAGAATTCGATCATATTATGATCGCTCCGCCCCAAGGGACCTCGCACAACAAGATTGCTAATTAATCCTTTCTCATTACATAATACCCAGTCTAAGATGGCCTGATCTCTAGTTGGTTCCTCAACATATTGGTCCAGGAAACCATCTCGTATACACTCCAGGAATTCCTCCTCCACAGTGTTGTTACTAATTTGGTTAGCCCAATCTATATGTAGATTAAAGTCACCCATGATAACTGCTGTGCCCTTATTGCACGCATCTCTATTTTCCCTTTTAATGCCAACCCCAACCTCTGCATTACTGTTTGGAGGTCTGTATACCACTCCCACTAACGTTTTCTGCCCCTTGGTATTTTTCAGTTCTACCCATACAGATTCCACATCATCAGAGCTAATATCCTTCCTTTCAATTGTGTTAATCCCCTCTTTAACCAGCAATGCTACCCCACCTCCTTTTCCTTTTTGCCTATCTTTGCTGAATATTGAATACCCCTGGATGTTGAGTTCCCAGCCTTGTTTACCCTGGAGCCATGTTTCCGTAATCCCAATCATATATCCATTTACCGCTATTTGCGCAGCTAATTTATCCACCTTATTACGAATGCTCCTCACATTAAGACACAAGGCCTTCAGGCTGGTTTTTTTAACACTCTTACACCTTTTAGAATTATTATTTACTGTGGCCGTGTTTGATTTAAACCCTTGAGTTCTCTGACTGCTACCTTTGTTTTTCTCCTTCCTGTCTTTTGCTTCTATCCTTGTTTCCCTTTCCTCTGTCTCCCTGCTCAGGTTCCCAACCCCCTGCCATTTTAGATTAAACCCTCCCCCAGAGCACTAGCAAACACTCCCCCTAGAAAAAGCTAGGAAGGGAGTGGGCTCGTGAGAAAAAGCCAGGAAGGGAGTGGGCTCGTGAGAAAAAGCCAGGAAGGGAGCGGGCTCGTGAGAAAAAGCCAGGGAGGGAGTGGGCTCCTGTGCAATAGGCACATTTATGAGATTGGAATCAAGGCACATTTTTGGGGCAGTCCAGGAGGAGCTTTACTTTTCTTCTAACTATGCCTGACCTGAGAGTGTCTGAAATTGGCTGATCCTAACATCAATTACCTCGATGGTAGCTGGAATATTTAGAGATTGAGAGACCAGGAAAAGAAAATGAGAAAGAGATGGAGAGAAGAATTGAGTAGAATGAGAGATGATTGAAAAATAAAGAAACTAAATGTGAGAATAAAATAACAAGAATGGCAGGTCCAACAGAAAAGAGACAAGGAAATTCAGACCATTTAAAAAAAAATTAGATTCACTTATTTATAAAAAAGGAAAAATACAAAAGTGGGAACAAAAAAAAACTAAAATTTGTCAGCAATAGATCAATATCCAACCTTATAACTGAAAGTGTAACCGCCCTGGGATGAAATTTGGACCATTAATGAACCTACTTGTCATCAAATATGAAGAATTTACAAACTCTATAACTGCCGGCGTTTCTTTTCAGCATCCCCAAACTGACTGGTATTCATCAAATTTAGCAAACGACTTTGACCCACTTATAGTAGTGTAATGACTATTGCCTGTTGACCTCTACTAGAATAAAGCTTTCACAAATAGGCTGCGTTGGAACTTTACAGCCAGAGACAGGAGGGCAACAATACTCAGCTGTAATGCACACCCCAAGAAAGCAAGTCAGAGAAGACAACAACTTGCAATTTGTACAGTGCCTTTACATAGCAAAGCGTCGCAAGGCGTTTAAATTCAGTTAATTAAATAAATCTGGAATAAAAAAGCTAGTATCAGTAATGGTGACCATGGAACTGCTAAATTGTCGTAAAAACCCGTCTGGTTCACTAATGTCCTTTAGGGAAGAAAACCTGCCATCCTTACCCGGTCTGGCCTATATGTGACTCCAGACCCATAGCAATGTGGTTTACTCTTAACTGCTGTCTGAAATGGCCTAGCAAGCCACTCAGCTGTCAAGAAGGTGGCTCACCACCACCATCTCAAGGGCAATTAGGGATGGGCAATAAATGCTGCCATTGCCAGCAATGCCCACATCCTGTGAATGAATTTTTTTTTTAAAGGAACGTAATCAGACAAAAATTGACACTGAGTCAAAGAAGGAGACATTAGGAGACTTCGTCAAAGAGGTGGGTTTTAAGGAGGATTTTAAAGGAGGAGGAGAGAGGTTTAGGGAGGGAATTCCAGAGCAATGGGTTAGACAGTTAAAAGCTCGGCCGCCAATGGTGGGGCAAAGGAAGTTGGGGATGCACAAGAGGCTAAAATTGAAGGAATGCAGAATTCTTGGAGTGTTGTATGGCTGGAGGAAGTTAAAGTGATTGGGATGGGCAAAGCCATGGAAGGATTTGAACACTAGGATGAGAAGTATAAATTTAAGGCTCTGGTGGATCCGGAGCCAATGTAGGTCAGCTAGCACAGGAGTTATGGGTGAATGGGACTTGGTATATGGGGAGCAGAGTTTTGGATTAACTCAAGTTTACAGAGGGTGGAAGATGGGTGGCAGGCAAGTAGAATATTGGAATAGTTGAGTCTGGTGGTAACAAGAGCATGGATGAGGGTTTAAGCAGCAGATGGCCTAATGCGGGGCCATCTGTTTTTTAAACCCTCATCCACTGCCATAGGTGATATTACGGAGGTGGAAGTAGGTGGTTTTGGTGATGGAGAGGATATGGGATCGGAAGCTCAGCTCAGCGTTAAATAGGATGCCGAGATTGTGAACTGTCTGGTCCAGCCTGAGACAATAGCTAGGGAGGGGGGATGGAATTAGTGGTTAGGGAAGAGAGTTCATGGTGAGGGCTGAAGTCAATGGCTTTGGTCTTCCAATGTTTAATTGGAGGAAATTTCTACTCATCCAGCACTGGATGTCAAACAAGCAGATTGACAATGCGGGGTCGGGAGAGGTGGTGGTGAGGTAGAGCTGGGTGTCGGCAGTGTACATGTGGAATAACAGCGGGTAAATGGAGTTGAGGTAGCAGCTCAGCCATGATCTTATTGAATGGCGGAGCAGGCTCGAGGGGCATTATGGCCTACTCCTGCTCCTATTTCTTAGCTTCTTAACTACAACTTGCATTTATATAGTGCCTTTAACTAGTAAAACATCCCAATGTGCTTCATGGGAGCATTATTAAACCTAAAGTGTTTTTGGATGATGTCGCCGAGGGGCAGCTTGTAGATGAGAAAGAGGAGGGGGCCAAGGATGGATCCTTGGGGGACTCCAGAGGTAACCGTGCGGGACCCAGGACGAGAAGCTATTGCAGGAGACTCTCTAGCTACGACTGGATAAATAAGAATGTAACCAGGTGAGGCAGTCCCTCTCAGCTGAACCACAGAGGCGAGGCATTGGAGGAGGATGGTGTGTACAACAATGACCAAGGCTGCAGATGGGCCAAGAAGGATGAGGAAGGATAATGTACCACAATCACATAAGATACCATTTGTGATTTTGATTCGGGCCGTTTTAGTGCTTTGGCAAGGGCAGAAACCTGATTGGAGAGGTTCAAACCTGGAGTTGCTGGAAAGATGGGCATGGATTTGGGAGGTGACAACGCGTTCAAGGACTTTGGAGCAGAAACAGGTTGGAGATGGGGCGGTAGTTTGCAAGGACAGAGGGGTCAGGGGTAAATTTTTTATGGAAGACGGTGATAAAGGCAGATTTGAAAGTGAGGGGAACAGTACCAGAGGAGATGGAACCATTTACAATATCAATTACAGTAATACCAAGCTGTGTAGATACTCTGTTCACTGTAGAAGGTGGCAGGAGTCAATAAGGAATTCTGTGACATCAGGAGGAAATCCAAACAAAATTTAGCTTTCAGTCACTGGGCATATAAGATTACAGGTGGTGGGCCACAGAAGATCAAAGCATTAACATTACTTGAAGAAACTGTTGTGGGACTATTTGGCCTGGAACTGTGGATGGTAAAATCCAAAATTGATACATCTGCCGGTGACTAAACCAGATGAAAGTAGTTTTGGAGAGTCGACTGAGAATCACAGACACCCAAGATCCTAACTGAGGGACTGGTTGGTGTTAAGTATGTGTATTGTATTGAACAATTAGCACAAAGACTTAAACGTATAACTCAAACAGGTCTTTACTGGTTGGAGGTAGGGACTGCACGTAGGTCTTTACTTCATGCCCACAGGCGGGAACTGAGGGGAGATCAGTACCCACAGTACTATTTATACCCCTATGGCCAGGAGTGGTACTGCGTATCACTACGCCCTACAAGTAGTGCAGTCCTGTCCATAGGTTCAAAGTAGCACACATATTACATACACAACATTCCTCCCTTCTTAGCTTTACAGTCATCTCCCCATTTAACATAACGTAATAACATATATACATATATAACTTCAGGTTTACATAACAGAATAACATAGATACATAGATAACTTCATGTCAAAACAGATCACAGATTCAGTCTCTGCGGAAAACAGTTCACAGATTCAATCTCTGTGGTGTAGTCGGTTCACGTTGCTGGAGTGACTCATTCAATAGTCCTTCCATGGATTTAACAGTTTGAACTTCCGAACTGAATTGGCTCCTTTCGGAGGGACCACGTGTGTGATCTGGTAGAGGTAATAATGGTTCAGATGGGTCATCTTCTGTTTCGACTTTTCCTTTTCTGCTTCTTGGAGACTCTCTGGGCTCCACTGCCAGCTGCCAGCTGCATGCGCAGTTCCTCCTTCTCTTCCTCCTTTTTCCGTAGTAGAGCCACCTTCTCCCGATGTTCCGTAGACTTTCGGTGCTCCTCCATGATTTCTGTATGGTGGGAGTCGAAGTTACAAGTTGGGCAGGACAGGACATAGTAATATTCGGTGTCGTCCTGATCTAGGCCAGCGAGAGGGTCTTCTATTTCCTCCATACCCAGCTGGGCGTTAGCCAGCTTTTGTTCCAAGTCCAGACATCTTTCCTGAAGAGACTTCTTCATGCGTACCTCTTCATCCAGCTTTTTCTGGGCTTTCAGCAAGTCGTTTACTAATGACCTCATTTGAGATTTTACTACTTCAACTTCTTTTGGAGATTGATTGATCGGACTATTCAATCCCTCTACCGGAGCAGCTGTTTCAGCGGTCTGTTGTTCTACGTTGACGTGAGTCAGCGTACTTTTGGCATCCAAGGGCTGCTCTGTTGCAGTCATCTCAGTCTGTGTTGCCACCTCAGCTCTTCCAATAACCTTTGAGAGCTCCGAACCCCTTTCGTTTGAATATTGAAGTTCGTGTTCAAGTTTTTCCCATTTCAGAGTCCTGTCCTTCAGCATATGCAGGAGTTGGCTGACCGTTAACTCCTCTGACATCAGACGTTTTGTGTGCTCCTGCTCCATTTTCTCCATCAGCTGCTTCTGTTGTCTTTCCAGATTCTCCAACTCTATATCCAAGAACTCTTTCATTGCATTCAACTCTTGCTCAAAACGGCGAAGCATTTGTTCTAATTGCTGTTGTAGTTTGAAATGGAGTTGAGTTCGAGCCCGGTGTCCCTCAGAAATGGGCACATCAGTAGACTTGCCAGACTCAGAATCCACAGTTAAACTATGTTGTTGTTGCTCAGTGGAATTCTGTGCTGAAACTTTGTCTTTTGCACCTGAGTTGGGCTTACCATCATCCATTCCAGAGTCTGGGCCGACTATCTTCACCGAGTTCTCACTCGTTATTGTTTGTAGGAAATGCCAGTCCATATTCATTTTCCTAATCCACTCCCGTCCTAGTAGTGGAGGACCTCCTTCAGATATCACATATAAGTCCATTATTTGACTGTCTTCGCCCTTGTGGACCACTGCAACCTCTATTTTCCCGATGGGGTACACTCTTTGCCCCGTGTATGTTTTCAATATAATCCCCGTATCCTGTAGGGGAATATGTTGGAATAACTTTCCGTAATCTTTCTTATTTATGACCGTCAATGCCGATCCAGTGTCCAATTCCAGTTTTACTTGGACTCCTTCTATCTGAAGAGTGACCCAAATTGTCTGGAGGTCTGCACCCTTACCAGCGTTGAGTACTCTTAAGCTAGCCAGTTCATTACTGCTAGCGTCTGAATCGGACTCCTGTTCGGTCACCTTGTGTACCTTTGCGTATTTTCCTTGCGGTGACTTCTTGTTGCTGGTCTTCTTCCCTGACCTGCATACTCTAGCTATATGTCCAAGCCTACCACAAGTTCTACATTCTTGGTTTTTAAACCAACACTGGTTCTGATCATGCGTTGTCTTTCCACAATGATAACATTTGCCAGAACTCACACCCAATTTGTGTGCACTGAGCTCCGGTGACCGTAGCTGCATTACTGCTGTGCCTCTCGCTGCGGCTTCGTGTGCTGCTGCCATAGTGGCCGCCTTCTCAAGCGTCAGCTCATTCTCCTCGAGCAGTCGCTTTTGTGTATCCTGTTTAAATAAACCACACACAAATTTGTCTCGTAGTGCATCTGTCAGTCCCGTTCCAAACTGGCAATATTTCGCTAATTTACGCAATTCCAGCAAATATTCAGCATTGCTTTCATGCTGTAGCTGCCTTCTGTCGTAAAATTTAAATCGTTCCGCTAGCATCAGCGGCGTGGGGTTTAGATGATCTTTCAGGACAGTAACAATCTCATCGAACGTCTTATCCGCCGGTTCATCTGGTGATAACAGGTGTTTCAATTGCCCGTATGTCTTCGCACCCATTAAATTTAATAATGTTAGAGCTTTATCTTGGTCACGAATTTTATTGGCCTTACAATAATTTTTTACTCTTTCAACATATATGGCCCAATCTTCGAGGTCACTATCAAAGGTGCTAATATTCCCGTGTTTAGGCATTGTAGATTTGCAATTTCTCAGATTTTATTTTGTTTACTTGTTATCAAAGATGGCGGCTTCCCGCTCTTGCCGTCGTCCTCCGCCCACAAAATGGCGGTTTTCCCGCGCTTGGCGGTCTTCACCCGTCCCCCGACGCCGTCTCCCTTCAGCCCCCGAGTGCGGCCCTTATCTTCTGTGCGATCGATAGCCCGCGCTGTGCACCGCGGCTCTCGCACCTTGAGCTTCTGCAGCCGCCGCGCCTTTCAGTCCGAGTGCGGCCCTTATCTTTGGTCCCGATCGCTGGCCCGCGCTGCGCCTCGCACTTGAAGCGGCTCCCGGCCTCTGGCTCACCCGCTCGCGCGGCTCTTGCTCGCTCCCTCCCGGGCTCTGGCTTACCCACGAGGTTATGGAGGCTTCAGGGTCCTAATGCCTGTCGCTTCCAGTCGCTGGAAGCTGTCAGGATTTCTGCTGCCCTTCAGTTTTGAGTGGGGTGTTGAGGATTGAAACCTCTCTTCAACGTCCTGTCTTTGGACGAAGCCGCCATGGAACAACTGCCGCAGGGTTCGAACCGACTCGTCGCCAGTGTTAAGTATGTGTATTGTATTGAACAATTAACACAAAGACTTAAACGTATAACTCAAACAGGTCTTTACTGGTTGGAGGTAGGGACTGCACGTAGGTCTTTACTTCATGCCCACAGGCGGGAACTGAGGGGAGATCAGTACCCACAGTACTATTTATACCCCTATGGCCAGGAGTGGTACTGCGTATCACTACGCCCTACAAGTAGTGCAGTCCTGTCCATAGGTTCAAAGTAGCACACATATTACATACACAACAGTTGGTATAAAAAATATATATTTTTGGGACTGCCCACAGGTCAAATGTACTCCATGGTGTGGTATTGAGCCATGCATATCAGGAAGATTCCAAATCAGTGCTGCATAATCAAATCCTGCTCTTTCCACCGGCCAGCCGATAGAAATTTGGTTTGACGCTTAAACATTTAAAATATTTTTTTTTTAAAGCATTGTGGCTGTAGACCCAAATTGCACCTGGTATAGTACAGAGAAGCATATCGTTTGTTCTTCTGGCTTTTTTTTCTTTGAATGGGACAAATACATCTGAATCCAAAATATTCAAACGGGATGAAATTCAAGCAATTGGTGAATTCATCCAAAATGGCCCAGTCAGTATCAGAATACGTCAGCATCAAAGCTTAGCATTGGCTCATCTCCCCCCAAAAAATTATGAAGGAAGATATAAAACCATTTCTCTTAGTGCTGATATTATAGTGCTTCTCTTTTTCATGTGAACTGATCACATGTACTCAAGACTAAACAAGTAATATGAAGGGAATGTCAGGTCCATTTCAACCTCTAAATCACAATTTATAGTAAGTGATCCATTATTGATCTGAATTTCATAACATTGTTAGAAAAGAAAAAAGAAACTTGCATTTAAGTAGCACCTCACCATGTCCTCCGGACATCCCAGGGCAATTCACGTCCAGTAAATCATTTTTGAAGGAATTTTGGTTCAGAATTAGCTATAACAAATGCGCAGACCATCTTGGTCAGCTTCAAAACATTGCCACATGGCGACAGAAAAATAAGAGGTACCACACAATACACCATGCGTGGTTAGGATACAGGTACATGCCAGCAATCCTCCACATGCTGAGTTCCTGATTCAACTGCAGCATAATTCAGAGACACCATGGAGTGACCAAGGCACTTCCCTATAGCATGGCAGAGTCACACTAGACCACATACCTCCTGGTTGCCAGTTACAGAGCGGAGGCCTAGATTCCAATTGAGTACTCTATCCTCTAGCCGGAAAGACCCAAGAAAGGAGAAAGAGGGGAAATGCCTTTAAAAGAAAGAAACTCATCCTGAGCAAACAAAAATGGAACTTTAATAATTTAAAAGCTGGTTGACATATCACTGCAAGTGAAATATTTGCAGTTTAGGGAGCTTAATTGGTAACTGGTATAAGAAATTATGGTAACCTAATCCACTAGGGGGCAGCAACTGTTATTTTATCACAGTAATTACAGGCAGTTATTTGTTTGCATTGTCTTTAAATTGTAAGCAAAAGTGCCTCCTTGGATCCTTACAAATCATTTTATTTTAATCACTGTTCACAATTGTTTAAAAATACCAATTTTCTCCTACTGACTAAAGACAGTTATATTGAAAGGCTGTTTGTGATCTGACTCGGGAAGGGTTTTTTGAGCACTTCAGGTGTGCCTTTATATGGATGGAGCAGGTAATTTGTAATGATTTTCTTTGTCCTGTGGGCAATTAAGGTTTTTGTCTCAGTGGTAGTACTCTTGCCTTGGAATCAGAAGGTCATGGGTTCAAATACATAACTTTACCACTTTCTACTAATAAGTTTTCAGGTTTGTTCAAGTGACTAGTTAAGTTAAAGTTAATCTTCGATGAGTGAGTGAGATGGTAGTAGTTTTATACATCTACAGTTCATTTCAAATCTGACAACCCCCCATCAATCAAAGATGGTGCATTCAGTGAGAAGAATCAAGAAAGGAGGAGAAACAATAATATCTTTTTAAAAGAGTCTTATAGTGGGCTGACAATCCAGTGCAATACTGAGGGAGTGCTGCATTGTTAGAGGTACCGCCTTTTGAGTGAGAGGTTAAACTAAGGCTCTGTCTTTTCAGATGGGCATAAAAGACCCCATGACACTGTTCGATGAAGATAGGGGAGGGCGGTTTCTCCCAGTGTCATCTCCAGCATTCATCCCCCACCAACCAGCACCACTAAAATAAGTCAATATCATATTCCTCTATGTGGGACCTACAGTGTGCAAATTGGCTGCCGCATTTCTCTGCAAAACAACAGTGAACCGGCACAGACACGATGGGCCGAATGGCCTCCTTCTGTGCTGTAAATTTCTATGATTCTATGACTACACTTCAATATTAATTAATTGGCTGTGGAACACTTTGAGGCATCCTGAGAATGTGAAAGGTGCTATATAAATGCACTAAGGTACATTCTCGCTTGCACAAACAGAATTGCAGAAAAGGTTAACAATTGTTGCGTATAAGGAAGAATTTGGTATTTTTGTTGATAGACTGAGCTGTAAATTCCCATGGTAGGGTTCACATTGCAACCCCTGGGCTTTCAGTTTTTAATTAGCATTGAACTCCTTGAGGAGTCTGCCGTGTGGATTTTCTTTGTTATTTAACTCTATCCTGATCCCCGCTGCAGCACCTTCAGGATTCTCCTCCTTTCTATGAGCAGGCTCCCTCCTGACAGGAATCCCACTGAGAGCCAGTTGTGCATACTTAAATCATTCTCGACCCAGGAAAATGTGTCAGGGCTCAGGTAGATATGGAGGGGCTGACAGAAGTCCCACCCCATCAGAACTCTGCCCTATAGAGGAGAGTTCTACCCCCTGCCCCCCCCCCCCAAGACACACACACCATTAGGTTAAAAATTAGTCAAAACTAAGTCACCTGTGTTAAACTCCTGGTTTGTGTTTCTTTGGGTAACAGCAAAAGTTAGAAACAATCCACGTCACCTACTGAAACCAATATGATACATACAATGTAAACACTGGTACATGTCTCACATGCCTATTGGACTGAACTGTACACAGTTTCAACAAGAGACCGAGATAATTTCTATGGGGTCATAGTCTAAGGATAAGGGGTAAGCCATTTAGGACAGAGATGAGGAGAAATTTCTTCACCCAGAGAGTGGTGAACCTGTGGAATTCTCTAGCACAGAAGGCAGTTGAGGCCAATTCATTAAATATATTCAAGAAAGAGTTGGATATCTTTCTTAAGGCTAAAGGGATCAAGGGATATGGGGAGAAGGCAGGGACAGGGTACTGAGTTTGGATGATCAGCCATGATCTCACTAAATGGCGGAGCAGGCTCGAGGGGCCAAATGGCCTACTCCTGCTCCTATCTTCTATGTTTCTATGTTTCTATGGGAGATGGCAGCATTTTGCTCCTTTACCTATCTCATGCCAGACAGGTGATTACCAGCTCCTCTGTCACCAACATAACCTGCTGTCAAATATTAGCTCTTCTGCAGTGGTACATTTCATATCTCATTTGTTTGGAAACTTAGGCATTCATATGCCTGATCCAACATGGCACCCTAAATTATATATTGACTGACGACTTTAATTACATCACTGCCTCTATAACCAATTTTATCAGATGTATATGGGTTGTACCATAAATTGACACTGGAGTAGCTTGCTTTACAGCTGATTAAGTCAATTCAGCTGTAATAGATCTATTATACACTAGAAATAATGATCGCAATCAATTAAGTAGAGCCAAACAGACTGCATCAGCAGTCACAACTGTTTCTAACGCGAAATCCTTATTAATCTGCAGGCATGTGACATTGAAAAAATTAATTTCTACAACTATGTGACAGCAGATTAAAGAGGATGACTATCATGGTCACAATAACTATTTTTCACTATTTAAAGGATTGACCTCTACCCTGTGTTATTCCTATCCAACAGTGGCAAAATTTAACGCACAAGATGTTTCGAAGCTCGATCACTTCATATTGGCCCAGATATTCGACCCTTATGGGTGAGTACATGCTGTGTACACACCCATAGAGACATCGGAAATGCCGGTTTCAAGCATGCACAGTGCATGCGCTGAAAACCGGCATTCCTGATCTGACAAGAATGTTCTTGACAAATCCTCCGGCTGCCCGAGAGAAGGGCCTCTGCGGGCGGATAGTTCCGCTTTTTGGAGACCCTCCGCCCGCAGAAAACCCTTACAATTCTTATGCCTGGTAAAAGCAGGCATAAGGCCTGCTTTTACCAGGATAAGAGTTGAAAAATGTAAAAAAAAAAATTCCACTGATTTATCATTTAAAAATACTTTTTAAAAAAAGGTAAGTTTATTTTTAGCCCCATAAAAAACTTTAATTATTTTTTTCAAAAAATTACATTCTTGTTTAAAATGTTTAATTTATTGTAATTTCAAGTCATTTAAAAAATTTGATTTTTACAAAAATTTATTTAAAGTTTTACTATGTTTTGAGGTGATCTCCATTCATATATTTGACAGGTCTTCCTGTCAAGTGTATGAAGGGTGATTCCCTTCTTTGATTGGTTCCCCATGGCCCACGTGATCCCAGGGACGCTGCGAACTGCCTGCGCCTCTGGGATACGTGGGCCCTGCGCACTTGGAGTTTGGAGAGGCCCAGGATCGGAAGCGTGTGCATCTCGGGAGCCCTCAGGTAAGGGCGTAGATTTTTCCAGATCGCAGGCCTCTTATAAATAGCCCTGATGTTTTGTGAAAGTTACAAACGAACAGCTTCACGCAACTCACCATGTTCTTCTTGGACACAATCTTATGCTTCTTTGCAATTCGGGCAATGTCTCTTCCTCTACTAAGCTATGTACGAATGTTGTTAGCAAGGAGCTTATCTCAAAACTAAATGCTTTCACCCTTGTGCAATCTAGATTGGGGTTTGGATAGTGGCTTGAAATTTGATTATTCCTTTGCTTATGAAAATTCATTGAAAACCTTAGTATCCAATAAGATGTGAGATACAGATGTAAGCAAAAGAAAAGGCCTTTTATTTTAAAAGCATTCTTTCTGTCCAGTTTACAACCATTTCAAAATTAGACCAGTAGCAACCCTAACATTGAGATGGATATTAACAAGCAAAAGATTGCAAACAATACTGGCTTACTAAATAATGCCGTAAGTGCAGCTTCACAGTGCCCTCCTTGGAAAGAATACACAAATCAACAGATTTGTCTGCTGCCAAGTAGGTATTTCCCACTGCCTCAGTCCTCACTGAAGAACAGAATCCTGTTTTTTTCCCCCGTATCTTTCTCAGTCTACCGAGATAAATGAGAAAACTCTGGGAGCTGCAGTTTCTGTTAGTTATTTGTACGAAAAGCTGATATTTAAAGATATTTAGTAGATGAGAATCATATATGTATAACTTTAAGTGTAGCCATTGACCAAATAATATTACCCATAATTACTCCTGGGTAGCTAGAAAGCTAAGACTTGTTCAAAATGTAGCTGCAGACAGTTCAAAAGCAGTTTTGATAACAAACAGCCACAGACTGCAAGTGAAGGTCAAATCATTAAATTGCTAAGAAAACCATATTATATTGCTGTATAGAACTTAGAATTCGCTTAACAAAACTAATTGCAACAATATTTAAAGGATAATTAGTATAAATTCCAATAAATGAGAGAGATCATGGAAGTTAAGGTATTTATCTGGTAGATTAAAGTGAGATAATCTGGATACATCAAGACTAGTGAAACAGCACTGAAATGGGCTGGACCCTTGGTATAAAGGCCTTGTACCAGGGAAGCTAGAAATGAGAGATAAAGTAAATTCCAATGGGGTGAAAAACTATAAACAAGATAACACAACAGGGTTAATGGAAATATACTGGAAAAGGAGTGGCCAGGTTATTAGCCTTAACCTGTGTGACAATGGTATTTTGACCATTAGAACCAATTAAAAAAGGTGGTTTTTGTTAAGTATGTGTATTGTATTGAACAATTAACACAAAGACTTAAACGTATAACTCAAACAGGTCTTTGCTGGTTGGAGGTAGGGACTATACATAGGTCTTTACTTCATGCCCACAGGCGGGAACTGAGGGGAGATCAGTACCCACAGTACTATTTATACCCCTATGGCCAGGAGTGGTACTGCGTATCACTACGCCCAACAAGTAGTGCAGTCCTGTCCATAGGTTCAAAGTAGCACACATATTACATACACAACATTCCTCCCTTCCTAGCTTTACAGTCATCTCCCCATTTAACATAACGTAATAACATATATAACTTCAGGTTTACATAACAGAATAACATAGATACATAGATAACTTCATGTCAAAACAGATCACAGATTCAGTCTCTGCGGAAAACAGTTCACAGATTCAATCTCTGTGGTGTAGTCGGTTCACGTTGCTGGAGTGACTCATTCAATAGTCCTTCCATGGATTTAACAGTTTGAACTTCCGAACTGAATTGGCTCCGTTCGGAGGGACCACGTGTGTGATCTGGTAGAGGTAATAATGGTTCAGATGGGTCATCTTCTGTTTCGACTTTTCCTTTTCTGCTTCTTGGAGACTCTCTGGGCTCCACTGTCAGCTGCCAGCTGCATGCGCAGTTCCTCCTTCTCTCCCTCCTTTTTCCGTAGTAGAGCCACCTTCTCCCGATGTTCCGTAGACTTTCGGTGCTCCTCCATGATTTCTGTATGGTGGGAGTCGAAGTTACAAGTTGGGCAGGACAGGACATAGTAATATTCGGTGTCGTCCTGATCTAGGCCAGCGAGAGGGTCTTCTATTTCCTCCATACCCAGCTGGGCGTTAGCCAGCTTTTGTTCCAAGTCCAGACATCTTTCCTGAAGAGACTTCTTCATGCGTACCTCTTCATCCAGCTTTTTCTGGGCTTTCAGCAAGTCGTTTACTAATGACCTCATTTGAGATTTTACTACTTCAACTTCTTTTGGAGATTGATTGATCGGACTATTCAATCCCTCTACCGGAGCAGCTGTTTCAGCGGTCTGTTGTTCTACGTTGACGTGAGTCAGCGTACTTTTGGCATCCAAGGGCTGCTCTGTTGCAGTCATCTCAGTCTGTGTTGCCACCTCAGCTCTTCCAATAACCTTTGAGAGCTCCGAACCCCTTTCGTTTGAATATTGAAGTTCGTGTTCAAGTTTTTCCCATTTCAGAGTCCTGTCCTTCAGCATATGCAGGAGTTGGCTGACCGTTAACTCCTCTGACATCAGACGTTTTGTGTGCTCCTGCTCCATTTTCTCCATCAGCTGCTTCTGTTGTCTTTCCAGATTCTCCAACTCTATATCAAAGAACTCTTTCGTTGCATTCAACTCTTGCTCACAACGGCGAGGCATTTGTTCTAATTGCTGTTGTAGTTTGAAATGGAGTTGAGTTCGAGCCCGGTGTCCCTCAGAAATGGGCACATCAGTAGACTTGCCAGACTCAGAATCCACAGTTAAACTATGTTGTTGTTGCGCAGTGGAATTCTGTGCTGAAACTTTGTCTTTTGCACCTGAGTTGGGCTTACCATCATCCGTTCCAGAGTCTGGGCCGACTATCTTCACCGAGTTCTCACTCGTTATTGTTTGTAGGAAATGCCAGTCCATATTCATTTTCCTAATCCACTCCCGTCCTAGTAGTGGAGAACCTCCCTTCAGATATCACATATAAGTCCATTATTTGACTGTCTTCGCCCTTGTGGACCACTGCAACCTCTATTTTCCCGATGGGGTACACTCTTTGCCCCGTGTATGTTTTCAATATAATCCCCGTATCCTGTAGGGGAATATGTTGGAATAACTTTCCGTAATCTTTCTTATTTATGACCGTCAATGCCGATCCAGTGTCCAATTCCAGTTTTACTTGGACTCCTTCTATCTGAAGAGTGACCCAAATTGTCTGGAGGTCTGCACCCTTACCAGCGTTGAGTACTCTTAAGCTAGCCAGTTCATTACTGCTAGCGTCTGAATCGGACTCCTGTTCAGTCACCTTGTGTACCTTTGCGTATTTTCCTTGCGGTGACTTCTTGTTGCTGGTCTTCTTCCCTGACCTGCATACTCTAGCTATATGTCCAAGCCTACCACAAGTTCTACATTCTTGATTTTTAAACCAACACTGGTTCTGATCATGCGTTGTCTTTCCACAACGATAACATTTGCCAGAACTCACACCCAATTTGTGTGCACTGAGCTCCGGTGACCGTAGCTGCATTACTGCTGTGCCTCTCGCTGCGGCTTCGTGTGCTGCTGCCATAGTGGCCGCCTTCTCAAGCGTCAGCTCATTCTCCTCGAGCAGTCGCTTTTGTGTATCCTGTTTAAATAAACCACACACAAATTTGTCTCGAAGTGCCTCTGTCAGTCCCGTTCCAAACTGGCAATATTTCGCTAATTTACGCAATTCCAGCAAATAATCAGCATTGCTTTCATGCTGTAGCTGCCTTCTGTCATAAAATTTAAATCGTTCCGCTAGCATCAGCGGCGTGGGGTTTAGATGATCTTTCAGGACAGTAACAATCTCATCGAACGTCTTATCCGCCGGTTCATCTGGTGATAACAGGTGTTTCAATTGCCCGTATGTCTTCGCACCCATTAAATTTAATAATGTTAAAGCTTTATCTTGGTCATGAATTTTATTGGCCTTACAATAATTTTTTACTCTTTCAACATATATGGCCCAATCTTCGAGGTCACTATCAAAGGTGCTAATATTCCCGTGTTTAGGCATTGTAGATTTGCAATTTCTCAGATTTTATTTTGTTTACTTGTTATCAAAGATGGCGGCTTCCCGCTCTTGCCGTCGTCCTCCGCCCACAAAATGGCGGTTTTCCCGCGCTTGGCGGTCTTCACCCGTCCCCCGACGCCGTCTCCCTTCAGCCCCCGAGTGCGGCCCTTATCTTTGGTTCCGATCGCTGGCCCGCGCTGCGCCTCGCACTTGAAGCGGCTCCCGGCCTCTGGCTCACCCGCTCGCGCGGCTCTTGCTTGCTCGCTCCCTCCCGGGCTCTGGCTTACCCGCTCGCGCGTTTCACCGCGGCTCTTATCAGGGATTGCGATCGCCCTTATCTTCTCCAACTTCCCCAGCCCTGTCTTTGCAGCCAACACTGCACGGCTTACCCCACCACCTAGGTTGAACAAGGAAACTGCAGAAAGACTTCTGTCAGTCGCTGGAAGCTGTCAGGATGTTTGCTGCACTCCAGTGCTCAGTCGCTGATGGAGGCTTCAGAGTCCTAAAGCCTGTCGCTTCTAGTGGGGTGGTGATGTTTGAAACCTCTCTTCAACTGCCGCAGGGTAAGAACCTGACTCGTCGCCAGTGTTAAGTATGTGTATTGTATTGAACAATTAACACAAAGACTTAAACGTATAACTCAAACAGGTCTTTACTGGTTGGAGGTAGGGACTATACATAGGTCTTTACTTCATGCCCACAGGCGGGAACTGAGGGGAGATCAGTACCCACAGTACTATTTATACCCCTATGGCCAGGAGTGGTACTGCGTATCACTACGCCCAACAAGTAGTGCAGTCCTGTCCATAGGTTCAAAGTAGCACACATATATTACATACACAACAGTTTTGTTAAAGACCATATATGGACACTGGCCAAACAAGCTGTTGATAAGGAATGGGTTAAAACCTCGATACTCAAAGAACAGTTTCACACAGAGATTTGCTGCAAAGATAAGGAACAGACCTGCGACGACGTTGCCTGTGTCCGAAGGGCTCCAGAAACCAAGGGCTGCGAGCTATTTGATACTATCGCCTAATGTTAAGTATTGATTACGCTGTAAGCTTTCATTTACGCTGCTGCCTATTTGTGTCTTGTCCAAGAACTCTGAGTGGTCATACTGACTGACTCACATAAGAGATATGAGTACTGTTGTACTTTATTTCCATTGTAGTTTTATCAGCAAATAAAATGCAGTCATAAAGCATTTCTGTATGTGGAAAGTCATAGATGTTCAAAACTGTAATATAATTGGTGGAATGCTTTGCAATGATACTGATTTCTTCTGATGTCAAAAGTGGGCTCACCTCTGCTTTATGTTCTCTGCACTGCAGAGGTTTAGAAAGTGCTGCATTAGGAGCTTAGCGCATTCATGAATTCAAATCACTATAATTTCAGCAAGCTTTGGGTAAGAATGCAAAAGGTTGCCCATACGAGTTTTACTGGAGAAAGGAATGTATTGAAATGAATGTTACCCTGTTATCCCTTTCCTCTGAGGTTGATCAGTGTCCTTTGGGAAAATGATTGCAATTTTGCCAGGATCTAAGGAACAATGGTGTATTCGTGCTAACCAAAGGCTCAATTTGTTCTTACCCTTAGAGATGTTTATGCGAAATACAGCTGTAAATAAAAGGTTGTTGGATTCATAAACGAATATCATCCAAGACCCTTGCAGGAAAATTAAGTAGTTGGCATTTTATCATGGAAAGTATTGACAATCAGCACAAAGAACAAATGGCACTGTCATAAATGCTGAAATTTTAAAGACCACTAATTATATCATGTATGAGATAAGGTCTCATTGACCAATTAGCTCAGTGCCCTGCCACAGCTATTTTTGTCTGCGTTTGTCATTTCCACATAATCTCACTGAAAACTCAATTCAACCGGGGCTGCAGATGTTATGGCTGGAGGGGCTTTTGAGCACAAAAGATCATTATTCAGCTCAATCTTTCATTAGCAAATTAGACACGGCATTGAGATTAACTCTCCCACCTGTACATTTCAAGAATTTTCATTGTCTTTTAACAGTGAATATCAAAATAAAAGAACTGGAACTGAAATATCTGTAATAAGGTTTTAGTAAATTATTAGCAATGTTTGTAAAATGTTATATAAATTCACTGTTGTGTGTATAACTGTGACAAAATTGTCCATTCCTTTACAGAGGGGAATAGTTGAATTTACTGGGCAGTATTTTCCTCTCTCGTTGTGTCAAATTTTAACAGAAACATATATTGTCATGACACAAATTTAAGTACTGATTATACTTCCTTTCCCTCCCCCCACCAGTTTGCCACATTATTTTTTCAACCGTGCCTCACAAAAGAAGGACATATCTATATTAATGCAATGCCTGAGGCATCACTAATAATCTTTTTAAGGTGACACATCTGCCACTCTTGTTGTGCTATGTAGCATTACATGGAAGACTGGCATATTGGAACAATATATATGGTACTAAGAAAAATCCTAAAATGTAAATTACTGTTTTTTATAATATGTACTGCATACTGCCCATTATTCCATCCCAGGAATAAATGGATTCTGAATTTATTATAAGTTCAGTGAGTTTATGTCTTTCCCATCATGCCTATAGCTGATTCAAATTGCCCTGTAAACTCATACAGATGGGTTGGTTTATATTTATTCATAGAAGCAAAATAGTGTTTCACATATGTACAAAATTAACAAAAGGGTATCCTGAGTACCTGTAATTGTGTCATCAGCCTCCTTGTAGGCGACATGTGCTAACTGAAGGAGCCCTTTTAGACTTTTGGGGGTTTCCAACTACTGGTGATTACTCTGTTTTAACAAATGCGCAAACATTTTTTTTAAAGCTCTACTACAATGGATGCTCTCAAGTCTTTCTATCAAACCTTGTAAATATAAGAAGGAACAATGTGCTGAGAACTAATTGTACATAATTTGTATTGGAGAGCACCCAAAGTTTTTGATTATAAAGTTTGCCTTTTATTTTATGATAATCCCAATAAACTTGCTTTCCTCTTTTTTTTGTTTCCTGCACCTGCATTATGCCAGAAAGTAGGGAAAATATTCAAAAAATCTATTTAGCCATGGATTAATAAAAATAATTTACACTAGAAATGCATAATACAAAAACAGAAAAAAACTGGAAACACAGCAGGGTTAGTCAACATCTGCGGAGAGGGTGTGTACCCTTCATTAGGTCTATTCTGATGAAGGCTATGCACCCGAAATGTAGACTGTCTTTTCTCCACAGATGCCGATCGACCTGCTGTGTGTTTACTGCTTTTCCTGTTTTTGTTTCAGATTTCCAGCATCTGCGGTATTTTGCTTTTTACTAGAATTACATAATTTTGACGTTTGTTTGTTTTGCTTTTGTTGTGCTGTTACTCAGTTTATAAATGTTAAACTCAAATGAGACCTGTTTCTGTTAAAAGGCAAATCGTGAACAACGGTCCCTCTATAACCTCCTCCAGCCCACAATCCTCTTAGAACTCTGTGTTCCTCCCTTCGCACCATCGTTGACAGCAGTACCTTCAGCCATCTAGGCCATAAGGTCTGAAATTCCCTCCCAAAATTTCTCTCGTCCTTTAAGACCCTTCTTAAAGCCTACCAAGCTTTTAGTCTCCTCTCCTTATATGATCATCTTCGGCTCAGTGTCAATTTTTGTCTGATTGCGCTTCGGTGAAGCAATTGGGACATTTCCCTTTGTTAAAGATGCCATATAAATACAAGTTGTTAAATTAAAGCAGCAAATAAGGTAACAAGAGAATTTGCTTCTAATGTAGATGCAACTTTAAGCCCTAATGCCTGGATGTAGCGCAAGTAAAAATCTCTCCTGTGCTTACCCTTAAACTAAAATTTCAATTTAATAGATACTATAATGCCTCTTACCTCTAGCCTGTAATATCTTTCTCTCTCTCTCACAACCTTTCTTATCTTTATCAAATATGCAGTAGGAACAGGAGTAGGCTATTCAGCCACTTGAGCCTGTCCCGCTATTCAATTAGATCATGGCTGATCTCTATCTCAACTCTCTTTTTCTCTCACTCTCTTTCGCTCTCTCTCACGCTTGTAATGTATGTACCTTTAAGGGGGAGAACTACTTTTTACAGCTCCTGTATCCTGTAGTACTGGCAGTGACCACACCTGTATATAAACCCTGAATAGTGATCTGTACAGTCAGTTGCAGTTTGAACCCTCATTCAGTAAACATCTGTTGATCGTTCCCTGCAGTCTGTTGTCTGATTATTGAAGGACACAACATTAAGATACACGGATATAACATTGGCGACGACACAGATTCGAACCTACCTGCAACTCTGCATCACCTCCCAGGGATTCGCTCCTGGAGAACAGTGGAAGGAGGTCGAGTCCAGA
The DNA here is from genome assembly GCF_052327205.1 of Somniosus microcephalus. Classification (NCBI taxonomy): domain Eukaryota; kingdom Metazoa; phylum Chordata; class Chondrichthyes; order Squaliformes; family Somniosidae; genus Somniosus; species Somniosus microcephalus. The sequence goes on from NC_140991.1 coordinate 108,662,498, forward strand.
AGCACGGGCAACCGCCCAGCCATCCAGCGGCGATTTGAGCATCGCAGGGGAGGCTGTCGAGAGCCAGGCTTGGCTTTCCAGTCACGGTGGTCCAGCGAAACAGGCTGGCAACAGGTACTGCGCAGACCCTTCCCAGACTGCGACGGCTAGAGCCGACCGAACGGCACAGAAAAAGGCCGAGCAGCGTTGACGGGGGAGAGAGAGAGGGCAGAGTGCACAGGGCGCAGCCGGTGTTCAGGACCGAGCGGCGTCAACGGGGAGAGAGACGAGAGAGAGCAGAGCGCAGCCGGTGTTCAAGGGCCGAGCAGCGTCAACGGGGAGAGAGGCGTACAGGAAAACGCGAGGTGCTGCCATTGCCATGAGGACCGCAGAGAGCGGCATTGGCAGCAGCGCAGGAGCAGCGCACAAAACCCACAGGGCGTCGGCATTTGCCATGAGGACCGCCGAGAGCGGCGTTGGCAGCAGCGCAGGAGACGCCATTTTAAGCCGCAGCGGGGAAGAAAGGAAAACGCGGGAGATGCCATTTTAAGCCACAGCAGGGAAGAAAGGAAAGCGCAGGAGACGCCATTTTAAGCCAGTCTAACCACACCCAAAAATGCCGAAGAGTGGCAGTATCACAGCGTTCGACAATGAAGTCGAAGATTGGACGACATATGTCGAACGCATAGAAGTATACTGCAAGGCAAATGAAGTGCCACATGACAAGAAAGCGCTGGTATTGTTGAATTCAATGGGTGCAAAAACGTATGGCTTACTACGAAACCTAGTAACCCCAGAGAAGCCAGTAGAAAAGGATTTTGAAAACATAGTGTCAATCCTACAGGACCACTTAAACCCCACACCTCTGCTGATAGCAGAAAGATTTAAGTTTCACAAAAGGAACTAGCATAAAGATGAAAATAATGCTGAGTATTTAACGGAACTGCGCAAGCTATCGAAACACTGCCAGTTTGGAACGGGACTAGCAGATACTTTAAGGGACAAGTTTGTGTGTGGGCTTCAAAGTGAAGGAACCCAGAAACGGCTTCTATCAGAAAAGGATCTTACGCTGGACAAGGCTTTCAGCATTGCAGTATCACACGAAGCAGTAGCACGGGGCGCTGCAGAGATACAACGGAGACCGCAAGAATATGGCGCAAATGAAATGTCATACGGAACAGTGAAGTGCTATCGCTGTGGCAGAACAACACACGACCATAATAATTGCTGGTTCAAGGACAAAGTGTGCAGACAGTGTGGAAAAGTAGGACACATAGCAAGAGTCTGCAGGTCAGGAAAGAAAACCAGCAGCAAGAAATCTCCACAGGAGAAGTACAAGAAAGTACAGAAGGTGACGGAGAGTAGTTCAGACGAACAGAAGAGTGATACAGACTCCGGAAGCAAGGAGCTGGGTTGTCTGAAACTACATAATGTGATCAAAATGGAGGATCACCAAACTATCTGGGTCATGTTCAAGATAGCAGGAGTCCAAGTGAAAATGGAATTGGACACAGGATCAGCCCTAACAGTCATAAACCGAAGGGACTACAAGCGGCTATTCTCACATATACCCTTGAGAGATACAAAGATTGTCTTGAAGACGTACACGGGGCAAAAAGTCTACCCCAAAGGAAAAATAAGGGTGAACGTTATATATAACGGCAAGGAAACACCAAAAATGGACCTATATGTATTTCCAGATGGAGGACCACCACTACTAGGACGTGAATGATCCGGAAGATACAGCTAGATTGGCATTCCATACAAGCACTGACTGTAGATGCCAAAAAGGATGACGATGTCACACCTGGACCACTGTCAAAAATGCTAACTGACGCACAAGAAATGTTCCAGCAGGGACTCGGAACACTAAAAGGCATAACAGCGACGATCAAAATAGAGGAAAATGCAAGCCCAAGGTTTTTTAATGCCAGATTTTTTTATGCGATCCGCCCAGCCATCGAAGCAGAGCTGGAAGGTTTGGAACGTTCAGGAGTACTGTCTAAAGTGGACTGGAGTGAGTGGGCTACACCCATCGTTCCTGTAATGAAGAGGTCGTTGAGTAATACGCCTGGGGAACCAAAGAAGGTTCGCATCTGTGGGGACTTTAAGGTGACAGTGAACCCAATCCTTCACACTGTACAATATCCGCTTCCGCCTCGCTATCTGGAGGGAAATGCGTCACTAAGATTGATCTGGCCCAGGCGTACCTGCAAATGGAGGTAGAAGAAGCCTCGAAACAGTACCTCACGATCAACCCTCATAAAAGTCTCTACCAATACAACCGGCTGGTGTTCGGGGTAGCATCAGCTCCGGCTATTTGGCAAAGGGCAATGGAACAAGTCCTGCAAGGGATTCCAGGGACCCAGTGTTATTTGGACGACATCCTGGTCACGGGCAAAAATGACAGTGATCACCTCGCCAACCTGGAGCAGGTGCTCACTAGATTGAAGGAATATGGGCTCCGAGCTAATCGCCACAAATGCGAGTTTTTCCAGAAGCAGATCTCGTATTGTGGCCACGTTATTGATAAAGAGCGGTTACATAATCCCCTGAAAAGATTGAGGCAGTAGTCAAGGCTCCAGCACCGGAAAATGTGTCACAACTGAGGTCGTTCCTCGGGCTGGTGAACTACTACCATAAGTTCTTCCCGAATTTGTCTACCGTACTACACCCAATGAACACCCTACTGCAGACGGGGGTACCATGGAAGTGGAGTGACGAATGTAAACGAGCTTTCCAGAAGAGCAAAGCATTGATCACATCAAAAGAGGTGTTGGCTCATTTCAACCCAGCACTACCAATTCGGTTGGCGTGTGATGCATCACCCTATGGCATTGGAGCGGTGCTGTCGCACAAATTCCCGGACGGCTCGGAGAGGCCAGTAGCCTTTGTGTCTCAGTCACTAAACTCAGCCTAGCGTAACTACGCCCAGATTGACAGGGAGGCCCTCGGCCTAGTGTGGGGAGTGAAAAAGTTCGATCACTATCTGCACGGGCAGAAGTTCACCTTGCTGACTGACCACCAACCACTTGTCTCCATCTTTAATCGAAAGAAGGGCGTTCCGGTGATGACTGTGCAACGGCTACAAAGATGGTCCCTTTTTCTAGGGGCGCACCAATATGAAATCGAGTATAAGGGCACGAAACAGCATGGAAACGCTGATGGGCTATCACGCCTGCCACTGCCTACTGCGGAGGAAGCACCAGCAGTGGATTCTGTCGAAATATTTCATTCGACTATAATTGAATGCTTGCCAGTAACTAATGCTGGTATAGAGAAGGAGACCCGAAATGACCCGACACTGTCTCGGGTATATGATTTGACGGTGAAGGGATGGCCAGCACATGGCGACTCACTGTTGCCAGCATTCTCATCCAGAAGAGAACAGCTGTCAGTGTGCCAGGGGACCTTGATGTGTGGATCCCGAGTGGTAATTCCACCCAAGTTAAGGGAGAGAGTGCTCAATGAGCTTCACGAAGGTCATCTGAGAGGGGTGAAAATGAAAAGCCTTGCTAGGGCTTATGTGTGGTGGCCGGGGATCGATCAGCAAATCGAGGACCTGACAAAGAGCTGCTCAGGATGCCAGAAGGTCCAAAATGCACCACCACATGCCCCTCTACACCCATGGGAGTGACCCTCATCTCCATGGCAACGGGTGCATATTGATTTTGCTGGTCCATTCATGGACTCAATGTTTTTAATAGCCGTGGATGCGCACTCGAAATGGCCTGAGGTGATCAAAATGTCCTCCACCACCACGGAGAAAACTATTGCAGTCCTACGGACCATTTTTGCCAGGAACGGCTTGCCAGAGCAGATTTGCTCTGATAACAGACCACGGTTTGTGTCCGAAGAGTTTCGAAGATTTATGAAAAGGAATGGGGTAAGGCATTACACATCCGCCCCGTATCATCCAGCCACAAATGGATTGGCTGAGAGGTTCGTACAAACCTTTAAAAAAGCAGTAAAGGCCATGTGCGATGATGACATTCCACTGCAGCATAAGGTGGACAATTTCCTGTTAGCCTACAGAAATGCGACACATGCGGTCACCAACCAGGCCCCGGTCATGATGTTCCTTAACCGAAGGTTGAGATCTCGTCTGGAATTGCTCAGATCAAATGTACGAAGAGATGTTGAGAGTACGCAATTCCAGCACATCAATGAGAAGCCGACAAGGAGCTTCAATGTAGGGCAACCAGTCTTGGCCCGCGACTACCGAACAGAGAAATGGCAACCAGGAACGATATGCACACGGCAGGGGCCACTAATGTACACAGTGGATGTTGGGGAGAACATTGTGAGACACCATGCTGACCAGATCCTAGAGTTACAGGAACGAGTCAACCCCGTGTCTCGGCCATACGTACCTGGTGAGGAACCCGACGTACAGGTCGCATCTACCTCAGAAACAATAGCATTGGAAGCTGATGAATCAACTGACGACAGGGTGTTAGAATCGCCTCCGCACCAAGAGCGAGACACTCGGGAAAGGCGTTATCCAGAAAGAATCAGGAAGCCTCCCCAAAGACTGAATTTATAAATAGACTATTTTCAGTTAATGTTGCATGTTAAAAGTGTTAATTGTAATTAATTTGTTATTTAATTGTTAAATGAGTGTTATGGTACTGTTAATCTAAAAGGGGAGGAATTGTAATGTATGTACCTTTAAGGGGGAGAACTACTTTTTACAGCTCCTGTATCCTGTAGTACCGGCAGTGACCACACCTGTATATAAACCCTGAGTAGTGATCTGTGCAGTCAGTTGCAGTTTGAACCCTCATTCAGTAAACATCTGTTGATCATTCCCTGCAGTCTGTTGTCTGATTATTGAAGGACACAACATTAAGATACACGGATATAACAACGCTGTCTTGCATTTGAAAAAGAATGCAAAAAGTGAGAATTAATCTTTTGTTACCATGGTATGTAACGCAACCCAGGTGTCAAAATGCAGCTCACACTGGGCATGGTAACGAGTGCACATGCTAAGGAACATAGCAAGTAACAAGAGTAGGCCATTCAGCCCCTCGAGCCTGTTCTGCCATTCAACTAGATCATGGCTGATCTGTAGCTTAACTCCATCTACCTGCCTTGGTTGCGTAATCCTTAATACTCTTACCTAACAAAAATCTAGAGATAGTTCCAGATTTCCACTACCCTTTGTGTGAAGAAGTGCTTTCTGGCATCACCCCTGAATGGCCGAGCTCTAATTGTAAAGTTATGCCCATTTGTTCTGGACTCTCTCACCCGAGGAAATAGTTTCTCTCTATCTACCCGATCAGATCTTTTCATCATCTTAAACGCTTCAATTGGATCACTCCTTACTTCTATATCTTCTATCTTCAAGGGAATAAAAGAAAGAAAGAGACTTGCATTTATATAGCACCTTTCACGACCACTGGACGTCGCAAAGCACTTTACAGCCACTGAAGAACTTTTGAAGTGTAGTCACTGTTGTAATGTAGGAAGCGCAGCAGCCACTTTGCGCACAGCAAGCTCCCACAAACAGCAATTTGATGATGACCAGATAATCCATTTTTTAGTGATGTTGATTGAGGGATAAATATTGGCCAGGACACCGGGGATAACTCCCCTACTCTTCTTCGAAATAGTACCATAGGATCTTTTGCGTCCACCTGAGAGGACGTTTAACGTCTCATCCAAAAGACAGCATCTCTGACAGTGCAGCATTCCCTCAGCATTGCACTGTTCACCTAGATTTATTTTGTGCTCAAGTCTCTGGAGTGGGATTTGAAACTACAACCTTCTTTACTTGGAGGCAAGGGTGTTACCAACTGAGCCATAGCCTAGTCTATTCAACCTGCCCTCATAACTTACCCCTTTCATGGTTAGTGTTCCTCTGAGCTTTCTGCCCTTGTTCTTTATAAGCTCCAAATACATCACCCTGCATACTTTTTCCTCCTTGTGTTTCCATTATTAAAATCAAGGCTTATATCATCTCTCACTCATCTTTCTTGAGACCTTAACAACTATAGAACTTAATTAGTCTTTCCGTCTGCCTACAATCTTCAGATTTTTAAAGCTCACACTTAAGCCTTGATATTATCTCCTAGCTGGGAGTGGTGTGGTCGAGCAAACCGTCCCTCCCTCCGCAGCACTAGTCTACAGTCTACACAGAGTGGGATTAAACGGAGTGGACTTGAACAGAGTTTTATTTGGGAATTTGCTAAGAGTGGGAATTTGGAGAAGAGGGGGAAGGAGTTGCTGCTTTTTGCCTACACTACTTGTAGTGCTTTCTGTTACAGGTAGATATTTAATTTCAGTACCCTTAACTTAATCTAGATCAAGTAAGTAGTTAAGAAATTACACTGTAAACTAAGTTACCTAAATACAAATTTAGTTAAATTTAATTAAATAAAACAAGGTCATATAGAGATGGCAGTGCAGGTGGTGTGCCGCAACTGCAGCATGTGGGAGTTTGTGGAGAGCATTGTGATCCCGGACAACCACATTTTCAGTAAGTGCCTGCATCTTGAGGAACTTCAGCTCAGAGTTTTTGAGCTGAAGTCTGAGGTGCAGACATTGTGGGGCATCAGGGATGGAGAGAGTTACCTGGACACTTTGATCCAGGAGGCAGTCACACCCTTTAGGTTAGGTAGTGGTCAGGGACAGGAAGGTGTGACTGTGACTCAGGCAGGTAAGGGGGCCCCAGGTGCAGTGCTGGAGGAGCCTCAGCCCTTGCCCTTGTCCAACAGGTATGAGGTTCTTGCTGCCTTTGTGGATGAGGGAAAAGCTTGCAGGGTGGTTGAGCAAGCTGACCATGGCACCATGGTGCAGGAGGCCATTCAAGTGGTGGGAGTGACAGGGAATGTAGTTGTGGTAGGGGGCAGTATAGTCAGGGGGATAGATGCTGTTCTCTGCAGCCGCAACCGAGAGTTCCGAAGGTTGTGTTGCCTGCCTGGTGCCAGGGTTAAAGACATCTCCTCATGGCTGGAGAAGAACTTGAAGGGGAAGGATCCAGTTGTCATGGTCCACGTAGGAACCAATGACATAGGTAGAACTAGGAATGAGGTTTTGCTGAGGGAGTTTGAGGAGCTAAGATCCAAATTAAAAAGCAGAACCTCAAAGGTAATAATCTCTGGATTGTTACCTGAGCCACACGCAAATTGGCATAGGGACAAACAGATTAGAGGTTTAAATGGGTGGCTCAAAGAGTGGTGTGGGAGGAAGGGGTTTCAGTTCATGGGGCACTGGCACCAGTACTGGGGAAAGAGGGAGCTGATCCGTTGGGACGGGCTCCACTTAAACCAGGCTGGGACCAGTGTCCTGGCGAACTGAATAACTAAGGCAATAGACAGGGCTTTAAACTAATGGGGTTGGGGGGGTGGAGGATTCAGGAAAGAGTAAATTTAAAAGCAGCAAGAGAAATGTCAAGGCTCTAGAGCAGAGTAGAGTTTTGGGTAAAAATAAGCAGAGTGGGTCAGGAAGGGACAGAGAAAGTAACAAAGGTAATAAGGCATCAGTGACTAAGGTGACATCAGGGAAAAATAGAAATAAGTCAAAGCTAAAGGCACTATATCTGAATGCGCGAAGCATTCACAACAAAATAGATGAATTAATAGCGCAGATAGAAATGAACAGGTTTGATCTAATAACCATAACAGAGACATGGTTGCAAAGTGGTCAAGGTTGGGAACTAAATATTCCAGGATACTTAACTTTTAGAAGAGATAGGCAAAATGGAAAAGGAGGAGGCGTAGCCCTGATAATAAAGGATGAAATAAAGACAGTAGAGAGAAAGGATCTTAGCTCTGAAAATCAAGAAGTAGAATCAGTTTGGGTGGAGCTAAGAAACAGCAAGGGGCAGAAAACATTGGTGGGAGTTGTTTATAGGCCCCCAAACAGTAGTTGTAATGTAGGGCAGAGTATAAATCAGGAAATTAGATAGTTTTCTAGATCAAAAAGTTGAGGAACCAACTTTGGAACAGGCTATTTTAGATCTAGTATTGTGCAATGAGAAAGGGCTAATCATCCCAATCCTCAGGCTTACTACTCTTTTTGACAAATTTATAAGCCTCTTCCTTTCATCTAATACTATCTTTAACTTCTCTTGTTAGCCACAGTTAGACCACTTTTCCTGTGGGGTTTTTGTGTTTTAAAGGAATGTTATTTAATCTTAAAGGTTATTAATTAACCCTTTCTCATTGCACAATACTAGATCTAAAATAACCTGTTCCCCAGTTGGTTCCTCAACTTACTGATCTAGAAAACTATCTTGCATACATTTCATGAATTCGTCCTCCACACTATTACTGCAAATTTGTTTTGCCCGGTCTATATGTAGATTAAAGTCCCCCATGATCAATGTATTACCCTGGTTACATGCGCCTCTAATTTCCTGATTTATACTCTGCCCTACATTACAACTACTGTTTGGGGGCCTATAAACAACTCCCACCAATGTTTTCTGCCCCTTGCTGTTTCTTAGCTCCACTCAAACTGATTCTACTTCTTGATTTTCGGAGCTAAGATCCTTTCTCTCTACTGTCTTTATTCAGATATAGTGCCTTTAGCTTTGACTTATTTCTCTTGTTCCCTGATGTCATCTTAGTCACTAATGCCTTATTTATTACCTTTGTTACTCTCTCTCTCCCTTCCTGACCCACTGCTTATTTTTACCAAAAACTTTACTCTGCTCTAGAGCCTTGACATTTCTCTCGCTGCTTTTAAATTTACTTTTTCCTGAATCCTCCCATGCCGCCACTTCATTAGTTTAAAGCCCTGTCTACTGTCCTAGTTATTCGGTTTGTCAGGACACTGGTCCCAGCCCGAAGTGGAGCCCATCCCAATGGAACAGCTCCCTGTTTCCCTAATACTGGTGCCAGTGCCCCATGAACTGAAACTCCTTCCTCCCACACCATTCTTTGAGCCACGCATTTAAACCTCTAACCTGTTTGTCCTTATGCCAATTTGCGCGTGGCTCAAGTAACAATCCAGAGATTATTATCTTTGAGGTTCTGCTTTTTAATTTGGATCCTAGCTCCTCAAACTCCCTCAGCAGAATCTCATTCCTAGTTCTACCTATGTCGTTGGTTCCTACGTGGACCACGACAACTGGATCCTTCCCCTCCCACTCAAAGTTCTCCTCCAGCCGCGAGAGGATGTCTTCTACTCTGGCACCGGGCAGGCAACACAGCCTTCAGAACTCTCGGTCGCAGCTGCAGAGAACAGTATCTATCCCCCTGACTATACTGTCCCCTACCACAACTACATTTCCTTTCACTCCCCCCACTTGAATGGCCTCCTGCACCATGGTGCCATGGTTAGCTTGCTCATCCATCCTGCAGGCATTTCCCTCATCCACACAGGCAGCAAGAACCTCATACCTGTTGGACAAGGGCAAAGGCTGAGGCTCCTCTAGCACTGCACCTGGGATCCCCTTACCTGCCTGAGTTGCAGTCACACCCTCCTGTCCCTGCCCATTAACCAGACCTGTACCACTACCTAACCTAAGGGGTGTGACTGCCTCCTGGATCAAAGTGTCCAGGTAACTCTACCCATCCCTGATGCCCCACAATGTCTGCACCTCAGACTCCAGCTCTGAGCTGAAGTTCCTCAAGATGCAGGCTTGTCCGGGATCAGTGATGGCTCCCCTAATAGTTTTTCAGGTGGATGAGCCATGAGATGGAGTACTGAAACAGGAAAATTACAGGCTTGATCAGTGGTCCATGTTGAATTTGCTGATTGCAGTTCAGTCAAACAAGGGGCTACTATAATTTGCCTCAGTGTCCCTGGATTCACAATGTACATGCGTTAACACTGTGTGAGGATTGGGTTCAGCTGTGATACCCCTCCCACAGTTTAATAACTTGTCAAACTGTATTGTCTATGTTCACACGTGAATAATGGGCACTTGGGCAAGGTACCAGAGGCTGATATCATTACCCATTGAAGCACATCGCAGCATGGGTCAGTGCTTCAGGCCAGAACTAGAGAAAATTAAGAAAAATAAAAACACAAGCATTGAGGTAGGACAGCACAATCCAGCAATGATTTATCAACACCACTGAGCTGCCCGTCTTAAAATGTCACTGTGAGGAAAGGCTGAGAGAAGTCCAGGAGCGTTCCTATAGAGAGGGAAAGAAAATCTGTTGACATCCATGTTCAGAGGAGCGTTGGTAAAGAAGAATACCCATCCACATCCCTTCTCCTCAGCCGTGGATATCATGGGGAGATGCAGTTGAAGAAAGTGGAGAAGATGGCTTTAAAAAGATGGAATGTCACCCTTTGAAACAAAACAACAAAAAAGGCCCCATCAGAAGTTTTGATGTTATAAGTTTATATTTGTAAAACAAAATGAATGCATCTGGGTTATCGTCAGACTTTGTGTTGCAGGTTAGAGTTCACAGTTTTACTAAGTAATAGATGCACATGTAAGATTACAGTAAATGTCATTGTCCCAATGACTCAATTGGTAATGCACTGCCCAGTGTAGAACCAGAACCTTACAGACCACAAGAGGTCCTGGTTTCAATCCCTGATCTATGCTGAGTTATCTGATCTTTGCTAGGGTGGTGGTCAGGCAACATAATTGGCCTGCCTGGGTTAGGGAGAGTAAAACTCTGTCAGGTGCCCACTCCCGATCACCAGCCAATGACCCCTGCTGCCAGTTGATCTTTACAGGCACTGGGTGCGAATAGGATTCGGCTCAGGTGTGATGTCCTCCACGATAGAAAAACTTTCCAGCACTCACTGTCTAGGCTGACACGTGAAGAATAGTCATGGCTACTAGCATCTATGTGACCACACCATAGCAAAAAACAAGTAACCAGGGGGAGAATTGAAAATGAAAAATAAAATATATGAAAGAGGATACAGTTAGTCTTACAGTGAGTCAATTACAAGAGAAATGCAGGGAACAGCACCAACCACTGCACATGGCCTTCTTTGATCTCACAAAGGCCTTCGACACTGTCAACCATGAGGGATTATGGAGTGTCCTCCTCAAATTCGTCTGCCCTCAAAAGTTTGTCACTATCCTCTGCCTGCTTCACGACGACATGCAAGCCGTGATCCTGACCAACGGTTCCACCACAGACCCAATCCACGTACGAACCGGGGTAAAGCAAGGCTGTGTCATCGCACCAACGCTCTTCTCAATCTTCCTTGCTGCAATACTCCATCTCGCCCTCAGTAAGCTCCCCACTGGAGTGGAGCTAACTTACAGAACAAACAGGCAACTGTTCAACCTCCGTCGCCTCCAGTCCGGATCCAAGGTCGTCCCATCCTCTGTTGTCAAATTACAGTATGCAGACGACGCTTGCATCTGCGCTCACTCGGAGGTCGAACTCCAAACCATCGTCAACACCTTCACCGAAGCGTACGAGAGCATGGGCCTTACACTAAACATCCATAAGACAAAGGTCCTCTACCAACCTGCCCCCGCCACACAGTGCTGCCCCCCGATTATCAAAATCCACGACAAGGCCTTGGACAACATAGACCACTTCCCATACCTCGGGAGCCTACTGTCAACAAGGGCAGACGTCGATGACGAAGTCCAACACCGCCTTCAGTGTGCCACTGCAGCCTTCGGTCACCTGAGGAAGAGAGTTTTTGAAGACCAGGACCTCAAACCCGGCACTAAGCTCATGGTCTGCAGAGCAGAAGTGATACCCGCCCTCCTGTATGCCTCAGTGGCATGGACCACGTACAGCAGGCACCTCAAAGCACTGGAGAGGTACCACCAACGCTGCCTCCGCAAGATCCTGCAAATCCATTGGCAGGATAGGCGCACCAATGTCAGTGTTCTTGCTGAGGCCAACATCCCCAGCATCGAAGCTTTGACCACGCTCAATCAGCTCCGATGGACGGGTCACATTGTTCGCATGCCCGATACGAGACTCCCAAAACAAGCGCTCTACTCGGCGCTCCGGCACGGCAAGAGAGCCCCAGGTGGGCAGAGGAAACGCTTCAAGGACACCCTCAAAGCCTCCTTGAAAAAGTGTAACATCCCCACCGATACCTGGGAATCCCTGGCCCAAGACCGCACAAATTGGAGGAGAAGCATCCGGGAAGGCGTCGAACACCTCGAGTCTCTTTGCCGGGAGCAAGCGGAAGCCAAGCGCAAACAACGGAAGGAGCGCACGTCAACCCAAGCACCCCACCCACGCATCCCTTCAACCACCGTCTGCCCCACCTGTGACAGAGACAGTAGTTCCCGCATTGGACCAATCAGTCACCTGAGAACTCATTTTTAATGTGGAAGCAAGTCATCCTCGGTTCCGAGGGACTGCCTAAGAAGAAGAAGAAGAGGTCTCAGATAATTAGATCAGACATGAGTTATGTGTGTAAGTGTCAATGTGTGTATATTACTGGAACAGTGAAATCTATGCGGACTTGTAAGAATGTTGAATTATGAATTTGTGAAAAATGCTGAATTATGTATTTGTATGTAAATGCTTTATGCACATGTCTCGATAACAAATTGACTAGGAATGTAAGATATCAAGCTTATGACTTATTCTCAATTGATTGACTAATTGAAGGATTGATGGAAATTTATCCTTCAGTGTATTAACCTTAGTCATTGGTGTTCTTTATTTCTGATTTTTTGGGGTGGGGGGCAAGAGAGATTGTGATAACCTTATGAAAATTTACATATGGTTGGTATTCACCAGTATTGGTGCTTCCCAAAGATACTTGTGCATTTGAGTCAGGGAGCTGACCATCAGTCAAGCACAGTTGGAATGAACTTTGTCAATTCTTACAGTTGTCAACCTGTAGGAAAGAGTATTGGTGGGTATCAATTTGCATCTAGGGATGGGAAACTTGCCACTGTCATTCAAACACTGAGGTTGGTTCAATCATTAACCATCAGAATCTTGCTGCCTAACAGGAAGATGGTTCGTCTAATTCAGTATCCTGTACATAACTTTTTGCTTGGCTGAATGCTAGGGTACAATTTGGCATAGTACAAACTACAGTCATACTTTAGATAGAGAAACTCTGAAATCAAACTTTGAAATCAAACTTAATGGCCCTGAAATTCACAGGGCTTCTTCTAGTTTCCTAATGTAACTTCAGTGGCAGACTGGCAGAACCACCAGAGAAATGGCGTAAAAAGAAGCCTTCAGGTATTTTCAGTGGAGAAACCTGCCACTCAAGCGGAGTCCTGACAGTTGTCTGGAGTGATAGTAATCTATTCAGTTCTGTAATGTTGGCTTAAAGAATTAATTGCATTACTGATCTAAGCATACCTTTTAATGTTCTTTTAATTATATTAAAGTAATGAATTGTTGTTAGAGCCATCTCTTTAATATCCATGCTTTTAATTTCTCTACCAACAGAGTCATCAACCCACATAGGCAGCGATCTGAAAATATGATAAGAGTTGTATTGATACTGAATATGAGTTCAAAACCCAGCAGTTACGTTAATAGGTAACAAGATCACGTAGAGTGTGCTTTCCCTGATTTATATGTTTAGCTGGCCTTCCCAGTGGATTAGTATGGGTCAGTCAGTCCCCAAAGCCAGCTGCTATATCATTAGCCTAGATGTAGATATTTAAGTACGGTTTAGTTTTGATAGGTTTATCCAGTACTGAAGTTGTAATCAATTATAATTGAAAGGTTCTTGAGTCTAGTTAGTTGATCAATAAGTGATTAAATACATAAACCACTGCCTACAATGAACTACTATACTATTGGATATGTCATAAATGTTCTCTGGTAGCAATTCAGAATTGTTTTTAAATTTTGAAAATATAGGTGTAAAATTCCTTAGAATCATAGTACAGCACCAAAGGAGGCCATTCGGCACAACCACCAGCTCTTTCGAAGAGCAATCCAGTTAGTCCCACTCCCCTGCTCCTTCCCCATATCCCTGCAATTTTTTCTACTTCAAGTATTTATCCCATTCCCTTTTGAAGGCTACTATTGAATCTGCATCCACCACCCTATCGGGCAGTGCATTCCAAATCCGAACCACTTTTGCGTAAAAAAAAGTTTTTCCTCATGTCGCCTCTGGTTCTTTTGCCAATCAACTTAACTATGTGCCCTCTCATTATTGACCCTTCAGCCATTGGAAACAGTTTTTCTTTATTTACTCTATCTAAACCCTTCATGATTTTAAAAACCTTTGTCAAAGCTCCTCTTAGCCTCCTCTGCTCCAAGGAGAACAACCCCAGCTTTTCTAGTCTATCCACGTAACTGTAATCTCTTGTCCCTGAAAACATTCTAGCAAATCTTTCCCGCACCCTCTTCAAAGTCTTCACATCCTTCCTAATAAAGTATGGTGCCCAGAATTGGACACAATACTCCATCTGGTGCCAAACTAGTGTTTTATATAGGTTTAGCATAACTTCCTGGCTCTTGTACTCTGTGCCTCTATTTGTAAAGCCCAGGATCCCATATGCTTTCTTAACTGTCCTGCCACCTTCAAAGATTTGTGCACAAGCACCCACAGGTCTCTCTGTTCTTGCACCCCTTTTAAAATTGTGCCATTTAGTGTGTATGGTCTCTCTCTTTCTTAATTTATGCTTGTATCTATTTAAGCTAAATAATTCAAAAATGTTTACAATTTTTTATATTTCCCATTGAATCCACCATTACAATTTTTCTATTTCTGTTGATTTTTAGTTATTTTCTATTAATTGATTTTAGACAGTGGCATCCCTCCTATGTTTCCACCTCTCAAAAAATTGGAATTGGTATTCCCCAATCATGAAGGGTTTTGATAGAGTAAATCGGGTAAAACTGTTTCTACTGGAAGGAGAGTCAGTAACCAGAGGACACAGATTTAAGGTCATTGGCAAAAGAGCCAGAGGGGAGAAGAGATTTTTTTTTGCGCAGCGATTTATGATCTGGAATGCATTGCCTGAAAGAGTGGTGGAAGCATATTCAGTAGTAACTTTCAAAAGGCAATTGAACATAAGAACATAAGAAATAAGAGCAGGAGTAGGCCATAAGGCCCCTCGAGCCTGCTCCGCCATTCAATAAGATCATGGCTGATCATTGACCTCAACTCCACTTTCCCGCCCGATCTCCATATCCCTTGATTCCCCTACAGTCCAAAAATCTATCTATCTCAGCCTTGAATATACTCAAAGACTCAGCATTCACAGCCCTCTGGGGCAGAGAATTCCAAAGATTCACAACCCTCTGAGTGAAGAAATTCCTCCTCATCTCAGTCTTAAATGGCCTACCCCTTATCCTGAGACTATGCCCCCTAGTTCTAGACTCTCCAGCCAGGGGAAACAACCTTTCAGCATCTACCCTGTCAATACCCTTCAGAATCTTGTATGTTTCAATGAGATCACCTCTCATTCTTCTAAACTCCAGAGAGCACAGGCCCATTTTACACAATCTCTCATCATTGGACAGCCCTCTCATCCCAGGAATCAATCTAGTGAACCGTCATTGCACCGCCTCCAAGGCAAGTATATCCTTCCTTAGATAAGGAGACCAAAATTGTGCACAGTACTCCAGGTGTGGTCTCACCAAGGCCCTGTACAATTGTAGCAAGACTTCCTTACTCTTATACTCCAACCCCCTTGCAATAAAGGCCAACATGCTATTTGCCTTCCTTATTGCTTGCTGTACCTGCATGCTAGCTTTCTGTGTTTCTTGCACGAGGACACCCAAATCTCTCTGAACACCAACATTTGAAAGTTTCTCACCACTTAAAAAATATTCTGTTTTTCTATTCTTACTTCACATTCCCCACATGATACTCCATCTGCCACCTTACTGCCCATTCACTTAGTCTATCTACATCCCTTTGCAGACTCTTTGGGCTGGATTTTGATACTGGAGGTGTGTAGGAGGCGGGACTACAACTTTCGGGGTTGTAGTCCCGCCTCCATCGAGTTGTGGCCAACCCACGCGATTTTCACTTGATTGACCTTGTTGAGCCTGCCCAGTGGGCTCAGCAGGGCAATTAAGGGCCACCCGGCAACAGGTGACATCACAGATTGACATTTAATCTGTCAAGAGCTTTTGACAGATGAAATATCAGCGTTTGAAGCTGTCAAACACTGACAATCTGTACTCCAAGTTAATTCCTTCCTCTCAGGCTGATTTAGAGATCTCTCCAGAACAGAAAGCTGAATGCTGCAACTTTTGACAGCTCGCGGCCATTCTGCTTTCTGTGCCGGTGAGATGAGGGACTCCCGAAACCTGAAGGAAGGAAGGCTGTAAAGGTAAGAAAAGGTAAATAAAACTTCTTTAAACACTTTACACACACCAAACACACTTACCTTTGCACTCATGCACCCATCACTCACCTGAACAACGGACATCTCGACCCCTCCAAGCCCTTCAGCCCGACGGTCCGCCTCACTAACTTGGCGTGGTTTGGAGCCATCAGGAATCCCACACTTCAGGAATAAAAATAGGGATTAGGCTAAAAACTGCCTATTAACTACCTGTTAACAGGCAGTTAATTGGCACTAATCCCCTTCCCGCCTCGGGGAGGCGGCTCCCAGCACAGGTCGGGTATCTGCCTCCTTTGAAACTGGCATGGAGGCGAGTTGGGGGCGGGATGGGTTTGTGCCCCCCCCCCCGATTTCGAGATTTAACCCCCCACACGCCTCCAATCCCGCCTCCACGACCCAATGAAAATCCTGCCCTTTGTGTTCTCCTCACAACTTACGGTCCCACCTAGCTTTGTATCATCAGCAAACTTGGATACATTACACTCAGTCCCTTCATCTCGGTCATTAATATAGATTGTAAATAGCTGAGTTCCCAACACTGATCCTTGCGGCACCCCACCTAGTTACAGCCTGCCAATCTGAAAAAGATCAGTTTTTCCCTACTCTCTGTTTTCTGTCCATTAACCAATCCTCTATCCATGATATTATATTACCCCCAACCCCTTGTGTAATAATCTTTTATGTGGCACCTTATCGAATGCCTTTTGGAAATCCAAATATACTACATCCACTGGTTCCCCTTTATTTACCCTGCTAGTTACAGCCTCAGAAAAATCTAATAAATTTGTCAAACACGATTTCCCTTTCATAAAACCATGTTGACTGCCTGATCATGTTATGATTTTCTAAGTGACTTGATACCACTTCCTTAACAATGATGTCAGGCTAACTGGCCTGTAGTTCCCTGTTGAATAGCGGTGTTATATTTGCGACCTTCCAATCTGCTGGGACCATTCCAGAATCCCCTTTTTTAGTTTAAATTGGATGAATACTTGGAAGGGGAAAAATTTGCAGGGCTATGGGGTAAGAGCAAGGGAGTGGGGCTAATTGGATAGCTCTTTCAAAGAGCTAGCACAGGCATGATGGGCCGAATGGCCTCCTTCTCTGCTGTATTATTCTATGAAATTGAAAATAATCTAACTTTACCTACAACATTCTTTCTGTTAACAATAAACAAAATGGCAGATTGAACTGCAGAATCTATTAGAATCAAAATTTACTTTACAAAATAATGTTATCCTGGAGTGGTAGCTCTATAGAATCCAAATCATATTTTTAATTTCTTTTTTATTTAATTTAAGGCAAGCTTGACTTATGAGTGACATGGATTCTGTTAGATTTGAGGTAGTTAGTCAAAAAAGTGAATTTCAGATTCTTTATGGACATGCAAATGCAAGTCAAACTATCAAATGACAATATTTTAAATATTTATTGCTATTAATGCTGTGACCTTATGAATCAAGTACAGTTAAAAACAGACTTCAATGTACTGCTGGTTACGGAACTAGTGACTTCAGACCCCAACATAATTCAAATGTGCTGAGATTGAAAGATTTAAGTACAATGACTGTGAAACTGATTGTTGTCTATTGGATTCTTACCTTTAAAAAGTAAACTAATTGATGAATATTATAACTTTGAGAAGCAGTTTTAATTCAGCTATTCCACAATGCATTCAAAATGACAACTCTCTTTAATAGTTGTTAGAAATGATCAGGTTTACTTTTCAGTTTGGGTATTCTAACTGCGAAATCATGAAGCCAGTAACCTTCAGTGGTATCCTTTCCACTACCTCCCAGTTAAAGGTTGTCAATTCAGTTACTTTGGCCTGTGTAATGAAATATCTAAATCTCTAAACCTGCAGTGCTGCAGTTACCATGTGCTGTGACAATAAAAGGCTGGAAGGAAAACCTGGCTCTCAAATCCAGATGTTCAGACCATCTTTAATAAAATGTTTGCCCAGACCTATCTTTTTGCTTAAGTATCAAGTTAATTATTATAAAGGAATCTTTCAAAAATGCTAAGTAAATTCTTCTGCACTGCAATCGAAGACTGATTGATCTAGTTGATTTTAAAAGGATTGTGAATTGGAGTAGGTAGCACCAGTTGCAGAGCTAGCACCCACTCGGGCGCAACGGGCCAAATGGCCTCCTTTTGTGCAGTAATTTCAATTATCTCTATTGCATAATCTATACCAGTTTTCATAATTCAAATACATTTTTGAGTGAGCTTTTTTAACATAATAGCAAAAGCTGCAGTCCTTCCATAAGCCCCTTGTATTTCCAACAGCAATGATGCATTTTCCACATTACCTGCAGCTATATAGATTGAGCATCCATGTATATACTACTTTTGACTGATCAAAGAAGTAACCTAACCACATGAACACAATGAATAAATAGTATTGGGAACTCATTTTCGTATGCTGAAACAGACTGCCAACTGTCCAATATTTTTAGAGACAACAGGTTAACCATTTACAACATATGTTCTATCAGATTTTTATCCCCACAACAATGTCCTTGTATAGTTGGAGGTACATACCTTCAGGTGCCTTCTGTAATCTGTTGACTTTGTCCAGCACATTGCAGTTTGGTAATGCAGGAAAGAGTTTAAAAATAAATATATATATACATTTTAGTAGGAGAACGGATTCTTTCTAAAATCGCTTTGGCTGTACTGAAATATTATTAAGAAGTTATGGTCCAATATTATAAATGATTAAATGCATTACAAGGCTGACATTTATTGCCACAAAGTCTAAATGGTTCCTAGTGATTAATATATAGCAATCACCTGGACAGCCTGGCATTCTTACAGATTCCTTGTAATTCCACTCCAGGAAGACTGCAGAATGTAATAAAATATCCAGTCCGGCTTTTGCAATCCTCCCTCTTGTGTATTTTAACTATACACTGGCAGTTTTTACACAGACATTTCTGTTTGATAGAGAAGAGGCGAGAGTGTGCTGACTGCTGACAAGGAGTGAGGGCTATCTTGAAGATCTTTTGGTTTGGTTATAAGGTACAGCATCTAACTGCCATCTTATATAAGAAAGGGGATTGTGGCCTGACATGGTAATAATCATGAATCTCAACTGCATGACAAGGTAACATGTCTGTGTTTCTTATCAGTTGATTAACATTCAGACAACTGAGACAAATTCACACAGGTTTCCCTTTTGCTTTTTTATCGTATAAATAAATACTCTTCATTAATAAGGAATATTGGCACAGAATTTCCTGGCGACTTGCGCCATTGTAATGGCGAATCTATTGTCATAGAACGTCGCAAAAGAGGGGAAATTATGGAGTAAATTACTTTTGCCATGCCAAAATTTCCCAGGACTTCTGCGCTGTTCCATTATTACCCTCGTCGAAAAGTAAATTATAGCTCTGGCCCCCATTAACATCAAAGGCGATCACAAATTTCCTGGATTAATGCCGGTTTTCACACCGCTGCCACTTAGACTGAAAAATAATGGTGCTAGTGACCTGGCAGCAGTGTAACTACTGATTGAGAAGAGGGTTCATGTGGAAATGCTTGTAACATTTATAAGTACAAAAAGCCAATTTTGGGTGACGTTCTTGCCATTCTTCATAAATTCAGAAATAGTGGGAACTCGGACTGCCCATGTTAATGAGGAATGGGTGAATCACCCATGAACACTCACTGATGAATTTGGATTGCTATTGTGCTGTTGCTTCTCAGACCAAATTTAATCTAGTTAAATAGTAATGAGAAACAACAGACTCACCTGATTTAATTTGATCTCTGCTGTTTAAAATTTAGATTCTCTTGACATCGACAACACCCATTAAACAGGTACGATTAGTTACCTGTTTACTTAATCTTTAAGCAAGGGGGAGACAACAACTGTTCAGTAATGGAATTACTTCAAGAAAATAAAGTTAAGATACAGCACCTACGTAGTATAGAATGCAGTTCTAAATTGATACATACAGATTAAAAAGAGAGAAGAGTAACTAAAGCCAGCCACATTGCAGGGGTTCTTACAGACACACAAGTATAGGTATGCATAGGAATTTATTTTAAAAATCTGTAAATGGCCATTGGCTTCTCTGTTATACTCATGACATATTCTAAATAGAAAACCAGGAAATTTTGGAGTAGGTTAGCAACAGCGAGATCTGTGCACAAGACGGCAACATTTCCTGCATGCATTGCCAGCCTGGCCACTGCAGGAAATTCAGGGCCTTTGTGAATTGTATCAGTGCTGTAGCATCTTTCTGACCATTGTCAAGTACTGTACATATTTTTGATTTTTGCACACTATAACCTTTTGCATGTCTACCTTTGCCACACAAAAAGATTGTTTACTGTGAAACCTGTAGCTTTGCAAAGGGAATTCTCGAGAGTTCGCTTGCAAATCACAAAACTAGAACATTTTTCGTCCCTGACGGCTCTCTTGGGCAGATGAAGGTTTGAACTCATTAGATAAATGATGATTAGTTGATTATTTCATAACAGAATAACTAACAATTTTTGTTAATAACCAACATTTTGAGTCATTTTTCTGGCTGCTTTTTTGCTGTTGTACATTTTCCAGTCAATCAGTTTCCAAACTATCATTTTCAAAGTAAAGCACAACTTTCATTTGATCAATCAGGACAGACATGATTAATCGATTCATCCAAAAAAAATACCAATTTTTTTTAATTTATAGGTAATTTTTTTTTGAGCTTCTGTAAAGTGAACCAGTTTTTTTGACTTTTGACTAGATGCCTCAATCGCTATAGCCTCTCAGAGTAAGGTTACCAATTTAGCCGAAATTATGGGGCATTTTTTTGCAATGGCCACTGTTTAATTAGAACTGGTTTAATTAGACTGGGAGGAGGTCCAGCATCTCATGAAGTGGTGCGCCGATAACAACCTGGCCCTTAACATCAAGAAAACCAAAGAAATCATTGTGGACTTCAGGAAGTCTAAAGGCAGAAGTCACACCCCCATCCACATCCATGGGGCTGTGGTGGAAAGGGTGGACAGCTTTAAGTTCCTCGGAGTCCACATCACGGAAGACCTCTCCTGGTCCCTCAATACCTCCTCTCTGGTGAAGAAGGCCCAGCAGCGCCTATATTTCCTAAGGAGGCTGAAGGGATGTAACCTGTCACCCCTGATCCTCTCTCATTTTTACCGCTGCACAATAGAGAGCATCCTGACGAACTGTATCACAGTATGGTATGGCAGCTGTAGCTACTATGACCGGAAAGCCCTGCAGCAGGTAGTTAAAACTGCCCAACACATTACCGGCACCCGGCTACCGACCATAGAGCACATATACCAGAAACGCTGTTTACGGAGGTCACGGACCATCATCAAAGACCCTACCCACCCCAGCAACAGTCTGTTCACCCTCCTGCCATCTGGGAGACGCTACAGATGCATTCGCACCCGAACGACCAGATTTAGGAACAGCTTTTTTCCCAGGGCTGTCATCCTACTGAACTCCACAAATAAACTCTAAAGCCTGCACATCTGCCAATGCACTTTATTATGGTTATGTTTATGTTAATGTATTACAAGCCAAATGAATGTTGAATGTTTAAATGTCTTAATCTAAATGTACACTCTCGGGAGCCGCAAGCCTACATTTCGTTGTACTGCACTTGTGCACTAACAATGACAATAAAAGTTGATTATTATTATTATTATTAAGACTGACCAAACTGATTTTACTTAGATGGTTTACAGCCAGCAGAGAGGAGACTTTTATCCCCTCAGTCTGGACTGCATTCATCTCCAAGTCTCAAAGGTTAAAGGACAGTATGTTGCCCACTATACTATCCCGTTCTTAATTATGAATGTCGTATTTTGAAAACAGAACTGTTTTTTTCTACTTTTTATTCATTCCTTTGATTTGTCTTAGGTTTTTTTTCAAACATGAAATCCCACTAGTGTCTCTCCAAGCTATGTACCACTTGCTCCCAGATTTCCACTAATGCTGCTCTGAGCTGGCCACTAGAGGATATGCACAACCTCAGTTGGGGGTATGTGTCTTGTCCTCTTTCTCTTCCCCTCCCCCCCCCCACCTTTCTCTCCTTTTTTTCATTTTCTCAGTTTCTCCGCATGGCAAGGAGTCAAATATTACATCCCTGCAGGAACAGAACTGAGACCAGAAACTCGGTAACAGAGAGAAGGTTGAATTGGCATTGCACATGCTGTGCCATTCTGCCATTTCTTTATTTTGTCCCCGTTTAATTGTATTTTTTGCATATTGTTTGGAACCCTAGTGTCAAACTATTCTGAGAGCATAGGGTGGTGACCTACAAATAAGCCTGTGCTTATGAGTAACCAGTTATTGAAGAACGTTCTCGCCAATTCTTCCTCCATCCCATGGGGAAATTTATCTAATTGACAGCAAGGCAAAGATTGTATTACACATGCAAACTCACATTCCACCATTCTGTTACATAGAGCATGTGAATGCCCATGTACTGCCTGAAATTAATTATTTTAGCCACTACTTCAAATATACAAAATAAAAACTGTAGGGTCATGCAAGTGTAACTAATAAAATGTTAGCGAACTGTGGAAAAATCAATAGACAATTATTATGAAAATTGTAAAGATGTAATTTCAATGGGGAATGGTCCTTTGGGCAGCTGGAAGATTGTTTCTCTGTCCAAGAATATATGTACCACAACATAAAATTTGAAATGAGATATTCCATTAAAAATAATCCAAATTTGAAGTGCTGTGGGCTGGAGCCCAAGAAACAGATGTGATCATATATACCACATTAGCTAACGTAGGACAAGGTGACAGCAGACACACTTAGTGACAAATCCCCAGGTCCCCTGCCCTTCCCCTCTGGTGATCATGCAGTTTGTAGTTACTAAAGTCACATGATTTGTCTATCAAATTCTATTGAGAAGCCCTTTAATTACAGATTGTTTTAAAAAAGTAGATTTGGGGTCAAACCAAACACTGTGCAACAGATCTACTCTTGTACACTTTACATGTAAAATAATGACATTCTCCTTTAAATAATGATATAAAAGGTTCAGTATAATAATGAACGTTAGTTGAGGATGGCTTCGTTTTTAAATAAATCCTAAACATATTATTAAAAATTCAGTACTCTGACCTTGAAGCTGTTTTCTCTTTATTCAGAGCCCTTTGAGTCTGGGATATATACTGGAGACTTCTCTCAATATATTAAGTTGTGAATTTGAACTCGGAGGTCAAAATTGAAATCACGTCACTGACATATGACATTGCATTGACAAACAATTGTTCCATCTAAATATCATCATAATATATGGGACTGTGTAAGAAATATGTACTAAAGAGGATATCTTAGACCCTTGTAGCTTAATTCTGTTTTATTGTTTCTATGTATTTGTACTTTTAGTAACTGGCTATGTTATTCTGCTTTTATGCATTGTATTTGGAATCAAAACATATAAAAGCAAGAAGGTAACACTGAACTTGTACAAGACCTTAGTTCGACCACAGTTGGAGTATTATGTATAGTTTTGGGCATCTCATTATAGGAAGGATATATAAAAGCAATGGAATAGATGCTGTATAGATTCACTAGGATTTATTAGGGATGAAGCGAGGTTTGAAAAGTTAGGGGCCGAGAAATCCAGTCGTCCAGCCTCCAGTGTGGTGTCAGGAAGCACGCACATGTTTCCAGTCGGAAGTGCGCCACCTGCCCTATTGGAAAAAGTAGATGCACTCATGGAACGAGCGGATATTGGAACCATTTAAACTACGAATAATTTATTTACCCATATCTATTTATTTCCCCCGCCCTGCTGAATGCCACTTTCCCCCACCAATCGCTGCTGTTACACCTGCGGGAGGGACCTATAGGGCTGCAGGAGGCTAGAGATGGAGAAGGGCGAGGCCATGAAGGGATTTAAACACAAAGATGAGAATTTTAAACGTGAAGTGTCACCGGACCAGCAGTCAATGTAGGTCAACAAGGGCAGAGATGATGGGTGAGCAGGACGTAGTGCAGGATTGGGTATGGGCTGCAGAGTTTTGAATGAGCTTAAGCTTACAGAGGGTGGAGGATAGGAGAGAGGGAGAGCGGGTTCAGGGCTAGGGCAGTTGTACACCAGATACGCTTGTCTGCACCCCTTGGACTTGGGGGAGTGAAGATGGGGGCCAAACCAGGGGGTTGACCGAGGTGGGAAAATGTAAAGGTTTTGCTGGGGAAAGGGCATCAAAGGTGGATATGAGGGAGTGGTTAAGCTGATCGACAGCTGCAGAAGTATTATGGCGATTAGAGGGCCAAAGACTAGGCAGTTGGAATTTAGAAAACACATTTGTAAGTGATTTGGAGGAAGAATTTTTTCCAGAGACAGACAGGGAAGGAAGTTGGTAAGGAGATGTAGGTAGTTGAGGGATACAAGGAAGTTGTCAGAGATGACCTTGGGAGTAGAGAGTCCACAGATTATGGCAAGGTCGAGGTGATAGCCGTGAATATGTGTAGGATAGTTTATATGGAGTGAAAGTTTAAGGGAGGACAGGAGGTCAGTGAATTCAGTGGAGAGAAGGCATGGGGAGCTGAGATAATTAGTCCCATGGCATGCTGTTCCATTCATAACTTGCATAGTGCAACATTTGGTTCATAGGAGACTGGTCTGCAATGGAAATTGCCCTTCTACCATGGTTACAAGTTGAAGGAAGTATTGAAGGTAATAACATAGAATTGTTGTGTGAGTGATGGTGACATAACAGCAACACAAAAGTTTTGTATGTATACAGTTCTAAAAAGTCTACTTTTCATACTAAAAACACTAACCTATTATTTCTACAGTGTAATTTGTCTGTTCCAGATATTTAGTTGTACAGTAGACACCATGGCTATGGTTTTCTGCTTCTGCATGTGCCGTTTCAATTTTCCATCAATTAAACTGAATGGGTGAAAATTAAGAATGTAAAATGCAGAAAATGCCCTAAACCCTAGCCTGCGCAACAAAAAATTAAAGCACCAGTTCATATAAGAAAACAACTAAGCACTTGGTTTGAGTATAAAACAAGGCTTTAATCAACTGTTTCACAACCATGAGTTTCTAGTTACATCACTAGTTCCTGGTTACAAAAACGTCCTGAGCAAGCTGGGCCCACACCCGAGTATTTATACTTTCCTTGGACGGCGCCACCAGCTGGCCGCCCAGTGTTATCTCATGAGCCATTTCTACATGAATGCTAAGATTCATGACATTCTTCCCGCCTGAAAGATTTGGAAGTCTGATGACTTCCTTCTAGAGGATATAACGGACCACGAAGAGGAGCAGTCATTTTGATTTCTGTTTGTGGCTGGAAGGCACGTCTCCTCGGACCATGTCTTGGTCCCTGGGTCACTTGGTTCGTACAGGTAGGTTGACAGGGCTCGTGTCGCCTTGATCGATCTGAGGGGGACTGGGGTGATCGTGACTCCGGGTGCGGGTCCCCACAGGCACAGAGCTGGCTTCATCTTGCTTGGTAGCTGGTGATTGTCCAGTATCCTGGCTTCGGGTGGCCATCCCATGGGGAGCGCTCTGCTCCCCGAGTTGATTCGGCGGAGTAGCCGGCAGATCCCTTGATGTCCCGGGTAGCGCGTCATCCTCAAAGGAGTGCAGAGTGTCGGCATCATTACTATGGATCCCTCTATCGGTGGGGTCCGTGGGACCAGTTGGACAGGGAGCCAGATCTCGGAGTGAAACGGTGGACTCCCGGCCATCAGGGTACCGCATGTACGCGTATGTGGGATTAACGTCTGTTAGTTCCACCTCGTCGATGAGGGGATCATTCTTGGAAGATCGAACGAATCTTCGGAGCAGCGCGGGGTCAGGAGCTGCCAACCATGATGGTAGGGACTCCCCATGAGTGGAGCGACGCTGGAACCCGAAGAATCGTTCGTGAGGAGTAACGTTGGTGGATGTAGAAAGAAGAGACCTGATGGAATGCAACACGTCAGGAAGCACAGTTTCCCACTGCTGGTCTGGTAGGTTGTGTGACCTCAGTGCAAGATGAAAAGCGTTCCAAATGATAGCGTTGTATCTCTCAACCTGTCCGTTACCGATGGGATGATATGGTGTCTTTTTACTTGTGGCGATTCCCCGTTGGGAAAGATAACTTTTGAGTTCACTTGACATGAAGGAGGGACCCCGATCAGAGTGGATGAAATAGACTGTACCGCAAAGGGAAAAGACCTGATCGAGGCATTTGATCACTGTGGAAGTAAGCATATTGGGACAGAGGAACAGAGGAAAGCAAAGGGAAAGCGTGAATATTCGTCCACCATAGTAAGCAAGTAGGTGTTTCGCATTGAGGAAGGCAATGGCCCTTTAAAGTCAATGCTGAGTCGCTGCATAGGCTGTATAGCGTGTATGAGCAACCCATCCGACGGACGGAAGATTTGCAGTTTTAATTCCGCGCAAATTCTACAAGTGGAACATGTTCTTTTCACGTCTTCCGTAGAAAATGGGAGATTTTTAGATCGCACAAAGTGCAACATACGGGTAACGCCAGGATGGCATAAGTCAGTATGAAGATCCGCAAGAGTCGAAGTTGACATAGAAGAGCAGAATGCACACGTGAGGGTATCCGGGGCCACATTCTCTTTGCTGGGTCGATAATGTGTGGTGTAGCCAAAAGCGGCCAATTCCATCCACCAGAGCTGTATTTTGTTATTCTTGATCTTAGTGCGTTTCCGGTTATCCAGCATAAAGGCCACGGAGCGCTGATCGGTTATAAGCGTGAAATGGCAATGAGTGAGAAAATGACTCCATTTACGTACAGCTTCGATGATAGCCGTAGCCTCCTTCTCGACAGGAGGATAATGGAGCTTGCTATCTTGCAAAGTTCTGGACAAAAATGCAACGGGTCGACAACCTTGATTCAAGGTAGCCGAGATCGCCACTTCCGATGCATCGCACTCGACCACGAAAGGGAGATTTTCATCGATGGAACGAAGCGTGGCATTTTCCAGTTGTCGCTTGAGGAGGTTGAAAGCTGAAATAGCCGTTGC
Organism: Somniosus microcephalus; assembly: GCF_052327205.1. Classification (NCBI taxonomy): domain Eukaryota; kingdom Metazoa; phylum Chordata; class Chondrichthyes; order Squaliformes; family Somniosidae; genus Somniosus; species Somniosus microcephalus. Next base: position 108,689,650 of record NC_140991.1, read on the forward strand.
CTCCAACGGAAATGACTTCACGTGAAGCAGGGGCTGGATCTTGTTGGAGAAGTGGGGTATCCACTTCGCATAATAGGCGAACATGCCGAGTGCCCGACGAAGAGAGCCAAGATTCGTAGGGGGAGGGAGCTCCTGAAGCGGATGAAGTCGCTCCGGATCCGGTTTGATGACACCATTGCCCACCCAGCAGCCAAGGATGTTGACTGATGGTACTGATTTCACAGATTTGGACTCATTTAAGGTTAAGTTGCGACAACGGAGAACGTCAAAAAATTTCTGGAGGTTGGCATCATGCTCCTTCTGGTCATGACCAGCAATGGTGATATTTTCCAGATATGGAAAAGTGTCCGTTAAGTTCTCCTGTTTGACTAGGCTATCCATTGCCCGTTGAAAGAAAGCCACCCCATTGGTGACCCCAAATGGAAGGCAACAAAACTGGTAAAGCCGACCATTGGCCTCAAAGGCCGTATACTTTTTGTCAGAGTCTTTTAACGGTACTTGATGGTACGTGCTCTTTAAGTCAAAAGTTGAAAATACCTTGTAGTTGGCAAGGTTATTGACCATGTCATCGATGCATGGTAGTGTGTCGGCATCCAGTTCGGTATACTGGTTAATAGTTTGCAAGTAATCGATACAAAGACATTTCTTGTGTTGCTTCAGAGGATTTTTAACGACGACTTGAGCCCGCCAGGAAGATGAACATGGCTCAATGATACTGTCAGCTAGACGGCGAGAGATCTCTGCCTCGATAAAGGATAGATCATCTTGGCTGAAGCGTCGTGATTTAGTGACTATGGGCTTACATCGGGGGGAAAGATTGGCAAGTAAGGAGGGCTCGTCGAGCGAAGCTGCTGAAAGCGCACAAAATGGTACTTTGGAAATAGTAAGCTCTGGCTTTGACCCTCCAAACTCAAAAGTGAGTCTTTTGTGTTGTTTCTAGAAATCCTGTCCCAGGAGCACATCACTGCATAGGTTTTTGAGCACCCCGAGCCAGGTGGAGATATAAGTGCAGCCATTGAGAATAAGGTCGACAAGACAAAAGCCGAAAGAGTTGGTGGTCAGTGTCGTCAGAGCCATTGCAATTTCCCTGTCCAAGGGGTAATACGCAGTTTTAACTTACTGACAGCCCGCTCACTAATGAAGCTGTCAGAGCTGCATGAGTCGATTAGTGCACTCAAAATGTGTCCATTTACCGAAACCTTCATGGCTGCATGGGACAGACTTTGGAAAAAAACAGCTGTGATGGGAGGAGGAGCAGTTTTACCCTGGATAGCTGTAACCTTAGTAGTGCTTCTTGGGGGAGGAGCAGTTTTATAGATAGCAGCTGTAACCTTAGTAGTGGCTCTTGGGGGAGGAGCAGTTTTATAGATAGTAGCTGCAAAACTAACAGGGGCTCTCGACCGGTATACCTTAGAAAAGTGGCCTTTCTTACTAACAAAGGCTCTTGACTGGCATACCTTAGAAAATTGACCTTTCTTACTGCAATGATTGCAGGTTGCATTACGAGCAGGACAAAATTTCCTATAGTGGAATGCACCTCCACAGAAGAAACACTTCCTTCCAGATTGCCAAGATGCCAAGATCATCAGTGAAGGCTTCTAGGGTAGGGTTGTCATCAGCTAGGTTAGAGTCATCAACAGTGAGTGCTTCCGCCCGAGGCCTATCGAAGGAGTCACTAAAAGTGATAGCAGCAGCCCGTGCAAGTGGTAAAAGATGCATTCCTCTTTGCTAAGTCCAGAGAACATGCCTGGTCATAGGCAGCCTGTAACTTGAGGGTTTTATTCTCCAACAGACACTGGCGTATGAAGGGAGACGCAATCCCATTAATAAAGGAATCACAAAATAACTCCTCCTGGTACTGCTCAGCTGTGACAGCTTTAAGATTACAATCCTTGCTGAGCCTGCGAAGCTTTTGAAGGAATTTGTCAAGTGATTCCCCGGGTTGTTGTCAAGTTGTGGCCAGTAGATGCTGAGCAAAAATTTCGTTTGGGGCCTTATCATATAGTCGCTGTAATATTAGGATAGCGGAGTCATAGTCTACACAGTCTTCAATATAGTCAAACACATGAGGAGATACATAATTGGCAAGTATCTCTAATTTATCAGGAACATTTTCACCACACACACTGAGGAAGTTGCTGAAGGTACGATACCAGTGTTTCCATACCTTAGCATTTGTAGGTGAATTCGGGTCCAGGTCAAGACGGGCGGGTCTGAGTAGTTTGTCCATGATGGATTGATTACTACGTCGGAGTTCCCTTCTACAGTTGAAGTCGTAGCTGGCTGTTCCCGAAATCACTCAGAGCGTGGAGCCGATACACAGTTGATTAAATTGACGTAAGAAAACTACTAAGCACTTGGTTTGTGTATAAAACAAGGCTTTAATCAACTGTTTCACAACCATGAGTTTCTAGTTACATCACTAGTTCCTGGTCCTGAGCAAGCTGGGCCTACGCCCAAGTATTTATACTTTCCTTGTATGGCGCCAGCAGCTGGCCGCCCAGTGTTATCTCATGAGTCATTTCTATATGAATGGTAAGATTCATGACACCAGTTATATCAGAAATGTTGTTGGTTTTCTAATACAAGCAGTATGTTTGACCAGGTGAAAGTTAAAGGGGGAAAATTGCTGTGTAAGTAGGATTTTATACAAGAATTGCTGCTAAAACCACATTTGAACACACAAGAAAGAGATCAGGCTAATAATCAAGATAAGATTCCAGGGTTTGGATGATTACACAATTCTTGTTTCTGCCACAGTTATCATACACCCATCATCAATGGGCAGAGATAGCCCTAAACGAATTGGCATGAAATAGTGTGGAGAAAATACTAGTGAACTAATAAACATAGACAGAGAGATCAAGTATCTATGTGCTATTAAAGATCAAAAGAAAACTATCAATTCCAGAAATCTGCAATAGAAAATGCTGGTAATACACCAGGTTCATCTGCATCTGAGAAAAGGTGGATTAATGTATAAGGTGGAAATCGACAAACTACTGCAGCCATTGATCAGTTCCCTTTGATTTCCCTGCTGCTGGGAACACCAGAGGCTTCTACTGTTGCCAGCCATACTGAGAAGCCACTCCTTCACCTCATTGATATTTTATGGTGCATAATGAATCACTTGTTATGTGCTTTTGTTTAGGGGAGGCATCCAGTAGAAGGTGGAAGGAGTGGAATTTTCTTGTTGTAGATAATTCTGAATGGTAGCAAATGCGGCACATTTCAGAGCACTTGGAAGGCCGTTATGCGGCGGGGGGGGGGGGAACTAGCAGAATGAGTGGCTTGTTGCAAAGACTTTAGTTAAGGTAGAAGATGCTCAGTTCCACCGGTCAATGCTGATATGGGAACAGAAATGAGTAGTTGGATTGTTGATGAGTGCTCAGTGTTTTTAATTAGTCATTTTAAAATCTGTGTAAAATTTAATGGTACCTGTACAATCACTACGTCATTCTGCAGCAAACTTTCCTTTTGTGTCAGTTATGATATCATTTCAGTTATTATGATCTTTATGACTTATACTTTAGTGTCAGTCAGTACTGTAATACTTTGCATCTAGAAGAGTAGCTGATGACTTCCTTTCAGTTAGAGTGAATTTTATTACCTGCATTGATGTTGGGTCTCTGGATACGCAATTACTCCTTAAAATCAATTTCTGCAACTAACACTGCACATTTAAACCCTGTGCCATTGTGCCTCTAGTTGTATTTCTGTAAATGTCACTACGTGCCAATCCAAACTCTTCTATTGGGGAGCAGTTCTTTTTTGTTCACCATTTGGTTTTGTTGTTAAAGATGCTGGCACGGTGCTGTACCTATGCCATCAGGTGGACGTATTATTTGCATTGCATCAAGCCCTGCAGTTTTATAACTAAATAATCCCAGCCATGGCTCAGTGGGTAGCACTCTCACCTCTGAATCAGAAGGTTGTGGGTTCAAGTTCCCACTCCAGAGAATTGAACATAAAAATCTAGGCTGACACTCCAGTGCAGTACTTCAGGGAGGTGCCTCCGACATTAAACTGAGGCCTTTTCTCAGGTGAATGTAAAAGACCCCATGGCACTATTTTGAAAAAGAGCAGGGGAGTTATCCCCGGTGTCCTGCCCAATATTTATCCTCAATCAACATCACTAAAACAGATTATCTGGTATATATCACTGTTTGTTGGAGCTTGCTGCGCGCAAATTGGCTGCCGCGTTTCCTACATTACAACAGTGACTACACTTCAAAAGTACTTCATTGATTGTAAACTACTTTGAGACGTCTTGAGGTCATGAAAGGCACTATATAAATGCAAGTGTTTCTCTTTTTCTTTTACTTCTGACACGAACATTTGCACCATTCTCAGTGCCTCTTCCCCCTCCCCATTCCATGGTAAAACCCTAAAACACATTCTGCAGCCTCCCCCCCAAAAAAATTAAATCGGTTGCAGCTAACTTTCATAAAATTAATAGCATTCGGCCCCATCTCATTATTCAAAACTTATTTATTTAGTGACACAGAGCAGTAAAATTAAGATAATAGGCATTTATGTTCTCCTTTACACCTTTGTTTATATTAAATATTCTGAATAATTGCCAACTAGACTCCTATAAAGGACATTTTTGGGCTATCAAGAAGCACACGGCTGTTTCATTTTAACAGTTACATTGCTATAATGCAAAGTTCTTATTTATTTCTGTTGACTAGACACTTTTTCTGTTATCTGATTGGTTTAGCTCACTTATTAAAATGTGAACGAGTACTCCAGAGGGCATTGAAGTTGTCTGTTAATAGTTTTAGTTTGAATATTATATTTATACATTTGTTACTGATATCACTGCAAAGCTTTTACTAGTATATTTCTGTAGTGAATAAGGTGCCCATTTGCTGTGAGCAGATCAATTTGTATTGGCGACCAAAGTTTCTACCATTTAGGGGTTTATTTTCCTCTGCTATTTTTAACAGACTGGCTAATGTGTTTGCATACCTCACAATTTTAATGTGCATTAACCCACTTAAACAGGTTAAAATTGCACAAAGAGGAAATTAAATACCTAAATTTTAAATCTGCATTACACAGTACAGTATTTGCATAGAGGACAAGAGCTACCTAGTGACAATTAAAGGAACTGCAGAAACATTTCTAAAAGTTGCTGTGAATAGGATTTTATATTGGATAGGGATAATAATGCATGAATAGAAAATCGTTGGCTGTATTCTCACATTTCCCAAGGTGAGTTCCCTGCTCGAGTACAGAATCACCCCCATCATTCGATTTGTTTTTTTTATTCTCATTATATTGATATTGAAAGTGGCTAAACCCTTACAAATTATTTTTGTGTTAATTCTGTACGTTTCATTGTATATGTGTATATATAAGTTTCAAATTTAATTTGCTATTTGTCTGCCCTGTTGCATACCAATTTAAATCTTTTTGCAAAAACATAACTTCATCCTCTGTCCCTCGTACACTCCCTATTTTATCTCTTTGGCAAATTTGGCAGGCTTACAATTAATTTCTATATTTGTATGGAAACAGTAACGGTCCAAGCACTGAACCTTTCTGCACTCCTTTCAACACCTACCCCCTAGTCTGGGACTACAAGTACTGTTATACTTTTTTTTTAAAAACAATTCCTTATCAAGTCTCACATTTATCCTAGATTTCTATGGATTTTAGTTTTAATGGACCTTTCATTTGGGACTTTGTTAAAGGTGTCAGCTTTGGCTCGGTGGTAGTGCTCTTGCATCTGAGCCGAAGGGTTAAAGTCCCACTTTAGGGACTTGAGCTCATAATTTAGGATTACACTTAGTGCAGCACTCCCTCAGTACTACACTTATCAGAAGTGCCTTCTTTAGGATGAGATGTTAAACCAAGGATCCGTTTGCCCCCTCACATGGACAAAAAACATCCCATGGCATTATTCAAAGAAGAGATGGGCGGTCTTCCTGGTATCCTGGCCAATATTTATCCCTTAACATCACTGAAGGCATAATTATCTACATTACCAGTGTTTCCTACATTACAACAGTGACTACATTTCAAAAGCACTTAATTGGCTTTGGAACGCCTTGAGGTCGTGAAAGGCACTATATAAATGCAAGTGCTTTCTTTCTAAAGACCTTCTGGAAGTCTAAATAAAAAATATATGGACTTCTGCTGTTTTATTTGTCATGTCCTCGAAGAAATCAAGAGGGTCTGTCAAGCAGAATCTTCCTCTCCAAAATCCATACAGTTCCTTGACATCAAGGCAGCATTTGACTGAGTGTGGCATCAAGGAGCCCTAGTAAAATTGAAGTCAATGGGAATCAGGGGAAAACACTTCACTGGCTGGAGTCATACCTAGCACAGAGGAAGATCGCTGTGGTTGTTGGAGGTCAATCATCTCAGCCCTAGGACATCGCTGCAGGAGTTCCTCAAGGCAGTGTCCTAGGTTCAACCATCTTCAGCTGCTTCATCAATGACCTTCCCTCCATCATAAGGTCAGAAGTGGGGATGTTTGCTGATGATTGCACAGTATTTAGTTCCATTCGCAACTCCTCAGATAATGAAGCAGTCCATGCCCACATGCAGCAAGACCTGGACAACATTCAGGCTTGGGCTGATAAGTAGCAAGTAACAATCACGCCCACAAGTGCCAGGCAATGACTATCTCCAACAAACAAGAGTCTAACCACTGCCCCTTGACATTCAATCCCCCACCATCAACATCCTGGGGTTCACCATTAACCAGAAACTTAACTGAACCAGCCGCACAAATACTGTGGTAACAAGAGCAGGTCAGAGGCTGGGTATTCTGCGATGAGTGTCTCACCTCCTGATTCCCCAAAGCCTTTCCACCATCTACACGGCACAAGTCAGGAGTGTGATGGAATACTCTCCACTTGCCTGGATGAGTACAGCTCCAACAACACTCAAGAAGCTCGACACCATCCAGGACAAAGCAGCCCGTTTGATTGGCTCCCCATCCACCACCTTAAACATTCACTCCCTCCACCACCAGCACACTGTGGCTGCAATGTGTGCCATCTACAAGACTTCTTCGGCAGCACCTCCCAAACCCGCGACCTCTACCACCTAGAAGGACAAGGGCAGCAGGCGCATGGGAACACCATCACCAAGTTCCCCACCAAGTTACACACCATCCTGACTTGGAAGTATATCACCGATCCTTCATCGTAGCTGGGTCAAAATCCTGGAATTCACTCCCTAACAGCACTGTGGGAGTGCCTTCACCACACAGACTGCAGCGGTTCAAGAAGGTGGCTCACCACCACCTTCTCAAGGGCAATTAGGGATGGGCAATAAATGCTGGCCTTGCCAGTGACACCCACATCGCATAAACGAATAAAAATAAACTATCACTTGGTTGATGTGTATTTTATTGTTCGCACTGCTGACAGGATGGAGTACTGTGTGAACAATGTGACTGAGTGAGTTACTGCTTTGGAATTGCAATGTATTGGAACGAGGATTAATTTACCTGTACTTTTTCCCTTCATTTTAGTCACCCAATTTTTATTCATGAATGAGCAACAAAATTACTGCATTAATAAAGGGAAACAGTGCAGAAATTCTAAACTAAAGTTAAGGGGAAATTAATATTCAAATAAGACTTGATTTAAAGTGTTGTATTTTATAGAAAGCCCAGTCTAGGTACAGTTAACTTTAACTCGACATAGTCGAATTACAAAAAAAAATGTAATTCTCTCTTTAATTATCTCATACATTAATAGTTCACTTTGGCGTTCACAGTAGTAGACAGCTTCATACATACCATTGATTTGATTTACATAAACAGCACTTGCCAATCATTCATTGCTGCTCAGTTTTTCACAGTGCTGTAGCAGTATTTCCTGTCCAGCCTCATATCAATTTTTCAGTGAGCACACTTTTATTTCTTACATATTGCAAGCTACTCCTGTGGGATTGGATTCTTTTGCATGAATCTCATCGAGGCCTCAGTGCACATGTATGACTCCATTGAACTTTGTTGAAAGTCAGTGTACGGCAGAGGTTTCTAAACTGGTCCCTAACCACAGCAATCTAACATTGAAGCCCGGGCAACTATGTCTTATTTGTGCTTATACTTCTCATTGGCTGGTTTGGATTGAGTTATTCAGCGTTGTTTCATTATTGGCAAATAAATACTAAATCAGAACACTACAGTTACGCAATAAACAGACTGTTAGAAAATAGCAGTATTCTCAGCAAAATTCTGTTAGCATAAGCAACTTAAAATAAATGCAAATTAATAGGAACATGGATTTTAACTTTATATGTGGTTCCTGAGGCACCATGTTATGCACCTATATGACCCACGAAGAAAAAAAGCTTGGACATGGGCCTTCTTCTGGCATATGGGCCTCAGCCCAATGGTCCAGTGTAGTTGTGTTACTCAGTCATACAGATCAGGAAGATTTTAGGTTTAATCCCTGGACTATTGAGTTTTTTAATCTCAGACTTCAGTGGGAGGGTGGGGAGAGGGGCGGCAGTTGGCTTCCCTGTGCTAAATTTGGGAGGGGACGGGAATCAGCCAGGATCCGACTTGTGATCACTATCCAGTGACCTCTGCTGGAAATTTTAATCTATGTGGATATTGAGTGGGACAGAATACATTTCGGCTGTGATTTCCATCCCCCCCCCCCCTCCCCACACATACCATAATCAGGTAGTGCCGGAATTGTCTCGGCTCACATGTGAAGAATGGTCACCAGATGAGGTGCTGGAGTATAGATAATGCCCATAGAGCCACACTCCAGCATCATTTACCACATTTGGGGGGCAGAGAGAAAACTGGGGAGGGAGGAATAAAAGTAAAATGGCAGACTTAGCAGCAAAATTGTAAATTAAATTAAAAGATGAGCGGAATATATTCAAGAATCTGAAGATAAAGTACATTTTAGAAATGTATTTAATCCCCTTGGTTTAAAATAATGCAGCATTAAGGCTATTTCCTAATTGCAGATGAAATTTGTGGTCAAATTGAGGAAGTTTATGCTGAGGAGTGGAACATAATTCCAGTTTAGACACCCATATCAGCATCAAGCTCTGCCAGGTCAGGCATATCAAGGCCATATGCAACATAACACTCTTGTATGCTACCCCAATAATGTGCCTTAATCCCCAGCCTCAGTAAAGCTTAATATCCACTTTATTCTCCACCAAAGTGAATTTTCCATTTCCATCACAAGCCATTGTAGGCTCATGGCTGCTCTGAGTAAAACTTCTAATTTGTGCTGAGATTAACTAACTCACCAGTCCAGGGATTAAACCTGAAATCTTCCTGATCTGTAGGGCTCAGTAACGCAACTGCATGGCTTTTTAACCACTGGACGATTGGGCTGAGGGCGATATGCCGACAGAAGGCCCATGTCCAAACCAATTTCATGTACGACCCTTACTTACAGTAGATAGAGAGACGTCCAGTTCATCAGTCTGGGCTGGGTTCAAATCCGTGTAGTGGAAGTGAAAGGGTACTGTGCTAATCCTAATCCTTTACACCCCACAGCTGACCCACCACCACCCCCCCCCCCCCCATTTTCCTTTCCATTCCCTGAAGAGAATTAACTGGAAAAGTATACTTTACTCCTTTATAATGTCATAATTCACTGTAATGTGAAACACCCATTCCTTAATCTGTAGTATCCCATATACCCAACAGCTATGTTTTGGGTTGTGCTTCTAGAACACAGTATACAAAACAGGCCATCAGATTTTTTTCTATGTCACTCTCTGTTGTAGTTTTGATATGGAAACCAAAACTCTTAAAGAAAAAAAGTATGTCAGTGCCTTTGCTCTGCAACACCATCTATTTTAAGTAGATACTGTTTAATTATTGGATCTGAACTCCATTGTCACCTCACCCTCCTCTCCTTTCACACCAAAAATTCCCCTTGCCCATATCCTCATCTCCTTTACCCTGCAACCTTTCCTGACTAACTGTTCCTCAACCATCCTGTTCCTGAGCCCCACTCACTGCATTTTCAGACTCTATTACAACAGAATTCTGGTGAGATTTGCTCCAGTTCTTAAACATTCAGTACTGATTTACACCAGTGAAAGAAAATTGATCCTCAGCTGTTCATTTTCAATGGGGACACAAGTTACATAGGATTACATGCATAGGATATATGGCACAGAAACAGGCCATTCGGCTCAACCAGTCCATGCCGGCATTTATGCTCCACTCGAGCCTCCTCCCGTCTTTCCTCATCTAAATCTATCAGCGTAACCCTCTATTCCCTTCTCTCTCATATGTTTGTCCAGCCTCCCCTTAAATGCATCAATACTATTCACTTCAACCACTCCCTGTGGTAGTGAGTTCCACATTCTCACCACTCTCTGGATAAAGAAGTTTCTTCTGAATTCCCTATTGGATTTCTTGGTCACTATCTTATATTGATGGCCTCTAGTTATGCTCTTCCCCACAAGTGGAAGCATTCTCTCTGTATCCACTCTATCAAAACCTTTCATAATTTTAAAGACCTCTATTAGGTCACCCCGCAGCCTTTTTTCAAGCGAAAAGAGACCCAGCCTGTTCATCCTTTCCTGATATGTATACCCTCACATTTCTGGTATTATCCTTGTAAATCTTCTCTGCACCCGCTCCAGTGCCTCTATATCCTTTTTATAATATGGTGACCAGAACTCTACACATGCTCCAAGTGTGGTCTAACCAAGGTTCGATACAGGTTTAGCATAACTTCACTACTTTTCAATTCTATCCCTCTAGAAATAAACCCTAGTGCTTGGTTTGCTTTTTTTATGGCCTTGCTAACCTGCATCGCAACTTTTGTGATTTGTATGAATTCTGTAAAAGTATCCTCCGGACTCAAAGGAAAACCGTAAACAATGCATGCAGGGCAGAACTAGGCCAATATCCATTAATAATTACTATCCAAAAAAGAGCCACCAAATTTTGGAAACACCTAAAAATGAGCAACCCCCACTGCTATCATTACGAAGCCCTGAAATGCCAAGAGAGGACCATAAAGAAGAATACCCTCAGTCAACTAGTCCTGGGACTCAGTGAGTAACTACTAACACTACTAACAATAACCAGCCCCAGGACAGTGACATCGTAGCACAGAGAATTCGACCCAACACAATTGTCACTAAGCAAAAGGAAAAATATCTGTCGTATTGGGCAGAAACAACAAAAACCCAAAACAAACTCATTTGCTACTTGGCCCTAAACAGACAATACAACATGGCTGAATACCTGACCATGGTAAAGGATAGCAAACTGAGAAAAACCTTGACAAGGTACAGACTTAGTGAACATAGCCTGGCCATCGAAAAAGGCAGACACAGACAGACCTGGCTACCAAGAGAGGACAGGATATGCTCTCACTGCAGTCAGGGAGTGGTGGAGACAGAGATGCACTTCCTCACAGCTTGTGGAAAATATCAGGGCATCAGGGAGAATTTCTACCCAAAATTCACAAAAATATGCCCTGAATTCAGAAATTTGAATGACGACCAAAAACTCCCATACCTACTAGGGGAACAGAGAAATTGTGTAACCTTAGCGGCACACTATGTTACAGCTTGCCATAAACAGAGGGACAACCATTAAACCTAAGAAAAGAGTATATACAAATTATACGAATGTATATTTATACACTCAGGGATATATCTGTTTATACACTGTATGGATAGATCTGTGTTTATGTGTTCAACCATAAATGTTTTTTGATGCTTTGGCAACATAAGATGTACCTTATCATGCCAATAAAGCGATTTGAATTGAATTGAATTGAGTGTATTTGCACTCCTAGATCCCTTTGTTCCTCTACCCCACCTAGACTCGCACCCTCCAAGTGATAGGCTGATTGGCTATGATAAATTGACCCTTAGTGTTAGGGGGATTAAATACGTGGGGTTACGGGGATAGGGTGGGATATGTGTTGGTGTAGGGGTTACGGGGATCGGGTGGGATATGTGTCGGTGCAGGCTCGATGGGCCGAAATGGCCTCTATCTGCACTGTGGGGTTTCTGTGATTCTGTGATAAGTGACCTCCCTATTCTTCCTTAGTTGTTTGTAAACAAGTGAGGTCAGCATGTTCCCTTCAAATCACAGGCAGTAGGCAGCACTCCAGAAATAGAAAGCGTGAACTTGGACTAATGACCTGTTGTCATTTAATGCAAGACTTGTATTGCCTGTATAAATGGAAATTGTGATAATGATCATTCCTTTAGAGCTTTTTTTCTATAAAATAGAGTAGTTTGCACTTTACTCTAATGCCTTGTACAAGCAAGATGTTTGTGACAGAGGTTATCTGCTAGTGCAATGACGAGCATTTGCTTGTCACATTCCCTCATTATGGGCTATTAGTTCATGACAGATCTTTAAAGGCCATCACTCTAACCCGAGTAAGTAATGAACTACATTTGGCCTTGCCACTAGATACAATATTCCATCACAGAAAAAGTAAGTTGAAATTTGTAGCATGTATTTACATAAAAATACCTATTGGAGAATTTGTATCTGCTTCTACTGTTTTTTTAAAAGTGAGTCTGAGACCAACTAGCTTAATATGTTGCATTTAATTAAGAGTCCTTTTGCCAAAACATAATGGCAATGTTATGGTTCATAAAGTGTGTTGAAGATTATCTGTAGGTCTGTGCAATTCTAATTTTAAACTTCAGTAGGAGACATACGTGACTGCATTACAAATTCAATATTTCTGAATTATGACAATATCAGATCCATGAAATAAGGCTAGATATTTTTATGTTTCTCTCCACTCATTATGGTGTCCTCAATGTTTTGTATATATGCTTGAATAAAAGAAACAAAATTATGAACCACAAAACTTAACCAAAAATAAGTTGAATTTCTGATTTATTATGATAATTCTATCCTGTCTTACCAGTTCAGGAATCCCAGCACACCTTCAGCAGGACAGGACTTCCAGCCACCACAACCCCCTGACCCTGGTTCATCTCTTGGTTCAGGCCATTAGAATGTTTTTTAGCCGGACTTCTTGGCCTCCGGCAATGAGTCTCCCTGGAGGGAGCAGAGAGATTGGTTGTGGCTGCCTGCAAAGCGTAGCATTGCTGGTGACCACTGGGTCATTATAAAAGGGAGCAAATCTTGTGAAGCACTATTTCTAAAAAAACCTTTAGCTTTTTCTCATGCTGATTTTGCATCAACAGCCTGTTTTCTTTTTAAACTTGGGTTGTGTAATTGGTTGTCCTAGGCTTCTCGGTCTTAAAAAATGTAAATATCAGCCCTCTGCTGCCATAATGGTGCTATACCATAATGGTGCTATACACCAGGGACAAACGTGGGACCCTGGCACCCAGTGTTCCAACAGTGCAAATGACAGAAAATACATTGGATGAAATATTTCCATCATTTACATATCATTAACATACACCTGTCAATATATGGGCGGATGCATGGCACATCCAGTCACGGCAGAAAAAAATCCCAGAAATGGCAGAGGCAAGCGGCTCCCAAAGAGTTTTCCGCCTCTGTCCAATTTAGCCATGCCTGGGTGCTGGTGCAACTTGAGGGGAAATCTAGGCCTTGATTTCTTAACTGGCCTGTATGACTGGGCCATTACTGTAACCATGGCAATAGGATATTATAATCATTGCATTTGTATTCAGATTGCAACTTCTCCTTTCACCCCCCCCCCCCACCCCCCACTGAATGAATACCTATTAGAGTATGAATACTCATTTTGAAAACTCTTACCTTTTAGGCAGCTCACTAATAGATATCGTAATCTACAACAGTACAGTGTCCACTTTCAGGTCGAATCTGATACTTCATGCTTATCTTAAGTTTTTTGTTGTTTTGTTGCAGAAATTGGAAACATTGACCAGGAGGTACAGAAGTATAATACTCCAGGGTTTGTCGGCTGCCTGTCACGAGTACAGTTTAACGAGATTGCACCACTCAAGGCTGCACTGAAGCCCAGCGCCTCTTCTCCAGTCAGTGTCCAAGGAGAATTTGTTGAATCCAATTGCGGAGCGTCCCCTTTAACCATTCCACCAATGCCAGCTGCCACAGATCCCTGGCATTTTGGCTCAGGTATGAGGTGGCAGTATCTGCAATAAAAAGTGTTTATTGCTGCATTTTTAACTTTAATATTAATCTTCTAATACATAGGGGTATACTTTTGACTTTACTGCCTGGACAGCAAGGAAAATCGGGCTGGAAGGATCAGTCATCCATTACGGAGTTGACCTAATTTTCTGTCCATTTAATGGAAGGTCACACAGGTGGAAGTCTAGTGTCTAACTAATTGTACTACATGGTTCCCCCAGGAACCGTGTAAATTAAACTTGGCACAGTAAATATTTGAAACGTTTTCTCTGTCATTTTCACAAAATTATCTCCGTCTGTTCACACTGGTATCATTCTCTAGCAGCACTCACTATGTGAGATCAGTGACTTGATTTAGGAGCATACACCAACATGCGCAATATAACCAAACTCTTTCAAACGTTGAATCTGGATACACCATGACAGAAACAGTGAAAAGTATGGAAGGATTTAAAGGAGTATTTCACTGAACAGCTATCAGGTTAGAAAAGTTGCAGTCATCACTTGCATTTTTTAAAAATACTGTAATTGGTCATTCCTTTTTTTTCTCATTTAAATCAGGTTTTTTTGCAAGCTTCTTAACTGCCTTCTTTTACAGTAACAGCACCAATATTTTCACTTTTTTGTTCTTTATGGCACCAAAATATGATGCTGCTGCAAAATGTTATGTCTAGCCTTAACCCTGCTCCCCATATCGAAAGGGGCAGCATTTTAAACCTTCGATCTATTTTATTTCCTTTCCAGTTTGAAAAAGGGTTAGACCCGAAACGTCACTCTAATTTCTCTCCACGGATGTTGCCTGGCCTGCTGAGTTTTTCCAGCATTTTCTGTTGTTATTTTGGATTTCCAGCATCTGCAGTATTTTGCTATCGTACCAGCATTTTAAACAGCTGTGTTACCCACAATGGTTTCTGATATGTATTTTTTTAAAGCATTGATAGACCCCAGGGAACAGATCGTCTACCCACCTACAGCTGAGCAGGTTAGCATTTGGACTGTTCCCAAGTCTCCATGAATTCCAGACTCAGCTAGCCACTAGGAGACATGTAATAGTGCCCTGGGAATGAATCTCTTGTCTTTATGGAAATACATTGGTTAATTAATGTGCATTATTCATGAAATAATAGCTCTCAGCTGAAGACTCCTTCAGGCTGGTGACCTTGTTCTAAGATCATTTTGAGAACTAGGCTGACAGACTGTCCCAATCTGGATTCATTTATGCGAAGCCCTGTACAAGTGTACCAGTGAAGGAAATTGTGTTATATACTGCCGCACAGATTTTGTAGCATGCAAGGAAAGTGGGTCACTCTAATTGAGATCGGCAGTACCGGCACTTATCCATTCCCTTCATTCCAGTCCTCATAAAAGGAAGCTAGTTTTGAAACAAGCTACCGTGGTCCCAAACGAAAATTGTTCATGTCTGATATGAATGTAACAAAATTTACCAGCCAGTATTCAGACGCTTCAGCACTTTGTAGCTATCCCACGGATCATCCTAACTTGCCTTGAAGCAGACCATGGAGGAGAATTTGGCTAACCTCCAAAAATGGGCATGTGAATCGTGGTTTGCGATTAACTTGCACCTGTTCATTGCATTGCAAGCAGCACGGAAAGTTCGTGCTGGCTGCTGCTTTACCTGATGCTGCGTGCAGCCACCGGTATCCACGCTGTTCATTGGCTGCACGCATCAGCAGGGGGCCCGATATCACGAGTGGCTAGTGCTACTGAAAGGCAACCTGCATTTCTTAAAGGGGAGGCGCACTGTGGCTGTAAGAAGTGCTAGGAGTCATTTGAAAACAGAATCTGTGCTGTGATTCTATGAGCAATGGTTGAACATATGAGAGAGTGAGCACCAAGGTTTTCAGACACTGCACTGGAGGTCTTGGTGGAAGAGGTGGAAAGAAAGAGAGACATCCTGTATCCGGGGGCTCTGGGGCAGGAGGCACTCCAGACAGATGCTCAGGAGGCAGTGGGAAGAAAAAGTGGCAGAGGTCAATGCCAAGAGTGTTGCTCCAAGAACATGGATGCAGTACAGGAAGAAGTTTTAACAATCTCACATGAATTGTGAAGGTGAGTTCATTTTCAAATGGCATATCCTACCAGTTCACCACTAGCCTCACCCACTGCTCAAATCACTACACACCCCATCACCCATCTATTAATAGTCTCTATCAATCAGTGCTCAACCTTTATATGCCTTACCTCACCCTCACACACTTCACACTGCTGTAAGCCTCCCACCCACAGCTCGCACACAATGGCAGCTATTCAACCATGACAGCCACATCACCCAAACATATTACAGGACACTCACTGACATACTTTTCTCTTTCTTGCAAGAGAAGATTGCGCATAACAGCAGCAAAGAACTGGAGGAGGAAAAGGGCACCTGCATGTTTTAACCCCCATGGAAGAGACAGTGCTGGCCATCATAGGAAGGGGCATCACTGAGGCCATGGCCACTGGCGGGGCTGCAGCAATCGATGATCAGGGTATCTGCATACCAAATCCTTCTCTCATCCCACTTCTCCCTCATCCTTCAATCTCTTCTGACTTGGAAGCTGCAGGTGGTGTAAGCACCACAACCCAACCCTTGTCCCTTTTTCATTTCAGATACCCAAGAACTCGAGCCTTCCCAGTCAGTGGAGGAAGAGGAAGAAGACAGTGAAGATGAAGAGACACCGTCACTCAATCTTACAGTTGCAGCCACCAGCTCAGATACTGACACTGCGTGCATTTTAGAGGCTAGGATGGAGGAGGCATCTGCACTTGGTGAGACACCGGGCACCAGTGCGCAGGAATCATGGCAGGGGAAAAGTATAGCACAGGTGCCAGCTCGCTGGAGGGCAAGGTCGCACTCTAGTTTTGCTGCATAGACTCAGATGAGGACTTGATGGGCCAGGCTACAGAAGAAGGCTGATGGGTGTACATAACCAAATCAATGGTGCACTGGAAAGCCTGCCAGAAAGCCAGCGCTCAATGTCAAGGAGCATGAACGAGTCCAGCAACAACTTAGCACTGGGCTTTGCTCAAACCTTGTACTCCATCCTTTCCAACATGGAACAGGTGGTCACCTCCATTAGCACACCTGTGGAATGTCTGATGGCTGATGCCACAGCTTCCATCAAAGGTTTGAGAGCTGCAGTGGAAGCTGAGACTGCTGCCCTCATGGGTTTGGATACCTGTTCAAAGGAGCTTCCAGGCCCTCACAGCAGTCTATCAATCTGTTCTCCAACAGATCAGTAGGATTGCTGAGGCGCCGCCCCAGGAGAGTGGCAGAGGCTATCTCATGATAACAGCATTTGTGCTCCCATCCCTGCCGCTCCGCTAGTGCCCTTGCTGTTGTCTGTCAGCCAGCTAGCCCAGACCGCTGCAGCCCAGGCTGAAATAGTGCAGTCTGAAGCTGGACCTTCTAGGCCCAGAGCTACTCAAGGTCGCCCTCTAAGGCCATCTGCAGTCTCCTCAATTGGATGTCAGCAGCTTTTCACCACCCGTGCTGCAGCCACTGGAAAAGCACCTCATAGGAGCACTAAGAGAGGCAAAGGCACCCAGAAGACAGGCAGTAATGGAATGCACAAAGGTGATTAGTATATTTTTGTATGTATTGTGTCATGATTGAATTTATAAATTTGGATTGGAGTGTGCATTTTTTGGTGGTTTTTATTTTTGTGTTGTCGAAAAGAGGACAATGTGATGGTCAATGATAGAGGAAAGGTAAGGAATGTGGGACTGGTGGTGAATGGGGAGGTGTGGTTGAGGTTACTGGTATCACTCATTAATTAATTCCTCACATAGAGCCCGGGCTGAAAGGGGCTGTCTACATTGTAGTCTCCCTTCCTCTTCCTGTTCCTCCACTTCCTCCTCTTCCTCATGCTCTTGCTGCTCAGCTTCTCGCCTGATAGGTGATGGCAAGGGCTGTTCCCTCATAATGGCCAGGTTGTGCAGCATGCAACATACTACCATAAATCTTGATACACGCTCAGCTGAGTACTGCAGGGCTCCTCCAGAGCGGTCTAGGCAGCAGAAGTGTTGCTTGAGGACACCGATGGTCTGCTCTATAATGTTCCTTGTGGCAGCATGGCCCTAATTGTATGCCTGCTGTGCACGTGCGCGTGGGTTCCGATCCGGAGTCATGAACCATGTCATGAGTGGATAACCCTTGTCACCCAGTAGCCAGCCTTTGACTTGCCGTGGTGGGTCAAATACAGCTGGCACAGAGGACAGCCGCAGAATGAAGGAATCGTGACTACTGCCAGGAGAATGGGCATTCACCAGCATGATACACTGCCTGTGGTCGCACATCAGTTGCACATTGAAGGAGTGGAATCCCTTTTGGTTCATGAAAATGGCCGAGTTCAGAATTGCTCCCTAAATTGCTCCCTTCTCCCCCTCCTCCTCCTCCCTCTTATAGCAGCTTGTCCTGCTCTGTGTGGCCTCTCTTCATTCTCTCAGTCACGCTCAATTCCAAGAGAAAGGACTACCAGGCCAGCCATGTCTCGAAGCAACTTGTTTCAGCACAAGCTTCTAAATCAACAAAAAGTACTTCAGCACCAGCTAGCACACTATTGAAACTTTAGGCAAGTATAGGAAAACTCAAAAAACGCGTACAATTGCACCAGCAGCCATAAGAAATAATCCAGCCACTAACCTGTAAGTAGTTCATGATCCCTTTAAGTAGAGTTGGTGGGGGTCCTTCATGCCGTTTAACATTGTGTTCAGCTGTGTGTGGTTAAGACAGTGTAGGCTTGGAGCATGACGTTCGAAAATGGCACCACTGGCGTCAAATCAGCGTTACACACTGATTGATGTCATAATCTGCCTGCTTTGCATGCTGCCGGTGGTCGTTAGGGATGTACATGTAAAGCCCTTTACCAAGATGGCGTCCGGCACACTTCCCATCACACGCATCTCTGATGCCATTTTCGACCATTGCGAGGCTGCGTAGCACCTAAACAAAAACTACGCTACAGAGCCCAATTTCTCCCCATTCAGTCTAATTAGCACTGAAAATTACATCTACTCTCAACTCAGAAAAAGAGTGACATTATTATCTGAAGTTCTGCCAAGTCTCCTTCCCTTCCAGCCACTGGAGAACATGAAAAGATAAAAGAAAATGCTATAAAGATGAGAAAAACTGAACAGCAATTGAGATGAATCGTTAAAAAAGGTTGCAAGAGGCTGATCATTGACTTGAGGGGTGTTGATATTACTTTGTTAAAAGTTCTGTTAATTGATTTCCTATAAATAGGATGCATACCTTGCTTTATTGTGCGAGGGAAAGTCAATAACCTAGATTTTCTGACCTAGACTACCGAATTTGACATCAAAATGGAGTAGCCAGGATTGATGAAAATGAAAATGTCTTTGTTATGCAAGGCATTCATGTGTAATGGTAATTCAGACATGGTAAAACAACATCATCTTCAATGTTCATCTTCCCATTCTTCCACAAGAAATGGGCCTTTAAACCCCAAGTTTGAAATCACCTAACCGCTATTTCTTGATTCATCCTGACTTCAGTTTTTACAGAATTCCGCCCACTTGGTGCTTGCTCCATTTTCTGCTGTAATTTCCAGGGGAAGTCACCTGCCCAGCTTGGAGTTTGCTGGCGCAAATTAGAAGGGGGAAAAATTCAGTTGGTTTGCGCCTCCCGTTAGCGCCTTAAGAGGGCGCTAATGGGGCGCAAAGCAACTAGCGCCCGGGCGCGGCGATATCTGCACCTCTCGCGAAATTGACCAGACATTTTGCGGTGGCGCTAAACAATACCGCCTGATCTCCTGCACACGCAGATCTTGACGTCATTTGAGCGTGCAACGCTCTTCTGGTGCCCCGGAACGGAAATTGAGTGGCGCCCCCCTCCTTTCCGCCTGGCACAACCAACGACAGGTAGACTGGAACGCTTCCCAGTTGCTGTGGGGCTGGGGGGCGCTATTTAAAGGAGGCCTCTTCCTGGCTTTTTGTGTGGTAGACATTTTTGCACCACTCGTTCTGAGAGAGAGAGAAAGAGAGACTTCTGCATTGAGTCAATGCTGTGTGAAGTAGTTTTGGCTTCTGACCATAACTTTGCAGGTACTTTGGTTTTTGACCTTCATTACTTTGATTGCCAAGAGACTATGGGAGGTGCACTAATTGGGGGCGTCGTCCTGCGCCAGCAGATTCGGAGGCCACAGAGATGCAGAGAGCGAGTGGCAATCATGGCCAGACGGAGGAGGGCCAATAGGCCTCTGTACAGGAGACCTTACCCCCCCCCCAGGGTATTTCGTCAACAATTCTCCTACATTAATATGACTGAGGAGCAGTGTTTGCGAAGGCTGCGCTTCAGCAAGGAGGTGGTCACTGAGCTCTGCCACCTGCTGCAGCCAGATCTGCAGCCTCAACTGAGGAGCAGGACGTCTCTGTCGGTGGCAGTGAAGATAACAGTGGCTCTCAACTTTTATACCACCGGCTCATTTCAATCAGCTACTGGGGACATCACCAATATCTCCCAGTTCGCGGTCCATTTCTGCATCCGTCAGGTCACAAATGCCCTCTATAAAAGGAGACGAGAGTACATCTCTTTCCCCATGACCCCGGACAAGCAGCAAGAACACGCAATGGGCTTTGCGATGATAGTGGGCTTCCCCATGGTGCAGGGCGCCATTGACTGCACGCATGTGTCTTTGCGTGCTCCGCATGAGTATGCAGAGGATTTCCGCAACCGAAAGGGGTTCCATTCCTTAAACATGCAGTTGGTCTGTGACCACAGACAGCTGATACTCGCTGTGAATGCCTGCTATCCTGGCAGCAGCCACGATGCATACATCCTGCGCCAGACTACTGTAGCAGAACTTTTCCAGGCACCGCATCACCCAGGTGGTTGGCTTCTCGGGGACAAGGGATATCCTCTGTGCACCTGGCTGATGACATCACACACAATCAGCGTGCTCAAGCAACGGTTCCGCTGTCTGGACCATTCTGGAGGAGCCCTGCAGTACTCGCCTGAGCGAGTCTCCCACTTCGTTGTTGTGTGCTGCATGCTGCATAACCTGGCAATCCTTAGGACCCAGTCAATGCCACCAGGAGGAGGAGGAGGATGATCATCAGCAGCACCAAGGCAGGAGGGAGGCCCACAATGTAGAAACTGGAAGGGCCGTCCGTCAACGGCTGATAGCAAGCCGCTTCTAGGCCCCTGCTGAGGAAATGGCTTCTGCCAATGAGAACAACATGAATGAAACCAACCCGCAACCCCTAAGCCGGCCAAGGCAACAATGATTGCAAGAACAAACATGTACATTTTGAATAAAAAATGTATTTATTTTACAAACTCTGTGTGTGTCATTTCTGCATGACGAACTAATAGAAAGAAACAAAAAAAAAGTCATTAACATAACTGGTTCTCATAACATGGAGATAATGTCCAAAACACTAAACAAAAGTTTGACCACGAACCTCGGCCTTTAATAAAAAAATGAACAACATTTTGTCACACCTCCTACTTTTTGCCCTTCGAGGGTGATCTCCTTCCCTTGCACACTTCCCCCCTTCCCACCCTACTGCTCCTCCATAATGGGGCCCCAGTGGCTGCAGCAAGGCTGGTGGAAGGCTGCTGATTGTCACAACCTGAGACTGCAGATGCCCTTGAAGGACGGCCTCGACCAGCTCTGGGCCTGGAGGGCCCGGCTGCAGACTGCAGCAACTCTGCATGGGCGGCAGCAGTCTGTCCTACAGGCGGTGGCAAGTGCAGTGGAGAAGTGACAGTGGTGGCAGCAGGAATGCTGTCATCTTGAGAGAGGACAGCAACTCCCTGCTCGACCGACACACTGGCACTCCCATGGGGCAGCACTTCAGCATCCGGAGCAATCTGCTGGAGCACAGATTGCTGGCTTGCTGTGGCGCGGTGAGAGCCCTGGGGAAACGTGTCCAAACCAGCAAGGATGGCAGCAGTCAGTGCTCGCGTGGCCTCAATCTGAGTTTGCATGAGAGCAGTCAGAGATGGGGTCATGGCAGCCAGTGACTGAATTGCAGCACTAAACATTTGCGCGGTATCCGCCTGTGCTACAGCGAAGTGCTCCACACTCCTTGCCAGTGATTCAATGCATTCGGGCACCCTTCCCACTGCACCCATGAGCTCAGTGTGCATGTCCACCGCCTGAGTGTTCATTTAAGCGATGAGCCGCTCCTCCTCTGCGTCCAGTGCAGTAGGACTCGCTGGCATACTCTCCCTCCAGGGAGAAGGCCCCCGAGCTTCCCTACCCCCATCGCATTGCTGCAGCCCGCTGGATCCTGGAGCTTCACCCTCATCAGACCCTTCCCCCCTGCTCCCCTCCAGGGAAGGCGTGTTCCCAGTGTGGGCATGGGCTTCCTCGGGAGAGGGTGGCGCTGATGCTCTGGCTTCAGCTTCCTCCTCGCCTGCAGCTTCACTCACATTGACAGCTTGAGGGCCCGTCTTCTCAGCTGGTGAATCACCATCTGAAAACAGGGAGGTACAAGAGTGGCTTTAGCATGAGGACAGGGTGGCAGTAAGGGAGGAATGAGTGCAGCGATTTAGTAAGTTGGATTGAAAGCGTCAAAGGCTGGTGTTGTGAGGGACAAGTGGAAGGAGAGAGGGCAAAAAGGTGATGACCTTACCATTGCTGTCCAGAACGGGGTCGGCCTCTCCAGTGGTGACGGGACCGACCATCCGGCTTGCCACAATCCTGTGGTCGTGCTCCTCAAGATCGCTGAGGGCTTGCAGCTGAGGCCGCCCTCCACCCGTCCGTTGCTGCTGTCTCCTATTATGAGATAGCTTGGCCTGCAACAAAAAGGATGGCGTCTGAGTAATATACAGCCATGGTCTTGCCTGATGTGCCTCCCATAGATGAATAGCCCTTACTGTATGCAGCCATGGTCTTGCCTTATGTGCCTCCCATAGGTGAATAGCCCTTACTGTATGCAGCCATGGTCTTGCCTGATGTGCCTCCCATAGGTGAATAGCCCTTACTGTATGCAGCCATGGTCTTGCCTGATATGCCTCCCATAGGTGAATAACCCTTACTGTATGCAAAGTGTGGAATGTGCATGTGTGTTTCATGAGAGGGCCATAGGTGTTGGATGAGTTTTGGGCATTTGGGTTTTAAGACCCTCTGGCCATTGAGTGAGGTTGAGATGGAGGGATGGAGAGGTATTGAAAAAAAGCCACTCACCCTGATGACCTGAGTGAGGTCGTTGAACTTTTTTCTACATTGTATATGAGTCCTGGGCACCATGCACCTGGAGGAGACGCTCTGTGCCACCTCCCTCCACACTCTTCTGTAATCGCGTGGCAAAGGCCTCCTGCCACTCTCTGGGTACAGTATTGATCGTCTGCGCTCCACCGCGCCAACCAGAGCCTCCAAGGCCCGCTCGCTGAAGTGCTGTGCTCGCTCCCTGGCCCTCCATAGTCCTTGGCTGCAAGATTTAGGTACAGGTCTCTCCAGGCCGAGA
Source organism: Somniosus microcephalus (assembly GCF_052327205.1). Classification (NCBI taxonomy): domain Eukaryota; kingdom Metazoa; phylum Chordata; class Chondrichthyes; order Squaliformes; family Somniosidae; genus Somniosus; species Somniosus microcephalus. The sequence continues at coordinate 108,713,144 of NC_140991.1, forward strand.
TTCAAGGCTCCAATGAGCAGGGTGAGGCAGGAGAGCAAGATCGACCCTCCCCTTTAAGAACTGTCCGGCGCCAGTGTGTTTGTGTTCCATGGCTAACTGACAGCACCTGCGCTGCGCCCGCGCTCTGAGGTAGCGCCTCACTCCTCAGCCTTAGCGCCTTAAGAGAGGTGTGTAGCGCCTGATTTAGCGCTCCAATCACCTCCAGAGGCGATAAAAGCCAAGTTTGCCGTGAGAGGCGATAATTAGCGCCAAGTGCTAAACTTTGCACACGGCTGATAATCGCACCCCAAACGGGGCGATACTGAATTTTTCCCCCTAATAATTTGGAAATATCACATACAAAAGCAAATACTACAGATGCTGGAAATCTGAAATAAAAACAGAAAATGCTGGAAATACTCAGCCGGTCAGGCAGCATCTGTGGAGAGAGAAACAGAGTTAATGTTTCAGGTTGATGACCTTTCTTCAGAACTGACAAAAGTTAGAGATCTTGCAGGTTTTAAGCAAGTGCAGGGAAAGGGGGGAGGGGAGGAAAGAACAAAAGGGAAGGTCTATGATAGGGTGGAAGGCAGGAGAGATTAAATGACAAAAGGTATGATTGTACAAAGCAAAAGGAGATGGTAATGGGACAAGTAAAGAAACAAAAGATGGGTCTGGAAGAGGTGTAAATGGGAATAGCAGAATCATCAACAGCTGCCATCTGAAAAAATGGGGGCAGATGTTATGATCTGAAATTGTTGAACTCTATGTTGAGTCCAGAAGGTTGTGAAGTACCCAATAGAAAGATGAGGTGCTATTCCTTGAGCTTACGTTGAGCTTCGTTGGAACAGTGTAAGAGGCCGAGGAGGTCAGAGTGGGAGTGCAGCGTAGAATTAAAGTGACAGGCGACGGAAGCTCGGGGTCACGCTTGCGAACTGAATGGAGGTGCTCTGCAAAGTGGTCACCCAATCTGCTTTTGATCTCTCGTGTAGAGGAGACCGCATCGTGAGCAGCGAATATAGTATACTAAATTGCAAAAAGTACAAGTAAATCGCTGTTTCACCTGGAAGGAGTGTTTGGGGCCCTGTACGGTGGGATAGGAGGAAGTAAAAAGGGCTAGTGTTGCATTTCCTGCGCTTGCATGGGAAGGTGCCGTGGGAAGAGGAGGGGGTGTTAGGGGTGATTGAAGAGTGGACCAGGGTGTTACGAAGGGAACGATCGCTTCGGAATGCTGAAAGGGGAAGGTAAGATGTGTTTGGTGGTGGGATCACGCTGGAGGTAGCGGAAATGGCGGAGGATGATCTGTTGAATGTGGAGGCTGGTGGGGTGAAAGGTGAGGGCAAGGGGAACCCTATCATAGTTCTGGGAGGGAGGGGAAGGGTGAGACTAGAAGTGCGGGAAATGGAATGAGCATGGTCAAGGACTGTCAACCATGGTAGAGGGGAATCCTTGGTTGAGAAAAAGGAAGACATATCGGAAGCACTAGTATGGAAGGTGGCATTGTCAGAACAGATGCGACAGAGGCGGAGAAATTGGGAGAATACAGGAAGCGGGGTGGGAGGAAGTGTAGTCCAGGTAGTTATGGGAGTCAGTGGTCTTAGCTGAACTTGTTCTCACGTTGAACAACTTCTCCTTTGACTCCACTCACTTCTTCCAAATAAAAGGTATTGCTATGGGAATCCGCATGAGTCATAGCTATGCCTGCCTTTCGTGCGATCTGTGGAACACTCTTTGTTCCAGTCCTACTCGGGTCCCCTTCCTCACCTCTTTTTCTGGTACGTTGATGACTGTGTTGGTGCCGTTTCCTGCTCTCGCCCTGAACTGGAAAATTTCATTCACTTTGCTTCCAATTTCCACCCATCCCTCACCTTCACATGGTCCATCTCTGACTTTTGCCTTCACTTCCTCGACTTCTCTGTCTCCATTTCTGGGGATAGGATATCAACCAACATCCACTATAAACCCACTGACTCCCACAGCTTACCTGGACTACATTTCCTTCCACCCCGCTTCCTATAAGGGCTCTATTACATTTTCACAATTTCTCTGTCTCTGTCCTGCAGGCAGATTTTAGGGAACTAGGAGCGAGATTAAAAAGCAGGACTTCAAAGGTAGTAATCTCCAGATTACTCCCAGTGCCATGTGCTAGTGAGTACAGAAATAGGAGGATAGAGCAGATGAATGCGTGGCTGGCGAGATGGTGCAGGAGGGAGGGCTTTAGATTCCTGAGGCATTGGGACCGTTTCTGGGGGGAGGTGGAACCTGTACAAGCCGGACGGGTTACACATGAACAGATCTGGGACCAATATCCTCGCGGGGGGGTTGCTAGTGCTGTTGGGAAAGGTTTAAACTAGCTTGGCAGGGGGATGGAAACCTGAGAGGATTTTCAGAAGGGAGAGAAGCAAAGCTGGAAATGGAAGGCAGAAAATTAGTAAGCGAGTTTGGAAGGCAGAGGAAACAAGGGCTAGGAAATAGACAACAAGGCAGTTTGGCAGTGCTAAAAGGTATATACTTCAATGCAAGGAGTCTAGGGAATAAGGGAGATGAGCTGAGGGCACAGATAGACACGTGGGAGTATGATATTATAGCCATTACTGAGACATGGCTGAAAGAAGGATAGGAATGGCAGCTCAACATTTCTGGTTACAGGGTTTTCAGGCGAGACAGAGAGGGGGACGATGCCGGCGTTGAAGTTAAGGAGAAAGATAGTGAAATACTGGATAGGATAAACATAGTAAGAGAGGAAGTATCAAGGGGTTTAACATCCTTGAAAGTAGATAAATTGCCAGGGCCGGATGAAATATATCCGAGGCTATTAAAAGAAGCAAGGGAAGAAATTGCGGAGGCTCTGACCATCATTTTCCAATCCTCCCTGGCTACAGGAGTGAACATAAGAACATAAGAAATAAAAGCAGGAGTAGGCCAATCGGCCCCTCGAGCCTGCTCCGCCATTCAATAAGATCATGGCTGATCTGATCCTAACCGCCAATCTACTATCACAGAACCATCTCCTGAATCTAACAGAATTAGACACACGAAATAGGAGCAGGATCAGGCTACACGGCCCCTGGGCCCACTCCGCTACCCACAGGGCCATGACCGATCCGAACCTAGACTCATGTCCAAATTCCTGCCCGCTCCCCATAAACCTTTATTCCCTTTACTTCTAGGAAACTGTCTATTTCTGTTTTAAATTTATGTAATGATGTAGCTTCTACAGCTTTTTGGGGCAGCATATTCCATGGACCTACCACCCTCTGAGTGAAGTAGTTCCTCCTCATCTCAGTTTTGAAAGAGCAGCCCCTTATTCTAAGACTATGCCCCCTAGTTCTAGTTTCACCCATCATCGGGAACGTCCTCCCCGCATCCACCCGATCCAACCCCTTCACAATCTTATATGTTTCAATAAGATCGCCTCTCATTCTTCTGAACTCCAATGAGTAGAGTCCCAATCTACTCAACCTCTCCTCATATGTCCATCCCCTCATCCCCGGGATTAACCGAGTGAACCTTCTTTGTACTGACTCGAGAGCAAGTATGTCCTTTCTTAAGTATGGACACCAAAACTGTACGCAGTATTCCAGGTGCGGTCTCACCAATACCTTGTATAACTGAAGCAATACCTCCCTATTTTTATATTCTATCCCCCTAGCAATGAAAGCCAACATTCCATTGGCCTTCTTAATCACTTGCTGCACCTGCATACTAACCTTTTGAGTTTCGTGCACCAGGACCCCCAGATCTCTTTGTACTTCAGTACTTTCCAGTTTCTTGCCATTAAGATAATAACTTGCTCTACGATTTTTCCTGCCAAAGTGCATAACCTCACACTTTCCAGTATTGTATTCCATCTGCCAAATCTCTGCCCACTTACTTAGCCTGTCTATGTCCCCTTGCAGGTTTTTTATGTCCTCCTCACTCACTACTTTCCCTCCCATCTTAGTATCATCTGCAAACTTTGAAATGTTACACTCGGTCCCCTCCTTCAAATCGTTAATATAGATTGTAAAGAGTTGGGGACCCAGCACTGACCCCTGTGGAACACCACTAGTTACTGATTGCCAGTCTGAGAATGAACCATTTATCCCAACTCTCTGCCTTCTGTTAGATAGCCAATCCTCTATCCATGCCAGAATATTACCCCCAATCCTGTGATTTTTTATCTTAAGCAATAATCTTTTGTGTGGCACCTTGTCAAATGCCTTTTGGAAGTCTAAATACACTACGTCCACTGGTTCCCCTTTATCCACCCTATATGTTACTTCCTCAAAGAACTCCAGCAAATTTGTCAAACATGACTTCCCCTTCATAAAACCATGCTGACTTTGTCCTATTAAATTATGATTATCCAAATGTCCTGTTACTGTCTCCTTAATAATGGACTCCAATATTTTACCTACCACAGATGTTAGGCTAACCGGTCTATAGTTTCCAGCCTTCTGTCTACTGCCCTTTTTAAAAAAGGGTGTTACATTAGCAGTTTTCCAGTCTGCCGGGACCTTTGCTGAGTCCAGGGAGTTTTGGAAAATTATTACCAATGCATCCACAATCCCTACTGCCACTTCCCTCAAGACCCTAGGATGTAAGCCATCAGGTCCAGGTGATTTATCCGCCTTGAGTCCCATTATTTTACCGAGTGCCACTTCCTTAGTGATTTTGATCATGTTTAGCTCCTCCCCCCCTATAGCCCCCTGTTTGTCCAGTGTTGGGATATTCTTAGTGTCTTCTACTGTAAAGACTGATACAAAATATTCAGAAGTGGTGCCAGAGGATTGGAGAACTGCTAACGTTATACCATTGTTTAAAAAGGGAGGAAGGAATAAACCGAGCAATTACAGGCCAGTTAGTTTAACCTCGGTGGTGGGCAAATTACTGGAATCAATTCTGAGGGACAGTATAAACCTTCATTTAGAAAGACACAGATTAATCAAGGACAGTCAGCGTGGTTTTGTTAAGGGAAGGTCGTGTCTGACTAACTTGATTGAATTCTCTAAAGAGGTAACAAGGAGGGTCGATGTAGTCTACATGGATTTTAACAAGGCTTTTGACAAGGTCCCACATGGCAGGCTGATCAAAAAAGTAAAAGCCTATGGGATCCAAAGGAGAGTGGCAGATTGGATCCAAAGTTGGCTCAATGGCAGGAAGCAAAGGGTAATAGTTATGGGGAGTTTTTGCGACTGGAAGGTTGTTTCCAGATAGACCTGTCAAATATATGAATGGAGATCACCCCAAAACACACTAAAACCTAAAAAAAAATTTTTTAAACTATCACATTTTTAAAATTAGTTAAAATGACATAAAATTTAATATTTTAAACAAAAATTTATTTTTTGAAAAAGGTAATTAAAAATATTTACGGGTCTAAAAATAAACGTACCTTTTTTAAAAGTATTTTAAAATTATAAATGAGTGAAAATTTTTTTTTTTTTTTTTACTTTTTTCAACTCTTATGCTGGTAAAAGCAGGCCTTATGCCTGCTTTTACCAGGCGTAAGATTTCTAAGGGTTTTCTGCGGGCGGAGGTTCTGCAGAAAGTGGAACTCTCCACCCGCATAGGCCCTTTTCTAGGGCAGGCGTGCGATCTGTCAAGAGCATTCTTGACAGATTGGAAATGCCAGTTTTCAGCGCATGCGCTTCGCATGCCTGAAACCGGCCTTTCCGATGTCCCTACAGGTGTGTACACAGCCCGTACACACCCGTAGGCATCGGAATATACAGGCCATTGTTTTGTAGACAGACTTACTACTACTTGTAATGGTTCATTTAGTTTCATTTTGCATGCAACTAACCTCCTGTCATTTTAACAAATAGCTCGATCAGATAAATTAGCCTATGAGTTAATTTTCATTATTGCTCAAATTATTTTGATTTGTTCTGTGGGCTTTTTTGGTGTTGATGCATATAATTGAGCACAGATTAAGTTACCAAATATAATGTACTTACAATGAATTTAGTAGTTGCACAATTACTGCTGAGTTGGAATTTTTTAATGGAATGAATGCTGTGTAAAACTCACATGAATTCTTTGGGTTTTTCCACTTAAATCCAGGCAGCAGAGGAGGCAGGACAGGAAATAAAACCTTTTTTGTGAGATAAAATTATTGTTTTCTTTTATTTGCTTCCATAATTTATTTCCTGTAAAGATAGCTAGGGCAGGTCATTCCATTCTTATAGGAGCAATAGCCCGTTTCCCGCTCGCATGCACTAATGGTAAAATTTAAATGTTATTGTATTTCAGGTGCAAGTATTTGATTGCTGCCTTGTGCAGAACATCTATGGGAAGTCTGGCTCACTAAATCTATTCCTTCCCTGACCACGTGGTTAGGTAACATAGGGGGAATACCAACTGAATACAGATCAAACATGCGCTAATTGAATGGCGGAACAGGCTCGAGGGGCTGAATGGTCTACTTCTGTCATCTGTTCCAAACTGCCGACTGCCTCTTTCTTGCCTGAAAAACAAGCAGAGTAAAATCTAGTGGAGAGCTTGGACACCCATTTGCCCGCCTGATTCAAGTTTCACTAAGCCTTTAAGTGGCCGCCAAGTACTCCCACCCAAAACAAGCAGGAGGCTGTTTAAATATGCAAATCAAGGCCCTATGCCTGTTGCAGCACACCAATTGCAATTTTCATGGAAAACTGGGTGGAGCATGCAAAGTGCATGCTCGTTCCACTTTTTACAGATATTAGGAGACCGTTACTGCTGGAGACCACACCAAAAAGTTAAGTTGTTTTTAAAGAATTCTGTGAAGCCAGGAGGAGCATTTGTGCTCCTCCTAGCACTACAAAAATCTTGCAACCAGGCCGTTCTGTCGTCCTCTTCTAGATAAATTACATCGACTGCATTACCCTTGTCTACTCTCTCTGTTACCTCTTCAAAGAATTCAGTGAAGTTGGTCAAGCAAGACTTTCCCTTTTGAAATTCATGCTGACTATTTATTATTATATTTTTGGTTTCTACATCTTTTGCTATTTTCTCCTTTAGTAGGGATTCCATTTTTTTTCTACTACCGATATTAAGCTGACTGATTTATAGAACATATATCCAGGGGACTATCTCCCTTCTTTAAATATAGGTATAACGTTAACTATCCGCCAGTCCTCTGGCACTTCACCTTTTTCTAACGAATTATTAAATATGTGTAATAGTGCCTCTGCTATCTCTTCTCTAGATTCTATTATAATGCGTGGATATAATCCATCCAGATGAGGGGTTTTATCCTCTTTGAGTTTGATTAGTTTATTTAATATTGCTCCTCTTTTCATTTTAAATAATTTCTAATCTCATCTTCCAATGTCATGTCCACCTGATATGCCTCCCTTGTAAATACTGAAGCAAAGTAATTATTTGCTATTTCTGCCTATTTGATGATTGAGTGATTCAAAATATTTCATGCCATTATGACTATCACAACTTTGCCCATTTGGGGAAAAACGTAGCACATGGTAAAATTTAAACCCACCACCAGTGTCAGTGCCAATGACTACCAGGTCAAGTATTGCATGGCTACATTTAACGTAGAGTTTTCTTTTCCCCCACAATGCACTTCAACCTGACTCTCAGAATAGCACCCCTAGTGAGCTGGCAAAGTCTTCCCTCTGCTGGCTGCAAGGGCCCTACGCAGAATATTTGTCAATTCTCAAACCAGTTCTAGTGCATGTTTGCCTGTAGTGCCAGCTACCTGCAAGTTGCCATCTCATTTAGTTTTGCACTATTTCTGTACATACTATAAGGCTCTCATCCCGTCAGTCTAAGTTGGCAATGAGACTAGGTTCCAAAGCTGAAAGGATAGCATACTAACTGTGCTATCCAATCCCTTAGTGTGTATTATCTGTATTCATCAGGGAAAATATGTTAATATAACTAAGCTGCATTGTTCAAAATGGCACTGTACTGTTGTTTGGCAGCACAACTTTACCAAATCTTTGGCTCAGTGCTATGTATGGATATTTAAAGCTTCTCACCTAGGAGTGGTTACCTTGTCTTGCTTGATTTGATGACAGTGTGGAAGAGATTGAAATTGATTGACTTCAAGACAGAAGACTACATTTTAAAGGAATTTTGATTCCCTAAGTAAACACGACTTCAGCCAGTCAACACAACAGGAGGCAAGGTCATTCCAACACAAGTTAAAAATATGGAAGAATCGGCAAAACTCTAATGTTTACACCATTTTTCCAGGGTTTCCACAGATCTTTCACCAAAGTTACAGTGGACGATCGAGAGAAGCCTCGCGGAAATTCTACTCTATTATCCTTTTTTGGTATTACACGTTAGTACAAGCACAATACTTCTTCACTCAGTCCATATGATTTCTTTGCAGGAATAATCTGTGTGGCATAGAAAGAAGGAAAGATTTGTGTTTATATAATCCTTGTGTATCTCAGAAACATCTCAAAACACTTCATGTGCAATGAGCTACTGCGGAGAGCAGTGATTCTTAATGCAGCAGACGTTGTGCACACAACCATGACCTCACAAACAACAATGAGATGAATGATTAGTTCATCTATTTTTGGTGGTGTTTGTTGAGGAAGGCATGTTGGACAGGATTCTGGAAAATGTCCCTGCTCTTCTTCAAATATTGCCACCTAAACCACCAAACCTGTTGATGGGAATTCCATTTAAATCATATTTAAAAGACTGCACCTAAAACAATGCAAAATTCCCTCCATACTTGCACTAGGGTGTCAGCCTATATTATTTGTCCAAAAATAATCTAGTGGGTGCTTGAACCGACAAGCTTTTGATTCAAAAATGAGAGTGAAAGCAAATGAGCCATGCTGATCAGCATATTATTGAGCTTTGCAAAAAGAAAAGTGTTTGTAAAAATATCCTTATAGTGTTAAAGATGTACATTGTATTTAGGAACTCTATAGTTTTTTAATGATACCTACAGAAGTCAACAGCACAGAACAATCCTGCCAGAATTAGCTCACAAAGTCAGTACTAATGTTGATGAATAGACTGCTTGGCACCAACCCTCTATTGTTAATTTCTTAATGGAGATACTGATGATGTGTCTGAGAGGTTTAAGTAACCTCTTGTTTTTAAAATTCAGACGCTTCCTGCGTAAGCTCTTCAGCTCCTGGGAGTCACCATCTCTTTTTCGCTTTGCCTTTACCGAAATCAATCTAATTAACCAAAGAATAGTTATTAGGTTTCTGACATTGAGTTTCTTTTCATTTTCAGCTAGTGCAGAGTTTCCATACAATGAAGAGAGCGCCATCACAGATGGAGTGAATCGAAATTCGGCAATTATTGGTGGTAAGTGTCAGAGTATGAACTCGGAAAATCACCCAGTATGAAACAAATTGCTGGAAATAGGGGCTTCCCTTTTATGGGTTAGACTGAACTGCATAAAAATTATCTTCGTGTTAGATGCAGTTGCCGAGAAGAACCTGCGTCATTCATGATCATCTGAGATCTTAGTGTGCCCTTTAGTTGGACCCAACCTTGTTCTCAGAATTTCATGGAGGTGAGTAAGGTTCAAGAATTGGTATCCCTAACTATGACATTCAATTGGGAAAGAGGATGGGATCTTCCTTACCAATATACTGTATAACTATTTATAACGTACAGTGAAATCATTTCAACATTGAATCATAAATATCAGTACAATACAAGACTTTCATTCTTATAATATTAGCAGCTCAAGCAGTACTAGGAATCCTTAAAATTGAGGCATTGCTGGACCGGGAGCCATTGTAGGTCACAGATCGAAGGAGTGATGGGTGAATGGGACTTGGTGCAAGGTAGGATACAGGCAGCAGAGTTTGGATGAGCTCAAGTCTACAAAGGGTGCAAGATGGGAGGCTGGCCAGGAGAGCACTGGAATAGTCGAGTCTAGAGGTAACAAAGGCATGGTTGGGGCATTCAGCAGCAGATGAGCTAAGGTAGGGACGGAGATGGGCAATGTTACAGAGGTGGCAGTAGGTGATCTTGGTGATGGATAGGATATGGGGTCAGAATTTCAGCTCGGCATCAAATAGGATGCCAAGGTTGTGAACAGTTTAGTTCAGCCTCAGACAGTTGGCCAGGGAGAGGGATGGAGTTGGTGGCGGGGACCGAAGACAATGGCTTTGGTCCTCCCAATATTTAGTTGGAAGAGATTTCTGCTCATCCAATACTGGATGGCAGATAAGCAGCGTGACATCAGAGGCAGTGGAGGGGTCGAGAAAGGTGGTGGTGAGGTAGAACTGGGTGTCGTCAGCATACATGTGGAACCTGGCACGTTTTCGGATGATGTCGCCGAGGGTCAGCGTGTAGATGAGAAATAGGAGGGGCTCAAGGATAGATCCTTGGAGGACCTCAGAGGTAATGGTGCAGGAGTGGGAAAAGGAGCCTTTGCAGGAGATTTTCTGGCTATGACTGGATAGATAGGAAATGGAACCAGGCCTTGAATGTTTTTAGTTGCCATACACAGTGACAGACATCTAAGTGATAAAAACAGAAAATGCAGAAAATACACAACAGGCCATTTAGCACCTGTCTAGAGAAAGGACATGTTATGATGTTTCACAACTGAAGACTAAAAGATAAGCAGACATTTTAGTAAAGGATGCTGACATTTAAAGATAAATGGCTGCATAGGGGCAGTTAAAAATGTAGCCTTTCATAAGTTTGTAAACAATTCTGTTCTCTATTTGAGCTTTACAAAGGCTGTGTGCGGCGCAAGTGGTTGACAAGATAAACACAGAGACAGGAAACTGAGTCTGTGGGCAAGTGATGGCGTGGCATAGCACTTGTTTCATAGCTAATGAAATGAAAGTACTGCATGAGATGGGTGTGAGGAAAATTTCCCTTTTTGGCACTCTGGGGCACCCTTCCCAGAGGGCAGCATGCCTGACAGATGATGGCAGAAAATGAGGAGGAAATGGTCTTGACTGTCGCTGGCAATACCCTGTGCGTTGCAGGTTAGCTGCAGGACAATTTGAAGCAGATAGCACATATCTACAACTGGCTCCATGCTGACCTGAAGCCTGCGGAGGCAATTTCTAATGGTCATTGTCAGCTCGGTGTGCCAGGGCCTGCAGATATGATTGGTTACATAAGGGCAGGTGCAAGCCTTTTCTCATCTTTCACCACTTCAACCATGAAATATTGTATTTGGGGTGCAACCAAACCAAATGCAATCATTAATACAATAGCAAAATACTGCGGACGCTGGAAATCTGAAATAACAACAGAAAATGCTGGAAATACTCAGCAGGTGCGGATGCTGCCTGGCCTGCTGAGTATTTCCAGCATTTTCTGTTGTTATTTCAAATGCAATCATTAACATTATCTTCACTTGACTGCCGATGCAGTGCTCTGCAGTTTGTGCTTGGTTGTCTTGTGACTCCAAGGTTCCATAAACGCTGGTATTGGAGGGTCTCCTTATTCCTCTTATTTTCATCAATTTCTGAAATCCTGTAACTACTTCGCATACACTATGCTTTCCAATGACTTAGCGGTTTCCTTTGAGGACTATAGCTTATTGGCAATTCTGCTCTGATATTTATTTATGGGGAATAATGGAGTTTAAAATATGGGCTAATAAATCATTTGCAAATAAGTTTCAAATTTGAGATGTAAAATCTTGTAAATCAAAACCATTTATGTTATTATGTACTTCAAATGAAAATAATTCAAACAGATTGAAGGTAATTCCCACTATGGCCAGGTTAACATGTATTTGTTACATATGCTATTCAGGCAACATGTTATCATGTAACAATCGCAAACCAGGACACTTAATAGACACAGTAAAGCTTTAAAAGCCAATTTACGACTCAGAAAACTGCCTCTAAAAACCCTGTAAAATATTTTTATTACCAAGTTGCAGCAATTCTAGTGTGCCTGTAAACTATTTGACTGTTGCCATGATAATCACACCATTTTATTGTTAAATGTTTATTCATTTACTAATAAAGATTTAGTACAACTTCTTCTACTGAAATTTGAATTGGAAAATAAAATCATGTTAAAATAACGACAGAAAATGCTGGAAACACTCAGCAGGTCAGGCAGCATCTTCGGGTTCTCTCTCCACAGATGCTGCCTGAGCTGCTGAGTGTTTCCAGCATTTTCTGTTGTTATTTCAGATTTCCAGCATCCGCAGTATTTTGCTATTGTAATAAAATTATATTCCTGCTTCACTTCAATGATCATTGGAACCAGGAGCCTAATATCACTGCACTGCACCAGTAAAACACAATTGTTGCAAGCTCATATGCATATTTTTCTGCCAGTTAAATCAGTTCAGCATTGAAAGAGCACCACCACCAGCCTGAGGCAGAAAGTGCAGCAAAGACAATGGCCTAGAAATTGGGTATAGCCCCGCCAGCACGTTTGCGCCGAAAATTTTGCGCCCGCCGCGGAGCCAGTTGTGCCCGCCCCATATTTACTTTCAGCGCCCCAAAGCGGAACCGGGCGCTGGTACAGGGTGTGTCCGCCCCGCTTGGGGCGCTGAAAGTGAATTTCAGCGCTCCCGGTCCCACTGCGCCACCCGATGCGGTGCGGCAAGCTGCTGTACTGCAGGCCTCCCCCTTCTCTTAAGGGGGAGGTGCCTGCAACGGCCGGAGCCCCGATTGCAAGTGCCGGCAAAAGAGCCCGGCACAACGGAGAAGTGCCGGGCTCCACGGAAACCAGCTGGCAATGCCGCGGGGGGGGGGGTGGAGGAGGCCGGGGAAGGAGGTGCGGGCAGGCGACCGCCGAAAAAGCGGCCGCCCCGCACCTCCACCTTAACTTGCGCCGCTAAGGCTGCAGTAAGGACCCGGTCTCCCGATGTTGTTAGCGCCCGCCACGGAAGAGGCGGCCGCTACTGAAGATGGGGATCGGCGTGGTTTCGGGCGGTACCGGGGCACTGCGCACACCGATGACGTCATCGGTGCCGGCGCAGCGCTACCGGCTAACGCCGATGTTACGGCCCACCTAATTTCGGGCGCGACGCAACTTCCGGCGCAACCCACTCTTTCGCCCCTAATTGGGCGCAAACGCAACTGAATTTCTAGGCCAATATATCCTCGGATGCTCTGCCTTCTGCTGATAATTTAGCAGAGAAAAATTGGTTGTTTTAAGAAAAATTGTGCAAAAGCAAGTTTTTTGAAAAGTGTCCATTTCAATTCCAAAAATAGTTTTCAAGCTTTTTTTTATTTGTCCTTATTTTTTGGTTTCACTCTGCACTATCAGAGCACCCAAGCAAGCTGAGTGCAGCAGCAGAATCACTCATTCTTTGTAATAACAACAGAAAATGCTGGAAATACTCAGCAGGCCAGGCAGCATCCGTGGAGAGAGAAACAGAGTTAACGTTTCAGGTCTGGGACCCTTCATCAGAACTGGAAAAAGCTGGAGATATAACAGATATTAAGCAGGTGCAGAGACGGGGGGGGGGGGGGTGGGTGCAGAGACAGGAGGGGAGGAAGGAATTGAAAGAACACCCTGTACTTTTGTAAGAGGCAGGAAAGATAAAATGTTGCAAATGGGAATGGCAAAAATCATACTGCATGAAAAATGGGGGCAGGGATAATTATCTGAAATTGTTGAACTCAATGTTGAGTCCGGCAGGCTGCAAAGTGCCCAATCGAAAGATGAGGTGCTGTTCCTCGAGCTTACATTGAGCTTCATTAGAACAATGTAATAGCCCGAGGACAGAGAGATCAGAGTGGGAGTGAAGCGGTCAATTAAAGTGACAGGCGACCGGAAGCTCGGGGTCACCCTTACGGACTGAACAGAGGTGTTCCGCAAAGCGGTCGCCCAATCTGCGTTTGGTCTCCCCAATGTAGAGGAGACCGCACCATGAGCAGCGAATACAGTATATTAAATTGCAAGAAGTACAAGTAAATCGCTGTTTCACCTGGAAGGGGTGTTTGGGACCCTGGACAGTGGGAAGGGAGGAGGTAAAAGGGCATGTGTTGCATCTCCTGCGCTTGCACGGGAAGGTGCCAGGTGAAGGAGAAGGGCTGTTGGGGGTGATTGAGGAGTGGACCAGGGTGTCGCGGAGGGAGCGGTCCCTTCGGAATGCTGAAAGGGGAGGTGAGGGGAAGATGTGTTTGGTGGTGGGATCACGTTGGAGGTGGCGGAAATAGCGGAGGATGATCTGTTGAATGTGAAGGCTGATGGGGTGAAAGGTGAGGACAAGGGGAACCCTATCGTGGTTCTGGGAGGGAGGGGCAGGGGTGAGAGCAGAAGTGCGGGAAATAGAATGGACACGGTCAAGGGCCGTGTCAACCATGGTAGAGGGGAATCCTCGGTTGAGGAAAAAGGAAGACATGTCGGAAGCACTAGTATGGAAGGTGGCATCGTCAGAACAGACGTGGCGGAGACGGAGAAACTGGGAGAATGGAATAGAGTCCTTACAGCAAGCGGGGTGGGAGGAAGTGTAGTCCAGGTAGCTGTGGGAGTCGGTGGGCTTGTAGTGGATGTTTGTCGAAAGCCAATCGCCAGAAATGGAGACGGAGAAGTCAAGGAAGGGAAGGGAAGAGTCTGAGATGGACCATGTGAAGGTGAGGGAAGGGTGGAAATTGGAAGTAAAGTGAATGAACTTATCTAGTTCAGGGCAAGAGCAGGAAACGGCACCAATACAGTCATCGATGTACCGGAAAAAGAGGTGAGGGAGGGAACCTGAGTAGGGCTGGAACAAAGAATGTTCCACATATCCCATGAACAGGCAGGCATAGCTAGGGCCCATGCGGGTTCCCATAGCAACACCTTTAATTTGGAGGAAGTGAGTGGAGTCAAAGGAGAAGTTGTTCAATGTGAGAACAAGTTCAGCCAGGCAGAGGAGGGTAGTGGTGGATAAGTTCATTCACTTTACTTCCAATTTCCACCCTTCCCGCACCTTCACATGGTCCATCTCTGACTTTTCCCTTCCCTTCCTTGACTTCTCCGTCTCCATTTCTGGCGATCGGCTTTCAACAAACATCCACTACAAGCCCACCGCCTCCCACAGCTACCTGGACTACACTTCCTCCCACCCCGCTTCCTGTAAGGACTCTATTCCATTCTCCCAGCTTCTCCGTCTCCGCCGCGTCTGTTCTGACGATGCCACCTTCCATACTAGTGCTTCCGACATGTCTTCCTTTTTCTTCAACCGAGGATTCCCCTCTACCATGGTTGACACGGCCCTTGACCGTGTCCATTCTATTTCCCGCACTTCTGCTCTCACCCCTTCCCCTCCCTCCCAGAACCACGATAGGGTTCCCCTTGTCCTCACCTTTCACCCCATCAGCCTTCACATTCAACGGATCATCCTCCGCTATTTCCGCCACCTCCAACGTGATCCCACCACCAAACACATCTTCCCCTCACCTCCCCTTTCAGCATTCCGAAGGGACCGCTCCCTCCGCGACACCCTGGTCCACTCCTCAATCACCCCCAACAGTCCTTCTCCTTCACCTGGCACCTTCCCGTGCAAGCGCAGGAGATGCAACACATGCCCTTTTACCTCCTCCCTTCCCACTGTCCAGGGTCCCAAACACCCCTTCCAGGTGAAACAGCGATTTACTTGTACTTCTTGCAATTTAATATACAGTATTCGCTGCTCACGATGCGGTCTCCTCTACATTGGGGAGACCAAACGCAGATTGGGCGACCGCTTTGCGGAACACCTCCGTTCAGTCCGTAAGGGTGACCCTGAGCTTCCGGTCGCCTGTCACTTTAATTGACCGCTTCACTCCAACTCTGATCTCTCTGTCCTCGAGCTATTACATTGTTCTAATGAAGCTCAATGTAAGCTCGAGGAACAGCACCTCATCTTTCGATTGGGCACTTTGCAGCCTGCCGGACTCAACATTGAGTTCAACAATTTCAGATAATTATCCCTGCCCCCATTTTTCATGCAGTATGATTTTTGCCATTCCCATTTGCAACGTTTTATCTTTCCTGCCTCTTACAAAAGTACAGGGTGTTCTTTCAATTCCTTCCTCCCCTCCCAACCGCCCCCGCCCCCCTCCCCTGTCTCTGCACCTGCTTAATATCTGTTACATCTCCAGCTTTTTCCAGTTCTGATGAAGGGTCCCAGACCTGAAACGTTAACTTTGTTTCTCTCTCCACGGATGCTGCCTGGCCTGTTGAGTATTTCCAGCATTTTCTGTTGTTATTTCAGATTTCCAGCATCCGCAGTATTTTGCTATCACACTCATTCTTTGTTTTTTCTTCCTTCTTAATGGGAAGCACCTTGATGGCCTGGCTGAGATTGATAATTTTTCAGATGGAGAATTTTACCACACAGTGGTGTTGGGTATTAGTATGCAAATAAATGTTATTGCCAAGTTTTTTGTATTCTTTCAGGGGATGTGGGCGTCACTGGCAAGGCCAGCATTTATTGCCCATCCCTAATTGCCCTTGAGAAGCTGGTGGTGAGCTGCCTTCTTGAACTGCTGCAGTCCAAGTGGTGAAGGTACTCCCATAGTGCTGTTAGGGAGGGAGTTCCAGCATTTTGACCCAGCAACGATGAAGGATCGGTGATATATTTCTAAGTTAGGATGGTGTGTGACTTGGAGGGGAACTTGGAGGTGATGGTGTTCCCATGCGCCTGCTGCCCTTGTCCTTCTGGGTGGAAAAGGTCGCAGGTTTGGGAGATGCTGCCGAAGAAGCCTTGGCGAGCTGCCACAGCATGTGCAAAGTATTCTTTTTTTTGTATGTTAAACACATTTTTATTCAACCAATGAATGCAAAAAATACCCTTTTTAAAAAAAAAGGGATTTCACCAAAAAAGAAAGAATAATTGCAGTGAATGACTTCCCCTTGATAACCTACAAACAGTAAAGTAACAGGTCAGGGCACAAATAGCTATCGATCTGGATTGTAAATATGCTTCACGTGTATATTTACTTAACAAACATCTACCATCACCAGACTGATACCGGGGATGGCAGGAATGACATATGAAGAGAGATTGGGTCGATTGGGCTTGTATGCACTAGAGTTTAGAAGAATGAGAGGGGATCTCATTGAAACTTATAAAACTCTAACAGGGCTAGACAGACTGGATGCAGGAAGGATGTTCCCGATGGCGGGGGAGTCCAGAACCAGGGGTCACAGTCCAAGGATAAGGGGTAAGCCATTTAGGACTGAGATGAAGAGGAATTTCTTCACCCAGAGAGTGGTGAACCTGTGGAATTCTCCACAACAGAAGGCAGTTGAGGCCAATTCATTAAATATATTCAAGAAGGAGTTAGATATATTTCTTAAGGCTAAAGGGATCAAGGGATATGGGGAGAAAGCAGGGACAGGGTACTGAATTTGGATGATCAGCCATGATCTCATTAAATGGCAAAACAGGCACGAGGGGCCGAATGGCCTACTCCTGCTCCTATCTTCTATGTTTCTATGTTTCTATATCATTCAGTGGAAAATTTTGCAGATTTTCTCTTTTGCCAAAGTTTGGAATTCTGACATGAATTTATCAGACACAGCAAATCTTAGTGCAGCTTCCAGGTTTTTGTCCAATAGCTGGAAGCAGTACTTTGACTTCACCAGAGTTATTGCTGAGAATGTTGACTCGCACGAGATGTCCACCTGCTCTCCACCCAGAATATGGATGCCACTTGCCCTTCACCATGATATGCCCTGTTGGAGCTGCTCGCTATTGGTTGGACTTGTTTTCTTCTGCTGGCCTGGAGCCGTTATTCTCATTGGTCAAGCTGACCATGATGACGGCTCCCTCGCCATACAACATCTCCATCGTGTTTTCACCCATGTTACATACCATGTTAGAAGATGAGCAGTAACCAAGGAAGTAAAGCACACATAACGATTACCATTTTACCAACAAACGCACATGAAGGTTAAAGTACACATGCATTTGCTGTGCAATGAGCATTGAGATCACTTATTTTTTATTTACTAATCAAAAGTGCAATTAGCTACAGCTGGATTTCCAGTTAGCCACATGTGGCCAGTGGCTAATGTATTGGACAGCAGTGATTTAAAGCAACCCGCTCATCCCATAGTGACTCAGTGAGCAACCTGATGCCACTTGCTGTCTGGGAGCACACAAATAATGGCCACTTGGACAAGGTACTGGAAGACAACCAGTGCCTGTGGAGCCATACCTCTTC
The DNA here is from genome assembly GCF_052327205.1 of Somniosus microcephalus. NCBI lineage: Eukaryota > Metazoa > Chordata > Chondrichthyes > Squaliformes > Somniosidae > Somniosus > Somniosus microcephalus. Next base: position 108,731,167 of record NC_140991.1, read on the forward strand.
AAGGAGTCAATCTGTTCAGGAAATAATGGGAAGAGAGTAAATGTCCAAGGAAAAATAATTTTAAGATTAAAAGCAATTCCATAGGGCTGGTCATTCTGTCACCTTGATCTCACTGTTTAATCTCTTGACTAATTACATTTTTTTTTCTCTGTTAGGTGTTATTGCAGTCGTAATCTTCACCATCCTTTGCACATTAGTCTTCTTGATTCGTTACATGTTCCGCCACAAAGGAACCTACCACACCAACGAGGCAAAGGGGGCTGAGTCTGCCGAGAATGCCGATGCAGCTATAATGAACAATGATCCCAACTTCACAGAAACCATTGATGAGAGTAAAAAGGAATGGTTCATCTAAGATAATTATAGGAAGGTATTCCTCTGATGTATTTTTGGCGATTCAGGAAAGATCAGCACAAATGAACCAAAATGGAAAACACACACACAAAGAGAAAGAAAGAATAAGATTCAAAAGAAACCTAAATATATGATACTATGGATTACCACCAGGTTTGAAAAGAATATTCCCAAGTATGTGAATACTAATCGGAATGCATTTACACTTCAGAACAAAAAGCTGATAGTATAGATGATTACACATATGCCAAATACCCATTGTAAATATGTTTTATGTAGATCATACAAGTATAGAGTATATGTTTTTGTTGCTGAAGAAGCTTATGAAGTTACTGTATTTTACAATGAAAACAGGTAAATCATCATTGCCAGAGTTTGTGCAAAGAATGATTTGGCATGCTGTGGTTAAAAACAACTTGATTTTTTTAATTACCATTTAAAGCTGGTTGCATATTTATTTTTTCAATTATTGTTTTGTTGTAAAAAAAAAAGCTTGTTTTTGTAGAGCTACTTGACAGACAAGATATAAATAAAACAGTCACACAGATGTGTTTGGACCTACACTCTTGTGTGTATGTGGAGAAAAGAATAGTGACCAGAGTGCATGATGGGAGCTATCAGAGTTCCCTCTTCACCCACGGTGCCCAGAGTAACCGAAAAAATACTGAAGTGTACACAGCAAATAATTTTAATCTTTCATTTGTATTGCTTAATGAGTTCTGTTCTTAACCTTTTATCACTGTATATATTTTTTATTCTTATATTTTATAAATGTTCATTATCTTGTCCATTTCTAGCCTTTTATGGTAAAACTTTGTGTGGTGCCAGTAAATATTGTTTCTGCTATTAAGAAGTTGCTGCATTGACAGGGAGACAGTCACTGCTACAAACTAGTCCAATGAGGTAGAGCAGGTTTTTGTTTTGCATGCTTAGGGACTCCAGGATATTTACATTGTGAAAGCTCAGAAGTACCTGTATTTGCCTTTGGACTGATGGGGGTGTAATCCATTGTATTCCTAATTAAAAACCACACTCTTAAACATGGTGTTTTCTGTTCAGGAATTTAGGATAGTTTATAAATTTTTAAATTTCCAAACTGTGTCATGCCTTATTTTAAGTATGTACTGTAGTTTGGTTAAAAAATAAGGGAGAAAAGTACAACATTAAAAGAGCCTTGCTGTAAATGTGTGTCCTTGTTGCTTTTTGATTCTACAGATTTAATGGTTTGCACCTATCACTGATGGGATATTCTGTATAGATTGCAATTAATTTGACATTACACTCTGACTTAGTTTGGGGATCCTTCCTGGCATCACTAGGGACCTGCAATAGAGTGTGCTGTGCGGGCAGTGACCTCAAACCACTACCCGAACCATTTTGTAGCAGTCCTGACCATGTGTCCATTCAGTGACCAAAACAAAATAGTGTCCCAAAGGCTGCAGCCACTCTTTCATTACCTGAAGGGGCTGCTCCCCAATTTTTGGCTTACTCAGCTGGGTGAGCAGATCAGAGGACTTCCCTGGCGGGTCTGCTCCTGAGCCGGACAAAATCCATCATGCACAGGTTCAAGATGTGAAAGATTACAGGTAGGGTAGGCCAACTGCTTGCCAGTGTTTTGATCTTTTATGCATCCAGGTGATCATGGAGTAAGACCACATGGTGTCCACTGTTTCAATTAGTTCTTTCGCAACCAATTGGCATATGCCTTGTATGCCATTAACATGAAGGAGCAGCAACACAGGATGGAGCAAATGACACTTGGGCAGCAGGTAAGAGGCATCACAGCACATCATCAATGAAGTCTTGTTTTCTGTGGAACAAAGTCTGCCTTCGACACCACAGCCTTATCTTCTCTCCCTCACATTCAAGTCAAAGGACATTCCCTCAATCCAGCACACAGCCTACAAGATGCCAGCAATAGTAGCCCTCTGCCCCTACATGACCATGCAACTTATGATCACCTGAGTAAAGATGTCAGCAGCACGTAAGTGCAACCTTTAACCTCCATCAATAACAAAGCGCCATGTTAATCCACATTCTATTTTGTTACAGTGAATTCCAAAGAGCACACAATCAACCTGCTCTTTCTCAACACCTTGATTCTCCAGTGCACCTAGGCTGCCTTTTTAAAAACGACCATTGGGCTGGATTTTATCAGCGGAGGAGGGATGGTGGTGGGATAGCTGGTTGCCGGGTTCCGGTCCCGCTCCTGGCTGCAGCTGCTCTGTCAAAGGGATTTTCCCTTGATTGGCTTTGTTAAGCCCGCCCTGTGGGATTTCTGGCCAATTAACAGGAAGCGGGTCTGATGGCGTCATTTGATGACACATCATCAGCCGGTTTCCTTAAAGAGACCACATCCACATGGAGTTTGACAGTTGTTCTGTCAGTGTTTTACAGCATTGAGGTGCTGCAAACACTGACAATCACTGCACAAAGGTGGACGCTTGCATCCAGGCTCCCCCATGACTCCCTCCATATCCTTATGGAGGGAGTCACAGCACGCAGGGAGGTTCTCTTCCCTTCCAAGGGCTGAAGAGACCTCCCCAGGACACCAACGCAGCCTGGTTGCACATTGCACAGGAGGGCAAAAGCAGGGATGTCATCAGGAGGACCTGGCTGCAGTGGCGCAAACCTTTCAATGATCTCAGTGGATCATGAAACGTTACTGCAAAGCCACACTCAAACTCACCCTGCTGTGCCACTCATCGCATCCCCATCACTCTGCCTTCCAGACCTTTCTCCTGCACATCCTTACTCACACCAACTTACCTTGCACCTCCACCCATCCCTCTCTATCTACATTATCACTTCCCCCATCTCACTAACCATCCCTCACACTCACCCTCATCCTACTGCAAGCATACCAACTAACAACACACAAGGGTAGGCACTTGAGAGGTTTAGCCAATGTCCATGTGAAGTTTCTGGTGATGTGTTGTCATACAGTGAAATCTATATTTTCAACACTGCCCCTTATTGGACAGATCTGTGCATACCTTGAGAAGTGTCTTACTGAGTTCCAATAAATGTTCAGACATAACTTACCGCCCCCCCCCCCCTCCGCCACCCCACCCAAGACCAAAGACCTGGCATATACTGCTGTGTTGAGAGACAACAGTATCAGGCATATGGACTCCAGCCTTTACCATTCCACTGGGCCCTGGATTTGAGGCTCCACTGTTCAGTGGGATGGCTGTTATAAGCCTGAGAGGCAGCGGAATGGATCATAATCACTATGGCCCGGAAGCCACTGTTCAGGCTTCTCTCCATTCCCCTATTGCCACCAGAGCTGCAGTTGTGTGTTTCCACGGAAGTGGAGTTACTGACGAATCCCTCGTTGCTTCTTAAGTTGGGGGGGGATCTGCTGCAAATTCCGGTGAAGCTGCCATTTGATTCAATGATGCTTAAAACAAGGAAAAAGTTTCGGAGATGTTGGTGCAAAGGACAGCTGTATATGCGAGAGTCACAATTGTCTGTTGACACAAGACCTGTAGGTAGATACCGGGGGGGGAATTTTAACCTTAAAAAATGGGTGGGCTGGGGGCGTGGGGGAAGTTAAAGAGTTAAAAATCTGAATCCCGACCTGAACCCGCCTCCAACCCGCCCACTGGAAGCCTCTGCTTTACCCTCCATTTTGAATTTAACTTTAGCTGGTCGGATTTTGCAAGCTTCATGAAACCTGCCAGCTAATGCAAGGTGAGGACTGCTGGATGCAGGAGGTAAGTGGCTTTACACTTACATCCTGGATCCAGGGTTCCTGCATAACCCAACCCCCCATGATCGGTGCCCCAACCGCCCCCCCCCACGAGGCCTCCGAATCACCCCCCCCCGCCGAGGACTCCGATTCCCCCCCCATCAGGCCTCCCCCCGCCCCACCCCAACCCTACCCACGCCTGTGCCGGTCTAGCCTGTGATCCTTCTCAGATGCCCCTCCCCGTGCTGGTCCCTGCCTCCGATTCTCTTGCAATCCCCCCCACTATGCTCCTCCAGCCGGCCCCCAATCCTCTTGCGATAAACATAAAAACATAATGTAAGAATTAGGAGCAGGAGTAGCCCATACGGCCCCTTGAGCCTGCTCTGTCTTTCAATAAGATCATGGCTGATCTTCAACCTCAACTCCACTTTCCTGCCCTATTCCCATATCCCTTAATTCCTCTGGAGTTTAAAAATCTATCTATCTCAGCCTTGAATATACTCAACGACTGAGCAGCCACAGCACTTTGGGGCAGAGAATTCCAAAGATTCACAACCCTCTGAGTGAAGAAATTCCTCCTCACCTCAGTCTTAAATGGCTGAAATGATTAATATTGCGACACCCCCTCCTCTTTTATACCCCCCTCTGTCTCGCCTGAAGATTCTATACCCCGGAATATTGAGCTGCCAGTCCTGCCCCTCCCTCAACCATGTCTCTGTGGTAGCAACAATATCATACATGTGTTCATCAACACCTTCAATTCATCTGCCTTACTCGCAAGACTCCTTGCATTAAAATAAATGCCATCCAGCCTTGCCATACTCCCTTGTGCCATTTCATATTTGCTCTGCCTTCCAGGCTGACTTGTTTTTTCCTCTATATTTGACTGTGCATCACCCCCTACTATAGTTCCACTCCGTATCCCATCCCCCTGCCAAGTTAGTATAAACCCCCCCCCCAACAATACTAGCAAACCTCCCCGCAAGGATGTTGGTCCAGTTCAGGTGCAACCCATCCGGCTTGTACAGGTCCCACCTTCCCGAGAAGCAGACCCAGTGATCCAAGAAACTAAAGCTCTCCCTCCTGCACCAACTCTTTAGCCATGCACTCATCTGTTCTATCCTCCTATTCCTATACTCATTAGCACGTGGCACCGGGAGTAATCCAGAGATTACAACCTTTGAGGTCCTGCTTTTTAATCTGCTACCTAGCTCCCTAAATTCTTGCTGCAGGACCTCATCCCTCTTTCTCCCTATGTCGTTGGTACCAATGTGAACCACGACCTCTGAATGTTCGACCTCCCCCTTCAGAATGCCCTGCAGCCATTCAGTGACATCCTTGACCCTGGCACCAGGGAGGCAACATACCATCCTGGAGTCACGTCTGCGGCCACAGAAACGTCTATCTGATCCCCTTACGATAGAATCCCCTATCACTATTGCTCTCCCACTCTTTTTCCTCCCCTCCTGTGCAGCTGAGCCACTCGTAGTGCCACTTGTACTTCTTGCAATCTAGTATACTGTATTTGCTGCTCACGATGCAGCCTCCTCTACATTGGGGAGACCAAACGCAGATTGGGTGACCATTTTGTGGAACACCTCTATTCAGTCCGTAAGGGTGACCCCGAGCTTCCGGTTATGTGTCACTTTAGTTCTCCACTCCACTCTCACTCTGACCTCTCTGTCCTTACACTGTTCCAATGAAGTTCAACGTAAGCTCGAGGAACAGCACCTCATCTTTCGATTAGGCACTTTACAGCCTTCTGGACTCAACATTGAGTTCAACATTTTCAGACTATATACCCTGTCCCTATTTTTTCAGGCGGCAGCTGTTGATTATTCTGCCATCCCCATTTGCAACATTTAATCTCTCCTGCCTGCCATCCTAGCACAGACCGTTCCATTTATTCCTTCCTCCCTCCCCACCCCTTTCCCCGCCTCTGCACCTGCTTAAAACCTGTTACATCTCTAACTTTTTCCAGTTCTGATGAAGGGTCACAGACCTGAAACGTTAACGCTGTTTCTCTCTCCTCAGATGCTGCCTGGCCTGCTGAGTGTTCCCAACATTTTCTGTTGTTATTTTAGTGTTTTATACAGTTCAAGCATAACCTCCCTGCTCTTATATTCTATGCCTCGGCTAATAAAGAAAAGTATCCCGTATGCCTTCTTAACCACCTTATCTACCTGTCCTGCTACCTTCAGAGATCTGTGGACATGCACGCCTCTGATCTTCTACACTTCTCAGTGTCTTACCATTTATTGTGTATTCCCTTGCTTAATTAGCCCTCCCCAAATGCCTTACCTCACACTTCTCCGGATTGAATTCCATTTGCCACTGTTCTGCCCACCTGACTATTCCATTAATATCTTCCTGCAGTCTACAGCTTTCTTCTTCAATATCAACCACACAGCCAATTTTTGTATCATCTGCAAACTTCTTAATCATATCACCTATATTCAAGTCCAAATCAATGATATATACCACAAAAAGCAAAGGACCCAGTACTGAGCCCTGCGGAACCCCACTGGAAACAGCCTTCCAGTCACAAAAACACCCTTCAATGATTATCCTTTATTTCCTGCCTCTGAGCCAATTTTGGATCCAACTTGACATTTTGCTTTGGATCCCATGGGCTTTTACTTCTGTGACTAGTCAAAAACCTTGCTAAAATCTATATAGACTACATCAAATGCACTACCCTCATCGACCCTCCTTGTTACATCCTCAAAGAATTCAATCAAGTTAGTCAGACACGACCTTCCCTTAACAAATCCATGCTGACTGTTCCTGATTAATCCGTGTCTTTCTAAATGAAGATTTATCCTGTCCCTCAGAATTTTTTCCAATAATTTTCCCACCACCTAGGTTAGGCTGACTGACCTGTAATTACTCAGTCTATCCCTTTCTCCCTTTTTAAACAACGGTACCACATTAGCAGTCCTCCAGTCCTCCGACACCACACCTGTAGCCAGAGAGGATTGGAGAATGATGGTCAGAGCCTCTGTTATTTCCTCTCTTACTTCTCTTAACAGTGATATACCTATCAATTCATCCAATGAAAAGCGACGAGTTAAGAAAGTAACTATAGGTTTTTATTGGCTAAATAACAGAGCCCACCCTCGTGGGTGATCGGATCCAACAAGGAGGAATACCAGCCAGTCGACCACCTTTATACCTGGGCAGGTAGGTGGAGCCATGGGCGGAGTCAGCAGTGGTCAGCCCAGGTATAACAGCGTGACAAGAGGCGACCTCGTATAGTGATACAACAGTGTGAACAGTGATAACGATATAACAGTGATAACTATAGTGTAACGATAGTGAACGATAAAAGTGGTTTACCACATTCACCCCTTGTTTAGATTTGAGTCCGACGGGGTGAAGTGTACTACCAGTTCTGGTAAGTCAGTCTGTCCGGAGGCCTCGTAAGCCTTTCTGATTGTCGCAGCGGCGGTGTTGCATTCTCCGGTGTTGATGCTGGTGTCTGCGTGGTCGGCGAAGGCTCGTGGGGTTCCGGCATGCCGTCTACCTGAGCTGGAATTGGGGGGGGGTGGGGGGGGTAAAGGTGGTGTCTCCGGAATGCCCGAGGGTGCGAGGTCTCGCAAGGAGACTGTGTCCTCCCGCCCGTCCGGGTAAGCCACATAGGCGTACTGGGGGTTGGCATGCAGGAGGTTCACCTTCTCGACCAGGGGGTCCGTTTTATGGGTCCTCACGTGCTTTCGCAGCAGGACGGGCCCCGGGGAGGTCAGCCAGGTTGGTAGTGTGGTTCCCGTAGTCGACTTCCTGGGGAAAACAAACATTCGTTCATGGGGGGTGGCGTTAATGGCAGTGCAAAGTAGTGACCGGATGGAGTGCAGGGCTGCCGGGAGGACTTCCTGCCAGCGGGAGGTTGGGAGGCCCTTAGACTTTAAGGCTAAGAGGACGGCCTTCCATACCGTCGCGTTCTCTCTTTCTACCTGGCCGTTCCCTCGGGGGTTGTAGCTGGTGGTCCTGCTTGCAGCAATACCTCTCGCTAGTAGGAACTGACGGAGTTCCTCGCTCATGAAGGAGGAGCCCCGGTCACTATGTATATAGTTTGGGAACCCGAACAAGGCGAAGAGGTCGTTCAGGCATTTGATGACCGTGGTACTGGTCATGTCTGGGCAGGGGAAGGCAAAGGGGAAACGGGAGTACTCATCAACGATGTTGAGGAAGTACACATTACGGTCAGAGGACGGGAGGGGCCCCTTAAAGTCGATGCTCAGGCGCTCGAAGGGGCGGGTGGCCTTGATCAGGCTTGCTCTGTCCAGCCTAAAGAAGTGCGGTTTGCACTCGGCACAGGTCTGGCAGTTCCTGGTCATGGTCCTGACCTCCTCGATGGAATATGGCAGGTTGCGGGCCTTAATGAAGTGGTAAAGTCTGGTGACCCCGGGGTGGCGAGGTCGTTGTGGAGGGTCTGAAGTCTATCACTTTGTGCGCTGGCGCATGTAATTCGTGACAGAGCATCAGGGGGATCGTTCAGCTTACCTGGCCGGTACAAGATATCATAATCATAGGTGGAGAGCTCGATTCTCCACCTCAAGATCTTGTCATTCTTGATTTTGCCCCTCAGCTTGTTATTAAACATAAAAGCGACCGAACGTTGGTCGGTGAGGAGGGTAAATCGTTTGCCTGCCAGGTAATGCCTCCAGCGTCGTACCGCCTCCACAATCGCTTGGGCCTCCTTCTCGACCGACGAGTGTCGGATCTCAGGGCCCTGTAGGGTCCTTGAGAAGAAGGCCACTGGTCTCCCCTCCTGGTTAAGGGTAGCGGCTAGGGCGAAGTCGGATGCATCGCTCTCCACTTGGAAGGGGATGGACTCGTCCACTGCGTGCATTGTGGCCTTGGCGATGTCTCCCTTAATGAGGGAGAAGGCTGCGCACGCTTCCTCCATAAGGGGGAAGGATGTGGACTTCATGAGGGGTCTGGCTTTGTCTGCAGAATTGGGCACCCATTGGGCATAGTAGGCGAAGAGCCCCAGGGTTCTCTTCAGAGCCTTTGGACAGTGGGGGAGGGGTAGCTCCATGAGGGGACGCATTCTTTCGGGGTCGGGGCCGATGACTCCGTTCTCTACTACACAGCCGAGGATGGCAAGGCGCGAGGTGTTAAACACACATTTCTCCTTATTGTAGGTGAGGTTCAGCCGTTGGGCCGTACGGAGGAATCTCTCCAGATTAACGTCATGGTCCTGCCGGTCGCGGCTGCAGATGGTGACGTTATCTAGGTAGGGGAACGTGGCATGCAGCCCGTTCTGGTCAACCATCCGGTCCATCTCCCTTTGGAAGACCGAAACCCCGTTGGTGACGCCGAAGGGAACCCTAAGGAAGTGGTAGAGGCGGCCGTTCACCTCGAAGGCTGTATACTGGCGGTCCTCAGGGCGGATAGGGAGTTGGTGATAGGCCGACTTAAGGTCGATGGTGGAGAATACCCGGTACTGCGCAATCTGATTGACCATATCAGATATGCGGGGAAGGGGGTATGCGTCCAGCTGGGTGTACCTGTTTATGGTCTGGCTGTAGTCGATGACCAGGCGGTTTTTATTGCCGGTCTTAACGACCACGACCTGGGCACGCCAGGGGCTGGTGCTCCCCTCGATGATGCCCTCCTTCAGGAGACGCTGCACCTCAGAGCTAATGAAAGCTCTGTCCCCGGCGCTGTACCGCCTGCTCTTGGTCGCGACGGGTTTGCAGTCGGGGGTGAGGTTAGCGAACAGGGAAGGTGGCGGGACCTTGAGGGTGGATAGGCCGCAGGTGTTACGCGGTGGGTGGTTTAAAATCTGTTGGTTGTCGACTGTGAGTGGGGGGAGGGGTCCGCCGTATGCTAGCGTGACGCTTTGGAGGTGGGATTGGAAGTCTAGCCCTAGTAGGACGGCGGCGCATAGCTGGGGGAGGACGAGGAGCTTAAAATTTTTATACTCCGTACCCTTAACCGATAGGGTCACAACACAGTAGCCGCTGATGTCTGTGGCGTGGGATCTCGATGCCATCGAGATCCGGTTGCGCGTTGGCAGGACAGGGAGGGAGTAGTGGCTCACCGTGTCTGGGTGGATGAAACTCTCCGTGCTTCCGCTGTCGAACAGGCAGGTCGTGGCGTGGCCGTTTACTCTGATGTCCATCATTGACTTGGACAGGTGATGCGGGCGGGCTTGGTCCAGTGAGACGGAGGCTAGTGTATAGCTGAGCGAGTCGTTGTAGTCTGCGGGTGAGGCGGTAGTCGGGTCTAGAGGCACGGTGGCGGTCGAGCGTGGTGGGTAAAATGGCGTCTCCCACGAGGTTGGACAAAATGGCGGAGAAGATGGCTGCCCCCGTAACTCACATGAGGCACTGCTGGTGTCGGTTGCCTGTATCAAAGATGGCCGCCCCCATGACTCACATGTGGGGATGCTGGCCTCTGTTGCCTTGAAGGAAGATGGCCGCCCCCACAGCTCGCATGAGGCACTGCTGGCCTCTGATGATCCACCTCTGCAGGCCTTAGCAAAGTGGCCTTTCTTCATACAGTTTGAGCAGGTAGAGTTCCTGGCTGGGCAGCGCGACCTCGGGTGTTTCGCCTGGCCACAGAAGAAGCAGCTGGCGGCCCGATCACGGGGGTCCGATGTCGGAGCCGGTACCGGGGGTGGCGGTCTCGATCGGGTCCGGGACGCCGACGCTGAGGTAGGTCCCAGGGGGGGTGCTGCGGGGGGTATCGCGGTCGGGGTCGATCCCAAGTCCCAGGGTCGCGAGTTACAGTACCTTGAGTATGCCTCGAGGTCCCGATGGGCCACCTCTAGAGAGAGAGCGAGGGCTGCAGCTTTGTCCAGGTCGAGGTCCCGTGCTTCCAGTAGTCTTTGCCGTGAGTAGTCGGACCGCAGGCCTTTCACGAAGGCATCGCGGACATTGTCTTCAGTATTTTCTGCCGCCGTTACCGCTTTAAAGTTACAGTCTCTGCCGAGTGCTTGTAGCACCCGTAAAAATTCCTCCACGGGCTCTCCTGGCTGTTGCGGGCGGGATCTTAGGAGGTGTCTGGCATACATGGAATTTACCGGGGTTTGGTACTGTCTTTTCAGCCGGTTGATGGCGTCCTCATATGTTTTGAGGTCCCGGATGAGTGCGAATACTTTAGGGCTCACTTGGGCGTTCAGAACTCTTAGCATGGATTTCTGAGGCACGCCGGATTCTCCCAGGTAGGCTTCGAAGCAGCTCAGCCAGTGTTCAAAGTCGAGGGCTGAGTTTGCTGCCTGTGGATTTAGGTCCAGGTACGGTGGTCTGAGGGCTCGCAGCCAGGCAGGCTGCTGTGGCTGTTGTAGCTGGGCGTCTGGCTGGTCGCTTGGCTGGTCGTTTGACTGTCCAGGTGTCGACATTTTAAAATTTAGCCAATAAAATTGATATACCTATCAATTCATCCAATGAAAAGCGACGAGTTAAGAAAGTAACTATAGATTTTTATTGGCTAAATAACAGAGCCCACCCTCGTGGGTGATCGGATCCAACAAGGAGGAATACCAGCCAGTCGACCACCTTTATACCTGGGCAGGTAGGTGGAGCCATGGGCGGAGTCAGCAGTGGTCAGCCCAGGTATAACAGCATGACAAGAGGCGACCTCGTATAGTGATACAACAGTGTGAACAGTGATAACGATATAACAGTGATAACTATAGTGTAACGATAGTGAACGATAAAAGTGGTTTACCACAAACAGTCTGCAATAAATTTCATCCAGGCCTGGGGATTTATTCACTTTCAAAGATGCTAAACCCCTTAATACTTCCTCTTTCACTATGCTTAATTCATCTAATATTTCACACTCCTCCACCCTGTTTGCAATTTCTGCATCGTCACTCTCTTTTGTGAAAACAGACGCAAAGTATTCATTAAGAACCATACCCATGTCTTCCGCCTCCACACACAGGCCCTAATCTTACTTTAGTTATCCTCTTGCTCTTAATGTATTTAGAAAACATCTTTGAGTTTTCCTTGATTTTACTTGCCAATATTTTTCATGCCCTCTCTTTGCTTTCCTAATTTCCTTTTTAATTTCACCCCTGCACTTTCTATACTCCTCTAGGCTTTCTGCAGTATTGAGCCCTTATTATCTATCATAAGCTTCCTTTTTTTCTTTATCCTTCCCTTTATGCCCCTTGACATCCAGGGAGCTCTAGGTTTGTTAGTCGTACTTTTGTTTAAGGGAACATACTTGCTCTGAACCTTCACTATCTCATCCTTGAATGTCTCCCACTGCTCTGACACTGATTTACTTTCAAGTTTATGTCTCCAGTCCACATTGGCTAAATCACATCTCAGCTTAGTAAAATTAGCTTTTCCCCAATTCAGAACTTCTATTACTGGTCTATCCTTGTCCTTTTCCATAACTACGCTAAATCTAACTGAATTATGATCACTACCACCAGTATGCTCTCCCACTAATACCCTTTCCACCTGCCCAGCTTCATTCCCTAAAACTAGGTCCAGAATCGTCCCCTCTCTTGCTGGGCTTGCTATGTACTGGCTAAAAAAATTCTCTTGAATACATTTTAAGAATTCTGCTCCCTCTGTACCTTTCACACTAATTTTATCGCAGTTAATATTAGGGAATTTGAAATCCCCTACTATTACTGCCCTATTTTTGCACATCTCAGAAATTTGCCTACATATTTGCTCTTCTATCCCCCTCCAACTGTTTGGAGGTCTACAGTACACTCCCAGCAATGTGATTGCCACTTTTTTGCTTTTCAGTTCAACCCATATGGCCTTGTTGGATGATCCTTCTAAGAGATCCTTCCTCCTCACAGCTGTAATTGTTTCTTTATTTGATATTGCGACCCACCCTCCTTTTTTATCCCCCTCTCTATCTTGTCTGAAAACCCTGTAAACCCGCTATTTAAGAAAGGTGGGAGAGAGAGAGCCTCACATCAGTATTTGGGAAAATGCTGGAATCTATTATAAAGGATGCAATAACTGGGCACTTAGAAACTAATAGTAAGATTGGGCAGAGTCAACATGGATTTATGAAAGAATTATTGGAGTTCTTTGAGGATGTAACTAGTGGAGTAGACAAAGGGAAACCGGTAGATGTGGTGTATTTGGATTTTCAGATGGCCTTCGATAAGGTCCCACACAAGAGGTTGGTGAACAAAATGAGGGCACATGGAATTGGGGGTAATATACTAGCATGGATTGAGAATTGGTTAACAGACAGAAAACAAAGAGTAGGGGTAAACGGGTCTTTTTCAGGATGGCAGGCTGTGACTAGTGGGGTACCGCAAGGATCGGTGCTTGGGCCCCAGCTATTCACAATCTATATCAATGATTTGGATGAGGGGACTAAATGTAACATTTCCAAATTTGCTGATGATACAACGCCAGGTGGCAGTGTCAATTGCGAAGAGGATGTGAAGAGGCTTCAAGGGGATTTTGACAGGCTCAGTGAGTGGGCGAGAACAAGGCAGATGGAATATAATGTGGATAAATGTGAAGTTATCCACTTTGGTAGAAAAAACAGAAGGGTAGAGTATTTCTACCTGGGTGTCCTTGTACATGAGTCACTGAAACTGAATGTGCAAGTGCGGCAAGCCATTAGGAAGGCAAATGGTATGCTGGCCTTCATTACAAGAGGATTTGAGCACAGGAGTAAAGAAGTCTTACTCCAATTATATAGGGCCCTGGTGAGACCACACCTGGAGTACTGTGTACAATTTTGGTCTCCTTACCTAAGGAAGGATATACTTGCCATAGAGGGAGTGCAACCAAGGTTCACAAGATTGATTCCTGGGATGGCGGGACTGTCGTATGAGAAGAGATTGAGTAAACTAGGCCTGTATTCTCTTGAATTCAGAAGAATGAGAGGATCTCATTGAAGCATACAAAATTATTACAGGGCTTGATAGGGTGGATGCTGGGAGAGTGTTTCCCTTGGCTGGGGAATCACAGCCTCAGGATAAAGGGTAGGCCATTCTGGACTGAGTTGAGAAGAAATTTATTCACACAGAGGGTGGTCAATCTTTGGAATTTTCTACCCCAGAGGGTTGTGGAGGCTCAGTCATTGGGTATATTCAAAACAGAAGTCGATAGATTTCTGACTAGTAAGGGCATCAAGGGATATGACGATAGGGCCGGTTAATGGAGTTGAGGCAGAAGATCAGCCATGATCTCATTGAATGGCGGAGCAGGCTCGAAGGGCCGAACGGCCTATTCCTGCTCCTATTTCTTATGTTCTTATGTAACCAGCAATGTTAAGCTGCCATTCCTGCCCTTCTTTCAGCCATGCCTTAGTAATAGCTATAATATCATACTCCCACGTGTCTATCTGTGCCCTCAGCTCATCTGCTTTATTCCCTAGACTCATTGCGTTGAAGTATATGCCATTTAGCACTGTCAAACTCCCTTGTTGTCTATTTTCTAGCCTTTGTTTCCTCTGGCTTCCAAACTCACTTACTAATTTTCTGCCTTCCATTTCCAACTTTGCTTCTTTCCCTACTCTCAGGTTCCCATCCCCCTGCCAAGTTAGTTTATACCCTCCCCAACAGCACCAGCAAACCCCCCCGCGAGGATATTGGTCCCAATCCTGTTGAGGTGCAACCCGTCCGGCTTGTACAGGTCACACCTCCCCCAGAAACGATCCCATGCCTCAGGAATCTAAAGCCTGCACTATCTCTCCAGCCACGCATTCATCTGTTCTATCCTCCTATTTCTGTATTCACTAGCACGTGGCACCGGGAGTGTTAGGGTCTAATTGGAGCCTGAGCGGCCCAAGTGATATACGAGGTCGACGCGTTACCCAACTTAGACTTATGTGAATAAACTCACACAACCAAATAGCTTGAGAGAAGTAAAAATGCACAGTTTAATGTACAGAGCGCTCTGGGAGAAGAAGAACAGTAGACCCCGCGGTCTCAGCTGCCAGCTTCTCGGTTTTACAATAGTAGCCGAGCTTCTTTTATACAGTTTAAAACGGGAAAGGTACCATATCAGCAGTTATTACATTAATTCCTTGGCCAATCTGGTACTTTAGCATCCTTCAACTTTGGCCAATCCGATACCTTAGCAACCCTTAATCACATTCTGTCAAAAACAAGTTAATTATATTATTATACCGTTAGCTAGCTTCTTTCACAAACAACTTAATTATATTACTGTTAGTTAGCTTCTTTCATGTGACATGTTGGTATTTCGCAACCCTATTCTCACAGTGATACCTATGTCCTGCAAGTTGCGTAACCCCGCCCTTAAACACCCTTTACCTCCCTTGTTCTTCCTAAACATAATTTTTCGCTCTTACAGTTTTACCCCAACAGTTGACTAGCCGTTCCTGTCTTACGTCTGTACAAGTGATATCACAAGTTGGTGCAAGCAGATCAAGTCAGCTGTCTGTTATGCCAGTGTCTGCAAAATGTCAATAAATGTCAAGTATTTCAGCAGGCACTACGGTGCCATTTAAAATTTTCCTCCAACAGGAGTAATCCAGTGATTACTACCTTTGAGGTCCTGCTTTTTAATCTCTTTCCTAGGTCCCTAAAATCTGCCTGCAGGACATCATCCCTCTTTCTACCTAGGTCTTTGGTAGCGATATGGACCATGACCTCTGGCTGTTCATCCTCCCCCCTCAGAATGTCCTGCAGCCACTCAGTGACATCCTTGACCCTGGCACCAGGGAGGCAACATACCACCCTAGAGTCACGTCTGTAACTGCAGAAGTGTCTGTCTGCTTCCCTAACTATCGAATCCCCTATGACTATTGCTCTTCCACTCTTCTTCCTCCCACCCTGTGCAGCTGAGCCACCCGTGGTGCCATCGACTTGGCTCTGGCTGCACTCCCCAGAGGAATCATCGCCTCCACCAGTATTCAGAGCTGAAAACCAGTTAGCGAGCGAGATGCACTCAGGGGATTCCTGCCCTAACTGCCTGGTCCACTTCTGTCTGGCGGTCACCCATTCCCTCTCTGCCTGTACACTCTTAAGCTGCAGGGTGACCACCTCCTGAAACGTGCTATCCATGTAGCCCTCAGCCTCGTGGATGCACTGCAGTGACTCCAGATGCCGCTTAAGCTCTGAAACCCAGAGCTCGAGCTGCTGTAGCTGGCGACACTCCCCGCACATGTGGTCGTCCAGACCACAAGAAGCGTCCAGGACTTCTCACATGGCACAGAATGTGCATTCCACAGGACTGAGCTGCCCTGCCATGCCTTTACTTTATAGACTATTAACTAGAAACTAGCAACACTTACCAGCTACTCAGCAATCAGCTCCTTCCCTTGTGCCAACATCACTTTTTAATTCTGACATCACTCTTTCAAATTCTGCCTTTGTTAAGTTGCTCCCGCTCAGGTCCGCTGCCTCCGCTCTCAGGCCTTCCTCTGCCGTGCAGGTCCTTGCTGCCCTGTGATGTCACTCCTTGACTTTTCTGTTTGAAGGCTTTGTCTAGCACTGCTGGGCCCACTCCTCTTACTGCTCCTCTCACGCTCTTTATAACGGCGCTGATCCCACTCTTCTCGCTGCTCCTCTTGTGCTCTTTATAGCGCCGCTGCTCCCACTCCTCTCGCTGCTCCTCTTGCTGCTCCTCTCGGCACTTCTCTCGCGCTCTTTATAGTGCCACTCAGCCTGCTCCTATCGCTGTTCCTCTCGCTGCTCCTCTCGCCACTCCTCTTGCTGCTCTTTATAGCGCTGCTGAGTCCGCTCCTCTCGCTACTCCACTCAGCTCTACACCTCATTACAGCCTTGGTCCAAACATGGATAAAAGAGCTGAATTCCAGAGGTGAGGAGAGAGTAACTGCCTTTGACATCAAGACAGCATTTGACCGGGTGTGGCATCAAGGAGCCCTAGTGAAACTGAAGTCAATGGGAGTCGGGGGGGAAACTCTCCACTGGCTGGAGTCATACCTAGCACAAAGGAAGATGGCTGTGGTTGTTTGATGTCAATCATCTCAGCCCCAGGACATCGCTGCAGGAGTTTCTCAGGGCAGTGTCCTCGGCCCAACCATCTTCAGCTGCTTCATCAATGACTTTTCCTCCATCATAAGGTCAGAAGAGGGGATGTTCACTGATGATTGCACAGTGTTCAGTTCCATTTGCAACGCCTCAGATACTGAAGCAGTTTATGCCCGCATGCAGCAAGACCTGGACGACATTCAGGCTTAGGCTGATAAGTGGCAGGTAACATTCACACCACACAAGTGCCAGGCAATGACTATCTCCAACAAGCGAGAGTGTAACCACCTCCCCTTGACATTCAACGGCATTACCATCACCGAATCCCCCACCATCAACATCCTGGGAGTCACCACTGACAGGAAGCTTAACTAGACCAGCCACATAAATACTGTGGCTACAAGAGCAGGTCAGAGGCTGGGTATTCTGCGGCGAGTGTCTCACCTCCTGATTCCCCAAAGCCTTCAAGAAGCTCGACACCATTCAAGACAAAGCAGCTCGCTTGATTGGCACCCCATCCACCACCTTAAACATTCACTCCCTCCACCACCGTACCATGGCTGCAGTGTGTACCATCTACAAGATGCACTGCAGCAACTCGCTAAGGCTTCTTCATCTGCACCTCCCAAATCCACGACCTCTACCACCTAGAAGGACATGGGCAGCAGTTGCATGGGAGCACCACCACCTTCACGTTCCCCTCCATGTTACAAACCATCCTGACTTGATAATATATTGCAATTCCTTCACCATTGCTGGGTCAAAATCCTAGAACTCACTCCCTAACAGCACTATGGGAGTACCTACAGCACAGGGACTGCAGCGGTTCAAAAAGGCGGCTCACCACCACCTTCGCAAAGGGAATTAGGGATGGGCAATAAATGCTGGCCTTGCATGATGCCCACATCCCAGGAACAAATAAAAAAATGTGCTGCAGGTGGTGAGTTGGAGGGGGCTGTGGCAGAAATACAGGGGGCAGGTGCATGCCACAGGGACTTCTAGGTAGGCTGGTCCTCATTATCCTCTTCAGCATCGTCATAATTGACCAGAAAGAAATCTCTTCCCTGCTGCTCCTTTTTCTCCTCCTGCTCCTCCCCATTATCATCTTCCTCCCCCTGTGCTTCTCATTTCCATGGTGGATCCGCAGGAAAGCAGAGCAGAAGCTAAGGCCGGAATTTTCTGGGGTCCGTGCAGATGGGAATGGAGGCGGGTCAGGTGGGAAATTTGAAAAAGTCGGACCAGGTCGGGAACCCGCCGTCATCCCGCTTCATCGCGTCTTTCCCTCGGGCACGTTTGCCAGTACAGCAGAGGAAGGTTACCTAATTGAAATCACTATAAGCTTGTTTTCAGTCAGTTAAGAGCCTTTTTCCACGTACATTTCAAATTTCCCAGCATAGCCATGGAATTCACGCAGCTCGGGAACCACGCCTGTCAACCTGAGGCATGAGTTTAGTGGCCATTGCTCCAGCTGATTAGTTGACAGTATGAAATGTACGACAAAAGCTCCCACCTGACAGCTGATCACTTTCCTCAGGTAGAAGCTGTTGCTGACTGCATTCCCAGCACAGATTTAGCTTTCTGCAGGCTGCAAGTCTTTCCAGCAAAGTCTCCAACTAGTGTCACCTCAATGGAAGAACCTCTCTCACCATTGACAGATTGCTTCTATCATTTCTACTTGACCTGCCATCTATTCCATCAGCATGGGTGCCATTTATACTGTCTCACCTTGGTCCTCAGAATTTGACCACGATGAGCCCCAACACCAGCAACACCAGGCACAGCAGCAGCAGCAACAACAACACCAACCTTCTCCTCAATGCCCTGATGCTCCACAGGACAGAGGGCATCAGCACAGGCCTGCACCGCACCGGAGGCAATACCCCCAACACAGGGTATACAGGCAGAGGATGAGTTTCCTCAACATGACTGAGCAGCAGTGCTAAAGGAGGCTGAGACTATCGCGCCAGGTCATTGCAGACATTTGTACATTGCTGCAGCAAGACCTGCAGCCCAGAGGAGCGAGTGGACATGCCTTACCAGTGGCTGTCAAAGTCACCAGCACCCTCAACTTCTTCGCCTCAGGCTCCTTCCAGGGATCTGCAGCAGACATTTGTGGCATCTCGCAGTCGGCCACCCACAGATACATCACACAGGTCACTGATGCACTCTTTGACAAGTCAGCCAATTATATCAACTTTGCCACTGATGAAACCAGTGTTACTGAGGCTTTGCCACTCTGGCTGGCTTCCCACAGGAGCAAGGCATCATAAACTGCACACATGTGGCCATCAGGGCACCCCATCATAACCCAGGAGTCTTTGTCAATCACAAGAACTTCCACTCCCTCAATGTGCAGCTCATCTCCAACCATAGGAAGTTCATCATGCATGTATGTGCCAAATTCCCTGGCAGCTGCCATGACTCGTTCGTGGTTCGCCAGTCTACCCTCCCTCAGCCTTTCGCACCTCAAAACAGACATTCCAGCTGGCTGCTTGGAGACAAGGGTTATCCACTGAAGACGTGGCTCATGACGCCCTTGAGGAGGCCAAGTACTGAGGCCCAGGAGAGACACAATGAAAGCCACATTTCCACCAGATGTGTCATAGAGCAGACAATAGGCATGCTCAAAATGCCCTTCCGATGACTTGACAGATCTGGAGGAGCCCCTCAGTCGGCACCAGCCAGGGTCTGCAGAATCATCGTGGTCTGCAGCGCCCTGCACAACATAGTGCGGCAGTGAGGATTAGCACTGCATGAGGAGTAAGGCACTGAGCGCACAGCCTCTTCAAAGGAGGAGGAACAGGAGGAGGAGGAGGAGCATCAGCTGGAAGACAAGGAGGAGCAGGAGCTGGAGGAATCTGCAGTGCAGAAGGCACTAGCACTCGAACACAATGCTGCCCGGGAGGCCAGGAATGGCCTCATCATGGCCAGATTTACTTAACTTCATGCATTACATGATATACATATCAATTCATTCCATGAAAAGCGACGAGTTAAGATAGTAACTATAGGTTTTTATTGGCTAAATAACAGAGCCCACCCTCGTGGGTGATCGGTTCCAACAAGGAAGAATACTAGCCAAGCGGTCACCTTTATACCTGGGCAAGCAGGCGGAGCCATGGGCGGAGTCAGCTGAGGTATGCCTAGGTATAACAGCGTGCGTGGCAAGAGGTAACCTTGTGTAGTGATAACAACAGTGTAAACAGTGATAACAACAGTGTAACAATAGTGAACGGTTGTGAACGGTAACAGTGGTTTACCACATTACACCCATATGGCAGCCATATACTGTGCCAGGTCACACCCCTCCTCCCCCACCCCACGACAACACCATAAAGCATCCCTACAATGACCAATCCATTCCTTTCACAGTCACCACCATTGCTGGAAGTAACGTTATTTCTGACCCTTCACTCCAACTAACGAAGCCGCTTCCAAAGGTGTACACAAATTTGTCCAAGACTGGAAAGTTTTGAAAATAAATAAATTTATGGTTCACATGACATTAACTGAAACTTCACATTAACATTGAATAAAACACCCAAGTGGCTACCCTTGTGAATCTACTTGTGTGTCATCTTTCTCTCATGCATGATTCTACGAGGTGCTACCCCTGTGGCTTCAGCAGAGGTAGAGGCAGGCTGCTCACTTCCCTGCTGCGACTGCTTAGACACTTTTGGCGGTCGTCCTCTGGGTTTTAGAGCCTGTGATGGCCCTGCCAAAGACTGTTCCTCCTGCAACTGTGCAGGGGAAGACTCGGCCATTGCAGTCCGAGGAAACACCTGGGGCTCTGGCAGAAGGGGTGGCAACGGGGGAGAAGCGCTTTGAGAGGAGCTGTCACTTCCATGTCCCCTCTCACCATCATCCCTCTCATGGGCCACCCACACTTCCCTGCTAGCAAGGAGCTGGAGACCACCCTGCTGCACAACAGTGAGGTCATGAGGACCCATGTCTACACTGACATCCCTCCTAGAGAGGAGGTCTATGAGCCTCTGCCATCTATTCTCCATAGATAGACATCGATCTCCATAGATAGCCATCTATGCTCCATAGAGACCATGTGTTCATGTGAGTGATGCGTTAGCTGCTCCATGTAGGTGGCTATCCTATCCATGGAGGAGCCTACAGTCGCCATCGCCTGTGACTTGGTGGTGCTCATATTGGAGATGGGCTCCTCCATTCTCTGAACATTTGCAAACACCGCACTTGCAAAACCTGTCAGAGCCTCCTGCACTTGTTCCTGCAGCTCCAGGATCACCCTCTTTATGGATGGCCCCCTAGGCTCTGCTTCTGCATGGAGCTGAGCAGATCTGGGAGAGTCCTGCGTCCTCTGACGAGGAGTCTCCACTGCTGTCCCTGTCGCCACCATCTGCTCTTGCTCACTTGTGACTTGTGGCGGACCCAGTGACAACACTCCTCTGTCTCGCAAGGGACCCACCAAGGTGCGCGTCTCTGCGCTGGTGCTGGGTGCGCTTCTGTCTGGTGGTGGTGCGCCCTCAGAGGCTGGAGGCTCCTCTGACGAGTCATCTTCCTCTTTCTCCTGGACAGTGGGGGGGGTGGGGGACTCTTGATGGACCTATGGGAGAGTAAAGAGATGAGTTAGATATGCCACATGAAGAATGGGTATACATACCATTATGTACATGACGACCATTCAATGGCTTCTGACATCAGTCCCCATATGAGCGACTGATGTATGCCATGTAGCTGTAAGACATTTAATTCTGTCACCAGGTTGCTGAGATGTCCACTTCCGAGACTTCCAACGCAGCCTCCTCGCTGTTGTGAGGGTCGGAAATGATGGAGGGCCACCTCCAGTTCTCTCCCTTTCCCTCTTAGTGTGCGCTCTCTTCTCCTGCAAGGAGGGAAAGAAGAGAAGATTGAATGAGAGTGATGGAATGAGTGTAAGGAATGGATGGGTTACATCTCTAGAGGGAGACTATGATGGATTGGGGTGGCAATGCCAAGTGGCCTCCTTGTGTGTTGTTAGTTGGTATGATTGCGTTAGGATGAGGCTGAGTGTGAGGGGTGGCTAGTGAGATGGGGATGTGATAATGTAGATAGAGAGAGAGGGATGGGTGGACGTACAAGGTATGTTGGTGTGAGTAAGGACGTGCAAGAGTAGGGTTGGGAAGGCAGAGTGCTGGGGATGTGATGAAAGGCACAGCAGGATGAAGGTGGCTTTGTACTCACCTTTCCTGATCTAACAAGATCATTGAAAAGTTTGCGGCACTGCACCCAGGTCCCCCTGACGACATCCCTGCTATTGACCTCTGCAATTTGGAGCCATGTTGTCTTGGTCTGCTGGGGAGGACTCTTCCGTCCATCAGCAGGGAAGAGGACCTCCCTGCGTGCTCTGACTCCCTCCACAAGCATATGGAGGGAGTCATCGGAGAACCTGGGTGCAGCCCTCTGCCTCTGTGATTTCATCTTTGCTGGTCTGGGCAGCAGTTGCATTGTGCGGTGCACTGACTGCACTATCCTAGATGAACCTTCAAATGCAATGTGACCACGGCTTCTTTAAATATCCCGGCTGAAAACGCATCATCTATTACTTCACCAGACCCGCACCATTTAATTGGGCCGGGTAATGCGCAGGGTGGGCTTAACAGGCCCTATTAACGTAAATTAGTTTTGTGGAGTGGGATGGAACTAGCAATGGGCTCGCGATCCACCATGGCAGCCACCCACACCAGACTGTAATGTTATCTTATATCGTAGTATTAAGAGGCTTACAAATAGATATCGTTGCGTACTCTTTATTAGGTCTTGAGTCAGTGCCAGCTCGTGTAGTACTGCCGCATGGCCAAGATGGCTTCCTATTTATCCGACTGCCGTCAAGCAGCTGTCTTTACTACAGCTACCATCAAGCAGCTGTCTTTACTACAGCTACAGTTATCTGTACATCTTTCCCCCTCAACGATGACATAAACGGTAAACACCATAACATAACATAACACATAGAACACATATTAACAACATATAAAAACAGTCAGTGCAACTACTATTAATTACTATTAACAACATGTAAAAACTGTCAGTGTAACTATACCTTGCAATAACTGCCGGTACATATAAACACTACCCACACCCAGAAGTCCATTAGCTGTTTACAGTCTTTCCCTTGTCTACAGGTTGAGTCTAACGACAGGCTTTCTGGTGCGCTGTGACCTGCGTAGCTGAGCGGGTATTTGCTGGGCCAACCCAGTTGTGTCCATTAAGTTCATGTCTGTACCACACGGATCCCTTGTCTCATTGTCACCCCTGTGTACTTCATCACTTTGTGGCATTGCCCTCGTCTCCTCGTCACTCTGTCGGATTTCCATCATCAGCTCATCCTCTCTGTCCTGCGGCTGATAGGTCTCGGTGGTTTTCAGTAGGTGCCTCCTGTTTCTGCAATACACATTGCCATTTTCTGTCATGACACTGTATGACCTGGGGGCAACCTGTTGTAGAACGGTGGCTCTTTGATTCCATGACCCAGGCCCTTCAATGCGAACTACATCCTTCTCCTGTAGAGGCACTAGTGCAGTGGCTGTGCGGTCATGGAGCATTTTTTGTTTCCGCTTAAGTTTCCAGGCCTTGTCTGCCCATACCTCATCTCTGTGATCAGGTGTGACATGCCTGGGAAGTCGAGTACGGAATTTGCGACCCAGTAAGAGCTCAGCTGGAGACTTGCCACTTTCCAGCAGGGCCGCCCTGTACGACATCATGGCCAGATATGGGTCAGTGTTGCTGTGTGCTGCTTTCTTTAATAGTCTTTTCACAATCTGCACCCCCTTCTCCACTTTTCCATTAGCTTGAGGGTAGAGCGGGCTGGAGGTTACATGCTTAAACTCATACTCTGAAGCAAATGACTGAAACTCATGACTGGCATAGGGAGGGCCATTATCAGAGACCAGGGTTAGAGGGATGCCCTGCCTGGCAAAGATTGACTTCAGGTGAGTTATCACAGCTCTTGATGAGGTACTGGGCAAGAGAGCCATCTCTGGATAATTGGAATAATAATCAATAACTAACAAATAGTCTTTTCCTTCGTAGTGAAAAATATCAGTTCCTACCTTTTCCCAAGGTTGTGATGGGAGCTCTGTGGTAATGAGGGGCTCTTTTGTTTGCTTGTAGTGATACTCCTGACATGTAGCACACTCACTGATCATCTGGTCAATATCAGAGTTCATGTTTGGCCAGTAGAGTGCCTCACGTGCTCTCCTTTTTGACTTTTCCACACCCAGGTGCCCTTCATGTATCCTGTTAAGCATTTCTCGTCGCAAAGAGATGGGCACGGCAATCCTGTTACACTTAAGCAGTAGTCCATTGGCCACAGAAAGCTCAGACTGAATATGATGATATTGTTTACATCACCCTTTCTTCCAACCCTCTTGAAGATTTCTCATCACTTTCCTCAGAACAGGGTCCTTTGATGTCTCTGTGGCTATCTTTGATAGTTATTCCTGTGAGGTGGGCAATGCTGCATAGACCATATCCACATGAAGGTCCACATCCTCTTCTGTTTCACTGTTTTGTGTGGCACGAGGCGCAGCCCTGGATAGTGTATCTGCAATGAACATGTGTGTCCCTGGCACATATGTGAGCTCAAAATCATAACATTGTAGTCTCATCATTAGGCGCTGTATCCGTGATGACATGTCACACAGATTCTTTTTTGTGATCCCTAGCAGTGGCTTTTGGTCAGTTTCTAGGATAACCTTGGGAAGTCCATAGATGTAGGTATGAAATTTTTCACACCCAAATGCCAAGCCCAGGCACTCCTTCTCTATTTGCGCATACCGGCACTCTGTAGCCGTCATGGAGCGTGACGCATATGCCACTGGTCACCATTCTCCTTCATCTTCCTGTAGAAGGACAGCCCCTAATCCATCCTTAGAGGCATCTGTTGTCGAAGTCTCGACTCCCGAGTAAGACTCTTTAAACACAAAGTATCGTTAAAGACAGGCTTTATTTGCTTGCAAGGGAAGAGTTGTGTAGTCAAGGGCTACATCAGACCTCTTCAAAGTAATACAGAATTTGTAACATATTTATACAGTAAAAAGCAAAACAGGCTTTCTATGCCACATGACATAGTATTGAATCATAACTGATTACAAAGGCACAGACCTTGCGAATTACTGAAACAACGTATTCCGGGCTGCGTTAGAATAACGAACAGAAATACCTTTGGGATAAGATTAATTAATCCTTTATTATGGGATCTCTCTGTTCCTTCTGTTCTCTCACTGTACCAACTGGGCCCGTGGGCCGATGTTTACCTTATCATGTCCTTGGCTGTTTGTTTGGTAACTGAGGCTCCTTGTTAAGCTTAACACAGACAAGGAATACGTATGTGGCATTCCTAAATTGTCTTATTCCCTAGAGACTGGTTAGTGAATCATGCTGTCGGCCATTTAAGTTTTTATTCTATGCCCAAGAAGCCATTTTGTGTCTAAGTGAGAAACTGTACTTTCACACTGTGGACACTTTCGTCCTCTTTTCAGGGCAGAAGAACTTCAGTAGGGGTTCACTTGCTAGAATGTGTAGCAGCCCCTTCCATTCATTCTCATGTTCATTTCCCCATTGGAACACTATTTCTTGGTGCAGCAGTTTTCACAAGTGAGCGGTTTTCACTGCCAGATTTGCAATGAATTTCCCTAGGTAATTAACCATGCCAAGGGCCCGCTGAACCCCTTTCTTGCCCTTCAGTTTTTCCATGTCATGTATGGCCTTTACATTTGACTTGTCTGGCTGAATCCCTCCTGCAGAAATCTTGTCCCCGAGGAATGTGATTTCATTGACGCTGAACTGACATTTGTCTTTATTTAGTTTGAGTCCATACTGCCGTATCCTCTGAAGTGTTTTTTCCAGTCTGGTGTCGTGCTCTCCCTGAGTGGAGCCCCATACTACCAGATCGTCCACGTACACCCGCACACCATCCAGGCCCTCGATGATTTGCTCCATTGCTCTGTGGAAGATTTCTGGGGCGGAGCTAATGCCAAAGGGCAGGCGCTGGTAAGAGTATCGACCAAACGGGGTGTTAAAGGTGCACAGCTTAGTACTCTCTTCATCAAGTTTCAGCTGCCAGAATCCATGCGAGGCGTCCATCTTGGAGAAGAATTTTGATCCTGTCATTTCGCTGATTATTTCCTCTCTCTTTGGGATTTGATAGTGCTCTCTTTTTATATTAGCGTTAAGGTCCTTGGGATCCATGCAGACACGCAATTTATCAGTCTTTTTTGAATTGATGCAAACCATTGAATTTACCCAGTCAGTCGGTTCCTCAGTCTTCTTTATGACACCTAGTCCCTCCATGCGGTCTAGCTCTTTCCGCAGTTTCTCACGGAGGGCCACCGGAACTCTCCTGGGTGCGTGAATCACAGATTGTGCGTCATCTCTCAGTTTGATGGAGTATGTAAAGGGCAGTGCTCCAAAACCCTGAAATACATCCGCGTACTTGTGTGTTATAGCATCATGCTTTATATTTGTACTGTCTTGGGGGGCACTCTGCACACAGTTCAGTTCATTAACAGTATAGACTTGTTTTACCAAGCCCAAATCCACACATGCCTTATCCCCCAACAGTGACTCATGTCCTTCAGGCACTATAACAAACGTCAATGGGTGAATGCCATTTTTTACCTTAACATTCAGCCTACACGTTCCTTTTGTTTCAATACTTTGTCCATTGTACGCCTTCAAAGCCACTGTCTTGTTCAGTATTTTTGGTCTCACTTTGAGATTCTGTGCATCACTCCAGCTTATGAGGTTTGCCTTAGCACCTGTATCTAGCTTGAAGGGAACAATGGTGCCATTTACCAGCAAGGGGGCTATCCAAACTTCAGTCTTTAGTCCTACGGAATGTACTTCCTTTTCCATATCTTTACCCTGTTTTAAGTCATTTTGCACCATTCCAACATACAAAGTCTCCGACTCTGTGTCTTCAGTCTCAATAGCATGCACTGTCTTTTTAGCTTCGGTTTTCTCTTCCCAAAAGCACATTTTAGCAAAGTGATTCCTGCCTTTACATTTTGCGCAGTTCTTCCCATAAGCCGGACACTGTCTTGCCACGTGTCTATTGCCGCACCGTCTGCAATCGTATGGCGTCATAGTCCTGAGCTCTGTGCGCCCTCTTGTGTCCCTTCTGTGTACTACATCCACTGGTAGGTTGTCCAGTCCCAGTGCTCTCACACCCGTTGCTGTAGTTCTCCCATCGAATTTTTGCATGTGCATGGCTGAGAGTTCACTAGCATGACATATTTTTACTGCAGCATCCAAAGTTAAGTCATTTTCCCTAAGCATTCTCTCCCGCACCTTTTTGTCAAGTATTCCGAAAACAACCTGATCGCGTATCATCGATTCCTTCAAGTCTCCAAAGTTACTTGTTTGTGCTTTTGTTTTTAAGTCCGTCAGAAAAACATCAAAGGATTCTCCTTGCTTTTGCCCGCGGGAGCGAAAAACAAATCTCTCGAACGTTTCATTCTTTTTAGGTGTGCAGTATTTATCGAACAAAGCTATCACCTTGTCCAGATCATTTTTGTCACCTTCAGCTGCGAACGTAAATGTATTATACAGCTCGATTGCCTGTGAGCCAGCCACTGTTAGCAACAAAGCTACCTTACGTGTTCCAGAGCTAGTCGTGGCGTCGATCGCTGTGAGGTAGAGAAGAAAGCGTTGTTTGAATTCGCGCCAATTTTCATCCAGATTTCCTTCAAGTTGCAGGCTAGTCGGTGGTTTTATCCCTTCCATTGTTGTGGTATGCCCGTATCATGCGTCCTATAAATCCTGGTACCATGTAATGTTATCTTATATCGTAGTATTAAGAGGCTTACAAGTAGATATCGTTGAGTACTCTTTATTAGGTCTTGAGTCAGTGCCAGCTCATGTAGTACTGCTGCGTGGCCAAGATGGCTTCCTATTTATCCGACTGCCATCAAGCAGCTGTCTTTACTACAGCTACCATCAAGCAGCTGACTTTACTACAGCTACAGTTATCTGTACACAGACCCGCCCAGGTAGGGAAAATTCCAACCAAAGAGTGTGTGAGCATTACCGACTTGGGATTAAAGAGAGACAGCAAAGGGGTGCAAACTTATGCCTGTGGGAACTTCACAGTGATGCTGGGGCGACAGTGCAGGTATGTTGGCCTTCGTAGCTAGAGGGTTCGAGTACAAGAACAAGACTGTCTTGCTGCAGTTGTACAGGGCCTTGGTGAGACCACACCTTGAGTATTGTGTGCAGTTTTGGTCACCTTACCTGAGGAAAGACGTTCTTGCCATGGAGGGAGTGCAGCGAAGATTCACCAGGCTGATACCTGGGATGGCAGGAATGACGTACGAGGAGAGATTGTGTCGATTGGGCTTATACGCACTGGAGTTTAGAAGATTGAGAGGGGATCTCATCGAAACATATAAAATTCTGTCAGGTCTGGACTGACTAGATGCAGAAAGGATGTTCCCGATGGCCGGGGAGTCCAGAACCAGGGGTCATAGTCAAAGGATAAGGGGTAAGCCATTTAGGACAGAAATGAGGAGGAATTTCTTCACCCAGAGAGTGGTGAACCTGTGGAATTCTCTGCCACAGAGGGCGGTGGAGGCCAGTTCATTAAATATATTCAAGAGTTGGATATGTTTCTTGAGGCTAAAGGGATCAAGGGATATGGGGAGAAGGCAGGGACAGGGTACTGAATTTGAATGATCAGCCATGATCTCATTGAATGGCGGAGCAGGCTCGAGGGGCCGAATGGCCTACTCCTGCTCCTATCTTCTATGTTTCTATGTTTCTATGTTTCAGTCACTAACAGACAATAAGCTTGCCATCTCCCACACAAGACCTGAGTGCCTTCCTACGAGCTTTCAGGGGTGATCAGTATACTTTTCACATTGTTTACAGAAAGATTATTATTCCAACATTGCAATTATAGGCAGAATTCAGAATGATTGAGAATGAAGAGTAAGGCTCTAACATAAGCTAGTAGTTCAGATGGTAACTAATAACTGAAGCTTGATTCATGTATGGACTCAGCCTTTTGCTCATTCTCTACTAATTTTTATCTGTATAAATTGTGGCTTCAATAAAACGAAAGGCATGCCAACAATAATTGAAGTTAGTAATTCAATTGTATGCTGTTCAAAACTGTTGCAGGGTCATCACTTCTAAATTATAGTCAAACAATATGGCTTTCATGATGGAGAAAATTGAATGAAAGTGAAATAATTGTCCAGAATATCATTAGCAGAAAACCATTGAGCCATGTTCAGCAAGATATCCAATTTGAGCAAACTGAGCATGTAATCTCTTATTTTCATGTTATGGCAGTGTATTAAAATATCCATTTTGTATGGAAGGTTTTCAGTACCTGTGGAACTTACCCTATGCTTCTCATTCAATGAGGCAAAAGATTAAGAAGACATCAATTGCAACAGCGTGGTGTACCGCAAGGATCCGTGCTGGGTCCCTTGCTGTTTGTAGTGTACATTAATAATTTAGATATGAATGTAGGAGGTATGATCAGTAAGTTCGCAGGTGACACGAAAATTGGTGGAGTGGTAAATAGCGAGGAGGGAAGCCTCAGGCTACAGGATGATATAGACGAGTTGGTCAGATGGGCAGAACAGTGGCAAATGGAATTTAACCCTGAAAAGTGTGAGGTGATGCATTTTGGGAGGACAAACAAGGCAAAGGAATACACAATGAAAGGTAGGACCCTAGGAAGATCAGAGAGGCCTTGGTGTGCATGTACATAGATCCCTGAAGGCAGCAGGGCAGGTAGATAAGGTGGTTAAAAAGGCATATGGGATACTTGCCTTCATTAGCCGAGGCATAGAATATAAGAGCAGGGAGGTTATGAAGGAGCTGTACAAAACGCTAGTTAGGCCACAGCTGGAATACTGTGTGCAGTTCTGGTCGCCACACTATAGGAAGGATGTGATTGCATTGGAGAGGGTGCAGAGGAGCTTCACCAGGATGTTACCTGGGCTGGAGCGTTTCCGCTATGAAGAGAGACTGGACAGGCTGAGGTTCTTTTCCTTAGAGTAGAGAAGGCTGAGGGGGGACCTGATTGAGGTATACAAAATTATGAGGGGCATAGATAGGGTAGATAGAAAGGAACTTTTCCCCTTAGTAGAGGGGTCAATAACCAGGGGGCATAGTTTCAAGGTAAGGGGCAGGAGGTTTAAAGGGGATTTGAGGAAAAACTTTTTCACCCAGAGGGTGGTTGGAATCTGGAACTCACTGCCTGAGATGGTGGTAGAGGCAGGAACCCTCACAACATTCAAGAAGCATTTAGATGAGCACCTGAAACGCCATAGCATACAAGGCTACGGACCAAGTGCTGGAAAATGGGATTAGAATAGATAGGGCTTGATGGCCGGCACAGACACCATGGGCCGAAGGGCCTCTTTCTGTGCTGTATAACTCTATGGGCTAAAAATTGAGCAGCGCCCCAATTGGGGTGCTAACTTCGCCAGGGCGCTAAAAGTAGCGCCCTGGAAAAATTAGCTTCCCCGCGCTGGAAATTGAGCGGTTGTGCCCCAAGAAGAAAGCGGGGCGCTACTGGAAGCACCCCGCATCCCTCTTGGGGTGCTGTGAGTCAATATTGCAACGTTATGTGCCACTGCGCCACACGCTGTGGCATGTCGCGCCGCTGTATTGCAGGCCTTCCTCCCCTTCTTAAAGGGAAAGGGGCCTTGTGCAGCGCGACCTGTGGCCCAGCTGGGCCCCCGGGAATCGGGAGTGCAGGCAAAAGAGCCCGGCACTCAAGAGAAGTGCCGGGCTCTTGGAGCGCAGCCAGCACTCCGCGGGGGTGGGGGGGCATTTCAGGAGGCAGGCGGCCAGCAACAAAAATGGCCGCGCCGCACCTCACCTTTAAATTGTGCCTCCCCGGCCGCAGATACGCCCCCCTGACCCCGTCGGACATAGCATCCGGCGGTAAGTCAAGGGGCGCTCCCGAAAATCGTGGTCGGGGCATGAGCAAGGGTGCTTCGCATGCCAATGACATCATCACCAGTGGCGCAGCACCACAGGGCGCTACCGGTTAGCACCACCATTAACCTCCCGCTGAATTTTGCAGGAGGCATGGGCAGTGCCGCGCCCGGACGCTAGTTGCTTTGCGTCTCGTTAGCACCCTCTTAAGGCGCTAATGGGAGGCGCAACCAACTGAATTTTTCCCCCGATGACTCTATGGGCAGGATTTTCATTGGGCCGTGGAGGCGGGATTGGAGGCGTGCGGGGGGTTAAAATCCCAAAATCGGGGTTCCCGACCCCATCCCGCCCCCAACCTGCCTCCATACCAGTTTCAAAGGAGGCGGGTACCCGCCCCGCACTGGGACCCGCCTCCACGAGGCAGGAAGGGAATTAGTGCCAATTAACTGCCTGTTAACAGGTAGTTAACAGGCAGTTTTTAGCCTAATCCCTATTTTTAATGCTGAAGTGTGGGATTCCCGATGGCTCCAAACCATGCCAATTTAGAGGAGGCGGACTGTCGGGATGAAGGGCTTGGAGGGGTCGAGATGTCCGGTGTTCAGGTGAGTGATGGGTGCATGAGTGCAAAGGTAAGTGTGTTTGGTGTGTGTAAAGTGTTTAAAGAAGTTTTACTTACATGTACTTACCTTTACAGCCTTCCTTCCTTCCGGTCTCGGGAGTCCCTCATCTCACCGGCACAGAAAGCAGAATGGCTGCGAGCTGTCAAAAATTGCAGCATTCAGCTTTCTGTTCCGGGAAATCTCTAAATCATCCTGAGAGGATGTAATTAACTTAGAGTACAGATTGTCAGTGTTTGACAGCTTCAAACAGCTGTGAAACACTGATATTCCATCTGTCAAAAGGTCTTACATAGAAACATAGAAGATAGGAGCAGGAGCAGGCCATTCGGCCCTTCGAGCCTGCTCCGCCATTCAACGAGATCATGGCTGATCATCCAAACCCTAGCACCCAGTCCCTACACCGACAGCCATCCCACCCAAGCCCTATCCCCATAACCCCATAACCCCACGTATTTAATCCCCCTTAACACTAAGGGCCAATTTTTATCATGGCCAATCAACCTAACCCGCACATCTTTGGACTGTGGGAGGAAACCGGAGCACCCGGAGGAAACCCACGCAAACACGGAGAGAATGTGCAAACTCCACACAGTCACCCGAGGCCGGATT
The DNA here is from genome assembly GCF_052327205.1 of Somniosus microcephalus. Lineage (NCBI taxonomy): Eukaryota > Metazoa > Chordata > Chondrichthyes > Squaliformes > Somniosidae > Somniosus > Somniosus microcephalus. The sequence goes on from NC_140991.1 coordinate 108,763,265, forward strand.
TGAACCCGGGTCCCTGGCGCTGTGAGGCAACAGTGCTAACCACCTGTTGCCGGGTGGCCCTTAATTGGCCTGCTGAGCCCGCTGGGTGAGCTCAACAAGGTCAATCAAGTCAAAATCGCGTGGGTTGGCTAGAACTCGATGGAGACGGGACTACAACCCCGAAAGTTGTAGTCCCGCCTCCTACCTGACTTCTCAATGAAAATCCAGCCCTATGACTCTAAGAGAGACAAATTAGAAAATGAGTTCGTCAATCACCCTTGTCAACTGTATTTTATAGAGGTGATTCCACAATCTAGGTGGGAAGCAGGAAGCGCATCACATGAAATTGTGGGATCACATGATTGTACATCCATTAAAATTATGGGCTGCCGATTGACATTTTCTGGGATGGATCATTCCTTATGGCAGCATTGGACCACAAAATTACCCACAATGTTTTAAAATTGCTGGCAAGCGGTTGCTGCAAGTAATACTCGGAGCAATTTTAACCCTACCCGCCTGGCGGAAACAAGGAGCCATACCCACCAATGTCCCGCACCATTCTCACTGTCTATTTTAATCTGCTCTTCTGAGCAGATGGCAAGGATACCCGTCTGAAGCCGGCGTGGTCCTTCTTTAACTATGTAGCTCAGAGTTTGATGGTGTCATTGGGTCCAGATTTTAACCGGTGGCCTAAGTGGGGAAGCCACGTCTTTCCCACCAGGTGAAGATAGCAGGACGAGAATACAGGGTCAGAAGAGGCCAAGGCAAGCACATTTCTTTTACCTTTTTTACTTTCCTTGTGGGGCCAGGAGGAGCAGGAGTCTCCAAAACAGATTAATTGGTCATCCATTTCATTTGCTGCTGCTGCATTTCCCTAAATAACAACAGTGACTACACTTCAAAAGTAATTAATTGGTTGTGAAGTGTTTTAGAATGCCCGAGAATGTGAAAGATGCTATATAAATACAAGTTCTTTCTTTAAAAGGGACTTTTCAAAAATTAAATGTAAAGAATCTTTATGTAAAAATGAAACACAATGCATGGAAATCCATGGGTGGTTAGTACAGGCTGTAGGGTGTGACTTTTTACAACTGGAGCTTTGCTTTTGAAAACCACCAGCACAAGCGTTACTGTTGCTGAAGCCTGGTTCTTTGTCCCTAGGTTCCATTCTACTGTATTCTAGATCAGGTGCACTGGTTTGTAAGGGCTTTGATAGAATCGGCCCAGAATTTCCTGCAGCTGCGAGATGGGTGACATAGATCGTAAATGTTGCCATCTGGCATGCCAAATTGATAACTGATACTTTCCTGCCTTTCTAATTAGAATACACCGCAGCAGCGAATCAGAAGCGGCGCTACCAATGTCCATTGACAAATGTTTGCTATCAATTTCGATCACTTGAACAGTATAGCATGATTCATCCACTTTTTATTCTGGCTTATAAAAGCGTGTGTTTGACCTGGGAGTCCCGTTTCACGAAGGTACCACAAATATGTCAGTCAGGTTATTGATTTTGCTTTCTAAAGTTGTGGAAATGATGACTCAAAAGTTCCTGTAACTGTTCATCAAACGGCACCTGCTGTTAGTTAGACTTACCCTTGCCTGTTTAATCTCCATGATATTTTGCGTGGCAAGTTGCCGGAAGTGTGAGATGGAAATGATGCACCACCCTCTAAAGGGCATCTGGGATCTGAGTGAACAGACCAAGCAACTGTGTATCTCCTTAATCAATCAGGTTGAAGGATTGTGAAAGCGCAAGATCTGAACAATGAAGTGTAAATTAGAGTGAGTGAATTCAATATCAAATCAGGTACAGAAACAGAGACAAAGAGAGGGGAAGAAAAATTGGATTGAAAGAGAGAGAAGAAAGAGACAGAAAGAAAAAGTTCAAAAAAGGTTTCATTTTTTAAAAATCTACAATGAAAACTTGAAGGAATGAGAGTCCACACTTGTACTAGTTAATTTTCAGTGCCAGAGAGGTTGACTGGCAGTAATTAACACTTACCACGTCATTAAAAGGGTACTTAGATTTGAAATGACTTGACTTAATTTTCTGTGGCGAATTTACTTGGTGTCATTTTCCCGAAGCTAACGATGGAGCAACACATCTCCGACAGCAACTTCTCCATTTCCATGTTTAACCGTGCATCTGCCCCTCACCTGAAGTTGCTGTGGCATTTGCACTTAAATAACAGCGAGCGCCAGAAGCCTCACCAATATTTTGACAGCAATTTTTGGGCCGTAGTTCCTGGGTATAATATGGGCAGCACGTGTGGCTGCAGATATCTGAGCTAATTGAAGGCTTTTAGGGGTAAAAATTGGGTACGCTGGGGCGCTAATTTTAATGCCCCAAAAATGTTAGTGCCCCCGCAGCCAATTTTCCCAGGTAGTACTCCGAGAGGGACGTAGAGCCAATATCGCAGTGTTACGTTCCGCGGTACTGCAAGCCTTCCTCCCCTTATTAAAGGGGAGGGGCCTGGCGCAGCGCGTCCCGGCGCCCAGCTGGGCCACCAGGGATCGGGAGTGCCGGTAAACGAGCCCGGCACTCAAGAGGAGTGCCGGGCTCACGGAGAGCAGTCGGCACCCGGGGGGGGGGGCTTCACGGGGCCGGGGACAGCAACGGGGGCAGGTGCTAGCAGGCGGCCAGCAACAAAAATGGGCGCCCGCCACCTCCCCTTTAACTAGCGCAGCCCCAGCCGCAGGTAGGCCCCCCTGACCCCGGTGGACATAGCATCCAGCAGTAAGTCGGGGGGGCGCCACCCAATATTACAGCCAGGGCACGAGCGGGGCGCTGCGCACGGCAATGACGTCATCACCGGCGGTGCTAACCGTTAGCGCCTATGCTAACCTCCCGCTGAATTTTGCAGGAGGCGTTAGCGGCACCGCGCCCAGGCGCTAGTTGGTTTGCGCCCCATTAGCGCCCTCTTAGGGCGTTAACGGGAGGCGCAAATCAACCGAATTTAGCCCCCTTAAATTGTAATCATTTTCAGATGTTGTTGGGCAAATTCATTTCAAAACACGGATCCTGTGTTTTGCGGGGGAAATATAGTAAAAACTCAATGCAGGATCTGTAGGAAGTAATTATTTAATCAATTATTTTTCTGGTATTGCTGCCTTTAAATTCAGAGCAGCTGCAGCATCTTATAGGCTCTAATAGTTGTCCAAACTCTTTAAATAGACCAATTTCAGTTATTTTCCCAACAAAATATTTACTGACGTAGTAAATTCCAGTATCCCATTGATGTGGAATAGAATGTACTTATCAATATGAATTCCAAAAGAAACACGTATTTGGATCAATGTTCTCTGTTAAAATTAGCAATTGACACTGTTAAGGTACTGGAGATCAGTGAATCAATACAAACATTAAAAGGCTTTCAAAAATTCAATTCCATTTAACAGGAAACTTTCCAGCCAGCTAGTATATCTGAAAGCCAATTATTTTTGCATAAATTTAATAAATCGGCAAAGTTCAGTAAAAAGACATTATCGATGAATACAAACCATGCTGCTGTTTTGATTTCTGATAGTTTTAATGAGACATAATTAGATGCTATGTTATTGCAGTTCTCATTTGTGTGTGCCAAAATATAGATGATTTAATGAATGTGGAATTGTTTTGCCACAGCTATCACCATTGCTTTTACAGCACCTATTGCAGACAATGGCCCACCAGTGCCAATCTTCAACAGCCTAAGTGGCAGCGGCGATCAAACTAGCGTTGTAGATTTCAAAGAAAACCCTGTCAAAATGCTGAAAGCCTGTTTGGCCCAGTGGTAAGGGCATGAAATGGTTAAACTTCGAGACACAGAAAAGGTGCCAGTCATTGAAGTCTGCAGTTCTTGGAGAACACATTGATACTGGACAATGAAAGCTTTGACTCGTGATTAACTCTGAAAAGGACATTGACATTGAACTGTGAGGCCTTGAATCATGATTGGTTTTGATGGGAAAAATTAACATCTGGACAATGCTCTGAGTTTAACTGAAACAATGGGGATCACGATCGATTTTCTGACATGAATGGAAGATACACAAGTCCCGAGCAGACAATCAGCCAACCGCCCATTAACAGTAATAGAAATCACATTGAATATGTGTTACAGAAAACGGGAGAGGAGATAAAGTGTTATCTTCGATCTCACAACTCTGTACACCTCTGGTGATTGAATTATAGGTTGACGAGGTATGAATGTTCAGCAAACCGACAACCGAAACTGGTTAGGGGAGGCCCAGCATGGGGCCAGGTGACTAAAAGAACTATAAGAAGGAACCACACCACAGCTCTCTCTTTCGCTTGGAAGCTCTCTCTGGGAAACTCTCTCTCTCAGAAGCTAGCTCTGACTACAGCAACTGCCAGGTGCAAGAAGGAAGGGAAGACGGTCATCTCCAGCTCCCAGCCTGCAATCAACGTCGGCCACGACCAGCCTGATGGGTGATTGTAAGTATCAGTTGACTCTACAAGGGGATTTACGCTGTGTAGGCAGCTGCAGTCAGATAAAGGAGGACAGGGACAGGTCATCTCCGATCCAGGCCGACAATCCACAACGGTAACGACCGGCCGCATGGGTGATTGTAAGTTTCAGCCAAACCTCAACAGGTTTTTGTCTGTGTTTTGTTGGTTTTAATAAACTAACAGTTTTGGGTTGAACCTAAACCTTTGTGTCATCTACCATTTGTTTCTGCAAAACCTAGAGTCAAAGAACCCTTGTAAGGACGAGGAATCCAAACACCTTAAAGTGTTCATTCAGAAAAATGGCGATTGCCATTGATTTTGCCATTGGCTATGTTAATTAACTGTTCGCTTATGCCATAATTTCCTCTAATTTTTGTTCTGTAAATCGGGTTCTTTTATATAGATGCGCTTTACAATAGTACAAGTCTCCAGGAAAATCCAGCCCATAATTTCATTAAAAGATTTACGAGACTGATACTAGATCTGAGAGATTATGCCTATCAGGAATGATTGAACAGGCAAGAAAAGAGAAGACTGAGGGATGACCTGATAGAACTCTTTAAGACTATGAAAGGGTTTGATAGGGTAAACATAGAGAAGATGGTCCCACTTGTGGGGGAAACCAGAACTAGGGGCCATAAATATAAGACAGTCACTAATAAATCCAATAGGGAATTCAGGAGAAACTTCTTTACCCAGAGAGTGGTTAGAATGTGGAGCTTGTTACCACAAGGAGTAGCTAAGGTGACTAGACTGATTCCTGGGATGAAGGGATTGTCCTATGAGAGATTGAGTAGACTAGGCCTATATTCCCCTAGAGTATATTCCGTGTGGAGTATAAACACTGGCATGGACCTTTGGGGCCGAATAGCCTGTTGCTGTGCTGTAAATGCTATGTAATATTATGTAATGCAATAATGTGGCACTTGGTTCTGTGCAATTATCATGCTTTGAGGCAGGAGACAGTACTTACACTTCTGCTGGCAGAGGCCCTTCAGCATAGTGACCCAGTCCAACATTGAGCAGAGTGTAATGTCAAAGTCTAGGTGGAGACCCAGGCATGTCACGTTTTTCGACACTCGTGCTGCTACAGAACCGAAATTCAATGAGACAGTGTAGGATTCGCAAAATTGGATTTCATATTAATAAGGATCAATGGGCAGAAGAGGCCATGATTTTAAAGACTGTTTTAAAAGAAGCCCAGAAAAGGGGGGGGCATACAAAATGGCTGCCGTATCATGTGACCAGCTTATTGGGACACTTTAAAATGGTTCCTGCACAACCTCAGACAACTATGTGGATTGAACCCATAGCAAGTTCTGGAAGCTGTTTTCTGAGAGAAAAAAAAATCCAGACCCACAGGCATGCATATGGATTAGATGCTTGGAGACAGAGGCCATCTAAATATTGACCCAGACGAAAGAGACAATAACATATTCATGAGGACAACACCAAGGGCTCGGTAACAGGATCAGCACGAAATTAACAACGAGAGCCATTTCAAACCAGAGATGGGCCTGTTACCAGCCGCTTAAAATGATTTTAAATATAATAACTGCCCCGCTGTGCTCAAAGCCCACCAAAAGTTAAAACAAAGACTCACCTGATTTTGGGCGGGAAGTGAAGCCTCAGGAAGAAAGGTATAACTGAAGAGACTTTTCAGCAGTTGGGACAAGCAGAAGCACCGGGTTGGAAGCGACACTCGAGGCAAGCTGAACAAGCAGCTTGGAGGACACGGCAGTGGGACACAACTCGACAGGGGCAACGACCCCAGGGACAGCTTGGACGAGTTGAGACACAGGACCAGGACGCAGCACCCCGGAACGCAGCTTGAGGAGGAAGACACAGCTTGGGAGAAGACGCTGGAGGAAGCTTGAATCAACAAGCTCGGACAGTCACAAAGAGAGCGGAGAAAAAGGACAGTTTAAAATCGGACAGTCGTTGCAGCCCCAGCAGCCTCGTTTTCAAAACCTTGCACTTCCTAGTGGGATTTGGTGAGCATGTTTCTGGCCCTTCACAATCAGATCTAGTTAGGTTTAATAAGGGGGTGAATTTAAGGGTACAATTAACATGAGTTGTTGTCCCTCAATGTTCCATGTGTTTCTTTATTTCATGATGATCTTTGTAGAGTATAAGATGCCTATATTTGCCTTAGTTAGTATAATGTCGTTATGATTTGTTTGTATTTGTTTTTCCCTCCCATGTACCGTACTCTTGTCTTTGTTGCATTTGATTTGATATTTTTCCATTTGCAATAAAATTTCATTTTTATTCATCAAACTTGGTCTACAAGAGTCTTCTCTGCATTGCAGTTCCTGCACCTAAGTCCAGATTATAGAATCTAAGGGGTGAGTGGGTCGAACCACTCAAAGTTTTACTGTGCAAGAGAGAGAGAGGCCTCTGGAGAGAGAAACCTTAGGGAAACCTCTCGAGGAAAACCCCTTACAGCAGGACCATTTCTTTTGCACTGCAGAGTCCAAGTTAACGAGTCAGTTTAGCAGCTATAACAGTGCAGAGCCCAGGTCAAGCCACTCTAGTACAGCCACTCTTAGATTAGTGATATCAATCTACGATCAATTTGCTGTTGACTAAATCCATTTGAAAGGAAAATACAGGCATACATGTCAGCCATCAGTATTTCAGGGGCCCTGTAATCATGTCAGCATTTCCTGACAAAAGTCAGTGCCAATCGGGCCTTCTCCCATTAGTCCCAGTCCTACCCAAGTCTGGCTGTTAATAGATTGGATTGGCCCTCTCTCCCTTCAGCATCACTCTTAATGCTATTGGAAGTTATTTGAGCCTCTGTTTACTCGAGGCAGAAATTCTCATGACAAGAGAATCACTGCTATTAGCAACAGGAGTGGCCTTGAGGGAAAAGGACCTAGTTTGGTCGATTAGGAGTTGGACCGAGATAGGAGTGGGACTTGGGAAGAGAAGGAATTGGTTAGCAATTAGGATGAGAAGGTAGGGTTCAATTGGTGACAATGAAAGGGAATGACAACAGGGCAATGAAGGATGAGAGGGAAGGGGGAAGAAGCTGGAAGTGGTATTTTGGGATGAGGGTGGAATGAGAGTGCCACCATTAAGGGCAAGGGAGGGAGGAAGAGAGTGCCAGCATTAACTGAAGGGAGAGTAGAATGCCAGCTTGACCTGACATGGTTAAAGTTAATGGACAGGAAAATTGAGAGAAATGTATAATGTGCGGCCGATCCAATATCTTCTGTTTACACTATTGTTCAAAGTTAAAATGATCCCCATAGTGTTGATTAGGTGCAGGAAAGAGTATCTCTGTAAAAGGATAGGGAGTTTGATGGGGTGCAGTTAACTGGGTACTGAGGAGATAAAATGCCTCTATAAGCTGGGCAGGGCTGGATGTTGAATGTTGACACTAGTAGTAACTTTTGGAAAAGTGATATGATGCTTGGACTGTTAAAAGTCTACGGCCTAGAAATTCAGTTGTTAGCGTCAGCCGCTAGCGCCTTAGGAGGAGGAGAAGTGGGGCGCTAAGCGGCTAGCGCCCGGGCACGGCGCGATCTGCGCCTCTCGCGAACTTCACTTAAGATTTAGCGGTGGCGCAAAACCGTAGCGCCCGCTCAGCTGCGCACGCAGATCCTGACGTCATTTCATGGTGCAACGCCCTTGGTGCGCCCCGAACCGGAACTTCAGTGGCGCTGCCCTTATGTGCGCCCCCAGCGACTGGTAGAGGGGAACGGTTCCCAGTCGCTGCGGGGCGCGGGGGGCGCTAATTAAAGGGGACTCCTCCTGCAGTATAAGTGGCAGCCATTTTGTTCCACTCCTTCTTTGTGAGAGATGGATATTTGGAGAGAGACAAAGGGAGAGAGCTTTCTGGTTTGACTCAGCGCTCGCACAGGTGTTGTGTATGTACCTTTAAGGGAATAACTGGTCTTAGACTGCAGTACCGGCAGTGACCACCCCTGTATAAAAGGCCCTAGCAGGCTTCTGTAGTTTCAGTTTCAAGCTGCCTCTTGTTCAGTAAAGTACCTGTTAAACTGTTCTCCCGAAGTCCGTGTATTATTGAGGCGCGGACTTTACAGTGGCGACGAGTAAGTTCGAACTCACCTGCAGTGTGGCATCATCTCATGGGGATCTCGCCTGAAAGGAAGGTCCTGGAAGGTCGTAGTCTGAGCAACGGGCGTCGACCGAGGGCAACCGCCCAAAGAATCCATCGGTGTTTGGAGAATTGCGGGAGAGACTGTGGTTCCAGCGAATCGTGCTGGTAGCAGGTAGCGCGCTGACCCTTCCAGACTGCGGCGGGCTCAAGCTCGATCGAGCGGCTCTACAAATCGGGCCGCGCAGCGTCGCCGGGAAAAGAAAACAAGAGAGAGAGGGTGAAGCGCACAGGGCACGGTCGGTGCTCGAGAACAGGACAGCGGAGAGCAACTAAACAGGGGGGAAGGAAAGTGAGGCGCGCCGAAGCTGCGGGTCGCCGCCATTACCCCGTAGAATGCTAGGAGCAGCGTGGCAGTAAGGGGAAGAAGCAAAAGCGTGGGAGGCGCCATTTTATCCCGTTGGGGAAGAAGCAAAAGCGCGGGAGGAGCCATTTTATTCCATTGGGGATGAAGCAAAAGCACGGGAGGCGCCATTTTAAATCGCCCAAGATGCCAAAAAGTGGCAGTATCACTGCTTTCGACAACGAGGTAGAAGACTGGACCACGTATGTAGAAAGAATCGAAGTGTACTGCAAGGCAAATGAGGTGGCCGATGGAAAGAGGGCGTCGGTATTAATAAATCTGTTGGGTGCGAATACGTACGGCCTATTGCGGAATTTAATTACCCCAGCTAAACCAATGGAGAAAAGTTTTGAGGAGATTGTTCATATCTTACAGGAACACCTAAGCCCTACACCACTGCTGATAGCAGAAAGATTCAAGTTCCATAAAAGAAACCAGCACAAAGATGAGAGCAATGCTGACTATCTTACGGAACTACGCAAGTTATCGAAGCACTGCCAGTTCGGAGCAGGACTGGCAGACACCTTACGGGATAAGTTTGTCTGCGGGCTCCAGAGTGAAGGAACCCAGAAATGACTACTTTCAAAAAAGGACCTGACGCTAGAACAGGCTTTCAGCGTGGCAGTATCCTACGAAGCAGCAGCACGGGGAGCTGCGGAAATACAACAGAAACCACAAGAATACAGCGCTAACGAAATGGCGTATGGAGCTGAAAAGTGCTATCGCTGCGGCAGAACAACCCATGAGCAGAAGGACTGCTGGTTTAAAGACAAAATATGCAGGCAATGCGGGAAAATGGGACATATAGCAAGAGTCTGCAGGTCGGGAAAGAAGACCAACATGACAAGAACTACTAAGGAACAGTACAGGAAAGTAAATAAACTGACAGATAGTAGTTCAGAAGATCAGGAGAGTGATAGGGACTCCGGGAGCAGGCGACTAAGTTGTTTAAAGTTACACACGTGATCGCAAAAGAAGATCACCGAACCATTTGGGTCACCCTCATGATAGCAGGGTCCCCAGTGAAGATGGAATTGGACACAGGATCAGCCCTAACTGTCGTGAATCGATGAGACTATGAGCGGCTATTCTCACACATACCCTTAAAGGACACGTCCATTGTATTGAAGACATACATGGGGCAAAAGGTCTACCCCAGAGGAAAAATAAGGGTGCCAGTTGAATATAGCGGAAAGGAAACACAGAAACTATACATGTATATACTACGAGATGGAGGACCACCATTATTGGGACGTGAATGGATCCGAAGATTACAATTGGATTGGCATTCCATTCTGGCACTAACTGTGACTGACAAAAAAGATGATGATGTCGCACCTGGACGTCTGTCACAAATTCTATCTGACGCGGAAGAGGTGTTCCAACAAGGACTTGGGACTCTAAAAGGAGTAAAGGCAACCATAAAGATTGAGGATAACGCAACCCCAAAATTTTTCAAGGCCAGACCGGTGCCATACACGATATGCCCAGCTGTGGAAGCTGAACTGGAGAGTCTGGAGCGTTCGGGGGTGCTGTCTAAGGTGGACTGGAGCGAGTGGGCCACACCCATCATTCCTGTAATGAAGAAAGCATTGAGCAGCACGCCTGGGGAGCCAAGGAAGGTTCGCATCTGTGGGGACTTCAAGGTGACTGTGAACCCAGTCCTGCACAAAGTACAGTATCCGCTTCCGCGGATAGAAGATATTTTCGCCTCACTATCTGGAGGGAAACGTTTTACAAAGATTGACCTGGCTCAAGCGTATCTACAAATGGAGGTGGAAGAAGCATCTAGGAAATACCTCACGATAAACACTCACAAAGGCCTTTACCAGTACAACCGACTGGTATTTGGGGTAGCATCGGCCCCGGCTATGTGGCAGAGGGCAATGGAACAAGTCCTGCAAGGGATCCCGGGGACCCAGTGTTATTTGGACGACATCCTTGTTACAGGCGAAAATGACAATGAACACCTTGCCAACCTGGAACAGGTGCTCACGCGATTGCAGGAATATGGGCTACGAGCCAACCGTCCCAAATGCGAGTTCTTCAGGAGACAAATCTATTGTGGCCACATGATTGATGAGGAAGGGTTGCATAAGTCGCCGGACAAGGTTGAGGCTGTAGTCAAGGCTCCAGCACCAGAAAATGTGTCGCAATTGAGGTCGTTCCTCGGGTTGGTGAACTATTACCATAAGTTCTTGCCGAATTTATCTACAATTCTGCACCCACTGAACGCCCTCCTTCAAACTGGTGTAACATGGAAATGGAGTGATGAGTGTAAGCGTGCCTTTCAGGAATGTAAATGCCAAATCACTTCAAAAGAAGTATTAGCCCACTACAACCCAACACTATCGATTCGGTTGGCATGTGATGCGTCACCTTACGGCATTGGAGCGGTGCTGTCACACAAATTCCGTGACGGTTCAGAGAGGCCAATAGCCTTTGCATCGCGCTCGCTAACCTCAGCCGAGTGTAACTACGCCCAGATTGACAGGGAGGCCCTCAGCCTGGTGTGGGGGGTGAAGAAGTTCAATCACTATCTGCACGGCCAGAAATTCACCCTACTGACTGATCATCAACCCCTGGTCTCAATCTTTAACCCAAAGAAGGGCGTTCCGGTGATGACGGCGCAACGGCTGCAAAGGTGGTCACTTTTTCTAGGGGCACATCAGTATGACATAGAGTACAAAGGTACAAAACAACATGGAAACGCTGATGGGCTGTCGCACCTACCGTTGCCTACGATGGAAGAAGCACCTGCAGTGGACCCTGTGGAGATATTCCATGCGACCATAGTCGAATGTTTGCCTGTTACAAACGCAAGTATTGAGAAGGAAACCCGAAATGACCCGACACTCTCTCGGGTCTATGATTTGACGGTGAAGGGATGGCCAGCATATGGCGACTCACTGTTGCCAGCATTCTCGCCAAGGAGGGAACAGCTGTCAGTGTGCCGGGGAACCTTGATGTGTGGATTCCGAGTGGTAATTCCACCCAAGTTGAGAGATAGAGTACTTAATGAGCTTCACGAGGGTCATCTGGGAGGGGTAAAAATGAAGAGCCTAGCCAGGGCGTTTGTGTGCTGGCCGGGAATCGATAAAGAAATCGAGGATATGACCAAGAGATGCACAGGATGCCAGAAGGTCCAAAACGCTCCACCACAGGCCCCGCTACATCCAGGGGAGTGGCCCTCATCTCCATGGCAACGGGTACATATTGATTTCACTGGTCCATTTATGGACTCAATGTTTCTAATCGCTGTGGACGCCCATTCGAAATGGCCAGAGGTCATTAAAATGTCCTCCACCACCACGGAGAAAACTATTGCAGTCCTAAGGACCATCTTCGCCAGGAATGGGTTGCCAGAACAGATCTGTTCCGACAATGGCCCACAGTTTGTGTCTGAGGATTTCCAGATGTTCCTGAAGAATAATGGGGTGAAACATTACACATCTGCCCCATATCATCCAGCCACAAATGGATTGGCTGAGAGGTTTGTTCAGACCTTTAAAAAGGCCATAAAGGCAATGTATAATGATGACATACCACTGCAACACTAGGTGGACAACTTTCTGTTTGCTTACCGGAATGCGACACATGCAGTAACAAACCAAACTCCAGCCGTACTGTTTTTCAACCGGAGACTAAGATGTCGCTTGGATTTGCTCAAACCAAACATAAGACGAGATGTTGAGGATAAGCAGTTCCAGCACATAAATGAGAAGCCAACCAGGAGCTTCAAGATAGGGCAACCAGTCTTGGCCCGCGACTACCGAACAGAAAAATGGCAGCCAGGAACGATATGCACACAGCAGGGACCACTAATGTACACAGTGGACGTTGGAGAGAGCATCGTGAGATGCCATGCTGATCAGATTCTAGAGTCACAGGAACAAGCCAAACCTGTACCACAAACATGTGCACCTGGTAATGAACCCGAAGTACAGATTGCGTTTACCTCAGAAGCAGGGGTATTGGAAGCTGACGAATCAACCAATGACAATGAGCCAGAATTGACTCCACCGCCAGAACAGGATACTTGAGAAAGGCGCTATCCAGTCCAGATCAGGAAGCCTCCTCAAAGACTGAACTTATAAATGACTATTTCCGTTGATGTATATATTACTGAGAAAATTGTAATTGTAATGAGTTAGTATTTAGTTGTTAAATGAATGCCATGTACTGTTTATCTAAAAGGGGAGGAATTGTTGTGTATGTACCTTTAAGGGAATAACTGGTCTTAGACTGCAGTACCGGCAGTGACCACCCCTGTATAAAAGGCCCTAGCAGGCTTCTGTAGTTTCAGTTTCAAGCTGCCTCTTGTTCAGTAAAGTACCTGTTAAACTGTTCTCCCGGAGTCCGTGTATTATTGAGGCGCGGACTTTACAACAGGTACTTCTGGCTTCAGGCCAGAGCTTTGCACTTGGATTTCACTTTCAGTGCCATAGCCTTGAGTCGCCACATATAATGGGGGCTGCAATGGGTGGAAACGTTGGATTTCTGCATTGCATTCAAAGGGATCATTGACGCCGTGAGAGAGTGCCAGTCATGGCCAGACCAAGAAGGGCCAACAGGCGTCGGCACAGGAGGCCTTACCCACCCATGGTATACCGCCAGCAGTTCTCATACCTGAACATGTCTGAGGAGCAGTGTGTTCGGAGGCTGCGATTCAGAAGGGAGGTGGTCACTGAGATCTGCCACCTGCTTTGCAGAGATCTGCAGCCACAGCTGAGGAGCAGGACGTCTCTGTTGGTGGCAGTGAAGGTGACGGTGACTCTCAACTTCTATGCCACCGGCTCCTTCCAATCCGCTACTGGGGACATTGCCAACATCTCCCAGTTCGCGGTACATTGTTGCATCCGCCAGGTGAACAATGCCCTTTTCAGAAGGAGACGTCAGTACATCTCCTTCCCCATGACCGTGGACAAGCAGCAAGAGCGTGCAATGGGATTTGGAAGAATAGCGGGCTTCCCCATGGTCCAGGGCGTAGAACTGACGAACCAGCAATGGTCAGGCCTTGCTTCAGGGCTGCAGTGTGCAGGGCATGGCAGCCAAACAAGTCGACCCTTCCCCTTTAAGAGCTGACCGGCGCCAGCGTGTCTGCCTTCATTCAGAAACTCGCCGCACCTGCGCTGCGCCCGCCCTCGGTGTTAGCGCCTCGGCACGCCGGCTTAGCGCCTTATGATAGTCGTGCATCGCCTGCTTTAGCGCAGCAGCAACCTCTTGGGGCGATGCAACTGAATATCGGCGAAGGTGGCACTAAGTTGCGCCGGGTGCAAAATTTAGCGAATGCCCGGCTGTAGCGCCCCAAACGTGGCTATACTGAATTTCAAGGCCTTATTTCTTTTTTAGAATAAAAAGTTATACTGTACCTTATGAAATATAAAAGTACTTAAAATGAACTAGAATGCATCTTTTTTAACATGAAAATTAAAAAGCTTAGAGGGCAAAATGCCCATGTACTGCCCCCGCTCCCCGCACCGCCCCCCCCACCCCCCCCACCCCTACCAACACACACCAACATTGATGGGCAGGAAAAGACCAGCTGGTCCATCCCTATATAACGATGGCTGGAACATCATGACTAAAAATGTCTTCAATTCTCCCCCCCATCCCCTCCCCCCGACTCCCCCCCCACCACCCCCCACCCCCCCCACCCAGCCCTGCAGCCATATAAAGTCCTGGAAGAGCCAAATAAAAACAGAGAAAAAACCCGGGGCCAATAGGGGAAAAAATACTCTGGAAAAATCCTCTCTGACCCCCTCAGGCGATCATAATCAGTCCAGGAGATCACATGGGCCAGGTGTTGTCTATAACGTTTTACCGACAAAATGATGCAATCTCTTCCCCAGTCAAGAGCTGGTCCAGCTCCCTCTTGAAGGCATAGAAAGAGTCAGCACCCATCACATCAGCCATTTCAGAGGCTCACTGCTCTCTGGGAAAAGAAGAACCACCTAACATCCAGCCTATTCCTACTCTTACATAATTTTAACTCATGACCCCGGTCCTCCCCATCTGTTAAACTAAAATAATCTATCAATAAACACACTAGCCAGCCCTTTAATTATTTTATAGACCTCTATTAGGTCACCTCTAAGTCTACGCAGTCTAAAGTAAATAAACAAAGGTGCTTGAGCCTATCTGAGTAGCTGAGGTTCTTTAAGCTAGGCATCATTCTTGTAGCTCTCCTCTAGACCTTTTCCAAGGCCACTAAGGCCAGAATATGAATTTCTAATAGTCCCTTCCCTGTTCCAGTGATTGTAAAAGGCACCTCTTACAATTCCATCTAGCTTAATTCTAATAATGGATGTCAGGCTGATAGGCCTGTAGTTCCCTGGCTCTGATTTGTCCCCTTTTTTTTTAAAATAGGAACTAAATGAGCTAGTTTCCAGTCTAAGGGAACTATCCCAGGCTCTATTGAAGTATTGAAGAAATGGGCAATGGGCTCACAGAGCACATGTCCTGTCTCTTTAATCACCTTTGGATGGATATTATCAATTTTGAGCTTTCTTAATCTAGCCAAGATGACATTACTATCTATTTTAATATTAATAATTTTATTCAACACAGAACACCATCGCCCAAATCTTAACATAAGCATCATCTACAAGATTATAGACTGATGCAAAATAGTCATTTAGCAGCTCTGCCGTAACCTGAGTCAGTTGAATCTACCCTACAGTATCCTTTAGTGGCCCTATACTGTCCTTAATGGTTTTCTGACTTCTGACATAGCTGAAAAAGCTTTTACTATTATTGCCTCAATTATGCACCATCTTCTTTTCCAGAGATCTCCTGGCTACTCTTATGGCAGTGTTGTCTCCCTCAATTGCATGCGATGCTTTTCTCTGTTCTCCTGTGAGTTAAATGCCTTAAGTGTGTAGAATGTCTTCTGTTTCAATTGCATTTGCCTCTGCACATTCCTTGTCAACCATAATGGTTTTGCTTTACCATGTGACCTTCATTTAACCATTGCTTAAACATGTACTTATGCTTTGTTCTCCCCTCCAATACAAGTGAAGGGAACTTGTATGTTTCTACAGTTTAAGTTAGGAAGCTTGTGTAACTACCTCTTTTCATATGTCATCTTCTTCTTCTTAGGCAGTCCCTCGGAACTGAGGATGACTTGCTTCCACATTAAAAATGAGCTCGCAGGTGGCTGATTAGTCCAATGCGGGACCTACAGTCTCTGTCACAGGTGGGGCAGATGGTGGTTGAAGGGGTGGGTGGGTGGGGTGCTTGGGTTGACGCGCGCTCCTTGCGCTGCCTGCGCTTGGCTTCCGCTTGCTCCCAGCGAAAAGACTCGAGGTGTTCGGCGCCTTCCCGGATGCTTCTCCTCCACTTTGTGCGGTCTTGGGCCAGGGATTCCCAGGTGTCGGTGGGGATGTTGCACTTTTTCAAGGAGGCTTTGAGGGTGTCCTTGAAGCGTTTCCTCTGCCCACCTGGGGCTCTCTTGCCGTGCCGGAGCTCCGAGTAGAGCGCTTGTTTTGGGAGTCTCGTCTCGGGCATGCAGACAATGTGACCCGTCCATCGGAGCTGATTGAGCGTGGTCAGAGCTTCGATGCTGGGGATGTTGGCCTGAGCAAGAACACTGATGTTGGTGCGCCTATCCTGCCAATGGATTTGCAGGATCTTGCGGAGACAACGTTGGTGGTACCTCTCCAGTGCTTTGAGGTGCCTGCTGTACATGGTCCATGTCTCTGAGGCATACAGCAGGGCAGGTATCACTGCTGCCCTGTAGACCATGAGCTTAGTGCCGGGTTTAAGGTCCTGGTCTTCAAACACTCTCTTCCTCAGGCGACCGAAGGCTGCACTGGCACACTGATGGTGGTGTTGGACTTCGTCGTCGACGTTTGCCCTTGTTGACAGTAGGCTCCCGAGGTATGGAAAGTGGGCCACGTTGTCCAAGGCCTTGTCGTGGATTTTGATAATCGGGGGGCAGCACTGTGTGGCGGGGGCAGGTTGGTAGAGGACCTTTGTCTTACGGATGTTTAGTGTAAGGCCCATGCTCTCGTATGCTTCGGTGAAGGTGTTTACGATAGTTTGGAGTTCGACCTCCGAGAGAGCGCAGACGCAAGCATCATCTGCATACTATAATTCGATGACAGAGGATGGGACGACCTTGGATCGGGACTGGAGACGACGGAGGTTGAACAGTTTCCCGTTTCTTCTGTAAATTAGCTCCACTCCAGTGGGGAGCTTACTGAGAGTGAGATGGAGCATTGCAATTTGTGTAACTACATAGGCTTATACTGAGGGCTGTTCTTGAGCTGTCAACCTTTTGGAGACTGTTGTTCAGTTTTTGCTGATGTTCTAGGTTGGCATGTATGACTCTAAACACTTGGTGGTGCTGCAGGATCATAAAAAACTAAATCCTGCTTTAGCTCCAGAAGTCAACATTTGGAAAGTAATGTAAAAATGTTTTAAATAGTTGGAGTGAAGAAAAATATAAATGATGTACCAGAAAGTGGACCATAATTATTCCATAGCCATGGATAAATATCAACAACGACTGTAGGTAACTAAAGAGTTTCATAGAAACATAGAAGATAGGAGCAGGAGTAGGCCATTTGGCCCCTCAAGCCTGTTCCGCCATTTAATGAGATCATGGCTGATCATCCAAATTCAGTACCCTGTCCCTGCTTTCTCCCCATATCCCTTGATCCCTTTAGCCTTAAGAAATATATCTAACTCCTTCTTGAATATATTTAATGAATTGGCCTCAACTGCCTTCTGTGGTAGAGAATTCCACAGGTTCACCACTCTCTGGGTGAAGAAATTCCTCCTCATTTCAGGCCTGAGAGGAGCCTCGCACACAAGCAGCTGAGTCTGCCCTCACAGGATTTCTTGAACACTAATTTGGAAGAGTAACCAATTGATAATAATGTTTTAAATTTTAAAAAATCTCTTTGCTTAAGGGCTAGCCTGTCCTTTAGTGTGTGTGTTTCATATATCATTTGTGAATTACATAACTGATTACAATTAATCTGTAACAATCATGATTCCATCTGATTGACATTTATTTCTTAATCACATTTCATAAATGATCTTTTCATCTATTATGTATTGTCTGGTATTATAGTGATTTTACAAACTATATATTAACCATAACTAAAATGGAGCAAACATCAGTCAATTCATTATTGGTGAACAATGTAAGATTACTGGACTGATTCCCCAGTTGCAGGGAAATATCAGTCACAATTGCTGTGCTTCTGCATAAGGAGAGTGGCCTCCCGCTATCGCTGGATTTGACAGGGTCACTTCATCATAAATATAATTTAAATAAACTCCCTGTGATTTTTCCTCATGCACAGGGAGAGATCTTACAGCTGGTGGATGGGAATAAGGAGGCTGCTGTCCTCTAACTGCTGCACTTGACAATGTGTGTGCGGGAATTTTCAGGACTGCCCTCTTCACAAAAGAACGCCTGTGGATGCTGCTGGAGAACATGAAAGGTGGCTATAATCCAAAGGGAGCCAACATCCAGCAAGCTTGGCAGGAGGTAGCCAACAGAGTTAACGCAATCTGCCACATCCATAAGCGCTGGGAACAAATGAGGGTTCTCTGGACTGAGCGAGAGTGCCATGGTACGGTTAACTAAAGAGGGCCTGCAGAAAAGGAAGGCTTGGCCTGTGCTATACATCCACTAACAGCCTGGCTCACATTATGGCGCCACATCAGCAATGCAGCTGGAAAAGCATTGGCTTCAACCCTCACTACTGATACTTATTAGGTTCAGGATACTTGCTATCTTTCCCTTATGATACAGGCATGTGGGCTCAAGAGAGAGAGAGACATCTGATTAATACACTAATACAACCCATTACATACAGTGCTCATGAGATCTTTATCAAGAATACTCACGAACAGAGTACTCATCGGGATTTGGATGCTGCGCCCTCCAGGCTGCTCACTGTAGCCCTATACAAGACTAGGTAGAGTTCCAAAAGTGTGCCAGTTGGTGTGTAGTACCTTTACATGGTTAATCACGTAAGACAAGCATGAGGTTAATATGTAAGTGTATTGTTACTATGTGCTATTGGTGCATAAGTATACATAGCTAATACGTCAACACATCAGTAGGCACATGAACTCTTTCCACCATACGTGCATGCTCATTAGAGTTACTATCTAGACATTCTCCATCCATGAGTGAATGCATCTATCTTTGATAGCCTTCACTTCCTTATCTCTCTTAGCTATGTATTACAGGGAATCTTATTCTTCTTTCACACTCCCCTCCTGGTTTCTAGTCATCCTGGCACCAGTCTATCAATTAGCATTCATTCCCACCATCCTACAGCTAACTGTTGTGTCCTGTATCTGTGCCTCTCTGTGTCTGGAGGTTGCTTCAATTCCATTTAACCCTTACTGTTACTATAACCTAACCACTACATACTGCTAGCTAGTCTAACAGGTTTAACTATTCTTACAATTCCCACTAACTACCATGTATTTAAAGCTGCAGCTTCAATTTGGAGGGTGTTAAAGGGAACGGCTTGCTCTGCCTCACATACTGTGCATATTTTGTCACTAAGTCACTAACTACTTGCGTACTTGGTAATCATTCTTTCACAACAGGTGGAATCTAGCCTACTGAATGGGGTGCCAGTCACATCATTTCCAAATGCTGAAACAGTTTCTGTGGTCTGTTGTTAAAGGAGCAGGCTGGCGACAAATCACCACTGACTCTTCTGATCTCCCCACCCCCCCGAAGCCTCCAATCCCTCCCTTCCTCATCTCCACTCCCCAGCTACAGCCTGGTGCCAAAGGCCTACCCGCCCGACAGCCAGCCAGCCTCTCAATCTGGCTGGCTGTGGCCGGAAAACGGAGACAAAAAATGTTAATCGGGTCCTGCAATTGAAATAGGCAGGACCTGAGGGAGACCCTTTCTTGCAACTTTCCCGATCTGAAAACAGTCCCCCTCCCCCGCTCTCTCACAACCTCTGAGCTAATATCATGGCTGTTAACTCTCTCTCCACAGATGCTGCCTGATCTGATGAATGTTTCCAGCATTTTCTCGCTTTATTTTTGTTTTTTTATTCTCACATTACCACCCCCTTTTCCTTGTACCATCATCCCTTTTGTCATTTAATCACTGCTACCCTCCACCCTATCACAGAGTTTTTCCTCCCCTTTTCCCTTTTCCCTGCCTCTGTACTTGCTTAAAAAACATTCATCTCTAACATCTTCCAGTTCTGATGAAAGATCATCGACCTGAAACGTTAACTTTTTTTCCCCACAGATGCTGCCTGACCTGTAGAGTGTTTCCAACATTTTCTGTTTTTATTTATTCTGAGTCCCCAGTACATATATGTCTCTTCTTGTAGCTGTGTTCTGCAGAGTATAGAGGCTGAGTCGAGGTGTCGTTGGGGTACTGATAATAGTTGACATGAATCTTGTCATTCATGTGGAAATTACTTACGAAATAATACTGGGCGGCCTGCTGGTGGCGCTGTCTAGGGAGAGTATAAATACTCGGGCATGGGCCCAGCTTGCTCAGGACATTCTTTAACAGGAACTAGTGAAGGACACAACTAGATCTCCATGTTGAAAAACAGTTGATTAAAGCCTTGTTTAATGCTCAGACCAAGTGCCTAGTAGTTTTCTTACATCAATAGTCATGAGAATGAAAGCATTGTGCCTGGGAAGTGTGCATTCATGTGTATGGTTTTCTGGTAGTGGTCACATATCGTGGAGTAATGGCCTTTCCTGTTAGGGTACTGCTGCAAATTGTCATTGTGGGCACAGCCTATGATCCACCTCCTATGTCATTTGACCTCCTACACCATCCTCTCCTGTTCTTTGTGTTCCTCCCCTTCCATGCTATTTGCTGTTGGAGCAGGAGATGTGGCATCTATGCTGTTGTGCGCACAGAAAGAATAGTGTCAACAGTTCTGTGGTGGTTCTATATCCTGGTGTAACTCTGCCAGTTCCGTCCACTGCTCTAGTGCCAACTTATGTGTTGCATTTGACATGTAATTTATGTGGGACATCCAAGCCGTGGAATTTTGCACAAAACAAGGCATTAACAGGCTTAGCATAACTTATCCTGGACCAGTTTGTTATTTCAGTTTATACAATGGAGGAGTCTAAGAACCAATGGAAGCAGTCAAAAACTGTGTTGCCAAAAGCTCCACAAACTGCTCCACATTAATGTTCAACTTGTGCGTGGGGCTAGAGTAACGTGTTTTCACTTGCAGATGTTCTTGAGGTGCATCTCAGTATTTGGTGGGCCTTGCTGACAATAACATATAAATACTTTCAGTGAATAGTCAATATAACACCCATGTTTGTTAATGGACCCCCATTCTCCCTGTACTGAGATCCCTTTGATCATTATGTGGGGCTCTAGCAGGGCAGGTCAGGACTTGCATCTCTCTGTATCCACCCCAGCTGTGACCCATTTTCTTGGGTTGGGGCTCATTAAGTATGCACAGCAGGCTCCAGACTGAATTCCTGCTATCAAGAGGGAGCCCAGCAGCACAAAAGAGAAAACAATGGCAGTGCTGCAGCGGGGACACAGGTACAACACCAGGAGATTCAGGCAGAAGCTTTGAAACAAAGTCCCAATGAAGGCCTTAGTGAAGAACCAGGGCCTTCAACAGTTACGTTATTGGGACAGAATAGAGGAAGCGGAGGCAACCACGAGGCCCTGTCCCTCTGCAGAACAGTAACTCTGTCTCCCGTGGCCTACTGCCACTTTCCCCATAGTGGCCCCAGGAAGTGGATGAGAAGACAGAAAATCCAGTAAGACCTGGGCTCGTCCACTTTCGCCCCCGCCCCCCCCCCCCCCCCTTTTGCACTCTTCTGGATCTGGTACTGTGTAATGAGAAAGGGCTAATCAATAATCTTGTGGTAAAGGGGCCTTTAGGGACAAGTGTCCATAATATGATTGAATTTTACATTAAGTTTGAGAGTGATGTAGTCCAATCTGAAACTAAGGTCTTCAATCTAAACAGAGGAAACTACAAGGGTATGAGGGACAAGTTGGCCATGGTAGATTGGGAGACTACGCTAAAAGGTATGAAAGTGAACATACAATGGCTAACATTCAAGGAAATAATGCATAATTTGCAACAAACATATATTCTTCTAGGGCATAAAAACCCAAAAGGAAAAGTGATCCAACCATGGCTAACAAATGGGGAATGAGGAAATGGCAGAGAAATTAAATAAATACTTTGTTTCTGTCTTCACAGAGGAAGACATAAAAAAACTCCCAGAAATACAAAAAAACCAAGGGTGTGGCGAGAATGAGGGACTTAAAGAAATTATTATTAGTAAAAAAACAGTACTAGCAAAATTAATGGGACTAAAAGTCGATCAATCCCAAGGACCGGATGACCTACATCCTAGGGTTTTGAAAGAGGTGGCCATTGGGATAGTGGACGCATTGGTTGTCATCTTCCAAAATTCTATAGATTCTGGAACGGTTCCTGCAGATTGGAGGATAGCAAATGTAACCCCGCTATTTAAGAAAGGAGGGAGAGAGAAAACGGGGAATGACAGACCTGTTAGCCTCACATCAGTAGTTGGGAAAATGCTGGAATCTATTATAAAGGATGCAATAACCGGGCGCTTAGAAACTAATAATAAGATTGGGCAGAGTCAACATGGATTTATGAAAGGGAAATCCTGTTTGACAAACCTATTGGAGTTCTTTGAAGATGTAACTAGTGGGGTAGACAAAGGGGAACCGGTAGATGTGGTCTATTTGGATTTTCAGAAGGCCTTCGATAAGGTCCCACACAAGAGGTTCGTGAACAAAATTAGGGCACATGGAATTGGGGGTAATATACTAGCATGGATTGAGAATTGGTTAACAGACAGAAAACAAAGAGCAGGGATAAATGGGTCTTTTTCAGGATGGCAGGCTGTGACTAGTGGGGTACCGCAAGGATCGGTGCTTGGGCCCCAGCTATTCACAATCTATATCAATGATTTGGATAAGGGGACTAAATGTAACATTTCCAAATTTGCTGATGATACAAAGCCAGGTGGCAGTTTCAGTTGTGAAGAGGGTGTGAAGAGGCTTCAAGGGGATCTTGACAGGCTCAGTGAGTGGGCAAGAACATGGCAGATGGAATATAATGTGGATAAGTGTGAAGTTATCCACTTTGGTAGAAAAAACAGAAGGGCAGAGTATTTCCTAAATGGCAAAAGATTGGGGAATGCAGATGCTCAAAGGGACCTGGGTGTCCTTGTACATGAGTCACTGAAAGTGAATGTGCACGTGTAGCAAGCTATTAGGAAGGCAAATGGTATGCTGGTCTTCATTACAAGAGGATTTGAGTACAGGAGTAAAGAAGTCTTACTCCAATTATATAGGGCCTTGGTGAGACCACACCTGTACAATTTTGGTCTCCTTACCTAAGGAAGGATATACTTGCCATAGAGGGAGTGTAACGAAGGTTCACGAGATTGATTCTTGGGATGGCGGGACTGTCGTATGAGAAGAGGTTGAGTAAACTAGGCCTGTATTCTCTTGAATTCAGAAGAATGAGAGGGGATCTCATTGAAGCATACAAAATTATTACAGGGCTTGATAGGGTGAATTCTGGGAGAATGTTTCCCTTGGCTGGAGAATCTAGAACCAGGGGCCACAGCCTCAGGATAAAGCATAGGCCATATTCAGGACTGAGATGAGAAGAAATTTCTTTTCACAGAGGGTAGTGAATCTTTGGAATTCCCTACCCCAGAGAGCTGTGGAGGCTCAGTCATTGGGTATATTCAAAACAGAAGTCAATAGATTTCTGACTAGTAAGGGCATCAAGGTATATGGCGATAGGGCCGGTGAATGCAGTTGAGGCAGAAGATCAGCCATGATCTCATTGAATGGCAGAGCAGGCTCAAAGGGCTGAATGGTCTGCTCCTGCTCCTATTTCTTATGTTCTCATGTTCTTAATAGGCAGAGAAGGAACAGGCATCGGTGGTCCCGGAGCGGGCATTGGTGGTCCCGGAGCGGGCATTGGTGGTCCCGGTGCCGGCAGGGAGAGGGAATCAATGGTCAGGGTGTCACTGATTCCGTTGTAACTTAGCAGGATCTCCGCTAACTCAAAGTTCCAGGTCAACCTTGTAAGGGCCAGAATCTCCACAATGAGGGTTCCCACTTTCCCAGTTCACAAGAAACCTGACTTTCAAGAATATTACATGGAGGCCAGTACGTCAAGAGAGATGACGTGTACCAGACACCAGATGTGTGCAATTGGACCCCACTGGGGATTCCAGGTGAAAGAAATGGCCTGGACCCCTGAAGAACGGAAATATTTTTTAAAAATCGATGTCAGCCCCCTTAGACAGAGGGAGGTGGTGAAGAGAAATGGTTGAGCTCTTGAAGCGGTTGGGAACCCACTCCCCAATGGTGGTCAGGCAAAGGATTTTCTGATCACATGGGACAGGCAGGTACCAAAGATGTGCCTGTCATGTCGCAGGCACCCACTGCCCCCACGCAAGTGCAGTGCCCTTCCGCTGACCCTGCAAACTCTGACAGGGGCAGCACTGCAGGGCACCGGTGGCTACACTGGGATTACAGCATGCAGATTTTTGAGGGCACAGACTCTGAAACGTTTTGCCTTAGATTGCCACATTTAGTTTTAAAGCATATTTTTCCTTATCTTTATAGTTTTGCATCTAATGCAGTGAATGAAGCTTTGTATGGTAACTTAAAGGAAAGGAAAGGACTTATATTTATATCGTGCCTTTCACGACCTCAGAACATCCCAAAGCACTTTACAGCCAATTAAGTACTTTTGAAGTGTAGTCACTGGTGTAATGTAGGAAATACAGTAGCCAATATGCACACAGCAAGTTCCACAAAGAACAATGAGATAAATAAACAGATAAGCTGTTTTAGTGTTGTTGGTTGAGAGATAATTATTGGCCAAGACACTGGGAGAATTCCCCTGATCTTCTTTGAAGAGTGGCGTGGAATCTTTTACATCCACTTTTCCCCTCCAGGTCACACACCATCCTGACTTGGAAGTATATCACCGTTCCTTCATTGTCGCTGGGTCAAAATCCTGGAACTCCCTCCCTAACAGCACTGTGGGAGTACCTTCACTTCATTGCCTGAAGCGGTTCAAGAAGGCGGCTCACCACCACCTTCTCAAGGGCAACTAGGGATGGGCAATAAATGCTGGCCTTGCCAGTGACGCCTACATCCCATGAACAAATAAAATAAAAACTTGAGAGCGCAGATAGTGACTCGATTTAAGGTCTCATCCAAAAGACAGCACATCCAACAACGCAGCACTTGTTCAGCACTGCAATGTAGTGTCAGCCTGGATTATGTGCTACAGTCTCTGGAGTGGGACTTGAACCCATGGCCTTCTGACGAAAAGGCGAGCGTTCTACCACAAGTTGACTGAGCTCATGAATAAACAGAGTTTAGAAAAGGAAACAAGTTGTAATAAATATAATAAAACTAGACACTTTTATTAAAAAAAAACAAAATTGAACACTAGAAATTTATAATAAAAGCTGAAAATGCACAGCAGGTCAAGCAGCTTCTGTGAAAAGAAAAGTCACGTCAGGACATTTTTGGGTGTGCATTATCAGAACAGATTACTTTAATGATTGAGTTATTTTATTATGATTTTATTTCTATTCTTTGATAAATGGCCAATTTACTATAAACTGTGGGTACAACATCAGGTTTTATTTATGTAATTGTTTTTATCTAGAAACAAATATTATAGTTGTGGCACATACATCCATATATTTTTCTGCAGATTTTTTTTCTTTGTGTCAAACAATTTTGAAGTTGTTGTAGTTTTATTTATTCTTATACAACATTTGATTTTCAGATTTTGCTTCTGTTGCAAATCTAATTCTGTTTGGCATATCCAGGCCACTATGCAGATCTGTTGTTCTGAAAATCTGTTTTATTTATTAATCAGTACATAAGAACATAAGAAATAGAAGCAGGAATAGGCCACTTGGCCCCTCGAGCCTGCTCCGCCATTCAATAAGATCATGGCTGATCTTGGGCTCAAAGCCACTTCCCTGCCCACTCGCCATAACCCTTCACTCCCTTATCTTGCAAAAATCTGTCTATCTCCACCTTAAATGTATTGAATGATCCAACCTCCCACGGCTCTTTGGGGCAGAAAATTCCACAGATTTACGACCCTCTGAGAGAAGAAATTCCTCTTCATCTCAGTTCTAAAAGGGCGACCTTTTATTCTGAAACTATGCCCCCGAGTTCTAGATGTCCCCATGAGGGGAAATATCCTCTCTGCATCTACCTTGTCGAGCCCCTTCAGTATCTTATATGTTTCAATAAGATCACCTCTCATTCTTCTAAATTCCAATGAGTATAGGCTCAACCTGCTCAACCTTTCTTCATAAGTCAACGCCCTCATCTCAGGAATCTACTGAGTGAATCGTCTCTGAACTGCCTCCAATGCAAGTATATCCTTCCGTAAATAAGGAGACCAAAACTGTATGCAGTACTCAAGGTGTGGTCTCACCAATACCCTGTACAGTTGTAGCAGGACTTCCCTGCTTTTATAGTCCAACCCCCTTGAAATAAAGGCCAACATTCCATTTGCCTTTTTGATTACTTGCTGTACCTGCATGTTAACTTTTTGTGTTTCATGCACAAGGACCCCCAGGTCCCTTTGAACTGTAGCATTTTGTAATCTCTCACCATTTAAATAATAATTAGCATTTTTATTTTTCCTGCCAAAGTGGATAACCTCACACTTTCCCACATTATACACCATCTGCCCACTCACTTAGCCTGTCTATATCCCTTTGCAGGTTCTTTGAGTCCTCTGCACAACTTGCTTTCCCGCCAATCTTTGTAACACCCGCAAACTTGGCTATATTACACTCGGTCCCTTCATCCAAGTCATTAATGTAGATTGTAAATAGTTGAGGCCCCAACACCGATCCCTGTAGCACCCCACTAGTTACCATTTGCCAACCGGAAAATGACTCATTTATCCCGACTCACTGCTTTCCGTTAGTTAGCCAATTCTATATCCATGCTAATATATTACCCCTAACTCCGTGAGCTCTTATCTTATGCAGTAACCTTTCATGTGGCACCTTGTCGAATGCGTTGACATTCGTTCCTGGGGTGTGGGCATCACTGGGAAGGCCAGCATTTATTGCCCATCCCTAATTGCCCTTGAGAAGGTGGTGGTGAGCCTCCTTCTTGAACCACTGCAGTCCTTGTGGTGAAGGTGCTCCCACAGTGCTGTTAGGAAGGGAGTTCCAGGATTTTGACCCAGCGACAATGAAGGAACGGCGATATATTTTCAAATCAGGATGGTGTGTGACGTAATAAAACTCACTACGCACTTGGTTTGAGCATAAAGCAAGGCTTTAATCAACTAGTTTCAGAACATGCAGGTCTAGTTGTACTTCACTAGTTCCTTGTCTTACAAAATGTCCCTGACAAGCTGGGGCCGACACCCGAGTATTTATACTCCTTGGACGGCGCCACCAGCTGGCCATCCAGCATTATTTCACGAGTAGTTTCTTGATGAATGATGAGATTTATAACATTCTTCCTGCCTAAAAGATTTGGAAGTCCGACGACTTCCTCTTAGCGGATCAGGTGGACCACGAATAGCCGCAGTCTTTTAGGTTTTTGTTTATGGCTAGAAGGCACATCTCCCCGGACCGTGTCTTGGTCCCTGGGCTGCTTGATCCGTACCGGTGGATTGACAGGGCCCGTGTTGCTCTGATCGACCCGAGGGAGGCTGGGGAGATCGTGACTCCGGGTGCGAGTCCCCACAGGCGCAGAACTAGCTTCATCCTGTTGGATAGCCGGGGATTGACCGGCATCCTGGCCTCGGGTGGCCATCCCACGAGGAGCACTCAGCTCCCCGAGTGGATCCGGTGGGGCAGCTGGCAGATCTCGCGATGCCCCAAGTAGGGCGTCATCTTCGGGGAAGCGCAGAGTGTCGGCATCATCCCTGTGGGTCCCTCTATCAGTTGGGTCCGTGGAACTGGCCGGACAGGGAGCCAGGTCCCGGAGCAAAACGGTGGACTCCCTGCCATCCGGGTACCGCACGTGCGCATACGGTTGACGTCCGTGAGTTCTACCTCGTCGACGAGAGGATCGGTTTTAGATGATCGGACGAATCTTCGGAGCAGCACAGGGCCGAGAGCTGCCAGCCATGATGATAGAGATGTCCCATGGGTGGAGCGACACTGGAAGCTGAAGAATGGCTCGTGATGTGTGACATTGGTAGACGTAGAAAGGAGAGACCTGATGGAATGCAACACGTCAGGGAGCATAGTTTCCCACTGCTGGTCTGGTAGGTTGCGTGACCTCAGCGCAAGATGAACAGCATTCCAAATTATAGCGTTGTATCTCTCAACCTGACCGTTACCGATGGGATGGTATGGTGTCGTTTTACTTGTGGCGATTCCCCGTTGGGAGAGATAACTTTTGAGTTCGCTTGACATGAAGGAGACACAATCCCATTAATAAAGGAATCACGAATTAACTCCTCCTGGTACTGCAAAACTCCCTGGACTCGGCAATGGTCCCGGCAGACTGGAAAACTGCTAATGTAACACCCTTATTTAAAAAGGGCAGTAGACAGAAGGCTGGAAACTATAGACCGGTTAGCCTAACATCTGTGGTAGGTAAAATTTTGGAGTCCATTATTAAGGAGATAGTAACAGGACATTTGGATAATCATAATTTAATAGGACAAAGTCAGCATGGTTTTATGAAGGGGAAGTCATGTTTGACAAATTTGCTGGAGTTCTTTGAGGAAGTAACATATAGGGTGGATAAAGGGGAACCAGTGGACGTAGTGTATTTAGACTTCCAAAAGGCATTTGACAAGGTGCCACACAAAAGATTATTGCTTAAGATAAAAAATCACGGGATTGGGGGTAATATTCTGGCATGGATAGAGGATTGGCTATCTAACAGAAGGCAGAGAGTTGGGATAAATGGTTCATTCTCAGACTGGCAATCAGTAACTAGTGGTGTTCCGCAGGGGTCAGTGCTGGGTCCCCAACTCTTTACAATCTATATTAACGATTTGAAGGAGGGGACCGAGTGTAACACATCAAAGTTTGCAGATGATACTAAGATGGGAGGGAAAGTAGTGAGTGAGGAGGACGTAAAAAACCTGCAAGGGGACATAGACAGGCTAAGTAAGTGGGCAGAGATTTGGCAGATGGAATACAATACTGGAAAGTGTGAGGTTATGCACTTTGGCAGGAAAAATCGTAGAGCAAGTTATTATCTTAATGGCAAGAAACTGGAAAGTACTGAAGTACAAAGGGATCTGGGGGTCCTGGTGCACGAAACTCAAAAGGTTAGTATGCAGGTGCAGCAAGTGATCAAGAAGGCCAATGGAATGTTGGCTTTCATTGCTAGGGGGATAGAATATAAAAATAGGGAGGTATTGCTTCAGTTGTACAAGGTATTGGTGAGACCGCACCTGGAATACTGCGTA
Organism: Somniosus microcephalus; assembly: GCF_052327205.1. NCBI lineage: Eukaryota > Metazoa > Chordata > Chondrichthyes > Squaliformes > Somniosidae > Somniosus > Somniosus microcephalus. The sequence goes on from NC_140991.1 coordinate 108,792,616, forward strand.
CAGTTTTGGTGTCCATACTTAAGAAAGGACATACTTGCTCTCGAGTCAGTACAAAGAAGGTTCACTCGGTTAATCCCGGGGATGAGGGGATGGACATATGAGGAGAGGTTGAGTAGATTGGGACTCTACTCATTGGAGTTCAGAAGAATGAGAGGCAATCTTATTGAAACATATAAGATTGTGAAGGGGTTGGATCGGGTGGATGCGGGGAGGATGTTCCCGATGATGGGTGAAACTAGAACTAGGGGGCATAGTCTTAGAATAAGGGGCTGCTCTTTCAAAACTGAGATGAGGAGGAACTACTTCACTCAGAGGGTGGTAGGTCCATGGAATATGCTGCCCCAAAAAGCTGTAGAAGCTACATCATTACATAAATTTAAAGCAGAAATAGACAGTTTCCTAGAAGTAAAGGGAATTAAGGGTTACGGGGAGCGGGCAGGAATTTGGACATGAGTCTAGGTTCGGATCGGTCATGGCCCTGTGGGTAGCGGAGCGGGCCCAGGGGCCGTGTAGCCTGATCCTGCTCCTATTTCGTGTGTCTAATTCTGTTAGATTCAGGAGATGGTTCTATGATAGTGGATTGGCGGTTAGGATCAGATCAGCCATGATCTTATTGAATGGCGGAGCAGGCTCGAGGGGCCGATTGGCCTACTCCTGCTCCTATTTCTTATGTTCTTATTACAATCCTTGCTGAGCCTGTGAAGTTTCTGAAGGAATTCGTCAAGTGATTCCCCGGGTTGTTGTTGAGTTGTGGCCAGTAGATGCCGAGCAAAAATTTCATTTGGGGACTTGACATAAAGCTGCTGTAGTATTTGGATAGCGGCGTCATAGTCTACACAGTCTTTGATATAATCAAACACATGAGGGGATACATAATTAGTAAGCATTCATAACTTGTTAGGAACATTCTCACCACACTCCTCAAGGAAGTTCCTAAAGGTATGATACCAGTGTTTCCATACCTTAGCGGCTGTAAGTGAATTCGGGTCCAGGTCAAGACGGGCGGGTCTGAGTAGTTTCTCCATGATGGATCGATTACTTGACTGAGTTCCCTTCTACGGTTCGAGTCGTAGCTGGCTGTTCCCAAATCACCCAAAGCGTGGAGTTGATATCAAGTTGATTAAATTGACGTAATAAAACTCACTACGCACTTGGTTTGAGCATAAAGCAAGGCTTTAATCAACTAGTTTCAGAACATGCAGGTCTAGTTGTACTTCACTAGTTCCTTGTCTTACAAAATGTCCCTGAAAAGTTGGGGCCGACGCCCGAGTATTTATACTCCTTGGATGGCGCCACCAGCTGGCCATCCAGTGTTATTTCACGAGTAGTTTCTTGATGAATGATGAGATTTATAACAGTGTGTAACTTGGAGGGGAACTTGGAGGTGATGGTGTTCCCACATGCCTGCTGCCCTTGTCCTTCTAGGTGGTAGAGGTTGCGGGTTTGGGAGGTGCTGCTGAAGAAGCTTTGGCGAGTTGCTGCAGTGCATCTTGTAGATGGTGCACACTGCAGCCACGATGCGCCGGTGGTGGAGGGAGTGAATGTTTAAGGTGGTGGATGGGGTGCCAATCAAGCAGGCTGCTTTGTCCTGAATGGTGTCAAGCTTCTTGAGTGTTGTTGGAGCTGTACTCATCCAGGCAAGTGGAGAGTTTTCCATCACATTCCTGACTTGTCCCTTGTAGATGGTGGAAAGACTTTGGGGAGTCAGGAGGTGAGATACTTGCCACAGAATACCCAGCCTCTGACCTGCTCTTGTAGCCACAGTATTTATGTGGCTGGTCCAGTTAAGTTTCTGGTCAATGGTAACCCCCAGAATGTTGATGGAATTCAGTGATGGTAATGCCGTTGAATGTCAAGGGGCAGTGGTTAGACTCTCGTTTGTTGGAGATAGACACTGCCTGGCACTTATGTGGCGTGAATGTTAATTGCCACTTATCAGCCCAAGCCTGAATGTCATCCAGGTCTTGCTGCATGCAGGCATGGACTGTTTTATTATCTGAGGAGTTGCGAATGGAAATGAATGCTGTGCAATCATCAGCGAACATCCCCACTTCTGACCTTATGATGGAGGGAAGATCATTGATGAAGCAGCTGAAGATGGTTGGGCCTAGGACACTGCCCTGAGGAACTCCTGCAGCGATGTCCTGGGGCTGAGATGATTGACCTCCAACAACCAGAACTGTCTTCCTCTGTGCTAGGTATGACTCTAGCCAGTGGAGAATTTTCCCCCTAATGCCCATTGACTTCAGTTTTACTAGAGCTCCTAGATGCCACACTCAGTCAATGCTGCCTTGATGTCAAGGGCAGTCACTCTCACCTTACCTCTGCTCTTTTGTCCATGTTTAGACCAAGGCTGTGAAGAGGTCTGGAGCCGAGTGGTCCTGGCAGAACCCAAACTGAGCATTGGTGAGCTGGTTATTGGTGAGCAAGTGCCACTTGATAGCATTGTCGATGGCACCTTCCATCACTTTGGTGATGATTGAGAGTAGACTGATGGGGCAGTAATTGGCCGGATTGGATTTGTCTTGCTTTTTGTGGACAGGACATACCTGGGCAGTTTTCTACATTGTCGGGTAGATACCAGTGTTGTAGCTGTACTGGAACAGCTTGGCTAGAGGCGCGGCTAGTTCTGGAGCACAAGTCTTCAGCACAACAGCCGGGATGTTGTCGGGGCCCATAGCCTTTACTGTATCCAGTGCACTCAGCTGTTTCTTGATATCACGTGGAGTGAATCGAATCGGCTGAAGTCTGGCTTCTGTGATGGTGGGGACCTCAGGAGAAGGCCAATATGGATCATCCACTCGACACTTCTGGCTGAAAATGATTGCAAACGCTTCAGCCTTGTGTTTGCACTCATGTGCATTGAGGATGGGGATACTCACACAGCCTCCTCCTCCCATTAGTTGTTTAATTGTCCACCACCATTCACGACTGGATGTGGCAGGACTGCAGAGCTTTGATCTGATCTGTTGATTGTGGGATCGCTTAGCTCTGTCTATAGCATGCTGCTATTGTTTAGCATGCATGTAGTCCTGTGTTGCAGCTTCTCCAGTTTGACACCTCAATTTTAGGTTTGCCTGGTGCTGCTCCTGGCATGCTCTTCTACACTCCTCATTGAACCAGGGTTGGTCTCTTGGCTTGATGGTAATGGTAGAGTGAGGGATATGCCAGGCCATGAGTTTACAGATTGTGGTGGAATACAATTCCGCTGCTGCTGATGGCCCACATCGCCCATTGGATGCCCAGTTTTGAGCTACTAGATCTGTTCTGAATCTATCCCATTTAGCACGATGGTAGTGCCACACAACACAATGGAGGGTGTCCTCAGTGTGAAGACAGGACTTTGTCTCCAAAAGGACTGTGCGGTGGTTGCTGCTACCAATGCTGTCATGGACAGATGCATCTGCGACAGGTGGATTGGTGAGGACGAGGTCGAGTAGGTTTTTCCCTTGTGTTGGTTCTCTCACCAATGCCGCAGGCCCAGTCTGGCAGTTATGTCCTTCAGGACTCGGCCAGCTCGGTCAGTAGTGATGCTATCGAGCCACTCTTGGTGATGGACATTGAAGTCCCCCATCCAGAGTACATTCTGTGCCCTTGCTACCCTCAGTGCTTCTTCCAAGTGGTGTTCAACATGGAGGAGTACTGATTCATCAGCTGAGGGAGGGCAGTAGATGGTAATTAGCAGGAGGTTTCCTTGCCCATGCTTGACCTGAAGCCAAGAGACTTCATGGGGTCCGGAGTTGAGGACTCCCAGGGCCACTTCCTTTCAATTGTACACCACTGTGCCACCACCCCTGGTGGGTCTGTCCTGCTAGTGGGACAGGACATACCTAGGGATGGTGATGGGGGAGTCTAGGACATTGGCTGAAAGGTGTGATTTTGTGAGTATGACTATGTCAGGCTGTTGCTTAACTAGTCTGTGGGACAGCGCTCCCAATTTTGGCACAAGTCCCCAAATGTTAGTGAGGAGGACTTTACAGGGTCGACTGGGCTGGGTGTGTCATTGTCGTGTCCAAAGCTAGTGCCGAGGTCGATGCCAGGTGGTCCGTCCGGTTTTATTCTTATTATTGTTTCTCATAGCGGTTTTGTTACAACTGAGTGGCTTGCTCGGCCATTTCAGAGGGCAGTTAAGAGTCAACCACATTGCTGTGTGTCTGGAGTCACATATAGGCCAGATCAGGTTAGGATATTAGTTGAGGTATGATCTATGCGCATTGATTTTTTTCTGTTAATTCTTCTGCTTAATATTGTCTCCTCACATCAACCCAAATTCTCATTCAAATTAACAGGTAATGACTTTGACGCTTCTGGGTTGAGACAATAAATGGGTAATTTTTCTACGCAGCCATTCATCTTGGTTTTATTTTAATTCATTGGGCAATCTTTTCCGAGGTTTTTGTTTCCTTTTTCCAGGCACGTTTTCAGTTCTGGCTTCTTGCTAGCCTGGCTTCCAGCCACATGACAACTGATACTGCCAAACTCCAGCATTACCAGTTTAAAAGCACTGAATGCCTGCGACCGTTGTTGTATTGCTAAGCCTGATGCACCAGTATAGCAACATTTCACAAGCTTTCTTGTACATTCCCCGATCCTATGTATACAACATTATAAATCTATGAAAACATTAGCCCAGTGCCTGGCTGGAATTAAAAGGCAAATAAGGCATTGGGTTGCATTAGCAAAGAGATAGACTAATGGATAAATTCATTGATCCCATGCTCCCAGTAGAGAACTGTGCTCAAAGAGAGCATCAGTTGGAGACAGGCTACAACATGGGATGCGGGTGTTACAGGCAAGGTCGCATTTATTGCCCAACCCTAGTTGCCCTGAAAAGGTGATAGTGGGCTTTCTCCTTGAACCGCTACAGTCCTTGTGGTGATGGTGCTCCCACTTACAAATGGGAAGAGGTTGCTGTATAAATTGATGAAATACTGTGTTATTTAATTGTCAAAGATTATTATTATGCTTGAAAGACAGGCAATGATTCCAGAAATATAAGTTATAAGGAAAGGGTATGGAAATACTGCCTGCTTTCTTTGGAAAAGAGGAAACTTTGAGGTGACCGAATTGAAGTTTTCAAGAGTTTGAATTATCCAAGCGACCTGTTCATTTTGGTGCAAGGTTCAAACACCAAAAGACACAATAAAAAATTAGAAAGCTAAGAGTAAGACAGGAAATCGGGGGAATTATTTATGCAATAGTTAATAGAATTGTGGAATAACTCAGGAAGAACCACTGAAGTGGGAAGTATAATTGAGCTCAATAAATAGGAAAAACTGCAAACTGGAATTAAATATGTATTAAGTGCCCTTCTGGAGAGGGAAAGTATGGTAAGAAGGCGACTAAGGGGGGTGAGTCTAATCTAAAGGAATGGGCTTCTTAAGCCTAATAAATGGCCTTTTCCTATTTCTAAAAATTATAAAGGAAAATTTTATGTTCTGCATGGCCGGTGGTGCCAGCAAGGAACAGATGAGCGTGGGTCAAATATCAGCTGGTCCCACCCAGATCGCATGATCTTACAGATGGCCTTTTAGGTTGGCTCGCATACAAAATGTGTGAGAGCTTCATTTATTCCATTGTGTTATAATATGGTGGCAACAATTTTGAGACCCTCTGCCTGGCAGGAACAAGGCAGTAGTGCCATGAAAATTGTAGTGAAACACATATCAATCCATTTCCGCTCCCAATCTGCCCACCACATTTTTGTTGGGGCCTTCACATGACATATATAGGACACCAATGCAATTTTGAGGTACTAATGAGTGGAGCATGTATCGTCCATATCTGTCCATGGGTACCAGACGTTGAGTGGGATGTGTGCAGCTGCCTGGTGTTTGAAAATGTTAGTGACAAAGTCTCACCGTGCTTTCAGATGCTGTCTTGTTCTGGGCTACTAGCAGGCTGCTCTTCCAGGCTTACAATGATGGAAAAGGAACAAACGTTAAAAAGTTGCCTCTAGGACACACCTTTAAACAGAGCTTGAATTATAAGATACTGTGCTTAATGTTTGTGTAGTTGTTTATATACTTGTGTGGGAGTGAGTAAGAAGTGTGTAAGAGCAAGATAGCATTAGCCCTGAGCTTTGATGAAGCTTGCTGCTTCATTTTCCCTACTTCCTCAATGATCTTTTGTCCCATAAGGATCCAAGACAGGCAAGACCCTGTGATTTCTAAGCCCTCACCCATTGTACAATAGGGGTAATTTTCTGACTTTACACCCCTAGTGGGGAACCTACTGAGAGCACAATATTGTAAAATTACCCCCTCTATACCATCTAGTTGTGCAAGCAGACATGTAGTCATCATACATTGCTCTTCCTGACGGTCATTCTGGATAACAGTAAGTAACCAAATATCATGCCACTAAGTATCAGCTGTGGCTCAGTTGGTAGCACTCTCACCTGAGTCAGAAGGTTGTGGGTTTAAGTCCCACTCCAGGGATTTGAGCACATAAAGCTAGGCTGACACTCCAGTACTGAGGGAGTGCTGCATTGTCAGATGGTGTTGTCTTTCGGATGAGACGTTAAACTGAGGCCCTGTCTGCTCTCTCAGGTGGATGTAAAAGATCCCATGGCACTATTTCGAAGAAGAGCAGGGGAGTTACCCCTGGTGTCCTGGCCAATATTTATCCCTCAACTAACAAAACAAACAGATGATCTGGTCATTATCACATTGCTGTTTGTGGGACCTTGCCGTGTGCAAATTGGCTGCCACGTTTCCCACATTACAACAGTGACTCCATTTCAAATGTACTTCATTGACCGTAAAGTGCTTTGCGATGTCTGGTGGTCGTGAAAGGCGCTATATAAATGCAAATCTTTCTTTCTTCAAGTTGTCTCCTTTGACAAGGTACCACATGGGATGATTAAGGGGTATGAGATTACTGGGAGGATAGCAAACTGGATTAAAAATTGGTTAGAAGGGAGAAAATAGAGAGTATGAGTTAAGGGCAGTTTTTCAGAGTGGTTGTAAGTGCTGTGGAAGAGCAGAAGAACTTGGGGGATATTGTCACACAAACAGCAATGAGATAATGACCAGATAATCTGTTTTAGTGATGTTGGTTCAGAGCTAAGACATCGGGAAAGCTCCTCTGCTCTTCTTCGAATAGTGCTATGGGATCTTTTATGTCCACCTGAGAGGGTAGATGGGGCCTCGATTTAACGTCTTATCTGAAAGAGGAACAGAGGGCATGAGAAACTTCTTCACACCGTGAGTTGTGAGGCTGTGGAGTTCACTTCCAGAGTTACTGGATGAGGCAGAAACTATGTCAACATTCAAGCTTAGATTAGAAAAACATGGGTTAATCAAAGACAGCCAGCAAAGATTTGTTCAAGGCAAATCGTGTTTGACTAACATGATTGAGTTCTTTGATGAAATAGTGGAGAGGGTGGATGAGGGTAGTGTGGTTGATGTTGTATGCATGGGCTTTCAAAAGGCATTTGATTGCGTACCATGTAATAGACCTGTTACCACAATTGAAGCCCATGGGATTAAAGGGGCAGTGGCAGCGTGGACACGAAATTGGTTAAGGGACAGAAAGCAAAGAGTAGTGGTGGTGAACAGTTGTTTTTTCAGGCTTGAGGGAGGTATACAGTGGTGTTTCCCAGGAATAGGTATTAGGACCACTGCTCCTTTTGATATATATTCATGACCTCTGGACTTTGGTATACAGGGCATGATTTCAAAATTTGCAGATAGAGTAAATAAGGAGAAACTGTTTCCAGTGATAGAAGGGTCAGTAACAAGAGGACACAGATTTAAGGTAAATTGCAAAAGAGACAGATGTGAGATGAGGAGAATTTGTTTTACGGAGCGAGTTATTATGATCTGGAATGCACTACCAGGAAGGGTAGAGGAAGCAGATTCAATTTTAACTTTCAAAAGGGAATTGGATAAATACTTGAAGGGGGAAAAAATTGCAGGGCTATGGGAAAAGAGCAGAGGATTAGGACCAATTGGATAACTATTTAAAGAACCGACACAGGCACAATGGGCTGAACGGCCTCCTTTTGTGCTCCAAAATTCTATCCCCCAATCTTTCCTGGGGTGGGGTTTACAAGCAGGCGGCGGGAGTTCTGGTTGGGTAACCGGGTTTCCCTGAACGTTGTGGACTTTTGATTCCATGATGTGCATGTTTTTTTGTTAGGCGGGGAACACTGCAGAAGAGGCCACAGCCCAGGAGCAGGCAGGTTTCGTGCTGTTGGGGTAGAGATCGCAAGGAGGGGATGGGGGTTGGGTTAAGTGTGGCTTGGAGGGTCGGAGGAGATTACGGGAGATCGGAGAGAGATCGGGGTCAGAGATGGGGGGCCGCAAGGATCCGTGATCATGGGGTGTGGTCGGTGATTGCAGGGGGGATCCGATCACAGGGGATCCGATCACGGATAGGGCGGGTCTGATTGGGGGGGCTCTGATCACTGTAGGGGGGAACATAAGAACATAAGAAATAGGAGCAGGAGTAGGCCATTCGGCCATTCAAGCCTGCTCCGCCATTCAATGAGATCATGGCTGATCTTCTGCCTCAACTCCATTCACCGGCCCTATCGCCATATCCCTTGATGCCCTTATTAGTCAGAAATCTATCGACTTCTGTTTTGAATATACCCAATGACTGAGCCTCCACAGCCCTCTGGGGTAGAGAATTCCAAAGATTCACCACCCTCTGTGTGAAGAAATTTCTTCTCATCTCAGTCCTGAATGGCCTACCCTTTATCTTGAGACTGTGGCCCCTGGTTCTAGACTCCACAGCTAAGGAAAACATTCTCCCAGCATCTATCCTATCAAGCCCTGTAATAATTTTGTATGCTTCAATGAGATCCCCTCTCATTCTTCTGAATTCAAGAGAATACAGGCCTAGTTTACTCAATCTCTTCTTATACGACAGTCCTGCCTTCCCAGGAAACAATCTCGTGAATCTTCACTGCACTCCCTCTATGGCAAGTATATCCTTCCTTAGGTAAGGAGACCAAAATTGTACACAGTACTCCAGGTGTGGTCTCACCAAGGCCCTATATAATTGGAGTAAGACTTCTTTACTCCTGTACTCAAATCCTCTTGTATTGAAGGCCAGCATACCATTTGCCTTCCTAATGGCTCGCTACACCTGCACATTCACTTTCAGTGAATTATGTACAAGGACACCCAGGTCCCTTTGAGCATCTGCATTCCCCAATCTTTCACCATTTAGGAAATACTCTGCCTTTCTGTTTCTTCTACCAAAGTGGATAAATTCACATTTATCCACATTATAATCCATCTGCCATGTTCTCGCCCACTCACTGAGCCTGTCGAGATCCCCTTGAAGCCTCTTCACATCTACTTCGCAACTAACACTGCCACCTAGCTTTGTGTCATCAGCAAATTTGGAAATGTTACATTTAGTCCCCTTATCCAAATCATTGATATAGATTGTGAATAGCCGGGGCCCAAGCACCAATCCTTGTGGTACCCCACTAGTCACAGCCTGCCATCCTGAAAAAGACCCATTTATCCCTACTCTTTGTTTTCTGCCTGTTAACCAATTCTCAATCCATGCTAGTGTATTACCCCGAATTCCATGTGCCCTCATTTTGTTCACCAACCTCTTGTGTGGGACCTTATCGAAGGCCTTCTGAAACTCCAAATACACCACATCTACTGGTTCCCCTTCGTCTACTCCACTAGTTACATCCTCAAAGAACTCCAATAGGGTTTCCCTTTCATTAATCCATGTTGATTCTGCCCAATCTTACTATTAGTTTCTAAGTGCCCAGTTAATGCATCCTTTATAATAGGGGGGTAGCAGGTTAGTTTGGTGGGCCAGGGGGAAGCACTCCTGCTTCTCCTGGCCCATAAACAGTACTGGAAAAGTACTTACCCATTCCACGCGGCAGTCCTCGCGTGCCTTTAGTGGCTGGCCAGCATTACCTGTCCGGCCAGCATTAAAGCTGGAAGAGAGATATAATCTGAGGCATGCAGCCTCATCAAAATATTTAAATGAGACAGCCGCCTCCTGGGAGTGGGTTGGTTGCCTTCCCCACCTCCCCACCCTGTATCGCCTCTGTTAAAACCAGAAGTGGGTGGGTTTGAGGTGGGTTGAGTTTGGGTTTGAGATTTTTTAAATCTTAACATTCCATCTGACCCAAACCCACCCGATTTTGGGTTTAAAATTACCCCTATGTGATTCTATGTATATCTTGACTACTATGTCCTTTGTTCACTTCATGCCAAACCCAATTCTTTCAACTCAAATCCAGTATGTACATTCTCCAAAATAGTTCCTTTTGACTAGCCCTGTGGATTCACCTAAGACCCTCTAGCTACCAGTACAACATTCCCAGATCCAAGTGGATTCTCTCATTTAACAATAACTTTTTTTCCATTACAGATATTGGCAAAAAAATAGCATAGGGGGCAAATTTGGGTTGCACCCCCTTTGGGGCACTAACTTTGCGCCCCCTTTGGGGCACTAATGTTAGCGCCCCACGCCCGAAATTCACTGGTAGCGCCCCAAGAGGGAGGCGGCGTGCTATGCCCCGCCTCCCGTTTGGGGCGCTACGAGTGAATATTGCGGCACTGCAGGCCTCCCTCCCCTTATTAAAGGGGAGGGGCCTTGTACAGCGTGACACAGGGCCCAGCTGGCCCACCAGGGATCAGAGTGCCGGCAAAAGAGCCCGGCACTCACGGAGGGCAGCCGGCACCCCGCGGGGGGGCGGCTTCACAGGAGGCCGGGTACAGCAACGGTGGCAGGTACTGGCAGGCGGCCAGCAACAAAAATGGCCGCCCGGCACCTCCCCTTTAATTTGCACTGCCCCGGCTGCAGGTAGACCCCCCTGACCCTGTCGGACATAGTGTCCGGCGGTAAGTCAGGGGGCACTACCAAAGATCGCAGCCGGGGCGCTGTGCGCAACGATGACAACATCGCCGGAGGCGCAGAGTTGTGGGGCGCTAACGGTTACCACCGCCGCTAACCTCCTGCTAAGGGAGGCATTAGCGATGCCGCGCCCGGGCGCTAATTGTTTTGTACCCTGTTAATGCCCTCTTAGGGCGCTAACGGGAAGCGCAAATCTACCGAATTTTTCCCCCATATATGTCTTTTATTAATTGAAGCCAGCTGCTAGCTGTAAGTTTTCTTTGTTCTAGAAGTGCTGAATTCTTAGCAATACTCTTTGGGTTTGGCCAGGAATCAGCATGGTTTAAAACACCACGGCCTAGAAATTCATTGTAGCCACTTTTGGGGCGGCAAAGTCGGGCGGCCGCTAAAGTTTGCGCCCGGCGCAAAATCGAGGCCACTTCTCCGATATTCATTAGCTTCGCCCTAAGAGTTTGCTCGAGCGCTAAAACTGGCGCTGCACGCCTCTCTTTAGGCGCTAAGCCGGAGGTGCTGAGCGAGAGCGCCGAGGCCGGGCGCAGCGCAGGTGCGGCCATCTCGTGATTGACAGCAGACACCCTGGCACTGGCCAGCTCTTAAGGGGGAAGGGTCGACTTGGTCTGCTGCCACGCCCTGGATAGTGGAGCCCTCCAGCTAGGCCTGAACACTGCTGCTGGACCCAAATAGCGCCTGAAGCCATGCAGAAGGCCCGTGAACGAGCGCAGCGCTTCTCAGAGCTTGATCTGAGTGTGCTGGTTGGTGCTGTGGAGAAGAGACGCCATATTTTGTACCCGGACAATGGCAGGAAGGCGCCGGGCCGCGTCTACCGGAGAGCCTGGAGGCATGTCGCCAGCAAGGTGTCAGCCAACAGCGAGGTCCCCAGGAGCGGTGTCCAATGCCGCAAAAAGTTTAATGACCTCACTCGGATTGTCAGGGTGAGTACCCTTTCCAGTGACCTCCTCATCCTTGCATGTGCACCTCACATTATGGGCAAAGGGACCTGAAAGCCCTAATGGCCAGCCCTCATGCAGCAGCTATGGGACAGGCATGAACATCAATTGCACATTCTGCACTTAACACACTGGCCAGGCTATTCCACCATGGGAGGCAGTGCACACAGGATCAGGGCAACACACTGGCCAGGCTATTCCACCATGGGAGGCAGTGCACACAAGATCAGGGCTACACACTGGCCAGGCTATTCCACCATGGGAGGCAGTGCACACAAGATCAGGGCTACACACTGTACTTAGAGGCCGTCCTTTCTCTTGCAGGCCAAGCTGGCCAATAATAAGAAGAGCCGGACTGCGACCGGGGGAGGCCGACCCCAGATCCAGCCGCTCACCGAGCTGCAACATCGCGTGGAGCGCATCATGGGTGGCCGGGTGATTGGCCCCGTTGCATGTGGAGATGCCGACCCTGTTCTGGGCACCAATGGTAAGGACATCACCTTTTGGACCTCTCTCGTCCCACTTGCGCATCAGATCTACATCCTTTGCCACTGCCTGACCAATGCGCTGAATGCCACCACTCATGCATCCCTCGCTGACGCCCTCTCCTCACTCTAAAGCTACTCTTGTGCCTTCCTGCTTTCAGATGGTGAGGAGGAGGTCCCTGAACTTGCCAGTGACAGCCCCTCAGAAGAGGAGGAGGAGGAGGAGCAAGAGGAAGGCGGCCCATCAGGGGAACCCTCAGCCGCGGCAACCCATGCGAATGTAGGGGACACGTCTTCCCTGGAGGGGAGCGTGGCGGAAGTGTCGGAGGGGAGGGGAGCTCATGGGACCTGCGGCCTGCAGAAACGTGGGAGGGGGGTGGAAGATCAGCGGCCTTCTCCCCAGAGGGGGGAAGGGTCGGAGGGGAGTCCAATTGCTGGGCCCAGCGGCGTCCAGCAACGCAGGAAGGGTCGGCCAGCTCGGCGGCCTTCTCCCCAGAGGGGGGAAGGGTCGGAGGGGAGTCCAATTGCTGGGCCCAGCGGCGTCCAGCAATGCAGGAAGGGTCGGCCAGCTCGGCGGCCTTCTCCCCAGAGGGAGAGCCCGGCCTCCAGTCCGGAGATGGTCTTTGCCGAGGAGATGGAACGCCTCGAGGACTTGTCCACGGACTCGGAGCGCCGGCACACGGAGCTCATGGGGGTAGTGGCATGGTTGCCTGAGGCCATCGAGTCCCTCTTTCGGAGTGTGACCGACGTCGGGGCCTCACAGGCCATCAGTTTGGCGGAATTCGGGGCAGAGCAGGCAGCGAGTTGGGCGGCATTCGGGGCAGATCAGGCAGCGAGTCGGGCGGCATTCGGGGCAGCTCAGGCAGCGAGTGGGCAGCTGATCAGTGGTGCCGTGCAGTCACTGGGTGCTCTGATGAGGTCACTGAACAGGGCAACACGGGCACTCACTGCTGCCACACTCGCTGTGTCAGCCAGGCATCACCAGGGCACCCGGCGTGCTGCAGCAGCACAGCGGTCTGTCCCTCAGCAGATTGGTGCGCATGCTGCAGTGCTGGCCCGGGCGAGTGCCAGTGTCTCAGGCAACCAGCGAGCGCCTGCCATCCGCCAGCTTGCCCCCATTCCTCCAGCCGCCACTGCCACTCCCCCAGTGGAGCTGCCAGGAGCTGCTGCAGCGACTGATGCTGGCCAGCCACAGCTGCAGCATTCAACAGCCGCCCGCTCGATGGCCAGACCTCGACTAGGCCGACCCCCAAGGGCACCTGCCGTCACAACATGTGCCCCTCAGGAGCCTGCCCCCAGCCTTGCAGCAGCCAATGGCCTTACTTTGAGGAGGAGCAGCAGGGCGGGCAGGGGCCACACAAAGATGGCCAAGGCATCGCCCTAGCGGGCCAAAAAGTCGAATGTGTGGCCAGTTGTGTTTGTTTTTTGAGGCTGAGAATTGGATGTTTGTTTTTTGAGGCCGAGAATTGGATGTTTGTTTTTTGAGGCCGAGAATTGGATGTTTGTTTTTTGAAGGCCGAGAATTGGATGTTTGTTTTTTGAAGGCCGAGGATGTGATGTTTGTTTTTTACGAAGGCCGAGGATGACGGCCATTTTAGTTGCACTGTTTTGTTAATCCTCTCCAGGTTGTGGGAGCGAGTAATGTGTTTGAGTGTTTTTTGGGGGTTTCGTCTGTTTTTGGTTTTCATGTGGGAAGGGCCCTGAGTTTGTACAATAAAGCATTTTATTTATTAACATTGTCCATGTTTGATCTTTGAAGTGTTTGTTGCCTTAACCGGCTGAGGGCTTGCGGAGCGGCTGCAATCATGTTCTTTCATTGGCACAAGCCATTCCCTGACAGGGGGCCTAGAAGTGACGTTCAATAAGCCACCGACGGACGGCCCTTGGACCTTCTGCCTCCCTCCTGGGCTGGTACTCCTCGTCCTCCTCCTCCTCATGCTCCTCCTGCTCCTCCTCCTGAGGTGGTGGTCCAACGTGAGGTGGCAGTGCCTGAGTCCTGCGAATAGCCAGGTTGTGCAGCATGCAGCAAACGACGATGAATTGGGAGACTCGCTCCTGCGAATACTGGAGGGCTCCCCCGGAGCGATCGGGACAGCGGAACCATTGCTTGAGGACGCCGATTGTTTGTTCTATGATGTTCCTAGTCGCTTGATGGCTCTCGTTGTATGCCTCTTCAGCAGGGGTCGTGGGCGCGCGGAGCGGGGTCATGAGCCAGGTACACAAAGGATAGCCTTTGTCTCCGATAAGCCATCCTCTTGGGTGAGGCTGTGCCTGGAACATGTCAGCCACAGTTGTCTGTCGCAGGATAAAGGCATCGTGGCTGCTGCCTGGAAAGCGGGCATTGACAGCTAGGATGCGCTGCCTGTGGTCACACACCAGCTGTACGTTGAGGGAATGGTAGCCCTTCCGGTTGTGGTAATCCTCGGCATGCTCCAGAGGTGCCCGCAAAGCCACATGCGTGCAGTCAATGGCGCCCTGCACCATGGGGAAGCCCGCTATTCTTGCAAATCCCACTGCACGCTGCTGCTGCTTGTCCAGGGTCATGGGGAAGGAGATGAATTGATGTCTCCTTCTGAAAAGGGCATCGGTCACCTGGCGGATGCAGCAATGCACGGCGAACTGGGAGATGTTAGCGATGTCCCCAGCAGCGGATTGGAAGGAGCCGGTGGCATAGAAGTTGAGAGCCACCGTCACCTTCACTGCCACCGACAGAGACGTCCTGCGCATCAGCTGTGGCTGCAGATCTCTGTGAAGCAGCTGGCAGATGTCTGCAACCACCTCCCTTCTGAATCGCAGCCTCCTAACACACTTCGCGGCAGACATGGTCAGATAGGCGGACTGCTGGCGGTATACCCTGGGTGGGTAAGGCCTCAGTTGGCAACGCCTGTTGCCCCCTCTGCATCTAGCCAGGGCTGCCGCTCTCTCACGGCGTCTGTAAGCCCTTCTGGCATAAGGCTGAAAGTCAGCGTTGGCACCCAATGCAGCCCCCATTATATGCTGGCAAACACTGAGCTCTCAATGAAGGCAAAGATAATTGCTAAGCTCTGGCCTGAGCCAAAAATACCTGTCCTAGTGTTGGTCCAAACCAGTAAGCTCTCCTCCTTGGTCTCTCTCCAAAAAACCGTTGCACATGAGTGAATGCTGCAAAATGGCTGGCCTTTATAGTGCAGGGTAAGTGCCCTTTAATTAGCGCTCCCCGCGGCCCACCTCGGCTGTGTACCGTTCCACTTCACAGTCGTTAGGGCCGCCCGGCGCACAATGGGCCGGCGTGAGTGAAGTTCCGGTTCGGGGCGCACAAAGGGCGTTGCACTAGGAAATGACATCATGATCTGCGCGCGCAGCAGGGCGCGCTAAGACTTTGCGCTGGCGCTAAATGTGTATTGAAGTTGGGGCGAGGCGCAGATTGCGCTGCGCCCGGGCGCTAAGCGCCTAGCGCTCGAGATCTACTCCTCCTAAGGCGCTAACGGCTGGCGCGCCCAACTGAATTTCTAGGCCCACTTTCCTTGTTCCAGGAAACTGCCTTAAGATTCTAGATTATTATTATGAGGTATAAATTTTCTTGGACGGTAGCGCAAACAGGCAATAGTGAAATGGCAGCCCGTTTTGCACTCCACGCTCAATGGAAAAGAAAATCGGGCTGGGTGCAAAACGGGCTGCTGATTTGCTGTTACCCGTTTTGCGCTACCGCTCAAGGTGAAGTTATACCCCTGTGTCTTTTGTCATAATAAACTGAGTCAGGCATTGACAAGGAAACTAACTGGTCAACAGCTGAAGTTAGATATAAACAAAATTGTACGAGTCAGTTCTGGATACTTACCTCTTGTTTCTGTTTCGGGCACTACAAAGTGAATCAGCAGCAGCTGTCTGAGTTCCACCAGTTAAGGCAGCCTCATCGCCAAGAATCCTAGCAGTCCAAACAAAAGAGAATGGTAGGAACAACACCCTGCACCGTGCCTCCAATTGTTCAGAGGTCCTGTTAGAAGAGATGATGCTGTGCATGGAGGGCTTGCTGGGGATATACAGCAGGAAGACAGTAGGCAATGGTGTAAACCATGTGGTAGGAAGTGGCAGTGGCTGTGAGTGCCACCTCAGTGAATCCCTAGAATGGCTGTGCAGTGCTGGAAGAAGTTTAATGATTTAATGAGGACAGGCAAGGTAAAAGCATTACAGTGACTTGGAGACTTCCTTCCCCAAGTCCCTCTAGTACCATAGATCACCATAGTCTGACTGAGACTTTCTACATCCATTCTTCACCCTCCCAGTTTTAATGGACTGCAATGGAGTCATGCAGTGTGCACTGTTGTTCTCTGGCACTCTTACTGTTCCAGCTGGTACGTGTGCATGGACCCCCCCCCCCTCATAAGCCTCATGCATGCAGCCCCTTCTAACTCTGAACTAACATGCCCATGTAGCTTTCCAGCCCTTGTCCACCCTGTAACATATTCCCAGCCTATTGTCACCAGGAATGCATTGAATGCCTTTGAGAAGCACAGCCCTTTCATACTGTCTACACTCTTTTTGCATGAGAAGATGGCACACAATGCTTGGGAGAGGCAGGCCATTGGGATGACAACAGACACTTGCCTCCCTCTGAGGAGAAAGCAGTGGATCTTCCAGGAAGGCACTCTGTGTTGCCAATCAGGGACGAAGATGTTGGTGGGCCTGTGCCAGCTGTAGGTGCGTGTTTCAGTGTCTTACTTTTCCATCACCTGCTGCAAGAGCTAAGGCTACCTTCCAGCACATCAATTCTTGTTATTCCTTCTTCTGAAATGTTGCCTTACTCTGGCTGTGCACCACCTATTCTAACCTTTTGTCCTTTTCTTCTGCGAATCAATCATGGTAAGGGGAAGCAGAGGAGGAGGAAGATGAGCAGGAGTCTGCTCATGTGATGCTGCTCTGGGATGTAAACTGGTTGTGGTGTTCATCGATGTTCATTGATTATTGTGGCACTGGTAGTGTGAAGTGGCTTTTTGTGTTCTTGGTTTTAATTCTGAAAGTTGCACACCAAGGGCTGGATCTGCGGCACAAGCACTGGGAAATTCAGAAGATGTAGTGAGGACAATGTAGGTAAGATGTCTGGAGAAGGTCTCCCTGATGATCTGTTTACCTATTTCTCTGGCAGCTGGAGCTGCTGGCTCCTCTGATTCCAATTCTTGTTTCTGCTGAACTTGGTGTCCTTCTGCCAAACCTCGCTTTCCTTCCCCGGGGCCCCTAGTTCCAGTCTTGTTTGGAAAGCGAAGTTGTGCAGTGCACAGCAAACCACCACAATATGTGAAACCTGCTCGGGAGTGTACTGCAATGCACCTCCAGACTGATCCAGGCTCCTGAAGCCACTTTTCAGTACCCTGGTTGTCCTCTCTGTGACCATTCAGGTAGCTGCATGTTTCTGTTAATACCGAAGTTCTGCTGCAGCAGCAGTCACTCGCAGCCAGGGAAGCACGGGGTAGCCTCAGAGCCACTTGGTCACCTGCATGTCTTCACCCAAAAGATCCTCCTCACTGTTTACTACTTTTCCGAGTTTAGTATCTTTTTTAATTCGTTCCTGGGATGTGGATGTTGCTGGCAAGGCCAGCACTTATTGCCCATCCCTGAAACAAAGTGGATTCATTGTTACTGGTCACATACCAGCTGGACACTGATGTGCTTTCTCAAAGAAATTTAAGACCTTTACAGATGGTGCTTGTGATGGGGCAATGTGGGTCTCATCTACGGCTCCCTGATCCCATGTTATATCACCCTTTCATGCTGCTGGCGTGCAGTCAGGACAAAGGTTCCCTGTTTTGCGAAGCAGGGCATCCTGGTAGATGCAGGAACAGAGTACGCCCAGAATAATATTGCAATGTGTTTTTTTTTGGACGATCCTCTATCCCTCCCACTTTCTCATGCCGAGATGCCGCTCTCCTGGTTTGAACCACTCCAAGTGCGGAAGACAGTCCACGGTGCGGTTATCCAGCCCGGCAGCAGGATTTGGACCGCGGTCAGTCCAGCCGCAATGGCAGAGTTTCAGCAAACTGGAGGTATGGGAGTGACTGTGGGGAAGAGTGTGAACCGTTTCTGACCATTTCGTGTGAATATGAATATGGTTCAAACAAAATAGGTTTGAACTTCCTTAACGCATTTGAACAAAGTCGATGGTATGAAATGCTTCTTAAACTTGTCGGAGGGAGTGGGGTATCTGAGTTCTGAAACCTAAATGTTGCCATTCGATGTTTAAAACTAAAATTATGATTTTTTTAAAAATGAATAGTTTCGCTATTGACTTAAATTGTTTAGAAAATCTGTACGTTTTATTATTTATTTCTGTGAGTTAGCAGTTCTTGGACCGGATGGCAGTGTGGACATTACAGTCAGCTTCGGTGCTCCTAAGTAGAGAGGGGGAAACAAAAGTGATCCCAAATCAGCTCCAGTGAGCACTGCTGGAGTGTGGATTCTGGAAGAAGATGCCCACTTGATTGAGGTACAGGAGGGTAGCCATCACATGTTACAGCCTCCAAGAGGAGAAGTCAGCCAGTTGGTAGCACTCTTGCCTCTGAGTCCGAAGGTTGTGGGTTCAACTGCCCAGACTTGAGCACACAATCTAGGCTGACAGGCTAGTGCAGTACTGAGGGAGTGCTGCATTGTCAGAGGTGCTGTCTTTCGGATGAAGTGTTAAACCGAGGCCTGTCGGCTCTCTCAGCTGGATGTAAAAGATCCCATAACACTGATCATTATCACATTGCTGTTTGTGGGAGCTTGCTGTGTGCATAGTTGCTACACCTCAAAAGTACCTCATTGGCTGTAAAGTACTTTGGGACATCTTGAGGTTGTGAAAGGCGCTATGTAAATGCAAGTTTTAAAAAATTTCATGGAGGGGTAAAGGTCATTTGGATTCCATCATATGAAGTAGTTTAACAAAAATATGTATTGTGGAAGAATATGTATTGTGTATTTAAAATCTAAGTACTTTGCTACATTCTAGGCAGTGGGTAGACGGTGTGCAAGGTTGCACTGGTGGGGCGGGCTTGTTTGATCTGAATGTCACTTCTCGCCCTTTTCAGATGTTCGAATGTTCAATCTCTTCAAACTGTTAGATTGGGTGACAGATAAGATCTGAGGCAAGGAGAACTTTCCCTGTGCTAGCTAAAAGCACCTGTGAATTCTGTGGTCACAGGTTGATTTAAGATAGCTCCTTGATACTGAGACTCATAAGCCTTCTGCAGCTTTAATTTATTATCTTAATCATGCCAAGCAGCTGCATAATTTGAGTTGCTGCTAGTGGGGCTCACACACACTCACTTGAGCACTTGTACCCCTACATCCAGAACTGGATGTCATCCTGACTTGGACCAATAGCTTTTTTTAAATATTAGTTCCTGGGATGTGGGTGTCGCTTGGAAGGCGAGCATTTATTGTCCATCCCTAATTGCCCTTGAGAAGGTGGAGGTGAGCCGCTTTCTTGAACCGCTGCAATCCGTGTGGTGAAGGTACTCCCACAGTGCTGTTAGGGAGTGAGTTCCAGGATTTTGACCCAGCAACGATGAAGGAACAGCAATATATTTCCAAGTCAGGATGGTGTGTAACTTGGAGGGGAATTTGCAGGTGATGGTGTTCCCATGCACCTGCTGCCCTTGTCCTTCTAGGTGGTAGAGGTCGTGGGTTTGGCAGGTGCTGTCGAAGAAGCCTTGGTGAGTTGCTGCAGTGCATCTTGTAGACGGTACACACTGCAGCCATGGTGCTCCATTGGTGGAGGGAGTGAATGTTTAATGTGGTGGATGGGATGTCGATCAAGCGGGCTGCTTTGTCCTGGATGGTGTCGAGCTTCTTGAGTGTTGTTGGAGCTGCACTCATCTAGGCAAGTGGAGATTATTCCATCACACTCCTTACTTGTGCCTGGTAGATGGTGGAAAGGCTTTGGGGAGTCAGGAGGTGAGACACTCGCCGCAGAATACCCAGCCTCTGACCTGCTCTTGTGGCCACAGTATTTATGTAGCTGGTCCAGTTCAGTTTCTGGTCAATGGTGACCCCCAGGATGTTGATGGTGGGGGATTCGGCGATGGTAATGCCGTTGAATGTCAAGGGGCCGTGGTTAGACTCTCTCTTGTTGGAGATAGTTTTTTATTAAGCATACAGTATAGCCTAAGCTTTCCTCTCCACTGATATAGACTTGGAAAATTTATGCCACGTGTGCTTTTATCAACCGTTCAGGAGAATGGAGTTGGGAGAGATCACTGGACAAAACTGCAGCAGTTGGAGATCATTGAAGGAACAAGATCATTGGAGGAACAACTCCACAACTCCAATTAGTGATTCTCTGAATTTTTGTATAATCAGGAGAATCAGAGAGAGATCCCTGAAGTAATAGAACAAGCGCCAAATGTAGTCAGAGCAAAAACAGAGGAAGTGTAGAGTAACATAAACACAGGAAGAGAGTAACAGAGAAACACAAAAAGCAGGAAAGTAGCAGAGACATCCAGAGAGAGTAAGAAAGAGGGAAAGAAACAGATAGGAAGACAGTACCCGGCAAATATGCAGATAAAGGAAGAGAGACATGAGTGGGACTGAAGTTTCCTATATTCATGGGGGAAATGTTACCGTTTTTTTTACTGAAATTAACAGAAATAGGAACTTCAGCACCAAGGTGAGAGTAACAGAGATGTAAGGAAAGAGTAGCTTTTATTGGCCTCATAAAAGCCAGGGCTGAGGAACCCCTGCCTTGTATGTTAAATTTTACCCTTGGGAAATAAAACATGAATAAATTGATTAACAACTGCTCTGCTCATTGCTCTTGAAGGGAAGAACTTTGTCTTTCAGGATAAGGCAGATATTCTGAAATATGTGCCTGAAGTAAAGAAATAGTAAGAACTTCAAACCATACACACAAACACTTCAATTTATAATAATCAGTGTTTTCCTCTGTCCACTAGTTTTAATTAATTCATAAATGTGTTGTTTGTAAACCTGTTTATGAACTTACTAAAACTAATTCACAGAGGAAAATATTGGCAGAAATCCTTGATTCGTGGGTAGTGAATTTTTCAGTAAAAGGTTAAAAAGTTGGACGGAAATAGTGTATTGTCGGCATATTCATCGCTGGTTTTATCTGAGTAGTTACTTCATCCTCATAGAATCATAGAAGATAGGAGCAGGAGTAGGCCATTTGGCCCCTCGAGCCTGCTCCGCCATTTAATGAGATCATGGCTGATCATCCAAACTCAGTACCCTGTCCCTGCCTTCTCCCCACATCCCTTGATCCCTTTAGCCTTAAAAAATATATAATCCTGCTCATAATTCTCTTAATTTTACAAAAATTCACAGAATCACTAAATGGAGTTGTTGATTTTCTGAACCTGAAACACTTTCTGATTAGAAAATGCTGCAATAGTTTTACTTAACAATCTTGTAGTTAAATGATAGTAGGCATAGTCCATAACTATGCCTGAAAATGTATCAGATCACACCATTTTACATGTAACTATGTGAATTTTCCAGAAAAGGAATGCTCCAATCCACCTCCCATCACCACCTGAATAACAGGACATTTCTTCCGTGTTTGATCTGCAGCCCTGGGGGTAGGGGGTCACAAACAGGGGTGGAGCTAAGGTCAAGAGATTGGTTGGGGGGTTGCCGGGGGGGGGGGGTGCGGTGGGGTGGCGGTCGACATCCAGATTTGGCCGACTTGATCCTGAGATGCAAAAATATAGGCGAGGGCCTTAGGCCGCCAGAATCAGTTTCTCCCCCACCCACCCCAACAGGCCTTGCCTACCGGCTGCTCTGTGAGTAGCTCCTGAACAGTGAACGGTGAGTTGCAGTGCAGTTCCCGTTTGCATCTGCAGCTCGTTAAAAAAGCGTTAATGAGGCTCAAACCTGAAAGTGGTTCAGACCTCCCGACTGCCACATTGGTCGGGCACCACAGGCCAATCACCAATATTGCATCCATTCGGTGCCCAACCTGAAAATCTCCCGCAATGCTTCTTGGCTGCATGCAAAATGAAGCCCCTACCCTGATACCCCACTGGCCCCACCCTTGGGCACAAACTGGTCTGCAGTAGGTCGTCAAACTTCTTGAGCCAGTCTTGCAGTTTTTCCTGGGTTTGATATGTAATGCCAGCTGCCATTTTACGAACAGATATCGCCTGCCTGTTAACTCAGGAAGCAGAAGTGTTTGTGTAGCAAGGATGAGACAAGAGTCAATAATACGGCACCAGTGCAGCAACAACAGCACTGGCACTGTTCAGGTGCTACTTGTGCCTGTGCAGGAAAGAACTGACCATGCCTGATAACACAGGGTCAGCTTATTTGAATGATTCCCTGCACTCTGGGCATGTGATGTGCTATGAGCACCAAGCCTGGAATTTCTAGGGGGAGGGGTGTGGGGCAAAGGTGGCACAGGAGCAAGAGGAAACTGGACAGGGTTGCCAGGATTTTATTTTAATGCAGGTTTCGACTTTAACGACTGTTACAAATATTTGTAGAGGCCTAAAGAGCCTTGTGACCCCCAACTGCCTTCATGCTGGCCACCCGCATTGGGCTGCACTTGCAGTACAGTGCTGAGGGAGAGCTGCACTATCGGCGGCGCCATCTTATGGGTGAGACGTTAAACCGAGGTCCCGTCTGCCCTCTCAGGTCGACATAAAAGATTCCATGGCACTATTTGAGGAAGAGCAGGTGAATGCTCCCTGGTGTGCTGCCCAATATTTATCCCTCAACCAATACTATAAAAATAAAGATGATCTGGTGACTTATTTCATTGTTGTTTGTGGGAACTGGCAGTGTATAAATTGACTTCCGCCTTTCCCTACATTACAAACATTGCAGAGCTCGGGACTCTGCGCCCAATTTTCTGAGAGGAGTGGGGTGAGGGTTCTGATGTACTCTCACCATTCAAAATAAACCAGTTTAACTAAACAACAACAGTCTGACTGAGTCTTTCCACAAACACACCTGTAGGTGTAAACCAGCCGCATCTTGCATACGTGGACTTGCTTTACAGCCACTTTTACAACTTTGGAGCATGCACAGCTATCCATTATTTCTCAATCTGCCCTGCAGTATAAATGGGCAGGTTTGGCAACAAGACATCTGGCCTATATCAGAGCACCACTTCCATTGGTAGCAATTCTGTGATATGAAAATGGTAAAAGATGCTGTTCCCTGACCTGGCACACTGTTTTTCTCTGGACATCCATATAAGTGGCAATTGGTTATCATTTGTGGCCATTTTGCATTACTATTAAACAAGTGCTGCTGTAGAGTCAGGGATGCTTGCAGTATTTTTTTTTCTTTTTTAAGGTTGCATCTGGCCTGCAACTACCAGCTGGGCCAGATATTGCTTTTTCCCTTGCACATCGCAATGGTCCTTATTTCAAGCATATAAATGCCTGGATCAAAGATTAAAATATACACTGAGGTCAGAAAATGATCATTTCAGTTGAGGGGAAACTCCACTGCATGTCTACCCATACATTTGCAACTCCCGTGAATTAAAGGGATATTCTCCAAATCTAGTTAACATGCTGTTAAGTGTGTAGAATGCATTGATGTAATCAATAATGTGATCATGTTCTTGCATCACCAGTTGAATGCATTCTACTAAATTTTAAGAATTTTAAAAATGAGCAAAATCACAAAAGGATGTGCTGCGACAGGTGGAGCATCTGCTGAACATGAATTTCCCCAGTGACCGATATAGAACAGATTGTGGTTAAGGCTGTTCCAGGAAATTATTCTATCTGAAAAATTCCCCAACCAGTGATGCCTCATTAGAAACATAGAAACATAGAAAAATAGGAGCAGGTGTAGGCCATTTGGCCCTTCGAGCCTGCTCCGCCATTCAACACGATCATGGCTGATCCTCTATCTCAATACCATATTCCCACTCTCTCCCCATACCCCGTGATGCCTTTTGTGTCTAAAAATCTTCTATCTCCTTCTTAAATATAAGCAGTGACTTGGCCTCCACAGCCTTCTGTGGTAGAGAATTCCACAGGTTCTCCTCATCTCAGTCCTAAATGTCCTACCCCGTATCCTGAGACTATGACCCCTCGTTCTAGACGCCCCAGCCAGGGGAAACATCCTCCCTGCATCCAGTCTGTCTAGCCCTGTCAGAATTGTATACGTTTCAATGAGATCCCCTCTCATTCTTCTAAACTCTAGTGAATACAGGCCTAGTTGACCCAATCTCTCCTCATACGACAGTCCTGTCATCCCAGGAATCGGTCTGGTGAACCTTTGCTGCACTCTCTCTTAGGCAAGTATATCCTTTCTTAGGTAAGGAGACCAAAACTGCACACAGTACTCCAGGTGTGGTCTCACCAAGGTCCTGTACAACTGTAGTAAGACATCCTTGCTCCTGTACTCAAATCCTCTTGCAATGAAGGCCAACATACCATTTGCCTTCCTAACTGCTTGCTGCATCTGCATGTTTGCTTTCAGTGACAAGGACAATCAGATTCCTTTGTACATCAACATTTCCCAATCTATCACCATTTAAATAATACTCTGCCTTTCTGTTTTTCGTACCGAAGTGGATAATTTCACATTTATCCATATTATACTGCATCTGCCATGTATTTGCCCATTCACTCAACTTGTCTAAATCGCCTTGAAGCCTCTTTGCATCCTCCTCACAACTCACAATCCCACTGGTTTCGTGTCGTCAGCAAACTTGGAAATATTACATTTGGTTCCCTCATCCAAATCATTGATATATATTGTGAATAGCTGGGGCCCAAGCACTGATCCCTGCGGTAACCCACTCGTCACCGCCTGCCACCCCGAAAAAGATCCATTTATTCCTACTCTCTGTTTCCTGTCTATTAACTAATTTTCAATCCATGCCAGTATATTACCCCCAATCCCATGTGCTTTAATTTTGCACACTAACCTCTTATGTGGGACTTTATCAAAGGCCTTCTAAAAATCCAAATACACCATATCCACTGGTTCTCCCTTATCTATTCTACCAGTTACATCCTCAAAAAACTCCAGTAGGTTTGTCAAACACGATTTCCCTTTCATAAATCCATGTTGACTTTGTCTAATCCCGTTGATATTTTCTAAGTGTCCTGTTATCACATCCTTTATAATAGACTCTAGCATTTTCCCTACTACTGATGTTAGGCTAACTGGTCTGTAGTTCCCTGTTTTCTCTCTCCTTTTTTAAATAGTGGGGTTACATTTGCCACCCTCCAATCTGCCGGAACTTTTCCATAATCTATAGAATTTTAGAAAATGACAACCAATGCATCCACTATTTCCATGGCTACCTCTTTTAGTACTCTGGGATGTAGATTATCAGGCCCTGGGGATTTATCGGCTTTCAGTCTCATTAATTTCTCCAGCACAATTTTTTTACTAATACTAATTTCCTTTCATTCCTCCTTCTCGCTAGACCCTTGGTTCCCTAGCATTTCTGGGAAG
This sequence comes from Somniosus microcephalus, assembly GCF_052327205.1. NCBI lineage: Eukaryota > Metazoa > Chordata > Chondrichthyes > Squaliformes > Somniosidae > Somniosus > Somniosus microcephalus. The sequence goes on from NC_140991.1 coordinate 108,818,294, forward strand.
TTATTTGCATCCTCTTCCATGAAGACAGAACCAAAGTATTTGTTTAATTGCTCTGCCATTTCCTTGTTCTCTATTATCAATTCTCCTGTTTCTGACTGTAAGGGACCTACATTTGTTTTCTAATATTTTTCTTTTTACATACTTGTAGAAACTTTTACATACCGCTTTTATGTTCCTTGCAAGTTTACTCTCATACTCTATTTTTCCCCTCTTAATCAATCACTTGGTCCTTTTTTGCTGAATTCTAAACTGTTCCCAATCCTCAGGCTTGCTACTTTTTCTGGTAACTTCATATGACTCCTCTTTGGATCTAATACTATCCTTAATTTCTTTTGTTAGCCATGGTTGGGCCGCTTTTCCTTTTGTGTTTTTGCGCCAGAAAGGAATGTATAACTGTTGCAATTCATGCATTCGTTCCTTAAATGTTAGCCATTGCCTATCCACCATCATGCCTTTTTAATGAAGCTCCCCAATCTATCATAGCCAACTCACTCCTCATACCTTCGTAGTTTCCTTTGTATAGATTTAGGACCCTAGTTTCGGATTGTACTACTTCACTTTCCATCTTAATGAAGAATTCTATCATGTTATGGTCACTCTTCCCTAAAGGACCCCGCACAACAAGATTATTAATTAACCCCTTCTCATTGCACAATACCCAATCTAGGATAGCCTGTTCCCTATTTGGCTCCTTAATGTACTGGCCTAAAAATCCATCTCGTACACACTCCAGGATTCATCCTCTACAGTATTATTGCTAATTTGGTTTGGCCAGTCTATATGTAGATTAAAGTCACCCATGATTACTGTAGTACCCTTGTTACATGCATCTCTAATTTCCTGTTTGATGCCATCCCCTACATTACCACTACTGTTTGGAGGCCTATAGACAACTCCCACCAATGTTTTCTGCCCCTTGGTGCTTCTTAGCTCCATCCAGACCGATTCTACATCTCGATTTTCTGAGCCTTTTCTCACTATTGCTCTGATTTCATCCTTTACTAACAACGCCACCCCATCTCCTTTTCCTTTTTGCCTGTCCTTCCTAAATAGCGAATTAAAGCTCTAGTTATCACAACTAGCTTGAATATAAAGCATTTCCTGTATGCTGGAGTGGGGGAAGGAGTAAACGAATTATTTTTCTTTGGTCTAATTTTCAAATTTCTTCCATTTTTACCCCTCTACCCCTCATCCTTAAGATCCTACATATTGCTGGGGTTGGCTGTCATTTGTCACCTAAGTGGCTATTCCTCACATATCAAATAGTGAATGTTAGGATTGTAATCAACCTTGGAGGCAATCACAACCATCGCAATCATAACCTGATAGCCACACGCACACTATCCAGCAAGGAAACTGGATGGCGATCAGGAGTAAGAGTCTTGGCTGGTTTCTAACTATGGGAGTAGAGGACAATTATATACGCATACTACTTCCCAGACTGATGCTTAAACCTGCAATTACTTAGCTGTGTGACTCAGTACTACACCAGACAGTGCAGTTACCGAGCTAGCCTTTTGGGGTACGTGCAATTTTCTTTCAGAAATGCAAATTTTTAACTATCAAATCATGGAATCACGTCCAAGACTTTTATGTGTAGGCTACCTGTCCTTATTCTGATTAAGCTGATGGCTACAGACTCTCAGTGTTGTGACTTTAAAAGGTGAAGTTTAACCAATAGGCTTTTGTGACCTCACCAGCAGCAGTAGAAGCTATGAAAATGCAATTTAGGCTAATCCAGACTGAGTTTTCTGCTGTGCCCCTGCATTCATGGTACATTGTTCTTGCAACAGGAACTAATTTAAAATATATATATAGTCAGTCAACTTCCACTTTGTATAGGGCAGCAGGGACGGAGTGAAAATTTAATGAGAGTCATGTGGGGTGATCTTGCACACTATCCTGGTACAATATTGGGCTAGAAATTCGGCTCCGTAGTGCCCGGTTTTTCGGCGCTATGGGTGACATTTTTGTGTCCAAAATGGTGTCTGTGCCGTTCGCAGACAATTCTGGTGTGGGTTGCACTGGACGGCATCTTGGTAAAGGCCAAACAAGAGGTGTCCTTTACCCATGTCTGAAGCAGGCATTAGGCCATTAACATATGCAAGTAAGGGGCCTTGCGCCTGTCCTGGTCCCGCGATCTCCGACCGCACTCCCGACTCTGACCTCCAGGTCCCCCCGATCTCACCCCCGGCCCCAGCCACGGCCCGACCTCCTAGCCCCGACAGCACTCCTGACCCCTCTAACAATACTCCAGACCAATGTTCCCTCATGCAGTCTGGGACTGGCTTTTCCAATGTTAAATTTCCTGCATGCGCAAAACTGTGAATGGGCTGTGTAGCCCCTTACAGGGGCCATGCACCCCTCAAAATAATTAGGGGGAACATTGCTCCAGACTCCTGGGCCTAGAAATTCAGTTGCGTTCGCCAGCCGTTAGCGCCATAAGAGGAGTAGATCTCGAGCGCTAGGCACTTAGCGGCCGGGCGCAGAACGATCTGCGCCTACGCCCAACTTCAGTTGACATTTAGCGCCGGCGCAAAGTGTTTGCACGCGCTCAGCTGCGCGCGCAACTTATGACGTCATTTCGTCGTGCAACGCCGTTTGTGCGCCCCAAACCGGAACTTCAGTGGCGCCCGCCCAATGTGGGCGTGGCGCTGTTAAGAACTGTGAAGTGGAACGCAGCAGAGGCCCTGCGGGCCTCGGGGAGCGCTAATTAAAGGGCACTTAGACTGAACTATAAAGGCCAGCCATTTTGCTGCAATGACTTTAGTGCTACGGATTTCTGGACAGAGACCAAGGAAGAGACCTTACTGATTTGGGCCAACATAGGAGAGGTATTTTTGGCTTCTGGCCAGAGCTTGGAAATTTGACTCATTGTGATTTCACTGTTTGCAAGTATATTATGGGGGCTGCATGGGGTTCCAACCCTCAGTTCCAGCATTATGTGCGAAGGGCTCGCAGACGCTGTGTGAGAGGGGCAGCCATGCCTAGACGCAGAGGGGCCATCAGGCGTCGGCAACGTAGGCCTTACCCACTCAGGGAATACCGCCAGCAGGTGTCCTATCTCACCATGACTGCCACGCATTGTGTTAAGAGGCTGCGCTTCAGAAGGGAGGTGGTTGCAGAGATCTGCCAGCTGCTTCACAGAGATCTGCGTCCACAGCTGATGTGCAGGACGTCTCTGTCGGTGGAAGTGAAGGTCACGGTGGCTCTGAACTTTTATGCAAGCGGCTCCTTCCAAGCCGCTGCTGGGGACATTGCTAACATCTCCCAGTTCGCCATGCATCGCTGCATCCGGCAGGTCACCGATGCCCTTTTCACAAGGAGACACCAATTCATCTCCTTCCCCATGACCCTAGAGAGGCAGGAGCAGCGTGCAGTCAGATTTGCGAGGATCGCCGACTTCCCCATGGTGCAGGGCGCCATTGACTGCACGCATGTGGCTATGCGGGCACCTATCGACAATGCCGAGGATTACCGCAACCGGAAGGGCTACCATTCCCTCAATGTACAGCTGGTGTGTGACCACAGGCAGCGCATCCTAGCTGTCAATGCCCGCTTTCCAGGCAGCAGCCACGATGCATTTATCCTGCACCAGACTACTGTGGCTGACATGTTCCAGGCACAGCCTCCCCCAAGAGGATGGCTTATCGGGGACAAAGGCTATCCTTTGTGTACATGGCTCATGACCCCGCTCCGCGCGCCCAGGACCCCTGCTGAGGAGGCATACAACGAAAGCCATCAAGCCACAAGGAACATCATAGAGCAAACGATTGGCATCCTCAAGCAACGGTTCCGCTGCCTGGATCGCTCCGGGGGATCTCTCCAGTATTCGCCGGATAGAGTCTCCCAGTTCGTCGTCGTTTGCTGCATGCTGCACAACCTGGCTATCCGCAGGACTCAGGCACTGCCACCTCACGTTGGACCACCACCTCAGGAGGATGAGCAGGAGGACCATGAGGAGGAGGAGGAGGAGGAGTACCAGCCCAGGAGGGAGCCACAAGGTCCAAGGGCCGTCCGTCGGCGGCTTATTGAACGACACTTCTAGGCCCCCTGTCAGGGAATGGCTTGTGGCAATGAAGGCACATGAATGCAGCCGCTCCGCAAGCCCTCAGCCGGTTAACGCAACAACCACTTGAAACATCACACATGGACAAGCTGAATTAATAAAAAGCTTTATTGAACAAACTCAGGGCCCTTCCCACATGAAACCCAAAAACAGACAACACCCCCAAAAAACATATCTCACTCCCACAACCTGGGGAGGAATAACAAAACTTGTCCATCCAAATGGCCTTCATCCTCGGCCTTACCAAAAGAACCCCCCCCATAGAGAACACAACCACCCCCATATAAAAAAACAATGGCCTTCATCCTCGGCCTTACCAAGATAAACCCCCCCATAGAGAACACAAACACCCCCATATAAAAAAACATTTGGCAACACACTCTACTTTGTGTGCCGAGAGGGCGAGTCCTTGTCCAGGCTTTTCCGGCCCCTGGCCAACCTGCTGCTCCACCTCAACCTGGGCCCTGTGGGTCTTGCAAGGCTGGGGGAAGGCTCCTGAGGGGCACATTGCGTGACGGCAGATGCCCTTGGGGGTCGGCCTAGACGAGCTCCGGCCCTCGAGGGGCCGGCTGCTGACTGCTGCAGCTGTGGCTGGGCAGCATCAGTCTCTCCAGCAGCTCGTCGCAGCTTTGCTGGGGGAGTGGCAGTGGCGGCTGCAGCAATGGGGGCAAGCTGGCTGATGCCAGGCGCTCGCTGGTCGCCAGAGACACTGGCACTCGGCCGGGCTGGCACTGCAGCAAGCGCAGCAATCTGGTGAAGGCCAGACCGCTGTGCTGCTGCAGCGCGGCGGGTGCCCTGGCGATGCGTGCGTGACACAGCGAGTGTGGCAGCAGTGAGTGCCCGTACTGCCCTGGTCTGTGCCCGCATCAGACCAACCAGTGACTGCACGGCACCACTGATCAACTCTCCACTCGCTGCCTGTGCTGCCCTGAAGTCGTCCCGACTCGCGTCCTGTGCTGCCCTGAATTCGGTCCGACTCGCGTCCTGTGTTGCCCTGAATTCAGCCCGACTCGCGTCCTGTGATGCCCCGAATTGTGCCCGACTCGCGTCCTGTGATGCCCCGAATTGTTCGAGACCCCTGGCCTGTGCTGCCGCGAGTTGTTCGAAACCCCTGGCCTGTGAGGCCCCGAAATCGGACACACTATGAGCCAGGGACTCAATGGCCTCAGGCAACCGTGCCACAACCCCCATAAACTCGGTGTGCCGATGATCCGAGTCCGCGGACATTTGATCAAGGAGGCGCACCTCCTGGGCGAGGACCGTCTCCGGACTGGAGGCCGGACTCTCCCTCTGCGGAGAAGGCCGCCGAGCTGCCCGACCCTTCCCGCGTGGCTGGACGCCACTGGGCCCAGCAACTGCACTCCCCTGCAACACTTCCCCCCTCTGGGGAGAAGGCCGCCGAGCTGGCCGTCCCTTCCCGCATGGCAGGATGCCACTGGGCACAGGAGCTACACTCCCCTGCAACACTTCCCCCCTCTGGGGAGAAGGCAGCCGTGCTGCCCGACCCTTCCCGCGTGGCTGGACGCCACTGGGCACAGGAGCTACACCCCCCTGCAACACTTCCCCCTGGCTCTCCTCCAGGCAAGACGTGTCCCCTCCATTGCCATCCCCTGGCGCGGATGAGGGTTCCCCCGATGTGCTGCCTTCCTCTTGCTCCTCCTCGTCCTCCTCTTCCGAGGGACTGACACTCGCAGCTTCAGGGACCTCCTCCTCACCAGCTGAAAGCAGGAAGGCACAAGAGTAGCTTTAGAGTGAGGACAGGGCGTCAGCGAGGGAGGCATGAGTGGTGGCATTCTGCGCATTGGTCGGACAGTGGCAAAGGATGTAGATCTGAAGCGCAAGGGGAACGAGAGAGGTCCAAACGGTCATGTCCTTACCATTGGGGCCCAGCACAGGGTCGGCATCTCCAATTGCAACGGGGCCAATCTCCCAGGCACCCATGAGTCGACCCACGCGCTCCTCCAGGCCACTGAGCTGCTGGAACTGGGCACGGCCTCCCCCGGTGACAGTCCGACTCTTCAGATTCTGGGCCAGCTTGGCCTGCAAGAGAAAGGACGGCCTCTAAGTACAGTGTGGTGCCCTGTTGTTGTGTGCGCTGCCTCCCATGGTCGAATAGCTTGGCCAGTGTGGTGCCCTGTTGTTGTGTGCACTGCCTCCCATGGTCGAATAGCTTGGCCAGTGTGTAAAGTGCAGAAAGTGCAATTGATGTTCATGCCAGTGCCATAGCTGCTGGATGAGGGTTGGCCATTAGGCCTTTGAGGTCCCTTTGCCCATAATGTGAGGTGCACATGCAAGGATGAGGAGGACACTGGAAAGGGTACTCACCCTGACCAACCGAGTGAGGTCGTTAAACTTTTTCCGGCATTGGTCACCAGTCCTGGGGACATCGCTGTTGGCTGTGACCCTCTGGGCGATTTCCCTCCAGGCTCTCCTGTACACCCTCTTGGGAGGCTTCTTGCCACTGTCCGGGAACAAGATATGGCTTCTCTTCTCCAAAGCCCTAACCAGCACCTTTAAATCATGGGCAGAGAAGCGCTGCGCTCGCTCACGGGCCCTCTGCATCCTTGCTGGCGCTATTTCTCTCCAGCAGCAGTGTTTAGGCCTAGCTGGAGGGCTGCAGTATCCAGGGCGTGGCAGCAGACCAAGTCGACCCTTCCCCCTTTAAGAGCTGGCTGGCGCCAGGGTGTCTGCTGTCAATCAAAACATGACCGCACCTGCGCTGCGCCCGGCCTCGGCGGTATCAGTCTGCACCGCCGGCTTAGCGCCTAAAGATAGGCGTGCAACGCCAGTTTTAGCGCTCGAGCAAACTCCTTGGCCAAAGCTACTGAATATCGGCGAAGTGGCCTCCACTTTCCGGCGGGCGCAAACTTTAGCGGCCGCCCGACTTTACCGCCCCAAAAGTGGCTATACTGAATTTCTAGGCCCTGGGATCTTACTCCCTGACCCCCGCCAGCAATCTGATCGAATTCCAAGGCACAGCCGTTCCTCCTCCAGACCCCCGCGATCTTACCAAATTACTTACCTAAAAATTGGAGCACAAACCTGTCCGGGGTCCTGCCGCTGTGTCACCTACATGATAATGAGGCCCAAAATCACGGACTCTTCGGACCTCCCCATTTGCTAGCACTCTGCGTGTAAGGCGCCCAAAAATGGACCCTATCAAATTTCTAGGCCAATCTGCCTCCACATATCACCTGAATCTGCTTTATGTCTGTCAGTTGCACCTGACTCTGATACAAACCTGAACCAGAAAATCCTGTTGGGTTCATTAGAAATTCTTTGCTAAAACTGTACTTGAACACTAAAGTAACCAATGGTGGTATGATATCTGTAGGCAGATTGTGCCCGGATAGAGTGCAAGAATAGCCCACATGACTCTCCTTGAATTTTACTCCATCCCTGTGAGGTTTCAGCTAACCCCCCACAACATCTTCCCTAAGGGTACAGCTGAGATCAGCTACTCACTGTGTGGGGAATCACAAGCATCAACCATTATTCTATGTTCCACTCTATGGTATATACTGTAACATGCTGGGCATTATAGTGCCAAAGCTATTTAATGTCATATCATGGGTAGCAGCATTACCTAGCAAGCTGCAATTTACATGAGAATGACACCCTAGTACCTGTCATGTGACCTGTATTTTATCTGATTGCGTGCAACTCAAAAATGTTAACCTATGAGTAGGATGAGATATTAATCTACCTTCTCAGATGGAAATAAAAGATCCCGTGGCAGTAATTGGAAAAAAAGAAAGACTTGCAATTATATATAGCAGCTTTCAACACCACCGGACATCTCAAAGAGCTTTACAGCCAATGAAGTACTTTTGGAATGTAGGAAACGCGGCAGCCAATTTGCACACAGCCAGCTCCCACAAACAGCAGTGTGATAATGACCAGATAATCTGTTTTAGTGATGTTGATTGAGGGATAAATATTGGCCAGGACACGGGAGTAACTCCCCTGCTCTTCTTCGAATAGTACCATGGGATCTTTTACATCCACCTGGGAGAGCAGATGGGGCCTCAGTTTAACGTCTCATCTGAAAGACAGTACCTCTGACAGTGCAGCACTCACTCAGTACTGCACTGGAGTGTCAACCTAGATTTTTGTGCTCTAGTCTCTGGAGTGGGACTTGAATCCATAACCTTCTGACTCCTGGTGTCCTGGCCAATATTTATCCCACAAATAACATCACTAAAGAAAAAGAGACGATCTGGTCATTATTTCATTGCCATTTGTGGGACTTTGCTATGTTTAAATTGGCTGCCATGTTTCCCTCCATTACAACCGTTCAAAGGTACTTCATTGTCTGTAAATGATTTGGGACATCCTGATGTCATGAAAAGCGCTATATAAATAAAATTATCAATGCACTAGCAAAAATCCAAGAATTTGATTTATTAGTCACTGTGTGCTGTGACAAAGTGTACATTTTCTCTATGCTGAATGTTTAACTTGTATAGTCTGACTACTATAAAAAAAATCCACATAGCATCATTGTGGTTTTGTGTGAGCTGGGGTCTGCAAAGCACAGTAAATACATAATGTGTTGTGGCAGATGGAGGTCAATTAATATGCATGGGGATAGTGGTCTCTGTAAAACAACGGTGTCCTTGTATGTTAATGCAGGCTGAGTGCCGAGACATTTGGCTGGACCTTCCTCCGCTATATCACCCCAAATCAGGCAGTGTGGCAGCAGAAGATGAAAGAAAATTGGGCTGGCCACATCCCCATCACCAGCTTGGATTTCCCTCCTTCCCCTGCCTGAACCCAGATCATCCTGCTGCATGAGGGCGGAGAAGTGGGTCCCAGGTACCAATCCGATTTCCCTCTCTACCGCTGCTGCCACCGGTGACCCCCAGGAGAGAGGTGGGGGTAAACTCTGGGGCAACAGCAGTTATCCCATTCAGGAGAATGTTGACGGGAGGGCTTCTCTCCCTCTCTTTAGGCCCCCTTGCCACTATTTAGCAATCCCACGGCTCATGTCTAATTTAAAAGAAAATGTCTTTCCAGCTCTTCTACTTCTTTAAGACACCTCCTCCTCATTTTGCTGCTGCAGTGGGTGTTCGGACCTTTTCCATCCCAGGCAGTTGACCGCTCCCTTGTGGTGGCAGAGATCACACAGCCGTGCCATTGTCAAAGGTTGGTGATCCGTTTAACACTGGTAAGAGAAATGCTGTCTTCTCTTTCAAAACAACCTCAAAGGGGTTGAGTTCATATTTCTGTGGGTAAACATGGGAGTAATTTGAAGGGGCGTTGAAGTTGAAAATTACTCGTCATGTTTACAGAGATGGTTTCAAGCCAACTTGCAACAGATCAAAGAATCAGGCCCAGCCTCGGGTAGTGAGGTTTAATTGACAGCTATGTCTGAGACCTTTACGCTGCTGTTGATTTGGCTGCAGTTAGTGCTTGATCGACAAGGGTTTCCAATTACAGGATTATAATGGGCTTCAAAGGTTTCGTTCGAGAGGCAGTCAGTTTCAGTTTTACAACCAGAGAGCTCTGTGTTTTATGCTTTCTGCCAACCAGCAGAAGAGGTGGATCAGTTCTACGGATGTGATATGTTCTACAAGGCATTAAGTGAGTTTGGGCCAATTTTCAACAAACCTCAGGCAGACAATGGGTGGAGCTTGCCTGCCGCCCGTCCAATATGACTAGTGAGAGGCTCGACCAATTTTCCAGGCCAGGCCTTGGAGCACAGACAGGCAACTCTCTGATCTGGCAGTGGGGTAGGGAATGTGGAGTAGAAATGTGGGAAAAAAATTGATTAAATTTTTTCACACAATATTTTAGTGATTCAATTCACCTTTCTTTTACTGGCACATTCTCCTGGTGGTCATTCAGGATTGGTTGTTTTCACAAATCCTTAGCAGATGAATTTCTACAGGGTTCATCTATAACTTCAGCAGAACACCAGCGGAAACCCTGGAAAAAAATAGCTTCAGCATCATTTACGCAATTTTTCCAGCATTTCCGCAGCTCTTCAGCCAAATTTGCAGTAGATATGTGGGCGAAGCCCTACGTAAATTCACCTTCTAGTTTACTTTTAATTCATATGTTCCCTATTTCCGTTCTGATTTCCTGCTGTTTTACTTTGAGCCCATCAACAAAGTGTGACAGCAAATATATAACATTTACAGGAAGTGTGCGTACGAACAAGACATTTAATATACACCTATTGCAAGTCACATGGTTATAAGGACAGAAGTATAAAACAATGTAAGGCAGAACATATTATTTAACTGCTAAGGTAGAGTGGTATCTCTTTAAAAGCCATAGTCTAATTTTAAATAGAGCTGCAGGTGATTCAGAGTTGAATGGTTGTTTGTCAGTTTCAGGCTCCAGCTGAGAAGCATGCATAATTTCAAGAATGTTTTCTATCTATAACCAAGTGTGATATCTGCGGTGTGGCATCTTCCTCCTATTTTTCCCACTCATCATTGTTGCTTGATTTATTTTCTTCAACTACTTGTGGCAAGCACTTCTTGGGACCTTCTGACAATGCCTTGCCAATGTAACACCTTGGGCTAAAATTTGAGTAGCGCCCCAATTGAGGCGCTAACTTCGCTGGGGCGCTAAAAGTAGCGCCCCAGGAAAAATTAGCGCCCCCGCGCCGGAAATTGAGTGGTTGCGCCCCAAGAGGGAAGCGCATCCCTCTTGGGGCGCAGTGAGTGAATATCGTGGCGCTACGTGCCGCGGCGCCACACGCTGCGGCACGTCGCGCCGCGGTATTGCAGGCCTTCCTCCCCTTCTTAAAGGGGAGGGGCCTTGTGCAGCGCGATCTGGGGTCCAGCTGGGCCCCCGGGGATTGGGAGTGCAGGCAAAAGAGCCTGGCACTCAAGAGAAGTGCCGGGCTCTTGGAGCGCAGCCGGCACTCCACGGGGGGGGGTCAGGAGGCCAGGGACGGGAGCGTAGGCAGGTGCTGGCAGGCGGCCAGCAACAAAAATGGCCGCCCCGCACCTCGCCTTTAAATTGTGCCTCCCCTGCCGCAGGTACGCCACCCTGACCCTGTCGGACATAGCGTCCGGCAGTAAATCAGGGGGCGCTCCCGAAGATCGCGGCCGGGGCGTGAGCGGGGCACTGTGCAGACCAATGACATCATCGCCAGCGGCGCAGTGCTACCGGTTAGCGCCACCACTAACCTCTCACTGAATTTTGCGGGAGGTGTGGGTAGTGCCGCGCCCGGGCGCTAGTTGGTTTGCAACCCACTTAGCGCCCTCTTAAGGCACTAACGGGTGGCGCAACCAACTGAATTTTCCCCCCCTTGTTGCTTGCCGGTGTGACTCTGATTCCAGTCCATTCCTTGTGGTTTGGCCCTGCACCCACTGCATTCCTCACTGTTCTGAATCAAGTTCCACTCCATTCCTTTCTGATCGAAGCCATTGTCTTTGATCCCCCGCCAAAAACTCCGTTCCCCAGCCATCGACTCCATCGCTCTCTCTTGCAACTGAGGCTGAACCAGACTGTTTGCGATCTTGGTGTCGTATTTGACGCCGAGATGAGCTTCCGACCTCATATCCGCGCCATCACTAAGACTGCCTACTTCCACCTCCGTAACTTTGTCCGACTCCGCCCCACCTCAGCTCATCTGCTGCTGAAACCCTCATCTATGCCTTTGTTGCCTCTCGACTTGACTATTCCAACGCACTCCTGGCCGGCCTCCCATCTTCCACCCTCCATAAACTTCAGCTCTTTCAAAACTCTGCTGCTCGTGTCCTAACTCGCACCAAATCCCATTCACCCATCACCCCTGTGCTCGCTGACCTACATTGCCTTGCGGTTAAGCAACGCCTCGATTTCAAAATTCTCATCCTTGTTTTCAAATCCCTCTATGACCTCACCCCTCCCTATCTCTGTAACCTCCTACAGCCCCACAACCAATGTTCCCGCTAAGCTGCGCGCACGGCCGCACAGATATCTGCAAGGTCCCATGCAGGCCGCACACAAGCTTTTATATTGTAAATACCGCGCATGCACAGAAATTTAAAGGAACCACACATTAAAAGAAACAGGCCGCACAGAACAAAGCACAGCTTACAGGGAACATTGCCTACAACCCTCTGAGATGTCTGTGCTACTCAAATTCTGGCCTCTTACACATCCCCGATTTTAAACGCTCCAACATTGGCAGCCATGCCTTCAGCTGCCGAGACCCTAAGCTCTCGAATTTCTTCCCTAAACCTCTCCGCCTCTCTACCTCTCTTTCCTCCTTTAAGACGCTCCTTAAAACCTACGTCTTTGACCAAGATCTGCCCTAATATCTCCTTATGTGGCTTTGTGTCAAATTTTGTTTGGTAACGCTCCTGTGAAGCACCTTGGGAGGTTTTACTACATTAAAGGTGCTATATAAATACAAATTGTTGTTGTTGTTTGATCTCACTTTGGCGCCATGACATTTCCTCCAATTCTGATTCTGCCACTTCCGTCTCTGCCAGTAACATCATACTTGCTGTGGGAAGAGACAGCCAATGTCTATTTGATCTGCAAGACAAAACAAATCACTTTGTCGAGGATTTCTCTTTAGTGGCTCGACTAAGAATCACTGAAACTCATCAAGCATATGGTGTCACTCGCTCATTTGAAAAATTACCGGGGTCGAATTTAACTCGGGGTTGGGAAATTTGCAAAAAATTCATAGAAGCATAACAATTACAGTCTGTTTATAAAGTTGGTAGCCCATAAATTGCATTCCTGGAAGCACAATTCTGACGTAATTTCAGTGGGTGTTGGTTGAGGAAAATACAGGTGTACTCGGGGAGAGCAGGGCAGTGGGGTTAGTTATGGATTGCATTAACCAGGAGCCAGCACACACACAATGGGCTGAATGATCTTCTTCTGTGATGTCAAATTTTTTGTCTTAAAAGCGCCTTGGGACGTTTTACTACGTTAAAGGTGCTATTGTCAGGTTTCATGGTTTTACGGAGCAATTAAAGGGAAGTCTCACACTAGTATGAAAATAGTGCACTCTGGGGCATTGCAACTGCAAGGTGCAAAATTTCTGAGAGAAATGAAAGGAGCGCGCCGAAAGTATAAAGTAGTTTAATCCACGAAAATCTCCAGATCACAGTAGGCAGCATGAGACCATGGGAACGTGCTCTTTATGGAGTGGAAGGTAAGCCATCATTGCCCATAGGGTGAAATCATCTGGGGAGGCTATCAATCAGGAGGCTAATAGCCTCCCCTGACGATTTCACCCTAGGGGCAATGGTGCCTTACCCTTCCACTCCATAAAGAGCACGTTGCCATGGTCTCATGCTGTCATCTGTGATTTGGTGTACTCTACAGCAGAATACTGCTCTCCAGCATGGCTATCAAGCCCACATGTCAAATCCATTGATGTCCAGCTGAATTCTACCATGAGAATTATCACCGGTATGATTTTATCACACGGGTGGTCAGGGTGAGTGAAGGCTTCAACAAATGCTACATACCACCATCTGTACCACAAGATTAACACACTGCTCAATGCACCACACCCCCAGTACTCACCCACCAACAATCTCTACTTAGTAACACTCACACACACATCTCACACCTTGCATACAATGACAGTTATTCAACTATGGCAGGCACATCACCCAAACACATTGCACCACACTCACACACTTTCCTTTCTCTTTCAGGCCACGGACCGCTCGTCCGGAAGGCCAATTGTCTGGCTGCCTCCTCCCTCCCTCCCATTCCTCTCCCTCCTTGTCCTCCTCCTCCTCCTCCACTTCATCCTCCTCTCCCTCGTCCTCCTCCTGGTGGCAAGGGTTGCACTCGCATGATGGCCAAGTTGTGGAGCATGCAGCAGACCACCACGAAATGTGATACCAGCTCTGACAAGTACTGGAGGGCTCCTCCCGCGCGGTCAAGGCCGCGGAACCGTTGCTTCAATAAGCCGATGGTCGACTTGATGATGTTCCTGGTGGCAGCTTGGCTCTCATTATATGAGTGCTAGGGAGGAGTGTTGGGGTTGTGAAGGGGAGTCATGAGCCAGGTGGAGAGCGGATAGCCCTTGCCTCCGAGCAGCCACCCTCAAGCTTGACGTGGTGGCTGGAAGAGTGCTGGCACACCGGTCTGGCGCAGGATAAAGGCATCATGCCTGCTGCCAGGATAGCTGGCATTGACATTGAGGATTCGCTGTCTGTGGCTGCACACCAACTGCACATTGCGGTTATGGAAGATCTCAGGATTGTTATGCGGTGCCCGCAAAGCCATGTGGGTGCAGTTGATGGCGCCCTGCACCATGGGGAAGGCTGCTATCCTGGCAAAGCCACCTGCATGCTCGTCCTTTTTCTCTCTGATGATCGGGAAGCCAGTGTAGTCCCTTCTCCTGCTGTAGAGAGTCTCAGTGACCTCCCGCATGCAGCGATGGACGGCGAACTGGGTGATGTTAGCTATGTCTCCTGCTGCAGACTGGAAGGATCCGCTGGTGAAGAAATTGAGAGCCACAGTGACCTTGACTGCCACTGAGAGAGCTGTGGTCCCCCTGGTCTGAGACTGGAGGTCTGGTTGCAGGAGCTGGCAGAGTTCTGTGACCACCTCCTTGGAGAAGCGAAGCCTCCTAATACACTGCTCCTCGCTTAATTGAAGGTAGGAAAAGTGATGTCGGAAGACCCTTGGAGGGTAAGGCCTCCTGTTGAGAGCCCTGATGGCCCTCCTCCTCCCTCTGAACACATATTCCCGTCTTTCTCACTGCCTCCGCTCCCTCCGCTGTAGATCCTGGAGAACAGGGTCGACTGCCAGTACAGCCCCCATGGCTTTTAGCAAGTGTTGTAGTTTGAAGCATTTCAAAAACAATGAGGAAGTTTTGTACTTGCCAGAACACTCCCTGATACCAAATAACCTTGAAATGACTAAAGAAAATTCTTGCAGTAGCAGGAAATGACACACAGCCACTCAAACTTCAAAACCCTGCCAGGTGTGAGTGATTGGTGATGATCTCTTTAAATAGCATCACTGCAGTCGGATTCCTGCTGCCGCATGCCACCTCAACCTGTTGTTGTTTTCTCTAGCTGGTAAGTTCAATGGCCAAAACAAAATTGGGAGATCGGGCATCAAGTAAGCACTGCACACTCACTGACATGATCTTCATGATTGCGATGTCCGTGGTGATTGAATTTACCAGCAGCGGTACCGGCAAGGCGGATATGCCGTGCGGCGCTGGAAGAGCCATCAGCTGGCGGTAGAGTTCTGACGGCATTTTAGCGTCATCTCATGGTGCTAATGTGTGGCGCTAAACTCATGAATTTGTCCCCCTTAGTTTCTTAAAGTGGTCCAGTAACAACAGCATGATTGGTTCTTAATTTCAATTTGACTAACAGAAGGAAGGCAGAATAGATATGAATCCAGATATGTAGGTTATGAAAATCGAAAGACATATCAAACTATGCCACACTCACACCTCCTAGTGGCAGGTGTGAGAGCAGATTTATTGGTCAGGCCTCAGAGGGAGGGAGATACCCAGAATTTGTAGAAAAGCCAGTTAGGCATCAGTAGTGACAGCCCTGCCTGTGATTTTTTACTTATCCTTAGCTTGGAAACACAGAGCAACTGTAACGTTGCCCCAACAGAGGTCAGCTAACTCAATACCTAATTAAAAATAATACTGGAGAACTGGGTGATGGAGTCCAGTCCCCACCACTATATGCGATGGCCAATATAACGTGTTATTTAAGTAATCAATGATGAGGAGCTGAACAAGCTATTGGTGGGGGGGGTGGGGGTGGGGTCACTATAGCTCAGGGTGGGGTCCTGCCTGTAATGTATTATCACATGGCTTAGTATGAGCATGCTCAGTTCATTCTGGCCTAGTAAAGCAAGCACATGTTCTTATGTTCTTATTATAATGATATCAGCAAATAGAGATGGTATTTGCCTGTTTGATTATGATGCCTTACCAGCATGTTTGCATGTATTGATTGCTTGTGCCTGACCAGCAGAGGGCATGTGACCGAGACAAGCAAGGCAGTTTAGTTTAGTTTCAGTTTCGTTCTAGATGTATCACTAGCATGATGTCTCCTGTAAATGCTGTATAAAGAGTTGAACAGACTTTAGATTAAAAGACATTCTCTTTCATAAATGTCTCATCATTGAACCCACAAAGAAATCAATACATGGTGTCAGAAGTGATTGAAAGAGATGAAGAGGAAAAATCTGAAGTTAGCAACTCGACGAGATAGTGGCAAGTAAGCAAAATCAGCTCTCCACATATTAGCAAGCCAAAAGAGAACATCGTTACTTACCATTGGTGAATAGCTAGCGAAGTGAAAAATGGAAGGTTTACTCCCACCGGTGAAGCTTCAGTTGACAGGTAATGTGGCTGAAAATTGGAGAAGGTTCAAACAACGTGTGGGGTTGTATTTATCAGCAATCGGAGCTGACGAGAAAAGTAATAAAAGGAAATCGTCACTGTTCTTACATGTCGTGGGTGATGAAGTGCGGGAGGTGTATAATAACTTCACATTCGCTGCTGATGGAGACAAAATGAAGCTAGATAAAATAATGGAACAGTTTGAGGCCTACTGCATACCTAAAAGTAACGTGACGTTTGAGAGGCACAGATTTTTCACATGTGTACAGAAAACGGGTGAGACTATTGATCAGTATGTGACTGAACTGAGAAACAGAAGCAAATCGTGTGAATTTGGGGGACTGACAGACTCGCTGATAAAAGACAGACTGGTGTGTGGTATTCCAGATAATGGTCTAAGGGAAAGACTGCTAAGAGAGCAAGATCTAGACCTGGGAAAAGCCATAGCACTGTGTAGGGCTACAGAAACTGTGAAGTCACAGGCAAAGGAGCTGTTCAGTGACAGTAGCTACAACGTGGATGCAGTGAGAAAGAACGGATACAAACCGTTTAACAAAAAGCGCCAATGTGAAAAAAGAGGCGTGGCCAGCGAACAAAAATGAAAGGGACAATCGAAAGTAATGTAGTCGATGCGGTACACAGCATCCACCAAAAAAGTGTCCAGCATATGGTAAAAAATGCAATAGTTGCAACAAAAACAACCATTACGCCCGTTGCTGCAAGAACCAAGTGCAACAAAGCAAGGTCCATGCAGTAGATGAAAGCGACATAGAGGAGTTCTATGTAGATGTTGTGTCTGAAAACAAAAAAGAAGAAAGAGACTGGATGTTGACACTAAAAGTGAATGACATACACATTCCATTTAAATTGGATACTGGAGCACAAGTTAATGTGATATCAGAGACTGATTTTAAGAAAATTAGACCCAGACCAAAGATACATGGAATCAAAGTGAAAGTGACAGGATACTCAGGTACGGAAATACCAGTGAAAGGAAGATGCATTGTCAAAGTGACACACAAGGACAGAGAGCACACGTTAGCATTAATCGTGGTGCCAAAGGAGGTGCAAGCCATACTAGGTTTAAAAACCTGTGAGAGACTGAACCTGGTAAAGAGAGTCCTCGTTGTGGAAAGCGAAGGAGAGACAGTCTATGATGAACTCATGAAAGAGTACAAAGACCTATTTAAGGGTCTAGGCTGCATTCCAGGAGAACACATGATCAGAGTAGATAAAAGTATGACGCCGGTCATACATCCATGCAGAAAAGTTCTGTTTGCTCTTCAAAAACAACTGAAGGCAGAGTTGGACAGGATGGAAAGCCTGAACGTGATTCAGAAGATAGATGAGCCAACTGAGTGGGTGAGTTCCCTCGTCGTAGTGGACAAAAAGAATGGAAAGCTCAGAATTTGCCTGGATCCAAGAGATCTAAACAGAGCAATAAAGAGAGAGCACTTCAAGCTTCCTACACGTGAGGAAATCATGGCACAGTTTGCAAATGCAAAATACTTCAGCAAGTTAGATGCATCATCAGGATTTTGGCAGATGAAGCTGGTCGAAGCAAGTTCAAGACTGTGCACGTTCAACAGTCCATTTGGCAGATACAGATTCCTAAGGTTACCATTTGGCATTGCCTCAGCTCCTGAAGTGTATCGCAAGACTATCCATATGATCTATGAGCACCTGGAGGGAGTTGATACATCAATGGATGACATCATAGTATGGGGAACCACGAGAACTGAGCATGACGAGAGACTGAAAAAAGTGCTGGAAGCAACAAGGAAAACAAACCTGAAGCTGAATAGAGAGAAATGCCAGCTCGGGGTGACAGAACTGACATTCGTGGGAGATATCCTTAGCGGTGAGGGCATCAGACCAGATCCCAGAAAGGTGTCCGCCATTGAGAATATGCCAAGGCCACAATGCAAAAAGGACATGCAGAGGTTTAATGGAATGATCAACTACATGGGTAAATTCATATCCAACCTCTCAGAAAAGATGGCGCCACTGAAAAGACTAACTGAAAAGAACATAGAATGGGAATGGAATCATGAGCATGAGAAGTCATGGAGCGATCTAAAGAAACTGCTCACAGAGGAACCAGTTCTGAGGTTTTATGACCCAGCGAGACCCATCAAGATATCATCAGATGCATCACAGAGTGGGCTCGGTACCGTTCTTCTGCAAAAATATGACTACTGGCAACCTATTGCATATGCATCGCGCTCAATGACAGACGCGGAGACGCGATATGCTCAAATAGAAAAGGAGCTGCTCAGCATCACATACGCCTGTGAAAGATTTCACCAGTTTGTGGCAGGACAAGCAATCAGTGTAGAGACTGACCATAAGCCCTTGATTGCATTGTTCCAAAAGCCACTAAATAGCTGTCCGCTTAGAATACAAAGAATGATGATCAGGCTGCAACGCTATACACTGAATGTTGCGTACACACCGGGTAAGCTGATGTATACAGCAGACACGTTGTCCAGAGCTGTAGACCCAAGTGAGCCCGCAAACACCACAATGGATGAAAAAGTGAACGCCTACGTGGACATGATCACAAGTGCACTGCCCATAGCAGATACAAAAATGGAGCTCATAAAGACTGAGACAAACAAAGATGAAACAATGAGACGACTGAGGAAAAGCATCTTGGATGGATGGCCCAACATGACGAAAGACTGCTCACCTGACATAGCAGAGTACTGGAACTGCAGGGCGGAACTATCAGAGGTCGATGACATCATCTACAAAGGAAGTAAAATAGTTATCCCAAAGAGTCTGAGAAAAGAGATGCTAAAAAGGATCCATGGAGGACATCTGGGAATCGAAAAGTGTAAGAAAAGAGCACGAGAGGTGATGTACTGGCCACGAATCAACCAAGATGTGACAAATGAGGTGTCAAACTGCACAATATGCCTGAAATATCGAGCAAGCAATCTGGTAGAACCACTAAAGCCACACCCAGCACCAGACAGACTTTACCAGAAGGTAGGCGCTGACCTCTTCGTATGTCAAGGGAAGGACTATCTTGTAGTCACAGACTATTACTCCCTGTATCCAGAGGTTTGTAGACTGCACACCACCACTGCAGATGCTGTGATAACATGTATGAAAGCCATATTCTCCAGACATGGCGTGGCAAGCGAGGTCTTCACAGACAACGGACCTCAGTTTTACAATGCAAGTTTCCGACACTTTGCCAAAGAGTGGGACTTTGTCCACACAACGTCAAGTCCTCCCTTTCCACAGTCCAATGGTCTAGTGGAAAAATCGGTCCAGACAGTGAAAAGACTGATGTACAAGGCAAAAGACAGTGGAACTGACTTCTACCAGAGCATGCTTGTATACCGCACAACGCCGCTCGAGTGTGGTAAGTCACCAGCCCAACTCCTTATGGGACGTCGGCTAAGGTCAAACCTACCCATCCCGGAGAACCTCCTGAAAACAAAAGAGGGGGAGAAAGTGAGGAAGTTCAAAGAGCAACAGAAAGAAAAGCAAAAGTACTACTATGACAGAGGAACACAAAACCTACCTGAACTCCACATTGGTGACCAAGTAAGGTTCAAAGACAAAGCAAACACATGGACTCAGAAGGGAACTGTCCTGAGTGAAGTTCAACCAAGATCATACACCATTCAGACAGATGAGGGTGCTGTTCTGAGAAGAAATCGTCGAGATCTTCTCATGGGACCAGCCACAGCAGGTCAAGAGACTGATACTGTTGAACAACCTGATCACACAGCTGAGAACCAATCATCTGAGGCAACAACTCAGATTCAAGGACAATCAATCAGAAAATCCTCAAGACACGTGAAGCCTCCTGAGAGACTCATTGAGTAAATTTAAGGACTATTGTTAAAGAAGGAAGTAATGTTATCTTATTCTTTCTTCAAGTTCTAGTGTATTGACATATTTCATGTGAACACACAAAGCAAGGTTAAAAAACCTTGATCATGATAATGATAATGTAAGTTCATTAAGTGTTACAGTTAAAATGCAGATTAATACAAAGAAAACATGTTGTTAGTTAAAAGTAAAATACTTTTGTTTTAAGAAAAGGAGATGTAATGATATCAGCAAATAGAGATGGTATTTGCCTGTTTGATTATGATGCCTTACCAGCATGTTTGCATGTATTGATTGCTTGTGCCTGACCAGCAGAGGGCATGTGACCGAGACAAGCAAGGCAGTTTAGTTTAGTTTCAGTTTCGTTCTAGATGCATCACTAGCATGATGTCTCCTGTAAATGCTGTATAAAGAGTTGAACAGACTTTGGATTAAAAGACATTCTCTTTCATAAATATCTCATCATTGAACCCACAAAGAAATCAATACACTTATGTTCTTATGAACTAGCAACTCATGTCTCTGTCCTTCATTGGTTGTACCTACATATATTACATTTTTGGCAATGAGGATGAGATGGTAAAGCCATTTTAGGGATCATGGAAGGACACCGTGTTCAACCTTCGAGTGGACAAGTTTAAGGTGCACAGGTAGCATGCTGAGTCACTGTTCAACGGGATCAGGACAATCATGGCTGCGCCTACGGGATTCATCGGAAACCTCGGCATGTATGACCGAGCTCGCGAACTATTCAGTTCTTACATTGAGCAGATGGAGAATTTATTTTAAGGCCAATAACATTATTTAGGCCGAAGACGCAGATGAGAATGTTCAAGCTCAAAATCAAGTAATTTGTGAACGGAAAAAAGCAATTTTTCTAATGAAGATCAGACCAGATATCTACGGAATGTTGACAAACCTACTTGCACCAGGGAAAGTGAAGGATGCATCATTTAAAGACATTGTCGAGAAACTCAAGGGCCATTTTGACCCTAAGCCATTCGAAATAGCAGAGAGCTATAAGTTTGGAACCAGAAACCAAAAACAAAGTGAAACCATCAGTGAGTACATTGTAGCTCTTAAGTACTTGTCTTTGCATTGTAACTTTGGCACATTTTTGGATCATGTATTGCGAGATAATTTGTGTGTGGACTGGGGGATGAGCGCACACAGTCCAAGTTACTGAACACTCCAAACCTAACATTTGACATAGCATGCAAAATTGCCCTATCTATGGAGTTGGCATCTAAGAATGCTAGGGAGCTCCGTCCAACTCAAGTGACTAGTGCAACTGAGGTCTACAGTCACAAAGCCACCGCCAAACCTAAAGCTGTAAGACCAAGTCAAAAGCATGTCAGTGAGAGCAGTTCAGTGAATTGTTATTGCTGCAATGGAAATCACTCACCACATTCCTGCCAATACAGAAATGCGAAGTGTTTTCACTGCCAGAAGCAAGGCCATATTTCAACAGCTTGCAGAGCTAGATCGAAAGCAGGAAGTAAGAACCATTCTAGTGGCAATGCAAAGCAGCAGGGAGGTGTTCAAAATATTGAAGTAAACATACCTGATGTTGAAGAACTAGGCATGTACAGTATCTATGCCACTAGCGGCAACACCAGCAGTCATGAGAAAGACTTCCATACAAAACTTTTGATCAATGATCAATATATTGATACAGGAAACTTTGGTTTATCCGGAGGTTGTATGTCCGGAAACCTCGATCTACCGGCAGAAATCAGGAGCCGTTTTGTTAGGTTTTTTTTCTTCTCGTGGCTTTGCTTTCAACAGTCGGGCTCTGGAAAGTCTCCCTGAAGCTGTTGCTAAGCTACAGAGACGCTTCCAAGGTACGGGCCAACTGTTTACAAGCTGTTGCTAAGCAACAGTGTTTGTTGTCAGATACGGAGATGAAAACCTCCGTATGCTTCAACATTAACTTTGTATGTCCGGCAGTTTTGATAGATCGGCAACAGCTCAGTCCCGTCGGTGCCGGATATAACAAAGTTTCCTGTATGTGTATTGACATGGTGGTGGACTGCTCTATCATGAGTAAGGACACATATGAGAGTAAGTTTAATCAAATACCACTTACAAACAGTACCATAGAGTTAAAAACCTACTCCGGAGAAATCCTAGAGACATGTGGACAAATGGAACGTACAGTTCAACACAATGGCCAGTCAGTAAAGCTGCCTATTATTGTAGCGAGCTACAACAACAGGCCAACCCTCATGGGCAAAGACTGGTTGAGAAAGTTAAAACTAGACTGGAAAAACATCTTCAGTGTAGATACTTCAAAGAAGCAACTCGACACAATGCTGAAAAAGTATGAAAGCATATTCACAGACAGTTATGAGGACATCATTGGGTATGACGTGCATATCTGCATCAAGTCCAATGCAAAGCCTGTTTATTGTAAGGCAAGACCGGTCCCCTATGCGTTGAAAAGTCAGGTGGAGGAAGAGCTAGAGGAACTGAAAGAGAATGGAGTGCTAGCAAAAACTGACAAAAGTGAATGGGCTACCCTGATTGTGGTAGTGCCCAAAGCAGACAAAACTGTACGCTTGTGTGGTGACTGCAAAGTTACTATCAACCAAGCAGTTGATGATGAGCAGTACCCGTTACCTACATCGCAAGATTTGTATGCAGCACTCTCTGGGTCAAAGGTTTTCTCCAAGCTTGACCTGTCGCACGCTTACGCTCAACTGAATGTTGACAAAGAGAGTCATCAGTATCTCACAATCAACACACACTAGGGACAGTACTCATACACCAAGCTGCCATATGGTGTAAAGTCCTCCCCCACAATCTTCCAGGCTACGAGGGATAAGATTTTGCAAGGAGTTCCAAATTGCTTATAGAATCAAGATGTGTTGATTGCAACAAGCAGCGAGGAAGAAAATGTAGAAGTGCTAGATTTAGTGCTTCAAAGGTTGAATTCCCACAATGTCAAATTGAAAAGGAGCAAATGTGCTTTTGTGCAGCCCAAGGTTGTGTACCTTGGTCTGAAAGTTGCTCCAAATACCTTGCAACCAGTTAAGGAAAAGGTTGATGCTGTCATCGATGCTCCAAAGCCACAGAATGTGTCTGAGTTAAGGGGGAAAAATTCAGTGGCGCCCCCTTTGGGGTGCTAACTTTGCCGGGGCTCTACTTTTAGCGCCCTGAAAAAGTTAGCACCACCCATGCCATAAATTCAGTGGTATCGTCCCAAGCAGGAGGCACGGCTGGTAGCACTCACCCTCCTCCCTGGGGCTCTACAAGTGAATATTGTGACGTTACGTGGATCAGCGCCACGCACGTCGGCACATAGCACAGCGGTAGTACAGGCCTCCCTCCCCTGATTAAAGGGGAGGGGCCTAGCATTGCGTGTACCGGAGCCCTGCTGGACCACTGGGGAACGGAGTGCCGGGAAAGCAGCCCGGTACTCAAGAGGAGAGCCAGGCTGAGCGATCGCGGCTGGTACCCTGAATAAAAAAGGGAAAGGGGGCAGGTGCTGGCAGGCAGCCCAAAAAAAAATCGCTGCCCGACACCTACCCTTTAACTTACGCTGCCACAGCTGCACAAACGCCACCCTGACCCTGTCGGACATATCGTCTGGCGATAGGTCAGGGGGCGCAATTGAAGATTGTGGCCGGGGCGCGAGTGGGGCGCTGTGCATGGTGATGACATCATCGCCAAAGGCACAGCTCCATGGGGCGCTACCGGCTACTGCCGCCGCTAACCTCCCGCTGAATTTCGCAGGAGGCGTCAGCGGCACCGCGCCCGGGTGCTAGGAGTTTTGCGACCCCGTTAGCACCCCCTTGGGGGGGTGCTAACAGGAGGCGCAAAGCAATCCAATTTTTCCCCCAAGATCTTTCCTTGGAATGGTCCAATACTACGCACATTTCTTACCTGAGTTAGCGACCATGTTAGCTCCATTGCACAAGCTCCTCAAGAAGGATGTCCAGTGGAAGTGGATAAAAGCGCAACAGGAAGCTTACGACACTTGTAAGAGAAGTCTCTCTAGCGATGCTCTGCTTGTGCACTATGACACAGAGCGTGAGCTTAAGTTAGCATGTGATGCTTCTAGTTATGGTGTGGAAGCTGTCATAAGCCATGTAATATATGATGGCTAAAAGAAACCAATCGCATTCGCATCGCGAACCCTCACAAGCAGCGAAAGAAACTACGTGCAAATTGAAAAGGAAGCACTCACCTTAGTGTTTGGAATCAAGAAATTCCAACAGGTTCCTGATTGGCAGAAAGTTTACCCTGATAACCGATCACAAACTGCTCCTAGCAGCATTGGGACCCAAATCTGCCATCCCTGCAATGGCCGCATCAAGAATGCAACATTGGGCAGTGTTGTTGTCACAAAATGACTACACGATTGAGTATCGCACTTCAAAGCAGAACACAATCGCAGATGCCTTGTCCAGGTTGCCCTCATGTGCTGGGAGTGAATGTGTTATTTTCACACTAGATGCAGTTGACAAAGACTTTCCCGTGAATGCAACTGAGATTGCAGATGAGACTCAGAAAGACTCAGTACTGAAAAGAGTGTATGAAAACACCTTGAATGGATGGACTGATCAGTGTCTGGACACAGAGTTGAAACCGTTCCATAACCGCTGTACTGAATTGTCTTGTGAGCAAGGTTGTATTTGAGAGGGGAATACCTGTATTGATTTCTTTGTGGGTTCAATGATGAGACATTTATAAAAGAGAATGACTTTTAATCTAAGGTTTGTTCAAGACTTTATACAGCTTTTTACAGGAGACCTTGCTTCAGCTCCAGCTAAAGTGAAACTGATACTCTCCTGCTTGTCTCGGTCACATGACCTCTGCTGGTCAGGCACAAGCAATCAATACATGCAATCATGCTATTAAGGCATCATAAACGAACAGGCAAATACCATCTCTATTTGCTGATATCATTACATCTCCTTTTCTTAAAACAAAAGTATTTTACTTTTAACTAACAACATGTTTTCTTTGTATTAATCTGCATTTTAACTGTAACACTTAATGAACTTACATTATCATTATCATGATCAAGGTTTTTTAACCTTGCTTTGTGTGTTCACATGAAATATGTCAATACACTAGAACTTGAAGAAAGAATAAGATAACATTACTTCCTTCTTTAACAATAGTCCTTAAATTTGCTCAATGAGTCTCTCAGGAGGCTTCACGTGTCTTGAGGATTTTCTGATTGATTGTCCTTGAATCTGAGTTGTTGCCTCAGATGATGTGTTCTCAGCTGTGTGATCAGGTTGTTCAACAGTATCAGTCTCTTGACCTGCTGTGGCTGGTCCCATGAGAAGATCTCGATGATTTCTTCTCAGAACAGCACCCTCATCTGTCTGAATGGTGTATGATCTTGGTTGAACTTCACTCAGGACAGTTCCTTTCTCCGTCCATGTGTTTGTTTTGTCTTTGAACCTTACTTGGTCACCAGTGTGGAGTTCAGGTAGGTTTTGTGTTCCTCTGTCATAATAGTACCTTTGCTTTTCTTTCTGTTGTTCTTTGAACTTCCTCACTTTCTCCCCCTCTTTTGTTTTCAGGAGGTTCTCCGGGATGGGTAGGTTTGACCTTAGCCGACGTTCCATCAGGAGTTGGGCTGGTGACATACCACACTCGAGCGGCGTTGTGCGGTATACAAGCATGCTTTGGTAGAAGTCAGTTCCACTGTCTTTTGCCTTGTACATCAGTCTTTTCACTGTCTGGACCGATTTTTCCACTAGTCCATTGGAGTGTGGATAGTGAGGACTTGACGTTGTGTGGACAAAGTCCCACTCTTTGGCAAAGTGTCGGAAATTTGCATTGTTAAACTGGGGTCCGTTGTCTGTGAAGACCTCGCTTGCCACGCCATGTCTGGAGAATATGGCTTTCATACTTCTTATCACAGCTTCTGCAGTGGTGGTGTACAGTCTACAAACCTCTGGATACAGGGAGTAATAGTCTGTGATGACAAGATAGTCCTTCCCTTGACATACGAAGAGGTCAGCGCCTACCTTCTGGTAAGGTCTGTCTGGTGCTGGGTGTGGCTTTAGTGGTTCTACCGGATTGCTTGCTCGATATTTCAGGCATATTGTGCAGTTTGACACCTCATTTGTCACATCTTGGTTGATTCGTGGCCAGTACATCACCTCTCGTGCTCTTTTCTTACACTTTTCGATTCCCAGATGTCCTCCATGGATCTTTTTTGCATCTCTTTTCTCAGACTCTTTGGGATAACTATTTTACTTCCTTTGTAGATGATGTCTTCGACCACTGATAGTTCCGCCCTGCAGTTCCAGTACTCTGCCATATCAGGTGAGCAGTCTTGCTTCATGTTGGGCCATCCATCCAAGATGCTTTTCCTCAGTCGTCTCATTTTTTCATCTTTGTTTGTCTCAGTCTTTATGAGCTCCATTTTTGCATCTGCTATGGGCAGTGCACTTGTGATCATGTCCACGTAGGCGTTCACTTTTTCATCCATTGTGGTGTTTGCGGGCTCACTTGGGTCTACAGCTCTGGACAACGTGTCTGCTGTATACATCAGCTTACCCGGTGTGTACGCAACATTCAGTGTATAGCGTTGCAGCCTGATCATCATCCTTTGTATTCTAAGCGGACAGCTATTTAGTGGCTTTTGGAACAATGCAATCAAGGGCTTATGGTCAGTCTCTACACTGATTGCTTGTCCTGCCACAAACTGGTGAAATCTTTCACAGGCGTATGTGATGCTGAGCAGCTCCTTTTCTATTTGAGCATATCGCGTCTCCGCGTCGGTCATTGAGCGCGATGCATATGCAATAGGTTGCCAGTAGTCATATTGTTGCAGAAGAACGGCACCGAGCCCACTCTGTGATGCATCTGATGATATCTTGATGGGTCTCGCTGGGTCATAAAACCTCAGAACTGGTTCCTCTGTGAGCAGTTTCTTTAGATCGCTCCATGACTTCTCATGCTCATGATTCCATTCCCATTCTATGTTCTTTTCAGTTAGTCTTCTCAGTGGCGCCATCTTTTCTGAGAGGTTGGATATGAATTTACCCATGTAGTTGATCATTCCATTAAACCTCTGCATGTCCTTTTTGCATTGTGGCCTTGGCATATTCTCAATGGCGGACACCTTTCTGGGATCTGGTCTGATGCCCTCACTGCTAAGGATATCTCCCATGAATGTCAGTTCTGTCACCCCGAGCTGGCATTTCTCTCTATTCAGCTTCAGGTTTGTTTTCCTTGTTGCTTCCAGCACTTTTTTCAGTCTCTCGTCATGCTCAGTTCTCGTGGTTCCCCATACTATGATGTCATCCATTGATGTATCAACTCCCTCCAGGTGCTCATAGATCATATGGATAGTCTTGTGATACACTTCAGGAGCTGAGGCAATGCCAAATGGTAACCTTAGGAATCTGTATCTGCCAAATGGAGTGTTGAACGTGCACAGTCTTGAACTTGCTTCGTCCAGCTTCATCTGCCAAAATCCTGATGAAGCATCTAACTTGCTGAAATATTTTGCATTTGCAAACTGTGCCATGATTTCCTCACTTGTAGGAAGCTTGAAGTGCTCTCTCTTTATTGCTCTGTTTAGATCTCTTGGATCCAGGCAAATTCTGAGCTTTCCATTCTTTTTGTCCACTAGGACGAGGGAACTCACCCACTCAGTTGGCTCATCTATCTTCTGAATCACATTCAGGCTTTCCATCCTGTCCAACTCTGCCTTCAGTTGCTTTTGAAGAGCAAACGGAACTTTTCTGCATGGATGTATGACCGGTGCCATACTTTTATCTACTCTGATCGTGTGTTCTCCTGGAATGCAGCCTAGACCCTTAAATAGGTCTTTGTACTCTTTCATGAGTTCATCATAGGCTGTCTCTCCTTCGCTTTCCACAACGAGGACTCTCTTTACCAGGTTCAGTCTCTCACAGGCTTTTAAACCTAGTATGGCTTGCACATCCTTTGGCACCACGATTAATGCTAGCGTGTGCTCTCTGTCCTTGTGTGCCACTTTGACAATGCATTTTCCTTTCACTGGTATATCAGTACCTGAGTATCCGGTCACTTTCACTTGTATTCCATGTAACTTTGGTCTGGGTCTAATTCTCTTAAAATCCGTCTCTGATATCACATTAACTTGTGCTCCAGTATCCAATTTAAATGGAATGTGTATGTCATTCACTTTTAGTGTCAACATCCAGTCTCTTTCTTCTTTTTTGTTTTCAGACACAACATCTACATAGAATTCCTCTATCTCGCTTTCATCTACTGTATGGACCTTGCTTTGTTGCGCTTGGTTCTTACAGCAACGGGCATAATGGTTGTTTTTGTTGCATCTATTGCATGTTTTACCATATGCTGGACACTTTCTTGGTGTATGCTGTGTACCGCATCGACTACATGACTTCCGATTGTCCCTTTCATTTTCGTTTGCTGGCCACGCCTCTTTTTTCACATTGGCGCTCTCTTTGTTAAACGGTTTGTATCCGTTCTTTCTCACTGCATCCACGTTGCAGCTACTGTCACTGAACAGCTCCTTTGCCTGCAACTTCACAGTCTCTGTAGCCCTACACAGTGCTATGGCTTTTCCCAGGTCTAGATCTTGCTCTCTTAGCAGTCTTTCCCTTAGACCATTATCTGGAATACCACACACCAGTCTGTCTTTTATCAGCGAGTCTGTCAGTCCCCCAAATTCACACGATTTGCTTCGGTTTCTCAGTTCAGTCACATACTGATCAATAGTCTCGCCCGTTTTCTGTACACGTGAAAAATTTGTACCTCTCAAAGGTCACGTTGCGTTTAGGTATGCAGTAGGCCTCAAACTGTTCCATTATTTTATCTAGCTTCATTTTGTCTCCATCAACATCAAATGTGAAGTTATTATACACCTCGATCGCTTCATCACCCACGACATGTAAGAACACGGACGATTTCTGTTTATCACTTTTCTCGTCAGCTCCGATTGCCGCTAAATACAACCCCAAACGCTGTTTGAACTTTCTCCAATTTTCAGCCACATTACCTGACAACTGAAGCGTCGCTGGTGGGTGTAATCCTTCCATTTTTTCACTTTGTTAGCTATTCTCCAAGGTAAGTAACGATTTTCTCTTTTGGCTTGCTAATCTGTGGAGAGCTGATTCAACTTACGATTTTTTTTATCGATTTTTTTTTTTTCGATTTTTTTTTTTTTTTTTCTTTTTTTTTCGATTCTCTTTCATCCACTTCTGACACCATGTATTGATTTCTTTGTGGGTTCAATGATGAGACATTTATAAAAGAGAATGACTTTTAATCTAAGGTTTGTTCAAGACTTTATACAGCTTTTTACAGGAGACCTTGCTTCAGCTCCAGCTAAAGTGAAACTGATACTCTCCTGCTTGTCTCGGTCACATGACCTCTGCTGGTCAGGCACAAGCAATCAATACATGCAATCATGCTATTAAGGCATCATAAACGAACAGGCAAATATCATCTCTATTTGCTGACATCATTACAATACCTACTTTTTTTTAAGGGAAAAGCAGTGTAACATATTATCACATGGTTTAGTATGAGCATGCTCAGTTCACTCTGGCCTAGTAAAGCAAGCTCATGAATTAGCAACTCGTGTCTCTGTCCTTCATTTGTTCTACCCACATATATTACACTGCCCAACATCCAAGCTGTGCTGCTGAGGAAAACCAGCTGGGAGCACCAAGAGCATGTAAAGCAGCCAAGAATTAATCTGATAACCAAAGTCTCTTTTTAAAAACACCTACTATCAGTGAAAGGGCCGGTTACTGTCTGCAGAGAGGCGCCAAGTTTAGTTTATTGAGCGGTTTGCCTTGCAGTGTTGCTTGGGTCTCTGTTGAGCAAATAGGCGTTTCTCCGCTTACTATGAGTTGTATGTTTGTTTTCTTTTCTCTGTGTTCAGTAAGTGCCCTTTAGCGGGTCCCCTCTGATTCCAGGATTCTTCCTGTTGCACAGACTCTACTGTGATTTTGGATCAGGACGATTTCTAAACACCTAAAGGTATCGGCCGCTCCCATACATGCGGAGCAGGAGCAGTCCTGACATGTTGTAAGTGGTGGGGACTGTAGATCCAGTGCAGATAGACACTGAGATCCGAGTTAAAATCGAGCCCAGATCAAAGTTTACTTTGTCTAATGGCTATAAGGGTCCTATGTGAAATGAGTTTGGGCAGTCACAATCCATAGTATAAAATTCCCCCATTTACTACTGATTGGCATTAAATTAGGAATCTCACTCCAATGCTATAGGATGCCTGGCACAGGAAGTATAAAATGTTACATTGGTGGAGGATGGACTGCTTGTTACTAAAGAGCATTACCCTGCATTTAACATGCCATGCCTGATTTGGAGTGCCCCTTGCTGGCACTAAATAAGCACAAAAATCACGTTAAACAAATGTAAATAGTTGTGTCAGCTGTGGCTCAGTGGGTAGCACACTCGCCTCTGACTCTAGAAGGTTGTGGGTTCACAGTCCCACTCTAGGGACTTGAGCACATATAGCTAGGCTGACACTCCAGTGCAGTGCTGAGGGAGCGCTGCACTGTCGGAGGTGCCGTCTTTCGGATGAGACATTAAACCGAGGCCCCGTCTGCTCTTTCAGGTGGACGTAAAAGATCCCATGGCACTATTTCGAAGAAGAGCAGGGGAGTTATCCCTGCTGTCCTGGCCAATATTTATCCCTCAACCAACATAACAAAAACAGATTATTTGGTCATTATCACATTGCTGTTTGTGGGAGCTTGCTGTGCACAAATTGGCTGCGCTGTTTCCCACATTACAACAGTGACTCCACTTCAAAAGTACTTCATTGGCTGTAAAGCGCTTTGAGACGTCTGGTGGTCGTGAAAGGCGCTATATAAATGCAAGTCTTTTACATTTCAAATGCACAAGATTGTCGTACAGTACATAATGCTTTGAGTTACAAGGCTTCTTTGGTTAGTGTGATCACAACAGATATTCCTGAGGGTGATTTTAGTATCTCTGTAGTACTTGAATTTTAAAGAACATTAGCAAATAATTTACTACTGTGTACATCCTTTCAGATATTGCCCATTGCCTATCATTTTTGAAGGATTATCTTTTCCGTGTATTTGAAAGGAATATTCCATATATAAACTGCAACACACTTCTACACAAAAGCAACCACACAGCTATCAAAGAAGGAACAATATATATTGGCCCTGAAATTAGGATCGGGGGCTTGCCGCGCGTGCAAGCCCCCGATCTGCACTCACCCTGCGCGCCGACATCTGAAGCCCGGGCCTGCTTGCATTTCCTTTCACAGGCCCGGTTCAGCTGTCGGCGCGCTGTGCTAACCTGATCCAGCGGCGTAGTTAGTGCGATGTGCCGGCTGGGATCAGGTGAGCACTGTGCAGCCAATCAGGGGAGGGGAAATTCATTCATGAGTTTGGCAGTAAGAGCTGTCAAACTCATGAAAAGTATGGGCTGCCAAAACACTACTTTAACTTTAAATAAAATTTAAAAAAACATCCCACTGAATATAATAACTATAAATAAGTTTTTTAAAATGTTTTAAACAATTAATCAATTTTTTGAAAAAAATAAATTTTTTAAAAATAGGGTCTAAAACTAAACTTACCATCCTGTAAATTCTTTAAAAATAACAAACCTGTGGAAAAAAAATTTCTACATTGCACTAAAAGCCCACTTACCTGAAAAACTAAACACTTGCGTCTTGTTTTTCCATGCGTAAAGACCGGAGGCCTTTACACGCGTGCAACTTTGAAAAAAAAAAGGAATTTTACTGCGCACGCACTGCCTGTGCAGTCGCGCGCGTTCTGCCTCTGAACCCCTTCGTTTAGAGGGCAGGAAATGCTGGTTTTCCCCGCATGCGCTGTGCATGCTGAAAACCGGCATTTCCTCCGGCCAGACGCGTGAGTACCCCGACCGTACTCACGCGTTGGGACAGGAATTACTGGCCCATTGATCATAAAGCACCAAAAGTCTTCCTCTCAGCATAGAGATGCAAACTGTTACAGTAGTTTCCCTGTCTTTGCTTTCCTAATCCACATTCCCTTCTCTCCTACCCGTGCTTCTCCCTGTTCCCTCTCCACTCCTAATCCTTGTTCTTGTCTGCCTTCCCCATTCGCCTTCCCATACCATCGCCTGTCCCATTCCCCTCTCCCCTGCCTAAGTCCAATTATTCCCCACCCTCTACGCTTACTTGACTTGAATACTGCTCTTGATCTTGACTCCCGAGTCTGGTGCCACGAGAAGTCAGCTATTAATCTCTAACAAGGCAGACAGGTAGCCTGCTCCTCAGACGCCACTAATTCTGCTCTGTGACTAGTCAACTTTAGGTACACAATAATTTCACCGGCAAACTTGAGCTCTGGTTATTTTCACCTTAGCCTTTCCTCCCTGTATCAAAGTGATTTGCCTCTAATTGACACTTTCTTCAGATACTGTCAATGAGACTGGCAATACCCTTTACTGGAACTGTGGGGTGAATTCTCAACCTATTATTCCATGGTATAAAATTTGTTGCATTGCCTTCCCCCACACACAACCTCCCCCTCCCCCACCCTTCCCTTTTTGCTCCTTGTGGAACACTTCCTACACAATGAATACACTCGTATAAAATAACCATGTATTATTAGGAGCAATAATTCATGTATTTTTAAATGGAATGCTATGTATTTACATTTATTTTAATGTTTTGGATCGACTGTTTAGGTGGTTACACTGCAGCAGGTGCTGGACTTTATGGAAACTCTCCTCAACCATCCCCATATGGTTTGAACCCACCACCTTACTTTGAGGTACTGCATCAAAAATCTATTTCTCCTCTTTCAGTTTTATTATATATTAAGGCAGGCAGTAAGGAAAACTAGGTTATGGGTTCTTGCAACACAATTTATATACTCAGAATCTCTCAACATTTTATTGTCAAGACAATGCCAGACAGCAACTAAAATATATTAAACGTTTAATTTCATAAAAACAAAGATGCACATTTTCATAACCTAATCCCATTGATTAACTCAGGAAGCAATTATCTCAGGGTTCACCATTCAACTTCTCCTAATGTTTAAAATATATAATTGTGCGGTGAATTCTTTGTATTCTTTGAATTTTATGTGTGTGAATTATTTTAAGTTAGAAGAACAAGGTGTTCATGCAAAGTATTTAGAATTTTTTTTAGGTGCGCTAGAGTCATATAAGGACAGTAGAATGCAGTCTCCAACTTCCCCCAGACATTCTTCTAAACATAGTTATGTATGTAGAGCAAAGAGGGATCTAAATTTAATATAATTGCGCCTGTTCCGGACATAACGATAACTAATTTAGCAATGTAGAGGTCCCCCACGATCCACACGGACATTCAGGCCACTGATAAATTGGTCAGGGCCTTTTTTTAGGCAGCTGTGAAATGAGTGCGGGCTTTATTTCAACATTTCAGACTTGGACTGGTAAATTGGTTTTGTGATGTGGAAACTCCGACGGGGATTTCCGGGTCTTTAGCAGCCTAACTTTGAACATTTTTTGTATTTGTGGAGTTTGAAGAAGCATCAGTGATCTTCCTAGCTCCATAAAACAACTACTGGCCCGGCCGACCTGATCTCTTTCCCCCTCCTGATCACCATCCCCCCCGCCCCCCTTCCATGAACTTGCCTCTGGGCCTTGGCGTGGGTAAAATGAATAAGTCCCTGATGCAGCTTGCTTGATTTATTCTGATGAGACTCGAGACGAATTTACTTCGGTCCTTAGGCCTCTCTCTTCCTATGTGCCACCGGAATTGCATGCGGTTTTGGGTGCTAAGGAATTTAGGCCCCAGAGTTTTTCTAATAATAATCGATAAGAATGATCTAAGTCAGCTATGGCTACAGAGCTTTACCTTCCATCTCTTTATCTCCATGGAACCTTCTTAAATACCCATTTTCCCCTTCCCTTCTCCAGGGCAGCAAGAGCCACAACTCTACATTCCTACAGCCCAGTCCCCTCTGGCTCACTCAGTGGGATTCTGGAAGCAAAAACTCAGTTCTCTACCTCAGAGAGCTGTGGAGGCTAAGTCATTGAATATATTCAAGGCTGCGATAGACAGATTTTTGAACTACAGGGGAGTCAAGGGTTATAGGGAACAGGTAGAAAAGTGGAGTTGAGGCCAAGATCAGATCAGCCATGATCTTATTGAATGGCGGAGCAGGCTCGAAGGGCTGAATGGCCTACTCCTGCTCCTAGTTCTTATGTTCTTATGTAATCAATCAAGGAGCAGTAAGATCCTGTGATGGAGGGACAGTAGTTTTATATGGATGCATGGTCTAGATGCATCAAATGGCACCCTTTACATTGCCCCAGAATTTTGGGCTTCTCCAAGGGACAGATCTGGTCCCATGCCTGCATTAGCTGTAGGCTGATGATGCTTCATCTATGAAATCTTGCCTCCTGGCAAGATGGCATGGAGGCGGGTTGGGGGCGGGTTGGGCACCCGCCCCCAAATTCTGCCATTTTCCCGGCAGTCCCGCCTCCAAACCCGCCTCCCCAGGGCTGGCAAAATCCAGCCCTAAGAATCAATTCCTGAAGCAGAGACAAAAAATCCAACATTGTCACCAAACGCAAAAAAATGACCAAGTTAAGGCTCCATAATGACCTGGTGTTGCAAAAGATTAGCACGTTGCACCTGGAACTCCTGGATTTCAATCTCCAGCTTTAGCCGACATTCATACCAAGGCTACCTGAAATCAGGTAGTTAACAGGCAGTTTTCTGGCAATCCCTATTTTGAGCCCAGAAGTGTGGGCTTCCCGACGGCTCTGAACCACGCCAGGGTCAGCGAGGCGGGCCGTCGGTCTGCGGGGGGTTGGAGGGGCCGAGATGTCCGGTGTGCAGGTGAGTAATGGGTGCATGTGTGCAGAGGTAAGTGTGTGAGGTGTGTGTAAAGTGTTTTAATAAGTTTTACTTACCTTTACTTCTTCCTGCAGACTTCCTCCCTTCAGGTCTCAGGAGTCCCTCAGCTCATCGGCACAGAAAGCAGAATGGCCGCTGAACTGTCAAATGCTGCAGCCTTCTGCTTTCTGGTCAGGAAGGCTTTCTAATTGAGTCTTGAGTAAAGACACAACTTAGAAGACAGATTGTCAGTGTTTGACAGCTTCACAAAGGCTCTTGGCAGATGGAACGGCACTCGCTGACGTCACCTGTAACTGGCTTTCCCTTAATTGGCCTGCTAAACCCGCTGGAAAATAGTGTGGGTTGGCCACAAGTCGATGGAGGCGGGACTAAAACCCAACAAGTGGGAGTCCCGCCTCCAAAAGCTCCCCATTGACAAAATCCAGCCCAATAAACTTTAACTGTGTTCAACATCAGTTGAGATATATTAGTTAAGCTTGCTGCATCATTCCCCTTGTCTTGATACTGAAGTTAACAATTTTTTTTCTATGCATGGCAACCACCCAATATGATACAGCAAATAGTTTCCAGCAACAGAAAATTGTTAACCTTTCTCT
Source organism: Somniosus microcephalus (assembly GCF_052327205.1). NCBI lineage: Eukaryota > Metazoa > Chordata > Chondrichthyes > Squaliformes > Somniosidae > Somniosus > Somniosus microcephalus. Next base: position 108,853,957 of record NC_140991.1, read on the forward strand.
GTGATTTAATTTTGTAGGCTTCTCCCCCTTACTCCTCTGTACTCCAGAGAGATGGAACACATGATCCTACTGGATATCAATCCAACTATCCATCATGCCCACCAGGTCCACCATCTATGCCATATCCACAATATCCAACAAAGCCACCAGGTCCACCATCTATGTCATATCCACAATATCCAACATACCCACCAGGTCCACCATCTATGTCATGTCCACAATATCCAACATACGCAACAGCAGCACAACAACCATATGTTCCTCCACAATATGCTGGCTACCAGAAGGCTACTTCATCCATTGTTTATACCCAGCAAGTTGCTTATGTGGCAGCTTCTCCTCCAATTCCGCCTTACTTTGGCGAACAGCACCAACCTACTTCAACATATGTTGTCAACCAGAAGCATCCTGCAACACCGGTGGTTCTGATGCAGTCTGGCATGGCTGCTACAGTAAATCATATAACCAGTGGTTATCCAACTACAACCATCATCAAACAGCCTTCAAAGAGCCTCACCAAAGAAGTTGCAACTCTTGTCTTGGCGAAAGTTGTACAGCATGCAATTAACCCAAAACCAAGAGATAAGGTATAAAAAGTTGCATTTCATTTTAATATCTATTGTTACTCATCAAACACTTCCTGATTTGAGTCCTATGTTTCAAAAAAATAATTTAAATTTCAAAGCAGTGTACATTAAAAAAAAATCAGTTTTTATCTTCAGAGCCTTCTACGCTGTCCTGCTTCAGACTGAAAGGTGGACTGGTTTGGCCATGGCTATCTCTTTGGTTACTGCTTTGTGACTGAACTCAACCACAACAAAAACAACTTCCACTTATATAGTACCCTCAACTTAGAAAAATGTCTCAAGGTGCTTTACAGAGACAGGAATGGAAACTGAGCCAAAGAAGCAGATATTAGAAGGGGTAACCAAATGCTTGGTCAAAGAGGTGTAGTTTAAGGAGAGTCTTAATGGAGGAGAGGGTGATGATGAGGCAGAGGGTTTAGGGAGGGAATTTGAGTGCCTAACTGTCTGAAGGCACGGTCAACAGTGGTGGGGTGAATGGAGGAGGTATGTAAAAGAGGCCAGAATGAAAGGAGGAATGGAGAGTTCGGGGTGGGGGGTGGGGAGGGAGGGTGCTGGTTGTAGGGCTGGAGGAGGTTACAGAGATGGGGAGGATCGAGGCCATGAAGGGATTTAAACATGAGGATGAGAATTTTAAATTGAAGGCATTGGTGGACCAGAAGCCAATGTAGGTCAGTGATCGGTGAATGGTACTTGGTGTAGGATAGAATATGGACACCAGAGTTTTAGATGAGCTGAGGTTCACAGAGCATGGAGGATGAGAGGACAGCCAGCACATGCAATGGAATAGCCATGTCTGCAGGTGACAAATGCATGGATGATGGCTTCAGTAGCGGATTGGCTGATGTAGGGACAGAGATGGACAATGTTATGGAGTTGGAAATAGGCAGCATTTGTGATGAAGAGAAAATGGAGTTGGGGTCAAATAGGACACCAAGGTTGTGAACAGTGTGAGCTTGAGTCAATGGCTGAGGAGGGGAATGAACTCAATAGCAAGGATACAGAGTTCATCAATGTACATGTGGGAGCTGGCCACATGCCTGCAGGTGATGTCGCCAAAGGTGCAGCATGTAGATGGGGGAGGGGAGGGGAGCCAAGGAAAGATCCTTGGGGGACTCCAGAGGTATCTGTGAGGGGCCCGGAAGAGACACCATTACTGGTAATGCTCTGACTATGATTGGATGGGTAAATGTGAAACCAAACTTAAGGGGGGGAATTTTTCAGAGGGTCAGCGGGCACATTTGGTGGCGGGTTGGGTGGGAATTTTTTTTTTGACACTGGGTAGGGAACCCGCTGCCTTGAGGATGAGTTCATTGAGTGTATTAGGGATGAGTTTCTTGAGCAGTATGTAACTGAACCGACCAGGGGGCAAGCAACCTTAGATCTGGTCCTGTGTAACGAGACAGGATTAATTAAAAATGTCCTAGTAAAGGATCCCCTTGGAATGAGTGACCATAACATGGTTGAATTCCATATTCAATTAGAGGGTGAGAAGGTTGGATCTCAAACAAGCGTGCTAAGCTTGAATAAAGGAGACTATGAAGGAATGAGAGCGGAATTGAGTAGAGTGGATTGGGAAAATAGATTAAAGGGTAAGACGATACATGATCAGTGGTGTACATTTAAGGAGTTATTTTACAACTTCCCAAAAAATATATTCCACTGAGAAGAAAAGGGTGTAAAAGAAAAGACAGCCATCCGTGGCTAAGTAAAGAAATTAAGGATAGTATTCGAATAAAAACAAGGGCATATAAGGTAGCCAAATCTAGTGGGAGGATAGAGGATTGGGAAAACTTTAAAAGACAGCAAAAATAACAAAAAGATTGATTAAGAAAGGGAAGATAGATTATGAAAGTAAATTAGCAAAAAATATAAAAACAGATAGTAAGAGTTTTTATAGTTATATAAAAGAAAAAGGGTGGCTAAAGTAAATGTTGGTCCCTTAGAGGATGAGACCGGGAAATTAATGGTGGGAAATATGGAGATGGCAAAAACACTGAATGAATATTTTATATCAGTCTTTACAGTAGAAGACACTAAGAATATCCCAACACTGGACAAACAGGGGGCTAAAGGGAGGGAGGAGCTAAACATGATCAAAATCACTAAGGAAGTGGTACTCGGTAAAATAATGGGACTCAAGGCGAATAAATCACCTGGACCTGATGGCTTACATCCTAGGGTCTTGAGGGAAGTGGCGGTAGGGATTGTGGATGCATTGGTAATAATTTTCCAAAACTCCCTGGACTCAGCAAAGGTCCCGGCAGACTGGAAAACTGCTAATGTAACACCCTTATTTAAAAAGGGCAGTAGACAGAAGGCTGGAAACTATAGACCGGTTAGCCTAACATCTGTGGTAGGTAAAATTTTGGAGTCCATTATTAAGGAGACAGTAACAGGACATTTGGATAATCATAATTTAATAGGCCAAAGTCAGCATGGTTTTATGAAGGGGAAGTCATGTTTGACAAATTTGCTGGAGTTCTTTGAGGAAGTAACATATAGGGTGGATAAAGGGGAAGCAGTGGACGTAGTGTATTTAGACTTCCAAAAGGCATTTGACAAGGTGCCACACAAAAGATTATTGCTTAAGATAAAAAATCACGGGATTGGGGGTTATATTCTGGCATGGATAGAGGATTGGCTATCTAACAGAAGGCAGAGAGTTGGGATAAATGGTTCATTCTCAGACTGGCAATCAGTAACTAGTGGTGTTCCGCAGGGGTCAGTGCTGGGTCCCCAACTCTTTACAATCTATATTAACGTTTTGGAGGAAGGGACCGAGTGTAACATATCAAAGTTTGCAGATGATACTAAGATGGGAGGGAAAGTAGTGAGTGAGGAGGACATAAAAAACCTGCAAGGAGACATAGACAGGCTAAGTAAGTGGGCAGAGATTTGGCAGATGGAATACAATACTGGAAAGTGTGAGGTTATGCACTTTGGCAGGAAAAATCGTAGAGCAAGTTATTATCTTAATGGCAAGAAACTGGAAAGTACTGAAGTACAAAGGGATCTGGGGGTCCTGGTGCACGAAACTCAAAAGGTTAGTATGCAGGTGCAGCAAGTGATTAAGAAGGCCAATGGAATGTTGGCTTTCATTGCTAGGGGGATAGAATATAAAAATAGGGAGGTATTGCTTCAGTTGTACAAGGTATTGGTGAGACCGCACCTGGAATACTGCGTACAGTTTTGGTGTCCATACTTAAGAAAGGACATACTTGCTCTCGAGTCAGTACAAAGAAGGTTCACTCGGTTAATCCCGGGGATGAGGGGATGGACATATGAGGAGAGGTTGAGTAGATTGGGACTCTACTCATTGGAGTTCAGAAGAATGAGAGGCGATCTTATTGAAACATATAAGATTGTGAAGGGGTTGGATCGGGTGGATGCGGGGAGGATGTTCCCGATGATGGGTGAAACTAGAACTAGGGGGCATAGTCTTAGAATAAGGGGCTGCTCTTTCAAAACTGAGATGAGGAGGAACTACTTCACTCAGAGAGTGGTAGGTCCATGGAATATGCTGCCCCAAAAAGCTGTAGAAGCTACATCATTACATAAATTTAAAACAGAAATAGACAGTTTCCTAGAAGTAAAGGGAATTAAGGGTTACGGGGAGCGGGCAGGAATTTGGACATGAGTCTAGGTTCGGATCAGTCATGGCCCTGTGGGTAGCGGAGCGGGCCCAGGGGCCGTGTAGCCTGATCCTGCTCCTATTTCGTGTGTCTAATTCTGTTAGATTCAGGAGATGGTTCTGTGATAGTAGATTGGCGGTTAGGATCAGATCAGCCATGATCTTATTGAATGGCGGAGCAGGCTCGAGGGGCCGATTGGCCTACTGCTGCTCCTATTTCTTATGTTCTTATGTTCTAACCCGCCTCCATGCTAATCTCCCAGATGTCGGGTCTGTCATCGCGGAACAGACCCGACACCAAGCGGCAAAGAGGCAATTTAGATCATTGGAGAGATTGTTAAGAGGCACTTAAATAGTATTTTAAGCTTACCTTTCAATTTTACGTGTTCCCCCACGGCTTCCCTGCTGCTCGGGGATCACGTCAGCTCAGCATGTCGTGAGTGGATTCAGCATTGAATTACCTGACAGCTGCAAAAGTTGTATAAAAGCTCCCATCTCACGGCTGATCACTTTCCAAGCTCAGAAACTGTTGCTTACCACATTTGGAAGACAGATTGAGCTTTATGCAGCTTGCAAGTGTTGGGAGCCAACTCTCTATCCAGTGCCACCTCATTGGAACAACCTCTCTCAGCATTGACAGATTTGCTCTGTCATCTCACCTTCACCTGCCATCTATTACAGAATGGGTACAGTTTACACTCTCTCACCTTGGTCCTCAGAATCCCACCATGATCAGCCTCAACACCAGCAGAACCAGGCACACCAGAAGCATCAACAACAACACCAACCTTCTCCGCAATCAACTGGTGCTGCACAGGACACAGGGCATCAGTACCCGACCACATTGCTGCCCGGGATGCCAGGGATGGCCTCACCATAGCCAGATTTACTTCACTTGACGCTGTACACCCTGGCTGCCACATGATGCACCAGGTTGGCACCACCCCACACCAACATTATAAAGCATCCCTACAATGCCCAAGTCATTCCTTTCACACTCATCGCCATTGTGGGGTGTACCATTATGTCTCACCATTCACTGCAACTCACTAAGCCACTTCCAAAGGTGCACACAAATCTGTCCAAGAATGCAAAGTGTTGAAAATAAAGATTTCAATGTTTGACAGCACAATAATAGAAACTTCACATGAACATTGGGTAAAACACTCAAGTGCCTACCCTTGTGTGTTGTTAGTTGGTATGATTGGACTAGGATAAGGGTGAGTGTGAGGGGTGGCTTGTGAGATGGGGAAGTGATAATGTAGATAGAGAGGATGGGTGGAGGTGCAAGTAAGTTGGTGTGAGTAAGGATGTGCAGGAGTAGGGTAGGGAAGGCAGAGTGATGGGGATGTGATGAGAGGCACAGCAGAATGAGGCTGAGTGGCTTTGCAGTAACGTTTCGTGATCTACTGGGATCATTAAAAGGTTTGCGCCACTGCAGCCTGGTCCTCCTAACAACATTCCTGCTTGTGTCCTCCTGTGCAATGTGCAACCAGGCTGCATTGATATCCTGGGGAGGTCTCTTCCGCCCATGGGAAGGGAAGAGGACCTCCCTGCGTGCTGTGACTCCCTCCATAAGCAAGGAGGCATGGGAGAGCCTGGGAGCAGCCGTGCACCTCTGTGCAGTGCTTGTCAGTGTTTGCAGCACCTCAATGCTGTAGAACACTGACAGCCAAACTGTCAAGATTAATTTGCGCAAGGTCCCTTTAAGGAAACCGGCTGATGACGCGTCTTCAAATGATGTCATCAGACCTGCTTCCTTCAGTTGGCCGGGAAACGTGCAGGGCGGTCTTATCAAGCCCAATCAGCATAAAATCTTTTCACAGAGTGGGCTGGAGCCAGTAGGGGTTGCACCCCACCACCAACCCCGGCTTGTCTGGAACCGCCTCGGTAGGTGTCTGGGTTGCCTCAGTGATAGCACTCTCGTCTCTGAGTCAGAAGGTTCAAGCCCCACTTCCGCTAGGCCTCACCAGGAAACCTTGGGCCTCCTCTGCCCTGGCCTTCTCTTCCCCCTGACTAGGATCATTGTCGGACCACCCCCCCCCCCGCTCCCTTCCCCCCCCCCCCTCCCTCCCACCCCACCTGAAGACTTACTGTAGTGCCGGGGACCATGCCGCCCTATTTTAATGGCAGAGCAGCCTTTTCCTGCAGACTTCCCAGCTGTTTTTAATGAGATCTGGCCTTTAGAATTGGCTGGGTATCCACACTGCAGTCCCGGACGGGCTGGACGCTCGATAGACTGAACATTGACTCCCATATGTTGAAGCACCAACATTATATACCACAGACTGGTAAGATGTGAATTTGTGCCTGCGGTTTCTCAACCATTGAGATCCCAATCTCACAGGTGGTATGGGGGTGGGAGCTGACTCAAAACCCAGCACTTCCCTAAAGCGAGGAAAAACAAATCAGTTACCTTGGGCTGCTCTTACCAGTTAATGGCTAGTTGAGAGTAGATTGAGGCTAACATCTCATTCTGTTGGCTGGGGAATGTTTTATGACCCAGGAGGTGGGAAATGGGTAAATATTGCCTTGTGATTTCCTGTATAGATAACTTTACCACAGTGCATGATATTAATATGTATCTCTGTCATATTTCAGGGCAATCAAGTAACAGTTATAGCTGGAGGAAGCAATGTGATCATACAAAAGTAGATGAAAATGGAATTCGCCGTAACATTTGCATACAGCTCTACAAAAAATGTTGCGTGCTTCTCTATAATATATACCACACCCTTCAATGTAAACTCCTGTACTTATACAGCCAACAAATTCATAGTTTAAAATGCAAGGCTTTCTTGAATTTTATCTAAAGAATACTATATAAAAGAAAAGAATTTTCAGTCAATCTATAACCTGTAAGATTGTTATGAGACTATTTTTATATTTTGTGTGACTTCTAACACAATACATGGAAAGTATTGTAACATTTTTCATTTATTATAGATGATTTCTGATTCATCTGAGGAACTACCCTGTCCGTCTAATAATCTGAAATATTGTAATGACACTTCCCAGTTTTTAAAAACCATATGGAATGTAAGTCAGTATCAAGAAAAGCGGGTTGAAATGCAGAATCTTCAAGGAAAGTACTGACTTTTATTGACAATAAATCAAAAGTTTATATGACCTGCCTTAAACTATTTATAATAGCTAAAGATGCCTTAGAGAGCAACTCAGTAAAATGTTAAAAGACAAAGCAGGTTAAAATAGAAAATAATGCAAAATACACAACATGAAAGACATGAAAATACTTCAGTACTAAATGTTCTATCAGTTACTAAGTATCCAGTATCTTCCTAGCACTACTGTCTTTAATAGAGCAATGAAACTGATATTGTTATTTACTAGGACTAGTGCCAGCTAAATTTAGCAGCTCATGCACCGTTTGTCTCTGTCCAATGATTTTAAAAATCTACTGTATTTAACTTCTGCTGTCCAAAGATTACTTGCCTTACTTAGTTTTGAATCTAAAAGCAGAAAAGGAACACTGAACCAACTGTTACAGAAATTTGCAAATAACATAAGCGAGTTATTGACATAGCATTAGGATATTGCCCTCTTTCCTACTAGTTAGGATATTAAGGAAGTTTTGACCGTAAACTAGTGTTCAACAGAGGAATTGCAGTAATAGGAACTCAACAAAACAATCGCAATAATAAAAAAATAAGTTTTAGTACAATAATGAACATTATAATTATAAAAATTATGACCATATTAGTCATATAAGGAAAGGTAGAATCACTGTAACTCATAGACTAGGTACAGGCAGAGGTTGGGAGAATAAATTGAAAGGTCAAAGTTCACATATTAGCGTGGTCAATTCTTAGCCTAATTTTGCTTTGTAATGGAGAGGAATGTACTAAGCTCTGAGTTTGTCATGAGATGCCCATTCATTACCATATGGCAGTGCAGTACTATTGAGACTGGGGTAAGTGTGTTATTACGCCAATGTGTTTGCAGCTTTCATTCAGCTTATCTGAGACCTTTTAAGATGGTGATAAATGTGTTATATTATATTGAGTGAATCTGCATATATAAATAATGATTTAGTTTCAAAATTTTATAAGTTGTGGATGCTGTTAAAACATTTAGGGATTAAATTGGTCTAGTCAATGGAAAAGAAAATCGGGCAAGTTATAAAACAGGCTGCCGATTCGCTATTACCCATTTTGAGCTATCACCGAACACCAATTTCACCCCATTGGTGCAAGTACAATGTACAGTCACGGGGAAGGATATACAATAATGTACCTCATACAACAATGGTAAGAATGAAAGCATCCAACGCGGTAATAAAAATTGTACCATTCTTTATTTTTCTTTCATTTACAACTGAGTTTGATGTCAGAGGGATGCCTATTGACACACTAATATGCTTCGCAATAAAGGGGAGGATCTACACTCCCTGAAATGACATAATGGGCCAGATTCTACTCCATGATAGTGCCCTAATTGGTGGGTGGGGGGAGCCCTCTTGGTGGTGGCAATCCTGCCGGGAGCCCACCCTGCATACTTGGGTTGGGGTAATGGTGTGGCCATAGCTGTGGGCAGAAGTCCCACCCCACCAGAATGCTGGTTTACAGCCTCTTCAAATGTGACTTTTCTGTAGTGCCTGTTGTCTGCTGCCTGACACTTCTCTTTCTTGCTCATTTACAACTGCCACAAACTCTGATGCATCTGTGCTCCATTCCTGAGTTTCTCCATGCCTGGACCTCAGCTTCAGATCAGGACCTGGGTTATCAAGGCTCCAGGCCTGTGTCTTGAATTATTTCCAGTCCCACATCCCAGTACCTCCCAACACCCTTTCAACTTCCTCAGTGCTTTCTCACCCGCTTAGTGCAGCCACAATCCAGTCTGCCCTCCAATGAATCTCTTCCTAGTACTTCCATGTCACAATCCTCCCCACTCTTCCCATGCCAAAGCCAACCTTACTGATTCCAGAGCACAGGATCCAGTATTCAGCGCCCCCAGTGCCTATTCTTGACCGCTCACAACCTCCTGAGTCCTTTGGATCTTGAGACTTTCTCCTTGAGTAGCCATGCTCTCTATCCCTGCTTCCCAGAGTACTTCTGTTGCCAGCCAGCTTTCCAAGGCCTCACATCCTCGCAGATGAGTAGTTGAAGGTTCAGCTGCTCTCCCAGCAGGTGACAGAACTCCCTACTAAACCAGAGCCTCCGGGGGCATTGATCCTTACTAAGGTCTGGAATGGGAGTCGGAGTTTATGAACCCATTCAGCAGGGTACCTCTAAGTTGATGCTATCCCCCTCTGGTGTTGCCTTACTGCTCTTGCATCCAAAAGAGTTTCCTGCTCATCCTCCTTCTACTTCAGATAGCACAATTACAGAGGGATTCAAAACGGGACCTCCATCATGCAGCTTTTACAGTTGTCCTCGCTGCAGCCTAAACTTTTGGGATACGCTAGCCCTTTAAAGGTTCTACAATGGCAACAAAGAAGTTTTATCAGCAACTAAAGTCCGTGTACCTCAGAATTCTTGCTGGCTCAGACTTCACAGCACTCAAAAAAAGCTCTTTTGTTTTTTTGTTAACGCCTCCTTATGTGGGCAATGAACACATGACCTGCAACTGACACTGGGACAGCTGGGTTGCAGCTCATTCTGATGCCATAAACGCCTCCTTCAGAAAGTTTGTGGTCAGTCCACCAGGAGCAAAGACCTGGCATTCCAGGTCTCCACCAGTATTTCCAGTTGGTTGCGTCTCTCAAGCATTCATGAGATGTTATACCCACGAAAATTGGCATTCCTTTTTTTTCATTTATGTGGAATGTCATGGGAAATCAACTATACTACATTATATATTGTGTGTAATGATACTGCGATCATAATAATATAGCATAATATCTCCTCTAAGTAACCAGGAGCAACATCACAGGAGGTCCCTAATATAGCGATTATATATTAAAAATGTTGGGGTCGATTTTCACTGCCTTGCGTTAACGGGGCGGGAACAGCCTCATAATGGCATCGGTAGCCATACCACCCCGTTAAAACTAGCGATGCAGCTGGCTCCATTTTGAACGGGGCCTACTGCTGGGTGTCCTAACCGCCTGCCTGCTTCAGGTGATAAGCCCCTTTTAATATGGAAATCGGGAACCTATGACATAAATAGGACCCTGATTGCCATTTCTGGTCCAGTTCCACAGGCGATGGAGCTGAAGAGGCCCGCCAAACGTAAGTGTTGAATTATTTTTATGGCCCGCATAGGAGCAGCAGTGCTCCCTGGGGCCCACAAAAATAATCTGGGCCTCTGTTGCCCCGGGACCCTCCATGATCGCAACACCACCCCCACCCCCCTCCTCCATATTCCCAATGTGTGCTCTCAGTAGGCAAGGCCCTGCACTATGTTCAATTTTGTAAAATTACCCCTTAAACACTGCCATTTTCTTTGTAGTTCAGTGTTGCAGCAACACACAAAAAAGCTTCAAGTAAGTTTTATTTGTGTACGGTCTTTGCTCGTGAAAATTACATGAGTTACGTTAAATGGTTAGTTGGATCCCTAATTCAAGGGCAAGTGATTCAACTAAATTGACATACAATTCTATATATATGAAATAAGAAAACATGGTGGCATAGTGGTTAGCACTGTTGCCTCACAGCGCCAGGGACCCGGGTTCGAATCCGGCCTTGGGCGACTGTCTGTGTGGAGTTTGCACATTCTCCCCGTGTTTGCGTGGGTTTCCTCCGGGTGCTCCGGTTTCCTCCCACAGTCCAAAGATGTGCGAGTTAGGTTGATTGGCTATGATAAATTGACCCTTAGTGTTAGGGGGATTAAATACGTGGGGTTACGGGGATAGGGTGGGATATGTGTTGGTGCAGGGGTTACGGGGATCGGGTGGGATATGTGTCGGTGCAGGCTCGATGGGCCGAAATGGCCTCTATCTGCACTGTGGGGTTTCTGTGATTCTGTGAATACTAGAAATTACAACACAAAAAAAGTGGTCATTTGGCTCATCACACCATTCCTTAACTGTCATAGAGTCACGGCACAGATGGAGGCCATTCAGCCTATCTAGTCCATGCTAGTTCTCTGTAGAGCAATCCAGTCAGTCCCATTCCCCCACTCTATCCCCGTAGCCCTGCAAGTTTATTTCCCTCAAGTGCTTATCCAGTCTCCCCTTGAAAACATTGAGGCCTAGAAATTAGGTTCGCCTCCGCCAGGGCTTTTGCGCCCGAAATTTTGCGCCCGCGATAATTGCCGCTGCGCCCGCCAAAAATTCAGCTGCCCCGCGCCCAGACGGCTGCGGGCGCTAATGGAGGGTTTCAGCCCCTCGCTATGGGCGCTGAATGCAGGTTTGCGGCGCTAATCCCCCACTGCAGCACCCGATGCGGTGCGGCAGGCTGGGGTACTGCAGGCCTCCTCCTTCTGTTAAGGAGGAGCTGCCTGCAGCCGACCGCTGACCGGTCGATTCGCCCGACAAATGAGCCCGGCACCTCGGAGAAGTGCCGGGCTCGCGGGCCACACACATCAGTGCCGCGGGGGGGTGGTGGAGGAGTCCGGGGAGGGAGGTGCGGGCAGGCGGCCGCCGGGAAAGCGGCCGGCCGCCGCTCCACCTTAATGCGCTGGCGCTACGTGCTGCAACATCCCGTTGAACAATCGTTGGTTGCGGCTGCCACGGGCGAGGCGGCCGCAACTGAATTTGGGCGTCCGGCCGCGTTACCACGGCAACCGGGACGCTGCGCACACCGATGACGTCATCGGTGCCGGCGCAGCGCTACCGGCTAACGCCGATGGTAGGGCCCAACGCAATTTCGATCGCGGCTATAATTCCGGCGCAAGGCCCTCTAACGCCTCTAATTGGGCGCTAACCCCACCGAATTTCTAGGCCAGAGTGTGTCCGCTTCCACCACTTCCGTCGGCAGCGAGTTCCAGGTCCTCACCACTCGCTGCGTAAAAAAGTTTTTCTTCATATCCCCCCCCCCTGTATTTCTTGCCCAAAACCTTAAATCTGTGTCCCCTCGTCCTTGTACCATCAACTAGTGGGAACAGCCTTTCCCCGTCTAGCCTATACAATCCCGTCATAATCTTGTACACCTCTACCAAATCACCCCGCAACCACCTTTGCTATAATGAAAACAAATCCAGCTTCTCCAACCTGTCCTTGTAGCTAAGATCCCCCATCCCCGGAACCATTCTGGTAAATCTCCTCTGCACCCTCTCAAGTGCCTTCACATCCTTCCTAAAGTGTGGTGACCAGAACTGGATGCAATACTCCAGTTGTGGCCTAACCAGCGCTTTATAAAGGTTCAGCATAACTTCTCTACTTTTGTACTCAATACCTCTATTTATGAAGCCCAAGATCCCATATGCTTTGTTAACCACTCTCTCAATATGTCCCACCACCTTCAGGGACCTATGCACATTAACTCCCAGGTCCCTCTGTCCCTGCACACTCTTTAAAACTGTGCCATTAAGTGTATATTGCCTCTCCCTGTTCCTTCTGCCAAAATGCATCACCTCACGCTTCTCTGTATTAAATTCCATCTGCCACTTGTCTGTCCATTCTGCTAGCCTTTCTATGTCCTGTTGCAGTCGATTGGTATCATCCTCAGTTTGCCACACCCCCAAGTTTGGTGTCATCGGCAAATTTAGAAATTCTACTCTGTATTCCAATATCCAGATCATTTATATATATATCAAAAAAAGCAGTGGCCCCAGCACTGACCCTTGGGGAACACCACTGTCTACCATCCCCCAGTCTGAAAAACAGCCATTTAACACAACTCGCTGTTTTCTGTCCTTAAGCCAATTCCTTATCCAAGCTGCCACTGACCCACATATTCCATGAGCCTCAATTTTGTTAACCAGCCTTCTATGTGGTACTTTGTCAAACGCCTTCCTAAAATCCATGTAGACAACATCCATTGCATTCCCTTCATCGATCCTCCCTGTTACTTCGTCAAAAAATTCAATTAGATTAGTCAAACACGATCTGCCTTTTACAAATCCGTGTAGGCTCTCCTTAATTAACTGAAGCTATCTTCTCTAACTGATCCCATTTCCCTGCATCCTTCCTTTTCAAGCACTTATCCAATTCCCTTTTAAGTTATGTTATGGCCTCTGCTTCAATTACCACTTGTGGTAATACATTCCAACAACAACAACAACTACTTGTATTCATATAGCGCCTTTAACATAGTCCAACGTCCCAAAGCACTTCACAAAAAATTTGACACCAAGCCACATAAGGAGAAATTAGGGCAGGTGACCAAAAGCTTGATCAAAGAGGTAGGTTTTAAGGAGCGTCTTAAAGGAGGAAAGAGAAGTAGCGAGGCGGAGAGGTTTAGGCAAAGAATTCCAGAGCTTAGGGCCTAGGCAACAGAAGACACAGCCACCAATGGTTGAGCGATTATAATCAGGGATGCTCAAGAGGGCAGAATTAGAGGAGTGCAGATATCTTGAGGGGTTGTAGGGCAGAAGGAGATTACAGAGGTAGGGAGGGGCAAGGCCACGGAAGGATTTGAAAACAAGCATGCTCCATGCTCTAATGCACCTTTTGTTAAAAAAAAATCTTCTAATTTCTTTGCTTTTCAAGTGATAATTCAATCTATACCCCTTTGTTACTGATTCACCAATCTGTGTAGATAATTTTTCAGTATTTAATCATAGAATCTTACAGCACAGAAGGAGGCCATTTGCACCAGCGTGCCTGTGGAAAGATATAGGGTTCAAAATTTGGTTGCATAGCACCCGATCTTTGGGCATTACGGGTGCCGAACTGGGTCCAAAATGGCGTCTGAGCAGTGCACGCATATTTCCGGTGCGGGCCGTGCCGGACGCCGTATTGGTGGGGTGTAGGACAGCCTTTACGAGCGTGCGCTGGAAGTATGGTAAGTAGGCAGATCATAACATCAATCAGCGTGCAACACTGATTTGATGCCAGTGCTGCCATTTTCATCGTCATCACCTAACCTCGCATAGCTGAACATGAGTCCAGCAGCAGGAAGGACCCTCCACCAACGATATTTAAAGTGATCATCAACAACTTTCAAATAACTTGCTTTTTGATTTCTACTGGCTCTGTGTAAGTTTATAGAAGTCTTTGGTGCTTTCCACAGTTGTTTGAAGTTGGTGAGGTGACAGGGAGTGGTGCTGCAAGTGGAGAAGGCCTTGGTGCTGACTTCAAGAGTTCTGAGCAGACCACTTGCTCCCAGTCATGGGTGCTCTAAATGTTATCCCCCTTTGCCTGCAGCATGACAGGGAAATGGAGCAGAGGCAGCAAAGAAGAGGACAAGCTGCTCGCAGAGGGAGGAGGAGGAGGAGGCTCTTGAAAAGGCTCCTTGATGCAACAATTTATGAAGATGCTCTGTTCTAGTGTTAGTTAGACCACCAGACACCACAGTGAGGACTGCTTTGAAAGGTTCCCAGTCAGATTCTAAACATGATTACAGTACATCAATCAGTGATGTATAACAGACATACTCTGAGTATTCGCTTGTCAGATGTCAGTGGTCTGCATCTGCTTCCAAGAAATCCCTAACAGGTACAACTCTGTTTCAAAAAATAAACTTAATTTAAAGTATTGTTTCTCAACACTGACATTCCCAGTTAAAAATCATGCAAAACAGCTTAACTAAGGTCTATACAATCCCTGCTTGAGTTCACATAAGAACAAAAGAACATAAGAATTAGAAGCAGCAGTAGGCCATACGGCCCCTCGAGCCAGTTCCAATAAGATCATGGCTGACCTTTGACCTCAACTCCACTTTCCTGCCCGATCCCCATATCCCTTGAGTTCCCTAGAGTCCAAAAATCTATCTATCTCAACCTTGAGTCGACTCAACAACTCAGCACCCACAGTCCTTTGGGGTAGAGAATTCCAAAGATTTACAACACTCTTGAGTGAAGAAATTCCTCCTCATCTCAGCCTTAAATGGCCGACCCCTTATCCTGAGACTATGTCCCCTAGTTCTAGACTCTCCAGCCAGGGGACCGCTCTGGAGGAACCCTACAGTACTCAACTAAGCGTGTGTCCCGATTTGTGGTGGTCTGCTGTACCCTCCACAACCTGGCCATCATGAGGGCACAGCCCTTGCTACCAGCGATATGGCCACCAGTTCAGGAGCAGAAGCAGGAAGAGGAAGAGGAGGAGGAAGAAGAGGAGGAAGCAGATAAGGAGGAGGAAGCGGAAGGAAGGAGGCAACCCAGACAGCCCCTTTCTGGCTGTGATGTCCGGGATCAAATCAGTCGCCTGAGGTACCAGTGTACACAACCACAATTCCCCTTTCAACATTTCTGCCACACCTTACCTTCCCTCTGTTACTGCCCATCACTGCATCCTCTTGGCCACAATGCTGAAATAAAAGCCACCACAAAGCAAACATTCCAAACTAACTTTCTACATCTATCCGTCCAATATCAACTAATCAACTAATCACCCTTCTGCATTCCCTTAGTGCCAGTCTTCAGTGTGCCTTTAGCTGTCCTAGTGCTCCAAGGCAGTGCTACCCTAGTGCTGCGCCATGGTTGGTGGAAGGCTGCTGACTTTCAGTGGGGGAGACTGCATTTGACCTTGCAGGATGACCTCGAGCAGCTCTGAGCCTAGTAGGTCCGACTTCGTACTGCACCACCTTGGCATGGACGGCAACAGTCTGGGCTGGCTGGCTGACAGGCAACAGCAAGGGCACTGGTGGAAATACGAATGCTGTCATCCTGAGAGAGGACAGAAGGTTCAGCCTCCATGGATCCATTGCTACTCCCCCGGGGCAGCGCCTCAACAATCCTAGTAATCTGCTGGAGTACAGACTGCTGGACTGCTGTGATAACCTACTGGTAAACCCAGTCATGATGGCAGCAGTCTTTTTTTTAATTCATGGGATGTGGGCGTCGCTGGCAAGGCCAGCATTTATTGCCCATCCCTCGTTGCCCTTGAGAAGGTGGTGGTGAGTTGCCTTCTTGAACCGCTGCAGTTCATGTGGTGAGGGTGTTCCCACAGTACTGTAAGGGAAGGAGTTCCAGGATTTTGACCCAGCGACGATGAAGGAACAGCAATATACTTCCAAGTCAAGATGGTGTGTGACTTGGAGGGGAACTTGGAGGTGGTGCTGTTCCCATGCGCCTGCTGCCCATGTCCTCCTAGGTGGTAGAGGTCGTGGGTTTGGGAGGTGCTGCCGAAGAAGCCTTGGTGAGTTGCTGCAGTGCATCATGTAGATGGTACACACTGCAGCCACGGTATGCCGGTGGTGGAGGGAGTGAATCTTTAAGGTGGTGGATGGGGTGCCAATTAAGCAGGCTGCTTTGTCCTGGATGGTGTCAAGCTTCTTGAGTGTTGTTGGTGCTGCACTCATCCAGGCAAGTGTTGAGTATTCCATCACACTCCTTACTTGTGCCTTGTAGATGGTGGAAAGGCTTTTTGGAGTTAGGAGGTGAGACACTCGCCGCCGAATACCTAGCCTCTGACCTGCTCTTGCTGCCACAGTATTTATGTGGCTGGCCCAGTTAAGTTTCTGGTCAATGGTGACCCCAGGATGTTGATGGTGGGGGATTCGGTGATGGTAATGCCATTGAATGTCAAGGGGCAGTGATTAGACTCTTGCTTGTTGGAGATGGTCATTACCTGGCACTTCTGTGGCGCGAATGTTACCTGCCACTTATCAGCCCAAGCTTGAATGTCGTCCAGGCCTTGTTGCATGCAGGCATGGACTGTTTCATTATCTGAGGAGTTGTGAATGGCACTGAAAACTGTACAGTCATCAGTGAACATCCTCCCATTTCTGACCTTATGTTGGAGGGAAGGTCATTGATGAAGCAGCTGAAGATAGCTGGGCCTAGGACACTGCCCTGAGGAATCCTGCAGCGATGTCCTGGGACTGTGATGATTGACCTTCAATCACCACAACCATCTTCCTTTGTGCTAGGTATGACGCCAGCCAGTGGAGAGTTTTCCCCCCGATTCCCATTGCCTTCAATTTTACTAGGGCTCCTTGATGCCACACTCAGTTAAATGCTGCCTTGATGTCAAGGGCAGTCACTCTCACCTCACCTCTAGACTTCATCTCTTTTGTCCATGTTTGGACCAAGGCTGTAATGAGGTCTGGAGCCAAGTGGTCCTGGCGGAACTCAAACTGAGCACCGGTGAGCAGGTTATTGGTGAGCAAGTGCCGCTTAATAGCAGTGTCAATGGCACCTTCCTTCACTTTGCTGATGATTGAGAGTAGACTGATGGGGCAGTAATTGGCCGGATTGGATTTATCCTGCTTTTTGTGAGCAGGACATACCTGGGCAGTTTTCCACATTGTCGGCTAGATGCCAGTGTTGTAGCTGTACTGGAGCACAAGTCTTCAGCACGACAGCTGGGATGTTGTCAGGGCCCATAGCCTTTGCTGTATCCAGTGCGCTCAGCCGTTTCTTGATATCATGTGGAGTGAATCGAATTGGCTGAAGATTGGCTTCTATGATGGATCGTCCACTCGGCACTTCTGGCTGAAGATGGTTGCAAAAGCTTCAGTCTTGTCTTTTGCACTCACATGCTGGGCTCTGCTATAATTGAGGATGGGGGTGTTCATGGAGCCTCCTCCTCCTGCTAGTTGTTTATTGTCCACTACCATTCACGAATGGATGTGGCGGGACTTCAGTGCTTTGATCTGATCTGTTGGTTGTGGTATTGCTTAGTTCTGTCTATAGTATGCTGCTTCCACTGTTTAGCATGCATGAAGTCCTGTGTTGTAGATTCACCAATTTGGCACCTCACTTTTAGGTACACCTGTTGCTGCTCCTGGCATGCTCTTCTGCACTCCTCATTGAACCAGGCTTAATGGTAGAGTGTGGGATATGCCGGGCCATGAGGTTACAGATTGTGGTGGTATACAATTCTGCTGCTGCTGATGGCCCACAGTGCCTCATGGATTCCCAGTTTTGAGGTGCTAGCTCTGTTCTGAATCTATCCCATTTAGCACGGTGGTAGTGCCACACAACATGTTGGAGAGTGTCCTCAGCATGAAGACGGGACTACATCTCCACAAGAACGGTATGGTGGTCACTCCTACCAATACTGTCATGCATCTGCGACAGGTAGATTGGTGAGGACGAGGTGAAGTAGATTTTTCCATCGTGTTGGTTCTCTTACCACCTGCCGCAGACCCAGTCTGGCATTTACGTCCTTCAGGACTTGGCCAACTCAGTCAGTAGTGGTGCTACCGATCCACTCTTGGTGATGGACATTGAAGTTCACCACCCAGAGTACATTCTGTGCCCTTGCTACCCTCAGTGCTTCTTCCAAGCGGTGTTCAGCATGGAGGAGTAATGATTCATCAGCAGAGGGAGGGGGTAGGTGGTAATCCGCAGGAGGTTTCCTTGCCCATGTTTGACCTGAGGCCATGAGACTTCATGGAGCCTGGAGTCAATGTTGAGGATTCCCAGAGCCACTCCCTCCAGACTGTATACCATAGTGCCTCCACCTCTAGTGGGTCTGTCCTGCCGGTGGGACAGGACATACGCAGGGATAGTGATGGAGGAGTCTGGGACATTGGCTGAAAGGTATGATTCTGTCAGTATGACTATGTCAGGCTGTTGCTTGATTAGTCTGTGGGACAGCTCTCCCAATTTTTAGCACAAGTCCCCAGATGTTAGTGAGGAGGACTTTACAGGGTTGACTGGGCTGGGTGTACCTTTGCCATATCCAAATCCGGTGCCTAAGTCGATGTCGGTGGTCCATCCAGTTTTATTCTTATTGTTTTTCGTAGCGGTTTGATACAACTGAATGGCTTGTTAGGCCATTTCAAAGGGCAGTTAATAGTCAACCACATTGCTGTGGATCTAGAGCCACATATAAGCCAGACCAGATATGGGCAACAGATTTCCTTTTCTAAAGGACATTAGTGAACCAGATGGGTTTTTACAACAATCCAATAGTTTCATGGGAACCATTGATGATACTAGCTTTTTTTTAGTTCCAGATTTATTTAATTAACTTAATTTAAATTCCCCAGCTGCCATGGTGGGATTCTGAACTCATGTCTCTGGATCATTAGTCCAGGCCTCTGGTTTACTAGTCCAGTAACATAACCACTATGCTATCATGTGAGGCTTGTGGTGCAGATGGTGGGATATGCCATTTGAAGATGAATTCACTGACCTTGACCACTCATGTGTGGTCATTAAACTCCTTGTTGTACTGCGCCCACATCCTCGAGGCTACATTGCTGGCATTTACCACAGTGGCTATCTGTTCCAACTGCACTCTGGTCTTTTGCCTGGAGGGCCTCCTGGCCCCCTGTGGAAAGAGAACATCTCTCCTGGAATTGACCTCTTGAACCAAGGCCTCCAGTGCTGCATCAGAGAACCTTGGTGCACACTCTCTACCCTGTTGAGCCATTATTATAACTTTCTTGTCCACTGTCTTCCCAGCCACTTCAATTACCTGTTGCAGGCAGAATACACATCCCCTTTAAGAGGTGCAGACTGCCTTTAAGTAGTGCAGACTAGCTTCAATTAGAGCTAGCTTTGCATAAACTTGAGCACCCTGCTGAGTGTTCAGCCACTCAGCAGCGTGTTCAGCACTGGGCTGAACGCTACAATCATTCTAATGAGTCCTCCGAATGGGTACGGGTTGCTATCACATCACGATCCCTGCGCTGTTTTAGCTGGGCTACCGAATTTCTAGGCTTTACTCTCTCAAAACCTTTCATAATCTTCAAATCCTCTTTAACCTTTTCTGTTCCAGTGAAAAAAAAGATTTCTATACCCTTTCCATAGCTCTATTATACTTCTTACTAGCTGGGGGAGCCCGGCTTTGCCAGGGCTGTTTTGGGCCAGGCGGTTTAAATCGAGTGCCAGGCTTTGGGGCCTCTCTGTGTCCCTCTGTGAATCTGCTGCCGGGCAACATTTTAAATCAAGTCCCAGGCTTTTGGGCCCTGTCTGTGTCCCTCTCTCAATCTGCTGCCGGGCAACATTTCTACCTTTTAATACCTTGAAAGATGAAAGTGAAAGTACTTATAAAACGTTTTTGGTAAATCTTATGTTATTTTTAAAAGAGATACTAACTTTTTCAAAGCTGGATGATCAAAGTAGTTTGAGCTGGAAGCAGTGAAACAATGGCTGCCACATCCCTGAGATGAAAACGATTAGTCCCGCCCACACACACACACCGATTGGCCAACCATCAGGGGACCGTACTGTAGGATTGGTCAATCGTGACGGCACAGGATTGGTCGAACCTTGATGTCAGTCAATCAATGCTAAGTAGCAGATAATGAGTTTAATTTTGAAGGTTTTTTGCATAAGGCACGAACAATTTTCATCCGACCGAAAAGTAAATACACTTACGACCGTCCCGGAACCGTAAGCTTTCTTTGGAGGTAACGCGCGCGTAGGTAGGCTCTATAACTTTCGAGCGCATAGCCGGACAGATGCACACCCGAGGACAGACAGACAGAAGGACAGAAAGACAGATAGACAGACAGACAGAACGACTCGTTTATATATATAGATAGATAATGGAATGCCCAGAACTGTACCGGATTTTCCAAATGTGACCTTATCCTGTCTTCTCCAAATTCTACATTATTTTTTTCCTTTGGTATTAAATGTCCCATTTTCTTTTTACATTGCCTTTTCTACTAGTGCTCTCACATTTAAAGATCTATATATCGGCACCCCATATCTTTTTGCTCCTCTATTCTGTTAATTTAGTGCATACTTCCTTTCATAGTTACTTTTCCTAAAATGTACTATTCCACATTTCGCTGTGTTACATAGAAACATAGAAGATAGGAGCAGGAGTAGGCCATTCGGCCCCTCGAGCCTGCTCTGTCATTTAATGAGATCATGGCTGATCATCCAAATTCAGTACCCTGTCCCTGCTTTCTCCCCATATCCCTTGATGCCTTTAGCCTTAAGAAATATATCCAACTCCTTCTTGAATATATTTAAAGAATTGGCCTCAACTGCCTTCTCTGGTAGAGAATTCCACAAGTTTACCACTCTCTGGGTGAAGAAATTCCTCCTCATCTCCATCCTAAATGGCTTACCCCTTATCTTTAGACTGTGACCCCTGGTTCTGGACTCCCCTGCCATCGGGAACATCCTTCCTGCAACTAGTCTGTCTAGTCCTGTTAGAATTTTATAAGTTTCAATGAGATCCCCTCTCATTCTTCTAAACTCCAGTGAATATAAGCCTAATCGACCCAATCTCTCTTCATACGTCATTCCTGCCATCCCAGGTATCAGTCTGGTGAATCTTCGCTGCACTCCCTGCATGGCAAGAACATTCTTCCTCAGATAAGGCAACCAAAACTGCACACAATACTCAAGGTGTGGTCTCACCAAGGCCCTGTACAACTGCAGCAAGACATCCTTGCTCCTGTACTCAAATCCTCTCGCTATGAAGGCCAACATACCATTTGCCTTCTTAACCGCCTGCTGCACCTGCATGCTTACCTTCAGCGACTGGTGCACAAGGACACCCAGGTCTCGTTGCATTTCCCCTTCTCCCAATCTATTTCCGTTCAGATAATAATCTGCCTTCCTGTTTTTGCCACCAAAGTGGATAGCCTCGCATTTATCCACATTATATTGCATCTGCCATGCATCTGCCTAATCACCCAACCTGTCCAAATCATACTGGAGTTTCTCGACATCCTCCTCACAGCACACATGCCCACCCAGCTTTGTGTCATCTGCAAACTTGGAGATATTACATCTAGTTCCCTCGTCTAGATCATTAATATATATTGTGAATAGCTGGGGTCCTAGCACCGATCCCTGCGGTACCGCACTAGTCACTGCCTGCCACTCGGAAAAAGAGCAGTTTATTCCAACTCTTTGCTTCCTGTCTGCCAACCAGTTCTCTATCCAAGTCAGTACCTTACCCCCAATCCCATGTGCTTTAACTTTACACGCTAATCTCTTATGCGGGACCTTATCAAAAGCCTTCTGAAAGTCCAAATACACCACATCCACTGGTTCTCCCTTATCTATTCTACCAATTACATCCTCAAAAAATTCCAGTGGATTAGTCAAGCACGATTTACCTTTTGTAAATCCATGTTGACTTTGTCCAATCCTGTCACTGTTTCCAAGTGCTCTGCTATTACATCTTTTATAATGGACTCTAGCATTTTCCCCACTACCGATGTCAGGCTTACTGGTGTATAATTCCCCGTTTTCTCTCTACCACCTTTTTTGAATAGTGGGGTTATATTAGCTACCCTCCAATCCATGGGAACTGTTCCAGAGTCTATAGAATTTTGGAAGATGACCAGTCGGGACCAGCGGGAGCAGTGAGTCGGAGCCCGGTATAAAAACCGGAGAGCAGCGAGGCCCGAGACCAGTCGGGACCAGCGGGAGCAGTGAGTCGGAGCCCGGTATGAAAACCGGAGAGCAGCGAGGCCCGAGACCAGTCGGGACCAGCGGGAGCAGTGAGTCGGAGCCCGGTATGAAAACCGGAGAGCAGCGAGGCCCGAGACCAGTCGGGACCAGCGGGAGCAGTGAGTCGGAGCCCGGTATAAAAACCGGAGAGCAGCGAGGCCCGAGACCAGTCAGGACCAGCGGGAGCAGTGAGTCAGAGCCCGGTGTAAAAACCGGAGAGCAGCGAGGCCCGAGACCAGTCGGGACCAGCGGGAGCAGTGAGTCGGAGCCCGGTGTAAAAACCGGAGAGCAGCGAGGCCCGAGACCAGTCGGGACCAGCGGGAGCAGTGAGTCGGAGCCCGGTATAAAAACCGGAGAGCAGCGAGGCCCGAGCCCAGTCGGGACCAGCGGGAGCAGTGAGTTGGAGCCCGGTATAAAAACCGGAGAGCAGCGAGGCCCGAGCCCAGTCGGGACCAGCGGGAGCAGTGAGTCGAAGCCCGGTATAAAAACCGGAGAGCAGCGAGGCCCGAGACCAGTCGGGACCAGCGGGAGCAGTGAGTCGGAGCCCGGTATAAAAACCGGAGAGCAGCGAGGCCCGAGACCAGTCGGGACCAGCGGGAGCAGTGAGTCGGAGCCCGGTATAAAAACCGGAGAGCAGCGAGGCCCGAGACCAGTCGGGACCAGCGGGAGCAGTGAGTCGGAGCCCGGTATAAAAACCGGAGAGCAGCGAGGCCCGAGACCAGTCGGGACCAGCGGGAGCAGTGAGTCGGAGCCCGGTATAAAAACCGGAGAGCAGCGAGGCATACCAACTCAGCAGCGGGGAGAGAGGTAAAAAGTAATCAGAGTGTGATGTCACCAGGGAGCAGGTAAGTGATTGGTTGGTGAGTATTTCTCTCTTTTCAATACAAGCTTGACTTCTGTGGTGTTAAATTTCTAGGGTCTCTGGTGTAGTGGGGACAGTTGGTAAATAAAGCGCCCTAGAGTATACCTGTAACTGGGGTATTGAACAAATTTTTAAATTAATTAAAGGAGTAAGTCATGGCAGGAGAGTTCAGACCCGTGTTCTGCTCCTCTTGCTCCATGTGGGAAGTCAGGGACGCTGCCAGTGTCCCTGACGACCATGTGTGCGGGAAATGCATCCAGCTGCAGCTGCTTGTAGACCGTATTACGGCGCTCGAGCTGCGGGTGGATGAATTTTGGAGCATGCGCGATGCTGAGAGGTTCGTGGATAGCACGTTTAGCGAGTTGTTCACGCCTCAGGGTAGGGCTGCACAGGGGGTGACCATCAGGCGGAGCAACAAAGGCAGGCAGGTAGTGCAGGGAACCCCTGCGGACATCCCCCTTTCAAACAAGTATACCAAGTTGGATACTGTTGAGGGGGATGACTTACCAAGGGAAGGCAGCAGCAGCCAGCTTCCTGGCACCAGGGAAGCTTCTGCTGCTCAGGAAGGGAGGAAAAAGAGTGGGAGAGCAATAGTGGTAGGGGATTCTATCGTAAGGGGAACAGATAGGTGTTTCTGTGGCCGCAAACGTGACTCCAGGATGGTTTGTTGCCTCCCTGGGGCCAGAGTCAGGGATGTCACTGAGCGGCTGCAGGGCATTCTTAAGGGGGAGGGTGAGCAGGCAGAGGTCGTGGTCCACATTGGGACCAACGACATAGGAAGGAAGGGAGATGAGGTCCTGCATCAAGAATTTAGGGAGCTAGGTAACAGATTAAAGAGCAGGACCTCAAAGGTTGTAATCTCTGGATTACTCCCAGTGCCACGTGCTAGTGAGTATAGGAATGGGAGGATAGAGCAGATGAATGCGTGGCTAAGGAGTTGGTGTAGGGGGGAGGGTTTTACTTTCCTGGATCACTGGGCCTGCTTCTGGGAAAGGTGGGACTTGTACAAGTCGGACGGGTTGCACCTGAACCAGAGCGGGACAAATATCCTTGCGGGGAGGTTTGCTAGCACTGTTGGGGGGGGTTTAAACTAACTTGGCAGGGGGATGGGATACAGAGGGGAGCTGAAATAGGGGGGGGTGTGCTGCCAATTATAGAGAAAAAAACAAGTCAGCTTGGTAGACAGGGCAAATATATAAGGGCAAGGCTGGATGGCATCTTTTTTAATGCAAGGAGTCTTGCAAATAAGGTGGATGAACTGAAGGTGTTGATAAACACATGGGAGTATGATATTGTTGCTATCACGGAGACATGGTTGAGGGAGGGGCAAGACTGGCAGCTCAATATTCCGGGGTACAGAATCTTCAGGCGAGACAGAGGGGGAGGTATAAGAGGAGGGGGTGTCGCAATATTAATTAAGGAGTCAATTACTGCAGTAAGGAGGGATGATATATTAGCAGGTTCCTCTAATGAGGCCATATGGGTGGAGCTTAAAAACAAAAAGGGGACAAGCACTTTGCTGGGAGTGTACTATAGGCCTCCAAACAGTCAGGGGGAGATAGAGGAACAGATATGTAGGCAAATCTCAGAGAAATGTGCAAATAATAGGGTAATAATAATGGGGGATTTCAACTTCCCCAATATTAACTGGGATAGTCAGAGTGTGAAAGGCTCAGAGGGTGTAGAATTCTTAAAGTGCATCCAGGAGAGCTTTTTGAGCCAGCATGTAGAAAGTCCTACAAGAGAGGGGGTGGTACTGGACCTAATTCTAGGGAATGTGGCTGGCCAAGTGGAAAAAGTGCTAGTAGGTGAGCACTTTGGTGACAGTGACCATAATATGGTAAGATTTAAGGTGGTCATGGAAAAGGACATGGATGGGCCGGAAATAAAGGTTCTAAATTGGGGGAAGGCCGATTTTAATAGGATAAGGCAGGATCTGGCCAAAATGGACTGGGATCAGCTACTTGTAGGAAAATCCGCATCGGAGCAATGGGAGGCTTTCAGAAGGGAGATTGAGATCATACAATGGCAACATGTTCCCGTAAAGGTCAAGGGTGGTTCCAAAAACCACAGGGAACCTTGGATGTCAGGGGATATACGAGAATGGATTAGGAAAGAAAGGAGGGCTTTTGGCAGATACAAAAGTCTAAAGATGGAGGAAGCCCTAGAGGAGTACAAAAAGTGCAGGGGGATACTTAAAAAAGAAATTAGGAGATCAAGGAGGGGCCATGAAATAACACTGGCGAGCAAAATAAAGGAAAATCCTAAGATGTTTTATAAGTATATTAAGGGTAAGAGGATAACTAGGGAAAAAATAGGGCCCATTAGGGACAAAAGTGGCAATCTGTGTGTGGAGCCGGAAGATGTAGGAGGGGTTCTAAATGAATTTTTTGCATCTGTTTTCACTATGGAGAAGGACGATGTAGACATAGAAATAGGGCGGGGGGACTGTGATATGCTCGAACATATTAACATCGAGAGGGAGGAGGTATTGGCGGTTTTAGCTGGCCTAAAAATGGATAAATCCCCAGGCCCGGATGAAATGTATCCCAGGCTGCTGTGTGAGGCAAAGGAAGAGATTGCGGGGGCTCTAACACATATATTCAGGACCTCTCTGGCCACAGGGGATGTGCCAGAGGACTGGAGAACCGCTAATGTAGTACCATTATTCAAGAAGGGAAGTAGGGAAAAACCGGGGAACTACAGGCCAGTGAGCCTAACATCAGTGGTAGGAAAATTATTGGAAAAAATTCTGAGGGACAAAATTTGTCTCCACTTGGAGAGGCAAGGATTAATCAGGGATAGTCAACATGGCTTTGTCAAGGGAAGATCATGTCTGACTAATTTGATTGAATTTTTTGAGGGGGTGACTAGGTGTGTGGATGAGGGTAACGCAGTGGATGTGGTATACATGGATTTCAGTAAGGCCTTCAATAAAGTCCCGCACAGGAGACTGGTCAAGAAGGTAAGAGCCCATGGAATCCAGGGTGCCTTGGCACATTGGATACAAAACTGGCTTAGTGGCAGACGGCAGAGGGTGATGGTCGAAGGTTGTTTTTGTGACTGGAAGCCTGTGGCCAGTGGGGTACCACAGGGATCGGTGCTGGGTCCCTTGCTGTTTGTGGTCTACATTAATGACTTGGATATGAATGTAAAAGGTATGATCAGTAAGTTCGCGGATGATACAAAAATTGGTAGGGTGGTAAATAGCGAGGAGGGTAGCCTCAGTCTGCAGGACGATATAGATGGGTTGGTCAGATGGGCGGAACAGTGGCAAATGGAATTTAACCCGGAAAAGTGCGAGGTGATGCACTTTGGGGGGACTAACAAGGCAAGGGAATGCACAATGAATGGTAAGACCCTAGGCAAGACGGAGGGTCAGAGGGATCTGGGTGTGCAAGTACACAGATCCCTGAAGGCGGCGGAACAGGTGGATAAGGTGGTAAAAAAGGCATATGGGATACTTGCCTTCATTAGCCGAGGCATTGAATATAAGAGCAAGGAGGTTATGATGGAGCTGTATAAAACACTGGTTAGGCCACAGCTGGAATACTGTGTGCAGTTCTGGTCGCCACACTACAGGAAGGATGTGATCGCGTTGGAGAGGGTGCAGAGGAGGTTCACCAGGATGTTACCAGGGCTGGAGCGCTTCAGCTATGAAGAGAGACTGGGCAGATTGGGTTTGTTTTCCTTGGAGCAGAGGAGGCTGAGGGGGGACATGATTGAGGTGTACAAAATTATGAGGGGCATAGATAGGATGGATGCTGAGGAGCTTTTTCCCTTAGTAGAGGGGTCAATAACTAGGGGACATAGATTCAAGGTAAAGGGCGGGAGGTTTAGAGGGGATTTGAGAAAGAACTTTTTCACCCAGAGGGTGGTTGGAGTCTGGAACTCACTGCCTGAAAGGGTTGTGGAGGCAGGAACCCTCACAACATTTAAGAAGCATTTGGATGAGCACTTGAAATGCCACAGCATACAAGGCTACGGACCAAATGCTGGAATATGGGATTAGATTAGACAGGGCTTGATGGCCGGCGCGGACACGATGGGCCGAAGGGCCTCTATCCGTGCTGTATAACTCTATGACTCTATGACTCTAGCAATGCATCTATTATTTCTAGGGCCACTTCCTTAAGTACCCTAGGTGTTGAGCTGCATTTGCCATCAACCGCTCATCTACTTGACGAGTATGATTATTTACTTGGCGCTTCTGGCTGTACACACTTGCAAACACGTTAGCATTGTCTCTTTCCCTTATATGTGGGCTTTACCATGTTTGAGGATGGCGTGTTCATGAAGCCTTCTCTTCCTGTTAGTCGTCCGGTTGTCCACCGCCATTCTCAACTGGTTATGGTAGGACTACCAAGCTTTTCTCTGAACTGTTGGTTGTGGGACCACTTAGGTCCACCTATAGACTGCTGTTTTTAGTGTTTAGCGTGCAGGTAGCCCTGTGCAGTAGTTTCACTAGGTTAGCGCTTCATTCTAATATATGTTTGGTGCTGCTCTTGGCATGCCCTTCTACATTACATTGAACCAGGATTGGTCTCCTGGCTTGACGGTGATGGAGAAGTGAGGGATGTGCCAGCCCAGGAGATTACAGATTGTAGTGGTGTACAATCTGCTTCTGCTAATGCCCCACAGCACCTCATGGAAGCTCAGTTTTAGTCTGCCAGATCTGTCCTTAGAGGAGACTTTATCTTCACAAGGACAGTGCAGTGGTCACTCCTACCAATACCATCATGGACAGGTTGAAGAGAATGAGGTCAAGTAGTTTAGTCTTTCATATAGGTTCCTTCCCCACTTGATGCAGGTCCAGTCTGACTGCATTGTCCTTCATAGTTCAGCCAATTTGGTCAGTGGTGGTACTCCTGAGGGACCCTTGGTGGTCAACATTGAAGTTCCCCACCCAGAGTACATTCTGTGTCCTTGCTTCCCTCAGAGCTTGCTCTAAGCTCCAATAACATTCAAGAAGCTCGACACCATCCAGGACAAAGCAGTTTGCTGGATTGGCACCCCATCCACCACCTTAAGCATTCACTCCCTCCACCAATGGCACACCATGGCTGTGTACCATCTAGAAGATGCACTGAAGTAACTCGCCAAGGCTTCTTCAACAGAAGGACAAGACGCGTGGGAACACCACCACCTCCAAGTTCCCTTCCAAGTCATACATCATCCTGACTTGGACATATATCGCCGTTCCTTCGTGGTCGCTGGGTCAAAATCCTGGAACTCCCTACCTAACAGCACTGTGGGAGTACCTTCACCATGCAGACTGCAGTGGTTCAAGAAGGCGGCGCACCACCACCCAAGGGTAACTAGGAATGGGCGATAAATGCTGGCCTTCCCAGTGACGCCTACATCCCATGAATGAATATATAAAAGGGATGCTTAACATGGAGCAGTCCTGATTCATCAGTTGAGGGGTTGTGTGTCTCTATTCCTCTAATCCTTAAAACTGCTGATCAAAGACAGTCCAGGAGCACAAGTCAGGACTTGTGTCATCCTAACAGCTCAGTTCCACACTAGATGGTGCATTTACCAATGTAGTCACTGGAGGAATCTTGAAAGAAGGTAACATAAGCAGTAATAAAGGTAAGGGCCAGAAGGAATACATCATTTTATTTTAAACATATTGTAGGATCATAATAAAACCATTAGAATTATTACACTTACTAGGCCTTTCTCTTGGTCATGTTTTGAAATTGGGGAAGCTGGATACTGGGGGGTCACATAGGAATCTCAGGGGCTCCACAAACTTATCACATTACTATATTTCTCCATATTTTCTGACTTACTAGCATATTATTTCTGTTGCTCTATACTATAAAAGAAGTATTTGCTGCAATATTAACACTGGTTCGCTTTGGGTAGCTGACACTGTCTTTTGAAAGTTAGCAGAGGGAATCCTTGTGAGCATGTCAGTATTTACAGAGCATCCCTGGGAATATGCTGATATTTGCAGGGATCCCAGGAGTGTGTCAATATTCACAGTAGTTCCCCACATAGAAAAATATGACAAGACTACTGGTATAGGCAGAATGAAAAAGGTAAACTATGAAAGTTAAATATACAAAAGAAATCATATAACAGAAAACCCTTTATAGAGAACTTATTGCCATATACAAAATTTTTTCCTAACATTTAATCAGGAGAAAAAAAACTCTTAAAACAAAATCGATTAAGGCAAAATATTGCCTATTAAAGACTAAGTGATGGCCCAAAGGCACTTTCAAGCCTCATATAGCAAATTTTGGATGCTCTCAGATACTTAGAGGTACTGTGACTGTACGTTTATGGTGAGTTTAATGTTCCAGTGGTTAGAGTGCATGTTTAATATACATCAGTTGTATTCACTTCCCTCATTCCTGGAGTAGCAAACGGGTGCATACGGGAGCTTTCAGCTAGCAGAACAGCTGGTGCTACAACAGGCTGATCAATCTACTGATCTACAGCACAAAACTCCCTCACACACTTGTGCATTATTTCAGCTGCCAGGACTATTATGGTCAGCTAGCCAAAAATGCTCCTCCGATGCCAACCATGGCTCCCAGCTACCGAAGTGGGCTGGTACGCAATGGCTTCCATCAATCTCATTGGCAATCTTCATTGCGCTGATTTCTGTGCCAATACAGAGCTTGCCTATTTAAACATTCTCTTTTTTCAGTGAAGAGTGTATTAAAACAGCTAGGTTCTGTCTTGATTTTAAAGTTGGCAGTTCCGCTGAGATCGTACTTCAGATTTTGATGATGGGAATGCTGGAAGTATCTGGGGGGGACTGGTTGGCATTCTTAACAAGATTTTGGCCAGCTGAGTTGGCTTTGTGATGGGTCTGGGGACTGAAGTCACAGGCAAGTGCATAGAAAAGCTTTGAATCAGCTGCCAACTCTGACAGATCCCCCATTACCTGTGAAAACATTCACAGATAATTGAGAATGCAGATAATGTAGCACAAACAATTGTGGTTCCACAATAGTGTATTCAAATGCTCTTTTGCTGTGGAATATGAAATTATTAATTTTCTGAGCTATGCCTTTGCTGCCTGCAAGTCAATTGAAACTGATGACTCCATGGAGTGGATTTTAACTCCCAGGCCTGGAATGGATGGCCCGAGCCATTTTGAGGGGCAGATCTCATTACCCGGATATCTTGCTGCAGCTCACCATCACAGATCAGTGTAATATTGGGCGGTCCGGAGACCAGGTCAGTCAGCAGGCAGGTAAGAGGAGGGGACCAATAGCAGAGCTGGGGGGCGGGGGGGGGAACCCAGACTAACAACGGCTCACAGTATTCTGATGGAGTCCAGAGCAGCATTCCTGTTCCTTCTGGCCCGACAAAAATAATTCTGTGCTTACCTTTTTTGCTTCACCACCCACTACAACTATCCCTTGAACATACATCAGGGTCCTGGTGTATGTCATAGGACTCTGATTTGTATGTAGCTATGAGGCTCCTACCTAATTCAGACAGGTACCTGCACCGCACTTATAAAGGCTTTGGGAAAAATGACAGCAACAGGATTGGAGCAGGAACAGGGCAGTTAGTGCAATTTTAGGCCCACCACCACCTGCCGAGTGGGCTGAGGTAAAATTGGCTCTAATACTTAATTCCTAATTTAATGCTATCTGTTTCCTGAGAACCAACAACAACAACTTGCATTTATATAGCATCTTTAATATAGAAATCAGCCCACGGTGTTTCACAAAGTCATAATTAAACAAAAAACAACACTGAGCCAAGAAGGAGATATTAGGAGAGGTGACGCAAAAGCTTGGTCAAGGTGGTGGCTTTTAAGGTGGGTCTTAATGGAGAAGAGGGAGGTGGGGAGGCAGAGAGATTTAGGGAGGGAATTCCTGAGCTTGGGGCCTATTCGGCCACTAATGGTGGGATAAAAGGAGTGGAAGATGCACAGTAAGCCAGAGTTAGAGGAATGCAGTGTTCTTGGATTTGGAGAGGAAAGCGAGGTTGGAGATGGGATGATAGAAAAAGGTGGGTTTTTTGAGGAGCGAGTGATGATGGTGGTTTTCAATGGGAGGGACACTGTACCCAAGGAGAGGGAACCATTTACAATGTCCGTTAACATGATGTCCAGAAGGGGAAGTTGGGTGGTCAGCAGTTTAGTGGGAATGGGGTCAAGGGTGCAGGAGGTGGGTGTCATAAACAAGATGAGCTCAAAGAGATCATGAGGGGAGATAGGAGAGAAAGTAGAGAAAGATGCAAGCTCAGGGCTAAGTCAACGGGGGACCCTGGGGCGATTTGACCCTGTGGGCAAGGGGAAGCAGCAGAGGCAGCTGAACAGATGATCTCAATCTTAGAGACAAAGAAGTCCATGAGCTCCTTGCACTTGTTGTTGGAGATGATACTGGCAGAGCAGGGGAGAGGAATTTAAGGAGGTGATTGGTAGTGAAGAAAAGTTCCCAATCACAGCCTACTCCATTTGGGTGAGTTGCAGTGGATAGTTGTGAAGCAATTCCCTTCAAAGTAAGAAGAAAAATCAAAGGTGCATCAACTGGCATCTCCTAATCAGTTGATAGAGTGAGATTGAGAGATACCATGGATCAGGTTGCTTAATTCTTCTCATTGAAAGGTTGGGCAGGAGACCTAAACAAGAAGAGACTTAAGGGAATAAATAATAAGGAATAAAAATATGATGAAATTAAAATAAAATAATGGTTTATACTTTATGTATATATTAATAACCCCCCACCCAAGCTATTATAGGCAATTATTCACCTGCAAAACTCCAGTTAGTCACAGTAACTAATTAATAGCTGATCCTATTCCTAGTAAACCTGGGCATTTCCTGAAAGTTTCTGCCTCTGAGCTCAATTGTGGATTGCAGAATAGGCAATATTTTTGCATCAGTCTACACATCACCTGGACCCCTCCCTCTGGTCTCTTATCCTCTCTAGATCTTTTCATTGCTAACTGCCGGCGTGACAATGGCCATCTCAATTTCTCTGCTCCCCTCACTCACTCCAACCTATCTCCCTCTGAACTTGTAGCACTCCGTTCTCTCCGATCCAACCCTAACATTATTATTAAACTTGCTGATAAGAGTGGTGCTGTTGTTGTTTGGCGAACTGACCTCTACCGTGCGGAGGCTGAACGCCAAATCTCTGACACCTCCTCCATCTCCCCTGGACCATGAACCCACTATCAAACATCAAGCAATCGTTTCCAAGACTGTCACTGACCCCATCTCCTCTGGAGATCTTCCCTCCATGGCCGCCAACCTCATAGTCCCCCAACCCCGCACAGCCCGCTTCTATCTCCTTCCCAAGATCCACAAACAGAACTGCCCTTGTAGACCCATCATTTCAGCCTGTTCTTGCCCGACTGAACTGATTTCTTCCTATCTCGACTCTATTTTTTCTCCCCTTGTCCAGTCTCTTCCCATCTACATTTGCGACTCTTCCACCGCCCTCTGCCACTTTAACAGATTCCAGTTTCCTGGCCCCAACTGTCTCCTTTTCACTATGATGTCCAATCCCTCTACACCTCCATCCCCCACCAGGACGGCCTGAGGGCACTCCGATTCTTCCTTGAATAGAGGCCCAACCAATCCCCATCCACCACCACCCTCCTCTGACTGGCTGAACTTGTTCTCACATTGAATGACTTCTCCTTTAACTCCATTCACTTCCTCCAAATTAAAGGTGTTGCTATGGGAACCTGCATGGGCCCTAGCTATGCCTGCCTTTTCGTGGGATATGTGTAACATTCTTTGTTCCAGTCCTACTCAGGTCCCCTCCCTCACCTCTTTTTCCGGTACCTTGATGACTGCATTGGTGCCATTTCCTGCTTTCGCCCTGAACTAGAACATTTCATTCACCTTGCTTCCAATTTCCACCCTTCCCTCACCTTCACATGGTCCATCTGCGACTCTTCCCTTCCCTTCCTCGACTTTGCTATCTCCATTTCTGGAAATAGGCTATTGACAAACATCCACTACAAGTCCACTGACTCCCACAGCTACCTGGACTACACTTCCTCCCACCCCGCTTCCTGTAAGGACTCTATTCCATTCTCCCAGTTTCTTCATCTCCGCTGCATCTGTTCTTCCATACTAGTGCTTCCGATATGTCTTCCTTTTTCCTCAACCAAGGATTCCCCTCTATCGTGGTTGACATGACCCTCGACCACATCTGTTCCATTTCCCACACTTCTGCTCTCACCCCTTCCCTTCCCTCCCAGAACCACGATAGGGTTCCCCTTCTCCTCACCTTTCACCCCACCAGCCTCCACATTCAACAGATCATCCTCCGCCATTTCTGCCACCTCCAGCGTGATCCCACCACCAAACACATCTTTCCCTCCCCACCTCCTTTCAGCATCACCATATCTCCTTACCATCTCCACCACTGCCCCCTCGGACTCCGAAGCAGATCAACAATCACTGCCCCTCCAGAATGTCCATTTACTTGTGAACAAGACACTTGCCATCCACAACCTTTTTATTGATGGTTGCATTGACATCATGGCTTTGATGGAAACTTGGCTCACAGGTAACGACACCTCACTCCTTACTGAAGCCTCCCTGCTTGGGTATACTTTCCACATCTGCCCCATCCAACCTGTTGTGGCAGTGGTGTGGCCTTTATCACCAAATCACACCTTTGTTTCTCCTGCTACTCCTCTGGTACTCTCTCCTCCTTCAAGCACCTCACTGTGTTTCAGCCATCTCGTCTCTCCTTTAAAATCCTAGTTGTCTACTGCCCATCCAACCCCCACTCCATGCTTCTTACTGAATTATCCTCCCTCCTTTCCTTCCTTAGCATCCCCACCCCATTCTCTGTGATTTCAATCTCCATCTGAATTCTCTTCTCTGATTTCACTACCTTCCTGTCTTTCCTGCCATATAAACTCTCCTACCCATATTCATGACTACCCCCCTGACCTTGCCATCTCGTATGGCCTCACAATTCCCATCATCTCAATCACAGACAAGGCCATCTCTGACCAATTCCTTGATCCCTCACCACCCAGACCTCCCTACTTCCTTCAAGCTCCACTTCCTCTGTGATTTCAATCTCTATCTGAATTCTCTTGTCTGATTTCACTGCCTTCCTGTCCTCCCTTTACAACAAGTGATAAAGAAATCTTAGTGATAAGGAAATCCATAAGCACTTCATACAAGTGTGAGATGCTCACGGACTTCTTTATTATTAAGATTGAGACCATCTGTTGACCTTGCTGACGGCCAATATTGACAGGCCTCAATTCGGTAAGCTGCACTGGGACATCCATTTGGCACCCCACAACTCACTGGCCCGATGTTAATGAGACCAGTACATCAAAGCCACGGTCGCCTCTTCGTTGAGGGTACGGGTGATCAGCCAGCACACTCTGCTGGTCAGTCGCCCAAAACTCAAAACTGACTCTTATAAGAGAACAACCAGTGCGTTTAACTGAGTGAGGTCTTTAAAGCTGCTTGGCATTTTGTTCTTTTGTATGAAGCAAAGATTTTACATAGACTATTGAGAGTTTGGTGAGAGGCAGCAGATCTTTGATGGTCTAAGACTTCCAAGTTATAGCTAGCTATCTATTCATCTGTGAAACTGTGCTGAATGAGTCTTTCAAGTGTCTAGCAGTCATTGCCACTGCACCTGCTTCCTGTTCTACGTGCGTTGGTTTATAGCATCAGCAGTATCGTCATCAGGCTTTCTGTCATCCTCTGAGACCAGCGGCCCTTTCCTGATTGCAAAGCACACAAAATGCTACCGCAATTGATGTGATGGCACTGGTCACATGTTGCAAGGCACCCCAGGACCTATCCAAACACCAGATCCCAATGGTCCGCTCAATTCTTATCCTTGCCTGATTGTATGCATCATTGTACAGCTCCTCTGCAGCACTGGTGGTTCTACAGAAGCATTATGAATCATGGGAGTAGCAGGTATCTTTACACCCAGTAGCCATCCTACCCTTTGCTTCTGCTGTTCAAATTAAGCTGAGACACTGGACTGACAAAATCTCTCACAATGTTGTGAAATCGCGTCCACAGAAATTAGCTACAGATTTAGGGAATGGAAGCCTATGCCATTCATATAAATATAAAGGGGGTTTATATTTGAGGCACACAATGCCACATTTATGCAATCAATAGCGCCAATAACCCTGGGGAATCCAGCAATTGTGAAAAGTTTGATGGGCCTGTCAGTGATCAGTGTGGGAGTACCATCAAATTGTATAAATTGAGCTGCCCTGGCAAGAGAGGGCATTAACCTTATAAAGGAGAGCACAGCAAATTGGTTGATCTGCCAAAAAATCCCCTGTGGCTCCCTGGAATGAGCCTGTAGCATAAAAGTTGAGTCAGAAGAATAGTCTTATGTAGTAAAAGGATGGAATTTTCCAATATGAAATAATTGATTTAATAACTTAGCTAATCATGGATTATTTTTTATTTCATGTGGAAAAATAATACAATTGCATGAAAAAAAATCTCCAGATGTATAGAATTTTCTTCATTGTACATGGAAATTTCCATAACATTTTTAATTCCTATGAGAACCATCTGAATCATTCTCAGTATTATATAACTGAAATTAATTAAACAACTTTTTATCAAGACAGATATAATTACAGCACAACAGACAACTCAGTGTAATACTGTTTTTCTCACCTACCATGGTTTGAAAAAAAACTTTAATTTTATCACTGCTTACTGTTAGATGTTGAGTTGCTAAGCAACAGTGTGCAACTACTGCCATGGTGCCTGTGTATTTTGTTTGTAGAGAATGCTGATTGTGACACTGTTCCCTGCTATTTGAAAACAGAATCTTACAGTCACCAAGTCTCCAAAAATAGCTGCAGACTGGCAAACATCATGCCCCACTCTATGAGACACAAATTTGTAGTATTATTGGCAAAATTCCTTAAATTGTTTATTCCTACAAATGAATTATATGCATATACTTTGAAAGCACAATTACATTTTTGATTGCACCTCTATAAAGCACATTGGGGTGTTTTTTTCCACGTTAAAGATGCTATATAAATTCCTGATGTTGTTGACAACAATTACATCATCAAGCTGCACCCCACACCAATGCTTGGGAAGCTACCTGCTTTGCAACCATTGCTGGAGTGAGAAGGATTAATTCATTACCTTAAGGGGTGGTGTGTGTGGTCAGCTTTACCTCTGACTCCCTGAGTGGTTCAAATCGCTTTCACTCCTTTGGTTCTAGACTTTGGACTTATTTGGGGGTCGTAATGAAATTGCAACAGACACCTGGGTTGGTCAGAAGAATTGAGATCTTTATTTTGAGACAGGAAAATATACAATACAATAAATCTTATACTCTAAAAGGGTGGGGAACACTCGGAATACGCGAGGGAGAATTACAATAGACAAAATCCCTTACCCTCCCAACCCCACTATCCTAACTAGGTTGAAATCCAGAGGACCAAGAAATGCTCACCAAACGACTTTCTTGACAGATTGTAGAGGTTCGCGATTTCGGGGTTCTCCTTAGTTGTGGTGGTTGGGGCCTGCCGTACCCTGGACGTGGTAGAAGACTGCACCTGCGTTGGGTCTTCGGTTTGGGTTTGTCCGCTGATGCGGTTAGCTGCGTAGTTGGATGTATCGGGTGAGTACCTGGTTGGTGGTAATATTGGTAGTTGTTGGTTTCTTGAGGCCTTTGGTTACCGCGATCTCCTCTTCCTTCTTCTTTCTTCAAGTCTCCGATTCTCCGACTAAGTACGGTAACGATGATATCTTTTTTTCTGAACCGTACTTTCTCTCATGTACTGAACTTGTGTGCTCTGATCTCTGCCGAACTGCACGTGAACGCTTGCTCTGATCTCACTGAACTGAACAGATCAAGCAGGCCTCAATTATACTGGTTTGAGGCCTGGCTTATCTGACCGCCAAATCTCTGGTTCCTTTGTCAAATTTGGCGGGCTTGTTATTTTTAATATGTTTTAAATCTTTAACAAGCTTTGGGGATGGCCCATCTAACTTTAACGAGTGTCGGGGATGGCCCATCTAACTTTAATTGGCCTTTAACTGGTTCCGGATTGCCTTGAAACCAGTTTAAAATGTATAAAACGTGGGCCATGTTCTTTCTTTTGTTGGCTGTTGGCATGTATTGTTTTATTCATAGAAACATAGAAACATAGAAGATAGGAGCAGGAGTAGGCCATTCGGCCGCTCGAGCCTGCTCCGCCATTCAATGCAATTATGGCTGATCATCCAAATTCAGTACCCGGTCCCTGCTTTCTCCCCATACCCCTTGATCCCTTTAGCCTTAAGAAATATATCCAACTCCTTCTTGAATATATTTAATGTATTGGCCTCTACTGCCTTCTGTGGTAGAGAATTCCACAGGTTCACCACTCTCTGGGTGAAGAAATTCTTCCTCATTTCTGTCCTAAATGGCCTACCCCTTATCCTTAGACTGTGACCCCTGGTTCTGGACTCCCCGACCATCGGGCACATCCTTCCTGCATCTAGTCTGTCCAGTCCTGTCAGAATTTTATAAGTTTCAATGAGATCGCCTCTCATTCTTCTAAACTCCAGCGAGTACAAGCCCAATCGACCCAATCTCTCCTCATACGTCATTCCTGCCATCCCAGGTATCAGCCTGGTGAATCTTCGCTGAACTCCTTCCATGGCAAGAACATCCTTCCTCAGAGAAGGCGACCAAAACTGCACACAATACTCAAGATGTGGTCTCACCAAGGCCCTGTACAACTGCAGCAAGACATCTTTGGTCCTGTACTCAAACCCTCTCGCTACGAAGGCCAACATGCCATTTGCCTTCTTAACCGCCTGCTGCACCTGCATGCTTACCTTCAGTGACTGGTGCACAAGGACAGCCAGGTCTCGTTGCACTTCCCCTTCTCCCAATCTATTGCCATTCAGATAATAATCTGCCTTCCTGTTTTTGCCACCAAAGTGGATAACCTCGCATTTATCCACGTTATATTGCATCTGCCATGCTTTTGCCCAATCACCCAACCTGTCCAAATCATCCTGGAGTTTCTCGGCATCCTCCTCACAGCACACACGTCCACCCAGCTTTGTGTCGTCTGCAAATTTGGAGATATTACATCTGGTTCCCTTGTCTAGATCATCATTAATATATATTGTGAATAGCTGGGGCCCAAGGACCGATCCCTGCGGTACCCCACTAGTCACTGCTTGCCAGTCGGAAAAAGACCCGTTTATTCCAACTCTTTGCTTTCTGTCTGCCAACCAGTTCTCTATCCAAGTCAATACCTTGCCCCCAATCCCATGTGCCTTAACTTTACACGCTAATCTCTTATGCGGGACCTTATCGAAAGCCTTCTGAAAGTCCAAATACACCACATCCACTGGTTCTCCCTTATCTATTTTACCAGTTACATCCTCAAAAAATTCCAGTAGATTAGTCAAGCACGATTTACCTTTTGTAAATCCATGTTGACTTTGTCCGATTCTGTCACTGTTTTCCAAGTGCTCTGCTATTACATCTTTTATAACGGACTCTAGCATTTTCCCCACTACCGATGTCAGGCTTACCGGTCTGTAATTCCCCGTTTTCTCTCTACCACCTTTTTTGAATAGTGGGGTAACATTAGCTACCCTCCAAACCAATGGGTACTGTTCCAGATTCCATCGAATGCTGGAAGATGATCAGCAAAGCATCAACTATTTCTAGGGCCACTTCCTTAAGTATCCTAGTGTAGTGTATGTACCTTTAAGAGAGAACTACTTTTACAGCTCCTGTATACTGTAGTACCGGCAGTGACCACACCTGTATATAAACCCTGAGTAGGGACCTGTACTGTTATTTTTAGACTACCCTCATCCAGTAAACACCTGTTGATTGTTAATCTGCAGTCTCCGTCTATTTATTGAAGAACACCATACCTTAAGATTCACGGATTTAACAGTGGCGACGAGGCCGATTCGAACCTACCTGCAACTCTGCATTTCCTCCCAGGGAATCGCTCCTGGAGGACAGTGGAAGAAAGTCGAGGCCAAAAGCATGGGCGTCGACCACAAGCAACCGCCCAGTCATCCAGCAGAGAGTGAGCATCGCAGGGGAGGCTGTTGAGAGCTGGGCTTGGTTCTCCAGTCACGACGATCCAGCAACAGGCTGGCAACAGGTACGGCGCAGACCCTTCCCGGACAGCGGCGGCTGGAGCCGACCGACGGCACAGAAAAGGCCGAGCAGTGTTGACGGGGTAAGAGAGAGGGTAAAGCGCACAGGGCGCAGCCGGGGGTTGAAGACCGAGCGGCGTCGACTTAAAACAAAAAGAGAGAGAGGGTAAAGCACAACTGGGGTTCAAGACCGAGCGGCGTCCAAGAGAGAGGCGTGCAGGAAAACGCCCAGAGCGCAGCCAGTGCTCAAGGGCTGAGCAGCGTCTGCGGGGGAAGAAAGGAAGCGCGGGAGACGCCATTTGAGCCGCAGCGGAGAAGAAGGGAGAGCGCGGGAGATGCCATTTTTGAAGCTGCAGCGGAGAAGAAGGGCGAGCGCGGGAAGAAAGGGAAGCGTGGGAGACGCCATTTTGAGCCAGCGGAGAAGAAGGGAGAGCGCGGGAGACGCCATTTTAGCCAGTCTAACCACACCCAGGGATGCCGAAGAGTGGCAGTGTCACAGCGTTCGACAATGAAGTCGAAGATTGGGCGACATATGTGGAACGCATTGAAGTGTACTGCAAGGCGAATGAAGTGCCAGATGCCAGGAAAGCACTGGTATTGTTGAATTCCATGGGTGCAAAAGCATATGGCTTACTGTGAAACCTAGTAACCCCAGAGAAGCCAGTGGATAAGGATTTCGAAAGCATAGTGGCAATCCTACAGGACCACTTAAACCCCACACCGCTGCTGATAGCAGAAAGATTTAAGTTTCACAAAAGGAACCAGCATAAAGACGAAAGTAATGCTGAGTATTTAACGGAACTGCGCAAGCTATCGAAACACTGCCAGTTTGGAATGGGACTAGCAGATACGTTAAGGGACAAGTTTGTGTGTGGGCTTCAAAGTGAAGGAACCCAGAAACGGCTTCTATCAGAAAAGGATCTTACACTGGACAAGGCTTTCAGCATGGCAGTATCACACGAAGCAGCCGCACGGGGCGCTGCAGAGATACAATGGAGACCGCAAGAATATGGCACCAATGAAATGTCATATGGAGCAGTGAAGTGTTATCGCTGCGGCAGAACAAGACACGACCAGAAGGATTGTTGGTTCAAGGACCAAGTGTGCAGACAGTGTGGAAAAGCAGGACACATAGCAAGAGTCTGCAGGTCGGGAAAGAAAACCAGCAGCCAGAAATCTCCACAGGAGAAGTACAAAAAGGTACATAAGGTGACGGAGAGTAGTTCAGACGAACAGAAAAGTGATACAGACTCCGGAAGCAAGGAGCTGGGTTGTCTGAAACTACATAATGTAACCAAAATGGAGGATCACCAAACTATCTGGGTCACGCTCAAGATAGATGGAGTCCAACTGAAAATGGAAATGGACACAGGATCAGCCCTAACAGTCATAAACCGAAGGGACTACAAGCGGCTATTCTCACATATACCCTTGAGAGATACAGGGATTGTCTTGAAGACGTACACGGGGCAAAAAGTCTACCCCAAAGGAAAAATAAGAGTGAACGTGATATACAACGGCAAGGAAACACCAAAAATGGACCTATATGTATTGCCAGATGGAGGACCACCACTACTAGGATGTGAATGGATCCGGAAGATACAGCTAGATTGGCATTCCATACAGGCACTGACGGTAGAGGCCAAAAAGGATGACGACGTCACACCTGGATGACTGTCAAAAATGCTAACTGACGCACAAGAAGTGTTCCAGGAGGGACTCGGAACACTAAAAGGCATAACAGCGATGATCAAAATAGAGGAAAATGCAAGCCCAAAGTATTTTAAGGCCAGACCGGTGCCTTATGCGATCCGCCCAGCCGTCGAAGCAGAGCTGGAAGGTTTGGAACGTTCAGGAGTACTGTCCAAAGTGAACTGGAGCGAGTGGGCTACACCCATCGTTCCTGTAATGAAGAGGTCGTTGAGTAATACGCCGGGGGAATCAAAGAAGGTTCGCATCTGTGGGGACTTTAAGGTGACAGTGAACCCAGTCCTTCACACGGTACAATATCTGCTTCCGCGGATTGAAGATATTTTCACCTCGCTATCCGGAGGAAAACGCTTCACTAAGATTGATCTGGCCCAGGCGTACCTGCAAATGGAGGTAGAAGAAGCCTTGAAACAATACCTCATGATCAACACTCACAAAGGTCTCTACCAATACAACCGGCTGGTGTTCGGGGTAGCATCAGCTCCGGCTATTTGGCAAAGGGCAATGGATCAAGTCCTGCAAGGGATTCCAGGGACCCAGTGTTATTTGGACGACATCCTGGTCACGGGCGAAAATGACAGTGATCATCTCGCCAACCTGGAGCAGGTGCTCACTAGATTGAAGGAATATGGGCTACGAGCTAATAGCCACAAATGCGAGTTTTTCCAGAAGCAGATCTCGTATTGTGGCCACGTTATTGATGAAATGGGGTTACATAAGTCCCCTGAAAAGATTGAGGCAGTAGTCAAGGCTCCAGCACCGGAAAATGTGTCACAACTGAGGTATTTCCTCGGGCTGGTGAACTACTACCATAAGTTCTTACCAAAATTGTCTACAGTATTACACCCACTGAACACCCTACTGCAAACGGGGGTACCATGGAAGTGGAATGACGAATGTAAACGAGCTTTCCAGAAGTGCAAAGAATTGATCACATCAAAAGAGTTGTTGGCTCATTTCAACCCAGCACTACCAATTCGGTTGGCGTGTGATGCATCACCCTATGGTATTGGAGCGGTGCTGTTGCACAAATTCCCAGACGGGTTGGAGAGGCCAGTAGCCTTTGCGTCTCGGTCACTAACCTCAGCCGAGCGCAACTACGCCCAGATTGACAGGGAGGCCCTCAGCCTAGTATGGGGAGTGAAAAAGTTCAACCACTATCTGCACGGGCAGAAGTTCACCTTGCTGACTGACCACCAGCCACTTGTCTCCATCTTTAATCCAAAGAAGGGCGTTCCGGTGATGACTGCGCAACGGCTACAAAGATGGTCCCTTTTTCTAGGGGCGAACCAATATGAAATAGAGTATAAGGGCACGAAACAGCATGGAAACGCTGATGGGCTATCACGCCTGCCACTGCCTACTGCGGAGGAAGTACCAGCAGTGGACCCTGTCGAAATATTTTATTCGACTATAATTGAACGCTTGCCAGTAACTAACGCGGATATAGAGAAGGAGACCCGAAATGATCCGACACTGTCTCGGGTATATGATTTGACGGTGAAGGGATGGCCAACACATGGCGACTCACTGTTGCCAGCATTCTCATCCAGAAGAGAACAGCTGTCAGTATGCCAGGGGACATTGATGTGTGGCTCCCGAGTGATAATTCCACCCAAGTTAAGGGAGAGAGTGCTCAATGAGCTTCACGAAGGCCATCTGGGAGGGGTGAAAATGAAAAGCCTTGCTAGGGCTTATGTGTGGTGGCTGGGGATCGATCAACAAATCGAGGACCTAACAAAGAGCTGCTCAGGATGCCAGAAGGTCCAAAATGCACCACCACATGCCCCTCTACACCCATGGGAGTGGCCCTCCTCTCAATGGCAACGGGTGCATATTGATTTTGCTGGTCCATTCATGGACCCAATGTTCTTAATAGCAGTGGATACGCACTCGAAATGGCCTGAGGTGATCAAAATGTCCTCCACCTCTACGGAGAAAACGATTGCAGTCCTACGGACCATTTTTGCCAGGAACGGCTTGCCAGAACAGATTTGCTCTGATAACGGACCACAGTTTGTGTCCGAAGAGTTTCGGAAATTTATGAGATGGAATGGGGTAAGGCATTAGACATCCGCCCCATATCATCCAGCCACAAATGGATTGGCTGAGAGGTTCGTACAAACCTTTAAAAAGGCCGTAAGGGCCATGTGCAATGACGACACTCCACTGCAGCATAAGGTGGACAATTTCCTGTTAGCCTATAGAAATGCGACACATGCAGTTACCAACCAGACCCCGGCCATGATGTTCTTTAACCGAAGGTTGAGATCTCGTCTGGATTTGCTCAGACCAAATGTACGAAGAAATGTTGAGAATAAGCAATTCCAGCACATCAATGAGAAGCCGACAAGGAGCTTCAATGTAGGGCAACCAGTCTTGGCCCGCGACTACCGAACAGAGAAATGGCAACCAGGAATGATATGCACACGGCAGGGGCCACTAATGTACACAGTGGATGTTGGGGAGAACATTGTGAGACGCCATGTTGACCAGATCCTAGCGTCACAGGAACGAGTCAACCCCATGTCTCGCGTACCTGTTGATGAACCCGACATACCGGTAGCATCTACCCCAGAAACAGTGGCATCGGAAGCTGATGAACTAACCGACGACAGGGGGCCAGAATCGCCTCCGCACCAAGAACAAGACACTCCGGAAAGGCGCTATCCAGAAAGGATCAGGAAGCCACCCCAAAGACTGAATCTATAAATGGACTATTTCAGTTAATGTGCATGTTAAAAGTGTTAACTGTTATTTGAATGTTATGGTACTGTTAATCTAAAAGGGGAGGAATTGTAGTGTATGTACCTTTAAGAGAGAACTACTTTTACAGCTCCTGTATACTGTAGTACCGGCAGTGACCACACCTGTATATAAACCCTGAGTAGGGACCTGTACTGTTAGTTTTTAGACTACCCTCATCCAGTAAACACCTGTTGATTGTTAATCTGCAGTCTCCGTCTATTTATTGAAGAACACCATACCTTAAGATTCACGGATTTAACACCTAGGATGTAGATTATCAGGGCCTGGGGATTTATCGGCCTTCAATCCCATCAATTTCCCTAACAACATTTCCCTACAAATACTGATTTATTTCAGTTCCTTCCTTTCAGCAGACCCTATGTTCTCCGGCATCTCTGGGAGGTTATTTGTGTCCTCCTTTGTGAAGACAGAACCAAAACATGTATTTAATTGGTCTGCCGTTTCTTTTTTCCCCATTATAAATTCCCCTGATTCTGACTGCAAGGGACCTATGTTTGACTTCACCAATCTTTTTCTCTTCACATATCTATAAAAGCTTTTACAGTCAGTTTTTATGTTCCCTGAAAGCTTACTCTCATATTCTATTTTCCCTTTCTTAATTAATCCCTTTGTTCTCCTTTGTTGAATCCTAAACTGCTCCCAATCCTCAGGTTTACTGCTTTTTCTGGCCAATTTATATGTCCTCTCCTTGGATCTTATGCTATCCCTAATTTCCCTTGTTAGCCACGGTTGAGTCACCTTTTTTGTTTTACTTTTATGCCAAACTGGGATGA
Organism: Somniosus microcephalus; assembly: GCF_052327205.1. Lineage (NCBI taxonomy): Eukaryota > Metazoa > Chordata > Chondrichthyes > Squaliformes > Somniosidae > Somniosus > Somniosus microcephalus. The sequence continues at coordinate 108,898,706 of NC_140991.1, forward strand.
ACAAATTCTGTAGTTCATCCATGCGGTCGTTGAATGTTTGCCATTGCCTATCCACCGTCAACCCTTTGAGTGACATTCCCCAATCAATCCTACCCAACTTGTACTGTACTCATGTACTTGGTGGCTCTGTGAGTTTCAGCAGGAACCGTTTTTATTGTCTTTATGTAAAGGTTGGGGTGGCCCAGAACATCCCCAGATGGCCCAATACTCAAACTGTCTGTGTTTCGGGGGCCCATCCCACCTCCCCTTTGTCACAGTCTTTCGCAGGCCTGAACATGCCTTTTAAACTAGCCAAATCTTCCTGGGGTTTTGATTTTAAGCCCCTTTGGCCCAATATTAATTCAAACAGTCCAATATCTCTTCTTTCTTACTTTGGGGGAATTTTGTGTAATTTTGCGAGCCTTACACGCCATCGGTCTTGTTCTGAGGAGAATCATGCAGTGACAAACAGATTACTTCTACAAAATAGTCCTCAGAAAATTGAGGAAGTTGACAGACTAACATTTGGGGAGGAAAGGGGGAAGTTAGATTACCTAACTTTTGTACCCTCTTCCGTAATTCTTATGCCCCAGAACATCAGAATTGAGGTTTGTTGTCCAATGCAGGAGGGGGAGCAGAGGAGAGAGAAGAGGGAAATCACAGAACCATGTTCCTTCAAGTAAAAACACTTTGGCCAGGAGAGGACATGACTTGGTTTAAATTGCACTGATGTCAGCTTTGAACTGTGTCTCAAATTGAAATATAAACTCTAGAGATTGTCCACTATTAACAGTATTGAGAAAAACTAACCTAAACCTCCTAGAACAAATTTGTGACAATCTATAAATTAAGTTATAAATTGGATTCCAGTAGCTCCAGAACTAAATTGCTGACCTGTAACAGGATTTGTGGAGATAAGTACATCCAACCAGGTGTTACCTGGGCAACAAATGACAAGTTATGTTGTGAAGAATCCTTCTCACTCTCCCTCCTTGTAATTTTGAAGATTTAATAAGATCTGTCAGAATATTTAGGTTCAGAAACATTGGTCACTCCAGGAAGTGGACCTCGCATCCCCTACAATCCAGAGTGCACCTTTTTCCTGCCCAATATCTAGTTAAATTATAGCATGACACTCACAATTCACAATTCACAATTCAAATCGCTTTATTGGCATGATAAGTTACATCTTATGTTGCCAAAGCATCAAAATACATTTATGGTTTAGCACATAAACGCAGTTCTATTCATACGGTGTATAAACAGGTATATCCCTGAGTGTATAAATATACATTCGCATTGTTTATATATATTCTTTTCTTAGTTTACTGGTTGTCCCTCTGTTCATGGCAAGCTGTAACATAGTGTGCCGTCAGTGTTATACAGCTTCTCTCCTCTCCCAGTAGGAATGGGAGTTTTTGGTTGTCATTCAGATTTCTGAAATCAGGGCATATTTGTGAGAATTTTTGGTAGAAATTCTCCCTGATGCCCTGATATTTTCCACAAGCTGTGAGGAAGTGCATCTCTGTCTCCACCACTCCCTGACTGCAGTGAGAGCATATCCTGTCCTCTCTTGGCAGCCTGGTCTGCCTGTGTCTGCCTTTTTCGATCGCTAGGCTATGTTCGCTAAGTCTGTACCTTGTCAAGGTTCTTCTCAGTTTGTTATCCTTTACCATGGTCAGGTAATCAGCTATGTTGTATTGTCTGTTTAGGGCCAAGTAGCAATTGAGTTTGCTTTGGGTTTTTGTTGTTTCTGCCCAATATGTCAGATATTTTTCCTTTTGCTTAGCGACGATTGTGTTGGGTCGAATTCTTTGTGTTACCCTGTCACTGTCCTGGGGCTGGTTATTGTTAGTATTGTTAGTAGTTACTTCACTGAGTCCCAGGACTAGTTGACTGAGGGTATTCTTCTTTATGGTCAGCTCTTGGCATTTCAGGGCGTAGTAGTGATAGCATTGGGGATTGCTCATTTGTAGGTGATTCCAAAATTTGGTGGCTCTTTTTTGGATAGTGATTATTAATGGATATTGGCCTAGTTCCGCCCTGCATGCATTGTTTACTGTTTTCCTTTGAGTCCGGAGGATACTTTTACAGAATTCTGCATGTAGGATCTCAATTGGGTGTTTGTCCCATTTTGCAAATTCTTGTTGAGTTAGCGGTCCCCATACCTCACTGCCATAGAGTGCAATTGGTTCAATTACTGATTTGAAAATTTTGAGCCAAATGCTAATTGGGATTTCTATTTGGATTGATTTTTTGATGGCATAGAAAGCCCTTCTTGCTTTCTCTTTCAGTTCATTCACAGCCAGTTTGAAGTTTCCCGTAGAACTGATTTTTAAGCCCAAGTATGTGTAGTTAGTGGTTTGTTCAATTTTGGTTGTTCCTACTGTGAAATTTATTTTGGGTCCCTGATGTTTGGATCTTTGCTGGAACACAAGGACTTTGGTTTTTTGGGGATTTATTGTCAGGGCCCAAGTCTGGCAGTACAACTCCAGCAGGTCCAGGTTTTGCTGTAGCCCCTCTTTAGTAGGTGACAGCAGAACCAGGTCGTCTGCATAGAGGAGGAATTTAACCTTGGATTCATATAGGGTGAGGCCGGGTGCTGTAGATTGTTCAAGTAGTTTTGCCAATCCATTTATGTAAATATTAAAGAGTGTCGGTGAGATTGGCGAGCCCTGCGTCACCCCCCGCCCCTGTGGGAAGTATTTTGTTTGTTTGTCTCCAATTTTAACTGCACATTTGTTGTTTGTATACATTGATTTAATTACATCATATGTTTTCCCTCCTACCCCACTTTCGATAAGTTTCAGGAATAAACCGTCATGCCAGATGGAGTCGAAAGCCTTCTGGAAATCTACAAAGCATGCGTAGATTTTGCTTTTGTTATGGTGAACGTGTTTGTCAATTAGGGTCTGTAGGGTGAAGATATGATCGGATGTTCTATAGTTTGGCAGGAATCCAATTTGGCTTTTACTCAAGACATTGTGCTCCTCAAGGAAGTTTATAAGTCTTTTGTTTATGATGCTACAGAATACCTTCCCCAGGTTACTGTTTACACAGATGCCTCGATAGTTGTTTGGGTCGATTTTGTCCCCACTTTTGTATATGGGCGTTATGAGTCCTTTGTTCCAGATATCAGGGAAATAACCGACACTCAGAACCAAGTTGAAGAGTTTTAGGATAGCCAGTTTCATTTTGTTGTCTGTGTGTTTAACCATCTCGTTTAGTATGCCGTCTGTCCCGCAGGCTTTTCCTGGTCGCAGGTCCTTGAGTTTTTCAAGAAGTTCTTTTTCTGTTATTATGGCGTCCAGCGGGTTTTGGTTATCTTTTATGGCCATTTCTAGCTTTTCCAGTTTTTTGCATATTTGGTGTTGCTCTGGTCTTAGTGTGTTTTTCTGGTATAATTTTTCAAAGTGGTTTACCCATGTGTCCCCATTTTGAATGGCCAAATCGTCGTGTTGTTTTTTGTGTAGTGTTTTCAAGTTTTCCCAGAAACAATTGGAATCAATGGATTCCTCCATGGAGCTGAGTGTATTCTTAATATATTGCTCTTTTTTGGTTCTGAGTGTGTTTCTGTATTGTGTTAGTGTCTGACAATAAGTAAGGCGTAGTTCCTCGTTTTCTGGATGTCTGTGTTTTTGGTTTGATATTTTTCTAAGTTTTTTCCTCATGTTATGGCAATCTCGGTCAAACCATTTTTCATAGTTTTTTGTTTTGGGTTTGTTCTTGCGAGCTTTCAAGTTTGCATTTGTTGCCAAATTATCAAAAATATTGTTTAGTTTACTAACTGCCCGGTTTACGCCTTCTTTATTGTGAGTGTATATGTTATCCAGAAAGGTGTCTAAGAGAGCTTGAGTTGATGCATTGCTAATTGTTTTCTGGTATTTTTCCGTGTCGTTTTTGGCCCATCTGTACGATTTTTTGGTGTTGTACAGTTTACTGGGTTGTGTTTCTATGTTGTTTGTTTCTGTCTTTTTGAGGAACATAGTAATTTGACTGTGATCTGACAGTGTTGTTTGTGGTTTGACTGTGAATGCTCTGAAAGAGGATGGGTCTAAGTCTGTAATCATATAGTCTACTGTGCTGCAGCCAAGAGGTGAGCAGTAGGTTGATCTTCCTAGGAGGTCTCCTATGAACCTACCATTGACAATGTACAGACCCAGGTTTCGACAGAGCTGTAGTAGCTGTTTTCCGTTGGTATTTGACTGCTTGTCGCAGTTATGCCTGTATGGAAGGGAAGGGATGTCAAAGTGGTTATTCCCGAAAACGTAATTGTTTCCCTGATTATTGGTGAAGTCTGGTTCTTCGCCCGTTCTTGAATTGAGGTCCCCACAGATCAACACGTTCCCCTGGGCCTGGTATTGGATAATTTCCCCCTCCATGTTGGAGAAGGTGTCCTCTTTAAAGTACGGGGAATCGATTGGAGGGATATAAAGTGCGCAAATGTAAACATCTTGGGTGTTTGAGATAATCTCCCTCTCAAGTTTGAGCCACATATGGTTTTCGCCCTTTTTTATAAATTTGATGTAATTCTTAAGTTCTGTTTTAAACCAGATCAGTATGCCTCCGGAGTCTCTGCCTTGGGTTACACTTGGTAATTTATTGGAGGGGACCACCAGCTCAGTGTACCCTTGGGGACAGCCAGTGTGTCCTTTTCCTTTATACCAAGTTTCCTGTAAAATGATAATATCTAGGTCTTTAGTTTCATCTATGAACTCTGGGGTCCTACTTTTCACTTCTCGCAGTGAAGAGCGTAGACCTTGGATATTCCAGGTCGAAATATATAAGGATTTCATGTTAAGTTTGATCTTTTACTATGATAGGTTAAAGAGTGGTACGTGTTTGTCGTGTCTAAGTGTGGGAAAAAAAAGATCACATCAGTTGTCTACAAAAGTTAATACAATTTGGTTACAGTTCTTTCTATTAATTAGTCCTTGATCCATAAGGCGGAAGTAGATGCTGCTGCACATCTGCTTATTGTCTCTTAATGGATTGTTTCTGTCTGAGGTATTGCGTACGTCCTGTGCATCTCTCCCTCTGTCTGGCTGGGAGCAGTCCTATTCCCCTGTGGGACAGGAGTGGTGCAGGTCTGATATTGTTGTTTTGCATGGGGATCCTCTCTGGTCTCGGTTGGTGTGTTGGTGGTCCTTGTAGTGTTCCTGATATGTACCCCGCTGATCTCTGGTGGTCGGGGGGGGGTCCTCTTGGAGTCTGGGTATGGACCCGGTTAAAAGCGACGTCCTTCAGGGCTTTAGCAAAGATCGATATTCTTTGCCTTTGGATGTGGACGTGGTCGTAAAGACATTCCTCATCGAGGGTGGGGTGTTGGGCCAGGTGTACGTTGTGGTTTGATTCGCAGTCTCTTGCTATGCTGGCATTTATCTCATGAATTGTGTTGTTGTTGAAGTCTGTTCTCGGCAATATTGTGGAAACAGTGATTCTAGTGTTTGGAAATGTACTGCTTGCTTTCCTAATCATTGCTCTGAGCGATGTTGCTACTTCTTTCTGTTGGGTCTTTAGGTCATTTGTGCCCGTGTGTATTATTATGTGTTGGGGGGAGCCTAATCTGGCTTTGGTCAGCCATCCCATGGCTCTGTTTGTTGTTGGGCACCAGATCTTTTCTACTTTACTTCTAGGGAATAGCTTTTTCTCCCATAGAAATTTCCCATTTGAGTCTATGAGTATTACGACGTCAGCCTTGTTTGTGTTTACTGTCTGGTGGCTTTCGCTTGGACTCATAGTGTGTGTGCTGGGCTGGGGTGTCTGGTGTGTGCGTACCTCTTGTGAGCGGCCCGCTTGTGGTTCCACGGTGGTGGGGGAAGATTGCGAATCAGTATGCTGGTCGGTCTGTGTGGCACCCCTTGTATTGTGTGTCTGTTGCTTTTGTTCCGTGTGGGAGTGCAGCCGTTCCGTCCGGCTCTGTCTTGTCTTATCTCTAGCCTCTGGTTGCTGGTCTAATGGTGTTATCTCTCCTCTATGGCTCTCTTCTTTTTCCTGCAGCTCTTTCACCTGATTCCTAAGTAGATTCACCTGGTTCTCAAGTAGCTTCAGCTCCCTCTTGTGTCTCTCCCTCTCCTGATTTTGATCGTCATTCATTTTGAGGAAGTCCTCTCTAAGTTTAACCATCTCTATCTCTAATTGATTAAATTTATCTTTTGGTTGTATCTGGCTGTGTGATCCCGGGGTATGTGTCTGGTCGGCCCTGGAAGGCTCACTCACTTCCTGGCTAGGCTGGTCGGCCCTGGAGGGCTCACTCACTTCCTGGCTATGCTGCTCTTCTCTTGGTGAGCTGGGAATGGTAGGGGGACTATGTGTGGCTTCCTCCCTGGTAGTTATGCTGGGGTTTGTCAGTTGTATCGTGTGGCTGTGGTTCCCCGGGGTTAGTGTCTGGTTTGAACTGTGTGGCTCGTTCACCTCCTGACCAGGCAGATTTTCTCCTGGTAAGTTGTCAATGTTGGGGGAGTGCGGGCCACTCTGGGGCTGTTCCTTCCCCTCTTAGTTAATTTTTTCAGTGTCCTGAAGGCCGTTGCAAATTTGTCGAGGTTGCCTTGCACTAATATTGTTCCGGTATTGTACGCGTTGACCGTCGTAGTTGAACTGTCTCCTGGTGTGTTGATTTTCATTATGGACCCATTTGCGGTATTTTCTAGCTTAACATTGGTATAGTGTGATTTTATTGCTGTGATCCAAGCCACTGGCTGATCTGAGTAGAAAATGAGGTTACTTTTTGTCCCATTGTTGTAACAGTCAGCAAAAAGTGTTTCTGGTTTTTCTCTCATCTGCTCATGCTTGATCGCTTTTATAGCTTTTTTTGCGGTGTTGGGGGGAATCTGGAAGCAGGGCTGTTGTGGATCTTCTGATTCGCTCATTTTTGGTAAAGTATTGTTGATCTTAGAATAAGCTTTTCTGGGGCCCCAGGTTTGGTGTTTCCCTCTCCCTGTTCGCGAACTTTCCCGGTCCCCCTCTCCGACCCCGTGGTCCCTGGGCCTCGGCTTCTGGGTTCACCCTTCTCAGGTCTGGGTCTGTGAGCCGCTGTTTCCCGGTGCCTTCGGGCTGTTCCCCTCCCCCTCAGAGGTCTCTGTGCCTCTGTCTCGGCCTGGCTCCTCGGGCCTTTCCCTGGCTTCAGTCTCCCTCCCTGGGCCCTGTACTCACAGTCTTGGTTTGCTTCTGGAAGCCTTCTGGTTGCTCCCCTTCTCCTCAGAGGTCTCTGGGCCTGGCTCCTCGGGCCTTTCCCGGGCTTTCTAGCCCAGCCGCCGCTCGGGCTGTGCCTCGTTCGCCGTTCGGGTGCTGGACTGCGGTCGTCGCTCGGGTGCTGGACTGCGGCCGTCGCTCGGGTGCTGGACTGCGGTCGTCGCTCGGGTGCTGGACTGCGGCCGCCGATCGGGCCGTGTCTCGTTCGCTGCTCGGGCTCCCCGAGTCACCTCGTTCCGGCTGCCGCTGCGTCTCCGTGCGGCCTCCCCGATTCGCCTCGTTTCCCGAAGCGGCCTCCCCGAGTCTCCTCGCTCCGGCTGCCGCTGCGTCTCCGTGCGGCCTTCGCGCCTCGGTTCCCGATGCGGCCGAGTCACCTCGCTTCTGCTGCTGCTGTGGCCCCGTGCGGCCGCTGTTCTTTGGTTTGTATATTTTTTTTTCCCTTATTTCTTTTTTTTTTCTTTGGCTTTTTTTTTCTAATTTCCTCTGGTTTTTTTTCCTTTGGTGATCTCTTTGGTGGTCTTTTCCTTCCTTACTTAATCTAGACTAAACTAAACTTAAACTTAACTAAACAAACTAAACTAACTTAACTAGAACTAAATTTAACTTTAAAACCTTTTTAAACTTGAAATGAACCTTTTTTTCCCCCACTTTAAACACTAAAAACACTAAAAATTCAGCAGCCCATCTTCAGCGTGTGTATTCACTCTGTCTGGCTGTCTTTCCCAAGTTATGTCAGTGTAGATAGCTAGTGAAATATGATGCGTGCCACCATGTGAATTCTCCTCTCTTTACAGAATGTTGACTGAAATAGCACTTTATCGAGATGAAACAAGGGAGCAATTTTTGTCTCACTATCACTGGCTGTCCATTTGTTCGTATTTTCAGGTGGACATTGAGTTAGGCCATCAGAGTTCCTGCCAGAAACAAGCCTAATATATTTATGCAATCAGTGTCAAATGACATTGCTAAGACCTCCAACATTATTTTCATCTCTGCATACATTGTTACCACTAATTGCTCATGCTACCCACAAACAATGGGCAGTAGAATTCGTAAGGCAGCCATTTCTAGCAATATCTAAATGGATCCTTAGTGACGAGATAGAATTTTGGAAAATTTTGGGAGCCATTACATTGTGGATTTTGGCTACTTAGATCATTTCAAAGTACTTGTAGTGCCTATAGAATGCTTGCAATTCTTAAGGGGCTTCTGGGAACACACTTTTTTGTTTATGGGGGAGGAGGATAATTTCCTTCTTGATGACCACTTGCTCTATAAACACCTCCATGGCTGCATTAGAGAATCTAGGGGCCCTATTGAAGTCATGCAGAAAATTGCTTTAGAAAAGAGCACCTCCCCTTTAAAAGTCTGCAGGCTGCCTTTAAGTAGCGTACACCCCGTTAAATTTCCCATCGCTCGAATCGATGAGCTGCCTACAGGGAGTGCGATTACATTTAAATGAGGCCTGACCATAAGATTGACTGGGGCCTCCCGCTTACTGTATCAAGTGGCAGAGTGAACACCTCGCCCTTACCCACCCGCCCGCCCAATCTACGCTACACCCGAAAATCGACCCACAGCTTCAAGCCATCATTAAAATCAGTTTTAACTACACATTTAATTACCTGTTCTTTTTAGGTTTTATTTTTAGTGTAAAAACTGGGAGAAAATCAGTGGAACTAAACTGAACCCCAAAACATGGGTAAACTTGAGGAACATCAGTAGAAAAGTTGTTATTTTGAATATTGTTATTACTCCAGAGTACAAGCAAGGGACTAAAATAAAGTGTAGTCAAGCTAAATGACAACCAACAATTATTTACACAGTTCACAGACACCACTTTATGGTGCTCACCGTTAGACTCTCACTTAAACCCCAGATTGCTTTTTTTTAAGTAAAAGTAAAACTGAGTAAACCAATGTTTATTGTGGTGGCTCCAGTCACTTCCCTGCCATTATGATGGTGAGATAATAAATATGTTGGCTATTATGTGCAGGGGAACAGCTGCAATCTTGCTTTTAGTAAATAATGCCTTGGGGCGTGGCCTGCATTAGAACATTGATCGATGACCTGAGTCTTCAGGGGACTATTAATGTGGTAATTGTATCAGTACACTGCTGTCTGTGCTTCATAGCCAACTAAGAGTGAAAGATTGTTGTTTGCTGAACTGTAAAAAATATAGCCTTCACAGCAGTACTTAAAAATAATCCAAGTCTCCTTAAAAAAAACACAAATTGCACAGTCTTTGTTCCTTTTCTTGATGAAAATTAGATCGTGCTCACATCCATGACATCAGCATGGCATGTACAACATGCAATGTGTATGCTGACATCATAGATGTGATGTGTGCGCATCTCTGTACTTAATTTTTGTTAAGAAAACAATAGGTTATTTTAATTTTTCTCTCAACTTTTGGGAAGAAATTATTTATTCACTTGTTTTTGTATTGTTATATAAATTTGCTTGATAATCAAAGTCTGAATAAAGGTCTGTTACTGCAATAAAAACAGAAAATGCTGGAGAAACTCAGCAGGTCAGGCAGCATCTGTGAAGAGAGAAACAGAGTTAACGTTTCAGGGCGATGACCTTTCGTCAGAACTGGAAAAAAGCAGGAAATGGAACAGATTTTTAAGCAAGTGAAGAGGCTGGGAAAGGGGGGAGGGGATGAAAGAACAAAAGGGAAGGTCTGTGATAGGCTAGGAGGCGGAAGAGATTAAGAGACATTAAGAGATATTCAAGCAAAAGGGGATGGTAATGGATAGGTTAAGAAACAAAGGATGGCTCTAGATGAAGTGTAAATTGTGCTGGCAGAATGACCTTCACATGGTCCATCTTTGACTCTTTCCTTCCCTTCCTCGACTTCTCCGTTTCCATCTCTGGGGATAGGTTATTGACAAACATTCACTACAAGCCCACTGACTCCCACAGCTACCTGGACTACACTTCCTCCCACCCCGCCTCCTGTAAGGACTCTCAGTTCCTCCCAGTTTCTCCGTCTCCGTCGCATCTGTTCTGACGATGTCACCTTCCACACCAGTGCTTCCAACATGTCTTCCTTTTTCCTCAACCGAGGATTCCACTCTACAGTGGTTGGCACAGCCCTTGACCATGTCTGTTCTATCTCCTGCACTTCTGCCCTCACCCCTGCCCCTCCCTCCCAGAACCATGACAGAGTTCCCCTTGTCCTCACCTTTCACCCCACCAGCCTCCACATTCAACGGATCATCCTCCGCCATTTCCGCCACCTCCAGCGTGATCTCACCACCAAACGCATCTTTCCCTCGCCTCCCCTTTCAGCATTCTGTAGGGACCGCTCCCTCCGTGACACCCTAGTCCACTCCTCTATCACCCCCAACACCCCTTCCCCTTCGCCCGGCACCTTCCCGTGCAAGCGCAGGAGATGCAACACATGCCCTTATACCTCCCCCCTTCCCACTGTCCAGGGCCCCAAACACCCCTTCCAGGTGAAACAGCGATTTACTTGTACTTCTTGCAATTTAGTATACTGTATTCGCTGCTCACGATGTGGTCTCCTCTACTTTGGGGAGACCAAACACAGATTGGGTGACCGCTTTGCGGAACACCTCCGTTCAGATTTCCAGCATCTGCAGTATTTTATTTTTGTATATCTGTTATTGCAATGCTTTGCTGCTTGTTGTAGATGGAAAGACAAGACAACGAAATACTTTTTTTTATATAGTGCCATTCATGACCGCAGGACATCCCAAATCGCATTACAGCTAATGAAGTACTTTTGAAGTGTAGTCACTGTTGTAATGTAGGAAACATGGCAGCCAAATTGCACACAGAAAGCTCCCACAAACAGGAATGTGATAATGACCAGATAATCTGTTTTAGTGATGTTGATTGAGGGATAAATATTGGGCAGGACCCTGGGGGTAACTCCTCTATTCTTCTTCGAAATAGTGCCATGGGATCATTTACATTCTTCTGAGAGAACAGACAGGGCCTCGGTTTAACCGAAAGACCTCTGACTCCCTCAGCACTACACCAAAGTGTCAGCCCAGCTCAAGTCTCTGGAGTGGAACTTGAACCCACAACCTTCTGACTCAGAAGTGAGGGTGCTACCATAGAGGAAGATATTGTGAAGTTACGGGATAACTCCAGTTGCTAAACTAATTAATGATTTTTTTCCTGTTTGCTATCCTGGGCATATTTTCAAAAACTTACCTAGACATAAGAGTCAGTAAAGATGCTCTTGAGATGATCGGGAGCTAAGATTCACCAATGAAAGTAACCCAAAGGTACAAAATCTGAACTGCCTAGATTAAGAGAGGCAGAAAAATAACAGTATAATTTGTCCTTGTAACACGAGATGGCTTCAAACGTGCTTGACATGAACGCTTTAGGCTAGAGGTGTTCAAACTATGGCTGGAGGACCACAAGCCTATGAAGCCCAGACAATGTTATTATATTTGAGCTTATATTTCTAATTTGCTAGTTTGTCCTGTTTGAATTTATGGCTTTGAAGGCTTTCAAAAGGCTGTTCTTAGCAGTATTGCCTCATTAGTGAATAAATACTACATCCAAACATAATGAGCTATCGGTATCAGCAGTTTTGAGATATATGCAATTTAATGGGAATGTTCATTGAAACTTTACATGTGGCCTACACGGTGCCATAGTATACATCTAAGCAGTCCAGGAAGAAGAAAACTGTGGACGCTCCTCCTTTAGACTGCAATCTCAATGAGCATGGCCGAACAGTGAAGCCTGGAGGTGACAAGGGCATGTATAAGGGTTTCAGTGACAGAGGGGCTGAGATAGAGGCAGGCAATGTTATGGGGGCGTAAGTAAGTAGACTTTCTAACTGAAAGGCTATAGGGCCTTAAACTCAGTTCAGGGTCGAACAGTACACCAAGGTTTCAAAAGGTCTGGTTCAGCCTGACACAGTGGTTGGGGAGGTGGTTACAATTAGTGGCAAGATTCGTGAGGAGAGTCAAAGATGATGGCTCCCAGTGTTGAGCTGGAGAAAGTTATGGCTCCTCCAAGATTGGATGTCGCACAGATGGTCTGATAGCATAGAGATAGTCCTGCTCCAGTGAGAGGTGCAGTTGGCTGCCATCAGCATGTGGAAGCTGACCCCAAGTCTGTGGTTGATGATGCAGAAGGGAGAATGTAGATGAGCAAGAGGCGTGTGTCAAGGATAGATCCTTGAGGGCTACTGGAGATGATGGTGCAGAGGAGGAAAGAGAAGCCACTGTTGGAGATGATCTAGTGATGTTTTGATCGGCAGGAATGGAACTATGCAAGAGCAGTCCCACAGAGCTGGTTCGATGACATAGATCAGGCTAATCTAGAGAACTATTCCAAAGTAAGTCAGGATATTAGAATAAGGTGACTTAGGTTAAAATTAGTGCAAAGAAGGTTTAGGACAGGTATCAGGAAGGATTTCTTCACACAGAGTTACTAACATTTGAAATGGTCTTTCTCACCGGATCCACATGGGGAGCAGACGCTCAAACCTTCTGTACGGCAGCACTCGCCCTGGTGTACTCTACAATGGAGTACTGCTCTCCGGCATGGCTATTGAGTCCATATGTCAAATCCGTTGATGTCCAGCTGAATTCTACTACGAGAATTATTACCGGTACACTTTTATCGACAACAACACCTTGGCTGCCCATGCTTGCAAACATCGTACCACCACACCTATGCCGCGAATATGCAGTCTCGAGAGAATACAACCGCCACACCAGCAAAGACATGCCGATCCAGGCTGACTTGAACAACCTACCACCAACCCATCTCAAATCTAGGAGGTCATTTTGGACCGTCGCCGAAGCCCTTCAGCGATCTCCCCTCAGCCTTGATGACCGATGGCAAAATGCTTGGAAAAACTATGACATACGGAATGGATTCCTTATAGAGGACCCCACAGTACAACCTGAAGGATCAAACCTTCCTCGAAAACAGTGGACAACCATCAACCGCCTCAGAGCCATAGATGGAAGATTAAAGCATCCCCATCATGCGACTGCAGAGCTCCTAATCAGACCTTCGAGCACATCATTGAGCACTGCCCTCAGTGGAAATTTGCAGGCAGCCTACAATTTATCCATGTTGTTACACCGGAAGCTTTGGCCTGGATATCTGACTTAGTTATTGACATTTGATTTGCTTTGCTACTACCATACAAAGGAAGAAGAAGGTAGCTTATTGGAGACAAACACTTCAGACTCATTCAAAAGTCAGTTAGATGATGTGATAAGGGGAATGTAGGACTTATATTCTAAATAGATGAGTTAAAGATGGTTTTAATAGTCTTCTCATCTATATCAATCTTGTGATCCCAAGCTGATGTCAGGGAAGTTAATGGAGCTGAAGCTAGAGACATTCAGGTGCTAGCATGAACTGAGTGGTATGGCTTCAGTTTTGTTGAAGTTGCGCTTGATCAGGACAACAGGCAGTCAGATATTATGGCAAAAACCAAAGAGCTGAGGTGGTGTCAGGGAGGTAGAGGTAGGTGTTGCTGACATGCATGAGCGAGAAATTAAGAAAGAGCTTTTGAGCATTTATATAGCACATCAATACTTCTCAGGACATTGCAAAGTGCTTCACTGCCAATGAATTACTTTTAGGTGTAAACACTGTTGTTATGTAGGGAGACGTGGTGGCAATTTTACATACAGCAAGGACCCAAAGACAACAAATGACGAATGTTGGTTGAAGCACTGGACAATTCCATGCTCTTCTTCGAATAGTGCCACAGGATCTTTATCATTCACCTGAACAACTAGACAGGGCCTTAGTTTATCAAAAATGAAATGACATAGAATTAAAGGTAACCTTGCGACACGGATCAGCAATTGGTTGGGAGGTAGGAAACAGAGAGTTGGGATAAAGGGAATGTTCTCTGATTGGCAGGATGTGACAGGATGTCCTTGGGGGCTCAGCTTTTCATTATATATATTAATGAGTTAGATGAAGGAATACAATTGTATATCCAAATTTAGATGACAATAAGTTAGGAGGCACAGTAAGTTGTGTAGATGGGAGCAGAAAGTTACAAAGGGACATAGATAGAATAAATGAAAGTGGGCAAAATTTTGCAGATGCCAGTCAATGTGGGGAAGTGTCATCCATGTTGGATCTGAGAAAGAAAAATCAGAATATTATCTTCATGGGGAGAGACTTGAAACTATGGAGGAGCAAAGGGATTTAGGTATCCAAGTACACAAATCATTAAAAGCTAGTTCCAACAGTATACATACAGAAAAACTATTTCTTCTGGTGGAAATCCAGAACCTGGGGCATAATCTTAAAATTAGAGCTAGGCCAGTTAGGAGTGAAATCAGGAAGCATTTTTTCCACACAAGGGGTAGTGGAAATCTGGAACTCTCCTCTAAAAGGCTGTAGATGCTGGATCAATTGAAATGATCAAGACTGAGATGATAGATTTTTGTTAGGTAAGGGTATCAAGAGATACGGATCAAATGCAAGTAAATGGAGTTGAGGTACAGATCAGCGGTGATCTAATAGAATGGTGGAACAGGATTAAGGGCTGAATGGCCTACTTCTCCTCTGGAAGTTGACCCTGTGCTAACACTGCCTTCAGGTTTATTTTAAAGTCACAAATAAAAATTCAGAATTTCTGTTTATGTTTGTTGTAAACAGGAAACACATTGAATACTTGGGGAATATGATATTCGTCCCGGAGGTCCAAATTCATTAAACACTCACAACTTGATTGCTTAAATCATTTTGAGTTGGTATCAGGTCTATAATCTCCAACAGATAAGATCGAGTGGGTCAAAACAGTCTAAAATCAGTGAATGACACCTTGCGGAGTCAACGCAAACTTTGCAAATATTTCTGTTTATTTGTGTATTAAAAGTAAAATAATGTTGGGAGATTTGATTTTAAAATAGAACCATTTTAACGCAACAATCGCCAGATTAACCTTGTTGGATTTATTGACACCAAACGATTTGCGTTTCGAAGAACAAAAATAAAGTCGCAACCAAGGTTTCGCGGGCAGCGAGTAGCTCCTGGCAAGATTTTCTTCAATAAGAAACAATCTGTTCTGCAGGGCTTTTTTTTTGTTGTCGGGAATAACGACACGTGTTTGGTTATTTAAAAAAAACTGAAGGGGGGAAATAAACAAGTGTGGTTGCAGCGAGCGCGCAGGAGGCTGGCTTTGGTACGAGGAGCGGAACTCTTGTGTTCGGAGTTTGTTGCAGGCGGCGGGAGGAGCGGAGCGGGGGTCGGTTGGAAAATTAAATCGGGGGAAAAAAGAGGAGCCAAAGCGGGAGGAGCGGCCGAGAGGCGGCGACGGGGCGATGGTGAGTGGAGCGGCGGCGACGGGGGAAGAGGGAGAGAGCGGGCAGGGCGGGGCGGCGCGGCGGGGAGCCCAGGCTCAGGGCCCATTCCTCCTGACTCACGCTGACTCCAGCCGTTTGCCGGAGGCCGAGGCGCCGCCATGTTGTGGTTGGTAGAGCCTGAGCTCAAGGCCCCCGGCGTGCGGTGCTGGCGCCGCTCCTGCCCGGGAGACCGCCGAGCTCGGGCCTGGGCTGAAGGTGTCGGGGAGATACGAGGGGGAGGGGGGTTTGTGAAGCGGGACCTCCGGGGCCCTCGACTCGGGGCTCCAGCCGCTGCTGTTTGCCGTGAATTAACAATCTGAATGGAGGGTCCGGAACCCTGGGCCCGTGTCGGGGGGGAAGAGAGAAGGAGCCTGGGTCTGACTCGGGGAGGGGTCGGAGAGCAGCGCCAGGCCTAGGCATTCCTCGTGCTTGTGGCGCATTAACCAGGAACCGATCAACCTCGGGACCGCGGCCGGAGACTCGCCCTCACCCTGTTTCCACAAATAAATGGGGCGACCCCGCGGGGTTTCAGGGGACTGGGGCTGCCATCCGCTCCATGGACTCGGCGCTTGAGCCTTTGTGCGCGGGATTGGCGGCCGGATCCGGGCTGGGCCTCGGCCGCCATTCACCCGGGGGAACGCGGCCTGGTGGGTTTTTAAATAAAATGGACCGGATTTTTTCCCCCAAATGTAACCGTCGTTCTGCCGCTTTCTTTTCTTTTTAAATACGAATTAATGGCTGGTCACCGAACCTCACATAGCTGCCGGCTTAAACCGTCAGGTTGCAGTTGGAAGACTTGAGCTCCTTGTTGTCTTTGCCGATAAAGTAATTTTGCAGATTCTAGGATTGCCTTGCATCTAGAGATCACTTTCCATAATTTATCTTTGACACTTCTGCTTTGTCAAAGTTTTTGTTTTATACAATGACACACTGGAATATTTGCTTCCACTTTTTAACTGAAATGCTTCAGTGGATGGATATGATACAGCGATTGTTCCCTTTGTAATTTAATCTTTCCAGACTGTTGTGATGGAAATAATTCTAGCAGCTCGGGAGTGTGAAGCGTCACTGCTTAATTTTGTGGTAATTCGTCTGTTATCCAAGTACTGTAATAGAAGTGTCATATAGCATATTTTGTACATTAAAAGACATCAAACCAACAGTACACATTGTGTTTACAAAATTATCTGACTTAACAGGGAGCTGCTATGTTTTTCAATAGCAGTTGAGCAAAGTCAATCTCTATTCTCCCCTGAAGAAAGGGAGAGGAAAGATAAGGAAGGCCTCTGAGGTCAAGCTGGATCCAAGATGACACACTTGGTGATTGGAACCAAGTCTTTCCAATGTGACAGATTCAGTAATCTGATATCTGAGCCAGGTAGATCTGCAGTACTCAAGGGAACTGTTGGATCATTGATCAGCTAGCCTTGCAAATTTATAGGATCTGGAGGTGTAGACCTCAGTGGATGCTGGGATTCCAGATAATCCTGCGAGCAAGTGCCCTACTGGATAGAATAGCTCATCTTGAGCAAGCAGCAGAAAGCTGTGTAGTTTTTAATGTGAAACCTGCACATAATTGGGGTGCCTTGGTTCTTGCCAGTTGTACCCAAGTTCTCTGGGCACAGGATGTGGAAACTCACCACCTGTCAATTTCTGAGAAATTCAGTTTGGAGATACTGCAGAATGTTGATGGGTTTCTTTAGGTGCCCATGATTCTATTCTGTGGCTCAGATAGTAATTCGTATAGTTTAAATACCTGCATTACTATATGTTACATATATGATTTAAGATCATCACCAAAAGAAGGAAGACCGTGGTTTGAGATTTTTTACCTGCAGATTGGTAGGATGTGGAATACTCCACTAGAAATCTAAGGTGGAAGCAGAATCCATAATGGATTTTAAGAAGGATGTGGTTAACTATTTGAAAAAGGAAAAAAAATGGAAGGAATGGGAAAAGGGCAGGGAGTAGAACAATATAAAGTTTTTCTATTAACTGCCAAAACTGAATAATTTACCTCAACAATTCACGTAATAAGAGAGACTAATGAAGCAACTTCTATATCTGTCTACAGTTTAATCTTTTACAATTGGAGTGGAATCCACTTAATTGCAACTGCTCAGAACAACCTATCGAATTTGAACAAAATAGGATTTTTTAATAAAATGGGAAGCAACAAAAAATAATGCCACTCATTTACAGTCCATCCAGGTTCTTGCCCCACCCTATATCTGCAACCTTGCCTTGTCTTTTAGCTCATCCTCTCCATTCTTCTGACATCTACCTACTATGTGTGTCCCTTCCTACCTCGCCCCAACATCTAGTGGTGGCAGAGCCTTCAACTATCACTCTTCCCAAACACTCTGCCTGCTACATCTCAAAGACTTCATGAAAAATCTATTGGCTTAATTGTGCCTTTGGTGTGTCAGCCGTGGCTCAGGCAGTAGCACCTTCGCCTCTGAGTCAGAAGGTTGTGGGTTCAAGTCCCACTCCAGAGACTTGAGCACAAAAATCTAGGCTGACACTTCAGTGCAGTACTGAAGGAGTGCTGCACTGTCGGAGGTGCTGTCTTTCGGATGAGACGCTAAACCAAGGCCCCTCAGGTGGACGTAAAATATCCTATGGCACTCTTTTGAAGAAGAGCAGGGGAATTATCCCTGGTGTCCTAGCCAATATTTATCCCTCAATCAACATCACTAAAACAGATTATCTGGTCATTTATCTCATTGTTGTTTGTGGGAGCTTGCTGTGTGCAAATTGGCTGCCGCATTACCTACATTACAACAGTGACTACACTTCAGAAAGTACTTCATTGGCTATAAAGCACTTTAGGACTTCCAGTGGTCGTGAAAGGTGCTATATAAATGCAAGTCTTTTTTTACTTTGGTTGCATCCCCTAACTCTTGTTTTGTGTTTGTTCCCTTTTCCCACCCGTGAATCACCGTGGGACATTTGCAGCATCACAAGTCCGCATTGTTGAATATTTGTGATTGATTTTTGTACTTTTTAAAATAAAATTACTTAAAAGTATATAAATAGTGTGCTGTGGAGAGCTGCACAACATTTATGAAAGTATGGCAATGGTTTATGTATAAACTGACCTCCAATATAATGAAACACAGTATGAAAGCTTAAAATCTAAAGTATCACTTCACAATTCAAATAGTTTCTAATAGTATAAAGCTTCCAATATAAAGTGGTTCTGTTAAGTGCCAAAACTGAATAATTTGCCTCAATAATTCACATAATAACGGAGACCAATGAAGCAACCACTATATTCGCCTACATTTTAATCTTTTACAATTACAATGTAAATGCTTAATTGCAACTGCTCAGGACAACCTTGCGAATTGTGATTAAAATGGGAATTTCTATAAAGTGGGAAGTAACAAATCAAGGCTGGTCTGGTGCATAACAACCTTTATTTGCCTAAATTTCGTACAACATCTTGCAACAAGGGTGAATACAGTGTAACATCTTAAAAATTGCAACATCTTCAGGTAAATACAGTATATGAGACTTCAGAAAAGTTTGCATTGAAATGGGAATTGCAAATTAACAGGTATATGACTATATGTTTTATATGAAAACTAGCTAAAATGTAGATCTTGTAAATTTGTCTGGAACAGTTACTCCTAGCTCAGAATTCATGAATAATACTCCTTCAGAGCTGCTACTGTGCACTGCATTATAACATTTGTAGGTAGAAAAATAAGTGACTGCGTGTACTCTTGCACATCTATAGATCATAGCAGCATTCAAATAATCAGTTCAAAAAATACTGATTTTTGTGATTAAAAAGTTATGCACAACTATTATAAATTAATTGATTATTGAGATTTCTGTGTATATTCATTTGTGAAGGTGGCTTAAGAAGTTTGCCATATGATGTCCTGGTTCATTGGCAGAAGGGGGTCTAATGTTGATTTCGTTTGACCCAAGTTAATTTTAGTAAATGTACTGCATTGGCAGAATTGCTGCCTAATGGACAGGGTCAGACTTGCAGATGCTAGTATTTTATTTTAACCATATTTTGTTAAAGGTTTGGACAAATTGTAAATTATGCATTTATCAGACTTGGAACAGGAACCTGACACAATTCTGATGCCCTTTGTGTTGTGCTATTCCTTATTAATGTATTCTTATTGCTCTCCCCGTAAATAGAAATAGAAAATACTGAGACATGTAGCATGTCTTTCGGTGTCTGAAAAGATGGATTAACATCTGACGTGTGTCCCCGGCCTTTTCTGTTTGTTTCAGATTTCCAGTATTTGCAGTTCTTTTTGCTTGTGTCTCTCTACAGTGCTGGTTTTAGAAGCAAAATAAAAAGGATGTTAAATTCTGTGTTATGAGACTTTAAGTGCATTTTCTGTGTTAGGAAGTCTGCATGTAAGACAAGACAATTTGTACATCAGTGTTCTAGTGTAGGGTGGCTGCTGTATTTTGGAGCTTGAATGAAAAACTTGCATTTATAGCGCCTGGACTATACCACAAGACATCCCAAAGCGCTTTTCAGCCAATTAAGTACTTTTTGAAGTGTAGTCACTGTTGTAATGTAGGAAATGTGGTGGCCAATTTGCACACAGCAAGCTCCCACAAACAGCAATGTGGTAATGACCAGTGAATTTTTTTTTAGTAATGTTGATTTGAGGACTAAATATTGACTAGGACACTGAGGATAACTCTCCTGCTCTTCAAAATAGTGCCATGGGATCTTTTATGTCCACCTGAGAGGGCAGACGGGGCCTCGGTGTAACATCTCATCTGAGCTAGAAAGACACTTCAGAAGTACGGATGGTTAACTGGTTTAGATAGAGTAAATAAAGAGAAACTGTTTCCAATAGCTGAAGGGTTGATAACACAAGAGCACAGATTTAAGGTGACTGGCAAAAGAACCAGAGGTGACATGAGGACATTTTTTTTTTACCCAATGAGTGGTTAGGATTTGGAATGCACTGCCTGATAGGGTGGTGGATACAGATTCAATAGCATCCTTCAAAAAGGAATTGGATAAATACTTGAAGGAGAAAAAATTGCAAGGATGTAGGGGAGTGGGACAAACTGGATTGCTCTTCGAAAGAGCCGGCGCAGACTCGATGGGTCAAATGGCCTCCTTCTGTGCTGTATTATTCTATGATTCTATAAAGAGCTTGGTTTAGATAATAAATAAAGGATAACATTCTACTAGAATGTCTGCTTAGTTTTAGAACTTCATCTGTCTACATATAAAGGCTGGTATTTTTAACTCCTCCAGTTATTTTCAGTAAATTTAACAACATTTGATGCTGTAACATACTGGAATGTCAAACTATGTTAGGAGTGCAGTATGGATTGGAATGTACTACAGATGTGACTTGATGATTTTCTTTTGCTAAATAGTTAGTGTAATACATGTATTTGCAGAGGGACCCAGTCCATGGTTTTGATATTTTAAGTGAGGCGAGGCAATATAAACTACAGGAAACTTTGTGATATACGGGACCGAGCTGTTGCCGATCTATCAAAACTGCCGGACATACAAAGTTAATGTTGAAGCAAACGGAGGTTTTCATCTCCGTATCTGACAACAAACACTGTTGCTTAGCAACAGCTTCTAAACAGTCGGCTGCAGCTGCAAGCATCTCTAGCTGAAGCTGTTGCTATAGCTACAGACCTTGCAGTACCTGACTGGGGGGGAAAAAAAAGCAACGAGAACTAAAAAAAAACTTATAGAAAACGGCTCCTGATTTTTGCCGTTAGATCAAGTATTCCGGACATATAACCTCCGGATAAACCAAAGTTTCCTGTAAATGGTACAATTTTAAAGGCGATGCAGGAACAGTGAGACCTGAGGGTGTACGTATACACACCTTTGAAGTTGACAGGACAAGTTGAGAAGGCTGTTTTTATTAAAAAAAACAAATGAGATCCTTGGCTTTATAAACAGAGTCATAGAGTACAAAAGCAAGGAAGTTATGCTAAACCTTTATAAATCATTGGTTAGGCTCCAGCTGGAGCATTGTGGCCAATTCTGGGCACCACACTTTAGGAAGAATGTCAAGGCCTTGGAGGGTGCAGAGGAGATTTACTAGAATGGTACCAGGGATGCGGGACTTCAGTTACATGGCGAGACTACAGAAGCTGGGGTTAGAATCATAGAATGATACAGCACAGAAGGAGACCTTTCAGCCCATCGTGCCTGTGTTGGCTCTTTGGTAGAGCTATCCAATTAATCCCACTCCCCTGCTCTTTCCCCATAGCCCTGTTAATGTTTTCCCTTGAACTATTTATCCAATTCTCTTTGGAATGTTACCATTGAATCTGCTTCCATCACCCTTTCAGGCGGTGCATTGCAGATCACAACCACTTGCTGTGTAAGAAAAAAGTTTCCTCATGTCGCCTCTGGTTCTTTTGCCAATCACCTTAAATCTGTGTCCGCTGGCTACTGACCCTTCTGTCACTGGAAACAATTTCTCCTTATTTACTCGTTCAAAATCATGAATGGTTTTGATAATCTCCATCAAATCTCCTCTTAACCTTCTCTGCTCTAAGGTGAACAACCCCAGTTTTTTTAAATTCCTGGAATGTGGGCATCGCTGGTAAAGCCAGCATTTATTGCCCATCCCTGATTGCCCTTGAGAAGATGGTGGTGAGCTGCCTTCTTAAACAGCTGCTGTCCCCGTTCTCCTTGGAGCAGAGAAGGTTAAGGGGAGATTTAATAGAGGTGTTTAAAATCACGAAGGGCTTTGCTCGAGTAAATAAGGAGAAACTGTTTCCAGTGGCAGAAGGATCAGTAACCAGAGGACAGAGATTTAAGGTAATTGGCAAAAGAACCAGAGCTGAAGAGAGCATTTTTTACAGTGAGTTTTTTTGGAATGTACTGCCTGAAAGGGTGATAGAAGTAGATTCAATAATAACTTTCAAAAGGGAATTGGATAAATACTTGAAAGAGAAAAAATTGCAGGGCTATGGAGAAAGTGCAGGGTAATGGGACTAATTGGATAGCTCTTTCAAAGAATAGCCTTCTGTATCACTTTATGATTCTACAACTTTTGTACTACTTTTGAATAGTCTGTATAATTGACAAGTATGCATTGTCACCAAGGTAGAGTTGTACAGTTAGCTTCCGCTGCACTGAAACCTGCCCATTTTACTTTGGACAGGCTTGGCTATTTCCTGGCAGGGTTTCCAAGGTGAGTTGCTTTATTTTTGGATTAAGGAACAAGTGTATTTTCCTTCTACAAAGTAGAGCTGATGAATCTCAGTACATCTTCTATAAACTCATTATGAGGAGCGATTGAGTAGACTAGGCCTATATTCTCTAGAGTTTAGAAGACTGAGGTGTGATCTCATTGAAACATACAAAATTCTTACAGGGCTTGACAGGGTAGATGCAGGGAGGATGGTTCCCCTAGCTGGGGAGTCTAGAACCAGGGGTCACAGTCTCAGAATAAGGGGTCGGTCATTTAGGACTGAGATGAGGAGAAATTTCTTCACTCAGGATGGTGAATCTTTGGAATTCTCTAGCCCCAGAGGGCTGTAGAGACTTGGTCGTTGAGTATATTCAAGATAGAGATCGATAGATCTTTGGATACTAAGTTGAGGTAGAAGCTCAGCCATGATCTTATTGAATGGCGGAGCAGGCTTGAGGGGCCGAATGGCCTACTGCTCCTATGTTTTATGGATTGGTATTTGGTAGTCAAGTACAGGAAACTTTGGTTTATCCGGAGGTTAACTGTCTGGAATGCTCGAGCCACCGGCAAAAATCAGGAGCCGTTTCGTTAGGTTTTTTTCTTCTTTTCGTTGCTTTTTTTTCACCAGTCAGGCTCTGCAAGGTGTCGCTGAAGCTGTTGCTAAGCTACAGAGACGCTTGCAAGGTACGGCCGACTGTTTAGAAGCTGCTGGGTTTGTTGCCAGATACGGAGCTCAAAATCTCCATATGTTTCAACATTAGCGCTGGTTTGTCCGGCAGTTTGATGGGACGGCAACAGGTCGGTGCCGGATAGCACAAAGTTTCCTGTATAGATGTGGATGGTAGTGGGGAAAGAAAGCTGGCATTTTATTTGTACTTAGTAGTTTTCTGGGTGATAAAGCAGTGACTAAATTCTTTAATTGTGTCTTTTAGGTTATAGATTCTTCCTAGGAAGCAGAAGAAAAAAGCCTGATGGTAGTTGTGACAGTTCTTTGCTGTTGCATATTGCAGTGACTGGTAGAGTGGATGTAAGAGTTCTGAAAACTTGCTAGAATAAGGGGAGATACTGGACTCTTATAATTTGAGATGTCTGAGCTGGTTGAGAACATTTAGTATCATAGAAGCTGGAAGTTGGGATATTTCTCTGTCTGAGGTCAGTCATATTCTTTCAATTTAGCCATTCTGTGCACTGATTGCATTGCATATAACATTATCAACTTTCCTGAAAAGTACAATTTTATTCTGATTTTGAAGTGGTTTATGAAGACATTTGCCATGAAGTGCTATAGGACTAGTGTCTCCCGACTTTCATCTTACTACCTTAAAGACAATGACAAAATTTGTATCCCTGTTATCTGGAACATTTTGTTGTGTTCTTCTTACTGCTGATGTGACATTAGGCTTCACTTTGGGGATGTATTGGCTATTGCAACTAAAGATGAAAACAAAACCCAAAATAGAGATGCCTGACAGCAATAGTGTTTGTGATGAAAGCCTAGTCAGATGTTCTACTGCAATGTGTTTGTGCTTTTCTGTACTTAAAGTAAGGGGTGTCAGTACTGCATGGAATACATTTTCAGTTTGGGCACCCAGTGTCTGCCATAGGCACTTCCAAATCAAGTACAGTATGGCAAGATGCAGAGTGAAGATCCCACTGGTGTCTGCCAAAAATGTGCCTTAGCCCTAATCTTAGAAGAATGTTTGCATTGCAACAGTGAAAAAAGACCAAACCAGCTTTCCTTACGGCCTCCGATTTCCATTTATACACTGTGGGTCTGTAACCACTAAGAACTGGATTGAAGCTGCCAACGTTGATTTCAGTAACAGCTAGGCAGAGAAGTTGTAAAATCAAGTATCTATTGAGGGCCCTCACTGTTTCCTCAAACACTTCCCATAATTAACTATTGCTGAGACAGATTGTCCACACCCTAATTTGAAATGGGTTACACTTTCTCCTCCCATCCACCTTTTAAACATGTCGACTGACCCTTTGTACAGTGATATTTCAGTTTTAAATAGAAAAACCTAAGTGTGAGTTGCTTGGGAAGAATTCTTGGTTGCAGTCTCTGTACATTAATATTGAAAACAAAATCTGTGATTTTTTTTATAATTATATAAATAGTTAGCTATTGCATGAAAGCTTTAGCTCTCAAGTAGATCATTTTTCGTACCAACAGGTTTCCCAGGGTATTGCTTGGAGCGAGTTGGAGGATACACTGTATTCTAACAAAAGGATGTTTAAGCCATGTAGGGGAATTGATGGGTCTGTAGATTTCTTGATTTCTCACCTTTCTTGAATCTAGTGGGGCATCCCAAGTATTCAATAACTCACTCATTATGATTATCAGCACTGTACTGATCTCATCCCCTGTATCTCTGTACCCTGGGACAAACACCACCCATTCATGGGAGTTTTTCTTGTTTTTGGTCCTAGAAGCTCTAGCCAGGCTTAAATAAGGTTAAAATCAAAAGGCCTCGAGTATACTGAGATTATCTCTCTTTGTCCTCTCTAGTTAATGCCACGAGGAAATGATTGAAAATTATAACAAATTTCTGTTCTTCAGTTTGGTCCCTTTTAACATTCTGTAAAATTTCCACCTCTTTCCTGCTATCACTGTACTTGATTTCTTGCTGTACAGAAGTAGGTCATCTGTACTAGTGTTAAGACCCTCACCACATTTGCAGTCAACACTGCCATCTTGGAGTTGTTCTTCTTCACCTTTGGAGTTAGACTTAGGAATAGGATGGTGAACAGGAATACTTCTAGAACCCCAAGCTTGATTGCATGTAGGTAGAGGTTACTCTTAAGTATTCATAAGTCTCCCAATTGTTACCATCATACTGAGACCATCAGCGGTGTTGCAGAGTGAGACCCCATGTGATTTGAGCTACATTTCTAGTAGCATGATTTTTTTTTGTTGCCTGGCATAAAACCATGAGCTCTAATCAATTGAAGGCCTTAAAACTTTGTACCTATTCCATGGATATTTATATTCACATACCTTCTTTCACGTGAAACCCATTCATTTGAAGTGAAGCTGAACTTTCCACTTTATCCTGTGAGTCGGCATAATCACACCATACAAAAGATCTTGCTGTTCGGCGATCATCAATCACTTTTTTCATACCATGTACTCACTTTGACAAAATGAATCATTTTGCTTGCATTGTGTGTGTCTCAATGATGGACCATCTCTTGCAGTTGTTTGTGTGAATGTTGCTTGATGACTAATTTCATAAGTGCCAAAGAAATCAGTTGTGCACGTCAGCTTCACCTTTGTGTTAGCAGTTAATGGAGATGCTTTGTAGAGTCATCATCATTGGACTTAAGTGATTTTGATTACTGTCCCTTGATATCCCTGTTCCTATAATAAAATGTCTACTGAGATCTCCAATTATATGAACCCTTTGCTGTGAGATTCTGGTGAGGTGCTTTATTGAAAGCATTACATAATCTTCTGGATTTCTACCACTTACGAGCCTGTCAAAATCTAGTAATTTTTATTTTTTTTAAATCATCTCATTCAGAAATCCATTGTAGTATTTATGAAACCTATTAGTTTATATTAGTCTTTAATTGCAACTTGTATACAACACTGGGTGCAAACGACCAATTTAACTAAAGATAAATAAAAATTCCCTCATGGGCAATAGTTATCTCCGCAGTCCATTATAGGTGAACAAAATCTTGGGCTTGCATCAGAGACAGAAAAATGCTAATACCCTTAAATACAATATTGAAATACTGAA
The DNA here is from genome assembly GCF_052327205.1 of Somniosus microcephalus. Taxonomy (NCBI): domain Eukaryota; kingdom Metazoa; phylum Chordata; class Chondrichthyes; order Squaliformes; family Somniosidae; genus Somniosus; species Somniosus microcephalus. The sequence continues at coordinate 108,925,121 of NC_140991.1, forward strand.
AATTATAAATCTGTGTTTGAGGAAATTGTAACTAATAGTACTGTATTCTCAATATCCTTGTATCTATAGGTTTGATTAGTAAACATCTGAAAGTTTGCAGAATTTGTTTGTGCCAACTGTGGTGTAATGTTGTGCCACTCTTCAGTGTCTGGTTACTTTAAGCGTTTATATATAAAAGCTGAGTAGCCTCACAGTTGAAGAATTGGACAGGTCAGCAGTTACTAATACACTATGAAATGTACCATAACATCATGGGCTCTCTTGTGAAAACAGTGTGATCTTCCATAATAACAGGATGTGATATAGGAACAATTTAAAGAACCACACCATGGAATATCAAATTAAACAGAAACGATGTCAGTTTCTTGGTATGCTTTGAGAAAGGTAGTACTGTAAAGGTATTTAGATGATGTTCTGAACCATTTCAGATTGTATGATTTTTTTTCCCCCTCCCTCTCCCATTTCCCCTTCCCACAATTAACTTTCAAAGAGATTTGTCATACTAGATTTTTTAAAAAAGTTGCACTGTGGCAAAGAATTATGGCTAACTACATAATTCATGAGGGTTGTTTTGTAGACTTGAGTGTCAAAGAATGTCATTGTGATAATTGGCTTGAAGTCATTATTGAGCCAAACAGCCTGAGGAAAGTGATTTAATGGACACAATTAAAGTGAATGTAGTAGCTGATTCATGATGCAGAGATTCTGTACTATCTGGGGGTGGCGGGGAGGTTCACCCTATACTGTTTATAAAATCATACAGCATAGAAGGAAGCCATTCGGCCCATCATGCCTGTGCCAGCTCTTTGAAAGAGCTATTCAATTAGTCCCACTCCCCTGCTCTTTTCCCATAGCCCTGCAAATTTTGCCCATTCAATTATTTATTCAATTTTTAAAAAAAGTTATTATTGAATATGCTTCTACCACCCTTTCAGGCAGTGCATTCCAGATCATAACTCGATACGTAATTTTTTTTTCTCCTCATGCCACCTCTAGTTCTTCTACCAATTACCTTAAATCTGTGTCCTCTGGTTATTGACACTTCTGCCACTGGTTTCTCCTTATTTATTTTATCAAAACCATTCATGATTTTGAACATATTAAATCTCTGCTCTAAGGAGAACAACCCCAGTTTCTCTAGTCTGTCCATGTAACTGAAGTCTTTCATCCCTGGTACCACTCTTTTTTTATATTTATCCTATCCAATTTCTCGACTACCTCCTTTACTGTGATATTGGCAGCATCCTCTTTATTGAAGACGGATGCACTTCTTTATTGAAGACAGATGCAAAGTATTCATTTAGTACCTCAGCCATGCCCTCTGCCTCCACAAGATCTCCTTTTTGATCCCTAATCGGCTGCACCTTTCCTTTGACTACCCTTTTCCTATTTATATGTTTATAAAAGACTTTTGGGTTCTCTTTTATGTTGCCTGCTAATCTATTTTCATGGACTCTGTTTGCCCCTCTTATTTTCTTTTTCAGTTTTCTGTACTTTTGTATTCACGCTGTTGAATTATGAACCCGATGTTTGTCATAAGCTTCCTTTTTCTGTTTCATTTTAATCAATCTATCTTTAGTCATATAGGGGGCTCTAGCTATGGATGCCCTTCCTTTCCCCCTTGTGGGAATGTCTGTTTGTATCCAAACTATCTCCTCCTTGAAGGCCTCCCATTGCTCATTTACTCTTTTACCTACCAATCTTTGATTTCAATCTCCCTGGGCCAGGTTGCTTTTCAACTTACTGAAATTATCTCTCCTCCAGTTGAGTATTTTTACATTTGATTTTTTTTTTCCTTGTCCTTTTCCCTATCTACTCTAAACCTAATATTATGATCACTGTTTCCCAAATGCTCCCCTTGCCCCACTTCATTCCCCAGAACCAGATCCAGCACTACTTTTTTCCTTGTTGGGCTGAAACTGAAACATACTGATCAAGAAAGTTTTCTTGTACACGGTTCAGGAATTCTTCATCCTTTTTGCACATTACACTTATTTTCCCAGTCTATATTAGGATAATTGAAGTCCCCCATTATCACTACTCTTAAAAGTTCTTGCATCATTCTGCAATTGGCCTGCAAATTTGCTCCTCTTATCTCCATTTCACTGTTTGGTTATATAGTACAAGGCAGGTTTGTGAATAGGAGACTGAAGCCATTGACTGGAACATATGGCTACTGTTAGCTCACTGGTCAGTTACCTCCTACTGCTTCCCATATTAACCGTGTGGTTTAGTTTGCATTTAAGTACTGTGCTTTTCTGATATGGTAAGAAATTTGAGGCTGAATTCATTAAAAAAAACCCAGGCAAAACAGTACATATGTATGTGGCATATATTTGCGTGTTCAATGTTGGTATGTGAAAAGGAGAAGACTGGCGAAGGTAAATGTAGGTCCTTTACAGCCAGAGATGGGAGAATTTATAATGGGGAATGAGGAAATGGCAGAGAAATTAAATACTTTGTTTCTTCACGGAGGAAGACACAATAAACCTCCCAGAAATACGAGAAAACCAAGGGTGTGGCGAGAATGAGGAACTTAAGGAAATTATTATTAATAAAAAAACAGTACTAGCAAAATTAATGGGACTAAAAGTTGATTAATCCCAAGGACCGGATGACCTACATCCTAGGGTTTTGAAAGAGGTGGCCATTGGGATAGTGAATGCATTGGTTGTCATCTACCAAAATTCTATAGATTCTGGAATGGTTCCTGCAGATTGGAGGATAGCAACTGTAACCCTGCTATTTAAGAAAGGAGGGAGAGAGAAAACGGGGAACTACAGCCTCACATCAGTAGTTGTGAAAATGCTGGAATCTATTATAAAGGATGCAATAACTGGGCACTTAGAAACTAATACAGGAAACTCTTTGGTATACGGGACCGGCGTGTTGCCGGTTGATCAAAAATTCCAGATGCCGGAGAGGGTTATCTACCGAGATTATTTTTAACAAAGAAAAATAAAAAATCAAGAAATGTGCAGTATACAGTAATTGGGTACTCACCTACAGAATGTTGTGTTAAATGGATGGTGGAAGATGCTTGATTAAGTACAGTACTGCTGGTTGAGGGTAATGCAATGCAATGACGACCAGCAGCGTGGGAGACACACAGTACCCCTGTAAAATGGCGGATCAGAAGAGACTACCGGCAGCGCGGGAGAGTCCGACACCTGTTACAGGGGTATTGAGATCTTCCGACTTCCGACAGTGCCAAGAAGCTGAGTAGTGGCAGTTTGGAGAACTACCCCCACTGACTAACTCAGCCACTGCGGGAGACTCTGACTCTGACTTGGCAACATTGCTGGTTATTGAGGTGTTGTTTTCAGAGTGAGAATTTTGCCGGTTAATAGAGAATTCTGGATATTTAGGTGCTGTTTAAACAAGAGTTTCCTGTAGTAAGATTGGGCAGAGTCAACATGGATTTATGAAAGGGAAATCCTGTTTGACAAACCTATTGGAGTTCTTTGAGGATGTAACTACTGGAGTAGACAAAGGGGAACCGGTAGATGTGGTGTATTTGGATTTTCAGAAGGCCTTCGATAAGGTCCCACACAAGAGGTTGGTGAACAAAATGAGGGCACATGGAATTGGGGGTAATATACTTGTATGGATTGAGAATTGGTTAACAGACAGAAAACAAAGAGTAGGGATAAACGGGTCTTTTTCAGGATGGCAGGCTGTGACTAGTGGGGTACCGCAAGGATCGGTGCTTGGGCCCCAGCTATTCACAATCTACATCAATGATTTGGATGAGGGGACTAAATGTAACATTTCCAAATTTGCTGATGATACAAAGCTAGGTGGCAGTGTCAGTTGTGAAGAGGCTTCAAGGGGATCTCGACAGGCTCAGTGAGTGGTCGAGAACATGGCAGATGGAATATAATGTGGATAAATGTGAAGTTATCCACTTTGGTAGAAAAAAACAGAAAGGCAGAGTATTTCCTAAATGGTGAAAGATTGGGGAATGCAGATGCTCAAAGGGACCTGGGTATCCTTGTAGATGAGTCACTGAAAGTGACTCTGCAGGTGCCGCAAGCCATTAGGAAGGCAAATGGTATGCTGGCCTTCATTACAAGAGGATTTGCGTACAGGAGTAAAGAAGTCTTACTCCAATTATACAGGGCCCTGGTGAGACCACGCCTGGAGTACTGTGTACAATTTTGGTCTCCTTACCTAAGGAAGGATATACTTGCCATAGAGGGAGTGCAACGAAGGTTCACGAGATTGATTCCTGGGATGGCGGGACTGTCGTATGAGAAGAGATTGAGTAAACTAGGCCTGTATTCTCTTGAATTCAGAAGAATGAAAGGGGAATCTCATTGAAGCATACAAAATTATTACAGGGCTTGATAGGGTGGATGCTGGGAGAATGTTTCCCCTAGCTGGGGAGTCTAGAACCAGGGGCCACAGCCTCAGGATAAAGGGTAGGCCATTCAGGACAGAGGGTGGTGAATCTTTGGAATTCTCTACCCCAGAGGGCTGTGGAGGCTCAGTCATTGGGTATATTCAAAACCGAAGTCGATAGCTTTCTGACTAGTAAGGGCATCAAGGGATATGACGATGGGGCCGGTGAATGGAGTTGAGGCAGAAGATCAGCCATGATCTCATTGAATGGCGGAGCAGGCTCGAATGGCCTACTCCTGCTCCTATTTCTTATGTTCTTATATTAAGGCTTCCTTTTAAATTTTTCCCTTTGTTGGTTAGTATTGTGTTGGTTTTTCTTCTCCTATCTCTTCTTTGGGTGGTCACCAGTTTAGTGGGAATAGAGTTGAGAGGGCAGGAATTTGGCCTTGGAAAGGGCATGAGGGGGAATGGGAGAAAAAGTAAAAGAACAACCAGTGTATCCAAAACTGATGAGCTCATGGAAGCCATGTTTTCCAGCCAATCCCTGTCCTTACAAATTACCGCCCCATCTCAACCTCTTTTTCCTCCAGAAGTTTTGAATGTGTTGTCTCCTCCCAAATCCGTGCCCATCTTTCCCGCAACTCCATGTTTGAACCTCTCCAATCCGATTTCGGCCCCTGTCACTGCACCGAAATGGCCCTAGTCAAATCCCTCTGTGGCATCGCCCCTCTGTAACCTTCTCCAGCCCAACAACCCTCCAAGAACACCGCATCCTCCAACCCTGGACTATTTTTGCATCCACCACTCCCTTTGCCACACCATCGGCAATTGTACCTTCAGCTGTCTAGGCCGTAAACTCTGGAATTCCTTCCCTAAACCTCCTTGCTATCTCTCTCTTTTTCTCTCTCTCTCTCCTTAAGATCCTCTCTGACCAAACTTTTAGCCACCTGTCCTAATGTCATCTAGTACTTTGGCTCCGTGTCATTTTTTGTGTCATTATCCTCCTGTGAAATGCCTTGGGACATTTTCCTGTTAAAGGTGCCATATCTGCAAGTTGTTTTGGTTACTGTGACTAACTGCTGCAGTACTGATATGGGGAGAGGACATAGTGCGTGTGCTGGGCAGGCTGTAGGTAGCCTTTTTTTTGTCAGTTATATTTCGATACTACGTACCACTGTTTGTAGTGTGTAGAAAGGTTCAGCCTAGGAGTCAAGCTCACACTTTTTAGAGTTTTGGATTTGGTTTCTGAAAGGTCTGATCATAGAAGATTTTAACCTTTATGATGACAAATGGGAACTGAATGATTGATTCATTAATTCTGTTCTCATTTGTTACTATAAATGGAGTATAGTTATTTCTGAAGCTAGCTCGGCAGTGACTCTCTCCTGATGATGTTTACGTAGGTCTTCTACACTGTTGAACTAACTATTGTAAGTCAGTTCCCACGTTGTCAACATTAACTCCTTCCTGTATTTTCCAAATGTGTACAGTCATTTCTTTGGAACATTACTGTCTGGGGTTTATATTTTCTATTACTGTCTTGATTGTGGACCATTGGCTCTGTATCACAAGATTGAATATTTTACAGAATTTTTTTTCTTTCACATAGTCACTTGCATCATAAAGGCTCTCCCACTGTCATTCTTGTCACATCATGTTACATACATATCGACCCCAGGTAGTGGTGTCTTGGTAGGCAAGTTTTGGCATACAATCATAGTTCATAAATCCTAACTCGTATTGTAACATGCCTCATTCCAATTATTATCTGTGTAACAGAGGATATATACAATGAGCCATGTGATACAAATGACCTGATAAATGACCAGCAATGAACTGAGTGGATTGATGATATCTCATCGTTACCCCATGTCTTGGGTAGGTAATTTTAAAATGAATCTTAAATGGGAACAATGTTATGCACGGACTGGTTCTTGTGACATCACTGAAACTTTTACAGTGCTCTGTCTTTCTAATTGTGACATCATTATGAAATATGAAGAAAATTACCAGCACAATGGTGTGCTATAAATGGCTTAGACACAGTCAATAAATTGGATGTATTAAAGTCCAAGAGTGAAGTTCAGATGATTTTAAGAAGTCACCTGATTGTGTTGTAACACATGACCTAAGACAGCCACTGTAATGAAAATAGTTTGAATTTGGCCTCCTTAATTCAGTCTTTAGGATTAGTGACCATTATATTAATGTGACAAGAATAATTATGCCTTTGTGATGCAAGTATTATATGGCTGATTGTGACCAAGGTTGTAAAAGTGCAAAATTGCCAGGGGGAAAAGTCAATGTTTTGTGTGTCTATTTCATGAATGTTCATTCCCAACATGGAGCCTTGCCCATCTGGAGTTCACATCGGAATATTGCAGGCATGCTGCCCATGATGTTTGTCATTTTGGGAGCTCACCCATGATTTCCTAATATGTAGTCCCGATGGATGAGGTTCCACATTTGGGGCACATAATTGTCCCAATAATGTACGTAATACAAACTAAAATGGCGTCTAAGATTCCCTAACTGAGATTACGTTCCAGCCTGTAACCCACTTCTACAACCCTATTTTTATATCTGACTTTTTTTGTTAATCTTTATATAAATGGAAAACAGGAATACGTTTTCTAATAGAGAGATTGAATAGGAAGTGATGTAGAGTTTGCACAGGATGTTGCTTAGGCACTAGTTGGATTAGTGTGTGCAGTTTTGGACACCACTTTTTATAGGAAGGATATTCGAACCACGGAAAAGTACAGTGAAGATGTGCTAGGAATGAGAGACTATAGAGAGAGGCTGGAAAAATTGGGGCATTTTCACTGGAACGGAGCAGTTTTAGAGGAGAACTAATGAAAGTTTTTGAAAAGATTTGCGAGGTTAGTTTCTGTTGCTTCGTGTAGTGGGAACAGGCACACACCGAGGATTGTCAGTAGAAGGATGAGGTGGAAAGACAAAAGTTTTTCACAAACTGTTAGTGAAACATGGAATGCTTTACCACAAGTGGCTACTTAGGTAGAGACTATGACATTGTTTAAAAGATAATTGGATAAGTATTTAAAAAGATAATTGGATAAGTATTTAAAAAGTAAGAATATAAAACAGAACTCCAAAGAGGATATCTCCAACCTCAGTGGGGTAGTATAAAATGCTTTACAAGGTTCTAAGAAGCTTCCCAATCATCATTACCTTGTATTAGGAACTGTTGGTGGAGCTGGGGTCACCAAGCTAGATGAGTTTCTCTTCATGTTTTCCTCAGGCTCTTGGAACAGTGTGATTATCTGATGCACAAAAATGAGTGTCCAATGGATGCATTTGTTTCTCCTGCACACCCTATTCAGGTAAATGCATACGTGTTATGGTAATTAGTATAATTAGGGTATATCCGCATTGGAGCAGTTCTGGGACCAATGGGAATGGGATCTAAGTACTGGGATGAGATTTCAGGATCTACTAGTACTTTTGAGGGGTCTTAGGGTTTGGGAGCACTGGAGAACTGTGGAGAGGGGTTCCGAGAGCAGTAGGACAGGTCCTGCGATTTGAGATCAATGGAAAATACCAGGATCTGAGATCATTTGGATCCCAGGGAGGGTGAGCTTAGAGTTTGTGTGCACTGTGAGGTGAATTCTGAGCTAGAGGGAGGGGAGTCCTTGGGAGGTGGGCACTGCAATTCAGGAACATTGCTGGGGTCAGTGTCTTGGGGATGCCAGTAGAAAAGATCCAAACTTAACAGCTGTGTAATTAGTAAATGGTGTGTTAAAGATCAGAGCGCCCTTTAAAGGATAGAAGATTAGGAAATTATTTATTAAATTACTTTTTCACAAATTAAGAATGAAAAATATGGGATCTGGAATTGATAGCCTGTGTAGAAGTCAGTGAAATATTAGAATGTTGGTCATTTCATGTCCACTTACTACCATACAGGGAATGAAAGTCTGGCAATAAAACTACTTTGGGCAGTTCAATGTGAATTTACAAACTCAACTGTAGTTTGAACACTGTTAAATCTCGCTGGTAGAATAAATATGCCAGTTGAGCCAATTGTTGCATGGTGGATCCGTCACACTGCAAATTATATAAACTGTTATATAATGTATTCTGCACTATAAATTGAACTTAATTTCTTCATCCATGCCAGCAGATAAAAGTCCACTTGGTTGAAGTCTTTTTTAATCTGTAACATACAATAACAGATCAATTTTCTTCCTAGACTATGAATGATGGAAAAATCTAGCTGTCGTCCATTTACATTGGTATGCGCTAAATGTGCAGTGAACTCCCTATTCACTACATTATAGTGCATTCTGAATGGACACAATGAAAGTGGATGCAATTGTGATATTTATGTGGAGGAAAGAAATTCTGTATAACTGGCATGGGAATAAATCCTCCACATGAATATATTGATCGCAGGGCCCACAGGATAAAAAAGCCACCCGAAACTGAACATTCAAGAAACCATTAGTTACTCCCAGGAAAATGAACAGCAGCATGTAGTGTACTGTAAAGCTCCATTAGAATTTCTGGAGACTTGTGTTCTACTTTTCTAACTATTCATAGATACACTTAAGGGGAAACTAGATAAGTACACAAGGTAGAAAGGAATGAAAGGATATGTTGCTACAGTGAGATGAAGTAAGGAGGATCATGTGAAGGATAAACACCAGCATAGACCAATATTGGATGAGTAATTGGGAAGACTGAAGACATTGCCTTTGGTCCCCACCACAAACTCCATTCCTTGGCCACCGTTTCCATCCCTGGCAACTGTCTGAAGCTGAGCCAGACCATTCGCAACCTTTGTGTTGTGTTTGACCCCGAGATGAGCTTCTGACCAATTATCTGCTCCATCACCAAGACTACCTACTGCTGCCTCAGCTCATCTGCTGAAACCCTCATCCATGTTTTAGTTACCTCTAGACTTGACTATTCCAATGCACTCCTGGCCGGCCTCCCATCTTCCACCCTAAACTTGTGCTAATCCAAAACTCTGCTGCCCGTATCTTAACTCGCTCCAAGTCTTGTTCGTCCAACACCCCAGTGCCTGCTGACCTAGACTGGCTCTCGGTCCGAGAGTGCCTCAATTTTAAAATCCTCATTCTTGTTTTCAAATCCTTCCATGGCCTCATCCTTCTCTATCTGTAACCTCCTCCAGCCCTCCAAGCCTTCGAGATCTCTCTGCTTGTCCAATTCTGGCCTTTAGTGAATCCCCAATTTTAATCGCTCCACCATTGGCGGCCGTGCTTTCAGCTGCCTTGGCCTTACGCTCTGGAATTCTCTCCCGAAACCTCTCCATCTCTCTACCTCTCTCTTTTAAGATGCGTCTTAAAACCTACCTCTTTGACCAAGCTTTTGGTCATCTGTCCTGATATCTCCTTCTGTTGCTCAGTGTCAAAAATATTTTGATTGATAACGCTCTTGTTCAGCGCCCTTGAGACGTTTTGCTAAGTTAAAGGTGCTATATTAATGCATGCTATTGTTGTTGGGCTGAATGGCCTGTTTCTGTGCTGTAAATTCTATGTACAGTAATACTCCTGAACCCCTTCTACCTCTGTGACAAAGACATATCTGTTCTCAAGATCATATTTCCTAGTATACTTCATTAAAACTGAAACAGTCAGGGAGTTTCCATTGATTTTCTTCAGTTAAAATATAATCTTATCCCATACATTAAAACTGTTGAGTCTATCATGGCTCTGAGGTCTTTTTGTAGGTGTCCCTCTGCTAATTCAGTCCCATTCACTGTATACTTATACAGCTTTTTGACTAATATGCAGTACTTAAATTATCATTTGACTTACAATCTTGGCTGCTCAGTTGGTCTAAATCCTTACGCTGTAATCCCGGTCTACTGCTCGCTTTTAGTATCATCAGCAAATTTGACAAACTTGCATTTGATTTCAATATCTAATCCTTCAGTGTAGATTGGAAACTGCAGGGACTCCACTCAGCATCTCCCCTGCCCCCATCCTGACCTGACATTGTAACTTATTATCCAGTTCACATATCCTACTGATATCCTGTAGAATTGATTTGGTGTCTTAGTCATAGAACTTTATCAGAAACGTTCCAAAAGTTCATAAATGTTATTTTGTCTCGCTGTAAAGTGCTCAAAGTCATAAGAGGTATGTCGGACAAGATCTTGAGATTCTAAGTCAGTGTTGGCTATTAAGTTAGTTCTTCAGCCTATCTTTTAGAATAGTTGCTATTATTTTACCTTTTATTGATGGACTAATGGGCCTGTAATATGCTACTAAAAATATTACTTTTTGTATATCCATGGCTTTCTCTTGATCAACGTGGAAAATTGATACTTCATTCACTATGCTTAATATGCAATTGGCTGAGAATGATGATCTATCTAGTCATGAGTCTAATTCCTGAGTAAGTTGTGGCCAACCTCCGAAGTGAGAGTTACTGCTTGGGGGCGGGTGGGGTGTTGGGGGTAATATTTATGTACTTCATATTTGAGCTAAAGATGGTCAGTGGAAACTCCCTGGCCGTGTTCCAGTTTTAATGTGGTATACAGATGTGTCTTTGATATGCTTTTTGGGGTTTTTAAACACTAAATATTTCCGAGTTCATTGCCACTCTGGAAGTGGACCTCGCACCCCATACAATCTGTCTGCCCATTATCAAGTGAAATGATGGCATCCCCATGGCATGCTAACAACGAACCCGTACTCCATATATTAGCTACTGAAATCTGATGCATTCCGCCATGTAAATGCTCCTCTGTTTATGGAAGGCAGACTGAAATAGCACTTTACAGACATGAGTCACCGCTTCAAGACCATCAACTAGTTTATTTATAGAAAGTGCATGGATGAATGAGATATAGTTTTGATCGTGAACAATCAATTTTGCTATGTTTTTTGGATATGGAAAATAATAATGATGCAAGTTACTGGCTCTTTAAAAGGATGCACACCATGTCTAGCTAAGTTTCCAAAGTGGAACTGGTTCAGATGTCTGAATGATCAGCTCCTTGCGGCTGCTGCAAGAACGCCCACCATGCTATGTGAGCGAGAGGGACTTCCTTAAATTGATGAGATGGGGACCTTGGCCACAGAGCTGTTGATCATAGTTACTGCCCTGAGGTGAATGCCTACATTTGATATGTCGGCAGGAGCCGCCCCACCCCTCAAATAACCGATTAGCTAAACCCCCTGCTGCGTGGCTGGAATGGAACAACCCATGGACTCCACAAGGAGTGTTTGTCTCCAAATAACGTGAAATGTTTGAGTTTATGGCCTGAATTTGCTGGAGCAGGGGATCTCACAGCAAAATTCTATAGACTCTGGAACAGTTCCCATGGATTGGAGGGTAGCTGATGTAACCCCACTGTTTAAAAAAAGTGGTAGAAAGAAAACGGGGAATTATAGCCTGACATCGGTAGTGGGGAAAATGCTAGAGTCCATTATAAAAGATGTAATAGCAGAGCACTTGGAAAACAGTGACAGGATCGGACAAAGTCAATATGGATTTACAAAAGGTAAATCATGCTTGACTAATCTGGAATTTTTTGAGGATGTAACTGGTAGAATAGATAAGGGAGAACCAGTGGATGTGTATTTGGACTTTCGGAAGGCTTTCGTTAAGGTCCCACATAAGAGATTAGCGTGTAAAGTTAAAGCACATGGGATTGGGGGTAAGGTACTGACTTGGATAGAGAACTGGTTGGCAGACAGGAAGCAAAGAGTTGGAATAAACAGGTCTTTTTCCGAGTGGCAGGCAGTGACTAGTGGGGTACCGCAGGGATCGGTGCTAGGACCCCAGCTATTCACAATATATATAAATGATCTTTTGATGAGGGAACTAGATGTAATATCTCCCAAGTTTGCAGACGACACAAAGCTGGGTGGGCGTGTGTGCTGTGAGGAGGATGCTGAGAAACTCCAGTATGATTTGGACAGGTTGGGTGATTGGGCAGATGCATGGCAGATGCAGTATAATGTGGATAAATGCGAGGTTATCCACTTTGGTGGCAAAAACAGGAAGACAGATTATTATCTGAACGGCAATAGATTGGGAAAAGGGGAAGTGCAACGAGACCTGGGCGTCCTTGTGCACCAGTCGCTGAAGGTAAGCATGCAGGTGCAGCAGGCGGTTAAGAAGGCAAATGGTATGTTGGCCTTCATAGCGAGAGGATTCGAGTGCAGGAGCAAGGATGTCTTGCTGCAGTTGTACAGGGCCTTGGTGAGACCACATCTTGAGTATTGTGTGCAGTTTTGGTCGCCTTATCTGAGGAAGGATGTTCTTGCCATGCTGCAGGAAGTGCAGTGAAGATTCACCAGACTGATACCTGGGATGGCAGGAATGACGTATGAAGAGAGATTGGGTCAATTAGGCTTATATTCGCTGGAGTTTAGAAGAATGAGAGGGGATCTCTTATATTCACTGGAGTTTAGAAGAATGAGAGGGGATCTCATTGAAACTTATAAAATTCTAACAGGACTAGACAGACTAGATGCAGGAAGGATGTTCCCGATGGCGGGAGAGTCCAGAACCAGGCGTCACAGTCTAAGGATAAGGGGTAAGCCATTTAGGACAGAGATGAGGAGGAATTTCTTCACCCAGAGAGTGGTGAACCTGTGGAATTCTCTACCAAAGAAGGCAGTTGAGGCCAATTCATTAAATATATTCAAGAAGGAGTTAAATATATTTCTTAAGGCTAAAGGGATCAAGGGACAGAGTACTGAATTTGGATGATCAGCCATGATCTCATTAAATGGCCGAGCAGGCTCGAGGAGCCGAATTGCCTACTCTTGCTCCTATCTTCTATGTTTCTATGTGAGTTGGATATTTTTCCTCACTTTTCAGCTCTCATTTTTTGGCTGCAAATTGATGGAAGTGTGAATTGATAACAGGACATCTGGGACCTTGGTGAACAACGGGGCCAACAGTCTATCTCCTTAACCAATGAGATTTAAGGATAGAGGAAAAAAAACAGGAGCGACAGAGAAGGAAATGGGGTGGATTAGAGTCACATTCCAAACTGGAACAGAATTACAGAGAGGGAAAGAAAGATTGGAATTAGAGAGAGAGAGAGAGAGAGAAAAGAGACAAAGGAAAAAATGTAAACTTTGAAAACCTAGGACCAATTTACTACCTGCAGGCGTAAGACTCCACAGTTTCAATTGTTGCCTTTCTGTGCCTTCGAGTTTGTGTGGCATTGCAGGACAATAAATCTTGTCCTTGTGTCGTTCAATACCAGCCCTCAATTTCTGCGACGAGTTAAATTAGTTTTAGTAGTGCAAATGCAGCAATTTCTTGACACTCGTGCGCATTTAACTCGCCATTATTTTCTTAGCAAATTCTGTGCCTATATTTAATAATCCTCCTTTTGAATTACTAATCACCACTTCAGATCCCCATTATGAACACAGGCAAAATCCAATCTGCTGCAGTCTTGGTTTTGTGAAGTTCTTTTTAAAATATCCTCCCAATTGTAATAAAGCCATAAATTTGTCCAAAATTGTATTGAAAATGTTTAAAATGTAGCATTATTGTATTTTGTTAGCACCACAGGGACCTAGTATGATGTCATCAAATAGCATCAATGATTGATATGACAGCATGGACTTGGCAAGCCTACAGGTTTACTATAAACTGAGACCAGATTAACTTGTTAGTTATGGTACTTATGTTTTAAAACATCTGACTTGCTAGCTGACATCAATTTGGATCTCTCAATGTTATGAATTTCAGATGTTGAATACAGAATATTACAATTATTATGAACTGTTGTAAAAATTCTGTCTTCCAAAAGAATTGAAAATGCAGTTTGTAATAATCCTATAAGCAATAAAAAGCTTTACAGATAATTTCCTTATTTGAAACTGTTATTTTTGTTACAGGTTTGATGAGGTAGAGTCCGCCTGGTCAATTTTGGAGGAAGTAAAAATCATTGGCAGTTAACAGCGGAAAGTTGAAAGGAGTCTGTACAGCTGCATCTCATGGAGGAATAGCTTGATTGGCCGTGAACCTTGCTGTAGAAAACTATAAGGAAACAGAAAATGTCATCAAACAAGAGCCAAAACCCTCATGGGCTTAAGCAGATAGGCCTGGATCAGATATGGGATGACCTTCGAGCTGGCATTCAACAGGTTTACACCAGACAGAGCATGGCAAAATCAAGATACATGGAACTATACACGTATCCTGTTACATGTTCAACATCTTTGATGTTGGCATCACAGTTTGTACAGTAGCTTGCTGCTTGTTTATTGTCCAAGAGGTCAAGTGTAGGCAGCAGAATGCCTCGAGGTAGTGTACTGAAAAATCTTGATTTGTGGAGGTCAAGAATCTGTTTGTGTGATACAAAACCTACCAGTGAAGTAAAAGTTTTTTTTTTTAAACCCAGGTTACATTTCATAGTCATTACAAATAAATCAATATGTGGAAGCAGAAAAATCTAGGAGCAGTTTTCCAAAGCACTCCCTCCATTTTATTTTATTGAAGAAAATACTGGCTTTGGGAGAAATTTGAAACTTTTAAGGAGGGTGCGGGAGGCGGGATGTGACGGACGAGGGGGGAAACATACTCGGGTTGGAAAATTTATACCCCTAGCCTGAAGTGGGGTTTTCTATGGTCCCACAGCTCTAAAAGAGTGCTCAGAATGGTCTACAGTCACGGCCCTTGCTGTTTACTTTGGAGCTGCATAGACTGCTCCCTGTTGGTGATATCAGTGAAGTGGGTAGAAATAACTGACTTAGTTTACATTCTAGTAAGAAAATTATAATTTAATAGTCTTGTCAAAATTCTTGAGGCTAGAAATTTCTTCTATGAAATGGGAGAGTATTTTGAAAAAGAAACTTCTGCCTAGTTTGATTTGCCCCCTTTTAAGTATAGTTTTAAATACTCTGTCATTCTTGTTTAAGAGAATCTATTCCAAGTCTTTAATTTTTTTATTATGCATTTGTGGTAATGGTGTATCTGATGTGATTATGTATAAGTGTTATAATATTTCTTAAATTGAATTACTGTTGGTGCTGGGAAATGGAACACTTTCCATTTCAAGTGCCCGGTGTCCGCATCATGGTAGTATAGCAAAGGCCAGAGCAGAATAGAGGGAATTGTGCTCCGCATATACTTCTATCCTAACCTCAAAAGACCTTACTGCATCAACATGGCATTTTCAATTTTTGGTATCTGCTGTCCTTGTGGTTTTTCTGGCTGAAATTGCCAGTTCCAAAGTGGGGTCAGATTTGACCTGTGCGCCCATATCCACTGGAAACTGGGACGAGAATGTTCAAAGTTGCATCACATAGGGTCCTGGCATCCAACATCACAGATGTAGCCTCAATATAGGATCATTTGGGCATGGGTTCACAGCACTAAACTAACCGTACCATTAATTTGTTCGAAATTGGTAATCTCCCTCTGACCAGAAGGATAGCTGCCATAGGAAATGGAAGTCATCCTAGAGCAATTGGGGGTGCTCTTCTGAGGTGGTGGCAGAGCTCGGTGAGCTTTCATCATCACTTAACATTGTACTGTTGCTTTGGAAGTGCTTGATACTGACACTGGGTGTACCGAATGGGAAAGTATTCAGTTTTCCATCACTAATGGCCTGCACTTTATTGAGCACAAAATTCTTCAGTTTAGGGGGAAAAAATTATGAACATACAAAAAGGTCCAAAAAAGACCACCCCCAACCTGGGCAACTTGTAAGCACTATTAAACTCACCCCATCCTACCACAGTCACCCAATCATATGGGAGAGGCAAAAAAAAAACTTGAGGCCACTTTAGGAAAATACTGGTGAAATTCCTCTCTAAACCTTGAAGGTAATCCAGCAAGCCCCAGGAGACCAGAATGGTGACAACACTAGTCCACTGGGCTCTTCTGAAGACCACTGTCTCGTATCTGCCTCTTGCAGAATGCTCTCTATCTATTCACACAGTGTAACCAGTTCCATCTGTGGCATTATAAAAACCTTTCAGAATTCTTTGTTTTTCCCTGGACCAGCTGCTGCTATCAGAATCTTGCTTCTTCAATTTGTGCCAGTGAAGTAATGGATATTCTACCTGCCATGAAAGATTTCATACTTCCCTTTGCTCTTCTGCCAGATCTGATACTAGATCTGATACTGGATCTTGATTGTGTTATGCCTGCTATTCTGTCTCATAAAATTTGTGCCCATCAGATCTGACATCCTAATCAGTCTAAAGCACTGAGCTGAATTTATCTCTCCTAATTTCTGTTGGAGCTGCTAGACGCAATTAAGTATTGTCTTCCTGTTCCTCCAGCTGCTTCTTGTGGTCCTTAAAGTTGTTTCTCTTGTAACTTCTGTGAATGTTGTTTTCTATCCCACTTCCATTTTGATTGTGACGTTGCTAGCTCTCCTGAAGACACTGCTGTGTTTTCTTTACTCACCTTTTTCCCTCCAACTCTAATTTCAATTATGCTGATAAATAACTTCTCTAAGTTGCTTTATTATGTTTTGCCATTATGGCCCACATAAAGTTTTATCCCTCTGGTTTGATGGATCCTTCACTCCATTAAGACCCCTACTTCTGATTGTATCTCTCTGGTACCTTAACCATATTCATGTATGATCCCTGACTGTGTGTCAGCAGACTATTTAACTGCAGAGCATTACAGTTGAACCCAATCAGTCCTTTCATAAGCATTTCAGCAGGGATCATTTGTACAGTGATAGGTCATACAGTATTAACCTCTACTGACTGAGTACAACTTGAAATTTATTTTTGGAAGAATGTCATCTAATTGGAACAGTCTTACTCATTTCTTGGTTTCTTTGGAGAAGGTTGGTTAGGATTGGGGTTCTGTAAACCTATATTTTAATGGTGTGGAGATGCCGGAGTTGGACTGGGGTGGACAAATGTAAGAAGTCACACAACACCAGGTTATAGTCCAACAGCTTTATTTGAAATCACAAGCTTTCGGAGCGCTGCTCCTTCTTCAACTTCACCTGAAGAAGGAGCAGCGCTCCGAAAGCTTGTGATTTCAAATAAAGCTGTTGGACTATAACCTGGTGTTGTGTGACTTCTTACATATATTTTAATGCTAAGCTATCACTTCAGGAATTTAAAACAGTTGAAAGCAGACTTTGTCATTGCATTTCTAGTTGGTACTAGTTGAGCTGGCAATTGTCAGCATAAGTTTATATGTCTGTTGATGTCTTAATTTTAGTACAATTTATTTATTCCAACTTGCAAATTTTTATTGTCTGGATGTGTTCAAATTTTGCATAGTGAGCACTTTTGAGTTAGGGTTAAGACTGCCCATATCAAAGTTTCTGGGGAACATCCCTGATTTTATTTTTGAGTTTGTCACAAATTTGGGTCTGTGATAGGTCTCGACTCTGATTCAATGGTATCGGTTGCTTCCTTAAGCGAGCTGGTGGCATGCTTTTTTACGGAATTTGACACACACTCCTGTATCCACTAGAACAGTAGCAGGACCCTGGAGTGTACAGAGTGAGTAAATGGAGAAAAGGGAATGGAATTCCTAAAATGGAAACGGGCCTTCTCCCTCGAGCAGTGTGTTATACCTACAAGGACGGAGGCGTTGCTGGATTTGGTTATGAAGAACGAAATGGATCAGGTAGATGAGCTAAATGTGGGTGAGCACCTTGAGTAGTGATCACAATATAATTAGGTGTAAGATCCAAGTAGAAATGGGAAAAAGTCATACAGAAACTAGAAAACCAGATTAGATTAGGGTAGATTTTAGAAAGCCGAGAAGTAAGGTGTAAGGAGAAATTAGTACACGGTACGAAAGGGCAACATTGGAATAAAAAAAAAAAAAGAGCTTGTAACAACACAGAATAAGCATGTTTGTGCTGGAGGACTGGAGAGCGACCATTGTAGTACTAATTTTTAAAAAGATAAACTGAGCTAATCTGTGAGAAGAGGCAGGTAGCGTTAACGTTTCAGGTCTTGTGACCCTTTGTCAGGTCTTAATGACCCTGGTTCTGATGAAGGGTCAGACCTGAAGAGTTAACCCTACCTTCCTCTGTTCACAGAAGCTGCCTGACCTGCTGAATGTTTCCAGCATTTTTTGTTTTATTTCAGAGTTCCAGCAACTGCAGTATTTTGCTTTTTGTTTTATTGATGATGAGGAGTTAAGGGCAGTTTTTTTTTTTTTGAGTTGTTGGAAGTGGGTATCGGTATGCCACAGGGTTCAGTTCTGGCGCTACTTCTGTTCACTGTGTATCAATGATTTGGATACAGGCCTAGAGGGAGTGGTGTTGAAATTTGCAGATGACACAAAAATAAGAGGTGTGTAATTCTTTCGAAGGAAAATGCAACTGGATATTGATGAGATGGGGCAATGGGCTAAAAAGTGGCAGATGGAATTTAATGTCAGTAAGTTTGAGGTGTTGCATTTTGGTTTAAAAAGAACAGCAGTAATTATACTCTGCTTTTTGAAGAGCAGAGTGACTTCAGAATTGGATGAAAGAAAAGGGGTTGAAGGGATATAGAAACAGGTTGGGTAACTGCGATTAGAACTATTTGCTCGCAAAGAGGATAAATGGCGACATGGACTGGTTGGGCTGAATGGCCTGTTTCCATGATGTGGCTTTTATATATGTCTTTGTATATGTATATCTATGAATGTGGACTAAATTAACACTACATTTGTAAGCTGTTTTATCCTGACGTAGACAAAATATACAGAACACTGAGTATGATAGCCAATTGGTACAATTAGTTCAACTTCTTTTTGAGTACTGTTACAAAATAAAAACATGCATACACTAGCCCGCTTGATGATGGAATCTTGTTTAACGTAGAAATATAGATTCCCTGCTATTTGTCCTCTTGGCATTATGGAGGTTATTATTCTTGCAGCCTTTCTTTAGCTTTGGCTGTTTCGGAGCCTTTCTGCTGCTTTTCTGACTTCTGGTGTCGGTGTTGATTCTTAAAAAGCCTCTCTTCCCCTTATTCATAAAACTGAAAAGAGTTAGTTAAGACCAAAGTGCTGGTTGTCTCCCTGAATGGTCAGACATTGCTGATGAATTGACCATTGTGTGGGATCTGTGGGAGAAAAAACTGCCCATTCTGCATTTAAATCGCCTTGTGTCTGCCTATGGATGTCTAACTCAGCGTGAGACTGTCTGGAGTAGTTATTCATTTTTACGTGAGTTTCTGCTCAAAACACATTTGAAGGCAGCTCATGTCTGAGTCCCATACTTGGAAGAAAAGTAGTGACAGAATCCTGAACCATGATAGTAATGCTGCTATAATGCCCCATATAGGTATCTATCATGTAAGGATGTCCCAGGGGGTTTCATTAGGATAGCAGCCATATGGATAGAGTCAAGAAATAGGAGAAATTATACAATTCATTAAAAGTGTGCATTACAGGTCATCAAACAGTGGATACAAGGCAGATGGGGAGATCTGCAGACAGTTCAGAGAGATGCAGGAACAGCAGGGAATGTTGAGTGATTTTAAATGTCCCAATCTGAACTGGAATAAATTAATGCACGTGGTCAAAGTAGAATACATTTTTTGGAATGCATCCAGGACTGATTCCTAGACCAGTATGCTTCTAATCCAACAATGAAAGAAGCATTGCTTGATTCAGTTCTAGGAAATTAAGTGGGACAAATAACTGATTTGAGAGTAGCAGAATAATTAGGAAATAGTGACCCCAAAATAGTTAGATTCACTGTAAACATAGAAAAGGGATAATGAAAATTCAACGATAAGGGATCTGAACTGGAAAAAGTTCAGTGAGCTAAAAAGGGAAGCGGCTCAAATTAACTGAGCAGAAAAGTTAATTGGCCTAACCACTTGTACACATTCATCATTACTTCTTTGTACTCTACCCCTGTTTATAAAACTCGGCATGCTTTAAGCCTTTTTTATGACTTTAGTGCAAATCTGCCCTAGCCTGTCTACTCATTGTTAAGAAACTTCAAAGCTGAAGGTATTTTTGTATGTACCATTTATATAATTCATTAGATTTTACTTTGGAAACAATTTCAATTTAATCTATCGAATATTTTTTAATCCCAGTTTGCTCCTGGGGAATCGTTGTGGATAATAAATGGCCGCTTTCACCCTGTGTACTTCAGAGGTCTAAAGCTCAAGTTATTTTGCTGTTCCCCAATAATTATTCTTTAGATTTTACATTTCACACCAGTTTGACTTTCTTTAAATCCTGTTATGCTCCTGCCCTTCTTGAAAACAATTAAATTGATTCTTCTCCTGGACTGTGGAAAATAATTGTCACTTTCATCCTTTTGAACATTAGCGCTCCAAAGCTGTAGGTATTTTCTGCTCATCATTTTATAATTCATTGGATTTTACATCATAAGCAAGGTGAACTATCCCACTTCTGTTATATCCTTATTCCTGGTATACTGGATTTAGTAACACTATTTCCCATAGAATCATAGAATATTGCAGCACAAAAAGAGGCCATTCAGCCCACTATGCCTTTGCTGGTTCTCTGTAGGATGGATGTTTTACTCTACTGAGTTGCATTCCTTTGCCCTTTCCCCATATCTTTTTCATTTTTTCAAATATCCACTTCCCTCTTAAAACTTATTATGGATTCTGCTTTCTAGCAGGACATTGTGCTTTTTGAAAAAGTCTCCTAACCTCCTTTAGTTCTTTTAGTGATTAACTTAAATTTATGCTCTCTAGTTACTGGCTCATTGACTAGTATAAGAGAGTTTTTTCCACTTTGCGGTATCAAAACTTTCTATAATTTTGAATACCTCCACTTAAAACGTTCCCTCTGTTTTTGTACTTGATTAAAACCTAGGATCCCAATGCTTTTTTTTTGACAGATTTATAAACTTGTCCTCCCATTGTTAAAAATTTGTGCCTTTGAAACTTTATGGGGGAGAAATTCAGTTAGCTGCGCCACCCGTTAGCGCCTTAAGAGGGCGCTAAGTGGGTCGCAAGCCAACTGGCGCCCGGGCGCGGCACTGTCCACGCCTCCCGCTAAATTCCGCGGGACGCTAGTGGTGGCGCTAGCCGTTAGCGCTGCGCCGCTACCGATGATGTCATCGGTGTGCGCAGTGCCCCGCTGAAGCCCCGGCTGCGATATTTGGAAGCGCCCCCTGATTTACTGCCGGACGCTATGTCCGACCGGTTCAGGGGGGCCTACCTGCGGCCGGGGAGGCGCAAATTAAAGGAGAGGTGCGGGGCGGCCATTTTTGTTGGCCGCCTGCCAGCACCTGCCTGCGCTCCCGGCCCCGGCCTTCTGACCCCCCCCCCCCCCCCCCCCCCCCGCGGAGTGCCGGCTGCGTTCCAAGAGCCCGGCACTTCTCCTCGGTGCCGGGCTCTTTTGCCTGCACTCGCAATCCTTGGGGGCCCAGCTGTGCCCCAGATCGCGCTGCACAAGGCCCCTCCCCTTTAAGAAGAGGAGGAAGGCCTGCGCGCTGCGGCACGTTGCGCCACGATATTCAGTCGCAGCGCCCCAAGAGGGATGCGGGGCGCCTCCAGTAGCGCCGTGCTTCCCTTTGGGGTGCTACCACTCAATTTCCGGCGGGCGGCCGCAAATGCATCCGGGGCGCTACTTTTAGCGCCCTGGCGAGGCTGGCGCCCCAAACGGGGCTATACTCAATTTCTCCCCCTAAGTCTCTGCTGCTATACTTTCATCAATGCATACATCCTAACCCTTTCTCCCAAAATGTCACCTCGCAGTTCTCTGCACTCTGCATTTATCTGTTAGCCTCTCTGTCTGTTTGCAGTCACTTACAGTCCTCTTCACAATTAACCATGCTCTCAACATTTGTGTCACCTGCAAATTTTGATATTGTATCCCCAAAGTCCAAACATGTATATGAGATAAACAGTGATCCCAGTATTGACACCTGAGGGAAGCTATTGATTACATCCTTCCAGTCTGGAAAAACATCCATTGTTCTTCCTGCCATTCAACCAACTTCCTATCCATGCTGCCACACTACCATTACTACTGTGTACCTTAATTTTTATCAACAAGCCTCCTATGTAGCATCTTACCAAAAATCTTTTTAGGGTGGGAATTCCAGAGCATGGGGCTAGTTGGCTAAAGGCGAATCCACCAATGGAGTGAAGGGAGGGGGAATGCATAAGTGGTCAGAGGAAGAGTTTTTTTTGGGGTGGGGGGATGTTTTGGGGTGGTGCTCAACTTGGGGCCGAATAGGATGCCGAGGTTGCAAATAGTCTGGTTCAGCAGAAGGCAATGACTGGAAAGGAGGATGGAATCAGTGGGAAGTGTATGAAGTTTGTGGCGGGGTTGGAGATGATGTCTTCAGTCTTTGCAATGTTTAGCTGGAGGAAATTGTAACTCGTTCAAGACTGGGTGTTGTACCAACAGTCTGACCACACTGAGGCTGTGGAGGGGTCGAGAGAGGTAGACCTGGGTGTTGTCAGTGTACATGTGGAAGTTTGTGGATGATATCGCCAAAAGGCAGCATATCAATGAGGGGAGGAGCCAAGGATAGATCCTAAGGGATTGGTACAGGAACATATACTTACTACAGATGAAAATTCAAACTCTTAAGAAAAGTTGCTTGACCGAAGGTAGTAATTCTTTTACAAAGGCAAAATACTGTGGATTCTGGAAATTTGAAATATAAACAGAAAATGCTGGAATTACTCAGCAGCCCAGGCAGCATCTGTGTAGAGAGAAACACGGTTAACATTTCAGGTTGGTGACCTTTTGTCAGAACTGGAAAATGTTACAGATGTAACAGGTTTTAAGCAAGTACAGTACAGAGGCAGGGAAAGGTGGGGGGGCGGGAGGGGAAGGAGAACAAAAGGAAAGGTCTGTCATGGGGTGGAAGACAGGAGAGATTCATGAACAGATGTTCATTTAATCACTCCTGCCTTCCACCCTATAAAAGAAAAAAAGACTTGCATTTATATAGTGCCTTTCACAACCTCAGGAGGTCTCAAACGCTTTACAGCCAATGAAATACTTTTGAAGTGTAGTTACTGTTGTAAGCTGGGAAATGCGGCAGCCAATTTGACCTCAACAAGCTCCCACAAACAGCAATGTGATAATGACCAGATAATTTTATTTTAGTGATGTTGATTAAGGGATAAATATTGGGCAGGACTTCGGGGATAACTACCCTGCTTCTCTTCGAAATATTGCTGTGGGATCTTTTACATCCACCTGAGAGCAGACGGGGACTCGGTTTAACGTCTTAGCCGAAATAAGTCACCTCCGATAGTACAGCACTCCCTCAGTACTGCACTGGAGTGTCGGCCTAGATTTTTTTTTTTTTGCTCAAGTGTCTGGCGCTATCTTCCCTTTTGTTCTTTTTATTCCCCGCCCCCGGTCTCTTGCTTAAAACCTGTTAAATCTGGAACATTTTCCAGTGCTGACGAGAAAGGTCATCTGCCTGAAGTGTTCACTCTGTTTCTCTCTCCACAGATGTTGCCTGGCCTCGTGAGTATTTCCAGCATTTTCTGCAGTATTTCTTTCTGTTGTACACGTTGGCCGCTTCGCAAATACCAAAACCAACCTCAAAAATTACTTTGTTTGGCAGCAATTTGGGCATGGAAAGGAGTGGGTGGCACCCAAACTCATGCACTGGGGAGAAAATGAAAACAGGAGCCAAGCCCTTTCCTTCTCGTCCTCATCCCCTGCCCCTTTGGGAAATCTGACTGAGATGGCTGAACAAGCATTTCAAAATAACAATCCTATCAATAATTCATACAGAAAGATTTAAAAAAAGCAATAAAAAGATTTCTTTTTTATGAATTGAGGTTAAAATGACAGTAATTCATCTCTTTTATTGGCAACAAAACCCACTGGTTTTGTGACCGGACGTGCTGTACAAACATTTAGTAATTTTATCTTTGGGTTTAGGTTACATTTGTGAACGATTTGCATTGTTGTATGAATGTTTTGGGACTCATTTAAATCAAATGTGTACCGTCTTTAAATCAAATGTGTACCGTATTGAATGTATTTTACAAAGCTGAAATAGGAAATCTGTGACCTAAGCAGAAGAGTTTAGGGAGTGTATTGCAAGACTAGCATGCTATTGGAATTTGACTAAAGCATCATGATGTGATTCTTTTGAGCTTATTCCAGCCTTGTAACTAACACTTGGTTGCTATCCATTTATGGGAATATGTCTCTTCAATGGGGAAGAGCAAAGGGTACTTTTACCATAGTACTTAAATAGCTGCTTCAACAAAACAAGAAAAGTCTGCGTAGATCTTGGCCACCTAATGGAAAAAGCCTTGTTTGGAAGATGTATCCATCAAAACTGACTGGTGTTAGTCTGAGCAGAATTTGGGCATTTGTTGTTGTCAAATACATTACATGCACTGACTTCTGCACTTGCTCATGGTTCTTGTTTAGTAGTAAATTAAAGATTGAGGAAATATTGGTAAATTGATTTTGATAATGTAAAAGATCATCTCAGTCAGGCAAGGGAAAGACATTGCAGGAACACTGAATGGCTAAGGCAGCAGCAGGCACACTGAAGAAAATGAGAGAAATCAAAAATGCAGAAACCTTCAGATATGGTCTGAAATTGAACATAAAATGTTAGCAAAAAAACAGAAGCTGGGATTCTGCGCCCTTCTGTGTTGGCCTTTTATTTTCTTTCCCGGATAACTGGACACGCTGGCTTGGTTTTTCCACTTCTGTGCCCCGGAGTGTGTGTTGGGTGCCACGTCCCTGGCCTGTGATTTTCCGACCTATAAAACTGGTGGTCAACGGGGTACATGGGCTGGAGATACTGGGCTTCCTGGTGTGAGCTGGAGGGGTTGCGGTGGAGAAATCCGATTACTGTGTTATGGTAGCATTTTTTTCTGTTGCAGACACTTTCTCTTTCGACTTTTCCTTGGCTGTTCCTGTCACTGCTGTAGCTATATTTTCCTGAAATCTTTAATTTTGAATTTCTTTACTATTCATTGCCTGACGCAATCATTTTATTGATACTTGTTTTTACATCCCACCTTTTTTCTCCTGATTTTAAAAGGAGCAGGAGTAGGCCATTCGGCCCCTTGAACCTGCCCCGCCATTCAGTAAGATCATGGCTGATCTGATCTTGGCCTCAACTCCACTTTCCTGCCCGCTCCCCATAACCCTTGACTCCCCTGTAGTTCAAATATATGTCTATCTCTACCTTGAATATACTTAATGACTCTGCCTCCACAGCTCTCTGGGGTAGTGAATTCCAAAGATTCACGACCCTCAGAGAAGAAATTTCTCCTCATCTCATCTGTTTTAAATGGGCGACCCCTTATCCTGCTTGTTCATCTTGTTTCACATGTGAAGAAGGGCTCAACCTGAAATGTTGAGCTGAGTGTTGTCCACAAAGTCTGATTGATCTGTGTTGTTTCAGCATTTTTTATGTTTGTTGTTAACTGATCCATATAATTGGTTAATTACATAGAATTAATTTTCATACTAAATTTCAGTTTGAAATATTACAGTATTGAGGATTGAAACAAATGAGGAATTCACCATATATTTAAAATTTTACCAGATCACATCTTCCTCTGTACTTTTGGTCCTTCACATTTCAAATTGTAACAAGTTTGGTATGTATGTTCCTATGATTTACCTGTCAAAGACTGAACATTGCCATTGTGAGAAAAGTTTGAGTTCTGCTTATGACTTTTCGAAGGTTATGCTGAACAGCCTTTGTTTTATTTGCCCTTTACAATGACTTGAGCTTTTAAGTCCAGAACAGTAGTTTAGAAATTACTGTGTGTGCTTAGTGTACAAAAGCACATCAATAATCTATTTGGTATTTTAGTGGTGATGTTAATCTGTTTAATATAAACTGTTTTAATATATCCATTAAAATAGTGGACAAAGTATTGTCATAGATAAAGGGATAAACTTTCATAAGCTAATATCACAGTAACTTCTGAGCTAGTGTCTATAGTCACTTTTTCAGTCATAGAAACATAGAAGATAGGAGCAGGAGTAGGCCATTCGGCCCCTCGAGCCTGTTCCGCCATTTAATGAGATCATAGCTGATCATCCAAATTCAGTACCCTGTCCCTGTTTTTTCCCCATAGCAGGGACCTTATCGAAAGCCTTCTGAAAGTCCAAATACACCACATCCACTGGTTCTCCCTTATCTATTCTTCCAGTTACATCCTCAAAAAATTCCAGTAGATTAGTCAAGCATGATTTACCTTTTGTAAATCCATGTTGACTTTGTCCGATCCTGTCACTGTTTTCCAAGTGCTCTGCTATTACATCTTTTATAATGGACTCTAGCATTTCCCCCACTACCGATGTCAGGCTTACCGGTCTATAATTCCCCATTTTCTCTCTACCACCTTTTTTAAATAGTGCGGTTACATTAGCTATCCTCCAATTCATGGGAACTGTTCCAGAGTCTATAGAATTTTGGAAGATGACCAGCAATGCATCTACTATTTCTAGGGCCACTTCCTGAAGTACCCTAGGATGTAGATTATCAGGCCCTGGGGATTTATCGGCCTTCAATCCCATCAATTTCCCTAACACCATTTCCCTACAAATACTGATTTCATTCAATTCCTCCCTCTCATTAGACCCTATGTTCCATGACATCTCTGGAAGGTTATTTGTGCCCTCCTTTGTGAAGACAGAACCAAAGTATGTATTTAATTGGTCTGCCATTTCTTTGTTCCCCATTATAAATTCCCCTGATTCTGACTGCAAGGGACCTACGCTTGACTTCACCAATTTTTTTCTCTTCACATATCTATAGAAGCTTTTACAGTCAGTTTTTATGTTCCCTGCAAGCTTACTCTCATAATCTATTTTCCCCCGCTTAATTAATCCTTTTGTCCTCCTTTGTCTGTAGAGTCTTTTTCAGTCATATTTCTCCAGGCTTGTCGGATGCTTCAATTACTTTATCCGTACTTCTGAGTTTGGTTGTGGAGTTGTAAGGATGGCACCTGTTTTTGTGTTGCGTGTATTTGTTAATCAGTATATTGGACAGTTCACAACTATTTTTGGATAGAATAATAGAATTGTGTTGTTAGGCATTATATGTTGAATTATAGGCATATCTGTTC
Organism: Somniosus microcephalus; assembly: GCF_052327205.1. Taxonomy (NCBI): domain Eukaryota; kingdom Metazoa; phylum Chordata; class Chondrichthyes; order Squaliformes; family Somniosidae; genus Somniosus; species Somniosus microcephalus. Next base: position 108,952,438 of record NC_140991.1, read on the forward strand.
ACTTGTCATTTTGTTCATATCGACGCATCTCTTCCAATCCACCAGGGTGGACTGTTATGAGAGTGCACCATGTAGACGTGCTCTTAGTTAATAATAATGACGATGATCCATTGTTGCTGATATGTTTATAAGTAGTACCCTGCAAACTTGTGTAGAAGGCTTTAACAGTTTTCTGAATTTACCGTTTACATGTTGGTTGACTGGTTTCAGATCTTTGAAATTGATTCTGTCCTGTCTCTAGCATGTTTGGTGAAGTGTAGGTTCACATTAAGTGTAAAGCTGTCATTTGATCTTCATTTCAAATGTAATTATACTATGATTAGGATAAGTGCAAGAAAGAATCCAACATTTAAATTTTGTGAGCCAGCCATGAATGTATAATTTAGTGCAAGATTACTAGTGCATAAAATTTCAATAAACATGAGTTAAGGTAGCTGTGCATACAAATAAACCTGTTGGGATCAATCTTGGCAGGATTTTATTGTTAAGATGAGGCCACTCTCTTGCTCTACTGCCCTTAACCTCTACTGCAGTCATGTTTATAACTATTGTACCAGTGTCCACCAGTCAAATCAAGCACGAGGAGGAGGAACAGCTGCTGCCAAAAAACAGAAGGGCCAAACCCCAGGGGGAGCCCAGTTTGTAGGGCTGGAACTCTACAAACGTCTTAAAGAGTTTCTGAAAAATTATTTGACAAATCTTCTTAAGGTAAGAGGACTGTTTTCTGCAAAACCTTTTATATAAAAAAAAAGTTTCATGCTGATTAGTAACTAGAAAACCCCCACTTTTTTTCTTAACCAGGCGACCTGAAACGTTAACTCTTTCTCTCTCTACAGCTGCTTTCTGACCTGCTGAGTATTTCCAGCATTTTCTGTTTTTTATTTCAGATTTCCAGCATCTGCAGTATTTTGTTTTTGTATAAATATTTAATAGTGTTCAAAACCATATTTTAAAACTGAAAACCTAAATTTCCATACAGGGCTCCATGATCTGTTTATAATTTGTGGTAAATTTGGGAGGGTGCTACAACCTTTTGGAAGCCCTTACTGACTAATGAAGCCTGGAGTTGCAGGTAGGTTCTTTTGTAATAGTACAGTAATTGAAATGGTGTAAAGAACATACGAACAACAATGGACAGGTAAAGACCTTCTGGTCCATCGAGCCTGTCCCAACAATTGCAATACCTTGTGTATCAGAATATATACTCTCCATCCCACCCAAAACCATGTGATCTCCTGGGAGAGGCGAAAAAAACATTAAAAATCCAGGCCAATTGGGTGGGGGGGGGAAATCTGGGAAATTCCTCTCCAATCCATCTAGGCAATCAAAACTACTCCAGATCACAATGGCCCTGAATTCCATGCAGTACCTACCTTCTTATAGAAGTGGTCTCTGCTCCAGCCAGAAACAGGTTCAGCCCCTGTTTGAAGGAATTCAGTGAATCGGCATCCACTGCACAAGATGGCAGCCTGTTCTAGAGGTCCACTGTTCTCTGGGAAAAGAACCACCTCCTGACACCTAACCTAGATCTGGCCTTGTACAACTTAAATTTGTGACCCTTGGTCCTCCCTGACCTATTTAATTGGAACAAAGTGTCAACTGGAACACAGTTTATTCCCTTCATTACAGGAAACTTTGTGCTATCCGGCACCGACGGGACCGAGCTGTTGCCGTCCCATCAAAACTGCTGGACAAACCAGCGCTAATGTTGAAACATACGGAGATTTTGAGCTCCGTATCTGGCAACAAACCCTGTACAGTTTCTAAACAGTCGGCCGTACCTTGCAAGCGTCTCTGTAGCTTAGCAACAGCTTCAGCGAGACCTTGCAGAGCCTGACTGGTGGGGAAAAAAAAGCAACGAAAAGAAAAAAAACCTAACGAACAGCTCCTGATCTTTGCCGGTGGCTCGAGCATTCCGGACAGTTAACCTCCGGATAAACCAAAGTTTCCTGTATCTTCTAAACCTCAATCAAATCCCCACTAAGTCCACGCTTCTCTAAAGTGTAGAGTCCCAACTCTTTTAACCTATCTTGATAACTAAGATGTTTTAAACTGGGAATTAGACTAGTGGCTCTCATCTGCACCCTTTCCAAAGCCTCAATATCACCCACCATGTGAGGAGACCAAAACTGGACACAGTATTCCAAGAGAGGCCTGACCAAGGTTTTGTACAAGGACAAAATAATATGCCTCGTCTTGTACTCAGTTGTCTTATGGATACACCCCAACACCCTATTTGCTCTAGCTATTGCTTCACTGCATTGCTCGTGTACCTTTAGAGATGTATGCACTAGTATGCCCAAATCACTTTCTATCTGCACCTTTTTATTGCTTTTCCCTGAAGGGTGTATGAATGTTGAGCATTTGTCCTGCTCATATGCATAACACTGCACTCAACCAAGTTATACAAAGGGAACAAAACAAGCTGAAGAAGACATGGGGGAAGAAAAATCACAGAAGCTTGCAGTGCTGCAGATGGTTTGAAGCCTGTTTAAATGTACCAAAGGGGTAACATTTGACATTATTTTTGGGAGTTGGATACTCCTAGCTTGTCTGTTATTGCCCATCTCTATCCAGGTGTTCAACTGGAGGCAGCAATAGAGAAAGCTGTAATAAAAACAGAAAATGCTGGAAATACTCAGCATTTGTGGAGAGAGAAACATAGTTAACGTTTCAAGTCAATGACCTTTCATCAGAACTGGAAAAAGTTAAGAGATGTAACCGGTTTTAAGCAAGTACCAAGGCATGAAGGGGGGGGGGGGGGAGTGGAGGAAAGAACAAAAGGGAAGGTCTGATGGGGTGCAAAGCAGGAGAGATTAAATGACAAATGGAATGATGGTGCAAGGCAAAAGGGGATAGTAATGGGACAAGTAAAGAAACAAAAGATGGGTCTGGAGGAGGTGTAAATGGTAATAGCAGAATCATTACCAACAGCTCCTGTCCAAGTAAATGAAAGCAGTGGTTATGATCCCGAAATTGTTGAACTCAGTGTAGAGTCCCGAAGGCTGTAAAGTGCTTAGTCGAAAGATGAGGTGCTGTTCCTTGAGCTTCCGTTGAGTAAGCTATAATGTCTGTATGCACAAGATCCTCCTCGAGCACATTATAGCGATGATGAGAATTTGTTCTTTTTCACCTGAAACTTCTTTACAAACTCAGATACACATGAATGTGAAGTAAGAGTATGTAGGAGACAGCAAAAGTACCCATTGCCCAGGAAAAAGAAATATGTTGCCTTTTATAGAACTTGTTAGTGAAATAGAAACAAAACAAAAGACAATCGCCAGGAAGTACGCAATTCTCCTACCACAGACATGTTGACTCAATGGGAGTGTAAAGCCATGATTTTTTTGAGAGTCTTACATTCTACCATTGGAACACTGGCCCCTTCTATGGCCTGTTCAATGCACTGAGGCATTTTACCGCACTTGCATCATGATGCAAAATAGTGCTGCATGAAACCAGCTCCGCTTCAATTCCAGGTCCACCAAATCCAATTGTACTTTTAATTTACAGGAGTAATTCAAAGAGAAGTCTTTTGTATTTCCATCTACTCTCCTGTAGGCCCACCAGAAGCATTGTAACAGACAATGGAAATCTGGGTGAGAATTTCTTATGGTGTAACTTGTCCAGCTAATATTTGAGATAAAAGATCTTGAGGGGAAAAATTTGGTTTGTTTGCGCTTCCCGTTAGCGCCTTAAGAGGGCGCTAATGGGGCGCAAAGCAACTAGCGCCTGGGCACGGCGATGTTTGCGCCGCTCGTGGAATTGACCAGACATTTTACGGCGGCGCTAAACACTACCGCCACGATATCCTGCGCCCGCAGATCGCGACATCAGTCAAGCGTGTAGCACCCCGGACCGGATATTGAGTGGTGCCCCCTGCCTTACCGCCTGCCGCTAGCAACGACAGGTTGAGGGGAGCATTTTGCAGTCGGGAAGGGACTGGGGGAGCGCTATTTAAAGGCGAATGCTTCCTGCCTTTTTTTGTCGGCAACATTTTTGCACCACGCATTCTGAGAGAAAGAGACTTCTGGAGATATTCAACGCCGTGTTGAGGAGTTTTGGATACTGAGCAGCACTTTGCAGGTTCATTTTGATTTGATCTTCCTTGCATCGATTAGAAGAGACTATGGGACTGTTGTTTGAGCTCTTTCCCTGGGCCTCTCCATTGTTCTTTCCAGCAGATTTGATGTACAGGTCTCTCCAGGCCGAGATTCAAGGCTGCAATGAGCAGGGTGTGGATGGAGAGCAAGATCGACCCTCCCCTTTAAGAACTGGCTGACGCCTGTGTGTCTGTGTTCCATTGCTGACTGACATCACATAAGCTTCGGCAGGACTCTGGGGTAGCGCCTCGCTCCTCGGCGTTAAGCGCCTTAAGGGAGGTGTGCAGTGCCTGATTTAGCGCTCCAATCACCTCCGGGGCGATAGAAGCCAAGTTTGCAAGTCGGAGGCGATAATTAGCGCCAGGTGCTAAACCATGTGGCGATACCGAATTTCTCCCCCCTTAATTTTTTACATTAAAAAAAAAAGTATTTACTAGGATGGTACCAGAACACTGAGATTACAGCTATCGGGAAAGATTGAGCAGGTTGGGTTTTTTTTCTTTAGAAAAGCGAAGGCTTAGAGGTGACCTGATAGAGGTCTTTAAAATTATGAAAGGGTTGGACAGGGTAGATGTGGAAAGATATTTCCACTTGTGGAAGAATGCAAAACTAGAGGCCATAAATACAAGATAGTTGCTAATAAATCCAATAGGGGAAATAAAGAGAAATTTCTTTACTCAAGAGTGGTTAGAGTATGGAACTTTGCTACCACAGGAAGTGGTTAAGGAAAATAGTTTAGATGCTTTCAAAAGGAAATTAGATGAGTACATGAGAGAAAAGGGAATAGAAAGATGTGCTGACAGGCTGAGATTAGGTAGATGGAATGGAGGAGACTTATGTGAATCATAAGAATCTGACCAGTTTCTAACAATGGAGGAACACTTAAAAAAAGCTTGGGGAACACTCCTTTAATGTTTTACAGTCTGATTATCAGATAAGGCTACTTTAAATAGAAAAAAAATCCTTGCTACAGTACCACCCCAGTAATCTGCTCTCTGGTCTTTACTAAGACTTCAAATAATTTGTTTTATGTGTACTCATCCAGGAACCTGAAGGAACGAATTACATTTATATAGTACCTTTTACATCTGTGCGGCTTCCAAAGCAATTCAGAGCCAATGAATTTTAAAGTGTAGCCAATGCAGTTATGCAAGCAAACATGGCAGGAATTTGGATACGGCAAGATCCCATAAACAACAAATGAGATAAAGTGACCAATTAATCTGTCTGGTGTAATAGCAAAATACTGCGGATGCTGGAAATCTGAAATAACAACAGAAAGTACTGGAAAAGCTCAGTAGGTCAGGCAGCATCAAAGAGAGGAGAAACAGAGTCAATGTTTTGGGTCGAGCCCTTCGTCAAAGCTGTCTGGTGTTGTTGGTTGAGGGATAAATCTTGGCCATGAAAAACCCTTTGCTCTTTTAATTGTGCTGTGGGATCTTTTACATCCACCGGATCAGGCAGACGGGCCCTCAGCTTAACATCTGATCTGGCACTCCCTCAATACTGCATCGAGTGTCAGCCTAGATTATGTGCTGGAGTCCTAGTTTGAACCCACGACCATCTGACTGAGGCTAGAGTCCTCCCACTGAGTCAAGCTGACATTTAGTGCACTGTCTTGCATTGAAATCATGGCTAGATCAGCAATGTTATCTTGAGAAGATTGCATAAAACCAGTCTAAATACCAGAAAACATCCATCAATTCATTTGGGAGGGGAAATAACAAACCAGTCAAGAGTACCCATCTCAAATGTTGGCCATTTGGTATGTCCTTTCACTCCCTTCATTACTATTTTACATTTGATGACCCCTTGACACTGACTCCCCAACCAGAGGAAATAGTCTTTCCCTATTCATCTTATCAAAACCATTTTGCCTCTATTAAACCTCCTCTTCGCTTTCTCTGCTCCAGTTGAAATAGTTCCAGTTTCTTGAGTCTTTCCCATCCCAGGCCATTTCCTGGTGAATCTACTCTGTACTTGCTTTATAGCTTTAATGTCCTTTCAATTATGCGACACCCAAAACTGCACACAATAGTTTAACTGGCCTAACTGACATTTTGTAGAAATTTCTCATTAATGTTTTTACTCCTGTATTCTATGCCCCAATTTATAAAACCCAAAATGTTATTGGACATTTCATAGGTTTATTTATCTGCACTTGAATTGTATATTTGACTCTCTGTTCATCAGACACTTGAGTGTCTTTCCATTAAGTGTATGTTCCCATTACTTGTCTTTCCTCTCAAGATGTATTATTTACTCTTAATCCACATTAAGTTGTATGCGCCACCTGTCGGCACATTCCACTAACCTGTCTACATCCTCTTCACTGTTTGCCAAATATCCTACCTTGCCTGTGTCATCAGCAAATTTAGATATAATGCCCTCTAGGCCAAGTCCGAGAGCAAAACGACCCAGCACTGACTAAGCAGGTGCATTTGAAATTTTATTTACTGAAAGGTGTGCTGAAGAATGCTTTGGTACATGGGAAAGATCAAACAACCAAGAGGGCTAGGAATCAAAAGGTTACAACTTACAATTCATTCTTTGATGACGTGAAACAGAGGTCCAATTGGCTCGTTCAGGTGGATGATAAAGATCACGTTCAAAGAGCAGGGAGTTCAGGTGTGCTGGCCACCATTGCTCCCTCAACCAATATACTGGCAGAAGATGCCTGCAGCACTGCAGCATTTGCCAATATAATGGACAATACACTTCAAAAAGCAATTAATTGTGTGAAATTCTTGGATATTTTGGTGTGATATGGGCTATATAAATGCAAATAGTAATATTTAGTACAAAAGACCTTGGACTTAGCTCACAACAGGTACAAGTCTTTGAAATGCAGTATCCTGCATAAATCTTAAATAGCAGTCAATCTTAATTGTGGAAAGAGCCACATTTATTCAACCCCGAAAACTAAAAGTAAGTTTGTCTTGATTTGATTTCCACGAATCTTTGCTATGAAAGGAATGAGAAGCTGTGGTACCATCTCAACCGTCGTGACCGTCTCTTTGGTCACCTTGACGTTCGAGTAACAGTCAACTTGCAATGATTTTAGTCTTCTGGTCAAGAATAGTGACTCTCGATGCTTGGCATAATGGTCATGTAATTGTATTTAATATTTCTGGAGTATTTCCCAAGGTATGACATCCTATCTTTATTGCAAGATTAAGATCTTGTGATGAGTTGTTGAATTGGGTATATGGCCTCACCATTATATGGATGTTCATCTTATTGCAAAGTCTATGGGTGCCTCAGGAAAGTGTTCTTGGCCTCAGTCCTGATCCTTTTCATCTATGACCAAAGCTACTCTCTTTGCTGACACCACCTTTATTTGGGCACTGTACCTGCATCTATTATATAAGTGGTTATTCTATTTAATTATCTAGTTGCATGGGTAATCATGAAAAACTTAATTTTAATCATTACTTGCTAAAATGAAGTAGTTATAGATAATTTTGCATTCTAAGCTAGAAAAGGTGCTACAGGTATTTCAAATGGAATAAGTGATTGTAATTGATGAGTTTTTTCCCAGTGCAATATGGATCTAAAAGCTTTTTTAATGATTATCTTCTCAATAAGGTGACTGACATGTAGTCTTCTGTGGGAAGTAGCAGTGTGGTGTAACTAGTTTAATTTGTAAAAAAAAAAAATCCCATTCGCAAGCGGGTTAATTTGATAGGTTTTCACTGCACTCCCATTCATGTGAAATGTGGTTTACAAAAGAAAATATTTTGTAATTTTTCTCCTGTAGGATGGTGAAGATTTGATGGATGAGAGCGTATTGAAGTTTTATACTCAGCAGTGGGAAGATTACAGGTTTTCTAGTAAAGTATTGAACGGAATCTGTGCGTACCTCAATCGACACTGGGTCCGTCGCGAATGTGATGAAGGACGTAAAGGAATTTACGAAATATATTCAGTAAGAAACCATTGTTTTATTCTTGTTTCATTTTTGAGAGCCTTTATTATAGCTGAACAGGTTGTATATTTTGCCTGTCAATATAGGCCTTGTTGGAACCATTAGAGTATAATAAATTTAAAACGGTAAGTGATCGCAACATTCTAATGGTATTACACCTGTATGGACAAATTTGCTCGAATTCTTTGAGGACGTAACAAACAGGGTGGATAAAGGGGAACCAGTGGATGTGGTGTATTTGGACTTCCAAAAGGCATTTGACGAGGTGCCACACAAGATTACTGCACAAGATAAAAAATCACGAGATTGGGGGTAATGTACTGGCATGGGTGCAAGATTGGCTATCTAACAGAAAACAGAGAGTTGGGATAAATGGTTCATTCTCGGGTTGGCAATCAGTAACTAGTGGTGTTCCGCAGGGGTCAGTGCTGGGACCCCAACTCTTTACAATCTATATTAACGATTTGGAGGAGGGGACCAAGTGCAACGTATCCAAGTTTGCCGACGATACAAAGATGGGAGGGAAAGCAGTGAGTGAGGAGGACATAAAAAAAACCTACAGAAGGACATAGACAGGCTAAGTGAATGGGCAGAAATTTGGCAGATGGAATATAATGTTGGAAAGTGTGAGGTTATGCACTTTGGCAGAAAAAATCAAAGAGCAAGTTATTATCTAAATGGAAAGAAACTGCAAAGTGCTACAGTACAAAGGGATCTGGGGGTCCTGGTGCATGAAACACAGAAGGTTAGTATGCAGGTACAGCAGGTGATCAGGAAGGCCAATGGAATCTTGGCTTTTATTGCAAGGGGGATGGAGTATAAAAGCAGGGAAGTCTTGCTTCAGTTATACAGGGTACTGTTGAGGCCACACCTGGAATACTGCATACAGTTTTGGTTTCCATATTTAAGAAAATATATACTTGCTCTCGAGGCAGTTCAGAGAAGGTTCACTCGGTTGATTCCAGAGATGAGGGGGTTGACTTATGAGGAAAGGTTGAGTAGGTTGGACCTCTACTCATTGGAATTCAGAAGAATGAGAGGTGATCTTATCGAAACATATAAGATTGTGAGGGGGCTTGATCGGGTGGATGTGGGGAGAATGTTTCCACTGATGGGTGAAACTAGAACTAGGGGGCATAATCTTAGAATAAGGGGCTGCCGTTTCAAAACTGAGATGAGGAGAAACTTCTTCAGTCAGAGGGTAGTAAATCTATGGAATTTGCTACCTCAGAGCTGTGGAAGCTGCGACATTAAATAAATTTAAAACGGAGATAGACAGTTTCCTAGCTGATAAGGGAATTAGGGGTTATGGGGAGTGGGCAGGGAAGTGGATGTGAGTCTAGGTTCGGATCAGCCATGATCCTATTGAATGGCGGAGCAGGCCTGAGTGGCCGTATGGCCTACTCCTGCTCCTACTTCTTATGTACGTTACGTGAGCATAATGTTACATGACCCGTTGGGACACTCCCGAACATTCTGTTGCATTCTTGTAACCCTCTCCCCCCTTCAGGAATCCAGAAGTGCCAGTTACCTCTATTTACATTAAACTTTCCCCAAATGATCTCAAACTCTCCAATGAGCGTAAACTCAATTACACCAGCAGGAAATGAAAACCGGTGATGTACCCAAAGTCAGTTTTCTGCTCCAAACTGGAAAGGGCTAGCGGGAAGAGTCAGCAGTGTGCACAGATATAAATGGCCATTCCGCTATGAGAATGGAAGCATTGAGATTGTAAATCACCAGTTTTAAAATGCCTCTTAGCAACACAAACAGGTACATATGTGAATCTTAGCTAAGATAAAATATTGGAGTTGCAATAAACAAGCCAGCCTCTGCAGAAACTGAATTCCAGTCTTACTAAATGCATGTCCCACGAGTAAAAGAAGTGACCTTGGATGCAGTGCTGCCACCCGGCAATAGCACGGACACCAGAACCAGCAGGAACAAACACCACCCAGTTTTAAAAAAAAATCACTGAATACGTATGTGGCAATTTCTAACTTTCCACAACAGAAAATCCCCACCCCTCAATCTAACCCCCTCCCCTCTGAGTGGCAAGTTCACAAACCAAACCAAATAGTGCCCGGTACAATGGAACTCCCTCTCGGCTATGGAACATAATGCTATCCTTTTGCGCCCGCCGGCTCCCCCCCCCCCGGCAACTTAATAGGATAATATAGTTTGCCTCTTGAAATCTAGGCTCTCCCCTATTGCAGATAATCTCTCAACCTCCATTGAATAATCACCAATCCCCCCCCTTCCCACCCCGAGCATTTTTTGGTGTAATTTCATGCTATCACCATTTCCCTCTCCACCTACTTGACCCAAGTGCTGTAATTAGTGTTGACTCCATGTATGCAACGCCACTAATAATCTTGTAAAAATACACTTGTCCATATGTTCTCTCCAAGTGAGATTTATTAAACAAGACATAGCAGAAGAATAAGTACTAAACCAGTTGTATATTTTAACGGAACCGTATAGAGCAGGTTGATCTGTTAAAGAAGTAATCGTTTAAATATAATGGCATATTGTGAAATGTATTTCCTTTTTGTAGAATTGAGAAAGTCCTCCTTACCAACATCTGGGGGCTTGTGCCAAAATTGGGAGAGCTGTCCCACAGACTAGTCAAGCAACAGCCTGACATAGTCATAATTACCGAATCATACCGTACAACCAATGTCCCAGACACCACCATCACCATCCCTGGGTATGTCCTGTCCCACCGGCAGGACAGACCCACCAGAGGTGGTGGCACCCTGGTATACAGTCGGGAGGGAGTAGCCCTGGGAGTCCTCAACATTGACTCAGGACCCCATGAGGTCTCATGACATCAAGTCAAACATGGGCAAGGAAACCTCCTGCTAATTACCACCTACCGCCCTCCCTCAGCTGATGAATCAGTACTCTTTCATGTTGAACACCAATTGGAAGAAGCACTGAGAGTAGCAAGGGCACAAAATGTCCTCTGGGTGGGGGACTTCAATGTCCATCACTAAGAGTGGCTTGGTAGCACCACAACTGACCGAGCTGGCCGAGTCCTAAAGGACATAGCTGCCAGACTGGGTCTGCGACAGGTGGTGAGGGAACCAACAAGAGGGAAAAACCTACTTGATCTCGTCCTCGCCAATCTACCTGTTGCAGATGCATCTGTCCATGGCAGCATTGGTGGAAGTGACCACCGCATAGTCCTTGTGGAGACGAAGTCCCGTCTTCATGTTGAGGATACCCTCCACCGTGTTGTGTGGCACTACCACCGTGCTAAATGGGACAGATTTCGAACAGATCTGGCAACTCAAAACTGGGCATCCATGAGGCGCTGTGGGCCATCAGCAGCAGCAGAATTGTATTCAACCACAATCTGTAACCTCATGGCCTGGCATATCCCTTACTCTACCATTACCATCAAGCCGGGAGATCAACCCTGGTTTAACGAAGAGTGCAGAAGAGCATGCCGGGAACAGCACCAGGCATACCGAAAAATGAGGTGTCAACCTGGTGAGGCTACAACACAGGACTACTTGCATGCCAAACAACGGAAGCAACATGCGATAGACAGAGCTAAGCGATCTCTCAATCATCGGATCAAATTAAAGCTCTGCAGCTCTGCCACATCCAGTCGTGAGTGGTGGTGGACAATTAAACAGTTAACAGGAGGAGGAGGCTCCAAAAATATCCCCATCCTCAATGATGGTGGAGCCCAGCACGTGAGTGCAAAAGACAAGGCTGAAACATTTGCAACTATCTTCAGCCAGAAGTGCCGAGTGGATGATCCATCTCGGCCTACTCCTGAGGTCCCCAGCATCACAGATGCCAGTCTTCAGCCCATTCAATTCACTCCACGTGATGTCAAGAAATAGCTGAAGACACTGGATACTGCAAAGGCTATGGGCCCTGACAACATTCTGGCAATAGTACTGAAGACTTGTGCTCCAGAACTAGCTGCGCCCCTAGCCAAGCTGTTCCAGTACAGCTACAACACTGGCATCTACCTGGCAATGTGGAAAATTGTCTACAAAAAGCAGGACAAATCCAACCCGGCCAATTACCGTCCCATCAGTCTACTCTCAATCATCAGCAAAGTGATGGTGTCGTCGACAGTGCTATCAAGCGGCACTTACTCAGCAATAACCTGCTAACCGAGGCCCAGTTTGGGTTCCGCCAGGGCCACTCAGCTCCTGACCTCATTACAGCCTTGGTCCAAACATGGACAAAAGAGCTGAACTCAAGAGGTGAGGTGAGAGTGACTGCCCTTGACATTAAGGCAGCATTTGATCGAGTGTGGCATCAAGGAGCCCTAGCAAAACTGAAGTCAATGGGAATCAAGGGGAAAACTCTCCATTGGCTGGAATCATACCTAGCACAAAGGAAGTTGGCTGTGGTTGTTGGAGGTCATTCATCTCAATCACATGACATCACTGCAGGAGTTCCTCTGGGCAGTGTCCTAGGCCCAACCATCTTCAGCTGTTTCATCAATGACCTTCCCTCCATCTTAAGGTCAGAAGTGGGGATGTTCGCTGATGATTGCACACTGTTCAGCACCATTCGAGACTCGTCAGATACTGACGCAGTCCGTGTCCATATGCAGCAAGACCTGGACAACATTCAGACTTGGGCTGACAAGTGGCAAGTAACATTCGCACCACACAAGTGCCAGGCAATGACCATCTCCAACAAGCGAGACTCTAACCATCTCCCCATGACATTCAATGGCATTACCGTCGCTGAATCCCCCACTATCAACATCCTGGGGGTTACCATTGATCAGAAACTGAACTGGACCAGCCATATAAATACTGTGGCTACAAGAGCAGGCCAGAGGCTGGGAATTCTGCGGCGAGTGTCTCACCTCCTGACTCCCCAAAGCCTTTCCGCCATCTACAAGGCACAAGTCAGGAGTGTGATGGAATACTCTCCACTTGCCTGGATGAGTGCAGCTCCAACAACACTCAAGAAGCTCGACACCATTCAGGATAAAGCAGCCCGCTTGATTGGCACTCCATCCACCACCTTCAACATTCACTCCCTCCACCACCGGCGCACTGTGGCTGCAGTGTGTACCATCTACAAGATGCACTGCAGCAACTCGCCAAAGCTCCTTCAACAGCACCTTCCAAACCGCGACCTCTACCACTTAGAAGGACAAGGGCAGCAGACGCATGGGAACATCACCACCTACAAGTTCCCCTCCAAGCCACACACCATCCTGACTTGGACCTGTATCGCCGTTCCTTCACTGTCGCTGAGCCAAAATCCTGGAACTCCCTTCCTAACAGCATTGTGGGTGTACCTACGCCATATGGACTGCAGCGGTTCAAGAAGGCGGCTCACCACCATCTTCTCGAGGGCAATTAGGGATGGGCACTAAATGCAGGCCTAGCCAGCGACGCCCACATCCCATCAATGAATAAAAAAAAAAAAATATTTAGTCCTTATGTCAGGTTCACTCATTTCCTTGCAGTTTCTAGGCATAGACAGGAAGCTTCCATCTGAAATGGGTGGGAACATTGAAGTGGTCTGTCATTGTGCAAGAGTGGTGTCATAATGCCTCCCATGTCATTTTCCCCATATTGGATGCCGTAACAGTGGGACTTGTAGATTGAGGCCAGCCCCGGCAGATTGTAAGATACGAAAAGGGGCTGTCGGCATCCCTCCAGCATCTTCAGATAGGTAAGTTTTAAATTGTAATGGACCAGCAAAGAGAAGCAGTGGGGCTGGAGCCCATCTGGCTATTGTTTTTGACAACAGCCAGAAAGCACTGAAGCTTGTGGGAATTAGCAAACCTCCACAGTGGACAAGTTCCCTCCCCTATTCTGGGGTATTCACCCATTTCTAGTGGGATTTTCGTGGTCAGGTGAAGGCCATAGCATACAAAAGAGCTGAACCTGGAATTCTATCTGGGTTTAGCTGCGCTCTAGTCAGGTGCAGTGCACTACTTGACTTGAGCTGTTGTAAGGGGTGGTGGGGAGGATCTGCCCCAGTGAAATGCATAGATTATCCTTTTAATGGTTGTTTACCTTTTGGATTAGCTTTACTTCATTCTCTATTTGTGTCCTATCTATATTAAACTGGAAATTGGCAAGGAATATGACTATCAGAATAATGAAAACAAAATAGGTACATGTATAAGGTACAATAATATATGCACAGGACAAAGGTGCCTTGTAAAAAGCACATGGAAGAAGATTCATGCAGAACGTAGTGGTCTTGATTTTGTGTGCTAATGCTAATTCTGAGTAGTGTTGAGCAGTGTGCTTTGCCAGAGTTTTTAAGAATTGATGAAGTGCACTCTGGGTGGCAGGTACAAGTGAAATATAATTTGAATGAATAGCCATTGGGTTAAACCAAGAGCTTCTTCAGCTCTGCAGTAGCAGGTAGTCCATACATTTTAGTTTTGCAGCTTTTCTTCTGCTGCTCAAAAGTGTCTTTTTAATCCATATTTGAAGTACAGTCATCATTGTTACTATCATCTTGGCTCGCCTGTCATTGTAGTGAATGTTCTTCATGTACTTGTACATTTTCTGCCAGTGAAAGCACGGTATGTCAGCTGATGACCCTTTTGAATGTAACATAGGTGAGATTGACCTAACGCCACTAACCAATTTGGACCCAGCCTACATGCAGTATATACTACAGAATTTTTAAGCAGTAAAGTGGAAGACTTGTAGATTCATTTTCATAGAATAATAGAATTTTACATCACAGGAGGAGGCCAATTGGCCCATCGTGCCTGCATGGCTTTCTGAAAGAGATACTTACTCCCATTCGCCAGGGCTTACCCCATGACCCTTCAAAATTAAAATTTTTCAAATATTTATCCACTTCCCCTTTTAGAAGCTATTATGGATACTGCTTCCACCACTCTTTTTGGTAGGGCATTCCATGTCCTAACAATCCTCTCCATTTAAAAAAAAAAAAAATAGTTCTGCCTTCACCTTTGTTCTTTTGGTGCTGATTTTTGATTTAATGTTCTCTAGTTACTGACTCAAGACCAGTGGAAATAGAATTTCTTTTTTTAATTTAAAAAAAAAACTCCATATAGTTTTGAACACCCCTTTCAGATATGACTTTAACCTTCCTTGATCTCTCCTCATAACTGAAGTCTCATTCCTGGTATTCTAGTGAATCTCTTCTGAAGCCTAGTTCAATTTTCAGTATTTCAAGACTGCAACTTGGTATGGAAACTTTTTTAAAAAAAAAGAGTTTATAAAAAAAAAATTAGTTCAGGAAAACTATGTTGTCAGCCAAGAATATTAACCCAAATAGACCATTGTTTCTTAAATTCGTTTTTGGACATTTTCAGATTAGACTTTGTACCATTTGGTGACGACGACAATAATTGAAAGCCATTTATTTGTGAGCAACAGTTACTTCAAACCCTTTTTTTTAATCCTTACAGCTTGCTTTGGTGACATGGCGGGATTGCTTATTTAGACCTTTAAATAAGCAGGCAAGTATTTTACCATAGCTATTTAAAAAAAAAATAGGAACAGTATTGTGCAATGATTTAAAGTTCACTATTTTGTCAAAAAACTTTTTCGGAAGGTGTGGTTTAAAAGGTAAATTTATTTCAAAATTTAAATTCCTAATGAAACTTGTGTAACTGTTTTTGTTTAATACTGATTTCTTGGCACTTCTTACAACTATAAAAGTCTCGATTGTAACACATTTCTGCTGCAAAGCTACTGAACCTTAGCTTACAAGTTTAGTATCCTCGAGTAGACTGTTCCTTGGCTTCCTGAAATGTGGACGACGCTGGATCTGTAATAAAGGAAGAGAGACATGGAAGAATGCAGAGTGGAGAAGACCAGAACAGCTCATTTGGTTGGAACCACAAGTTTAGCATTCTGAGATGTTTTATGGAACAGGTGCAAGAGCATGTATGTGGTTACAGCAAGCAAAGTGCTTGCATCTGACTGTTTTGAGTTCAGGCACGTTGTTTAATGCCTCTTTAATAATGTACATCAGTGGATAAATGCACTGTGTATGGAACAGCCCCGTGGACCATAGAGCTCATACTCTCTCGTCTGTGCCAAGTTTCTGGATCTCAGCTGGGGCAGTTGGCTTGAGCTAAAGACAGCTTTAAAAAAAAGTCAGCCGGAGTTCTTGTTTCTGACTGCTATCCAGTGACTTCAGCAGCTCTGGCCACAGTAATCAAGTGGCCTGCTGAACGTAATTGTCTATGTCTGCATATGTCGATACCTGTATATAGGTGACGTTATCTCTACACAACAATTAAAGCTGAGAAAAGAACAACAATTATTTAACTTGTGTAATAATAATATTAGTGGGTAACCTAAATACCGTTACTGTTCCGGTCAGGTTACAAATGCAGTTCTGAAGCTGATTGAAAAGGAGAGAAATGGCGAAACCATCAACACCAGACTGATCAGCGGTGTGGTTCAATCGTATGGTAATTTTGAAGTTCTTGTGCTTCCTTAAATGTACAGTACTTTGATATTGGTGGTAAGATGTGTCAGCAGAATCTTTTTTATATGAAAACTTGTCAAGCTGGATATTTTTGTTCATTGTATTTATTTTATTCACAGTTGAACTTGGGCTGAATGAAGACGATGCTTTTGCAAAGGGACCCACATTAACAGTCTATAAAGAATCATTTGAATCACAATTTTTGGCTGACACAGAGAGGTTTTACACAAGGGAAAGCACTGAGTTTCTACAGCAGAACCCTGTAACAGAATACATGAAAAAGGTAAGTAACTTGCAGATTAGATAAGTGAATAGTTTATGGAGTTTGTTTTTCAAACATTACTGACTTGTGCTTTTGTAAGCCTCTGCAAATTTAGGTGCCTGGAAAGCTGTTTTTGGAAGCCTTTCTGCTTTAAATTATTTCTCCAGCATTACATATTTACATTTATATAGATTTGTCTGTGTGGTGATGTGTTGTATTGTAATTCTCGCTCTCTTCACTTTTTTTGTGCTCTCCCATCTCCCGTGCTCTCCGTTTCTCCCCCCCCAAATTTTAAATCTTAATCCCACTATAATGCTGCTTCCCCCATTGCCTAGCATCTTCCTCTGTTTCAAATATTTATCCACTTGTCCCTTTAAAGCCTCAAGCACCCACTGTGGCAAAGCATACCATGTTTCAAAAGCGCTCTGCGTAATTCCTCTTTTCATTCTCAGTGACAATTTAAATTGATGACCTCGCCAATCACAGGAAATTGTATTTCCCTATTTACTTTATTGAGACCCTTCTGAATTTTAAAAATCTCTATTTAAATCTCCTCATAACCTTCTCTGCCAGTGGAAATAGTTGCAATATCTCAACTCTCGCCTGGTGAATCTAAGCAGTATGGTCTCTAATGACTAATGCCCCTTCTATATTGGGGCATCCAAAATTGAACACAGTATACTATGGCTTTATATAAATTCATCATAACCTTTTTTTTATTCTATGCCTCTATTTCTCAAACCCAAAATGCTATTGGCCTTTTTTATGGCTTCATCTACATGCACTCAAGCTTTCGGGGAATTAACTGTGTGTAGGTAATACAGACAAAAACCTGGGAATATTTATAATTAGATGCCACAGTAGGAGTAGGGTGATGAGCTTTGGTGGGATGAAAGGCCTTTTCTGTTCCTTAGTTATTATTTGACCATAAGAAAAGTTAAAGAATGGGAATCCTGTCAATTTTTTCTACTTCCTTATCTTGGGGGTGATGATGTTAGTTGTAGCCCATCTCTTAGTCACTACCACCGCTTCCCTGGCAACACAGAGTAGGGATTGGACCTGGAATAATCTGTCTCTGACTCGAGGTGTATATTTTGTCAGCTGACTGAGCCCTTTAAACTTAGGGGCCTAGAAATTCAGTGCCCTTAGCACCGATTTTGCGGCGCTAGAGGGCCTAGCGCTGCAATTGGCGCCGGTTCCTAAATTGCCTGGGGCCCTTCCGCGGCGGTAGACCGGTAGCGCTGCGCCGGCACCGATGACGTCATCGGTGTGCGCAGCGTCCCGGTTGCCGTGGTAACCCGGCCCCAAGCCGAAATTCAGTTGCGGCCGCCTCGCCAGTGGCAGCCGCAACTAAGACTCCGGCAAACGAGTGTTGCCGGAGTCTGCGCCGGCGCTTTAAGGAGGCGCGGCGGCCGGCCGCTTTCCCGCCGCGGCCGCCTGCCCGCAGCTCCCTCCCCGGACTTCTCCCCCCCCCACCCCCCCCCCCCCGGAACAGATGCAAGCCCGGCACTTGTCCGAGGTGCCGGGCTCATTTTTGCAGAGATTTGCGCGGGCCGCGGCCGGGTGCAGGCAGCTCCTCCTTAACGGAAGGAGGAGGCCTGCACTTCCCGAGCCTGCCGCACCGCAGCGGGCGCCGGAATAGCGCCGCAATGCGGCGCGTTGCGCCAGTTTTCAGGCGCTAAAACCCTTCAGTAGCGCCGGCAGCCGTTTGGGCGCGGCGCTACTGAATTTTTGGCGCGCACAAAGGGACTTAGCGCCGGCGCTAAAGCCCTGGCGCAGCGCAAACTCAATTTCTAGGCCAGGAGGTTTAAAAAAAATACTTATATGAAATTTGTGCCTTAGGACTATTCTTGAGGATGACTGTAAACTTTGTTTTGCAGGCAGAGGCTCGGCTGCTGGAGGAACAACGTCGCGTACAAGTCTATCTTCATGAAAGTACACAAGATGAGCTGGCTCGTAAATGTGAACAAGTACTTATTGAAAAACATCTAGAGATTTTTCATACAGAGTTTCAGAACTTATTAGATGCTGATAAAAATGAAGGTAAGTCTCTTGTTTATTTGCAAAATGAGGGGCATCTATGCTACTGAATGGAATGCCTTTCCTCTTTGGCACCTGGTGTCTACCCTTGTACTTTTACCTTCAGCCTCTGAAGACAGCTTTGAGGATTTCAAGTATGTAAAGTGCAGCTGAGCCCTTTCATTACTAATAGTCATAGAGTTATACAGCACAGAAAGAGGCCCTTCGGCCCATTGTGTCCGCACCGGCCATCAAGCCCTGCCTATTCTAATCCCATTTTCCAGCACTTGGTCCGTAGCCTTGTATGCTATGGCGTTTCAAGTGCTCATCTAAATGCTTCTTGAATGTTGTGAGGGTTCCTGCCTCTACCACCCTTTCAGGCAGTGAGTTCCAGATTCCAACCACCCTCCGGGTGAAAAAGTTTTTCCTCAAAACCTCCTGCCCCTTACCATGAAACTATGGCCCCTGGTTATTGACCCCTCTACTAAGGGGAACAGTTCCTTTCTATCTACCCTATCTATGCCCCTCATAATTTTGTACACCTCAATCAGGTCCCCCCCTTAGCCTTCTCTGCTCTAAGGAAAACAACCCCAGCCTGTCCAGTCTCTCTCTTTATAGCTGAAGCGCTGCAGCCCAGGTAACATCCTGGTGAATCTCTCCTGCACCCTCTCCAATGCAATCACATCCTTCCTATAGTGTGGCGACCAGAACTGCACACAGTATTCCAGCTGTGGCCTAACTAGCGTTTTGTACAGCTCCTTCATAACCTCCCTGCTCTTATATTCTATGCCTCGGCTAGTGAAGGCAAGTATTCCATATGCCTTTTTAACCACCTTATCTACCTGTCCTGCTGCCTTCAGGGATCTATGTACATGCACACCAAGGTCCCTCTGATCCTCTGTCCTTCCTAGGGTCCTACCATTCATTGTGTATTCCTTTGCCTTGTTAGTCCTCCCAAAATGCATCACCTCACACTTTTCAGGGTTAAATTCCATTTGCCACTGTTCTGCCCATCTAACCAACCCATCTATATCATCCTGTAGCCGAAGGCTTCCCTCCTTGCTATTTACCACTCCACCAATTTTCATGTCATCTGCGAACTTACTGATCATACCTCTTACATTCATATCTAAATCATTAATGTACACTACAAACAGCAAAGGAGCCATCCCTGTGGTACACCACTGGACACAGGCTTCCAGTCACAAAAACAACCTTCGACCATCACCCTCTGCCTCCTGCCACTAAGCCAATTTTGGATCCAATATGCCAAATTACCCTAGATCCCATGGGCTCTTACCTTCTTGAGCAGTCTCCCATGTGGAACTTTGTCAAAAGCCTTACTGAAGTCCCTGTAGACTACATCAACTGCACTACCCTCATCCACACACCTAGTCACCCCCTCAAAATTCAATCAAATTGGTTAGACATGATCTCCCCCATGTCTTTTTCGTGTGACGGATCTGTGTTGTGCCATTACTGTACAAGCTTCTTCAGTAGAAATGGAAAAACAGGCAAAAATTAGGTGGTTGCAGCTAGTAAATAAAAGACTTGCATTTATATAGCACGTTTCACAACCACCGGATGTCTCAAAGCACTTTACAGTTAATTAAGTGCTTTTGAAGTGGAGTCACTGTTGTAATGTGGGAAACGCGGCAGCCAATTTGCACACAGCAAGGTCCCACAAACAGCAATGTGATAATGACCAGATAATCTGTTTTTTGTTATGTTGATTGAGGGATAAATATTGGCCAGGATACTGGGGATAACTCCCCTACTCTTCTTAGAAATAGCGCCAAGGGATCTTTTACGTCCACCCGAGAGAGCATATGGGGCCTCGGTTTAACGTCTCATCCGAAAGATGGCACTTCAGACGGTGCAGCACTCCCTCAGCACTGCACTGACTTGTCAGTCTAGCTTTATGTGCTCAAGTCCCTGGAGTGGACACAACCTTTTGACTCGGAGACGAGTATGCTACTAACTGAGCCACAGCTGACATTAAGGCCAGAGAAACAATGTTTGGGGGAGTATAAAGGGCTGGAGTAGATTGCAAAGAACGCATGAGGCAAAGTCATGAAGGGATGTAGATGAGGATGAGCTTTGTAAATGTAATAATTGGCGAACTGGGAGTCCGCATAGTTACCTGGGAGAGTGGATCTTGCTGCGGAACAAGATGTCTGCAGCAGAATTTTGGATATGTTGAAAATTTATGGAGGTTGGCGATGGGAGGCCAGTAAGGAGAATGTTAGTATAGTTGAGTCTGGAAGGTGACAAAGGCACATGTAAGGGTTTACGCAGGGCATGGGGTAGAGTTGGAGGTGAGCGATGTTGCAGAGGTGGCAGTAAGTAGTCTTAGTAATAGAATGTAGGGTTTAGCAGTTGAAGAGGATTGAAGATGACCACTTGTGGTGGTGGAAAAGATTCTTCTCTTTCACAGTGCAGAGAAGGGCAGATCATGAAATTATCTGAATGTCTCCCAAAGGCATTGCTGTGACTTTACTCAATTGCATAGGCGACATGTGCTTTGTGTTTATCTTTATTTGAGGAATGACAACTGCACCTGATTACCCCTAGGAGAGAACTAGCTAGTTTCTAATCCTTGTGTGTACTCTGGAACATTATGCCAATATTTTATGAAGAGGCATGGAAAATAAGAGCAGAGGGTTATGCTAGAACTGTATAAAACACTAGATAGACCACAACTAGAGTACTGCGTACAGTTCTGGTCAACACATTACAGGAAAGATGTGATTGCACTAAAGTATACAGAAGAGATTTATGAGGATGTTGCCAGGACTGGAGAATTTCAGCTATGAGGAAAGATTGAATAGGCTGGGGGTGTTTTCTTTGGAACAGAAGAGGCTGAGGGGAGACTTAATCGAGGTGTATAAAATTATGAGGGGACTTGGATAGAGTGGCTTGGAAGCACCTATTTCCCTTAGCAGAGAGGTCAATAACCAGGAGGCATAGAGTTAAAGTAATTGATAGAAGGATTAGAGGGGAGTTGAGGAGAACCTTTTCCACCCAGAGGGTGGTGGGGATCTGGAACTCACTGCTTGAAAAGGTGGTAGAGGCAGAAACCCTCATCACATTTAAAATGTACTTGGATATGCACTTGAGATGCCATAAACTGCAAGGCTATGGACCAAGAGTTGGAAAGTGGGATTTGGCTGGATAGCTCTTTTTCGACCAGCGCAGACACAATGGGCCGAATGGCGGCCTCCTGTACCGTAAATTTTTATGATAAATTCAGAATGATTAATTAGATTTGCGCCCATTTGGTTGTCATCGGGACTTGATTTCAAGTGTGATATCCAAATATTATCATTGAAGGCTTAGGGGGAGAAATTCCCTATGAGGGCCATTTGGGGTGTTACGTAAATGAAAAGTTAGCGCCTTTTGGAGCGGAAGAGGTGGGAAATGTCCCGATCCGGGGCGCTGCTGCGTTGCAGGGGTTCTTCCCTCATTAAAGGGAAGGGCTCCCCGCTGTGAGCTCTGCATTTTTTTTTGGCATCTGCTGGAGCACCAGGGTGTGGGAATGCCGTGCGATCAGCCTGGCACTGAAGCTGAGTGCCGGGCTGACCGATCACGGCATTCAGCCCACGTCCGGTGCTCAGGATTAATTTTTATTTAAATTGGCTTTTTTCTTGGCCGGCCACCGCACCTTTAAATGGCGCCCTGTGAGCGGCCAGCCTCACTGTTCGCAACCCCTGCAGCAGTCGGTAACATTGCCCAGCGCTGCTGCGGGGCGCGAGGGGGAATTTTTCTGCCGAGATGCTGCGCCCGGAGATGATGTCATGATCTCCGGGCGCAGAAGATCGGGGCGCTACCCGGTAGCACCGCCGCTAACCTGCAGAATTTTGCAGGAGGCACAGTTATCGCCTCGGGGGAGGCAAAAAGCCATTAGCACCCCCCGCCAGAGGCGCAAACGAGGGGAATTTTGCCCCCCTTAGTGTTTTAATTTGCTGCCTGTTAAATGATTTAAAGTTCTCAGTAGTGGCGAAACATGCATTGTGGAAAAGTGAAGTTTATATACAGGTAACTTTTTGATATCCGGCACGGGCAGGACCGACGTGTTGCCGGTTCATCAACAATTCCGGATAACCGAACGCTATAGTAAAAGATACGGAGCTCAGAGCTCTGTATAAAGCAACAAACCCTGTTAGCAACAGCTTCAAAACAATCGGCACAAGTTGCAAGCATCTCTGTAGCTTAGCAACAGCTTCAGCTACACCCTTGCACAGCAACAAATGGAGTAAAAAAAAGTAACTAAAAGTAAAAAAAAGTTACCTGAACCGACTCCTGAATTTTGCCGGTGGATAGAGCGTTCTGGTTATTTAGGGGCCGGTTAATCGAAAGTTTCCTGTATAACTTAAATACTGTGAAGCATAGTTATAGGCCTAAATTGAGCGTAAGGGTTACTTAAATTTAAAAAAAATAATATTTGAATATACAAATATTTCTGTACGTAATATTTGTTTTCTGTTGATTGCAATGCGCCTAATGTATAAATGTTTTAGTGATTGCTAATGGCCAATGGTGAAATATAATTACCGAATCTAATGTGTATTTTCTGCTAGTCTTTTAAGACATTTAGATTGATTTTATTTATTATTCTGAACAACAAAATAACATGTCCCAGATGTTAGATAAGCAGGATATTCAACTCCAGTGTTAAAAGAAGAAATAATTAATCAGATTTGGTTCTGTTTTGTTTGGCAGATCTGGGTAGGATGTATAACCTAGTCTCTCGAATCCAAGATGGCCTTGGGGAGCTGAAGAAGCTTCTAGAAACACATATTCATAACCAGGGTTTGGCTGCCATTGAGAAGTGTGGAGAAGCTGCTCTAAATGTGAGTTATAGAATGTCGATGTGTAGAAAGTTAATTTCCGATCCTCTGGTTACCTTGCCCTCCGACCCACCATCTTACTTTCACAAGTTTTCCTGATAATCAACTTTATTGTCATTGTTAGTGCACAAGTGCAGTACGTGCACAAGTGCAGTACAACGAAATGTAGGCTTGCGGCTCCCGAGAGTGTACATTTAGATTAAGACATTTAAACATTCAACATTCGTTTGGCTTGTAATACATTAACATAAACATAATAAAGTGCATTGGCAGATGTGCAGGCTTTTAGAGTTTATTTGTGGAGTTCAGTAGGATGACAGCCCTGGGAAAGAAGCTGTTCCTAAATCTGGTCATACGGGTGCAAATGCATCTGTAGCGTCTCCCAGATGGCAGGAGGGCGAACAGACTGTGGCTGGGGTGGGTAGGGTCTTTGATGATGGTCCGTGACCTCCGTAAACAGCGTTTCTGGTATATGTGCTCTATGGTCGGTAGCCGGGTGCCGGTAATGTGTTGGGCAGTTTTGACTACCCGCTGCAGGGCTTTCCGGTCATAGTAGCTACAGCTGCCATACCATACTGTGATACAGTTTGTCAGGATGCTCTCTCTTGTGCAGCGGTAAAAGTTAGAGAGGATCAGGGGTGACAGGTTACATCCCTTCAGCCTCCTTAGGAAATATAGGTGCTGCTGGGCCTTCTTCACCAGAGAGGAGGTATTGAGGGACCAGGAGAGGTCTTCTGTGATGTGGACTCCGAGGAACTTAAAGCTGTCCACCCTTTCCACCACAGCCCCATGGATGTGGATGGGGGTGTGACTTCCGCCTTTAGACTTCCTGAAGTCCACAATGATTTCTTTGGTTTTCTTGATGTTGAGGGCCAGGTTGTTATCGGCGCACCACTTCACGAGATGCTGGACCTCCTCCCTGTAGGCTGACTCATCGTTGTTGGTGATCTGGCCTACCACCGTGGTATCATCCGCAAACTTGATGATGGTGTTGGAACCATGAACAGCCACACAGTCGTGGGTGAAGAGGGAGTAGAGGAGGGGGCTCAGCACATCCTTGTGGGGCCCCCGTGTTCAGGGTCGGGGGGGGAGGTGTGGTTACCTAATTTGACAGACTGGGGTCTGTTTGTTAGGAAGTCCAGGGTCCAGTTGCAGAGGGAAGTGTTCAGGCCAAGAGTGTGGAGTTTGGTGGCCAGCTTGTTGGGGACGATAGTGTTGAATGCTGAGCTGTAGTCTATGAACAGCATTCTGATGTAGGTCTCTTTACCGTCTAAGTGATTCAGTGCAGAGTGTAGAGCAGTTGTGATTGCATCCTCCATTGATCTGTTTGCACGATAGGCAAACTGGTGTTGGTCAAGAGAGGCGGGAACACTGGCTTTGATGTGAGCCAGGACCAGTCTCTCTCAACACTTCATTATGATGGTCGATAGTCGTTCAGACACGTCACAGCCGTTTGCTTTGGCACAGGAATAATGGTAGCGGTCTTGAAGCATGTAGGGACTACTGCCTGGGCCAATGACAGATTGAAGATGGCGGTGAAGACATCAGCCAGCTGATCAGCACATTCCTTGAGTACCCGTCCAGGGATGCTATCAGGTCCAGCAGCCTTACGTGTGTTCACTCCGCGTAGAACACCCCTTACGTTGGAGGTCAACAGAGTGAGCACCTGGTCTTCCGGGGGTGGCGAGGCTTTGGTAGCCAGCTCCCTGTTGTCCCTGTCAAAGCGAGTGTAGAAGTTGTTAAGCTCCTCCGGAAGGGAGGCATCGCTGACCGGGGGGCTGGTGTTTTTACTCTTTTAGTCAGTGATTGACTGTGATTATCCATTCCTTTCATTATTTTGAAAACTTGGATTATCTTCAATACTTCGCTCCTCTCCTTCCCTCCCCCCCCCACACCTTTTCCAGGGACAGTGAGGGTTTTGATTTTTTAGCTAATATTTAATAATGTGTGAGGGTTGTCCCAAAGAAAAGAACACTGAAAAGTATAGTCTAAAATGGTGGTAATGCCTAAAATTGTTTTGGTTGTGTTTGGTCTATCTGCTGTGAATTTTAAAATAAAAAATAGTTTCTCCAGATTATGGTGCCAGGGCATATCATATATACTGTAGTTAGTTTAAAATTGATTTTTTTTCTTGTGATTATCAGATTTTTTTTTTTTTTAAATTGATGTTTGCAGTTATCCCCATTTTTGAGGAGCAACTAAATTAAATCACTTCTCTAATGAATCCTACACAATTTCCCATCAGAACTCTTCTACTGAGCGACTGGATGGGGAAGTGAATTGGAACAAAATAACAACTAACGTTCAGTAACTTTAATTTTGAATTACAGAGGAAAGTCTACTTGTAAAACCAAATTTACATTTGCTTGGCCTAAATTATGAAAGTTGTGAATGTTGAAGAATTTTGTTGATTTTAAATATAGAACCTGGGTCTTGTTATCACAGTTCATTTAACGGGCTCACTGCAACAGCATGACTATTGTGTTCATACTTCCAAATTAATGTTAAGGGAGCCATTGCAATATTAACACTTGTGATGTTGAAACATAGGGATTAAACTTTATATGACTTGGGTTTGCAAAATTCTTCTTCAGAGAAGTAAACTGCTATCTAATTTATTTAAAAAAAAAACATTTCAACCCAGTTTATATTTCAGTATGAGTCACAAAATGATAGAAATTTTAATTAAACAGTCTAAACAATAAGCTGCAAATGTAGTTAACATGCATCACTGCACTGATGCATGCCAAACTGCTTTAGCAACAGAATTCAGAGAAGTGCTGATTCGATGGCGGAAATGTGTATTACAAGTAGTAACATTTTTGCACACATTTGCATTAATTTGTTCCTACATGTTAATTGTGTTTGTGCGCAGTGGCGGCAGCGCATGGAACTATTGGCGTATATTAAAATCAAATTTCCCATTCTTTGGGGCGACTGGAAAGTGGGACTGGGCCAGGAGCAGGTGAGTGTGCTCCCCCAGAGTGAGCTACAATACCACTCACTGAAATGACTTCTGTGTAGGTGATGCACTGCCAACCTCCCATCCCCTCTCCACTTTCAATCTCCAAGCAGTGACCTAGGTTTCTAGACTTGTACATGAGTGTGTCTCAGTCCACCTAAGTTTTGTTCCAAATATACTGTTGGTTTTTAAAGCTGTTCATCATCAATAAGTAAGTTTCAGACTGCACATTTATAATGTAAATATGTTCACTGTATTCATATCTCTTTTTCCTTTTTTTGTTTGACCCAGGATCCCAAAATGTATGTACAGACCATTCTGGATGTTCATAAGAAGTATAATGCATTAGTGATGTCAGCATTCAACAATGATGCTGGTTTTGTGGCTGCTTTGGATAAGGTAAGGCAATAATTTTGTAGCAATTGGTCTAACAACTCTTAACGGTTTCCATTCACAAATACAGCGTAGATTGGAAATAAATGCAAAGCTTGAGGGGGAGGAGGCAGTATGCTAGAAAGCACTGATGAATAAAAAAAATTGAGTTTATTTTTTTTTAAAAAGAAGTTAAGTTGCAAGACAGCTTGTTTCCTTTGTCCCAGCTCCTGGTCCTCTTGATTCCACGTTGAAGATCATGCTCACTGGGTTACAACTGATGTAACAATTGAAGTTTTTTGAACCCAGTAGTTCCACTTAAGGTGTCTTTTTTCATGCCCTCGTCTTTTTCAATGGAGCAGACTTTTTGCTCCAACCTATGATCAATTGTAATGAGGGAACAAGTTTGCAGGGGTTTACAGGTTATCAGTGCTATCCTGTCAAAGTCTACCACTGACAAGGATCAAACCCCTCATAGGTTCAGGAGCTACTCCGCCAGGGTAATTGATAATCTATGGACCAATTTTAATTGGGGTATGGGTATACAAAATAATCTCAACCATAGGTTGATCGGAAGAGCCCTGAGGGTTTGCAATCTACAATGTGCCATATTTGAGGGAATTTGGTCACCGTGAAAGCTCTGCGAATTGTCCAACTAATTTCCTCTTTCCATAGAAAAAGTCATGAATGTGCTGCCCCTGCAAACATAGCATTTGTCACTTGCTTGATGCAGGTGGGCACTGCAAACTGCCTGATGTGGAAGATGTCCTTTTGTAGTGGATTGGAAGGATGCGGTGGCATGAAAGCTTTATGCCATGGTAACCTTCACTTCTGTAGGAAGTGCCATTCTTTTCCAAATATTGTCTGCAGCTTTTGCTGCAGCAGATGGTACAACTCTGACAGCCTTCCTTGTGAAATGGTGGTAGCCAAGGCAGGTCTCCAGTGACATGTCCAGGTCTCTAAGCAAGGTCCTGGTGTAGGATGAGTCGACCAAGTGCCACAGATGTCATTGTACTTGTATTTGTCGATTTGGTAGTCCCCCATGACAAAGCACTTTTTCACACAAAGGTTAGTGGAAATCTGGAACCCAAAAGGCTGTGGGGATACTGGGACGATTGAAATTTTCAAGATTGAGATTAATAGAATTTTGTTAGGTAAGGGTATCTGGGGATATGGAACAAAAGCAGGTAAATGGAGTTGAGGTACAGATCGGCCATGATCTAATTGAATGGTGGAACAGGTTCAAGGGGCTGAATGGCCTATGCCTATTCCTGTGTAACTTGATACCAGCAAAGTCCTTTAAGTAGCATAAGAGGCTGTTCGAACATTCTATTACTAGGTGATTGAGTTTTCTCATTTAACAAATTAGAATGGAAGAGCATCAAAATCATTGTGTTAGGATGAAAGATTCTAAAATTGTAATTTTAGTACACCAGGAGCATGGGGAAATTGTTAACTTTTCAGAAGAATTGTTAAATTTGTGGATGAATTGTACTAACAGATGAGAATTCAGACAAAAATGGTAAATGTCAATATTTAAAATTGTCTTGTTTCTTAGTACTGCCTTGTTGAAGGTGTGAAGACATAATAGCTGTTTTTGTAGTAGCATGCTGAAAATTGTTGCTTGGTTTTATGCAGGCATGTGGCCGTTTCATAAATAATAATGCAGTGACAAAAATGGCTCAGTCGTCAAGTAAATCTCCAGAACTATTGGCACGATACTGTGACTCGCTACTAAAGAAAAGGTAGGATCTGGGGAGAATGATTTATCAGTGCAACATACATTCCTTCCTGGCCAGAAATTGGAATTCATGATTGCCCACAAGTTGGAAGAACAGTAAGAAAGGACTTGTATTTATATAGCATCTTTTACAACCTCAGGACATCCCAAAGTGTTGCACAGCCAATGAAGTATATATTTATAGTGTAGTCGCTATTGTAATCTAGGGAAATATGGCAGCCAGGTCCCACAAACAGCAATAAGATAAATGCCCAGATAATATGTTTTGGCGATGTTGGTTGAGGGATAAATATTGGCAAGGGCACTGGAAGAACTCCGCAACTCTTAGAATCATACAGCACAGAAGGAATCCATTCGACCCATCGTGCCTGTGCCGGTTCTCTGGAAGAACTGTCTATTCAATTATTATCACTTCCTTGCTTTTTCCCCACAGCCCTACAAACTTTTCCTTAACTGTATATCCGATTCCCTTTTTGAAAGTTAAGCGATTCTGCATCCACTACCCTTTCAGGCAATGCATTCCAGATCATACAGCTCTGCGTTTATAAAAAAAAAAAAAAAAAATGATCCTCGCCTCCCACCTGGCATTTTTGCCAATTATCTTAAATCTCTGTCCTCTGGTTATTGACCCTTCTGCCAGTGGAAACAGTTTCTATCTACTCTATCAAAACCCCTCATAATTTTGAACACCACTATTAAATCTCCCCATAACCTTCTATGCTCTAGGGAGAACGATCCCAGCTTCTCTAGTCTCTTCACATAACTGAAGTCCCTCAGCCCTGGTATCATTCTGGTAAATCTCCTTTGCACCCTCTCCAAGGCCTTGACATCCTTCCTAAAGTGCGGTGCCCAGAATTGGACACACTATTCTAGCTGAAGTCTAACCAGTGATTTATAAAGGTTTAACATAACTTCCTTGCTTTTGTACTCTATGCCTCTTTATAAAGCCAACGATCCCGTATGTTGCTTCTTTGAATAGTGCCATGGGATCTTTTATGTCCACCTGAGAAGACAGACGAGGCCTTGGTTTAACGTATCATCCAAAAGGTACTGAGGTGTTATCCTGGGTTATGTTTAAGTCCTGGAGTGGGGCTTGAATCCACAGCCTTGTGACTCTGAGGCGAGAGTGCTACCACTAGACCAAGTGTGAGGAGCAGGATAGCAAAATGAGGAATTAGCGATAACTATGTTTCTTAAGCGATTCTTCATAAAATTCTGATCTATTAAATAACTTTTCCTGGATACAATTCTAATATTGTAATATCCTACATTACAACAGTGCCTACACTTCAAAAAGTACTTTGGGATATCCGGTGTACGTGAAAGGCGCTATATAAATGCAAGTCTGTCTGTTGTCTGTGGGGATATAGTAAGAGTATTGTTACTTATATTAACAATTAATAGACTTCTACTCTCTCCTCGGGAAAGCAAGAGTGCCGTGCAGCCTTGATTCTTGCAGTATTTCTAGAGTGCTAACTTACTTTTGTTATTTAAACATACATAAGTGTTGCCCCAATGCTACATAAAATGGATAAATAATACTGAAAAACTGTAACATTAACGTCTGAGTATGTGTACTCAGTAATTGTAATATGGACACTTTAATTTGTGCTCTACAGCTCCAAGAATCCTGAAGAAGCTGAGCTTGAGGATACACTTAATCAAGTAGTGAGTATTAACAAACAGTTGCTAATTTATAAAGAACCAGGTGTCCAGGATAGGTTTGGTCAGTTTTGTTATCTGTTTTGGTTTTATCAGGGTTTGTTTTAGTTATTTTCAGAAGAGATGCAGCTGTTCAAAACTATTCGTACAACTTGTAAGGCAAGCCCGTATTTTAAAAAAAAAAAAACGTCCTTTTCCCCTCTTGCACAATTTCTGATCAAGTGGTTTGTTCATTGATTAGAATACCTAACCTACAGGCAGCAAGACGAGACAACATCCTGCTCGGACTTATAAGTGGAAAATAACATTTGTGCCGCAAAAGTGCCAGACAATGACCATCTCCAACTAGAGAGAGCTTAATTACCTCCCCATGACTTTCAATGGTATACTATCACCGAATCCCCCACCATAAACATCCTGGGGGGGTCACCATTGACCAGAAACTCAACTTGACCAGCCACATAAATGCTGTAGCTACTAGAACAGGTCAGAGGCTGAGTATTCTGCTGCAAGTGGCTCACATCCTGTCTCTCCAAAACCTCTCCACCATCTACAAGGCACAAGTCAGAGTATGATGGAATACTCTCCAATTACATGGAAAGGTGCAGTTGCAGCAGTACTCAAGAAGCTCAACACGATCCAGGACAAAGCAGTCTGCTTGATTGGCACCCCGTCCAGCAACTAAAACATTGACTCGTTCCACCAGGGGCGGACTGTGGCTGCAGTGTGTGCCATTTACAGGATACACTGCAGCGAGTTGCCAAGACTTCTTCAGCAGCACCTCCCAAACCTGCAGCCTCCACCACCGAGAAGGACAAGGGGAGCAGGTACACGGGAATACCATCACCTGCAAGTCCCCTTCCAAGTCGCATAGAATCCTGACTTGTACATCGACGCTAGGTCAAAATCCTGGAACTCCTTACCTAACCGTATTGTTGGAGTACCTTCAAATAGACTGTAGTGATTCAAGGTGATGGCCCGCTACCACCTTCTCAAGGGCAATGGGAGATGGGCAATATATGCTGGCCTTGCCATGATGCCCACATCCTTAGAATTAATTTAAAACTCTAAGCTTAAAAGTCTTTCATCATTTGTGTATTATATTTAGATTTTCAAAAAGTATTTGACAAGGTTTGACATTGGAGACTAATAGCTAAAGTAGAAATCATGGAATGAGGGCACAGTGGACCAGAGAGTTAAAACAAATGTCTCAAAAACCAGAGGCTGGCTAGAAATCGAAGCTTTTTGAGCTGGAAGGGGATTGAGTGGGAGCTGTCGCAGGGATCAGTCTTGAGTCCCCTGTTATTTATGTATAAATCTATAAATAATTTTGGCAAAGGTTGTTGGGAGAAGGATCTTCTCACTTAATGGATTTTTACTAAAATTAGAGACCTCCTAAATATTGAGAAACCATGCAAGCAAGGCTAAGGGGAGTGGGATTAATTGGATAGCTTTCAAAGAGCCCGCATAAGCACAATGGGTGAATGGCCGCCTGTGCTGCAAGATTCTATTCTATGATATTCAAAAATAGTTAAATCTCAAATGTCTGGTGGATGGCAAAGGTATTTCAATATAAATTAATTTTAAAATATTAGTATGAGTGCAAAGAACTCAAATAGGGCTTATAATCTGTTCTACTGGGACTTGCGCTCTGCAAACAACATATATGCATTTTGGCAGGCCAGCTGATCTTGTGTGATACTGGTCTCCTTATCTAAGGAAGGATACACTTGCCTTAGAGGCAGTGCAACGAAGGTTCACTAGATTGATTCCTAGGATGAGAGGTTTGTCCTATGAGGAAAGATTGAGTAGATTGGGCCTATACTCTGGGGTTTAGAAGACTGAGAGGTGATCTCATTGAAACATATAAGATTCTGAGGGGGATTGACAGGATAGATGCTGAGAGGTTGTTTCCTCTGGCTGGAGAGTCTAGAACTAGGTGCCATTGTCTCAGGATAAGGGGTTGGACTTTTAAGACTGAGATGAGGAGGAATTTCTTCACTCGGATGGTTGTGCATCTTTGGAATTCTCTACCTCAAAGGGCTGTGGATGCAGTGTCGTTGAGTATATTCAAGGCTGAGATAGATAGATTTTTGGACTCTCGGGGAATCGGTCTTTTTCCGAGTGGCAGGCAGTGACTAGTGGGGTACCGCAGGGATCGGTCCTAGGACCCCAGCTGTTCACAATATATATTAATGATCTAGACAAGGGAACTAGATGTAATATCTCCAA
Source organism: Somniosus microcephalus (assembly GCF_052327205.1). NCBI lineage: Eukaryota > Metazoa > Chordata > Chondrichthyes > Squaliformes > Somniosidae > Somniosus > Somniosus microcephalus. The sequence goes on from NC_140991.1 coordinate 108,984,999, forward strand.
ATTTGCAGACGACACAAAGCTGGGTGGGCGTGTGTGCTGTGAGGAGGATGCCGAGAAACTCCAGGATGATTTGGACAGGTTGGGTGATTGGGCAAAAGCATGGCAGATGTAATATAACGTGGATAAATGTGAGGTTATCCACTTTGGTGGCAAAAACAGGAAGGCAGATTATTATCTGAATGGCAATAGATTGGGAGAAGGGGAAGTGCAACGAGACCTGGGTGTCCTTGTGCACCAGTCGCTGAAGGTAAGCATGCAGGTGCAGCAGGCAGTTAAGAAGGCAAATGGTATGTTGGCCTTCGTAGCGAGAGGGTTTGAGTACAGGAACAAGGATGTCTTGCTGCAGTTGTACAGGGCCTTGGTGAGGCCACACCTTGAGTATTGTGTGCAGTTTTGGTCGCCTTATTTGAGGAAGGATGTTCTTGCCATGGAAGGAGTTCAGCGAAGATTCACCAGGCTGATACCTGGGATGGCAGGAATGACGTATGAGGAGAGATTGGGTCGATTGGGCTTGTACTCGCTGGAGTTTAGAAGAATGAGAGGGGATCTCATTGAAACTTACAAAATTATGACAGGACTGGACAGACTAGATGCAGGAAGGATGTTCCCGATGGTCGGGGAGTCCAGAACCAGGGGTCACAGCCTAAGGATAAGGGGTAAGCCATTTAGGACAGAAATGAGGAGGAATTTCTTCACCCAGAGAGTGGTGAACCTGTGGAATTCTCTACCACAGAAGGCAGTAGAGGCCAATGCATTAAATATATTCAAGAAGGAGTTGGATATATTTCGTAAGGCTAAAGGGATCAAGGGGTATGGGGAGAAAGCAGGGACCGGGTACTGAATTTGGATGATCAGCCATGATCGCATTGAATGGCGGAACAGGCTCGAGGGGCTGAATGGCCTACTCCTGCTCCTATCTTCTATGTTTCTATCGAGGGCTATGGAGATCGGGTGGGAAAGTGGAGTTGAGGTCGAAGATCAGCCATGATCTTATTGAATGGCAGAGCAGGCTCGAAGGGCTTTATGGCCTACTGTTGCTCCTAACTCTTATGTTCTTAAAAATTTGCATACACTACCTATGAACATTGGCCCAGATGCAGGGAGTATGCTTGATGTATCCAATAAGTCAGCAGTCCTTGAGAGGGCTGCTGCTTGCATTTAAAAATGCTGCCACTTGAATAAAAAGTTTTTTTTGTCAAAAATTTATTGATAAGACTCAATGGATTGCAACCATTTGCCAAGGCCATATTGGAAGAGGGGAGAGAAATGACAGGCAAAGACAATGAGGAAAATCCAATGTGGAAGGATCAAATGAAGTCTCTGGGCAAGTGGCGCAGCACCTAACCCCTGGTTGATGACTAATAAAATGGAAGTGCTGTGGCATGAGGAGGTTTCTTTGTTTGTTTGGCTTTACCAAGGCAGCCTCCCCAGATGATGGTTAGTGCACCATGAAGGTGTTTAGGATCAAGACAGCTTGCATACATGAATTGAGAGCAGATGTAGGAAAAAGCACACTACTTGCATACAGGAATTGAGAGCAGATGTAGGAAAAAAGCAACGTGCGTTAAGGAATCTGGTACGGTAAGACTACCCAGCAGTACTATGTATTGGGTAGATAATAATAGATTGCATGTCAAAACATGTTGCCTATCAACCTGTTCCACAATTACTGTTTCCCAATGTCAAGGCCTCACACAACCTTTTATAGTAGCTTAATCATTGAAATCTTCCTTTATGGACCTCAACACCAGTGAGCAATGCTCCAACTAAGCTTCTTGCCTGAGTAACTGATGTGTCATAAGAACATAAAAAATAGGAGCAGGAGTATGCCCTTCGAGCCTGCTCCACCATTCAATAAGATCATGGCTGATCTTTGACCTCAACTCCACTTTCCTGCCCGTTCCCCATATCCTGTGATTCTCCTAGAGTCCAAGTATCTATCTATCTAGTTCAGCCTTGAATATACTCAATGACTCGGCATCCACAGTTCTTTGGGGTTGAGAATTCCAAAGATTCACAACCCTGAGTGAAGAAATTCCTCCTCATCTCAGTCTTAAATGGCCCCTTACCCTGAGACTACGCCCCTCCAGCCAGGGAAAACAACCTCTCAGCATCTACCCTGTCAGTCCCCCTCAGAATCTTATATATTTCAATGAGATCACATCTCATTCTTCTAAACTCAAGAGAGTATAGGCCCAATCTACTCAATCTCTCCTCATAGGACAGCCCTCTCATCCCAGGGATCAATCTAGTGAACCTTTGTTGCACCACCTCTAAGGCAAGTATATCCTTCCTCAGATAAGGAGACCAAAACTGTGCACAGTACTCCAGGTGTGGTCTCACCAAAGCCCTGTACAATTGTAGTAAGACTTCCTTACTCTTGTACTCCAACCCCCTTGCAATAAAGGCCAACATGCCATTTGCCTTCCTTATTGCTTGCTGTACCTGCATGCTAACTTTGTGTTTCCTGTACGAGGACACCTAAATCTCTCGGAACACCGCCTCTGAAAATCTCCTGCTGATGCTGTTCAGTGGCAATCTGCAGAGCAGATAACTCTCAGCTGCACAACACCTTGTTAGTAAAATTCACAACTGTAGCAAACCCAGTGTGCAGCGCTGCTTGGAAGGAGGCAGGTAGGAGGGTGATGCAACTGCTAATGCTCAAAACGTATTCTCCATTTCATTGCTGACTCAATGACGTTGGAATCGCAAAGCAGCTCATTAAGGACCATGGCCAAAATAGCCTTTTTTCAGTAACATGCCATTTATCAGCTACCACCTCTCCCTTTCCCTACCCTGTGTTTTTTCTTTTAAATCACTAAAACCGTCCAGAGCACACATCTAGGCTGGTGCACATTTTAAGTCTCGATGATAAAACTAAGCACTGTGATAAATCCTGTTGGTCAGTGGGGACTGGTTTGGTGCTCTTGACATTTGGGCATATGTGTATAAAGAAGAAATTTGCACTTGAACACATGCCCATAGTTTAGCATGTTGTTGCTGTACAGACACTATATGGTATATTTTAGTGTACCACAGTCACTGTTTTACATCTGCTGAAATGCTTTTTCAGTTATGCAGTTACAGGTATGGATCTAGTTCTTTCCTTTTTTTTCAGGACCTAAGGATCCTCTGCTTTTGGACCTTGAAAATTCTTCAGAATGTCTGGTAAATGGAACAATAAGAGTCCATTTACATAGATTGGCAAATTTGTTAAAAGCTGGGCATGTTTTGGCTGCAGGTGTTCATCAAAGTCTGGAATCATTTCATAATAACATAAGAGATAGGAGCAGGAGTAGGCCACACGGCCCATCAAGCCTGCTCCGCCATTCAGCAAGATCATGGCTGAACTTCTACATCAATTTCCTAGAATAATAATTAAATCTGATCCAGTTCTTCTTGGTACCTTCCATGAAAAGTTCAGTTCCTGAAAGTCTACTGGACTCCAGCCATAACTTTGGAGTGTTCCAGGATGGCCAAAAACTAGGTCGGGTCCCAATTGTCCCTGGGGTTCCATGAAGGATTGGGATCTAGACCCAAAGTGGCTGCCCTTTTTAAGGGGAGGGAGAGAGCAGAGGTGATGCGCTATCAATTACTCATAAAAGACCGAGAGTTAGAAGAGTAACTAAAGGCTTTTATTAACAACAGAATGGAGGTCTGCCTCGAGTGGTCGACAGGCCCAGGATACAAAGGGCTGGGGAGCAGTCACCTTTATACTAGGACCTGTGGGAGGAGTCAGCCGAGGCATGTCCAGGCATGTACACAGTGGAATACAAACAGGACAAACAGGAATACAAACAGTGGTTTACCACAAGAGGCACATTGAAATTTTTCAAGGGGGTGATGCATTCTTCTCCCTCTGCCTCTGGGCCCAAACTTTTCACTGGACTTTTTGGCCTCTTCAGCCTCAGATGCACCCATAGTCTTCCAAAGATATTTAAAGTGTGGGACCTCCTGCAAACTTTGGCAGCGGTTAGGGCGTGCTTGTCACCACTTACGCTAAGATGCATTGTCCTACAGAAGTTCAGTGACGCTCTTCAACCTTTAGTGATAGACACGGTCTTGGCATCCAGAAAATCACATTTAAAAGCATACGTAATCAGTAGGGATTTGTTATATAGTGCAAGGTCAATTATTTTCAAACCTTACAATTTATGGTTGTATCAATTGGAATCTCTCAAACCTAGCTCCTTTAGAGTTCAGTTAGCTGTCATTACAGCTTTTGAGTGCCTGTGGAAAATCCATAGAAGAGAGCCTCATAGAGTTTTACAGCACAGAAAGAGGCCCTTCGGCCCATCGTGTCTGCGCCGTCCATCAATCCCTGTCCAGTCTAATCCCATTTTCCAGCATTTGGTCCATAGCCTTGTATGCAGTGGCATTTCAAGTGCTCATCCAAATGCTTCTTGAATGTTGTGAGGGTTCCTGCCTCTACCACCCTTTCAGGCAGAGAGTTCCAGATTCCAACCACCCTCTGGGTGAAAAAGTTCCTCCTCAAATCCCCTCTAAATCTCCTGCCCCTTAACCTTGAATCTATGCCCCCTTGTTATTGACCCCCCTACTAAGGGGAAAAGTTCCTCTTTATCTACCCTATCTATGCCCCTCATCATTTTGTACACCTCAATCAGGTCCCCCCTCAGCCTTCTTTGCTCCAATGAAAACAACCCCAGCCTGTTTAGTCTTTCTTCATAGCTGAGGCGCTCCATCCCAGGTAACATCCTGGTGAATCTTCTCTGCACCCTCTCTAAAGCAATCACATCCTTCCTATAGTGAGGCGACCAGAACTGCACACAGTACTCCAGCTGTGGCCTCACCAGCGTTTTGTACAGCTCCATCATAACCTCCCTGCTCTTATATTCTATGCCTCGGCTAATGAAGGCAAGTATCCCATATGCCTTTTTAACCACCTTATCTACCTGTTCCGCTGCCTTCAGGGATCTATGTACATGCACACCAAGGTCCCTCTGACCCTCTGTACTTCCTAGGGTCCTACCACTCATTGTGTACTCCCTTGCCTTATTTGTCCGTCCAAAATGCATCACCTCGCACTTTTCAGGGTTAAATTCCATTTGCCACTTTTCCGCCCATCTGACCAACTCGTTTATATCTTCCTGTAGCCTGAGGCTTTCCTCCTCACAATTTACCACCCCACCAATTTTCGTGTCATCTGCGAACTTACTGATCATACCTTTTACATTCTCATCCAAATCATTTATGTAGATCACAAACAGCAAGGGACCCAGCACCGATCCCTGAGGTACCCCACTAGACACAGGCTTCCAGTCACAAAAACAACCTTCGACCATCACCCTCTGCCTCCTGCCACTCAGCCAGTTTAGGATCCAACGCGCCAAGGCACCCTGGATCCCATGGGCTCTTACCTTCTTGACCAGTCTCCTATGCGGGACTTTGTCAAAAGCTTTACTGAAATCCATGTAAACCACATCCACAGCATTTCCCTCATCCACACACCTAGTCACCCCCTCGAAAAATTCAATCAGATTTGTCTGACATGATTTACCCTTGACAAAGCCATGCTGACTATCCCCGATTAATCCTTGCCTCTCCAAGTGGAGACTAATTTTGTCCCTCAGAATTTTTTCCAATAATTTCCCTACCACAGATGTTAGGCTCACTGGCCTGTAATTCCCTGGTTTATCCCTGCTACCCTTCTTGAATAATGGTACTACGTTAGCTGTTCTCCAGTCCTCTGGTACATCCCCTGTGGCCAGAGAGGTTCTGAAAATGTGTGTCAGAGCCCCTGCAATCTCCTCCTTTGCCTCACACAGCAGCCTGGGATACATCTCGTCCGGGCCTGGGGATTTATCCACTTTTTGGCCTGCTAAAACCGCTAGTACCTCCTCCCTCTCGATGCTAATATGTTCAAGTATGTCACAGTCCCCTTGCCCGATTTCTATGCCTACATCATCTTTCTCCATAGTGAACACAGATGCAAAAAATTCATTTAAAACCCCGCCTACATCATCTGGCTCTACACACAGATTGCCACTTTGGTCCCTAATGGGCCCTACCCTTTCCCTGGTTATCCTCTTGCCCTTAATATACTTATAAAACATCTTGGGATTTTCCTTTATTTTGCTCGCCAGTGTTATTTCATGGCCCCCTCCTCGCCCTCCTAATTTCTTTTTTAAGTATGCCCCTGCACTTTTTATACTCCTAGGGCTTCCTCCGTCTTTAGTCTTTTGTAACTGCCAAAAGCCCCCCTTTTTTTCCTAATGCATTTTTGTATATCCCTTGTCATCCAAGGTTCCCTTTGCTTGTTGGTCCCACCCTTGACCTTTACAGGAACATGTTGGCGTTGTACTCTCTCTATTTCCCTTCTGAAAGCCTCCCACTGCTTTGATGTGGATTTTCCTATAAGTAGCTGCTCCCAGTCCACTTTGGCCAGACCCTGCCTTATCATATTAAAATCGGCCATCCCCCAATTTAGAACCCTTATTTCCGGGCCGTCATTGTCTTTTTCCATGACCACCTTAAATCCCACCGAATTATGGTCACTGTCGCCAAAATGCTCTCCTACTGACACTTCCACCACTTGCCCGGCTACATTCCCTAGAATTAGGTCCAGTACCGCCCCCTCTCTTGTAGGACTTTCTACATGTTGGCTCAAAAAGCTCTCCTGGATGCACTTTAAGAATTCTGCACCCTCTAAGCCTTTCACACTCTGACTATCCCAATTAATATTGGGGAAGTTGAAATCCCCCACTATTATTATCCTATTATTTTCGCACTTCTCTGATGTAGAGGCTCACAATAGTGGCTTGGTGCACCAAGAACCATAATATCAGTAGCATTCAAGGATCCTTATTTTGGTCTCAAACTAATGTGTGCCTCTTTTCATTTATCATCTTGAATATCATGCACTTAAAACAGTCAAATTTATATCCCTTTTTGATTTCCTTTGCCACGTGTTTTAAGCTCCATGTAAAAGCATTTCCTTCATCCAAAGTAAAAAGAAAAATTACTCAAGAAATTCTTGCCACAGTGTTCACTTGTGCATACATAATGATATCTGTAAATATATAGATAGGAGATCCATTTATATTTCTCTATGAATTAATCACAGTAAGTCAAGAGATGTGTGAGTAGCAGTTGTGGATAGGTTTTAAGGCTTTAGCGGGGAAAGGAAATGATTTGAGGTGTGGAGGAGGGGGAAAATGCTTATTACATGAATATAATGGATCATAGTAAGGCACAGCATATGCACTCTCTTGCTTGGTTCTTTATCATATTGCTGGTTCATCCACTCTTATTTTCGATTTCTCTTTGTTTCTCGTTTTCCTCTCGCTGTTTTTTCTTTTAACTTTCTTACACTCCCTCTTTATCGTGCTCTCACACTCTATCATACTGACTCAGCAAATGATGCATGATTGGTTTCAATGTGAAACTAGTCTAGGGACCCCAACTCTCTTCTATCCCAATCTTCAAGTCTGCATATTTCTTACCTTGTTATATTGAACTCATCTCAGTATTTTTCTATATTATGTTGTATTTACTTGACTAATGCTGGCACTATTTCTTCACATTGTTAATCTTATGATTATCTAATTCTAAGATTATCTAACACTCATTTTAGTCCCATGTCAAGTTAGTTATACTTAAGCAATTAGTTACACTGTACGCCAGCTATCCTTGTTCTGTTTCATCTCCGTGTCTCTTGTCAGCTGAGTTCAGCTAATTCTTTATGCTGCACGTACAAACTTTGTTTCTTCACGTTATATGCTAACTATCCCATCATGCTTTATGCCTATTCCAAGCCATTGTATGCTGTCCTACAGTGACTTTGCACAGTTGACTCCATTTCACTCCTAGGAGCCTCTGTCAACTGTCTTCGGTCTCGAGGTTCAGCCTGCATGTCTGTGGTTCCTGGCTCGGCCTTGCGCAGTTCCCAGCTCGGTCCGCTTCCTGTAAGTGGGCCATATTTTGAGTTCGACCAAGCTCTGCCATTGTTGTGGTTTTATATGTATAGGGATTTCATGATTCTAAGAAATATACGGTGGTATAAGTGTGGTGGTTTTGGCACCAAATGACCATTTGTGCCTTGTATGGGGAAGTAATTACCTGTGTTTAACATCATAGGACCTTTTTACAACATCATTTGAGAATTTTGAACAGTTAAACTGCCTCTCCATATGATCAATTTGGATATTTTTGTGCTATTCATTACCTTTGGACTTAGTTGGGTAACTGTTTTGCACCTGCCACAATAAATGTACATCCTTTTGTTCTAAACATGTTTGTATTTTTTTCACAAGCGTTGATTGGATTGGTTAATTTTCAGATGGTGGTATTTAAATATATTGAAGACAAAGATGTATTCCAGAAGTTCTATGCCAAGATGTTAGCAAAGAGACTGGTTCATCAAAATAGTGCTAGCGATGATGCAGAAGCGAGCATGATCTCCAAACTAAAGGTCAGTACAGCTTTCTTTAAACTTGGTTAGTAGTTTTGTTTTCCATGAGTGGTTCCTGCCACCTTAGCTAAGATTGGCCAACTCGGCAAAGATCAAAGGTTGATCTGGACGTTCTTTGTTTGGCTCATTTTCACAGTAGCGACCTAATTTACCAATTGAGCCATTGCGAGAGCCTACACTTCATCAGCTGTTTTTTTAAGTCATTAAAAATTCTAAGAGTGGCAGGATGTTGCTAAGCTGTGTGCATATGTTTCAGTATAGATACTTGAAGCTCTGTCTTCATCTAACTTCATGACGATGCAAGTAAATAGTGACAATGTGGCTTCTTTTTTGCATTGCTCTGAAAATAGAACCAATACTAAAGTTTTAGTGCTGTATGAGGAAGTGACAATGAAGTAAAATAAAGACTTGCATTTATATAGCACATTATTGGGCCTGAATTTGAGGTCGGAGGCTTCCCACAGGCGGATGGCTCCAAACCGCAATAAATCTACGCACCTACCTGATGGTCCTGGATCCACGGAGACTCGCGCTCCTGGGCCTCTGCGTGTAGGCCTGCGTAGAAACATAGAAACATAGAAGAGAGGAGCAGGAGTAGGCCATTCGGCCCTTCGAGCCTGCTCCGCCATTCAATGAGATCATGGCTGATCATCCAAATTCGGTACCCTGTCCCTGCCTTCTCCCCGTATTCCTTGATCCCTTTAGCCTTAAGAAATTTATCCAACTCTTTCTTGAATATATTTAATGAACTGGCCTCCACCGTCCTCTGTGGCAGAGAATTCCACAGGTTCACCACTCTCTGGGTGAAGAAATTCCTCCTCATTTCAGTCCTAAATGGCTTACCCCTTATCCTTAGACTATGACCCCTGGTTCTGGACTCCCCGGCCATCAGAAATATCCTTCCTGCATCTAGTCTGTCCAGGCCTGACAGAATTTTATAGGTTTGGATGAGATCCCCTCTCAATCTTCTAAACTCCAGTGAGTATAAGCCCAATTGACACAATCTCTCCTCATACGTCATTCCTGCCATCCCAGGTATCAGCCTGGTGAATCTTCGCTGCACTCCTTCCATGGCAAGAACATCCTTCCTCAGATAAGGCGACCAAAACTGCACACAATACTCAAGGTGCGGTCTCACCAAGGCCTTGTACAACTGTAGCAAGACATCCTTGTTCCTGTACTCAAACCCTCTTGCTACGAAGGCCAACATACCATTTGCCTTCTTAACCGCCTGCTGCACCTGCATGCTTACCTTCAGCGACTGGTGCACAAGAACACCCAGGTCTCTGCATTTCCCCTTCTCCCAATCTATTGCCATTCAAATAATAATCTGCCTTCCTGTTTTTGCCACCAAAGTGTATAACCTCACATTTATCCACATTATAGTGTATTTGCCATGTTTCTGCCTAATCACCCAACCTGTACAAATCGTACTGGAGTTTCACGACATCCTCCTCACAGCATACCCTCCCACCCAGCTTTGTGTCGTCTGCAAATTTAGAGATACTACATCCAATTCCCTCGTCCAGATCATTAATATATATTGTGAACAGCTGGGGTCCTAGGACCGATCCTTGCGGTACCCCACTAGTCACTGCCTGCCACTCGGAAAACGACCCGTTTATTCCAACTCTTTGCTTTCTGTCCGCCAACCAGTTCTCTATCCAAGTCAACACCTTGCCCCCAATCCCATGTGCCTTAATTTTGCACGCTAATCTCTTATGTGGGACCTTATCGAAAGCCTTCTGAAAGTCCAAAAACACCACATGCCCACGTATCCCAGGGGCACATGCGGTTCGCAAGCAGAAAGGGGATTCCCATTATGCTTATGGGAATTCCATTTACGTATGGAAGCCCCATAAGCTTAATTGGAATCACCCAAAAAACACATGTACACAACCTTGAAATAAAAAAATCATTACATGTTCAAAATTAATTTTAAAAAACAAAAATTTATTAAACATTTAAAACATTTTTTTAAAATAGATGTAAACATTAAAAAGGTTTTTGAATGTTAAAATGATTTAAAAAAGTTTATTTTTCTATTTATTTTCACCCATACGCTGGTTAAAAAAAAAGGCCTTCTGCCTGCTTTTACCAGGCGTAAGAGCTTCATGGGCATTCGCTGGGTAAGAGTTGGGTAGCCCAACTCTCCGCCAGCGAATGTCCATTTTCCAGGGATGCGGAAGATCTGTCAAGAAGATTCTTGACGGATCGCAAGTTCCGGGTTTTCGCACATGCGCAACCCATGCATAAACCCGGAACTTGCGGGGCACTTACGTACGTGGTCATAGACCCTGGAAAATGCAGGCCATTATGTTTCGTGAACAGCGAAACACTTGGCAGACTGGGAATTGCTTTGAAATGCAGTAACTGTTAAGGCTAATATGGTAATTTTTTGTAAACTTAAGCAGTGTTGGGATAAACTATCCTCTTCTACACAATTTCTTGGCTGTGAGATTTGCTGCTGCCGCTGACTTAATTGGGATGAATTAGAATTTAATTGAGTTTCAGTGTTACAGAATTTCTACAGAATTGCCCAGAATACATTTTTATTCAACAGTTGATCAAAACACTAGGCTGAATTATAATTACCTGATTAGTTACTTCTTTCTATTATAGCAAGCCTGTGGCTTTGAGTATACCTCTAAACTACAACGAATGTTTCAAGATATTGGTGTGAGCAAAGACTTGAACGAACAATTCAAAAAGCATTTGTCTAACTCGGAGCCGCTTGATTGTAAGTGTAAATTGTGGATGATGATCTGCCAAGTTGAAGGAATGTTTGTAGTGTTTGACTAGCACTGAGAGGTTATTTATCTAGAATCACTACGTCAAAGATGTATCATAGGCAACATACTAACCCTGTCTCTCTTATTGTAGGATTTATTTTTTTAAAAGGTACTATGTGGCCCATAAGTATGATAACATGTGAAAGTTTAATTTTGTATGTCTGAAATCCCCAAATCCATTGTTTTAGCAGAGGGGTCAACCCATTTGTTTTAAGTGGATTACCGCCTCTGTTAAAATAATGGAGAGGAATTTCAGTCAAAAATTGTAAGCGTTTGTACATCAGTATCCCACCGGCCTAATTTCAGGGCCTGCATGCTTAATTAAGTGTTTGTTTCTTTGTGATTTTGCTTGTTCTTTTCAACCTTGTTGTGGTTTAATATTTTGATTTAACAAATGTATCACAAAAATATGGTTACTTTTTTTAATAAAGCCTTTTTTTCTTCCTCCTCAGTGGATTTCAGTATTCAGGTTTTGAGCTCCGGTTCTTGGCCCTTTCAGCAGTCCTGCACATTTGCACTCCCATCTGAGGTAAATTTGATTTGTGTTTGCTGTTTATTTTTATGATGTTACAAGCTGTTCATGAATAATAGAAGTTAATAAAATTCATTGAATAAACATCAGCTTTGTGTTGCTGCAGTTGGAACGTAGTTACCAGAGATTCACAGCATTCTATGCTAGTCGGCACAGTGGTCGGAAATTGACATGGCTGTATCAGTTGTCGAAAGGAGAGCTAGTCACAAACTGCTTCAAGAACAGATATACTTTACAGGTGAGATGTGTACTGATAAATAGAAAAGAATCTGTCTTCAATAGCTATAACAAATGTATTTGGTGTCAATAACAAAGTTCATAGATATATCTCTAGTTACAGGAAACTTTGGTTTATCCGGAGGTTGTATGTCCGGAAACCTCGATCTAACGGCAGAAATCAGCAGCCGTTTTGGTTAGGTTTTTTTTTTAACAGTCAGGCTCTGGAAAGCGTCTCTGTAGCTTAGCAACCGCTTCAGAGACGCTTCCAAGGTACGGGCTGAGTGTTTACAAGCTGTTGCTAAGCAACAGCGTTTGTTGTCAGATACGGAGATGAAAACCTCCGTATCCTTCAACATTAGCGCTGGTCTATCCGGAAGTTTTGATAGATCAGCAGCAGCTCGGTGCCGGATATCGCGAAGTTTCCTTTATATTGCTTTAGGTTAAGGAGGGTAGAAGAGAAGTTAATATATTCAAATAAGGTGCAGAAAGCACATTGCCATTGAACAAAAGCAAAATGCTGGGAATCTGAAATAAAAACAGAAAATGCTGGAAATACTCAGCAGGTCAGGAAGCATTCGTGGAGAGAGAAACAGAGTTAACGTTTCGGGTCGATGACCTTTCGTCAGAGAGCTGTCACAGCATCTTCTGCATGGAAACCTTATATCACCAAGGTTAACAGATAACATGTTCACTGGATTGCTTTATTCGCAACAATCCTGAACCCTAATTTTTGAGCAACTATCTGAAAAGGAGTAAAAGCATAAAACAGCCACATCTGGAGAGTAGATTTTCCATGTGCCACAATACTTCTGCAGCCATCAGTTTACTCAACCCTTCCTTAACCTCCACTTTTGCCCTTGTCCCTAGCAAAGCCATTAATGCCAACATTGACTGACTGGTTGGGCCAAATGGCCTGTTGCTATGCTGTAACTTCTGTGTATCTATGTAACAAATGTGAGGAGCTTATGGATTTCTTTGTCACTAAGATTGAGACCATCCATTCCGCTGCCTCTGCTGCTGCTTCTCTCTTTCTTCCCCCCCCCCCCCCCCCCCCCCCCCCCAACCTGCGCACTAACCCTGAAACCCGCATCTTTCTTTAGCAGGTCAAGCAGCATCTGTGTAGAGAACGGAGAAGTTGAGCTGGTGATTATGGAGCCTTTGTCAAAACTGGAGCATATTACAGATTTAAATGCTGTCCATTTGTAGTATACTCAACTTTTGACAAAGGGTTCCCATTAAAAACATCAGTTCCTCTGTTTTCTCCGTGGATGTTACTTGACCTGCTGAGTATTTTCAGCATTTTTGCTTTTTTATCATTACTTCCATGCCTGGTTGCCTAATAGAACTGCAGTATTGTAAAATGTCTTGGTGTTGTAGCTAAAGATCTGCATAGCAGCCATGCCAGGCTACTTTGGCAGGTTAACTATAACTTCACCTGTTTCTAACTCGTGATGATCCTTAAGTATCCATCTAGATGGGACAAGGACAGTGGTAACAGAGCTAAATCCGATGTTCAAGCAATAATAGCTGGTTGTTCAAAGAGCACAGATGGATAGATGCTTTAATTTTCTGATTCTGTACGTTTTCATAGATTTTGTTCAGTTGTGCAAATGTCTTTTATTTCAACTCTTGTAAAGCATCCAAAATCATCTTTGATTTTTTTGCAAGGCTATAGGATTTCAAAAGCGAATCTGCTACCTCTGGAGAAGCAGTACACTAGTGGCAAGGTTGGTGAGAGATTCTGCATGGTCGAGGCCATGGAAAGATTTAAACACGAGAATTAAGATTTTAAATTTGAGGCGTATGGATCAGGGTGGATGGGTGTAATGAATAAGCGTGACTTGGTGTGGAATAGGATATAGGTACTAGGGTTTTGGATGAGCTGAAGTTTAAAGGTTTGGAAGAAGAGAAGCTAGCCAAGATGGCGTTGGGAGTAATGGAGTCTGGATGTGGGAGTAATGGAGTCTGGATGTGACAATGGCACAAATGAGGGTTTCAGTGGCAGATGGCTGAGGTAGGGTGGAGGTTGGCAGAGATGTTGCAGAGATGGAAATAGGGGTCTTTGTGATAGATATGAGGCTGGAAGCTTAGCTAGGGGTTGAATAGGACACCAAGATGCAAACAGGAGGTGAAAGTATGCAGGTGGGAGGAGAGGTCACTGCTGGAGCTTCTCTGGTTACAATCAGATAGATGGGAGTAGAACAAGCGAAGGTAATCCTAAGGAGCTTGATAACCAAGAAGTGTTGGAGCAAGATGGGATGATTGACTATGTGAAGGCTGCAGAGCGATCAATGAGGATGAGGAGGGATAAAGCAGCACGGTCACAGGCACAGAGAATGTTGTTTATGACTGGTTAGCGTTGTTTCAGTGCTGTGTGTGGGGTTTGTGGAAACTTGATTGGAGACATGGACCTGGGAGGCGGCAAAACTTCATGAAGATTCCATAGACCATGTCTCTCCTGCGATGACTATTGAGCACAATGTCTGTCAATATCTCAGAACTGGAGTAATTTGGATTGCTTGTAACTTTCCTTGCAGAATCTATGCAGGAAATTTGGTAAATGCTTGGTTGTATGACTTTCTGACTTGCCCTTAAATTTACATGGGCGGGGGGAGTGGGGAGACAAAGAAAGTCCTTTACAAGTCATGATGTTGTTCATTTGATAATTTTGGTCCTCGGGAACTCGATCAGTAAGCAAAAATCTATTCCCATCTCTCCAACTAATCAGTTTATTTGGAAATGGACATCTGACCTAAATATCAAGGTATGACTTCTTAGTCCCCTTTTTGGCAAAACAGCAGGCTGAATATTATTTTCTGAACCTGTAGCATTTTTATAATGAATTGATGAGGTGGGAATACATTTTTTGCTCTAACTTCTTGACCCACACCATCCATCATACCTTTTCTGAAGGGCACCGTGATGCAATTTTTAACTTTTTTATTGCCCAGTTTTGCTCCTGAAATAAATGATCCCATAGCATTACTTTTCATTTTTGAAGTCTTCTGATACGTCCTTAGCTAAGAATCTGAGGCATTGTAATGCAAAATACCACGTCTTGTTTGTAGCACAAATGGCTCAGATATTTTTTGTTGTTGTCAAAACCTGTTGCAGCCTAACTGCATTTTGAACAGTGCTTAAAACCAGGATATTTTGATAATGATTCTTCAATGCCAAAGAAATTACAATAAACAACAGATTAAATGGAACAAGCAGAACATGCTTCAGTGTGTCCTAAATAAGTTTGATGTGGGAACAACAGTGGCAGAGATTAAATTAAGAAAATTAACTAATGGCTCAAGGAAGATGCTTTATACAGCATGGAAAGATTATGGGGGTAATATCATGATGTTGCTGATGTCAAAACAACTTAAATGAATGTTATCCTCCTGTGTTTTCCTGTGGCAACCTCGGTTCACGTATGTGGGAGGTGTTCTATATGAAAATGGCTCTATCAACTCTGTCATCTTTACCTTCAAGGGATAGAAAATTGCACCTGTAATTGAAGGGTTTAGGGAATTGTAAATCAGGAGCAGCAGAAATACTGATGCTGGTTTGTTCTCCTTTGAACGATCATTCTCTAAACCAGAGGTGTCAAACTCAATTTAAGTGATGGGCCTGATCCAGCATCCTAGTACTTGGCGTGGGCTACATTCAGCAGAAGTTATTCGGACACATTGGGGTGGAAATTAGTATATGTTTTGCCTGTTTTTTGGGTGTAAAATGGGCGCAATGTATATCAATTTCTGGGCGTGCCGTCCTGCACCAAATTTGCGTGGCGGCATCTTAAATCTATTGGTCCTCGCTATTTTTAGGCGTGACTGAAATCAACATGGGATCAATTTATATATGCAAAGAAGGATCCTGCGCCTGTTTTAAGACCCCTCTAAAATGTATGAAAAATTAGGAGCGTGTGCTGTGCAAGCTCCAACTAATTTTTCCCATTCTACAGCGGTCCTTGAAGGAACCACTGCAGGAGACTGAAGAAATGGTACGCAAAGTTTTTTTTAACTTCACCTTCTGTGGAGCGCGGAGGAGTGTTCCTCACAGCTCCATAGCACTACTGTGGGCCGCTGTCGGCCCACACTCGGCCGTCCTGCATCTCACTCCTCCATGTATTGGAGCTGGTGATGTAAAATCAGGGCATATAGCTCCCCGCGCGCAGGGAGAATACTCATTCTCTGTGTCCTTGTTCCCCATTCACCCACAAGTGGTAACGATCTATCACTTTTTACCCACAGTAAAGACCCCAGCTTTCAATTGCCCCTTTACTGACTGCTCCTCGCTCTGCAGGAAATGCTGGGCGCCAAGCCCACCCCATCACACCTTATTCTCCAGTCCCTCCCCTCCCCCTGCCTAAGTCCCAAGCTCCTGGCAACCATTCCCTAGTCTCCCGACCCCCCCATTCTAGTCTCCATCACTCCCCCAAGCTCTCATCTCCGACCCCCCAGTCCCTGCTGCTGTGGCGGCAGAAACATTTAAAAGGTGCATTTCTCCTGGGTTGTTAGAAGCAGTGCCCGGGAGATCAGAATATAAGAACATAAGAATTAGGAGCAGGAGTCGGCCAAATGGCCCCTCAAGCCTGCTACACCATTCAGTGAGATCATGGCTGATCTTTGACCTCGACTCCACTTTACTGCTCGATCTCCATATCCCTTGGAGTCCAAAAATCTATCTTGTCTCAGCCTTGAATATACTCAACGATTCAGCATCCACAGCCTTTGGGGTAGAGAATTCCAAAGATTCACAACCCTCTGAGTGAAGAAATTCCTCCTCATCTCCGTCATAAATGGCCGACCCCTTATCCTGAGACTATGCCCCCTAGTTCTAGACTCTCCAGACAGGGGAAACAACCTCTCAGCATCTACCCTGCAGAATCTTATGTTTCAATTCCGTATCACACGCTGCGTGCTGGTTGGAACTGTACCGTGGGCCATATGTTTGATACCCTTGCTCGAAACTAAATGTTCCTACATTGTACTATTTACTTGTGTATCCTGAAGTTCCATTTAGGAGTTAACACTCTGTATATTATAAATATACCAGCACACAACTTTTGGCATATATTTTTGCCAGCAATGTTGCAACCAGAAAGAGGTCTGCCAAATTTACTAAATAATATTTGGTTTGATGCATTAGAAGTTTGTTGGTTTTATTCAGTCAAAAGAACATTGATGTTTTACAGCCATTGAGTGCCATTGAATTTTTCTTTTTGTTGCAGCTGCTCTTTTTAAAAATTCCTTGCTAATGGCTATTAAACTGTCTGGAGGTGGAAAAGCAGTGAAAATAGTACAAGTTATGATAAGTTTTTCTCCCCCTCGTCATGCAATAGGAAAGGCAGTTATTTGTTAGGGTCCTCCTCAAAATAAATACTCCGAATATAATCTACTTTTCTTTTCAAAGGCATCCACATTCCAGATGGCGATCCTACTTCAGTATAACACGGAGGATGCCTACACCGTTCAACAATTAACGGACAGCACTCAAATCAAAATGGTAAGAGCAGGGAGATGACTGAATTAATTATCCTAATGATCTTGATGAATCCAACAAGAGCAGGGAATGTTAACTGCATAGCCCATTGACAAAAAACAGATAATGGTGACACTTTTGGAATGTCAGAAAAACATTAGCAGTCGTATTCTGGTATTGCAGTTGAGCATATTGGAACTTGATGGTACTCTGCAACAAGTGTATGGAATCAAATGTCTTGATCTCTCAGAATAGCTGGCTTTTATGTGCATTATTTTGTTCAATATAGAAAAATTATATGGCTTCAAACTTGCAATTGTAGTAATATTTTTAAATATTAATTGCAGGACATACTGGTACAGGTTTTACAGATATTGTTGAAGTCCAAACTACTGGTAAGTGCTGATTTGTTGTTCAAAGGCAATAGTCATCAAACAATCAAATACATGACTTGTCTTAATCAGTTATTTTTTTAAATTAGGTTTTAGAAGATGAAAATGCAAATGTGGATGAAGTAGAGATGAAGCCTGACACATTAATCAAACTGTATTTGGGGTACAAAAAGTAAGTGACGTTGAAGTAGTAAAAACCAGAGCTGTCGAACTTATGTTTGGTATCATGTTTCCTAAACTGAACTATTTCTTACAGTAAAAAGCTGAGGGTGAACATTAATGTGCCAATGAAGACTGAACAGAAACAAGAGCAGGAGACCACACACAAAAACATAGAAGAAGATAGGAAATTGTTGATTCAGGTAGGCCCTTTTTGAGACAAATAAATTGATTCTTGATTTTTTTTATTGCCCATCTCCTGATCAATTGTAGCCCACATTGCTATGGCCATTTGTTTTTACCATAGTAGTTGTATGATTTCTAGAAAAAATTAGTCATGAACATTTCAATCAAATTACAGAACTGCTTTGAGGGGGTAGTTTCTATCACAGAACATTAAAACACAGAAACAAGCCATTTAGCCCAGGGCACACCCTCGATATAAATCATCATCTTCTGACACCCAATTAATATGGAGACTGTGTCCAGGAAGTAATGAGAGGATAGTTCCTCTGTGTCAATTCAATTCAATTCAATTCAATTCAAATTGCTTTATTGGCATGACAAGGTACATCTTATGTTGCCAAAGCACTGAAAAAAAACCATTTATGGTTGAACACATAAACGCAGATCTATCCATACAGTGTATAAACAGATATATCCCTGTGTGTATAAATATACACTCATATAATATGTATATACTCTTTTCTTAGATTTAATGGTTGTCCCTCTGCTTATGGCAAGCTGTAACATAGTTTGCCACTAAGGTTACGCAATTTCTCTGTTCCCCTAATAGGTATGGGAGTTTTTGGTCGTCATTCAAATTTTTGAATTCAGGGCATATTTTTATGAATTTTGGGTAGAAATTCCCCCTTCTGCCCTGATATTTTCCACAAGCTGTGAGGAAGTGCATCTCTGTCTCCACCACTCCCTGACTGCAGTGAGAGCATATCCTGTCCTCTCTTGGCAGACAGGTCTGTCTGAGTCTGCCTTTTTCGATGGCCAGGCTATGCTCACTAAGTCTGTACATAGTCAAGGTTTTTCTCAATTTGCTATCTTTTACTCTGAATGCAATAGTCCTGATCAATGTTCTCTCTAAGCACGGCCGCACAGTAATCTGCAAGGTATCGCGCAGGCCGCTCACAAGCGTTTCCATTTGAAATACCGGGCATGTGCAGAAATTTCAAGGAACCGCGCATTGAAATAAACAGGCCACGCACAACAAAGACAATTTAGAGGGAGCATTGGTCCTAATACACAACTCTTTTCCATCAACGATACCAATTACATGGAAAACTGAGGATTTCTATCTTTGGATACTAAAAAGAAGGCAATGGTATTAGGGTACCATTCACTAGAGGAGGGTGAAATGTTTCAATTTGAGATTTCTTTTGGTCCCTGGTCTCTAGAGCATGCCTTAAGTACATTTAAAGCTAAAATAGCTTTGCTGACATTGCTATGTATGTGCTGGGAGTGGTGCATGCTTGAGGGTGGAAGCAGTTTGATCGTGTTCCCTGGGATGTAGTTAAACTGGAAGATGTTGGGGCTGGGTATATTGGCTAATGAACATGCTGGGTTAGGGTGGAGTACCTAAGTGAAACCAAGATTTCTTCTGTACCCTTATGTAAGCGCCATACAAAATTTG
Source organism: Somniosus microcephalus (assembly GCF_052327205.1). Taxonomy (NCBI): domain Eukaryota; kingdom Metazoa; phylum Chordata; class Chondrichthyes; order Squaliformes; family Somniosidae; genus Somniosus; species Somniosus microcephalus. Next base: position 109,004,641 of record NC_140991.1, read on the forward strand.
TATGTGAATGTTACAAACAATGGCTATGTACAATGACTTTCTGAAGTGTGTACGAATATCTTTAAAAAAAAAAAATGAAGCATTGGGGCAAAGGTTTGTGCAGCCCAAAGGATCTCACGTCAACAGTTCAATTTTTCTCAACCTGTCATCCTTAATTACAGGAAAATGTGATTGCACTAGAGAAGGTACAGAGGAGATTTACAAGGATGTTACTAGGACAGGAGAATTTTAGCTATGTGGAAAGATTGGATCGGCTGGGTTTAATTGAGGTGTATAAAATTATGAGGGACCTAGATAGAATGGAGAGGAAGGACCTATTTCCATTAGCAGAGGGGTCAGTAACTGGGGGCATAGATTTAAAGTAATTGATAGAAGGATTAGAGGGGAGTTGAGAACTTTTTTCACCTAGCGGATGGTGGCGGGTGGGGGCGGGGGGTCTGGAACTCACTGCCTGAAAGGGTGGTAGAGGCAGAAGCCCTCATTGCATTTAAAAAGTATTTAGATATGCACTTGAAGTGACGTAACCTACAGGGCTATGGACCAAGAGCTGGAAAGTGGGATTAGGCTGGATAGCTCTTTTTCAGCCAGCACAGAGACAATGGGCCAAATGGCCTCCTCTGCTGTTTTAAAAAAAAAAAAAAAAATTCTAGGATTTCCCCCCCCCAGTCTTTATTTGTCCCACGTGTTTTACGTTAACTTAACGTTTACTCTTTGTTTGCTGCATACTTCCCGATTTTCCTAAGCTTTTCATTAAACAACTTCAATATTTTTTACTTACCTTTGCTTGTTTTTCCTGGCTCTCCTCATCATTTTAAATACGGGAACAAGTTTTAAAAAAAAAGGTTTCTGCTGGATGAAAACCGCTTTTGAAGCTTGATTTTTAGCCAATGAAAATCCCAGATTGACAAGTGTTACAAATTTCAGGTCTCCTTTAAGTATTAACTTGAGTTAGTGTTGTTGGTTTTTCTCATAAGTAGAGTTGCATCTGTCACAATCAGGAGTTTACTTTTGCCACTCTAAATATTGAGTATGATGGTAAACGATGGACTAAACCCTTTAGTGACTATTCGTTAAGTTGTTTTATTTTGCAGTCAGTGAGTGAATGTACAGAGTAACTGTTACAGCAAATCTCACATTAATATAACTTCAATTCTTCCTTGTAACTAAGAAAAATAATAAATATACAGATTTGTAGACAGCCTAAAAGAGATCCACACTGTTGCACCGGAAGCTTTGGCTTGGATATCCAACTTGAATATTGATATTTGCTTTGCTACTACCATACGAAGGAAGAAGTAGGGTTTTAAAAAAAAAAATCACACTTCTTGGACAGTCTTTCTCTGTCTCTGGCCCCCTGCCTCAGCTCATCTGCTGCTGAAACCCTCACCATGCCTTTGTTACCTCCAGACTCAACTGTTCCAATGATCTCCTGGCTGGCCTCCCATCATCCACCCTCCGTAAATTTGAGCTTATCCAAAACTCTGCTGCCCATATACTAACTCGCACAAAGTCTCGTTCATTGATCACCTATATGCTCGCTGACCTTGGCTCCTGGTATGTCAATGCCTCGATTTTTAAAATTCTCTTCCTTGTTTTCAAATCCCCCCATGGCCTCACCCTCCCTATCTCTGTAACCTCTGTAAATTGAACTTGCTTTTAATAGGAAACGGCAACATTGAATTTGAGAGAACTTGAATCATTTCACAAGAGTGTAATATACTCTTTGCAGTTCCACTGAAATGAACTAGTGATTATGTTCTGGTTTTACTTTTGTTACAGAAATGCTACTGCAGAATTAGCACAACATTATAGTAGTCGTCCTCAACATTCCTGCTGTATTCAACAGGATATTATATCAGCCCTACAACCTTCCGAGATCTCTGCTCCTCCAGTTCTGGCCTCTTAGGCATCCCTGATTTTAATCGCTCCATCATTGGTGGCTGTGCCTTCAGCTGCCTAGGCCATAAACTCAGGAATTCCTTCCCTAAACTTCTCCACCTCTATCTCTCTCTCTCTCTTTAAGACATTCCTTAAAATCTACCTCAGTGACCAAGCTTTTGGGCATCTGTCCTAATAGCTCCTTATGTGGCTCGTTTTTGTTTGAGAACGCTCCTGTGAGGCACCTTGGGATGTTTTACTACATTAAAGATGCTATATAAATGCAAGTTGATGTTGTTGAAACTTGATCAGCTATCTAAACCTATACCAGTTTTCTTAAAGGGGATTTGTCTCCTCCCTCCCAACTCTGTTGGAAAGAGTGAGCTTAGATGAGACTTGTGGAGAAAAATATCCATACAGGTTTTATGGGCCAAATAACCAGTTTCTGTGCTGTAACATTCTATAATTGATTGTTGCTATAACCCTCTAAGTTGGGCCTTAAAATACTGTAATGAAAATTAATTTCCTGTAAAGGCTTGGCCTGTTATTCTGCTACTAGCTAAGGAACTCTGGCAAAGTTCCAGCCGGAAAAGGCTATTTTTCAAGGTTATCCTCAAATATATTATACAGGAAACTTTGTTATATCCGGCACCGACTGGACCGAGCTGTTGCCGATCTATCAAAACTGCCGGACATACCAGCGTTAATGTTGAAGCATACAGAGGTTTTCATCTCCGTATCTGACAACAAACACTGTTGCTTAGCAACAGCTTCAAACAGTCAGCCCGTACCTTGGAAGCGTCGCTGTAGCTTGGCAACAGCTTCAGAGAGACTTTCCAGAGCCTGACTCGTGGAAAAAAAAGCCACGAGAAGAAAAAAATCCTAACAAAACGGCTCCTGATTTCTGCCGGTAGATCGAGGTTTCTGGACATACAACCTCCGGATAAACCAAAGTCTCCTGTATATTTCAATTTTAGCATTTGTGGATCTTGTAGCATGTAGATTTTGTTTCCCTACTAATGGTACTATTTTAATGGGGATGCAGGAACCGAGTGACATGGGGGTGAACATACGCAAATCTTGGCTTTATAAACAGGCATTGAATACAAAAGCAATTAAGTTTTGCTACATTTTTATAAATCACTGGATAGGCCTCAGCTGGAGTATTGTGCCCAATTCTGGGCTCCACGCTTTAGGAAGGATGTAAAGGCCTTAGATAGGGCGTAGAGAAGATTTACCAAAATGGTATCCGGGATGTGGGATTTCAGTTACGTGGAGAGATTAGAGAAGCTGGGGTTCTCTTAGAGCAGAGAAGGTTAAGGAGAGATTTAATAAAGGTGTTCAGCTATTTACAATCTATATCAATGACGTCAATGAGGGGACTGAGAGTAATGTATACAAGTTACAAAGCTAGGTAGGAAATTAAGCTGTGAGGAGGACGCAAAGAGGCTGCAAAGGGATATAGAAGTTTAAGTGAGTGGGCATAAAGGTGGCAGATGGAGTATAATGTGGGGAAATGTGAAATTATCCACTTTGGTACGAAGCATAGAAAACTAGAATATTTTTTAAATGATGACCGACTAGTAAATATTGGTATTCAGAGGGATTTGGGGGTCCTTGTACACGCAAGTTAACATGCAAGTACAGCAAGCAAGGGGTTGGAGTACAAGAGTAAGGAAGTCTTGCTGCAATTATATAGGGTTTTGGTGAGAGCAGACCTGGGGTATTGTGTACAGTTTTGGTCGTCTTACCTAAGGAAGGAGATACTTGCCTTGGAGGAAGTGCAACGAAGATTCACTAGACTGGTTCCTGAGTCATAGAAACATAGAAGAAAGGAGCAGAAGTAGGCCATTCGGCCGCTCGAGCCTGCTCTGCCATTCAATGAGATCATGGCTGATCATCCAAATTCAGTACCCTGTCCCTGCCTTCTCCCCATATCCCTTGAGCCTTAAGAAATATATCTAACTCCTTCTTGAATATATTTAATGAATTGGCCTCCACTGCCTTCTGTGGTAGAGAATTCCACAGGCTCACCACTCTCTGGGTGAAGAAATTCCTCCTCATCTCTGTCCTAAATGGCTTACCCCTTATCCTTCGACTGTGACCCCTGGTTCTGGACTCCCCGGCCATTGGGATCATCCTTCCTGTATCTAGTCTGTCTAGTCCTGTTAGAATTTTATAAGTTTCAATGAGATCCCCTCTCATTCTTCTAAACTCCAGCGAGTATAAGCCCAATCGACCCAATCTCTCCTCATACGTCACTCCTGCCATCCCAGGTATCAGTCTGGTGAATCTTCGATGCACTCCCTCCATGGCAAGAACATCCTCAGATCAGGCGACCAAAACTGCACACAATACTCAAGGTGTGGTCTCGCCAAGGCCCTGTACAACTGCAGCAAGACGTCCTTGTTCCTGTACTCGAATCCTCTCGCTACGAAGGCCAACATACCATTTGCCTTCTTAACTGCCTGCTGCACCTGCATGCTTACCTTCAGCGACTGGTGCATAAGGACACCCAGGTCTCGTTGCACTTCCCCTTCTCCCAATCTATTGCCATTCAGATAATAATCTGCCTTCCTGTTTTTGCCACCAAAGTGGATAACCTCGCATTTATCCACATTATACAGCATCTGCCATGCTTCTGCCCAATCACCCAATCTGTCCAAATCATACTGGAGTTTCTCGGCATCCTCCTCACAGCACACACGCCCACCCAGCTTTGTGTCGTCTGCAAACTTGGAGATATTACATCTAGTTCCCTCATCTAGATCATTTTTTATATATATATTGTGAATAGCTGGGGTCCTAGGACCGATCCCTGCGGTACCCCACTAGTCACTGCCTGCCACTCGGAAAAAGACCCGTTTATTCCAACTCTTTACTTCCTGTCTGCCAACCAGTTCTCTATCCAAGTCAGTACCTTGCCCCCAATCCCATGTGCCTTAACTTTACACGCTAATCTCTTATGCGGGACCTTATTGAAAGCCTTCTGAAAGTCCAAATACACCACATCCACTGATTCTCCCTTATCTATTCTACCAGTTACATCCTCAAAAAGTTCCAGTAGATTAGTCAAGCACGATTTACCTTTTGTAAATCCATGTTGACTTTGTCCGATCCTGTCACTGTTTTCCAACTGCTCTGCTATTACATCTTTTATAATGGACTCTAGCATTTTCCCCACTACCGCTGTCAGGCTTACCGGACTATAATTCCCCGTTTTCTCTCTACCACCTTTTTTGAATAGTGGGGTAGCATTAGCTACCCTCCAATCCATGGGAACTGTTCCAGAGTCTATCAGAAGATGACCAGCAATGCATCTACTATTTCTAGGGCCACTTCCTTAAGTACCCTAGGATGTAGATTATCAGGCCCTGGGGATTTATCGGCCTTCAATCCCATCAATTTCCCTACAAATACTGATTTATTTCAGTTCCTCCCTCTCATTAGACCCTATGTTCCCCGACATCTCTGTGAGGTTATTTGTGTCCTCCTTTGTGAAGACAGAACCAAAGTATGTATTTAATTGGTCTGTCATTTCTTTGTTCCCCATTATAAATTCCCCTGATTCTGACTGCAAGGGACCTACGCTTGACTTCACCAGTCTTTTTCTCTTCACATATCTATAAAAGCTTTTACAGTCAGTTTTTCTGTTCCCTGCAAGCTTACTCTCATACTCTATTTTCCCCCTCTTAATTAATCCCTTTGTCCTCCTTTGCTGAATCCTAAACTGCTCCCAATCCTCAGGTTTACTGCTTTTTCTGGCCAATTTATATGTCCTCTCCTTGGATCTTACGCTATCCCTAATTTCCCTTGTTAGCCACAGTTGAGTCACCTTTTTTGTTTTATTTTTATGCCAAACAGGGATGAACAAATTCTGTAGTTCATCCATGCGATCTTTGAATGTTTGCCATTGCCTATCCACCGTCAACCCTTTGAGTAACATTCCCCAATCAATCCTACCCAACTCGCGCCTCATACCATTGTAGTTTCCTTTATTTAAATTCAGGACGCTAGTCTCTGAGTCAACTAGGGACGTTAGGGTTGTCCTATGAGAAGAGATTGAGTAGATTGGGCCTCTATTCTCTGGAGTTTAGAAGAAGAATTGAAACATATAAAATTCTTTTATGATTTGACAGGGTAGATGCTCGGAGGCTGTTTCCCCTGGCTGGTAAGTCTAGAACTAGGGGGGGCGTCACAGTAAGGGGTTGGCCATTTAAGACTGAGATGAGGAGAAATTTCTTCACTCAAAAAGGATTGTGAATCTTTGGGATTTTCTACCCCAGAGGGCTGTGGATGCTCAGTCGTGAGTATATTCAAGACTGAGATCGATAGATTTTTGAACACTAAGTGATATGAGAATAGCGCGGGAAGGTGGAGTTGAGGTAGAAGATTAGCCATGACCCTATTGAATGGCAGAGCCTACTCCTGCTCCTATTTCTTATGTAAAATCATGAATGGCTTTGATAAGAGTAAATAAGTAGAAACTGTTTCCAGTGGCAGAAGGGTTGGTAACCAGAGGACACGTTATTTACAGTAATAGACACTTTTTTATGCAGCGAATTATGATCTGCACTGCCACATAGGGTGATGGAAGCAGATTCAGTGATAACTTTCAAAAAGAAGTTGGATAAATACTTGAATTGAAAAAGTTAGTAGGGCTATGAGTAAAGGGCAAGGGACTGGGACTAATTGGATAGCTCTTTTCAAAGAGCGGCACAGGCACGTTGGGTCGAATAGCCTCTTTCTGTGTTGTATCATTCTATGGTTCTAATCTGCACAGTTAAATCTTGGAACAAGTGGTGTAACCCCCATTCCCTGATGTTCTTTATATCTCCAAGGCTGCGATTGTGCGAATAATGAAGATGAGAAAAGTTCTGAAACATCAGCAGTTACTGGCAGAGGTACTGAACCAACTCTCCTCCAGGTTCAAACCCAGGGTCCCAGTCATTAAGGTAGGTTCATCAGATATTTGCATTTTCAGCCATTTAACTATTCCTTAACCACAAAACTAGTATTAATGTATGTGTAAGGGGCAGTGGAGGCGGTAAGTTACAACTGATTTCTCTTTCTCTCCCCCCCCCCCCCCCCCCCCTTACTGGAGTCTTTGCAATCCTCTTATTTGGAAGCTAAATATAGCTTTTCTTTATGGAAAACAAAATTTAAACTGTACATTTTTATGGTTCCTAGTAAGTTTTTTTAACTCTTAAAATAGTTATTAAGATTTCTTGGAAGGGATTATTTGAGAGAGACGTCAGAAATGAGGGTGGGAGGCGGAAGAGATTATGATGCATAGTTGGATACAGAACCATTTAAAAAGTAAAATATATTTTTGCAATATTTGGTGTCACAACTGTGAAAGTTTTACTTCTGGACCATTTTAATTTTTTGACTTCTTACTCTCTTATTCTCTATCTTTTAAAATGATTCTGTAGCCCTTTATTAATAGTTCTGTAATCAGTGGTATGTAACCCATTTTGATGTCTCTTTTAAAAATGACAATAATCTGGTGCTGATGAAATGGCTATTAATACACGTGCAATGTTTTGGAAAAATATTGAAGGAATTGGGTTCAGCAACTTTACAAGTGAGTTTGCTTCATTTCAGACAGTTTTATTCCTTGATGAACTGTTGGTTATTTAATAAATGTTTACATAGGAGCATAAAGCCTGGAGCAAAAAAAAATTAGCCCATCAGGCCTAATCCATTGAGGGTCTACATATGATTTGTTATCAGGAATATCTGTCACCCCCTCCATCTATTGATTTCTTACTTTGCATCAAAATCCTTTTTGAGGTAGGGTGACCAAAACTGCATGCCATACGCCAGAACTGGTCTTCCTGTTGCTCTATATATATTAGAATTTTGACATGGTAGTCCATTGCTCTTCAGATGCATCTTAGTACCTGATTTACGTTATTGATAATTGCTTTACACTGACCAGAAGCTTTCAAGATACGATCACTGATTACTCCCACATCCTTTGCCTTTTCAGCCTCTGCATTGTAGCCATTTATATTACCCTACACTTAACCAAATTAGAATCCCCATCAGCCATATCTCACCCATCATAGCTCAACTTATTTACATATGCGTCCAGATCTCAAGATATAAATCTTCTTTCTATTCATTACCTGCCCGTTGAGCTTTGTGTCATTAGTGAAGTTAATATGACAGATGCCTAGTTCCATGTGCCATTCGCAAGATTTGTGATGACCAGTCCCAAGAAGAATGCAGAACACTGGGGTTACTTTTTCTCAGCAGAGCATTTTCCATTTATCACCATCTTCTGTGAAGCCAGTTTATTCTATGAATTATATCCTTCCCTACAAGTTTATTGCTTAAATTTCAACTAACACTCCTTGACTGTGAATATTGTGCATCAACTATGTGGAATATTCTATCGATCAATATCTGGCAAACTTTTGATTGCCTAGTGGCTAAAGCCACTGCCTGTTGTACTAAGTTATACAGACCAGCAAGTCTGAATACTAAGTTGTGATTTCAGCTCGGGTAGTGCTAAAGGTGTTGCAATTGCCCTTTGTGTGAATGGATTAAGGCGTGGAAAAAAAATCAGCCATGGTTCTGACTTCTGATTGATACTCAGTGACCTAACATAAGAACATAAGAAGTAGGAGCAGGAGTAGGCCATACGGCCCCTCGGGCCTGCTCCGCCATTCAATAGGACCATGGCTGATCCGAACCTAGACTCACGTCCACTTCCCTACCCGCTCCCGTAACCCCTAATTCCCTTATCAGCTAGGAAACTGTCTATCTCCGTTTTAAATTTATTTAATGTCGCAGCAAATTCCATAGATTTACTACCCTCTGAGTGAAGAAGTTTCTCATCTCAGTTTTGAAATGGCAGCCCCTTATTCTAAGATTATGCCCCCTAGTTCTAGTCTCACCCATCAGTGGAAACATCCACCCCGCATCCACCCCATCAAGCCCCCTCACAATCTTATATGTTTCGATAAGATCGCCTCTCATTCTTCTGAATTCCAATGAGTAGAGGCCCAACCTACTCAACCTTACCTCATAAGTCAACCCCCTCATCTCTGGAATCAACCGAGTGAACCTTCTCTGAACTGCCTCGAGAGCAAGTATATCTTTTCTTTAAATATGGAAACCAAAACTGTACGCAGTATTCCAGGTGTGGCCTCACCAGTACCCTGTATAGAAACATAGAAGATAGGAGCAGGAGTAGGCCATTCGGCCCTTCGAGCCTGCTCCGCCATTCAATGAGATCATGGCTGATCATCCAAATTCAGTACCCTGTCCCTGCCTTCTCCCCATATCCCTTTAGCCTTAAGAAATATATCCAACTCTTTTTTGAATATATTTAATGAACTGGCCTCCACCGCCCTCTGTGGCAGAGAATTCCACAGGTTCACCACTCTCTGGGTGAAGAAATTCCTCCTCATTTCAGTCCTAAATGGCTTACCCCTTATCCTTAGACTATGACCCCTGGTTCTGGACTCCCCGGCCATCAGAAACATCCTTCCTGTATCTAGTCTGTCCAGACCTGACAGAATTTTATAGGTTTTGATGAGATCCCCTCTCAATCTTCTAAACTCCAGTGAGTATAAGCCCAATCGACACAATCTCTCCTCATACGTCATTCCTGCCATCCCAGGTATCAGCCTGGTGAATCTTCGCTGCACTCCTTCCATGGCAAGAACGTCCTTCCTCAGGTAAGGCGACCAAAACTGCACACAATACTCAAGGTGCGGTCTCACCAAGGCCCTGTACAACTGTAGCAAGACATCCTTGTTCCTGTACTCGAACCCTCTTGCTACGAAGGCCAACATACCATTTGCCTTCTTAACCGCCTGCTGCACCTGCATGCTTACCTTCAGCGACTGGTGCACCAGAACACCCAGGTCTCTTTGCACTTCCCCTTCTCCCAATCTATTGCCATTCAAATAATAATCTGAAGCAAGACTTCCCTGCTTTTATACTCCATCCCCTTTGCAATAAAAGCCAAGATTCCATTGGCCTTCCTGATCACCTGCTGTACCTGCATACTAACCTTCTGTGTTTCATGCACCAGGACCCCCAGATCCCTTTGTACTGTAGCACTTTGCAGTTTCTCTCCATTTAGATAATAACTCTTTGATTTTTTCTGCCAAAGTGCATAACCTCACTTTCCAACATTATATTCCATCTGCCAAATTTCTGCACACTCACTTAGCCTGTCTATGTCCTTTTGCAGGATTTTTATGTCCTCCTCACTCACTGCTTTCCCTCCCATCTTTGTATCGTCGGCAAACTTGGATACGTTGCACTTGGTTCCCTCCTCCAAATCGTTAATATAGATTGTAAAGAGTTGGGGTCCCAGCACTGACCCCTGCAGAACACCACTAGTCACTGATTGCCAACCCGAGAATTAACCATTTATCCCAACTCTCTGTTTTCTGTTAGATGATTGTGTGGGTATCTGGTGAGATTCAGAATTCAGTTTGGCTGCAGTGCTATTCGTGGTCCTTTATTCTAATTGTCTAGACTCCACATGATGACTAGCCATTTGGGTCTGGTATTGGGCCTGTAGAACTACACGCCAGCAAGAGGAAGAGCGAAAATGGAAGAGAAAATAAAACCGAATAGAATTGATCCCTTGAAGGCCATAGTATGTGACATAGAAAAGAAGCTCATTAATGGTTCATTGAACCCTGATGTGAGATTACTGCCTTGCAAAGGTTCCCAGTGAGCCACTGTTCTGAAATAATTAAATGGTATTTCAGATTTAATTTAAAACATAAGCAGAGTAAATTAGTCTTGAGAGACTCCTTTAAAATGTGTTAACGAATAAAGTGTTGACATAATAGGGAGTTTCTTTTAAATGATTTCCTTGTTAATATGTCCCTTTCTCTTGCAATCATACAGCTTCTAATTTTAAATTCAATGTTATACTTGGTGTAATTTATTGGCCCTTTTGCTGTTGAATGTTACACCAGCATTCAGGTTGTCTGTATGAACCTCCGGGCACCTTGTTTCTCAATAGCACTAGTTACATTACTTACATTTAACTTGGAAAGTAAATCTACTGTAATATGGAGTCTAAAATGGACAGTGATTCGCTTTTGCCCATTTTGCTCGATTGACCAAGATGAATTTGTACTCCTGTGTGCTTATGGAGTAAATTTTACAACAGATTGCAATGAGATTTATCTTGTTACATCGGTGCATATTAAAAATAATACAGTGCAACTGGGGACAAATTATGATCAATAAAAAATTTTCATCGTGTTATAACCCAGAGTTAATATAATTTTGAAGTGCTTAACAATAATTCACAATACAGTAGATTTGTGCCCTTCAGGACTGGTAATGACCATAATTGCCGAACAAAATTAAGGGGAAACATTTGGTTGGATTGCGCCTCCCGTTAGTGCCTTGAGGGCGCAAAGCAACTAGCGTCCGTGCGCGGTGATGTTTGTGCCGCTCACAAAATTAACTAGACATTTTGCGGTGGCGCTAAACACTACTGCCACAGTCTCCTGTGCTGGCTGATCGTGACGTCAGTCGAGAGTGTAGCGCCCCAGACCGGATATTGAATGGCGCCCCCTGTCTTACCGCCTGCTGTTAGCAACGACAGGTTGAGGGGAGCGTTTTGCAGTCGGGAAGGGACTGGGGGAGCACTATTTAAAGACGATCGCTTCCTGCCTTTTTTTTGTCTGCAAAATTTTTGCACCACGCATTCTGAGTGAGAGAGAGACTGCAGGAGATATTCAAAGCTGTGTTGAGTTTTGGGTACTGAGCAGCACTTTGCAAGTTCTTTCTGGTTTGATCGTCCTTGCATCGATTTAGAAGAGAATATGGGGGCTGCAGTCTGAGCTCTTTCCTTGGGCCTCTCCATTGTCCTTTCCAACAGATTTGATGTACAGGTCTCTCCAGGCCAAGATTCAAGGCTGAAATGAGCAGGGTGTGGATGGAGAGCAAGATCGACCCTCCCCTTTAAGAACTGGCCAGCGCCAGTGTGCCTGTGTTCCATTGCCAGCTGGCATCACCTGAGCTTTGCCAGCGCTCTGAGGTAGCGCCTCGCTCCTCGGCGTTAGCACCTTTAAGAGAGGTGTGAAGCGCCTGATTTAGCGCTCCAATCACCTCCAGGGGCGATGAAAGCCAAATTTGCAGTCGGAGGCGATAATTAGCGCCAGGCGATACTCTTTGCGTCCGGCCGATAATTGCGCCCTAAATGGGGCGATACTGAATTTCTCCCCCTTAGTCTCTAATCTGTAATAGCATTTCCTCTGTTATGTTTTTTTTTATACTGTTTTCTCTATGACGGCAATCTTTGAACATTCCAGAGGTTGGTCGCAATTAGGTTTCATACAGATTTGGTCTTTGTGTTTAAGATTGGTGACCAATTGATACTTGATTTCAACAAACTGTTGGACTGGTTGATTAGTTGAGGTTTTGTTTTTGGTCCTCAAATCTTTTATTAACATCTAGAGCATGTGTTCTGGGAACGTTGGCATAGTAGTAATGTTACTGGACTAGTAATCCAAGGACCTGGACTAATGATCTGGAGACAAGAGTTCACAGCAGCTGGGGAATTTAAATTCAGTTAAATAAATCTGGAATAAAAAGCTAGTATCAGTAATGGTGACCATGTAAAAACCCATCTGGTTCATTAATGTCCTTTAGGGAAGGAAATCTGCCGTCCTTACCTGGTCTGGCCTAAATGTGACTCCAGACCCACAGCAATGTGGTTGATTCTTAACTGCCTTCTGAAATGGCCTAGCAAGCCATTCAGTTGTCAAGGCAGCAGCTCACCACCACATTCTCAAAGGCAATTAGGGATGGGCAATAAATGCTGGTCTTGCCAGCAACACCCACATCCTGTGAATGAATAAAAAAGTCATCCAAGTAGATTGACAACTAAATTAAGCTAAACTGTGGAAACAGGATGCAGTAAAATAAATTTGCAATAGTGCATTAACTTTGCACTTAGCCACACTGGAATATACCTGCGGCAAGTGAAATATTCACTTTATGCAAGTAAATGTAAAAAGTATACACATTTATGTGTTCACCTGAGAAAATATTTCCAAAGAACTACAGGAAACTTTGGTTTATCCGGAGGTTATATGTCCGGAATACTCGATCTAACGGCAAAAATCAGGAGCCGTTTTCTATAAGTTTTTTATAGTTTTAAGTTTTTTTAGTTCTCGTTGCTTTTTTTCCCTGCAAGGTCTGTAGCTATAGCAACAGCTAGAGACGCTTGCAGCTGCAGCCGACTGTTTAGAAGCTGTTGCTAAGCAACAGTGTTTGTCAGATACGGAGATGAAAACCTCCATATGCTTCAACATTAACTTTATGTCCGGCAGTTTTGATAGATCGGCAACAGCTCGGTCCCGTCGGTGCCGGATATCACAAAGTTTCCTGTAGTTTAGTTGCACTAGCTGAGATGTAAAACTGGGTTGTTTAACTCCCTACGATTATATGGCAACAGTGTTACATAAAATCTAGTTGCACTGATGCACCTGTATGTGCTAGGTGTTTAGCAAATCTTAATTGGCACTAGAACCAAAGGAATTCCAACATTTGCTTAGTTATAAGCCAGTCAAACTTGAACTATTGCTTTTATTTAAATTAGTTATATCTACTAATGTAGCACTAACTAAGAGTTGTAACTATAAATCGCCTGCCTTCCAACTTGAGCTTTTTGATTAAAATGTTGAGTTGGAATTTCTGCACATGTTCCTGTTGTCAGATACTTGTTTAATGTATAAAAATTCTGAATGCATTGAAATCTATATATAAACTAAGCATTGTATTTTCACCATACTGAACGAACCTAATTTTTCCTTTGCAGAAATGCATCGACATCCTGATAGAAAAGGAGTATTTGGAGCGTGTGGATGGGGAAAAGGACACTTACAGTTATTTGGCTTAAATATTATACAAGTGTCCGAATAAAAACTTCATTCCTAAGACATACTGGTTCTGAATACAAAGAATGCTATTAGTTTTGTGCTAAAGATGGGAATGTAAAAGATTGCATTCTTGAACTCCATCGCAGCCAGTCTGCTGCCCGCTGGACCTCCCTTTAACTGTGAGAGCGGAAACCACCAGCCAGTCACATTTACTTTACAGAACTGTTCTCAGGATTGCTACATTTCAATATGTAAATATCGAAAGAAACCCCTAACCTTAATTCAGTAAAATGATAAAAAAGGAATTGAACCTTCTACATAGGGGTTGCATGCTACTGCCTATCTGCATTTAAAAACCTTACTTCAGCTATACATGGCTACCACTGCTCTGAAAGTAAGGGGCAGCAGGAAAAAAACTAATTTATGAATGCAATGTTGGCAGCACTTTCCAAAAGCATACTAGTGAATCTGAACGAGCCCTTTAGAAAATGTGTAATCTGCATTATCTGCTACGAGAAAAACCATTTGTATAGTGTGGTTCATTTTTTAATGTGTGATAAATAAAAATTTAATGATTTCTGTAAATAGTGTGACTTGATTTAACACTGAACAGTTTGATGCCAGGTTCAAAAGGTTACCAGGCTTGAAGGAGAGGTATGCATACGAACCCCTCACTGCAACAATCTGATAGAATATGTATGTAAAAGTTGGTCACTGCATACAAAAAGAAACTATTCAACCTACAATGAAACCAATTTATAATGTACTCTTATAGATATGGTGAAAGTGTTTTATATTTTTAAAATGTTATGTACCAATTTTTAATGTCCCTCATTATGTTAAATTGATTGCATAGGATATTGCCTTCAGAGCATGCATCAGGAGGATGTATGTTGTACCAGCTGGCTTTGGAATAGTAGGTGGACCTGGAAGGAATGAAGGGCCATGCACAAGTCCTATTAATTATCCACTTTCCATGTATTTTGTATAATGTATATTCAGCTGCTTAAACTGAATAGTTGATGATGAATAGGCATCTGTGATTGCAAAGTTGCAGGAAAATTTACAAGTTTGAATTAGTGTTTAATTTGGAAGGATATAATACTCAGAAAATGCAGGAATGCACCATGTGTTTATATAATTAAATGCTTTTTACATGAGTAATATCTGTTGAAAGCCTGATTTGAACCAGATTTTGAGTGATAGCAGACTTGGTGCCTTGTTAGGAAAAATCATATGGATACAGAACTCATATGTCCTTACATCTGAAGTATGGAGGTGGTAAGTTAAATTCTTGTTTGTGCCTGTAATTTTCCACATGTTGAGTTTCTACTTGCTTGTCAGGAGAAATGCTGGACCAAACACTTCCTGCCTCCATGCACCGTTGGAAAGAAATTAAGGGGGAACCAGCTCGGTTTTTGTTTCCCGTACCTGCTGACTTGAGCAGTTTTTTTTTTGGTTAGCTGGGTATTTGACATGCAGGGAAATCCATAACTGTCTACAAAACAAGCTACAGGAAACTTTGTTATATCCGGCACCGACTGGACCGAGCTGTTGCCGTCCCATCAAAACTGCCGGACATACCAGTGTTAATGTTGAAGCACACGGAGGTTTTCATCTCCGTATCTGACAACAAACACTTGCTTAGCAACAGCTTCAGAGAGACTTTCCAGAGCCTGACTGTTGGGGGAAAAAAAGACACGAGAAGAAAAAAAAACCTAAAAACGGCTCCTGATTTCTGCCGGTAGATCGAGGTTTCCGGACATACAACCTCCGGATAAACCAAAGTCTCCTGTATTGAGAAATGTACAGGCACAACTTCTATTTGCACAATGTAAAGTGCGCACGTACAGCCTATAGTTTAGTGAGGAAGAATCTGGTTTGTTGTGATGCCCTCCACAGATGAATAGCCTGACACTTTCTTTCATGGTTCAGGTACCGATGGACTGTTCATGTCCATGTAACCATATCTGTCAGAGGCCATATCTTTAGGCAAGGAAACGAGCAAAAGAGGGAAATTTGGAAATAAAATTACTTTGAGAGCATTACTTTGAAATAAATGGTTATTGCTATTGCAGTGCTGTTGAGCAGTTGCTTTGGTGCTTGTATTGTAATTTATTGGAAAAATTCATGTATAAATGGAGTATGGAACATCATTCTGAGAATGCGGAAGAATCTACTGAAGGTAACCATTTGTTCACCATTGTAGTTTTTAGCTATCAAAGCTGCTTTGTGAAAATTGAAATCATAAGTTTGTTACATCATGCCCCTAAAGGGACATTTAATGTAGGGCAAAGAAAACGTCAGGGAGTAGTGTGTCTATCGCCTTAATCAGTGCTCTACATTAAAAATAAATAATTCCATAGATCCCCTCTTATTTATTCATTTTAATGAAGCAGACATACTGCAGTGACATTGGGAAGGGGGATTCCTTGGTAATGACTACTCCAGATCTTCAAAAACATTGGTCCGTATTTTCCACTGCCTACGAGTGTACGAGCTGTGTACGCACCCGTGGGGTTTCAGGCATGAGAAGTGCATACGCTGAAAACCGGCATTTCCGATCTGTCAAGAATCCTGGAGAAGGGCCTCTGCGGGCGGGGGGGGGGGAAGGAGGGAGAGAGTGTTCCACTTTCTGCAGAACCAACGCCTGCTGAAAAACCTTAGAAATCTTACGCCTGGTAAAAGCAGGCATAAGGCCCACTTTTACCAGCATAAGAGTTTTAAAAAAATTGTTTCATTTATCTTTTTTAAAAGTATTTTAAAATTATAAATAAGTTTTTTAGCCTGGTTAAAAAAAATCAATTTTTTTCAAAAAAATTGGCAATTTTTGTTAAAATTACATTACGTGATGGTTTTTTAAAATTTGATGTTTGTGTCTTTTTGGGGTGATCTCCATTCATACTTTTGACAGGCCTATCCCTTCTTTCATTGGCTAGCCTGGCCCACGTGATCGCAGGGACGCTTGTGAACCTCATGCGCCCCTGGGATACGTGGGCCCTGTGCATTTCAACTGTGGAGAGGCCCAGGAGCAGAAGTGTCCGGACCTCTGGAGCCCTCGGGTAAGTGCGTAGATTTTTTTTCCCCCGATGGGCGGCATCCGCACGCAGGAAGCCTCCTATCGGAAATTACAGGCCATTGTTTATAGTCTGGCTCATGCCACTCCACAACTTGGTTTTCTATTGTAGTCCACTATTTAACTGTTTGAATACCAGATTGCGCCTAGAAAATTCAAGGTTTAAAAAAAAATAGGCTCCCAGAGCAGAATGATTTTTAATCTACATAATTTTAATTATTTTAACTTTTTTTAATGTTTTCAGTTGTATTTAGCAAGAGCCTGATTTTCATTCTGTATGTCTCTGATCATTTGATCCTGAATTGTTAACTTGGTGAGAAACTAATAGTTTACATATTTACAGACCTTTTTGTGCTTGTTCTTGGTCATTAGTAAGGGCCTGCAATTCTGGTTGGAGCCTAGAATGGAGAGTGGGTAAAGTGCCTGCTTTTTACTAGAATTTGGGGGGGTGGATCTTGGTTTTATTTTTGAGTGGAGTTTTCTGGTGGTGGGAGGGGGAGCAGAAGAGGGTGATTATTCTTGTCACCCTCCCTACATCAAGGGGGCATATCTGGCAGAGTTCCCAGGCAACCATGGGAATTCTGCCCTTACGGCCTCAAGGAAACTCTCACCCCCACCAGTTGAGAGTTGGCATGAGATTGTGCCTTTTGGAAGACTGCAAACCTTAACTAGACTGAGGTAAGTAATTCCATTGAGGATCTAGCTCGAGAGGGGGCAGAATGGCTCCCTTCAGCCCTGAAGGCAATTAAGTATTTTTTTTCTGCAGATCAGGGCTACCTATGCACCTGAGAACTTGCCTCCATTTGAGACTAGGTCTACAGGCTTGTGCTGGCAGAGAGGGACCCTCAATTTCAAGCTTTAAGAATGTAGTGCCCTAACAAAGCAGCAATTCAACTCCAATTATCCCTGCAAAGAACATAACCCTTGCAGCTGAAGAGACCGTTCACAGGCAGTCCTGGCCTGGCAAGATGTATACTCTTCCATTTCTGGTATCCTCCACGCCAGTGGGTCTACCAAAGTAGGGATATTTCAGCTTGGCTGAAAGGATAAGCATTTAATTAAATCTTGACACCCCCCCCCCCAAACCAAGAACCTCTTGATCTGGTGAAGTATTTGATCATTTATGGTTTTATACGTAATCTTTATGTAAATACAAGTTTGTTGTTTTCCCTCATCCTAATGCTGTGTGGATAGGGCAGTGTCCTAATCATTAGTCTTGAAGCCTATCATAATTTTAAACCTTTACCCCAATTCTACTGTCACAATTTACATTATCTGTTCACCATACACTGCCAGTCAGCCCAGCAAGAGGCAATTCAAAGGATCACCTTTCAGGGTCACAGCTGCCAGAGCATGATGATCCAGCCTACTCAAACAAGAAACTCCCATCACTACCTCAACTGCACCAATGTGCTTTCTGCGGCTTGAACACTGCATAAAAACAGCAGAGGGCTATGGTTAAGTGCCTGATCCATATAAATCCATCAGCAATGCTATGGTATGTAAAAAGTCATTTTTTTCAGCCAATAAAAAAATGGAAGACTGAGCTGATTGGCCAGTTAAATGTGTATAAATGCATCAAAACAGGAACAGCTGCTGCCCAATGTATATATGAACCTGATTGCCCAGACAAGCAAACCATCTCCATTGCACTAATTCATCTGCAATTCAGAGCATTGGTTGCCCACATTGTGGCACTCCTGTCGAGTGAGGCTGCCTGCTGGAAGTAGTCTTACAGTTCTGGAGTGGCATGTAGCGATGGGTAAAGTCTTATGAATACAGGAAACTTTGGTTTATCCGGAGGTTAACTGTCCGGAATGCTCGAGCCACCGGCAAAAATCAGGAGCTGTTTCGTTAGGTTTTTTTTTTTTTTTTTCCACCAGTCAGGCTCTGCAAGGTCTCGCTGAAGCTACAGAGACGCTTGCAAGGTACGGCCGACTGTTTAGAAGCTGTTGCTAAGCAACAGGGTTTGTTGCCAGATACGGAGCTCAAAATCTCCGTATGTTTCAACATTAGCGCTGGTTTGTTCGGCGGTTTTGATGGGACGGCAATAGCTCGGTCCTGTCGGTGCCGGATAGCACAAAGTTTCCTGTATAGGAAAAGTATTTCAAAATGTTTTATTTTTCCACTCAAGGTTAGGGCTGTTTGTGCTGGAAGTGCAAAAAAATCACCCATTTTGTGTACCCTCACACATTTGTCAGCATTAAGGGCTTGCTGATCAGATGTATTTAGATGCCAAGTGCTCCCTCTGCTCTGCCACACCTCAGATGGGCACCCAGCCGGAGACCTGTATGGGCTCATGTCCACTGTGATTGGTTGAAAGACAGAAAATGTGTTAAAGTTGAGAATTTTGACCCTAGAGGTAAGGGATTGTCTGTTGGAGAAGCTTTTTCTTGTCTTGTTCAAGATAGACTTGAAACCAGTTGCATTCTTGCTTCTTTTAGGATCCAGTTGTTGTTCCTCAGCTATATGGGTAATACTCCAGTCTTGCATTGCACTACAATAGAAAACTTTAGTTGCCAAAGGCCTTTTTGTTTTTAATGTTGAATGATTCTTTGCATCTTTGTTAACAGCACCTCAAGTAGTTTCCATATTAGCACACATGGTTCTCTTATTTTCTGACCCAAAGTTTTGCATTCCTCTACATAATTTGATTTAAGAACTTCTACATTCAAAATGTTTGAAATGGCACTAGTCTTCATGGTGGTGGGTGGCTGCCTTCTGTGGTTTAGCCTGGATTTTCTGAACTGAACTGAGTTTGTTTTCAGCTTGTGTGGAGGGCAGTAAAAATGTGGATGCTCCATGCCCATTATTGATGCACTTTAAAGTGCCAATGACCAGGTGCAGTCATACACAATTTCTACCATTAATGACTCATTCCTAATTGTCATTTGGAGCACCACTGTAAATCAGGTAACCACCTTTGGTTGGTGCACCTGCAACAATGGAAGGTCATAATAGGTACAGACCCCACTGCCAGTGAGTGGTGGGGACTGCATTTTATAAAGTAGTTCCAGCATCCATTTTAGACTGGACACCATAAGGTGAGGAATCACACCCTTGAAGTTGAGGATTGGAGTTTGTGACTTCCTGTGGAGAATAGTTTTTTATTTTGCTGACATTGTGCAGTGCAGCAGACTGTCACATTGAACCTGTAACTTTTTTACCTCCTTCAGAGCCACCATTGCCTTCTTTAAGAATGTAAACGCCTGCTGGGTAAAGTAGGTGCTGGAAATCCCTATCAGCTGTGCAGCTTTCAGTGTGAAGCTGAGCAAAGGAACACTTGCAGATAAACATGGGTATGAGGGCCTGCAGTACCTCTCCGAATATTGAGGGGGAAGGTGTTTCATACAACACAAGTGACTTTGCCACTACTACTTCTGAAGTCCTGGTTTGAGGACAAGATATTGTTGAGCAAGTCAGCACTGCTCTTTACTTTTCATGTCTGAAAGTGGAACATAGTCTGCTCACCACTATTCTTTCAATAAACATACATTTCAAAACAAAAAAAAAACACAATGCATGTTCAAAAATTTAGTCACATTAAAATTCAAGTATTTTTTTATTGATATAATTGCACCAACAGCTCACCCCACTGGTGTATAGCAAAAGTACAGATATAAAAACTGGCAGCTTTTGAAAAATGATAAAGCTTTAATTTTTACAGTATAAATTATTGTCACAGTAGTTTTTATCAACTAGAGTTGCTTCAAATGTCTCCATACAGTATAGAAATCCTGAAATATAAAACCAGCTGCCTATGTTTTCAACTGAGGCAGTTTAATTTCATGGGATTTCCATTTCTCTCTCTATACCAACATATTTAAGGGCATCAGCTTGACTGTACCTAAAAAATATAAAAATGAAATGATTTGTAACAGTGATCTGTTTAGTCCAGCCATACAATCAATCAGCTACAGCACAGAAATGGAATTGGCCCAAATTTGTAGTAGCAATTTACCCTGCTCACCCCATAATCCTTTAATATTCCTCTTTCAAGCAATTGTACCATTTTCTTTTTCAAAAAGGACTCAAGGACTCTGCTGCAATACCAGTAAAGAATTCCTCCACATAAAAATATTTCCCCTAATACTCCCCTTAATTCTGATCATAAATTTGTGCCCTCTCACCAACCAGTGGAAATACTATCTTTACATCACAAGCCTCAATAGGAACCCAGGAATTGCTAGACAGAAAACACCAGTCCATCTAGTTTATGGTCTACCATCCTGGGAGTCACATGATACAATAACAGAGTTGTTGACTAATCACACCTGTGTACAGTTTTGGTCTCCTTCCCTTAAAGTGGCTGCAACAAAGGTTCACTAGATTGATTCCTGGGATGAGAAGGCTTTCCTAGCAGGAGAGATCGAGTAGAATGGGCCTATATTCTCATACGTTTGACAGGGTAGATGCTGGGAAGATTTTGCCCCTGGCTGGGGAGTCTAGAACTAGGTCATAGTCTCCAATTAACGGGTCAGCCATTTAGGACTGAGCTGAGGAGACACTGATGCACTCGGGGCTGTGGATGCTGAGTCATTGAGTATATTCAAGACAGATCAATAGATTTTTGGACACTAAGGGAACCAAGGGATATGGTCATGATCTCTTAGAGCAAGCTCGAGGGACCATATGTACTTCTGCTCCTATTTTTTAAGTTCAATCTTAATCTACAGCAGACCAGACATGGCGCAATGAAAATCCTCACTGTTCTACATGGCACTTGTGCCAAATTATTAATCTACTGTATCCCAAAATATTTTGAAATAAATCTATAACTTTCATTTAAATGAATCGATACGATCTGCTTCCAGCATCTCTCTGCCGAGTCCATTCCATAGATTGATCACTCGCTCACAAATATCGGTTTTCACATTAATTTTGATTTTACCCCCTTTCAAGCACAGGCCATGTCCTCTGGTTCTACTGTTCTGGAGGAGGTGAAACAACTCATCATGATCTACATTATTTAATCCCTTTAGAATCCTAAAATCACCTCTCAACCTCTCAGTACGAAACATGCCCAATTTGTAATCCAATCCCTCAAGCATTCTAGTTGCTTTCTGTATCCTTTCCAATAGCTTTAATAATCTTCAAGACCTCCATCAGGTCACACCTCAACTTTCGCTCCAGTGAAGAAAACCCTAACTTTGCAAATTTCTCTTCATAATCTTGCATCCCTGCTACCATTCTAATGCATCTTTTCTGTTGCTTTTATATCCTTCCTAGAGTACTCTAAATTCAGCAATAATCCATCTGCAGCTTAGCACAATACCACCTAACTTAGTCAGGAGTGAAATTCAAAGCTTGAAAGATAACCTTAAGTCCACAACAATCCATAATGTTTGATGAGTTAAATGCTTAAGCAGATACCTTCCCCAAGTATTCAATTCCTACCTGCCCCAATGCAGTCAGCATATCTCTAGCAACAGCTTTGGGATTACTCAGTTCTATCCTTGGCCTCCTCTTTACATCATCCTCAGAGCCAGCTTCCATACGTACCTACCCTGTTAGCATACAGCCCCATCTCTCAACAATAACCACCTCTGTGCTGTTAGACTTCCTGATAAAAATTGTGAACATTTTCTCCCAACTGGACATCAGAACAAATATTTTCAGCCTCAGTCACAAATTCTTCTCCCTTGCCACTGATTCAATCCTCCTCCTCAGCCATTTGCTCAGGCCACACGAAACATTGGCCTCCTGTTTGACCCATAGTAGAGTTTCAAACCCCACAGCGTAATCACCAAGACTGCTTAATTCTATCAACAATTTTGCCTGCCTCACCTCCCAAATGTGTATCCACCATTTTGTCACCTATAGACTCAGTGTGGTGTCCAGTAAAATCAGTGGACAGATAATCACGTAGAATGCCAGTGATTTTCTAATTAGCACTGACTACGTGCTGGATCCCTCCATAAACTGCAACTTGTTCAAAACTCAGCTACCTGGACTACACTTCCTCCCACCCCGCTTCCTGTAAGGACTCTATTCCATTCTCCCAGTTTCTCCGTCTCCGCCGCGTCTGTTCTGACGAGGCCACCTTCCATACTAGTGCTTCTGACATGTCTTCCTTTTTCCTCAACCGAGGATTCCCCTCTACCGTGGTTGACATGGCCTTTGACCGTGTCCGTTCTATTTCCCGCACTTCTGCTCACCCCTGCCCCTCCCTCCCAGAACCACGGTAGGGTTCCCCTTGTCCTCACCTTTCACCCCACCAGCCTCCACATTCAACGGATCATCCTCCGCCATTTCCGCCACCTCCAATGTGATCCCACCACCAAACACATCTTCCCCTCACCTCCCCTTTCAGCATTCCGAAGGGATCGCTCCCTCCGCGACACCCTGGTCCACTCCTCAATCACCCCCAACAGCCCTGCTCCTTCACCTGGCACCTTCCCGTGCAAGCGCAGGAGATGCAACACATGCCCTTTTACCTCCTCCCTTCCCACTGTCCAGGGCCCCAAACACCCCTTCCAGGTGAAACAGCGATTTACTTGTACTTCTTGCAATCCAGTATACTGTATTCGCTGCTCACGATGCGGTCTCCTCTACATTGGGGAGACCAAACGCAGATTGGGCGACCGCTTTGCGGAACACCTCCACCCAGTCCGTACGGGTGACCCGGAGCTTCCGGTCGCTTGTCACTTTAATTCACCGCTTCACTCCCACTCTGATCTCTCTGTCCTCGAGCTATTACATTGTTCTAATGAAGCTCAATGTAAGCTCGAGGAACAGCACCTCATCTTTCAATTAGGCACTTTGCAGCCTGCCAGACTCAACATTGAGTTCAACAATTTCAGATAATTATCCCTGCCCCCATTTTTCATGCAGTATGATTTTTGCCATTCCCATTTGCAACATTTTATCTTTCCTGCCTCTTACAAAAAAGTACAGGGTGTTCTTTCTATTTCTTCCTCCCCTCCTGTCTCTGCACCTGCTTAATATCTGTTACATCTCCAGCTTTTTCCAGTTCTGATGAAGGGTCCCAGACCTGAAACATTAACTCTGTTTCTCTCTCCACGGATGCTGCCTGGCCTGCTGAGTATTTCCAGCATTTTCTGTTGTTATTTCAGCTGTTACTGTCCTGTCTTGCTACTCTAGCACCCGTCCTGGACAATCTATACGGGCTCTTGTCCCTCAACACTGAATTTATGTAGTGTGGTCTGAATTTAAAATTGTGGTCCACATCTTCAAATCGCTCAATGGCCTCGCCCTCTTCCTACCTTGAATCCCCTTCTGCGGTTCTCCAACTGTGGCTTTGTGCGTGCCCATCTTTCCCTTTGTCCCACAACTGGAGGCAGAGCCTTCAGCTACCTCAGCCCTACTCCCAAACTCCATTCTTCAACTGTTCCACTTCTCCATCTGAAAAGATGTTAAGCTTCAAATAAGCTTTCAGTCTCCTCTACCAACTCTTACATGACTCAGCACCTATTCCTTTTCATTCTTTCCCTGAAAGCACAGTAGGATGTTTTCTAAATTAAAGGCACTATAAAATACTGTACAAGCTGTTAATATTAAGGTTTTAATCAGAAGCACTCAAACCACATTGTGAGAAAGATCTGGGCAGAATCATTCAAAATTCAATTATACCCTTAAAGGACCTAGCTTTACTGCAACAATATTTGTGCCTTTCAAATTGCTGGTTGAGTAATCCATCACCATTTTAAAAACTACATTTGGGATTTTTTTTTGCCTGGTAGAAATTTAGTGTAATGTTTAAGTTAGCAATACATACACAACTTGAAAGTTTGCATTCATGGAGCACCCCCCCCCCCCCCCAAGCAAAATAAAGTGTGTCTGATGTGAAATATGAAGATCTAAGAAGCTCTGTATTACTGTGGCACAAATACAAATTTGCACAATTTCAAAAGGAACTGACTTGACAGAAAACTTTGATAAAGGTCACAGTTCAAATAAAGGGACCTGCATTTTCCTCATTCAGAGTTTCTGTGGAAGTAGACTTCCAGCTACCAGTCTGACCCTTCTGTGACCTTGTCTGATTTTGATGAGGCGGGGTTATGTATGCACACAGGGGAGCTCCTAGCACCAATAGCACTCCTCATTGGCAGTTTGCCTCTGAGTGGGAAGGAAATCAAGATCAGCTGCAGGGTTTCACACAGGGTAAAATTGGGCAAGTCCAACATCCGACACACTAAAAAATGTTGATGGGCAAGGGCTGGAAGCAGAAGAAAGGCCCAGCCAAAAAGAACTTGGAAGTTATGGAAGATTTTCTTTTGCTGTCGAGAGACCGTGAACTTTTCCCATTAGGTAGAACTTCAGTGCAAATGGAAAATTCTACAGTGACCTAGGTTCTGCTCATTTTCATGTAGCAGGGTTAACATTGGGTGTGTGGTGAGACCAGGAAGTGGTTGTGGGGATTCAGTGGCCATTTTCAGGAGTGGTGAATCGGTAGGAGGCCTCACAGCATGCAGTTTCCTCTATTATCCACTTCGGGACTTCCCAGAAACTGACATTATTTCCAGGGTTTCTGCGGCTCTTCCAAAGTTACTGCAGACACACGAGATCACCCCTGTGCAAATTCAACCCATGATTTCTAGCTTACCCAGGGAAATTGAGGATTAAGGGGGGTGGTGGGGGGGGAGGAGAATCAGTGGTCACATTTGACAAAAATGCATTTAAAATTTCAGGTGACACTGGTTACAAATGCACTAAACATGACAGTTGGTGGTCGGGCTCGACTAATTTGATGCATGATTCAAATGAAGTTTGAATTATTCAGGTCACCAGCTCTTGGGGACAAGCTACTGTGCACTGACTGACCGACTGTACTGCAACAAGCTACTGTGCACTGATTTGATAGTACAGGTAGACTACCTTTTATCCGAAACCCTCTAAAAACTGAAGGTTTTTTCGTTCAGCATAAGTCGTGCGCACGACATGACCAGAGTGACGCATGACCCCCCCCCCCCCGCGGACCCCGACTCCCGCCGACCCCGACAAATTTCCCAGTCTTATAAAATACCTTCCGAAATCCAAAATTTTCCGAAAACCGAAACACGGCTGGTCCTGAGGTTTTCGGATAAAGGATAGTCATTTAAAAAGCATTTGGATGAGCACTTGAAATGCCACAGCATACAAGGCTACGGACCAAATGCTGGAATATGGGATTAGATTAGACAGGGCTTGATGGCCGGCGCGGACACGAAGGGCCTCTATCCGTGCTGTATAACTCTATGACTCTACCTGTACCACAACATAATTGTTTTCTTTCCTAGCAGAGGGATTTCATTTTACAACAAATAAGCTGGTTTCTAATTTATTCCTACTTATGGATGGCACTTATAAATGTAATAGTGATAGGTCACTGTGATTAATATAGTTGGGGGTTTAAAATAGCAAAACATTTTAAAATTTAATATGCAGGATTGCAAAACTAAATTTTGCATATTTGAATACATTTCAAAATTTATTTTACACTAACCCTTATGCATTTCTCACCATCTCTAATCAGATGATTTTAGCAATGTTCTAACAAAAGGTGAAATAGGAAAGTTAAGAAATACTTCAAAACATTATTTCTAAAGCATATTAAAGACAAGTCCTATTCTCCCAAACACTTATGCTGCAACATGGGGATGTTCATACCTGTAATCAAAGAATAACTCCTCTCCAGTCTGGATTGCTCTTTTGGCAAAGATGCCTATTCTATGGTCTCCATTAACCATCATTACTGAATCAGGAGGAAATAAAAATGTATAAAATCTCTATGCTTATGTTCCATATCACTCAACAAAATTCCATTTCTACTCTGATAGTTTATGGACACAGCAATAAACCAAGTTTGAGAACTGTTCTCTTCTATATCATTTTACAATCTTCGGTGGCATTTTTATTACTAAGTTGCTATTGGAGCAACACAATGTTGACCTCCATTTTTTTCTGGACACTCTGCTCATTCATAAAGGTTAGCAATGCAGTTTTTTTTTGACATTGGTGATCTACTTGCATCTTCCCAAGATCAGGGGATCTCTGTGGCCAGATACTTAGAAGGATAAGCATATGCACCTTGCTTTAAAGTCACAATCACAATGCAACTGAAAAAAGTTTTCCATTCATCAGCAGACACTGCTTCCCTCGAGCATAAAAAAATGAAAAACACAAAACGGTACTTACCTTTGGCATAACAGTTAGGATTGACAGAATGGTTTGCAAAACGTATTTTGTTACCCTTGCGTGTTGCATCAACGACAAAGTCTGAAAAAGATGAAGGAATATTAGAAACAATGGTTTCTGCAATCACATAATTCTCTGAATGTGGCTTTATTTATACAGGTCATCTAAATTGAGAATGTTCATACCATTGTTCAGGTTGAAGAGGAAGCTGCACATATATTTGTCGTAAACTTTGCCACGACGATCAGCTTCATCCTGAGATATAATCTGAAAAACAGCTTGTAATAATTATCACCAATATATTACAAAATAAAATGCTGCTTCCTCCATGGCACGATCAGGTGTTGCTGGGTATCACATTTATGGCCTTCACAACACTACCATTAAACCGAGGGGAGTGGCAGGGACTTCCTTGGAGGATAGCTCAAATGTGAGATAGAAAGTACAAAAAATGTAGTATAGAAACTTAGTAGCCTTAAAAGGTGGGTTTTTAACAAAGCAATAAGTTACACCATACACACAAAAGCAACTTCACCAGACCCTCGCACACCTAAAAATAAGACCAACATATACAAAAAGATCTCTTCATGCAGAAAAATATTGTGGGCTCTGGAAAATATCTATTTACCCCAACTCTTCTTTCTACCTCATAGCCTGGAGGTGTCTCAAGATGAGGCTCAAGTCAAATGCAGCCTGTGAGCTCCTTGGATCTGGCCTACGAAGCTCCCACTGGTTCCATGCACAAAGCCAACTTCGGCAGCTTTGGATTTTGGCTCTTTTTAGTTCCCAGGCTTGGAGGACTGGAGAAGGCTAGTCACTGGTGGATTTTGACCATTCAGGGAGCAAGGTTTACTAGTCCTCCAGGCACAGGAATTTTAAGCTCTAAAGCTTTCAAGTTCTCAGGCTTTGGGAAGGGGGTGGGAGGAAACGGCGAGGGGAAAGGATAATAGAGGTGTGTGCATGTGTGGAGTTGGGACCTGATGTATTCTGGGAATCTTGCTTTTTTATATGTATGCAGGTCTGACAACTGGAGCATGCAAGGCCATTTAGAAAGCATTGCGATTATTCGCATGAACACCTTTGCAGCCTTCTGCACGTGTGTGGTATGCAGGAGCCATGCATGCGCTGTACCCAGTTGTGACCTGCACTGTGGTGGGGGGGGGCAACGAGGGAGAGGATGGCGGGCGGGCGACGAGGGAGAGGATGGCGGGCGGGCGACGAGGGAGATAATTGTCTCATGATTTGAGATGGTGGGATGGCAATATGGTATTAAGCGGTGGCTGTTGCTACTGTAAAAGTTGTTGTGGTAAAATTTGCTCACGGACGAAAAGGTCACGCTCAAATGAGTTAGCTCAGTACAAAAACATTTTTTTGAAGGAACATTGGTAGTTACATTCATTAATCCTGCAAGCAACTTGAACTGTGTGTGCAGGACAGTAGAGTGGGTTCAGCATGCATCTGTTTCAAGCTCTGGGAATTGAACTGAAATCCAGCCACATCTTTCTCTTTGCTAGGATGTTTTGCGAGTAGTGTTGACGAGCATTGACCCAACTCCTAACGGGTGTTGGTCAACAGCATAATTCAAACAAACTGTTAATCTTGCTCAGATGGGTCACAAGGATGGTTGGTGTATGCAGCAGAGATCTCTCACCTTGAGAAGCTCTAAAAATGCATCTTTACTTGCCCCTGTCAAACTTAATAATCTCCCTAACCCAATTCCCCAAATTAGATGATCACCACTCCATCTAAACATTAGTTAAAACAAAAAATAAAAAAGTTAACATTTAATATTTGTAACTGAGCTCTCAAACCTAATTTCATAGTGTATAGCATGACATTCTGTTCAACCACCTCATTACTGTGTGAATTTGTAGCTTTTTTTTTTTAGATGATTAAAAACTTCCACGCATCCCATACAAGAACAAATGTTCAAAAATATGCAAGATATGTTCCAGTTCAAATGTATATTATAGATCTTCACAAAAAGATCATAGAATCATAGAAATTTACAGCACAGAAGGAAGCCATTCGGCCCTTCGTGTCTAGATATAAACCTAGTCAAGCCTAGAAACATAGAAGATAGGAGCAAGAGTAGGCCATTCGGCCCCTCGAGCCTGCTCTGCCATTCATAAGAATAAGAACATAAGAAATAGCAGTAGACCAATCGGCCCCTCGAGCCTGCTCCACCATTCAATAAGATCATGGCTGATCTGATCCTAACCGCCAATCCACTATCACAGAACCATCTCCTGAATCTAACAGAATTAGACACACAAAATAGGAGCAGGATCAGGCTACACGGCCCCTGGGCCCACTCCGCTACCCACAGGGCCATGACGGATCCGAACCTAGACTCATGTCCAAATTCCTGCCCGCTCCTCGTAACCCTTAATTCCCTTTACTTCTAGGAAACTGTCTATTTCTGTTTTAAATTTATGTAATGATGTAGCTTCTACAGCTTTTTGGGGCAGCATATTCCATGGACCTACCACCCTCTGAGTGAAGTAGTTCCTCCTCATCTCAGTTTTGAAAGAGCAGCCCCTTATTCGAAGACTATGCCCCCTAGTTCTATTTTCACCCATCATCGGGAACATCCTCCCCGCATCCACCCGATCCAACCCCTTCACAATCTTATATGTTTCAATATGATCGCCTCTCATTCTTCTGAACTCTAATGAGTAGAGTCCCAATCTACTCAACCTCTCCTCATATGTCCATCCCCCTCATCCCCGGGATTAACCGAGTGAACCTTCTTTGTACTGACTCAAGAGCAAGTATGTCCTTTCTTAAGTATGGACACCAAAATTGTACGCAGTATTCCAGGTGCGGTCTCACCAATACCTTGTACAACTGAAGCAATACCTCCCTATTTTTATATTCTATCCCCCTAGCAATGAAAGCCAACATTCCATTGGCCTTCTTGATCACTTGCTGCACCTGCATACTAACCTTTTGAGTTTCGTGCACCAGGACCCCCAGATCCCTTTGTACATAGATACATAGAAGATAGGAGCAGGAGTAGGCCATTCGGCCCTTCGTGCCTGCTCCGCCATTTAATGAGATCATGGCTGATCCTTTAATTCAGTATCCCGTCCCCGCCTTCTCTCCGTAACCCTTAACCCCTTTTGCCCGTAGAAATATATCTAATTCCCTCTTAAATATATTTAATGAGCTGGCGTACACTGCCCTCTGTGGCAATGAGTTCCACAGGTTCACCACTCTCTGAGTGAAGAAATTCCCCCTCATCTCTGTCCTAAATGGTTTAGCCCTTATCCTTAAATTATGTCCTCTAGTTCTGTTCTCACCCGCCAAGGGAAACATTCCTTCTGCATCCAGTCTGTCTAGACCTGTCAGAATTTTATACACTTCTATGAGGTCCCCTCTCAATCTTCTAAACTCCAGTGTGTACATCCCTAAACTACATAGTCTCTCCTCATAGGTCATTCCCGCCATTCCTGGTATCAGCCTGGTGAATCGCCGCTGCACCCCCTCCATGGCAAGAACATCCTTCCTCAGATGAGGCGACCAAAACTGTACACAGTACTCGAGGTGTGGTCTCACCAGTGCCCTGTACAGCTGCAGCAAGGTATCCCTGTTCCTGTATTCTAACCCTTTTGCTATGAAGGCCAGCATACCGTTTGCCTTCTTGACCGCCTGTTGCACCTGCATGCTCGCCTTCAGTGACTGGTGTACAAGAACACCCAGGTCTCTCTGTACTTCCCCCTCTCCCAATCTATTGCCATTTAAATAATAATTTGCCCTCCCGTTCCTGCACCCAAGGTGGATAACTTCGCACTTGTCCACATTATAGTGCATCTGCCATTTATCCGCCCAATCGCCCAGTCTGTCCAAATCGCTCTGGAGCTTCCTGGTCTCTTCCTCTGAGCCCACCCCACCTCCTAGTTTAGTGTCGTCTGCAAATTTGGAAATGCTGCATCCGACTCCCTGATCCAGGTCATTAATGTAAATTGTGAACAGCTGGGGGCCCAGGACAGATCCCTGTGGTACCCCACTTGTTACTGCCTGCCATTCAGAAAATGAGCCGTTTATTCCAACTCTCTGTTTTCTATCTGACAGCCAGTTCCCTATCCACGCCAAAACTTTCCCCTTTATCCCATGAGCCTCAATTTTCCATGCTAATCTTTTATGTGGGACCTTATCGAAGGCCTTTTGGAAGTCCAGGTACACCACATCTACTGGCTCTCCCCCATCTATTCTACCAGTTACTCCCTCAAAAAATTCCAATAGATTAGTCAAGCACGATTTACCCTTTGTAAATCCATGTTGACTCTGTCCTATCCTGTCCCCATTTGCTAAGTGCTCCGCTATTTCATCCTTAATGATGGACTCCAGCATTTTGCCCACAACTGATGTAAGGCTTACAGGTCTGTAATTACCTGCTTTTTCCCTACCCCCCTTTTTGAATAGTGGGGTAACGTTAGCTACCCTCCAATCCATCGGCACTGTTCCCGAGTCTAATGAATTCTGAAAAATCATCCTTAGTGCATCCGCTATCTCTAGGGCCACCTCCTTCAGTACCCTAGGATGCATGTTATCAGGCCCTGGGGATTTGTCCACCTTCAATCCCTTTAGCTTCCTTAACACCATATCCTTAGAGATATTGATTTGCGTCAGTTCCTCCTTTGCCAATGTCCCTATTTTTCCCGATATCCCAGGGAGGTTTTTTGTGTCTTCCTTCGTAAAGACTGACCCAAAGTATGCATTTAGTTGATCTGCCATTTCCTTATTTCCCATTATATATTCCCCCGTATCTGACTGCAATGGACCAACTTTGGTTTTCACCAGTCTTTTCCTTTTGATATATTTATAAAAGCTTTTGGAGTTAGTTTTTATATTTTCCGCCAGCTTGTTTTCGTAAGCTATTTTGCCCCTCTTGATCATGCCCTTTGCCCTCCTTTGCTCTATCTTAAACTGTACTTCAGTACTTTCAAGTTTCTTGCCATTAAGATAATAACTTGCTCTACGATTTTTCCTGCCAAAGTGCATAACCTCACACTTTCCAGTATTGTATTCCATCTGCCAAATCTCTGCCCACTTACTTAGCCTGTCAAAAAACCTGCAAGGGGACATAATGTCCTCCTCACTCACTACTTTCCCTCCCATCTTAGTATCATCTGCAAACTTTGATATGTTACACTCGGTCCCCTCCTCCAAATCGTTAATATACATTGTAAAGAGTTGGGGAACCAGCACCGACCCCTGCGGAACACCACCAGTTACTGATTGCCATTGAGAATGAACCATTTATCCCAACTCTCTGCCTTCGGTTAGATAGCCAATCCTCTATCCATGCCAGAATATTACCCCCAATCCCGTGATTTTTTATCTTAAGCAATAATCTTGTGGGGCACCTTGTCAAATGCCTTTTGGAAGTCTAAATACACTACGTCCACTGGTTCCCCTTTATCCACCCTATATGTTACTTCCTCAAAGAACTCCAGCAAATTTGTCAAACATGACTTCCCCTTCATAAAACCATGCTGACTTTGTCCTATTAAATTATTATCCAAATGTCCTGTTACTGTCTCCTTAATAATGGACTCCAAAATTTTACCTACCACAGATGTTAGGCTAACCGGTCTATAGTTTCCAGCCTTCTGTCTACTGCCCTTTTTAAATAAGGGTGTTACATTAGCAGTTTTCCAGTCTGCCGGGACCTTTGCCGAGTCCAGGGAGTTTTGGAAAATTATTACCAATGCATCCACAATCCCTACCGCCACTTCCCTCAAGACCCTAGGATGTAAGCCATCAGGTCCAGGTGATTTATCCGCCTCGAGTCCCATTATTTTACCGAGTACCACTTCCTTAGTGATTTTGATCGTGTTTAGCTCCTTCCCCCCCCCCCCCCTCTAGCCCCCTGTTTGTCCAGTGTTGGGATATTCTTAGTGTCTTCTACTGTAAAGACTGATACAAAATATTCATTGTGTTTTTGCCATCTCCATATTTCCCACCATTAATTTCCCAGTCTCATCCTCTAAGGGACCAACATTTACTTTAGCCACCCTTTTTCTTTTTATATAACTATAAAAACTCTTACTATCTGTTTTTATATTTTTTGCTAATTTACTTTCATAATCTATCTTCCCTTTCTTAATCAATATTTTTGTTATTTTTTGCTGTCTTTTAAAGTTTTCCCAATCCTCTATCCTCCCACTAGATTTGGCTACCTTATATGGCCTTGTTTTTAGTCGAATACTATCCTTAATTTCTTTACTTAGCCACGGATGGCGGTCTTTTCTTTTACACCCTTTTCTTCTCAGTGGAATATATATTTTTTGGAAGTTGTAAAATAACTCCTTAAATGTACACCACTGATCATGTATCGTCTTACCCTTTAATCTATTTTCCCAATCCACTCTACTCAATTCCACTCTCATACCTTCATAGTCTCCTTTATTCAAGCTTAGCACGCTTGTTTGAGATCCAACCTTTTCACCCTCTAATTGAATATGGAATTCAACCATGTTATGGTCACTCATTCCAAGGGGATCCTTTACTAGGACATTTTTAATTAATCCTGTCTCGTTACACAGGACCAGATCTAAGGTTGCTTGCCCTCTGGTCGGTTCAGTTACATACTGCTCAAGAAACCCATCCCTAATACACTCAATGAACTCATCCTCAAGGCAGCCCTGCCCAATTTGATTTGTCCAATTAATATGATAGTTAAAATCCCCCATAATTATAGATGTTCCCTTATTACAAGCCTCAACTATTTCCTGATTGATACTCCGTCCAACATAGTTGCAACTGTTCAGAGGCCCATAGACTACGCCCACTAGTGTTTTTTTCCCCTTATTATTCCTTACCTCCACCCAAACTGTTTCATTATCCTGATCTTTTGACCCAATATCATTTCTCTGTATTACAGTGATTCCTTCCTTTATTAACATAGCCACCCCACCTCCCCTTCCTTCCTGCCTGTCCTTCCTGATCGTTAAATAACCTGGTATGTTTAATTCCCAGGCATTGTCACCCTGCAGCCATGTTTCTGTAATGGCCACAAGATCATACCCATATGTAGTTATTTGTGCCATTAACTCGTCTATTTTGTTACGAATGCTACGTGCATTCAGATAGAGAACTTTCAAAGATGTTTTGTGACACTTAGTTCCTGCTTTTGCCCTTTTTATTACTTTATCTTTTACTCCATACCTTCTGTCCCTTCCTGACACGCTCTGGTTTTTAATTTCTCCACTGCTACCTAAGTCTATGACCTTCTCTGTTGTCATTTTTATTATTTGCTCTCTAGGAACCTCCCCCCCACTAGTTAGTTTAAAGCCCTCTCTACAGCCCTAGTTATATGATCCGCCAGGACTCTAGTCCCAGCACTGGCCAAGTGAAGCCCGTCCCAACGGAACAGCTCCCTCCTGCCCCAGTACTGGTGCCAGTGTTCCAGGAAGCAAAACCCATTTTTCCCACACCATTCAATGAGATCATGGCTGATCATCCAAATTCAGTACCCTGTCCCTGCCTTCTCTCCATATCCCTTGATCCCTTTAGCCTTAAGAAATATATCCAACTCCTTCTTGAATATATTTAATGAACTGGCCTCCACCGCCCTTTGTGGCAGAGAATTCCACAGGTTCACCACTCTCTGGGTGAAGAAATTCCTCCTCATTTCAGTCCTAAATGGCTTACCCCTTATCCTTAGACTATGACCCCTGGTTCTGGACTCCCCGGCCATCAGAAACATCCTTCCTGCATCTAGTCTGTCCAGGCCTAAGAGAATTTTATAGGTTTCGATGAGATCCCCTCTCAATCTTCTAAACTCCAGTGAGTATAAGCCCAATCGACACAATCTCTCCTCATACGTCATTCCTGCCATCCCAGGTATCAGCCTGGTGAATCTTCGCTGCACTCCTTCCATGGCAAGAACGTCCTTCCTCAGGTAAGGCGACCAAAACTGCACACAATACTCAAGGTGCGGTCTCACCAAGGCCCTGTACAACTGCAGCAAGACATCCTTGTTCCTGTACTCGAACCCTCTTGCTACGAAGGCCAACATACCATTTGCCTTCTTAACCGCCTGCTGCACCTGCATGCTTACCTTCAGCGACTGGTGCACCAGAACACCCAGGTCTCTTTGCACTTCCCCTTCTTCCAATCTATTGCCATTCAAATAATAATCAGCCTTCCTGTTTTTGCCACCAAAGTTGATAACCTCACATTTATCCACATTATAGTGCATTTGCCATGCTTCTGCCCAAATTGTACTGGAGTTTCACGACATCCTCCTCACAGCATACCCTCCCACCCAGCTTTGTGTTGTCTGCAAATTTGGAGATATTACATCCAATTCCCTCGTCCAGATCATTAATATATAGTGTGAACAGCTGGGGTCCTAGGACCGATCCTTGCGGTACCCCACTAGTCACTGCCTGCCACTCGGAAAATGACCCGTTTATTCCAACTCTTTGCATTCTGTCCGGCAACCAGTTCTCTATCCAAGTCAATACCTTGCCCCCAATCCCATGTGCCTTAATTTTGCACGCTAATCTCTTATGTGGGACCTTATCGAAAGCCTTCTGAAAGTCCAAATACACCACATCCACTGGTTCTCCCTTATCTATTTTACCAGTTACATCCTCAAAAAATTCCAGTAGATTAGTCAAGCAAGATTTACCTTTTGTAAATCCATGTTGACTTCGTCCGATCCTGTCACTGCTTTCCAAGTGCTCTGCTATTACATCTTTTATAATGGACTCTAGCATTTTCCCCACTACCGATGTCAGGCATACCGGTCTATAATTCCCCGCTTTTTCTCTACCAGCTTTTTTGAATAGTGGGGTAACATTAGCTACCCTCCAATCCATGGGTACTGTTCCAGAGTCTATCGAGTTCTGGAAGATGACCAGCAATGCATCTACTATTTCTAGGGCCACTTCCTTAAGTACCCTAGGATGTAGATTATCAGGCCCTGGGGATTTATCGGCCTTCAGTCCCATCAATTTTCCTAACACCATTTCCCTACAAATACTGATTTCGTTCAGTTCCACCCTTTCATCAGACCCTATGTTCCCCGGCATCTCTGGGAGGTTATTTGTGTCCTCCTTTGTGAAGACAGAACCAAAATATATATTTAGTTGGTCTGCCATTTCTTTGGTCCCCATTATAAATTCCCCTGATTCTGACTGCAAGGGACCTACGCTTGACTTCACCAATCTTTTTCTCTTCACATATCTATAAAAGCTTTTAGTCAGTTTTTATGTTCCCTGAAAGCTTACTCTCATATTCTATTTTCCCTTTCTTAATTAATCCCTTTGTCCTCCTTTGTTGAATCCTAAACTGCTCCCAATCCTCAGGATTATTGCTTTTTCTGGCCAATTTATATGTCCTCTCCTTGGATCTTATGCTATCTCTAATTTCCCTTGTTAGCCATGGTAGAGTCACCTTTTTTGTTTTATTTTTATGCCAAACTGGGATGAACAAATTCTGTAGCTCATCCATTCGGTCTTTGAATGTTTGCCATTGCCTATCCACCATCAACCCTTTGAGTGCCATTCCCCAATCAATCCTACCCAATTTGCTCCTCAGACCATCGTAGTTTCCTTTATTTAAATTGAGGACCCTTGTCTCTGAGTCAACTACTTCATTCTCCATCTTAATGAAGAATTCGATCATATTATGATCGCTCCGACCCAAGGGGCCTCGTACAACAAGATTGCTAATTAATCCTTTCTCGTTACATAATACCCAGTCTAAGATGGCCTGATCTCTGGTTGGTTCCTCGACATATTGGTCCAGGAAACCATCCCGTAAACACTCCAGGAATTCCTCCTCCACAGTATTGTTACTAATTTGGTTGGCCCAATCTATATGTAGATTAAAGTCATCCATGATGACTGCTGTGCCCTTATTGCACGCTTCTTTAATTTCCCTTTTAATGCCATCCTCAACCTCCGCCTTACTGTTTGGAGGTCTATATACCACTCCCACTAACGTTTTTTTCCCCTTAGTATTTCTCAATCCTACCCATAGATTCCACATCATCAGAGCTAATATCCTTCATTACAATTGTGTTAATCCCTTCTTTAACCAGTAATGCTACCCCACCTCACTTTCCTTTTTGCCTATCTTTCCTGAATATCGAATACCCCTGGATGTCGAGTTCCCAGTCTTAGCCATCCTTGAGCCACGTTTCCGTAATCCCAACCAAATCGTATTTGTTTACCTCTATTTGCGCAGCCAATTCATCCACCTTATTACAAATGCTCCTCGCATTAAGACACAAAGCCTTCAGACTTGTTTTTTTAACGCTCTTAGACCTATTAGAATTATTATTTACTGTGGCCACGTTTGATTTAAACCGTTGATTTCTCTGACTGCCACTTTTGTTTTTCTCCTTCCTATCTTTTGCTTTTATTCTTGTTTCCCTTTCCTCTGTCTCCCTGCTCAGGTTCCCAACCCCCTGCCATTTTAGTTTAAACCCTCCCCCACAGCACTAGCAAACACTCCCCCTAGGACATCGGTTCCAGCCCTGCCCAGGTGCAAACCGTCCGGTTTGAACTGGCCCCACCTCCCCCAGAACCGGTTCCAATGTCCCAGGAACTTGAATCCCTCCCCCTGGCACCATTCCTCTAGCCTCTACTGCCTTCTGTATAGAGAATTCCACAGGTTCACCACTCTCTGGGTGAAGAAATTCCTCATCTCTGTTCTAAATGGCTTACCCCTTATCCTTAGACTGTGACCCCTGGTTCTGGACTCCCTGACCATCGGGAACATCCTTCCTGCATCTAGTCTGTCTAGTCCTGTTAGAATTTTATAAGTTTCAATGAGATCCCCTCTCATTCTTCTAAACTCCAGCAAGTATAAGCCCAATCGACCCAATCTCTCCTCATACGTCATTCCTGC
Source organism: Somniosus microcephalus (assembly GCF_052327205.1). Classification (NCBI taxonomy): domain Eukaryota; kingdom Metazoa; phylum Chordata; class Chondrichthyes; order Squaliformes; family Somniosidae; genus Somniosus; species Somniosus microcephalus. Next base: position 109,042,486 of record NC_140991.1, read on the forward strand.
CATCCCAGGTATCAGCCTGGTAAATTTTCACTGCACTCCCTTCATGGCAAGAACATCCTTCCTCAGATAAGGCGACCAAAACTGCACACAATACTTGCGATGTGGTCTCACCAAGGCCCTGTACAACTGCAGCAAGACATCCTTGTTCCTGTACTCGAACCCTCTCGCTACAAAGGCCAACATACCATTTGCCTTCTTAACCGCCTGCTGCACCTGCATGCTTACCTTCAGCGATTGGTACACAAGGACACCCAGGTCTCGTTGCACTTCCCCTTCTCCCAATCTATTGCCATTCAGATAATAATCTGCCTTCCTGTTTTTGCCACCAAAGTGGATAACCTCGCATTTATCCCCATTATATTGCATCTGCCATGCTTCTGCCCAATCTGTCCAAATCATACTGGAGTTTCTCGGCATCCTCGTCAGAGCACACACGCTCACCCAGCTTTGTCTCATCTGCAAACTTGGAGATACTACATCTAGTTCCCTCATCTAGATCATTAATATATATTGTGAATAGCTGTTTTAAAACTGGCTGGAAATACTCCTTCACTTGACATTGCCACGTCATACATCACTTGATCAACCGTGTATGCTGCCTAAACAGGCAAACAACCCCACCCCCCAAAAAAAATTCGAATAGTTAACCCTCAAAGTGTAAGTGATTTTTCAACTAACCTCTCCACAATATTCAGAGATGAATTCATTTTTCTGCACTGGCTCTTTGATGAAGATGCCCCATCCAGCCACGTCAGATGGTGCTAGCAGTAAGTGCTGTTATATAGGAGAGGAGAATATGAACAGTCAAAAAAATATATCATTTTCACTTTGATGACCACAAAAAACAGGTCTCAATTACATTTTACACTTTAAACTATTAAGACTGGAAATCTGGTGATAATAACAAGCCTGAAGATAAACAAATAGGAATTGAGAATAAAGGTCAGACCAAGATAAGGAATAAAGCCAAGAGTCAGGGAACAGATACAGTTATAGAATACAAGTATAAAATGACTTGTAAAGTGAGTGGAACGATTAATTAAATCAGATTAAATTGCCTGTACAGCAATGTGCACAGTACCCAAAACAAAACGGGGGATTGGGATAAAGGATAAGAAGGGATCGATCACACTAATTAGGGAATTCTACAGATCACCTAATATTGGAAGGGAAGTGGAGGAAGAAATATGCAAGAAAATGAAATGAGTAAAAGACATAGAATAATCATCATGGGAGATTTCAATTACCCCCCAAATAAACTGGCTAGAAGAAGTACGTACAAAGGAAAAGGGAATGGAGTTTTTACAGTGCGTTCAGGACTCCTTTCTTACCCAGTACGCAAGAAGCCCAACAAGAGAAAAGAGGAATCACTGCTAGATCTAGTAATGGGAAATGAACCAGAGCAGATAACAGAAGTACTGTATAGGGGAATATCTAGGCAATAACAATAACATAATAAGGTTTAAAATAATGATTAAAGACTTGAGTAAGACAAAGACTAAAGTAATAGATTGGAAAAAAACTAATTTTATGGGGATGAAAATGGAACGAGGGAAGACAAACTGGGAAAAAAATTGACAAAGATAGAAAAGCAGTGGAAAATATTTAAAATGATCATCAAGTGTGTTCCAGAGAAATATATTCTGTTAAAAGGCAAGAACAAATTAGCCAATAATAAAACACCATGGATGAATAAACAGATAAGGGCAAAACTGAAACTGAAGAAAAATGCATACACAAGTACATAGGCAATAAAAGGGGAAGATGACAAAAGGGAATACGAGGAAAGAATTTTTTTAAACATTAGGAAAGCAAAGAGGAACTACAAAATTAAACTATCAAGGAATATAAAAAGAAATAGTAATGTATTCTACAGAGACAAACAACAAAAGAAAAATCATGATAGGGATAAAACCACTAAGGGATGCACAAGATAAACTCACAGGTAATGACAGAAATACTGTATAGTTACTTTGCCTCAGTATTTTCCAGGGAGACCAAAAAGGTGGACACAACATTTGAAGAAGAGGAGATCAAAGAAGATAGAAAGGGGGGAGAAAATTGATAATCTAATCAAACTTAGAGAGGATAAAACCCCTGGTCTGCATGGATTGCATCCACGCATATTAAAAGAAGTTAGGGACGAGATAGCAGAGGCACTATATGTATAAAAATACACTGGCTAAGGGAATAATGTCTGGTGAGCGTTTCCAGCATATTCTGTTTTTATGCCAAGATTTCCAGTACCTGCACTTTTTGTTGATATTATCCAGTGCCAGTCAAAGTTGATACCTGGTCATTTAGATAGAACATTCTACCATAAGCTTGATGCCCAGTTCTGTACCAAGAGTGCTCCGTCAATACTAAAACAGGGATTCAAGTCTTCTCTTATAGCAATGGCCAATTACCAAACACTCTTGTCATTACACAGGCAGTCCAGAGCTACTCTAGTTTTGACCAAAGTAAAGTCTTAGGGCATTAACTGAAGCAAAGGCTGTGGAAGCCAGTGGGCCTCAAATCTTGCCCTCAGACTCAGCAGTACAAAGACCATGCTCTAGAGTGATTTTAAAGTTCCATACTGCCTAAGAGAGATTATTTGTTCCTGTATTTTATAGAAGTTTCCAGGGCAATATTGGTGTGCAAAAGATTGTGGATTACCATACTTTTTTCTCCCATGGTCATTTTCTATTATTTCAAGATGAACTCGATTGAATTCTAGAGTAGGGCATTCAATTTAGAACTTTTATAAAAGGTCTAGAAGTTACTTGAACATTAGTGGAACCATGGAAGATCTGAATGAAATTTCACTGATTTTTTTATGGTTGTTTAAATCTAACTGAACTGCTGTCCATAGGAGAAATGAATTGAGGTGAAGTAACAGAATGGGGTCTTGTATGAAATGGGGGCTATGGGGCACTGCATGGTCACTCCAAGACAGCAAAGGCTCATCCTACTTGGTTGACAGCTTATTTGTTTATATTTGAAAGTTGAATGAAGAATATGTAATTATGGGCTAAAGTTTCTAAAAATAATGCTTGCAAAAATAGTGTACATGAGGTAAACATATCCCTATTTTTTGAAGAGATAACAGAGAGTAGACAAGGGTAATGCAGTAGATGAAATGTATCTAGATTTTCAAAAAGCCTTCGATAAGATACCACATAATAGACTAATGAATAAAGTCAGAGAATGCAGAGTCAGGGGCAAGTAGCAGAATGGATAGCTAGCTGGCTTCAAGACAGAAAGTAGAGATGGGGTAGAGAGTAGCTATACACAGTGGCAGAAGGTGATGTTCCACAAGGATCAGTGCTAGGACCACTGTTGGTCACAATTTATATTAACGATTTAGACTTGGAATCAAAAACACAATTTCTAAATTTGCAGAGGATACCAATTTTTTTTTTGGGGGGGGGGGGGGAGGGGGGGAAAGAGACAGTGTCAATACTGAGGAGGACTGCAATAAATTAAGGGACGACATTAATAAGTTTGCAGAATAGGCATATAAGTAGCAAATTATTTTCAACACAGATAAATGTGAGGCATTACATTTTGGTAGAAAGAATAGGAAGGTCACTTATTACTGGGAGGGTGTGAGGCACAGTGGGGTAGAAGAACAAATATCTCAGAGTACAAATACACAAATCACAAAGTAGCAACACAGGCTAACAAGACCATAAAAAAGCAAACCAAGCACTAGGGTTTATTCCTAGAGGGATAGAATTAAAAAGTAGTGAAGTTATGCTAAACTTGTATTGATTCTTGGTTAGACCACACGGAATACTGCATATATTCTGGTTGCCATATTATAAAAAGGATATAGAGGCACTGGAGAGGGTGCAGAGAATATTTACAAGGATGATACCACAAATGTGAGGGTATACCCATCAGGAAAGGATGAACAGGCTGGGTCTCTTTTTTTCTTGAAAAAAGGCTGAGGGGTGACCTAATAGGGGTCTTTAAAATTATGAAATGTTTTGATAAGAGTAGATAGAGAGAGAGTGCTTCCACTTTTGGGGAAGAGCATAACTAGAGGCCATCAATATAAGATAGATAGTCACCAAGAAATCAAATAGGGGATTCAGAAGAAACTTCTTCACCCAGAGAGTGGTGAGAACGTGGAACTCACTACCACAGGGAGTAGTTGAGGCAAATAGTATAGATGCATTTAAAGGGAGGCTAGATAAGCATATGAGGGAGAAGGGAATAGAGGGTTATGCTGACAGAGTTAGATGAGGAAAGGCGGGAGGAGGCTCAAGTGGCGCATAAACGCCGGCATGGACTGGTTGGGATGAATGGCCTGTTTGTGTGCCGTATATCCTATGTAATCCAATGAATTAAAGTATCATCTGAATAAACATGCCATTGGACTTTACAGCGGCGCACAGTTGTCATACTTTTTAAAACAGAATACAGGATTTAGATTTAGCAGTAACAATGTAAAAAAAGTAGAAGCATTCAATAATCACCTTTTTGGATCCTCTTTGGATGCTGCAGTTTTTGCAGGACACATTCTTACTATCCCAGTGATCAGCAGCTCCACAGGTTTGGCACAAGTCAGGATCACACTCGCGCACAGCAAGGTAACAAGGACACTGCTTGGTGTTGCATTGAGCCTTGCAACGACAGCCAGGGAATCTGTTCTGACCTAATGGAGAAAGATTTTGCTGAATTAAGTATTTAACTGTAGCATTTAAAGCTTCTTGAAAAGACTACCTACATTTTGCGTGCTCTATCATCTAAACAGCTTCACTGTATTTTCTCTCAATGTGTCAGTTTGTCCTATCAAGATAGCCAACTCTGACTAAATACAGGATTAGTTACTCTACTTCAGCACATGAATAAAATCTGAATCTAAATCCTAAACCAACCAGGTTGTGCTATGAGTTTCCATCAAATTAGTGTAATTGCCCTCAACTCAATTTGAGGCCAAGAACCATTAAATGAAACAGAAATAGAAATATAGCAATAGTGTCACATCTTGCATATAATTACTGTGGCAGATTGTTGCAAAAAAATCTGAAACTATTAATTACATTTGATGATTTTGTAATAAAACTTGATTCACTGAACAGGAATGCTACACTACCTCAGACAAATTTTAAGTCAACATTTTACTATTTAGTAATCAGATTCAATTTTATTGTTATAAAACATTAGACAAGACTGTGCCAGTATGTACTGTTGGTAGCAATGTACTGTATCCAGTTTGTACTGCCAGTTATAAATTTCTCACAAAATTTGGTATACAATCCTCATGAAAGGTGCTACTAAGTTGCCAGACAGTAGAGTGCATTCCTGCAGACCCATTATTATTGGTGAGCTGCAGATTGAATGTTGGATGGGAAGCAAACTGAAAGCAGTGTTGCGCTGGATGTCAGACTGTAAATTAGACAGACTTTACTTCACTATTTGACGTGCCCCTCCTACTATTGTAAATTTGCTACTTGTTTAAGCAGCTATTTCATGCTATATACCATACTACATATTTTCTGGTACAGAAAATGCTCATGATCAGCTTGAAATATTGGGGGAACTTTTCAAGGTAGATATGTTTTTTTCCCAATAAAAGAGGCACTATTTTACATAAATCCCAAAGGATAGAAATGGTACACCATATAATTGACAATATATTATGTTTCTTCCAAGTTGGATCTGTGTCCAATTAAGGCGACAAAGTTGAATTCTGAAGTAAATAGAGTATGACCGTTTAATTGTTTGGTGAGGGAACTGCACGCATTGAAAATACTTTGCAAGTTTGAGGCTCCAAGCCAGAAACATAACATTAGACAACAGACTTTCTTCATTTTGCATCTGTTAACAAAATGTGACAGACAACCCCTATTCTAGATACATTTTTATTTTTATATTAAAAAAATACTAGAAAATCTCCCATGGTGTTGCTCAAGATAATTAAGAGGAAGGGCTGTTTTACATGGAAAAAAACAATACAACGTACAATGCAGTGTATTATTCTGCTGCTAAAGGTGTGCACCCATTTAATGCTACAAGGTTTAACGAGGTTAAATGGTGTCGTATTTGACACAGATGAGCTTCCGGCAATATATCTGCTCCATCACCAAGACGGCCTACTTCCACCTCTGCGGCATCACCCGACTCTGCCCCTGCCTCCGCTCATCTGGTGCTGAAACCTTCATCCATGCCTTTGTTACCTCGAGACTTGACTATTCCAATGCACTCCTGGCCGGCCTCCCATCTTCCACCCTACATAAACTTGTGCTCATCCAAAAGTCTGCTGCGCGTATCCTAACTCGTACCAAGTCCCGTTCACCCATCAACTGCATTGGCTTTCGGTGTGGCAACACCTCAATTTAAAAATTATTTTCCTGGCTTGTAAATCCCTCCATGTTTTCAACCCTCCCTATCTCTGTCAACTCTTCCAGCCCTACAAGCCGGTGATATCTCTACACTCCTCCAATTCTGGCCTCTTGCGCATCGCCGATTTTAAATTCTGGCCTCTTGCGCATCGCCGATTTTAAATTGCTCCACCATTGACGGCCATGCCTACAGTTCTGGAATTCCCTCCCTAAAACTCTCCGCCTTTCTGTCCTCCTTTAAAATGCTCCTTAAAACCTACCTCTTTGTCCAAGATTTTGGTCATCTGTCCTATTATCTCCTTAGGTGGCTCGGTGTCAAATGTTTGTTTGATTAACACCTCTGTGAAGCACCTTGCGATGTTTTACTATGTTAAAAGGTGCCATATAAATGCATTGTCGTAGTAGTAAATAAACACTGGGTTAATTACAACGGTCACTTAAAGGTTGGAGAGAACTTGATTCCAGTATGTTCTATTGCGGGAGAGTTTGTCTATACATTTCAAATGACTGCTCGTTTCCCCTCTTTTATCCCCCCCCAGAGATTTGTGTTAGTCATAGAGTTATACAGCACAGAAAGAGACCCTTCGGCCCATCGTGTGGGGCATCAGACCGGGGAGGCAGGGTGAAATTGGATAGCACCGGCCTGCTAGTCCAGGGAATGATCCCTGCACTGAACAGGTAGGCCCGAGGCACACACTACATTGGGCCTCATTGAAATTAGACGCCAGCTACACATTCCCAAGTAGCTCGTCGGTGAAGGGGATTCAAATTTTGGGCTGCTGAGTTGTTGGCAGCGGCCCTCGTGGGGGTGGGGAGAAATTGTCTTTAGGACTGCTGTGGAGCACTCCTGCTTCTCCCAGCTCCACATTCAGGCAAGTTCATTTTAAACTTACCTTTTTGGTGTGGGGTCAGGCCGCATGTAGACTTGGTTATTCTGAATACAGCAGGCCCACTGCATTCAGCGCAGCCCAATTTCGGAAAGGGGTCCAGAAGCAAGCATTAGCCCACCTATTTACAAATGACCTACCACCTGTTTCAGGTGCAAGCCCTACATGCCTATAGTTCAGACTTTACCAATATGGTGGGTGGCACACTTACGGCACGGAATGCACCCGTGTTCGCTACCCGTCATATTGGATACACCCATCCCTTTTATGCCTGTAAAATGGGCGTGGCAACAATAAATTTCTAGGCTCCGACATGTGACACAAGCAAGAAAAAGCCAGAGTATGAGAATTAAGATTTGAAAAAGCACGACAGAAAAGTGCTACTTAGATGTGACAAAAAAAGTTTAAAAACATAGGCAGCCTCTCCCAATACAGATATGGTGCAACCACAAACACTATTTATTGACTTTTTAATCACACCCTCAGATATGGCAAAAAAAAAACTGGAAAATTTCTAGCACAGGTTCCTAATTTTTGTCAGCAGGCGTTAATCAAGTAAAATGTGGGGGCACCCAAGGTAGCCCAACAAACCTATTATCTTTCCTGCAAAGCATTTGGGATTCAACACCAGTGAACTGACTGCATGCCACCTGAAGAAACTTTCCACAAAATTCTGGCTCATTTAATAGTCTGTCAGAACCATTTTCCTATGTTGCCTCTGGTCAGTGGCTGAACTACAGCTGCTAAGAGAACTCCACTTTAGCTGCAATTCCACCAATGACCATAGATGCATTAGAAACAAGCTATTGTGTTTTTTCCTTTCAAGTCCATGTGCTGAAGCTGATCTGATCAGCTGTTTAGAAATCAGATCTGCATTTGTCACAGTGATCTGATGAGGGTTCTCATGTAACAGTATCTCTGGTCTCTACAACAAATACAGATATATGAACAGCTGGTCAGATCAGTTGGCTCCTACAGTGAAGAGTTCAATACAGGTACAGTACTGCAAATGACATTTTATCAGTGTTTTAGCAATTGGTATAGCCTTAGGCTTTTTAAAAATAAAATCAACCACCTTCTTGTTACTTTCAGGGGTGATGTCCAAGCAACAATAAAAATTGCCATGCCCTGAACAGTGTGAAGAATTTGAAAAAGGCCATATATATTGATAATAATAGTTATAACATCATTTTGCCTAGACATCATGGTCATTACTAGCCATGAGGAAGGAACTCATACTGCAGGAGGGATTTGGTAAAAACCTCAAAACTGTCCTCCAAAATGATGTTATTGCTATATATTATACTTACATTCAGAGCTGCATTGACAGAACTTTTCACAGAAGTTTTGAGCCATGACACAAGGACAGGAGCTGTCACAGGGCTGACGTGGGTGGTCACAGGGCTGGTAGTTGTAAACATGATTGGATGAACCATCTAGGTAAAACAACCAAAAAGGCAGTCAGCAAACTGACATAAAAGAAAAATGCAGATTGCTCTGGGTCTTTTTACAGAGGAAGTCATGCAATGTAAAGAAGTCAAATTAGATTACTAACCTTTTTTTAATTGTATCTTTCTACAGTGTGCCGCCCACAACCTGAAATAAATAGAAATAACCTTTAGGTGGCATTATAATACAACATCATAATACACAGCAGCAAATAATGCCCACAATACCATCCATCTTGTTCCCCCCCCCAGACACATGAAATGTTAGTAGAAAAAAGGCAGACTTGCATTTATATAGCATCTTTCACAACCAAAGTGCTTTACAGCTAATTAAGTACTTTTGAAGTGTAGTCACTGTTGTAATGTAGGAAACGCGGCAGCCAATTTGCGAACTGCAAGGTCCCAATTACAGTAATAAGATAAATGACCAGATAATCTGTTGTGGAAATGTTCTTTGAGGGATAAATATTGGCCAAGACATTGGCGAAAACGCCCCTGCTCTTCTTTGAAATAGTGCCATGGGATCTTTTACGTCCACCAGGGTGGGCAGACAGGACTTCTGTTTATTGTCTCATCTGAAAGGCGGCACCTCAGACAGTGCAGCACTCCCTTAGTACTGCAATGGAGTGTCAGCCTAGATTTTGCATTCAAGTCTCTGAGCCACAGATGACAACTGTCAGGAACTAGATTAAAATAGGTCTGACATAAGTCTGTACAGAATAATATTCAAATATTAGATGCTTTTCTGCCTTTACAGTTTCCAAATACCTTTCATGAACCTAGATACCAATCAAGTCCATTCCTGCCAGTATAGTAATACTGTACATACTGTACTGTAAAGCAGCCACATAACTGAGATAAATAATTAAAGTTCCAAAATGCTGAAAGGAAGTGAGGGTAGCTTTAATACCACACATCATAGGATTGACATCAATCATCCTGGTACTAAAGGACAAACTAACTTTTTTGATGTAGCTTATTATTGTGATGCCAATAAAGCATCTACAACCAAAAAGAGAAATCCTTGCAGTTAGGCCTGTCTCTCCGATGGGCTAAGCCATGAATTTAAAAGCAAGGAGCACTGTGTCACATTTGACTCACCGTCTGTGACAACAGGTCCTGTTTAAGGTTGGCCAGCACTCAACGTTTAATGGGTCTGAGAACCAAGTCTTCCTCAGCCAGTGTAGGGTTATAAGGATTACGGTCATCTCCTGCGCTTGAATCTTGCAAATGATCCCAGCTATAAAAGGAAACAGTGGGAATATGACAATTTATTTGTGTTGCTTTTTGCTGCAAAATCGCAACAGTCCTTTGTTTTGAAACTTTCCAGTGAGATTTATCTGTGGATAATCACACATGTTTACCTCAAAAAAAAACCAAAAAAAAATTAAGGTGAAGGCCCATTGGTGAGGTAGCATGCTGCTCAACGCATACATTGTGATAGTCAGACCCCTGCATACATGCCAACCATCTGTGCTTGACGCGGACAGTTAGTATTTTATGAGCATTGTGCACACAGCTGCGGATGAAAACCAGCACCACTCTCGGGCTACCTCCGCAGAACCACTCTGCAACTCTCATCTCCTGTTGCTACTGATTTTGAATGCTGCTGCACAGTTGGGAACTCTTGCAAGAACATGAGGTCCTACCAGAGTGCAGCAGCATTCAAAACTGGAGAAGCAACAGCAAGCAGAAATCACAGAGAACTGCTCAGCAAGAAGTCCAAGAGCAACACTTAAAGGGGAAAGAGGGCAGAAAGCAGAGTGGCACTTCTGTGCGGAGGTTGTGGGAACACGAGTGGGGTGTTGGAGGAGTCCAAGAGCAGCACTGGGAAAGTGGGAGCCACAGAACTGTACTGACCAGGTGTGGAATGAGGAGTGTGCCAGTGTGAACTGGGTAGAGGATGAGAGAGTGGCAACATAAATTAAGGGTTGGGAGGGGAGATGAACACTAGCATGAACTGGTTGGGTTGAAGAGGGAAAGAGTGACACTGAACTGAACAGAGGGGGAGCAGTTGGAGGGAGAGTGTTTCTCTAAACTGGCACAGCAATATGCTGGAAAGGAGAGATATTCTGAACTGGGCGAGTGTTTAAAGTCAACTTGAATTCAATATTTTTAATTTTCTTTAATGTAAAACTAAAAATTTCTTGAAACAATTGAGGTTGTTCATTTTGACCACCATCAGTGCAAGTACATTGAGATCCTTACATATGCCTAGGCCAGGAAATTCTAAACCATCTGTGGACAGATCACTGACTGGCGGTAGTTGACACTAGTGATCAGATTCAGCATTTTAATTAGTTGGCCCATCCTTTATAAGATTGCCATTTGGGACAAAATCTATGTGGGTCCTAGAGTGTTTGGGTCCCACTAAGGAACATCTAGCTAGCCCTTTGGACATATTGCATCAAATACACTTAGTGAAATTATTATTTTAAAAGCTGTTTATATTTCTAGTCAGATCAATCCACAAGTTAATTTTATGAGCTATAAACTAAATTATGGAAAACACATTTTAAAACTTTAGTCTTTCATAGGCTGTTTTTGTTGTACACATGACATGGGGACAGCAAAGTACTTTTGCAAAGAAAAAAGTGTGTGTCTGGTAAGTTTAATTTAGCATGGTAAAGAGCAAGTTTCATTTAAGGATCAAGTATGCTTAACTAAGAATATCCTTACCTATGCTTTCTCTTCTTTTTTCTTGGGGGTGTATCAGCATCCTCCGCAGGGACACGGGCAATGATATTAGATTCTTTCACTGCAAACTCATACACCTGAACAAGACAATAGCTGGTCTCAATGCTATGCTCATATTAAATGCAGTACTAAATTAAACATGCTGACACTTTAATCCTAAGAAATCCAGCATACAAGAATAATGAATACATGAAGTAAATTTATTACAAAAATATAATTTACTGTTTCAGATGATGTTGAATCAAAATCAATTCCGACTGTTTATGATAGTGATCGGAACCCCCCCACCCCCCCCCCCCCCGCAGATTAGCATTACTGCTTTGGAATCCTTTCCTTATTATTTTTGTAATTTTCTTTCCATTTCATAAAGACACCATGTTCAGCTTTGGATCCATTTTCTGTGCTGAAAGCTAGTGAGCTATCAGTCCTCTCAATGTCCTTGTTGCACAATTGCAGTGTTAATGACTGCTTTGCGTAACCAAATACGGCCAGAACCTTCACATCTGAAACTCTAACATAACTGGATCTTTTAAAAAACCATCACGGTCTATCCATTCTTCTAGATATCTTGGAAACTGCAAATAATGCAACTACTCCTAAAATTTCTGCAATTCAAAAAGTACATTCACTGGGAAGAAGACACACTGTTCCGCACTCCTTCCAAAAATAGTTTTTTCCGAGGAAGAGTAAGTTTTGTTTATTTAAAAGACTTTACTCATCTTTGGGGATTTTTTCCATTATTGTGCAGAAGAAGTCACTCATCTAGTTTTACTGAACTTGCAATGAATTACTGATTAGTATCCTAGTGTACTGAATTTTACCTGGCCACACGTTTTGGTTCCCAACAACTTGGCTATAGCACAGAAGTTATTGTAATAAGTGCCGTGTAGAACTCGAAACAGTGAGGCTTCAGCTCCACTCCACTCCACGTCAGAAAGATCAGATGTCAGCTTCATCTTAACGGGGGTTTGACATCTGGAATTTGCCTCTGAATGAAAGAATAGTCTATAATGAGCAAAATGTTTTGGATGGAAGGTTTACTAAATCATAGAGTACAGAAAGAGGTGGGGAAAAAAACTAGTGCTATCTTACAGATTCAGACTGATAATTTAGCTCTTTGTTTAAAATGTTGAGATGGGGTAAGGAAAAGATATAACAAGACATTATAATTGTTTATCTATTCCTATTGATGAACAAGTTACTAAATCAAACCATTTATTTTGAAGGAAGGTACATAGTACATTTTTAAGATCCAGATCATAACTTACGTTCTACTAGTGGGACAAAAGCAAAGCTGCGAGTTATGATCAGCACAAGCTTCACATGCCTTCAAGTATTAAACATGGTAGAAACAGAATACATTAACTTGGTAAGAATTACAAACTTTTTTTTTAAGTTTACATTTAAGAGTGCCTTCTAGTCTGGCTTCAATGAAGCTGAAACTAATCTGAACACTACTCTCATCACACAACCAGTTCGTATTGTCCAAAAGAATTAGTCTAGTAATTAAAATATAATGCAGTTATCTCATCAAATATGAATGGTATGGAATATTATCACAAGTGGCATATTACGGCCATATTCACAAGATTAAAAAATGTCCAAGAATTCTGTCATCAATAATGAAATACACATTATTTGCTTAAGTTAAAACAAGAGTAAAATGTTGATTCAGGACTGAAGTGTTATCCGAAAGAGCAGCCTGTCCGAGACTGAACTTCTTAGCACTAGAATAAATATTTTGATCTCCAAGTGAATAGGCAAAGTTGTCTTTTTAAAAATGAAAAAAGTCTACCCAAAAAGGGGACCTCTGATGAGCCATCATTTAGATATGGGTTGCCATGGGACACTGTGTACTGAGATGCACAATGGCTAAAGATTGGCAGTTTTGTTAAAAATCCCGAGCATCAAGAAGCCAAACAGCAGAGATATATTCATGAAATGAAGAGTATAGTGTTGTGACAAGTATCTGGGACCAATGCATCCAGAGTGAACTGTCGCCATTTCCTGGGATATTCCTACATGGTGTGGAAAACCCAGAGTAATTGTGGACAGGCCTGCAGGCTATCTAATTACTGAGAGGGAAAGACTGCTACTAAAATCAGCAGAGTGCCATTAATCAGGATGACAGGGGGCTGGATGGGGTGTGGGAGGGAGGGAGGGAGGAGAGAGAAAAAAATAATCAGCAACTGCATTTTTAATAATGTACATGGTATGCGCCATCTATAATCTCATTGATCATCTTAACCTGGATTTTCCAATTGGGGAAGGAGGGAGGTATGCAGTTGCATCACCTGCCTTCTAAGTGCTGATCCTGAGGTAATTTTTGGGGTCAGCTTCTGTGGCAAAATTTTTTTAAACCAGTGTTAGGTTTTTAATTTATATTGCTAGAAACAATTAGGAATTAGTATCCAAGGACACAGTATTTTTTTTCAACAGAAAGATACCAGTTCAGACCAGTGAAGCAGCAAAGGTGAGAGTTTCTAGGGCCAATGGGTGGTCTGAGATGTTCACTGGTAAACTGACCAGAGCCATTACATACATCTTTGGCACTGTCAAAAATTGGCTATCCATTCAACACAGATGAATGGCTGCTTGATTGTTTAATTATGAGATGCAGTCATTTACTTCGTTTCAGTATGACCTGCATAGATGGTTCCATGCCACCTTGAAGCCGTTCAAAGAATCAGGCCTTCAACTTGGGTAGTGGATAGGATTGACAGCTGTGTCAGAGACCTTTAATGGGACAGCATCTTTGATTAGCTGTAGCCTTCTTTGACAGACAGCTCAGTGGCCAGGGGTTCAATATTGAACGTCATGTGTGGTTCAACAGTCAGTCTAGAGTGTATTTCAGGTCTGCAGCCAGCATCTGAAGAGCTGAGAGAGTTGTGAAGTATAGTGACCGTATAAGAGTTTTATCAGTTAGAGGCATGCTATGCAATCTAAGAAATGAGTTTGTTTTGTGAAGTTGAAAGTGAGGAGCATCTTTATCACTATATATAATGAGAAGGGTAGATAAGTTCATTGTGATACACCGTTTACTGTTCATTCATCTTTCTTATGCAAATAAAACTACTTGTTTGTTTACAGCTTGGGTCTCCGTTCACTTTTTGGAGGAGAATCACATGGCTGCATGGGATACAAGGGAGCAAAACATTAAAATCAAAACTAGGCCATTCAGGGGTCATGTCAGAAAGGACTTCTTTACACAAAGGGTAGTGGAAATCTGGAACTCTCCCCACCCCCCCCCCCCCCCCAAAAAGCTGTTGAGCTAAGTCAACTGAAAATTTCAAAACTGAAATTAATAGATTTTTGTTAGGAAAGGGTATTAAGGGTTACAAAACCAAGGTCAGTAGATGGAGTTAAGCTGTGATCTAAATGAACATGGCTCGAGGGGCTGAATGGCTTACTCATGTTCCTATGTTTCTTAGAGAAAGTAAGTTGTGAGGAGGACGTAAAGAGGCTGCAAAGGAATAAAGACCTGTTAAGTGAGTGGGCAAGAAGGTGGCAGATGGAGTATAAATGTGGGGAAATGTGAAATTATCCACTTTGATAGGAAGAATGGAAAAGCAGAATTTTTTTTTTTTTAAAAAAGGTGATAGACTAGAAAATGTTAGTATTCAGAGGGATTTGGTGTCCTTGTACACAAATCACAGAAAGTTAACATGCAGGTACAGCAACAAATTAGGAAGGCAACTGGTATGTTAGCCTTTATTGTAAGGGAGTTGGAGTACAAGAGTAAGGAAGTCTTGCTGCAATTATATAGGGCTTTGGTGAGACCAAACCTGGAATACTGTGTACAGTTTTGGTCACCTTACCCAAAGAAGGATACACTTATCTTAGAGGGGGTGCAACAAAGGTTCACTAGACTGATTCCTGGGATGAGAGGGCTGTCTCTGGAGTTTAGAAGAATGAGAGGTAATCTCATTGAAACGTATAAAATTCTTAGCGGGCTTGCTAGGGTAGATGCTGAGAGGCTGTTTCCACTGGCTGGAGAGTCTAGAACTAGGGGCATAGTCTCAGGATAAGGGGTCGGCCATTTAGGAGAGATGAGGAGAAATGTCTTCACTCAGAGGATTGTGAATCTTTGGAATTCTCTACCCCAGAGAGCTGTAGATGCTCAGTCGTTGAGTATATTTAAGACAGATGAGAGATTTTTGGGCATCAAGGGATATGGCGATAGGGCAGGAAAGTGGAGTTGGTGTAGAAGTTCAGCCATGATCTTATTGAATGGTGTAGCAGGCTCGAGGGGCCGTATGGTCTACTCCTGTGTTCTTAGCATGTGCACCTATCATGCCCAGTATGAGCTGCATTTTGACATCTGGGTTCTGTTACATACCATGGTAACAAAAGATTAATTCTCACATTTTGCATGCTTTTTCAAATGCAAGACAGCACATGGGAGAGAGAGAGAGGAAGAGAATAAAATAGAAGTTTAGCAAATCCTGGGGAAGGAGGCCAGTGTGTTGGAAATAGGAACATACCATATGAAATTGAGGGCAGGAAAAAAAAACTGGTCCATCACATCCCCCACCCAGACATAGTGCAGACCACACGCACCATTAAATCTCCCCTCTTACCACCTCCCCAGTTACAGAGTCGCCTGGGAGATGCAGATTAAAAGTAGTCCAATTTAGGAAAAGATTGGTAAATTCCTCTTTGCCACTAAAGGTAATTAAGCAAGCTTCAGGAGACTGCAGCATCAATAATTACAAATACCCCATAGCTACCTTCTAGAATTTGAATTGACCTTGACTGAAGAGCTCATCCTGCTCCTTTTTGAAAGGCTGAAGTGAATCCTATTAATCACATGCTTTAGTAATGTTTCCTGGCATCTAATTTAATTGGTTTATTATTTAAAACTCATGCCGTCAAGCTCTCCAGTGAAAAAAGCCAGTTAGTCAATCCTATATAGCCAATAGCACAAAGACTAGTTAAGTATGAAGACAGCGCCTACTCCAGGTTCTTCCTTCTCATCCCACTATGTCCCACATTTACCGTCAGTAAACCACATCATGAAACCATCTACAAGAACATCGGCAGCAGAGGCCTGTGTGAAAGGATGCAAGGGCAGTCTATGCTTTTTCCATCCTAGCTTAGACTGTTGCCATAAGAGGTTTATGGGTCAGATTGGAGACATCTTTTCTTCCAGTCTCTAAAGACAAGCCTCACATAGGCCTGCATTGATCTCATTAGGAACATTAGACCTGCTTTCTGGCAGATCAGTGGCCATGCTGAGCCACTTTCCAACACTAGTGACACAGCAGGAATGGGCAGAAATGAGGGTGCTCTCAGAACAGCAGCACATGCGAGCCCTCCTACCAGCTTCCTCTGATGCCTACATAGCTGGCAGAAAGGAAACATGATGCTGCATGGACAGCCTGAGCCTAAGAGGTGCGAATTGGAGGCCAATTTCAGGACTTAATTGCGGAAAAATTTAGGGCCACCTCAGTACCAGGTTTCCTAGGCTCATCGTGCAACACAGCAGCCAGCAAACTCATTCATGCCTCTAAGGTAGCACCCAAGAGAAGCACAAGGCTAGGGTTAAGAGAACATATTTCATGCAACGGCACCAGAGAAACAAGGTGGTAAAAAACCATCACGCACACATCCAAAATGCCTACTTAAAAATGATTGCTCTACAGCTATTAAGCATACAGATATTCTTGCGATGGTTTGCAATCTGTTTTCATTGGGTAGCATGAATGGAAGTTTGGTGAGTTTCAGCACACAGTGTCTTTGTAGATGATAGCAGATGAGTTGCACAGAGAGAAATCATGTTGACGTCTGCTGCTGAAACCCTCATCCATTTTTTGTTACCCCCAGTCTTGACTAATCCAATGCTTTCCTGGCTAGCCTCCCACTTTCACACTCCATAAACTTCAGCTCATTCAAAACTCTGCAGCCTGTATCCTAACTTGCATCAAGTCCCTTTCACCCATCGCTCCTCTGCTCGCTGATCTACATTGGCTCCCGGTCCAACAATTCTGTTCAAATCCCTCCATTGGCTCCCCGTCCAGCCCTACTTACTCATTTTTGTTCAATTTTTCATTTTATTCATGTTTGCTGTCACACTACTTGAACAATAAATGGGTACATCAGTTTTTTTACAGGAATCATTGGCATAACCTGGAAACATACCTCTTGTGCAGCATGGCTGGCTGAACTAGTAAGATAGTTAACTTTTTTTCTTCCTTTCAGGTGTCAAGGATCGCAAGCTTCAACAACTCTTGGACACCAACGCCCCTCCAGAAGCTACTTCCCCTTCACGTTCCTCTGACCCCATCCCTTCTCCCAATCTCACCCCCTGCCGCATTTTCACTATCTCCTCTGACCTTCCCCTCTCTGACCCCGAACGATCAGTCCTTAGCAAAGGCCTGAGCTTCATCCCCTTACGCCCCCACCTCAATGAATTTCGAGCTCAGCAAGATGCTGAGCTTTTTTCCACTGCCTTCGTCTCCGTGCCCACTTCTTTGGCCAGGAGTCTTCCCCCCGCACAGCTGACCCTTTCTCCCGCTTTCAGAATTCTCGTTCCACCTGGACCCCTCCCTCTGGCCTCTTACACTCTCTAGATCTTTTCATTGCAAACTGCCGGCGTGAAATCGCCCGTCTCCATTTCTCTGCTCCCCTCACTCACTCCAACGTACCTCCCTCTGAACTTGCAGCACTCCATTCTCTCAGATCCAACCCCGACATTGTCATTAAACCCGCTGACAAGGGTGGTGCTGCTGTTTGGCGAACCAACCTCTACCTAGCGGAAGCTGAACGCCAACTCTCCGACACCTCCTCCTACCTGCGCCTGGACCATGACCCCACCACCGAACATCAAGCCACCGTTTCCAAGACTGTCACTGACCTCATCTCCTCTGGAGATCTTCCCCCCCATGGCCGCCAACCTCATAGTTCCCTAACCCCGCTTCTACCTCCTGCCCAAGATCCACAAACAGGACTGCCCTGGTAGACCCATCGTTTCAGCCTGTTCTTGCTCCACGGAACGTATCTCTTCCTATCTCGACTCTATTTTTTCTCCCCTCGTCCAGTCGCTTCCCACCTACATCCGCGACTCTTCCGACGCCCTCCGCCACTAACAGTTTCCAGTTTCCTGGCCCCAACCGTCTCCTTTTCACTATGGACGTCCAATCCCTCTACACCTCCATCCCCCACCAGGACGGCCTAAGGGCGCTCCACTTCTTCCTTGAATAGAGGCCCAACCACCACCACCATCCTCCCCTGCCTGGCTGAACTTGTTCTCACATTGAACAACTTCTCCTTTGACTTCACTCACTTCCTCCAAATCAAAGGTGTTGCTATGGGAACCCGCATTAGGTCCTAGCTATGCCTGCCTTTTCGTGGGATATGTGGAGCATTCTTTGTTCCAGTCCTACTCGGGTCCCCTCCCTCACCTCTTTTTCCGGTACATTGATGACTGTATTGGTGCCATTTCCTGCTCTCGCCCTGAACTAGAAAATTTCATTCGCCTTGCTTCCAATTTCCACCCTTCCCTCACCTTCACATGGTCCATCTCCGACTCTTCCCTTCCTCGACTTCTCCGTCTCCATCTCTGGGGATAGGTTATTGACAAACATTCACTACAAGCCCACTGACTCCCACAGCTACCTGGGCTACACTTCCTCCCACCCCGTCTCCTGTAAGGACTCTATTCCATTCTCCCAGCTTCTCCGTCTCATTTGCTCTGACGATGCCACCTTCCATACCAGTGCTTCTGACATGTCTTCCTTTTTCCTCAACCGAGGATTCCCCTCTACAGTGGTTAACACGGTCCTTGACCGTGTCCGTTCTATCTCCCGCACTTCTGCCCTCACCCCTGCCCCTCCCTCCCGGAACCACGAGAGAGTTCCGCTTGTCCTCACCTTTCACCCCACCAGCCTCCACATTCAACGGATCATCTTACGCCATTTCCGCCACCTCCAGCGTGATCCCACCACCAAACGCATCTTCCCCTCAACTCCTGTTTCAGCATTCCGTAGGGACCGCTCCCTCCGCGACACCCTTGTCCACTCCGCTATCACCCCCGTGCAAGCGCAGGAGATGCAACACATGCCCTTATACCTCCCCCCTTCCCACTGTCCAGGGCCCCAAACACCCCTTCCAGGTGAAACAGCGATTTACTTGTACTTCTCGCAATTTAGTATACTGTATTCGCTGCTCACGATGTGGTCTCCTCTACATTGGGGAGACCAAACACAGATTGGGTGACCGCTTTGCGGGACACCTCCGTTCAGTCCGTAAGGGGGACCCCGAGCTTCTGGTCGCCTGTCATTTTAAATTCACCGCTCCACTCCCACGCAGACCTCACTGTCCTCGGCCTCTTGCATTGTTCCACGGATGCTCAGCGTAAGCTCGAGCAACAGCAACTCATCTTTTGATTAGGCACTTTATAGCCTTCCGGACGCAACACAGAGTTCAACAATTTCAGATCATAAACTCGGGATATATATTTATTTTTTATCCACAGTTGTTGTCTGTGTCTTTTTTTCCTTTTCCCCCCACATGGCAGCTGTCTTTCATTCTGCCAGCACAATTTACATAGAAACATAAAAGATAGGAGCAGGCCATTCGGCCCTTCGAGCCTGCTCCGCCATTCAATGCAATCATGGCTGATCATCCAAATTCAGTACCCTGTCCCTGCCTTCTCTCCATATCCCTTGATCCCTTTAGCCTTAAGAAATATATCCAACTCCTTCTTGAATATATTTAATAAATTGGTCTCTACTGCCTTCTGTGGTAGAGAATTCCACAGGTTCACCACTCTCTGGGTGAAAAAATTCCTCCTCATCTCTGTCCTAAACGGTTTACCCCTTATCCTTAGACTGTGACCCCTGGTTCTGGACTCCCTGGCCATCAGGAACATCCTTCCTGCCTATCTGTCTAGTCCTGTTAGAATTTTATAAGTTTCAATGAGATCCCCTCTCATTCTGCTAAACTCCAGTGAGTATAAGCCCAATCGACCCAATCTCTCCTCATACGTCATTCCTGCCATCCCAGGTATCAGTCTGGTGAATCTTCGCTGCACTCCCTCCATGGCAAGAACATCCTTCCTTAGATAAGGCGACCAAAACTGCACACAATACTCAAGGTGTGGTCTCACCAAGGCCCCGTACAACTGCAGCAAGACATCCTTGTTCCTGTACTTGAACCCTCTCGCTACGAAGGCCAACATACCATTTGCCTTCTTAACCGCCTGCTGCACCTGCATGCTTACCTTCAGCGACTGGTGCACAAGGACACCCAGTTCTCGTTGCACTTCCCCTTCTCCCAATCTATTGCCATTCAGATAATAATCTGCCTTCCTGTTTTTGACACCAAAGTGGATAACCTCGCATTTATCCACATTATATTGCATCTGCCATGCTTCTGCCCAATCACCCAACCTGTCCAAATCATGCTGGAGTTTCTCAGCATCCTCCTCACAGCACACCCAGCTTTGCGTCGTCTGCAAACTTGGAGATATTACATCTAGTACCCTCGTCTAGATCATTAATATATATTGTGAATAGCTGGGGTCCTAGGACCGATCCCTGTGGTACCCCACTAGTCACTGCCTGCCACTCGGAGAAAGACCAGTTTATTCCAACTCTGCTTTCTGTCTGCCAACCAGTTCTCTATCAAAGTTAATACCTTGCCCCCAATCCCATGTGCCTTAACTTTACACGCGAATCTCTTATGCGGGACCTTATCGAAAGCCTTCTGAAAATCCAAATACACCACATCCACTGGTTCTCCCTTATCTATTTTACCAGTTACATCCTCAAAAAATTCCAGTATATTGGTAAAGCACGATTTACCTTTTGTAAATCTATGTTGACTTTGTCCGATCCTGTCACTGTTTTCCAAGTGCTCTGCTATTACATCCTTTATAATGGACTCTAGCATTTCCCCCACTACCGATGTCAGGCTTACCGGACTATAATTCCCCGTTTTCTCTCTACCACCTTTTTTGAATAGTGGGTAACATTAGCTACCCTCCAATCCATGGGTACTGTTCCAGAGTCTATCGAATTCTGGAAGATGACCAGCAATGCATCTACTATTTCTAGGGCCACTTCCTTAAGTGCCCTAGGATGTAGATTATCAGGCCCTGGGGATTTATCGGCCTTCAATCCCATCAATTTCCCGAACACCATTTCCTTACAAATACTGATTTCTTTCAGTTCCTCCCTCTCATTAGACCCTATGTTGCCCGACATCTCTGGGAGGTTATTATGTGTCCTCCTTTGTGAAGACAGAACCAAAGTATGTATTTAATTGGTCTGCCATTTCTTTGTTCCCCATTATAAATTCCCCTGATTCTGTCTGCAAGGGACCTACGCTTGACTTCACCAATCTTTTTCTCTTCACATATCTATAAAAGCTTTTAGTCAGTTTTTATGTGCCCTGCAAGCTTACTCTCATACTCTATTTTCCCCCTCTTAATTAATCCCTTTGTCCTCCTTTGCTGAAACCTAAACTGCTCCCAATCCTCAAGTTTACTGCTTTTTCTGGCCAATTTATATGTCCTCTCCTTGGATCTTATGCTATCCCTAATGTCCCTCGTTAGGCACGGTTGAGTCACCTTTTTGTTTTATTTTTATGCCAAACTGATGAACAAATTCTGTAGTTCATCCATGCGATCTTTGAATATTTGCCATTGCCTATCCACCGTCAACCCTTTGAGTGACATTCCCCAATCAATCCTACCGAACTCGTGCCTCAAACCATCGTAGTTTCCTTTATTTAAATTCAGGACCCTAGTCTGAGTCAATTTCTTCACTCTCCATCTTAATGAAGAATTCTATCATATTATGATCGCTCCGACCCAAGGGGCCTCTCACAAGATTGCTAATTAATCCTTTCTCATTGCATAATACCCAGTCTAAGATGGCCTGATCACTAGTTGGTTCCTCGACATATTGGTCCAAGAAACCATCCTGTATACACTCCAGGAATTCCTCCTCCACAGTGTTGTTACTAATTTGGTTAGCCCAATCTATATGTAGATTAAAGTCACTCATGATAACTGCTGTGCCCTTATTGCACGCTTCTCTAATTTCCCTTTTAATGCCATCCCCAACCTCCGCATTACTGTTTGGGGGTCTATATACCACTCCCACTAACGTTTTCTGCCCCTTGGTATTTCTCAGTTCTACCCATACAGATTCCACATCATCAGAGCTAATATCATTCCTTACAATTGTGTTAATCCCCTCTTTAACCAGCAATGCTACCCCACCTCCTTTTCCTTTTTACCTATCTTTCCCGAATATTGAATACCCCTGGATGTTGAGTTCCCAGCCTTGGTCACCCTGGAGCCATGTTTCCGTAATCCCAATCATATCATATCATATCCGTTTACCTCTAGTTGCGCAGCTAATTCATCAACCTTATTGCGAATGCTCCTCGCATTAAGACACAAAGCTTTCAGGCTTGTTTTTTTTAACGCTCTTAGACCTTTTAGAATTATTATTTACTGTGGCCGTGTTTGATTTAAGCCCTTGATTTCTCTGACTGCTACCTTTGTTTTTCTCCTTCCTGTTTTTTGCTTCTATCCTTGTTTCCCTTTCCTCTGTCTCCCTGCTCAGGTTCCCAACCCCCTGCCATTTTAGTTTAAACCCTCCCCCAGAGCACTAGCAAACACTCCCCTAGGACATGGTCCCGGTCCTGCCCAGGTGCAGACCGTCCGGTTTGTACTGGTCCCACCTCCCCCAGAACCGGTTCCAATGTCCCAGGAATTTGAATCCCTCCCCCTTGCACCATTCCTCTAGCCACGCATTCATCTGAAATATCCTTCTATTTCTACTCTGACGAGCACGTGGCACTGATAGCAATCCTGAGATTACTACCTTTGGAGGTCCTATTTTTTAATTTACCTCCAAACTCCCCATATTCAGCTTTTAGGACCTCATCCTGTTTTTTACCTATATCGTTGGTACCTATATGAACCACGACAACTGGCTGTTCACCCTCCCCTTCCAAAATGTTCTGCAGCCGCTCCAAGACATCCTTGACCCTTGCACCAGGGAGGCAACATACCATCCTGGAGTCACGTTTGTGGCTGCAGAAACGCCTATCTATTCCCCTTAGAATAGAATCCCCTATTACTATAGCTCTACCCCTCTTTTCCTCCCTTCCTGTGCAGCAGAACCACCCCATGTGCCAGGAAGTTGACTGCTGCTGCCTTCCACTGGTAAGCCATCCTCCCCAACAGTATCCAAAGTGGTATATCTGTTTGAGAGAGGGATGTCCACAGGGGACCCCTGCACTACCTGCCTGCGCCTACTACTCTGCCTGGCAGTCACCCATTCCCTTCCTGTCTGTGGAGCCTTTACCTGCGGTGTGACCACCTCCCTAAATGTGCTATCCACGACGTCCTCAGCATCGCGAATGCTCCAGTATGTATCCAAACGCAGCTCCAGCGCCGCAATGCGGTCTGTCAGTAGCTGCAGCTGGATACACTTCCTGCACATGGTCGTCAGGGACACGGGAAGTGTCCCTGATTTCCCACGTAGCGCAGGAGGAGCATACTACGGCGCCGGGCTGTCCTGACATGACTTACCCTTTATTTAATTCAAATTAAATTAATTCAAATCAATCCCACCAATCTACAATTTAATGATATACTCATGGGCCCTTGTTTACACTTCATCCAGAGCCATCCTTTGTTTCTTAACCTGTTCCATTACCATCTCCTTTTGCCTTGAATATCTCTTAATCTCTCACGCCTTCCATCCTATCACAGACCTTCCCTTTTGTTCTTTCATCCCCCTCCCCCCTTTCCCAGCCTCTTCACTTGCTTAAAAATCTGTTCCATTTCCTGCTTTTTTCCAGTTCTGACGAAAGGTCATCGACCTGAAACGTTAACTCGGTTTCTCTCTTCACAGATGCTGCCTGACCTGCTGAGTTTCTCCAGCATTTTCTGTTTTTATTTAAGATATTTAACAGAATGCAATCAACTGCAATGCAAATCACCTTGCAATTCAAAAGAAGTTCCCTGCTGTTAAAATGGAAATCTAATTTTAGCCCACAATTTTTAAACTCTGGCATATTTAACAATTTAATTCACACTTTCCCTTTATTGATGTTTGACTATAACCATTCAAGACTTTATCTTTCTATAGAAGTGGCAAATAGTTTTTGTTTTTTCATTTTGACTGATCTTTGCTTTTTAAAGAACACATTCAGTTTCCCTTACCAGAGGAGCTTGTGGTATCATCCTTTTTGTCGTCTTCATCTTTGTCATTTATCTCGCCCCCAGTATCTGTCCCAGCCTCTCTGTCACTGTCTGTATCTTTAGCCTCAGATGGGTTTATAGTTGGTGTGCTGGGTCGGCTTGTGCTATTTGGGTGACGCCCTCTGCGACGCCCGCCTGGGCGTTTAGGTGGTGTTTTTATTCGCTCAGCTGTCAAGGCCACTGCAAAATCCTTTGCTCCATCCTAAAACAATGTAACCATACTATAGGCTAAAGCGGATTTGTTTGTGCTATTCATTCTGAGAATGTAGTGCTGTGCACTTCTAACAATAAAAAATTGCATTTATAAAGTGCCTTTCACACAAAAATAATCCCAAGATGCTTCACAAATGGAAACATAGATATAGGAACTCAGCTGAAATGGGGCTGCATGAATCCATGTCTTTTACAAACCTGTTATCATGGAATCTAAGTTTGCTCCGATAATCCCTCAACCTGCAAGTTCTCTTCTCAGTAACGCCACGAGGCCATGGTGGGGCTAGTTGCTTGATTAAAGACATGGTCCAGGAGGTGAACTTTCAAGTGAACCCTCTTCAGCAGGGGTTCTCAACTTTTTTGCTTCTGAGGCACCCTCCTGTGAAAGAGAAATGGGTGTGGGGTGGGAGAAGTGGATGTGTGAAGGGTGGGAATGGGGGTTCACCTCACATGGTTGCCATTAGCAACTGTCAAAGATCACTAGGCCTCAGTCCCTCAATTCAAAACAGGGACAACTTTCCACCCACCTTACGGCACCTGGAAGCCCTCGCATCCAGGCCCCACTCACTCGCCGACAGACCTTCGATTCACTCGAAGGCGAACTCGAACTGAAAAGGGTTGAAAAACGGCGACAGGTTGTCCAGCACCACCACCTTCGCCATGGCTACTTTGGGGTTCCCCCCCCCCCCCCCCCCCCCAACCCCTCCTCCTCAGGCCCACCAGTGACGATTTAAAAGAGACGGAGGCCTCGGGCTGGCTTGGCAGAGTGAGACGGGCCCCAAGTCTTTGCTTTCCCGCAGAAGCTAGCCCATTTTCTTCCTCCACCTGCCTCTCTCGATTGGTTCGCAGAGCATCCACAGGCAGTGCGCGCCTCGACCGCCACTGAAAGCCCGGGGAGACCAGACCCGGCCACTGCCCTTCCTGCAGGTTGCCACCTGTAGGCGGCAGCAATGAGGCGGGTCCACCAAAAACCACCTGCTAAAACTAGTTGATCTCCTGTGGCGTGGACCTCTTGAAATTATCTCGCGGATCCCCGGTTGAGAATCCCTTCTCTACAGTAGCCATAACATTTATTTTACCATCTTACTGAAGTTACAAGTTCTGAAGTCAACTTAAATTTTTTTTTTTTATTAGTTTCCTTCAGTATTAAAATGTTACAACATGCTAAGTGGATGGAAAAGTCCCCTACCAGAAATAAACAGCAGTCTGGTCCACATTGTTCTGTCTCCGCTCTGGTCTCAGGAGTTTTACGCTTGTATGTATTAGGAGTAGCATGAAAAGCTGCATCAAAAACAAATTTCGCACCAAGAGGAATAATGAATATCTGCCTACATTACACCAACAGTTCAAGATAAGAAGACTGATCTGAAGGAAAAAAAAAATCAGGTTAATTCTCATTTACATACGGTGTCACCACCACCTAAGACTGTTAGCAGGCGAGTCAGCCGCTGCCTTTTCATAATACAAGCTCCAACAATCAATTATTGGATTATTTGCTCCTACCCACCATGATAGTGGCAAGAAAGAACTAAGATTTTTTTTTAAATATCCTTCTGAACTCTAATTTACAGTTTTTATTATACAATAGCTTCGGGGGTAGGACATAAGACTTTCAAAACAGATCAAGTGAAAAGAATAAAATTGGACTCAGTAAATAGAAATTAATTTAATAAAAAATAAATCTGGGTTAAGTATCTGTCGGATTAAATATATAAATAGGTATCACAGGATCAGAGTCTGGAGTGATATGTGGATGTGGACCTGCCTGGACTCTGCATGCAGGGCAAATACATATATGTATGAAGTGTACAAAGGTTGCACTCCTTGAGCAGAAAGTTGCACAGCTCGAGAGTCAACTAGGCATACTCCGCAACATTCGGGAGAAAGAACATTTTCTGGAGCAGACATTCCAGGGGGTGGAATCCTCAGGTTGCTAGAAGTAGAGAAGATAGTAAAGGAGACTGGGTGATGATCAGCAGACAGGGCAAGAAGTGACAGGCAAGGGTAGAAAGTGAATCATCTATGGAGCTGAATTTGTCTAGTAAGTATACCTGTTTAGGTACCAGTGATGTGGATTTTAAAAAAAAAAGGGTGACACAGGTTAGTGTAGTCATGAGCAACTACAAAGCACTGGGGAGCAAGTGGTTAACCATGAAGGAAATAGTACAGGTAGTAAGAATAAGCAAGAGATGATTGTGGGGAACCTATTGTTAAGAGGTAGACATGATCCAGATTTCCAAATGATATATTGGTGCCCAGATGCCAGGGTTTGGGACATCAGAGTGAATACAATAGGTTCTCGAAAGGGAGGCTGAGCAGCCAGATGTTGTGGTTCATGTAGGAACCAATTACATAGATAGTAGGTTTGAGGTTCTACAAAGGGATTTCAAGGAGCAAGTTCTAGATTAAGAATGGCAGAACAAGCTCAAGGAACCGAATAGCCTATTCCCGGTCCTATGTTAACTGTCCTACTTTCTCAAGAACAAGAACGACAAGTATTTATATAGCGACTTTAAAGTAGTAAAACTTCCCAAGGCGCTTCACGGGAGTGTAAGACGACAAAAAATTGACACCAAGCCACTTAAGAAATTAGGGCAGAAAGAGGTAGGATTTAAGGAGAGTCTTAAAGGAGAAAAGCGCAGTAGAGAGGCGGAGAGGTTTAGGGAGGGAGTTCCAGAGCTTAGGGCCTAGGCAGCTGAAGGCACGGCCACCGATTGCTGAGCGATTATAATCAGGGATGCTCAAGAGGGCAGAATTTGAGGAGCGCAGATAACTTTTGGCTGGGGTGGGGGGGGCGGGGAGGTTGTGGGGCTGAAGGAGATTACAAAGATGGGGAGGGGCAAGGCCATGGAGGGATTGGAAAACAAGGATGAGAATTTTGAAATCAAGGCGTTGCTTAACTGGGAGCCAATGTAGGTCAGCGAGCACAGGGGTGATGGGTGAATGGGACTTGGTGCAAGTTAGGACATGCGCAGCCGAGTTTTAGATGACCTCAAGTTTACGTAGGGTAGAATGTGGGAGGCCAGCCAGGAGTGCGTTGGAATAAGTCAAGTCTAGAGGTAACAAAGGCATGGATGAGCTGAGGCAGGGGCAGAGGCGGGCAATGTTACGAAGGTGGAAATAAGCGGTCTTAGTTGCGCCACGGATGTGCGGTCGGAAGCTCATTTCAGGGTCAAATATGACACAAAGGTTGCGAACAGTCTGGTTCAGCCTCAGACAGATGCTTGGGAGAGGGATAGAGTTAGTGGCTAGAGAACGGAGTTTGTGGCAGGGCCCGAAGACAATGGCATCAGTCTTCCCAATATTTAATTGGAGAAAATTTCTGCTCATCCAGTACTGGATGTCGAACAAGCAGCGTGTCAATTTAGAGACAGTGGAGGAGTCGCGAGAAGTGGTGCTGAGGTAGAGCTGGGTGTCGTCAGCATACATGTGGAAATCAACGCCGTGTTTTCGGATGATGTCGCCAAGGGGGCAGCATATAAATGAGAAATAGGAGGAGGCCAAGAAGAGATTCTTGGGGGACCCCCAAAGGTAACGATGTGGGAGTCGGAACAGAAACCACTGCAGGCGATTTTCTGGCTACGATTTAGATAGATAAGAATGGAACCAGGCGAGTGCAGTCCAACCCAGTTGGACGATGGCGGAGAGGCGTTCGAGATGGATGGAGTGGTCAACAGTGTCAAAGGCTGCAAACATGTCGAAAAGGACGAGGAGGGATAGTTTACCTTTGTCATAGTCACAATGGATGTCATTTATGACTTTGATGAGAGCAGTTTTGGAACTGTGGCAGGGGCAGAAACCAGATTGGAGGGATGCAAACATGGAGTTCCAGGAAAGATGGGCACAAATTTGGGAGGCGACACCATGTTCAAGGACTTTGGCATGGAAAGCGAGGTTGGAGATGGGGTGGTAGTTTGCAAGGACAGAGGGATCAAGGGTTGGTTTTTTTTTTATTAAAGGAAGGGGTGGTAACGGCAGATTTGAAGGAGAGGGGGACTGTACCTGAGGAGAGTGAACTGTTAACAATGTCAGTTAACATGGGATCCAGAAAAGGAAGTTGCGTGGTCAGCAGTTTAATGGGAATAGGATCGAGGGAGCAGGAAGCGCGTCTCGTGGACAGGATGACCATGGAGGTCAAGAGGGGAGATCGGAGAGAAACTGGAGAAAGATGAGAGTTCAGGGCTAGGTCAGGGGTGAACCTTAGAGGAATTTTGGCCCAGTGGGCTAGGGGAAGGAAGGGAACTGGCAGAGGCAGCTGATCGGATGGTCTCAATCTTAGACACAAAGAAGTCCACGAGCTCCTCGCACTTCTTGTTGGAGGAGAGTGTGGAGGAGACAGGGGAGAGGGGTTTAAGAAAACGGTTAGCAGTAGAAAATAGTAGCCGGGGGTTATCTTTGCATTCCAGAATGATCCTAGAAGAGTGAGCAGTTCTGGCAAACAAGAGTAGGACCCGATAATGCTTTATGTGGTCCAGCCAGATCTGGCAGTGAATGGCTAAACCAGTTGTCTGCCATATCCGTTCAAGTCTGCGTCCCTTGGACTTGAGCGCGAAGATGTGGGCCGTACCAGGGGAACGGCCAGGGTGAGCAAGAGTACTGGTTTTAATAGGGACTAGGGCATCAAAGGTGATGGTGAGGGTGAGCAGATCGGTGGCTGCAGAAATGTCGTGGTGAAAGGAGGGCCAAAGGCTGGACAGTTGGGATTTCGTAAGTGCAGTTGTAAGGGCTTTGGGAGAGTTTTTTTCCAGGGGCAGACACAGAAGGAAGTAGGGTTGGGCGGGGGGGGGGGGGGGGGGGGGGGGGGGGGGGAAGGGGGATTTGGGTGGAAGCGATACAAGGAAGTGGTCAGAGATGGCCGTATCTTCGATTGACATGGTGGGAGTAGCGAGGCCACGAGAGATGGCAAGGTCAAGGGGGTGGCTGCGAATATGGGTTCACATGGAGGGAGAGATTAAGGGAGGATAGGAAGCTAGTGTACTCAGAGGAGAGAGCAAGATGAATTGAGATGGAGGTTGAAATCAGAGGATGAGAAGTTGCTCAGTGCAGAGGCTGAGGGAGGAAAGTACTTGAGTGGGCAGTAGAGAACGACAATTTTAAATGAGAGGTGAGAGGGGTGGAACAAGGCAAGATGCTCAAAGGAGGAGAAAGTGCCGGAGCAGTAGGGAGACAGACCCAGGTGTGATTTGGTGATGGGAGCCATACCGCCATCACAACGGTCTGGGCGGGGCAAGTAGTGGAAGGTATAGCCAGGCGGGGAGGCTTCATTTAAGGGTAAGGGGTCATCACCCCTCAGCCAAGTTTCTGTCAGAGCCATGATGTCGATGCAGTCATCCACGATGAGCTCATGGATAGCAAGAGCCTTGTTCGCAAGTGAACAGACATTCTGGAGGGAGATGCGGAGAGGGTCGGTGATGGCTGATCCACTGCCGGAGTCCACAGGGTCAGTGCTTGGAGGGGTGAGTTGGACGGAGAGGAGATTGGCAAGATTAGCCCCCCGCAGGCACGCTGGACATGAAGGCCGATGAGAGAGTAGGATGGGACAGTTGGGGTTGCTACTCGTTAGGAGACAGCGACAAGTGCCACGGTGGGCCCTTCGGAGGATGCCAAGAGAGGCACAATTGGATCTATAGCCTTATCGAAGAGGGAGTCAAGCCTGGGATGGCAGCAGGAGAGTAGGAACAACGAAGAGTAATGAAGGGTTGGGGTAGGGATTTGGAAGGGCAGAGTATACGAGAGGAGAGATGAACAGCGGCATGACGACAAGAGAGACCAGTCAGGGAGGGATAGAGAAAAGAAAAAGGTGGAAATAGAAGTGTCCGGAGCAGTAGCCAAAATGTGCACGCTAAAGGACACAGGGAAAAACTCAAGTTACATAGGCCTGGTTAACCCCCCTAGTTCAGTTAATAACAATTAGGAGTTGTAACAAATTGTGGATTGAAAGAAATAATGGTCTGTTACAGGTTCCCTGGATCAGCAGTTTGTCTAAATTGATGACACAGAAGGATTCCAGTCCAGAAAAGGAGTTGTACAGAGAGCTGAATTAAGAGGTCAGAACACAAAAACAGGCCTTCAAGTGGGCATAGCTAAGCCTGATAAGGGACGCAGCAAGTAGCTGTAGGATAAACAAGATGTCTACGAGAGGGCAACAAGACCTTTAGAACAGAGATAAAGAGGAAAATGACCTCATGGGGCTGGGAGGGGGTAAAAAAAAATTGACACCAGCCCATCAAAATAAGGTATAAAAACAGGCGACCGAGAGAGGAAAACAGGCAGATAGGGGCGAAGGCTTCCGAGGCGGCTACGGCCTAACACCTTGGTTAAGTTTAGCCTCTGAGGTGGATCAATGCTGGCTGACGGCCTAACACCTCCAACAGCTCGAGGGACAACCCAACAGACTACAGGAATCCACCCAATCTGGGACCACCGTACTGATTCACCGGCTGGTTGTTTCGTTCCAGGACCGTAGACTGCCCCCATCGGTCACGGATTGTCTACTGTATCTATTTCAAATCGTATGTAGTAATATCGGATTATGCTTAAACTGTAGCTCTGTAATAATAAGCCTTACAACTCCTAAGACCTTTTGGGTAATCTGTGGGTGACCTGTGATCCAAATCTGAGTGTGATTTACTGGTTGACTTCATGAGCAGTTTCTAGTCCTTTAGGCCTTTTTTTTTAATAAAAGGTACACTACTCTAGGTCAACCACTACTTGGCATTCTAATGCTGCAAACTTGTTGAAAAATGTGTTCAGCTGACACCAAGTCATGTGTTTACTTTAATTGCACCCCACCCATTCTTAACAGAATATTTTGAGAAAGCTGCATGTTTTATTATATATGCAACATTTATTGGTTTGTTACACATACACATTTCAGCCAAGACAATATTGAACTCACGATGTAAGAAACAGTCATATTTGAAGCAACGTCTGCAGAACAGAGTATGGAAGGAGTGCAAGCTCTGTTCGCGTTGAACTGATTTAGCATTTGGTCCATCAATATTTGGTGTGCACTCTGGAGGAAGGGCTCCAGGAAGTTGCTGTTCTGTCAATTCTTTGTACCTTAAAAAAAAAACACAATTAATGAAGTAAAGTTGCAGTGCTTTCATTGTAAAATCTTTATTTTTCCAGCAGAATCCCCACCAACATACTGAGAGTGATCCCAAGTTGATAGAATACCAGACATTGCTTTACATATAATTTTGAATAAATGCACGTATATCTATCCACATTGTGTAACAGATAGTTGGATGAGTCTGTTTCCTTCTGGAGAAGGATATTAAATGACATAATATAATTCCAAAATAATAGTGATTCATTGATGACCGTCAATTTGAAAAGAAAGACCACCACCTTGATACACTTAACTTCTCATGCAGGCATTCTTTGTGTTGGGTGGCTAGAACAATTTCATCATTGTAAATAGATAATTCAATAGTTATGTGCACATGGCATGAAGTGAAAATGTACATTATAGATGGATTTGTTACAATCCAGTTCAATTTAAATGCCTTCGTCCGTACTTCCTTATTGAAAGAACTGAGGTACTAGCTGGGAAAGAATCACATAAATCAACAACTTGTATTTATATAGCGCTTTAACGCAGTAAAACATCCCAAGGCGCTTCACAGGAGTATTATACAGGAAACTTTCTGGTATTCGGCACTGACGGGACCGAGCTGGTGCCGGTCGATCAACACTGCCGGAGAAACGAGCACTATAGTTAAAACATACGGAGCTCAGAGCTCCGTCTAAAGCAACAAACCCTGTTGCTCAGCTTCAAAACAGTCGGCGCAGCTTGCAAGCATCTCTGTAGCTAAGCAACAGCTTCAGCTACACGCTTGCACAGCCACAAATGGAGAAAAAAAAGCAACTAAAAGTAAAAAAAGTTATCTGAACCAACTCCTGAATTTTGCCGGTGGATAGAGCGTTCCAGATATTTAACCTCAATTTAAACGAAAGTTTCCTGTAAAACAAAGAATTTGACACCGAGCCAGAAAAGGAGAAATTAGGGCAGGTGACCAAAAGCTTGGTCAAAGAGGTAGGTTTTAAGGAGAGTCTTAAAGGAGGAAAGAGAGGTAGCGAGGCAGAGGTTTAGGCAGGGAATTCCAGAGCTTAGGGCCTAGGCAACAGAAGGCACAGCCACCAATGGTTAAGCGATTATAATCAGGGTTGCTCATGAGGGCAGAATTAGAGGAACGCAGATATCTGATGGGGTTGTGGGGCTGAAGGAGATTACAGAGATAGGGAGGGGCAAGGCCATGGAGGGTGTTGAAAACAAGGATAAGAATTTTGAAATCGAGGCGTTGCTTAACTAGGAGCCAATGTAGGTCAGTGAGCACAGGGGTGATGGGCAAACGGAACTTGGTGCAAGTTAGGACACGAGCAGCCGAGTTTTTGGATGACCTCAAGTTTATGTAGGGTAGAATGTGGGAGGCCAGCCAGGAGTGCGCTGGAATAGTCAAGTCTAGAGGTAACAAAGGCATGGATGAGGGTTACTGATGCTGCGTTTTCGGATGAGGTCGCCAAGGTGCAACATGTAGATGAGAAATAGGAGGGGGCCAAGGATAGATCCTTGGGGGACACCAGAGGTAACGATGTGGGAGCGGGTAGAGAAGCCGTTGCAGGTGATTCTCTGGCTAAGATTAGTTAGATAAGAATGGAACCAGGAGAGTGCAGTCACACCCAGCTGGACGACGGTGGAGAGGTGCTGGAGAAAGATGGAGTGGTCAACCGTGTCAAAGGCTGCAGACAAGTCAAGGAGGATGAGGAGGGATACTTTACCTTAGTCACAAAGGATGTCATTTGTGACTTTGAGGAGAGCCGTTTTGGTACAGTGGCATGGATGGAAACTTGATTGGAGGGATGCAAGCATGGAATTGCAGGAAAGATGGGTACAGATTTGGGGGGCAACAACACGTTCAAGGACTTGAGAGGGAAGGGAGGTTGGAGATGGGGCGGTAGTTTGTAAAGATGGAGGGGTCAAGGTTTTTTTTCCTGAGAGGGGTGATGACGGCAGATTTGAGAAAGGGGGTTCAGTACTTGAGGAGGGAACCGTCAACAATATCAGCTAACATGGGAGCCAGGAAAGGAAGTTGAGTGGTCAGCAGTTTGGTGGGAATAGGGTCAAGGGATCAGGAAGTGGGTCTCATGTACAAGATGAGCGCGGAGAGGTCATATGGGGAGATCGGAGAGAAACTGGAGAAAGATGGGAGTTCAGGGCTAGGGCAGGGGGAAACCTGGGAGGAAGTTTGGCCCAGTGGGCTAGGGGAAGGAAGGGAAGTGGCAGAGGCAGCTGAACAGGTCTCAATCTTAGAGACAAAGAAGTCCATGAGCTCCTCACACTTGTTAGAGGTGAAGGATTTAAGAAGATGGTTAGCAGTAGAGAGTAGGAGCCGGGGTTTATCTTTGCATTCCAGAATGATTCTGAATAGTGAGCAATTTTGGCAGACGAGAGCAGGACCCGATAATGCTTTATGCATAGAAGTTTGCGGCACAGAAGGAAGACATTCGGCCCATTGTGGCCACGCCGGCCGCAAAAGAGCCATCCAGCCTAATCCCACTTTCCAGCTCTTGGTATGTAGCCTTGTAGGTTACGGCACCTTGGTATATCCATCTTGGTATAGGAAAGGTCTGCTTTTGATGCAAGCTGCAAGAAGTTGCATGGACCAAATATACTTAATTTCACCATATTTTTAGTGCACTTGTCTCCATGATTTAACTCTACGTCACAGAATAGGAACAGGAGTAGGCTATTAAAACTATCTAGCCTGTTCAGCCATTCAGTTAGATTATGGCTGATCTGTACTTCAAATCTATTTACCTGCCGTTGTCTCATATTTCTTGACACTTCAGAAATCTATCGATCGGAGTCTTGAAAATTTCAACTGACCTAGCATTCACAGCCTTTTGGGGGGAACGAGCTCCAGATTTCCACTACATTTTGTGTGAATAAGTACTTCCCAATTTCACTCCTAAATCGTCTAGCTCTAATGTTAAGATTGTGTCCGTTTGTTTTGGATTCCCCCAGAGGAAATAGTTTCTCTGTATCTACCCCATCAAATTCCTTTATCATTTTAAACGCCTCGATTAGATCACCCACAACTTTCTAAACTCAAGGAATACATGCCAAGTTTATGCAAACCTGTCCTCATAATTTAACCTTTTAAGACCTGGTATCATTGTGCTTAATCTCCAAGGCCAATATATCTTTCCTGAGGTTCGGTGCCCAAAACTAAATGCAATACTCCAGATGGGGTTTCACTAAGGCTCTGTACAACTGAAACATTTAGCCAGCTGGCTAGCAATTGTTCCATATCCTCCTGTAGTATTTTTATGTTCTTATTTTCATCATCATTTATAAAAAATGATGCAGAACATTTAATATTTCAGACATATTTTCATCCTCCACAATTACTCTCCACTTCATCCAGAGTGGTCCTACCCGCTCTAATTCTACTTTTTAAATGAACTTACAAAACCCTTACTATTTCCACTTCATGTTATCTGCTAGCCTTTTTCATATTCATTATGGTCAGCGCAGATTTGATAAAGGCAAATCGTGTTTGACTTTGATCGAGTTCTTTGATGAAGTTGATGTGTGTATGGACTTTCAAAAGGCGTTTGACGAAGTGCCACATAATAGACACGTTAGCAAAAATTAAAACCTATGGGATTAAAGGGACAGAGGCAGCATGGATACAAATTTGGCTAAGGGACAGAAAGCAGACAGTAGTGATGAACACAATAGCAAAATACTACAGATGCTGGAAATCTGAAATAACAACAGAAAATGCTGGAAATACTTAGCAGGCCAGGCAGCATCCGTGGAGAGAGAAACAGAGTTAACGTTTCAGGTCTGGGACCCTTCGTCAGAATAGCGATGAACAGTTGTTTTTCCAGACGGAAGGGAGATATACAGTGGTGTTCCCCAGGGGTTGGTATTAGGACCACTGCTGTTTTTGATATATTAATGACTTGGATATACAAGGTATCATTTCAAAGTTTGCAGGCGAAACAAAAGTCAGAAGGCGAAACAAAAGTCAGAATTGTAGTAAACAATGAGGACTATAGTAAGAGTTCAGGTGGACAGACAGACTGGTGAAATAGGAAGACGCATGGCAGAAGAAATATAACGCAGGTAAGTGTGAAAGGATACAATTTGGTAGGAAGAATGAGAGGGGCAATATGAACTAAATGGTACAATTTTAAAGGGTTGGGGGGGGGGGGGGGGTCACTAACAGAGACCTGGGGTTGTATGTATACAAATCTTTGAAGATGAGAAGGCAACTTAAAAAATGGGATCCTTGGCTTTAGTAAGAACATAAGAAATAGGAGTAGGCCATTTGAGCCTTCAAGCCTGCTCTGCCATTCAATAAGATCATAGTTGATCTTCTACCTCAACGCCACCTTCCCACACTATTCCCATATCCCTTGGTACCCTGAGTATCCAAAAATCTATCGATCTGTCTTGAATATACTCAACAACTGAGAATCCAGAGCCCTCTGGGGTGGAGAAGTCCAAAGATTCACATCCCTTTGAATGAAGAAATTTCTCATCTCAGTCCTAAATGGCCGACCCCTTATTCAGAGACTGTGACCCCCAATTCTAGGCTCACCAGCCAGGGGAAACATCCTCCCATCAACTACCCTGTCAAATAGTGTAAGAATATTGTACGTATCAATGAGATCACCTCTCATTCTTCTAAACTCCAGGGAATGCAGGCCTAGTCTACTCAATCTCTCCTCATAGGACAATCCCCCCATCCCAGGAATCATTCTAGTGGACCTTTATTGCACTCCCTCTAAAGCAAGCATATCCTTCCTTAGGTAGAGACCAAAACTGTACATATTACTCAAGGTGTGGAGTCACCAAGGCCCTATATAATTGCAAGCCTTCTTTACTCTTGTACTCCAATCCTTTTGTAATAAAGGCTAACATACCATTTGCTTTCCTATTTGCTTGCTGTACCTGCATGTTAACTTTGTGATTTGTGTACAAGTACCCAGGTCCCTCTGAATACTCTCACCATTTAAAAATATTCTGCTTTTCTATTTTTCCTACCAAATTGGATAACTTCACATTTCTCCACATTATATTCCATTTGCCATGTTCTTGCCCACTCACTTAACCTGTCTTTGCAGCCTCCTCACAACTTACTTTCCCACCTAGCTTTGTATCATAGCAAATCTAGATACATTACACTCGGTCCCCTCATCTAAGTCATTGAAATAGATTGTAAATAGCTGAGGCCCAACCACCGATTCTTGTGGTACCCCACTAGTTATAGCCTGCCAACCTGAAAATGACCCGTTTATTCCTACTCTCTTTTCTGTCTGTGAATGAATCCTCAATCCATGCTAATATATTACCCCCAATCCCATGAGCTCTAATTTTGGGTAATAACCTCGTGAGGCACCTTATTGAATGCTTTCTGAAAATCCAAATACATTGCATCTACTGGTTCCCCCGTATCGACCCTACTAGTTACAAACTCAAAAAACACCAACAGATTTCCCTTTCATAAATCTGTGTTGACTCTGCCCAATCCTATTATTATTTTCTAAGTGCCCTGTTACCACATCCTTAATAGATTCTAGCATTTTCCCTACTACTGACGTCAGGCTAACTGGTCTATAGTTCCCAGTTTTCTCTCTCCTTCCTTACTTTTGCTACTTTCCAATCCACAGGACCGTTCTAGAATCTAGGGAATTCTGGAAGATCAAAACCACTTTCTCTGTAGCCACCTCTTAAAACCTTAAGATGTAGGTCATCAGGTCCAGGGGATTTGTTAGCTTTTATTCCCATTAATCTCTCCAGTACTTTTCCTTTACTAATACTAATTTCTTTAAGTTCCTCATTCTCACTAGACCTTTGGTTCCCTACTACTTACAGAATGAGGTTTGTTTCTTCAGTGAAGACAGATATAAAATATTTGTTTAATGTCTTTGCTATTTCCTTATTTCCCATTATAATTTCCCCCGTCTCTGCCTGTAAGGGACCCACGTTTGCTTTTGCTAATCTCTTCCTTTTTACATACCTATAGAAGCTTTTACACTTTATTTTCTATGTCTCTTGCTAGTTTAGTCTCATTCTCTTTTCTCGCTCTCAATTTCTTGGCCATCCTTTGCTGAAGGCTAAAATCCTCCCAATCCTTTTACTACTCTTTTCAGCAACATTAAACGTCTCTTTCTTTAATCTAATACTATCTTTAACTTCTCTTGGCCACAGTTGGACCAATTTTCCCATGGGGTTTTTAATTCCTTAAGGGAATGTGTATTTGTTGTGAATTATGAATTGTTTCTTTCAATGTTTGCCATTGTTTATGTACAATCATATCTTTTAATCTGGTTTCCCAGTCTACCTTAGAGGCATAGAGCAAGGAAGTTTTATAGATATGTGAAGAGAAAAAGATTGGTGAAGTCAAGCGTAGGTCCCTTGCAGTCAGAATCAGGGGAATTTATAATGGGGAACAAAGAAATGGCAGACCAATTAAATACATACTTTGGTTCAGTCTTCACAAAGGAGGACACAAATAACCTCCCAGAGATGTCGGGGAACATAGGGTCTGATGAAAGGGAGGAACTGATAGAAATCAGTATTTGTAGGAAATGCTGTTACGGAAATTGACAGGATTGAAGGCCGATAAATCCCCAGGGCCTGATAATCTACATCCTAGGGTACTTAAGGAAGTGGCCCTAGAAATAGATGCATGCTCTGGGGCATCCTTTCCTGCAACATATGAGGTAAACAACGTTGGCCGAGTCACATGAGTATGTACCATGTACCTGGTGGGTGGTGTCCTCACGTGTGATGATGGTATCTGTGTTGATGATCTGGCATGTCTTGCAGAGGTTGCTGTGGCAGGGTTGTGTGGTGTCGTGGTCGCTGTTCTCCGGAAAGCTGGGTAATTTGCTGCGAACGATGGTCTGTTTGAGGTTAGGCGGCTGTTTGAAGGCGAGTAGTGGAGGCGTGGGGATGGCCTTAGCGAGGTGTTCGTCGTCATCGATGACATGTTGAAGGCTGCGAAGAACATGGCGTAGTTTCTCTGCTCCGGGGAAGTACTGGACGACGAAGGGTACTCTGTTGGTTGTGTCCCGTGTTTGTCTTCTGAGGAGGTCTATGCGATTTTTCGCTGTGGCCCGTCAGAACTGTCTATCGACGAGTCGAGCGTCATATCCCGTTCTTACGAGGGCGTCTTTCAGCGTCTGTAGGTGTCCATCGCGTTCCTCCTCGTCTGAGCAGATCCTGTGTATTCGCAGGGCTTGTCCATGGGGGATGGCTTCTTTAACGTGGTTAGGGTGGAAGCTGGAGAAGTGGAGCATCGTGAGGTTGTCCGTGGGCTTGCGGTAGAGTGAAGTGCTGAGGTGTCCGTCTTTGATGGAGATTCGTGTGTCCAAGAATGAAACCGATTCGGAGGAGTAGTCCATGGTGAGTTTGATGGTGGGATGGAACTTGTTGATGTTATCGTGTAGTCTTTTCAGTGATTCTTCGCCGTAGGTCCATAGGAAGAAAATGTCGTCGATGTATCTGGTGTATAGCGTTGGTTGGAGGTCCTGTGCAGCGAAGAAGTCTTGCTCGAACTTGTGCATGACGATGTTGGCGTATTGGGGTGCGAATTTGGTCCCCATGGCTGTTCCGTGTGTTTGGGTAAAGAACTGGTTGTCGAAGGTGAAGACATTGTGGTCAAGGATGAAGCGGATGAGTTGTAGGATGGCGTCGGGAGATTGGCTGTTGTTGGTGTTGAGTACTGAGGCTGTCACAGCGATGCCGTCATCGTGGGGGATACTGGTGTA
Organism: Somniosus microcephalus; assembly: GCF_052327205.1. Classification (NCBI taxonomy): domain Eukaryota; kingdom Metazoa; phylum Chordata; class Chondrichthyes; order Squaliformes; family Somniosidae; genus Somniosus; species Somniosus microcephalus. The sequence continues at coordinate 109,082,090 of NC_140991.1, forward strand.
GAGTGCCAAGACGTCCATCGTGGCGATGGCCTCCACTACTCACCTTCAAACAGCCGCCTAACCTCAAACAGACCATCGTTTGCAGCAAATTACCCAGCTTTCAGGAGAACAGCGACCACGACACCACACAACCCTGCCACAGCAACCTCTGCAAGACATGCCAGATCATCAACACAGATACCATCATCACACGTGAGGACACCACCCACCAGGTACATGGTACATACTCATGTGACTCGGCCAACGTTGTCTACCTCATACGTTGCAGGAAAGGATGCCCCGGAGCATGGTACATCGGCGAGACCATGCAGACACTGCGACAACGGATGAACGGACACCGTGCAATAATCGCCAGGCAGGAGTGTTCCCTCCCAGTTGGGGAACACTTCAGCAGTCAAGGACATTCAGCCTCCGATCTTCGGGTAAGCATTCTCCAAGGCGGCCTTCGAGACACACGACAACGCAAAATCATCGAGCAGAAACTGATAGCCAAGTTCCGCACCCATGAGGACGGCCTGAACCGGGATCTTGGGTTCATGTCACGCTACATGTAACCCCACCTGACGTAGGGTCATCCAGACTCGAGTTGTCGTTGGCTTGTTCTCTCCACACAGATGCGGCTGGACCTGCTGTGATTTCCAGCAAAAAAAATGTTTTTTGTCTGTCACACTGACCCCAGCATCTGCAACATTTGACCCCTTGTGACCCCACCTCATTGTTCTTTGATGTAATGTTTTCCTGACTAACCTGTTTGGACACCATTTACACCTTTGATTGCTGTGATTATCTCTCTGCCGAGGTGTGATAAATGGCAGTTAGAAAGATTACCTGTAAACATCTGACATTATTCTCTGACTATATAAGCTGTGTTTTTATGCATCTCTCCACTTCACCTGATGAAGGAGCAGCGCTCCGAAAGCTTGTGATTTCAAATAAAGCTGTTGGACTATAACCTGGTGTTGTGTGATTTCTTACATTTGTCCACCCCAGTCCAACACCGGCATCTCCACACCATTTATAAATAGAGGCAGAGAGTACAAAAGCAAGGAAGTTATGATGAGCCTTTATAAATCACTGGTTCGGCCACAACTGGAGTATTGTGTCCAATTCTGAGCACCGCACTTTAGGAAGGACGTGAAGATTTCAGAGAGGTAGCAGAAAAGATTTATAAGAATGGTTCCAGGGATGAGGGACTTCAGTTACGTGTATAGACTGGAGAAGCTGGGTTTGTTCTCCTTCGAACAGAGGAGGTTGAGTGAGAGGAGATTTGATAGAGGTGTTCAAAATCATGAGTGGTCTAGACAGAGATAAACTTCCCTTTGGTGGAAGGGTCAAGAACTAGAGGACACAGATTTAAGGTGATTGGCAGAAAATCCAAAGGCGACATGAGGAAAAACTTTTTTTCTGGAATGCACTGCCTGAAAGGGTGGTGGAAGGCAGATTGATCGTGGCTTTCAAAAGGGAATTGGATAAGTACCTGACAGGAAAAAAATTGCAGGACTACAGGGAAAGGGCAGGGCAGTGGGACTAGCTAAATTGCTCTTGCAAGAGAGCCGGCACGGACTCGACGGGCCAAATGACCTTCTACTGTGCTGTAACGATTCTCTGATTGTTACATAATTATGAAATTAGTCAAGCAAAAAACCCTAAAGTACTTACTTTTCTTTCAGCTCCTCTGGTGTACCTTTATCTGGGAACATGGACGAAATTGCTTCAAAGATTTTGTCACAGGGCTTTTTCTTCCCTTCATCACAATCTTTAACTATGGACAAAGGAACCAATGATTGCAGATACAAAATACTATGGCGATACAGATTTAGTACTAGTTAAAAGTATGTCACTCACTTCGTAAACGGAGAGCACCTGATTATGCTGTTAACAGTAAATCCACAAACGAGTGAAGACATCAAATCCATACCAGGATAAAAGGTTAAAACAAGTTTATTCAAACATTCAAAACCAGCAAGTTCTTAAGAACTAAAATCCTCTCTTTTCTCTGTTTCAAGACATCACACCAGTCCTTCACTAACAAACTTGCTTCCTAAAACTTAAATTTCAGATAGGACTTCCTACAGAGAAACTTCTTTCAGCTACTTCGGGTTTTCCCGCCCGCCTCGGACCCCTCCCCCCAACCAGTCTCCCCGAAGAAAATTCGGGCCTAGAAGTTTGGACTGAAGCAAACAGACCAAAGTTTACATCACAGAAGGCAGCCATTCAGCCCATTGTTTGTGCCAGCTTTTTGCTAGAACAATCTAAAACTCATCCTACTGCCCCCACTCCCGCTGTCAATTTGATTACAGAATGTCCCACAAATAGCAATGAGATAAATGACCAGATAAGTGGTTTAACGGTGTTGGTTGAGGAGTAAGTATTGGCCAGTGAGAACTCCCTTGCTCTTCTTCAAATAGTGCACAAGATCTTTTACGTCCACCCGAGGGGCGGGGGGGGGGGGGGGGGGGGAAAGAGAAATTAAGCCTCGGTTTAACATCTTATTTAAAAGACAGCACCTTTGACAATGCAGCACCCTGTCAGTACTGCATAAAAGATCCCTTCTCTCACTGAGCTTTGTATTTATCCCATATGAACGTTGTATCACATTGCATTTGAGAAACTGACCAGGCGTCATTCAGCAACATTGGAATGCAGAGTTGTTATTCTTAGTCAAACTTTTAACCAAGTGAACCCAATCAAAATACAACATGTATTCCTAAGGCAAAATTGCTGTACAATCCATTATCATTTATTGAGACAGCTCAATTTTATCTGAAGACTAGGTTCAGTATCTGGTTGTGTCCATGATACATGATTGTGCCTTTTATTATTGTAACCGAGGCACAGAGACATTTTCCTATTCATCCCCAATGTTGATTATTGCAAACATCCATATTAAAAAATCATAATACAATCAAGCAGTGTTTACATAAGGCTTGGAAATTTGAAAACCGCCTAAAATTCCTACAGCTACAATTCTAGGAGAGGTACTATTTCAATTGGTTGGATATTAAAAAACAGTCTTATACTAAAGACTATAAAATAACATACAAAATACACACTTACCATCCATATTGATCTCTTGATAATCTTTTCTGGACTCGTTGCTTTCTTCTTTGATGTCACTTCCATCAGTCTTCTCCGATTTATTCTCCTGATCCTCCTCATCATCATCCTCCTCTTCTTCATTATCACTGTACTGGGTCAGAGCATTTACCAGCTCTACAAAGATTTCATCATTGATAAAACCACATTCTGTAATATTGAAACAAACATTAAATAAGGTTGTGGGAGCCAAATGGCAAAGATTTGAATCAACATATTGCTCTTAAAGTCTTTGCTTTTCCTCCTTAAAAGAAAATACCCTTTTATCTCTGTGAAACATTTTTACTTGTGTTACAAATTTTCAGCATAAGCTACATATTTTTTCAAGTTCAGTATCACTGATCACTCCCGTAACCAGATCGGGCTTTCTAGGAGTTAACGCCAAAGACAAAGCAGGGTGGATGCTTTGAAGGGGAATGTTGAACTGGGATTGCTTTACATATAGATACAATACAGATCTGGGCAAGTGAGATGCTGGCTGCAGATTTCAATCACTTTGAAACAAAAACATGCACTGAAGGGATCGCAATATCAGGAAAGGGATGGAACTTATACAAGCAACAATGTTTCTCTATTCTTGTGACAGTCATGTTGTGAAATTTGCATTGTAGTTTGGAAACAGCAATGAAAACTCTTATTTTCATCTACCCGCAGGTTTCTATTGTATTCACATTTAAAATTTTTATTAAAATATACAAGCACAGAGGTTAAAGATCTGAAGTAATTTTGCCCCACACATAGTAGACATGTAACAAATTTCCATCAAAGCAGTAATACTGTGTCATCTAACTGCTTTGGAAAAATGCTAAATGAACACCTGGTTAATAATGGGACTTAAGGTTATGAAAGATTAATTCAGATTCTCAAAGTTGTAGTGGAAAATAATGCAGCTGCTTCTGAATCAATTAACTGCAACTAGTTCATCATGCAGATGGACTTACTGGAGTTTCACCAAATTATCTTTGTGGGTCGGGGAAAAGACAGCTCTTTTTTGTTGGAAATTTTTGAACATGGGCTTGATGGTCCAAATGTTTGCGCTTCCATAGAAACATAGAAGATAGGAGCAGGAGTAGGCCATTCAACGAGATCCTGGCTGATCATCCAAACCCTAGCACCCGGTCCCTACACCGACAACCATCCCACACAAGCCCTATCCCCGTAACCCCACGTATTTAATCCCCCCTAACACTAAGGGCCAATTTTTTTATCATGGCCAATCAACCTAACCCGCACATCTTTGGACTGTGGGAGGAAACCGGAGCACCCGGAGGAAACCCACGCAAACACGGGGAGAATGTGCAAACTCCACACAGACAGTCACCCGAGGCCGGATTTGAACCCGGGTCCCTGGCGCTGTGAGGCAACAGTGCTAACCACTATGCCACCATACTTTGGGAAACTTAAAAGCATCATGATAGAACTAAAACTCCTACTCCAATGTAAAACTGCAGATGGAAAGGCTTACCTCTGTCGCCATGCACCTTTCCATCATAGTTTTTGATGAGTTCTTCAATGAAAGTGCCATCCTGATCCAAGATTTCGTCTCCCATGTAAGGAATGTTATGTAAAACAGTTTCATCTTCCACCTTAAATTTTTAAGAAAAAGCCCCTTACATCTAGTCATACAGACAGAAAAGTGGTACAGTAAACATTGGGACTCCTAATTAGTGTAAAATTCAAACATTTGTTGCATCTTTGTGGGGTTTTCCCCCCCAAATGTCTTCTAAACAGACATTTTTAAAAAAATAAGAAACCACCCAATACTATAAGCCCAAATTACATTTTGGGGGTGGAGGAAAGCAAGAGTTACGGTAACAGTGTGCAAAGTCAAGGTTCAAAAGCATGATTTTCAGTACTGATCGCAACATCAAAATCTGTTCTTTAGAAAGTAGGAGACTCAATTGTCCACTAAATATAGATACCGGTGCAAGTTTTTTTTCTGTTAAAGATTCTGGTAATGTATCATGTTCTCTGCAAAGTTTAGATGGTACTTGCATGAAAAATGCCTCTCACTTCAGTCGTTAATGAATGTAATACGAGCTGATTATTGTTTATTATAACATTAACTAATTTTTGAATACAGTTCTGAACCAAAACAGAAATTAAGTGAAAAGATTCTCCCTTTGTCCAAATAATACAGTACTGTATTAAGCATTTTTAGCAGTAAAACCATCCATCATGGATGCAATCCAAATAAAAAAATGAAAACATAAATTTTGCATATGACTGAAGCACATACCATGAAATTTTGCTGAAGAGGAGACCAGGAATACATAACTGGGATTGAGGCCACTGCGTTCAAGGTCTTCAGAGGGATGACCTGTTTTGGAAACTCAGGGAATCCGCTCTCCACAGCACACTAGAAATAAATAAAAATTATTCTTAGGACAGATTGTAGAAATATACCAATGATAAAATTGATGTTCAAGCTCAACTAACAATATAGAACATTAGAAATAGGAGCAGGAGTAGGCCATTTGGCCCCTCGAGCCAATCAATAAGATCATGGCTGATCTACCTCAACTCCACTTTCCTGCACTATCCCTATATCCCTCGATTCCCTTAATATCCAAAAATCTATCGATCTCTGTCTTGAATATACTCAACAACTGAGCCTCCACAGCCCTCTGGTGTAGAGAATTCCAAAGATTCACCACCCTCTGAGTGAAGACATTTCTCCTCATCTCAGTCCTAAATAGCCGACCCCTTATTCTGAGACTGTGACCCCTGGTTCTAGACTCCCCAGCCAGGGTAAATATCCTCCCTGCATCTACCCTGTCAAGCCCTGTAAGAATTTTGTATGTTTCAATGAGATCACCTCTCATTCTTCTAAACTCTAGAGAATATAGGCCTAGTCTACTCAATCTCTCCTCATAGGACAATCCCCTCATCCCAGGAACCAGTCTGGTGAACCTTCGTTGCACTCCCTCTATGGCAAGTATATCCTTCCTTAGGTAAGGAAACCAAAACTGTACACAATACTCTAGGTGTGGTCTCACCAGGGCCCTATATGTAAGACATCTTTACTCTTATACTCAAATCCTCTTGTAATAAAGGCCAACATACCATTTGCTTGCACGTTAACTTTCAGTGATTTGGGTACAAGGACACCCAGGTCTCTCTGAAAACCAACATTTCCCAATCTCTCACCATTTAAAAGATACTCTACTTTTCCTACCAAAGTAGATAACTTCACATTTCTCCACATTATATTCCATTTGCCATGCCATTGCCCACTCACTTAGCTTGTCTATATCCCCTTGAAGCCTCTTTGCATCCTCCTCACAACTTACATTCCCACCCAGCTTTGTATCATCAGCAAACTTGGATTTATTACATTTGGTCCCCTCATCCAAATCATTGATATAGGTTGCGAATAGCTGAGGCCCAAGCATTGATCCTTGCGGTACCCCACTGGTTACTGCTTGCCAACCCGAAAATTACCCGATTATTCCTACTCTCGGTTTTCTGTCCGTTAACCAATCCTCAATCCATGCTCCAATATTACCCCCAATCCTATGAGCCCTAATTTTGTTTAATAACCTCTTGTGTGGCACCTTATCGAAGGCCTTCTGAAAATCCAAATACACCACATCCACTGGTTACCCCTTATCTATTCTGTTAGTTACAACCTCAAAAAACTAACATTCGTCAAACATGATTTCCCTTTCATAAATCCATGTTGACTCTGCCCAATCCTATTATTATTTTCTAAGTGCCCGGTTACCACATCCTTAATAGAGTCTAGCATTTTCCCTACTACTGATGTCAGGCTAACTGGTCTGTAGTTCCCCGTTTTCTCTCTCCCTCCTTTCTTAAATAGTGGGGTTACATTTGCTACCTTCCAATCCACAGGAAACATTCTAGAATCTATGGAATTTTGGAAAATGACAACTAATGCATCCACTATCTCTATAGCCACCTCTTTCAAAACCCTCAGATGTAGGCCATCAGATCCAGGGGATTTATCGGCTTTCAGTCCCATTAATTTCTCCAGTACTTTTTTTTTTTTTTTAACTAATACTAATTTCTTTGAGTTCCTCATTCTCGCTAGACCCTTGGTTCTCCACTATTTCTGTTTTTTGCGTCTTCTTCCGTGAAGACAGACACAAAATATCTGTTTAATTACTCTGCCATTTCCTTATTCCCCATTACAATTTCTCCTGTCTCAGCCTGTAAGGGATCCACATTTACTTTTGCTAATCTTTTCCTTTTTACATACCTATAGAAGCTTTTAGTCTGTCTCTCGCTAGTTTAATCTCGTATTTATTTTCCCTTCATCAATTTCTTGGTCCTCCTTTGCCGAATTCTAAAATCCTCCCAATCTTCAAGCTTACTACTCTTTTTGGCAATATTATAAGCCGCTTCTTTTGATCTAATACTATCTTTAACTTCTCGTTAGTCACGGTTGGACCACTTTTCCTGTGGGGTTTTTGTGCCTTAAAAGGAATGTATATTTGTTGTAAATTATGTATTAATTCTTTAAATGCTAGCCATTGCTCGTCCACTGTCATACCTTTTAATGTAGTTTCCCAATCTACCTTAGCCAACTCACCCCTCATACCTACGTAGTTTGCTTTGTTTAGATTTAAGACCCTAGTTTCTGATTTAACCAAGGCACTTTCAAACTCAATATAAAATTCTATCATATTATGGCCACTCTTCCCTAAAGGCCCCTTTACTACAAGGTTATTAACCCTTTCTCGTTGCACAATACTAGATCTAAAATAGCCTGTTCCCTAGTTGGTTCCTCAACATACTGATCCAGAAAACTATCTTGCATACATTCCATGAATTCGTCCTCCACGCTATTACTGCAAATTTGGTTTGCCCAGTCTATATCTAGATTAAAGTCCCCCATGATTACTGTATTACCCTGGTTACATGCGCCTCTAATTTCCTGATTTATACTCTGCCCTACATTACAACCACTGTTTGGGGGCCTATAAACAACTCCCACCAACGTTTTCTGCCCTTACTGTTTCTTAGCTCCACCCAAACAGATTTTACCTCTTGATTTTCAGAGTTAAGATCCTTTCTCTCTACTGTCTTTATCCCATCCTTTATTATCAGGGCTACCCCTCCTCCTTTTCCATTTTGCCTATCTCTTCTAAAAAGAGAAGTGTCCTGGAATATTTAGTTCCCAACCTTGGCCACATTGCAACCACATCTCCGTAATGGATATTAGATCAAAGCTATTAATTTCTATCTGCGCTTTTAATTCATCTATTTTGTTGCGACTGCTTCGTGCATTCAGATATAGTGCCTTTAGCTTTGACTTATTTCTATTTTTCCCTGATGTCACCTTAGTCACTGATGCCTTATTACCTTTGTTACTCTCTGTCCCTTCCTGACCCACTCTGCTTATTTTTACCCAAAACTCTACTCTGCTCTAGAGTCTTGACATTTCTCTTGCTGCTTTTAAATTTACTTTCCCCCCCCCCCCCCCGGCCGAATCCTCCCACCCCTCCTTCATTAGTTTAAAGCCCTGTCTACTGCCCTAGTTATTCAGTTCGCCAGGACACTGGTCCCAGTCCAGTTTAAGTGGAGCCTGTCCCAATGGAACAACTCCCTCTTTCCCCAGTACTGGTGCCAGTGCCCCATGAACTGAAACCCCTTCCTCCCACACCACTCTTTTAGCCACGCATTTAAACCTCTAATCTGTTTGTCCCCCATGCCAAATTTGCACGTGGCTCAGGCAACAATCCAGAGATTGTTACCTTTGAGGTTCTGCTTTTTTACTTGGATCCTAGCTCCTCAAACTCCCTCAGCAGAACCTCATTCCTAGTTCTACCTATGTTGTTGGTTCCTACGTGGACCACGACAACTGGATCCACCCTGTCCCCCTCCCACTCCAAGTTCTCCTCCAGCCGCGAGGAGATGTCTTTAACCCTGGCACCGGACAGGCGACACAACCTTCTGACCTCTCTGTCGCGGCTGCAGTGAACAGTATCTATCCCCCTGACTATACTGTCCCCTACCACAACTACATTCCCTTTCACTTCCCCCCCCCCCCCCACTTGAATGGCCTCCTGCACCATGGTCAGCTTGCTCATCCATCCTGCAGGCTTTTCCCTCATCCTCACAGGCAGAAAGAATCTCATACCTGTTGGACAAGGGCAAAGGCCGAAGCTCCTTCAGCACTGCACCTGGGGTCCCCTTACCTGCCCAAGTTGCAGTCACACCCTCCTGTCCCTGACAACTAACCAGACCTGTACCACTACCCAACCTATGTGACTGCCTCCTGGATCAAAGTGTCCAGGTAACTCTCCCCATCCCTGATTCCCCACAATGTCTGCACCTCAGACTCCAGCTCAAAAACTCTGAGCTGAAGTTCCTCAAGATGCAGGTACTTGCTGCAAACGTGATTGTCCGGGATCACAATACTCTCCACAAACTCCCACATGCTGCAGTTGCAGCACACCACCTGCACTGCCATCTCTATATGACCTTGTTTTATTTAATTAAATTTGTAATTAGGTAACTTAGTTTACAGTGTAGTTTCTTGACTACTTACTTGGCATAGATTAAATTATGGGTACTGAAATTAAATATCTACCTGTAACACAAAGCACTACAAGTAGTGTAGGCAAAAAGCAGCAACTCCTTCCCCTTCTTCCCCAAATTCCCACTCTTTCCAAATTCCCAAATAAACACTCGGTTTAAGTACACTCCGTTTTAATCCCGCTCTGTGCAGACCGCAGTGTAAAGCTAGGATGGTGTTACAAGGTTTATAGTATAATTGTGGATTCATGTGATACCACCAAACCATAGAAATTTACAGCACAAGATGGCACTATTTGTCCCACTATAGCTAAACCAGTTCTTTGCTAGAACAATCCAAAAATAATCGCACTGCCCCGTGCTCTCCCCATAGCCCTGCATCACCCTCTGCTTTAAATGTTTATCTATTGTTCCCTTAAAAGATGCAATGGTCTTTTTTAACCACTCCCTGTGACAAAGCTCCAGCACTCTGCATAAACCAATTTCTCCTAACCTCTCTTCACTCGTAGCTATTGATGGTCCCCCAGTCACTGACTCCACAACTAGAAGGAAGTCTTTCACTAGTCACTATCAAAACTCTTAATTTTTTTTTTTTTTTAAACCTCTATTAAATCTCCTTTTTAGCTTTTCCTGCTCCACTGGAAACAGTCCCAGTATCTCAACGTTTCTCCTTATAACTTATAGTTTCCAATCACTGGCATCATCCTGGTGCGCTTATGCTGTACGACGCTCTCTATGGCTTTAGTGTCCTTTCTAAGAGACCTTCAAAGCTGCAAACATAACTCACTGCGGCCTAATCATTGCCTTGCAAAAATTTATTACCTCTTATTGATACAACCCACTTCCAACCACTCTCCAATCTGAGCAACCCCATTAATCCTAACTGTTTCTTTCCATCTATGCCGCTACCTTTCCCCTTATACCATGCACCTTAATTTTTGTAACATGCCTTCTATGGAGACACCTTCTGAAAATCAATATAAAATACATCTATGGCATTCCTTTTATCTATATGGGCCCTTAAAAAACACAAGCATGACTTGCAAATCCATGCCGGCTGTCCTTGATTATTTATAAATACCCACTAACTTGATCTTGAATTAGGGATTCTACAGGGTTTGCCCAAATGGATGTTAGACTAACTGGTTTATCCTGCTCTCCCTTCTTGGAGAGGTGTTGTATTGGTTGCTTTCCAGGCCTCTAGCACAATTTGCACATCATAAGGAAGACTGAATTTTTGACCAGCAAATAAAGATAGTAGACACCGTCGTTAGGCACAGATCTCAAAACACATGCTGTTGTATGTGCACTTTAACCTTTTTGTGCATTTGTTGGTAAAATAGCAAGACCTAAAGCAGTATGAGAGTGTTTTTTGATAGTTGTGCGAGCTTTACTTGCTTGATTACGGCTTATTGGTTACTTGCTAAAATGGTGCGTATCATGGTGAAAATGCTATGGAAACACCAGCAACGTTGTATGGAGAGGGGAGCTGCCATTGTGGTCAGCTCAACCAATCGGAATATCTGCTCCAGGGCAGAAGAAAGCAAGCCCAACCAGGAGGCGAGTTGGCAGTTTAAATATTATAATGAGGTGGTGTGCTTTTTGAAGCACCGTTTTAAATTTAACTTTGGGCGGTTGGGTTCCCCGGGCATCAGGGTACCTGGCAGCTAAAGGAAGGCGAGAAATGCTGGTTCCAGGAGGCAAGTGCCTTTCCACTTACCTACCTCACCAACACCCTGCAATCAGACACCGCACCTCCCCTGCAAGGCCCCCCCCCCAACAAACGAGGCCACCGATCTCCCCTCAGGCCTTCCAACCACCCCCCCGGTCTTCCAATCTTCATACCTCGACCCCATGCCCCCCTCAACCTGATATCTCCCTCAGTGCCCCGCTCCGCGGTTGCAGTCTGATGACGCAAGAACTACCTGCCAGACAGACAGACAGCCTCTCAATCTGGCTGGCTGTTGGCAGGAAACAGCAAAAAAGGTTCATCAGGCCCTGCTGTTAAATTCAGCAGGCCCGAGGGAAACCTGTCTCCCGAGTGCAATCCAGCAGCCCCCCACCCTACCTCAGAATTAAAATCCTGCTCATTGTGTATGCAAGTATTTGTTTTAATATAAATGAACATTAGATGGGTTGAAATGCACAAACATCAATTGTTGGACCACCCAGTTGGCTATTTATAGCATCAAACAAGGATTTAGTTTCCAGAATGCAATTTGTTGCAGGGCATTCTGGATTAGATAAAAACTGGGGTTACAAGAGACCAGAGGCAAAAAAAGATACAGCTGGATTAGAGGCAAGGGAAAACAGATTAACTAAATTACTGCGCCAATCAGGGAGAGAGATAGACTGATGTGACAAATTGCTCGTGGACATTCATCATACAGGAAATTTTGGTTTATCTGGAGGTTAACTGTCCGGAATGCTCGAGCCACCGGCAAAAATCAGGAGCCGTTTCGTTAGGTTTTTTTTCTTTTCGTTTCGTTGCTTTTTTTTTCCACCAGTCAGGCTCTGCAAGGTCTCGCTGAAGCTGTTGCTAAGCTACAGAGACGCTTGCAAGGTACGGCTGACTGTTTAGAAGCTGTAAGCAACAGGGTTTGTTGCCAGATACGGAGCTCAAAATCTCCGTATGTTTCAACATTAGCGCTGGTTTGTCCGGCAGTTTTGATGGGACGGCAACAGCTCGGTCCCATCGGTGCCGGATAGCACAAAGTTTCCTGTAATAAAACATTTGACATTAATGAGTAGAAGAGATAAAGCAGAGCTACTGCAGATGAACACTCAATTTACTAAGGCAGTAATTTTAACTGAGGAGAAGTTAGAGTTAACACGTTCAATTTTGTTGACAGACGAAAAATTCTAGAATTATCATGATTAGGACAAGTTTCAACAAAGCAGTAAGTAGCTGCTCTCAGAATCAAATTACTTTATAACTATTTTTCCGCATATGGATTAAGTGGAAAGTGTCAATTAACCTTAAAATTACATATTTTAAGATTGTTTGATTTCATTAAATTACTTAGAAAGGCTGGAGGTCACATGAATGTCCGCCACACTCTCTTGACCCTTCTAACACTAGACCAAACCAAAACTAATAGACTCAATAACAAACATAGTAAGGCACAGCAAGTATCTGAGAGCACAGTACTTATTATCTACATTACAACAATGACTACACTTCAAAAGTACTTTACTGGCTATCAAGTGCTTTGGGATATCCCAAGTAGTAAAAAGTAAATTCTCTCTCTAATAATAGGATTGAAAAGTTAAAATACCCATTTAAAGATATTTCTTACAGTTTGAAAGCAACAGAACTTTTTGATGCAAGTCTTTTAACATGATGAACAATAGCCCAGAAATTAGAGTCGCCACGGGTGAATACGCACGGGGTACTCACCCGTAAGCCCAATGGAAGTGCCGGTTTCGTGCATGCGCGGGAAACCAGCACTTCCGTTCCCCTGAAAGAAGGGGTTCAGTGGTCGAACGAGTGCGCAGGAGAGGCTGCGCGTGCGCATCAAACTTACTTTTTTTTTTGCAGGTTTTCCCAGGAGGGTAAGTCTCCAGAAGTTAGACATGTGGTGAATTAACTAAAATTAAAACATTTTTCCACAGGTTTATTTTTAAATACTTTAAAGAAAGTTAAGTTTATTTTTAGCCCCGTTAGAAAATGTAACTAATTTTTTCAAAAATTTAAATTGTTTAAAATAGTTATTTCATGTAATTTATAGCTCATTTTAAAAATGTGATTTTTTAAAAATTTATTTGAGGTTTTAGTGATGTTTTGGGGCTTACAGTATTTATAGGTTTGACAGCCCTTCCTGTCAAACTTATGAATGAAGCATTCCCTGCTACCATTGGCTCTCCATGGCCCACGTGATCCCAGGGGGTGCATCGAACTAGCTGCGTCCCTGGGATATGCAAGCACTGCGTGCCGGCAGTTGGAGACGGTCCAGGATCGCAGTTCCACGGGGGCTCACAGCTCAACGGCCGGCGTGCAAGGTAAGTGCAGGTCGGGGGCTTGCACCCGCGGGAAGCCCCCGACCCGAATTTCTGGGCCAATGTCAATCTCAGTTCATCCATTAAATTCTGAAATATAGGCAGAACTAAAGGCCTTTAGTAGTGTTCTTCAGATTGAAACAGTCCAAAAGTCTCAGAAGTCAAAAATTGCCAATTGTCCCTGTTTTAACAATGCAATAGTGCAAAGTATTGATAGAATGCAGATCAACAGGTCCAAGTCTAATACATGTACTAAATGTCTTTATTGTGTACAAATCAATTCACAGACTTTGAAGCATTGCATGTGAGAAAGTAAGCAGTTGCCTTGCTACAGGGAGAATGACTGCACATAAACAGCTGAACCAAGTCAGTAACATGCTATCTATGATTACCAAATAATGCTTTATCATCTTACAAATGCTGCTTTATCATCTTACAAATGCATCATACCTCTCTGGTACCACGCATTGTGCTCACAGATGTCATGATGTGAACAGGTTGTATCCGGTGCTGCTTCCAATCCTGGTTCAAGATTTCTGTTTTTTCTTTGATTTTTTGGCGATTTGCATTGAACATACTCTGTGAAGAGAATCAAGGTGTTCATTTAAATTCCATTTATATCAATATGGACCACAAATCAAAAATGTGAAACATATTGCTCACAACATTGCAGATGCACCCCAGCCGCCACCCAACTTAAATGGAAAAGAAAAGAAAATTGCTCATCACCCTTCATAAAAGGTGTTGGATGCTTGTCAAATTTTGACTGGCTTTTCAAGACGAGAACTTTCAGTAATTGCACTCTCCAGTTTTGCAGTGCAATGTGCATATTTAAGGAGTGGAGAATTATGGTCAGATCTGTTACTATTTCCTCTCTGGCTGCAATGGTCTAGGATGTATGCCATTAGGGTAAGTTGACTTTGAGCTCTAATTTTTTTTATTTTTTAAGATAGACAGTTGTGCCACATCGACCTCTAGTACAGGTAGACTACCCTTTATCCGGACTTCCGAAAACCGAAACCCTCTAAAAACCGAAGGTTTTTTCGGTCAGCGTAAGTCGTGCGCACGACATGACCAGAGTGGCGCACGACTTACAGGCCTAGCCGGATAAGGGATAGTGTAGCATTTTTCCACACTTCTGAAAACCGAAATCGCTCAGCGTAAGTGTACCAGCCTTTATCCGCACATCCGAAACCAGAAAACCTCTGAAAGCCGAAAGTGGCGCAAAGCATGACCCGACGCCGCCGATGCTTGACCCACGCAGGTGTTATGCTGCTCTGTGTGATATTTGCTGCTCTCTTAGATATTTGCTGGCTTTTAACAATTTGTGAAAATGCTAAAAAGAGCTGCAGATACCCCAATGGGTAACAGTGAGAAGCAGAGAAGGAAGCATTGCTCATTATCGATATCGCAGAAAGTGGAGTTATTGCAGAAGCTTGATCGTGGTGTGTCTGTGCGACATCTTACTGAAGAATATGGTGTGGGAAGTACCACCGTATATGACTTAAAGAAACAGAAAGACAAGTTGTTGAAATTTTACACTGACAGTGATGACCATAAACTAATGAAAATTAGGAAAACATTGCATAGGGCAAAAAATGAAGATCTTGACCATGTGCTGATTGAGTGGATTCGACAACGCAGAGGTGAACGTGTGCCACTGACTGGTTTGATGGTCATGAAGCAAGCTAGAATATACCATGAAGAACTGAACATTGAAGTTGAGTGTGAATATTCAGAAGGTTGGCTGCATAAATTTAAGAAGCGTCATGGTATAAGATATCTGAAAATCTGTGGTGAAAAAGCTTCTGCTGATCATGAAGCAGCTGAAAATTACATAGATGAGTTTGCAAAAATAATATCGGATGAAAACCTCGGTCCTGAACAAATTTACAATGCTGATGAAACAGCTCTGTTCTGGCGCTACGTTCCTAGAAAAACATTAGCAACGGCTGATGAGAGTGCACCAGCAGGTTTTAAGGATGCTAAGGACAGGTTGACTGTTCTTGGGTGTGCCAATGCTGCAGGCACACACAAGTTAAAGTTGGTAGTGATTGGAAAAAGCCAACATCCGAGATGTTTGAAAGGTGTATGCAATTTACCTGTGCATTATTATGCGAGCAGGAAAGCATGGGTAACCAGAGGAATATTTTCTCACTGGTTCAATAACCACTTCGTACCAGCAACACGAGCTCATTGCAGGCAAGTTGGACTGGAAGAAAACTGCAAAATTTTATTGTTCCTGGACAACTGCTCCGCACATCCCCCTCCTGAACTTCTTGTGAAAAGTTATGTTTTCGGCATTAACTTTCCCCCTAATGTGACATCTTTAATACAGCCTTGTGACCAAGGAATTTTACGCTCCATGAAGAGCAAGTATAAAGACGTTTTTTTGAACTCTATGCTTGATGCAATCAACATAGGCGAAGGAATCCAAAGCTTCCTGAAAGAATTCAATGTTAAGGATGCCATTTATGCAGTTGCTAATGCTTGGAACGATGTTGACAAACCAACATTAACAAACGCTTGGCACAGACTTTGGCCTTCAACGATGTTTCATGAAGATGGACCTGCAGATGACGAGTTTGAAGGATTTCCTGTCAGTCAGGAGAAGATGATGATATCAAACCTCCTCACTTACGCCAAAGGTTTATCATCCGAAAGTGTAAATACGTTAGAGGAAGCTGACATCGAAGAAGTGCTGAACATTGGCAATGATGCACCTGTTGTGAATTCATTGAGTGATGGGGAAATTGCTGAAATGGTGTTAAATAAAGACAAGCATGAGGACAGTAGTGATGATGATGATGACATTGTGAACACAGGTGAAAAAATCCCCATAGACGATATGGTGACAATGTGTGATCAGTTAATTGCTGGCCTTGAAAAACGTGCATTTATCAGTGAGCAAGAGATTATGCAAGTTTACTCAATTAAAGAGAGACTGCTTAGACAGAAACCAATGTTAATGAGACAGATGACACTGGAAGAAGTCTTTAAAAAGGCCGTCTGTCGTAGTCATGCTTCATCACTTGAGAATCCTGTTCCTGGCCCATCTTCAGATGTCCAACTCCAACCTGATGACAACACTGATGTACCATCTTCTCCAAGATCCTCAAGCCAGATGTAATGTACCTTTATTGCGTGTTTATGTACAGGTATTTAGCTTAGTTTGTACCTGTACATGTTTGAAGTTTTACTGAATGTTTTCCTTACAAATAAACTGTACTACAGTATTTATCCCTGTAACTACAGTATTTATAGTCGTTATTTTCGGATAAGGGATAGTATATCCTTTATCCGCACTCCCGAAAACCGAATTACCTCTGAAAACCGAAGTGTTTTCGCGCACCTTCCGAAATCCGAAATTTTCCTAAAACCGAAACACGGCTGGTCCCGAGGTTTTCGGATAAAGGATAGTCTACCTGTACACCTACATTCTCACTTTCACCATCATCTGTAAAAAATCACTGGAAAATATTTACTATCTCCGCCATACCATCACCCTCCACAATTAGACCCCCCCCTGCATCTTGGAGTGGTCCTACCATCTCGTTAACCATTCTTTTGCTTTTTATATACTTATAAATGACCATATGCTGGTGTGCCCACTGTTCTGTAAATTTAGCAATTCAACAGTGGTCAGTGCTCACAATTTACTGGTGCCATAGTCATGCTATACCATTTAACGATAACCACATTCAATGTACACGTCTCAGCACCATAGAAGGTTGACAAGTATTTTTTTTTTTTTTTTTTTTTTTTTAAAAAGGAGTGCCGCATCTTCCATGTTTGAGCACCCATTTATACCAAGCAGATTGGTCCACAAGAAACGACCATCAATACATCAGTAGCCAGGCAAGTGAGTGAGCAGCAGCCAAACCTAGAGGTTAGAGGAGTGGTGGGATAGAGCAGTGGATGGTGCTCAGTGCCATGCTGGCAGGCATTACAAGTTACAACTAACCAGTCTGTTTTTCCACATTTGGTGGGTGGCTATGCAGAATTAAGCAGTGAACTACAATTGCAGATGGATTCTCTCTGCCCACCACCCCCCCAACCCCCAACTTCAGATGGACCAAAAAATATCTGGACTAGCAGATCTCCAGTGGCTATGTAGATTCCATGACTGTCACTGTGCTATCTGATTACCTGTCCAAAGTGGGGGCATGGATGACCAAAATCTTATTTTGCAGCTCAACAACGGCAAGACAGAAGTCACCATGTTCAGCCACTCCTAGATACCTGCATCTTGGGCTGATCCCATTCCCCTTCCTGAGTATCCACTCAAGCTGAACCTGGTGCACAACTGTGGCATTCTGCTTGACCTATGGCTGAGCTTCAAACTCCTCATCCAGCACACTGGTCTCAAATCATACAAGACTTTAAATATTTAATGAGATTTAGCTGGCTGGTTAACCAAAAAACTCAAAATATTCATTATTTTGTCTTGTGCTAAAGCAACGCCAAAGGGCGCCTCAGGCTCGTTGGACTGCTTAAACTAGTGTTTGATGCAAAGTTTAACCAAGTGTTAGAAACAACTAATAGCGTTCAAAAGTTGTTTCCAGTCAGGTTGGCCTCAACGGTCTGATCAGTTAACTTTCATGTGTTCTGTCCAGAAAGTTGGAATTGTTTAATATCTTAATTAACAGGCTGAGAGAAAAATAGATGAAGCGAACAGTTTTCAGATTGTTTGTATTATGAAGAAACTCTGCATGCAGGGTTCACTTAGCTTGGCTGTGTCCTGGAAGGGAATGCAAGTTTTGAGGTCAGGTTTCTGGGAGACAAACCTGATGCCTTTGAACCCTATGGTAATTAACGGCTGTACTTATATATAAAAATTATTTTGTTCTGAAAGATACGCTATCTCAGTTCAGACTACCATATAAAGAAGGGGTCCTATATCACGATTTCCTTCGTAAGTCTCTTCACTTAGCACTTGACCAAATTGGCACTCATGGAAGTAATCCATGGATGTCCATTTTCACAGATGTGAGCTCACTACTGGGATGCAAGTACTGCATGATGGTATACTTAACTCCTCGATAATAATTGGGAGGAGGCTGATAGGGTGGTAAATGGTTGGGCTAGAATTATTCTGTTTTTTTGTGCCTAGGACATACCAAGTAGATGCCAGTGTTATAGCTATACTGGTAAAGCTTGGCTTAGGCAGCAGCTAGTTCTGCTGATTTTCTTTTATTCATTCTCAAGATGTGAGGGCCGCTGGCAAAGTAGGCATTTGCCAATCCCTAGTGGTTTGGTACAACTGAATAGTTTGCTAGGTCACTTCAGGAGGGCAGCTAAGAGTCACATATAGGCCAGATAAGGATGGCAAGTTTCCTTCCCTAAATTGGCCCAGAAATTCGGGTCCCAACGCGTGAGTACGGACGGAGTACTCACGCGTGGACCCGATGGAAGTGCCGGTTTCTTGCATGCACTACGCATGCGCGGGAAACCGGCATTTCCGATCCTCTGAACCAAGGGGTTCAGAGGTCGAATGTGTGCGCGCGGGAGTCTGCGCGTGCGCGTTGAACTTCCTTCTTTTTTTTATATAAACAGGTTTGCCCGTGCGTGAAGGCCTCTACTTTTTGCACATCTAAAAACCAGGCGCAAGGACTTCATTTTAAAAGGTAAGTGGTCAATTAATTAAAATTAGAACATTTTTTCCACAGGTTTATTATTTTTAAATACTTTACAGTAAGGTATGTGTATTTTTAGCCCCGATTTTTTATAAAATTATTTTTTTCAAAAATTTAAATTATTGATTAAAATAGTTAGTTATAGTTGATTTAAATAGTGTGATGTTTTTTTCAAATTTATTTTAAGGTTAAGTACTGTTTTGGGCACCCGGAGTTTTCATGAATTTGACAGTTCTTTCTGTCAAACTCATGAATGGACTTTTCCCTCCTCCGATTGGTTGCCCAGTGCTCACGTGATCCCAGCCGACGCATCGCACTAAGTACGCCGCTGGATCACGCAAGCACAGCGCGCCGGGAGCTGGACCGGGCCACAGACAGGAAATGCACGCAGGCCCAGGCCTCAACTGCCGGCGCGCTAGGTAAGTGTAGGTCGGGGGCTTGCACCTGCGGGAAGCTCCCGACACGAATTTCTGGGAGAGGTTGAGTAGATTGGGACTCTACTCATTGGAGTTCAGAAGAATGAGAGGCGATCTTATTGAAACATATAAGATTGTGAAGGGGTTGGATCGGGTGGATGCGGGGAAGATGTTCCCGATGATGGGTGAAACTAGAACTAGGGGGCATAGTCTTCGAATAAGGGGCTGCTCTTTCAAAACTGAGATGAGGAGGAACTACTTCACTCAGAGGGTGGTAGGTCCATGGAATATGCTGCCCCAAAAAGCTGTAGAAGCTACATCATTACATAAGTTTAAAACAGAACTAGACAGTTTCCTAGAAGTAAAGGGAATTAAGGGTTACGGGGAGTGGGCAGGAATTTGGACATGAGTCTAGGTTCGGATCGGTCATGGCCCTGTGGGTAGCGGAGCGGGCCCAGGGGCCGTGTAGCCTGATCCTGCTCCTATTTCGTGTGTCTAATTCTGTTAGATTCAGGAGATGGTTCTGAGATAGTGGATTGGCGGTTAGGATCAGATCAGCCATGATCTTATTGAATGGCGGAGCAGGCTCGAGGGGCCGATTGGCCTACTCCTGCTCCTATTTCTTATGTTCTTATGTAATGAACCAGTTCGGATTTTTTTTTTTTTTTTTTTTTTAAATTTATTGATAACAGCCTTTTTATTTACAGATTTTTTTAAAAATCAATTCAAATTCTCAAACTATCATGGTGGGATTTGAACTCTGCATTTTTAGTCCAGTAATAACCACTATACTACTGTACCCAAATTAGTTTTGTTGTTGTGCAGGTCTTCAGCCCTGCAGCTAGGATGTCGTCAGGCCTATAGCCTGTTGTGTCCAGTGCATTCAGCTGCTTCTGGTCATCCGCCAAAAAGCAGAATTGGCTGGACACTGTCATCTATGATGGCGGGGATCTCAGGAGGCCGAATAGGCAAACGCTTTAGTGTTGTCACTTGTGCTGGGCTGCAGCATGGTTAAGAATGGGGATGTTTCTGGAGCCTCCTCCTCCTGTTAGTTGTCAGACTGCTGACTGTCATTCTGAACTGGATGTGGTATGGCTAGAGAGCTTTGTTCTTGGGTTGTGGGATCACTTCGCTCTGTCTATAGTCTACTACTTTTGGTGTTTAGCATGGAGGTAGCCTTGCATTGTACCCGATGTCACCACAACAATAATGTCATGGGAACACCATCAACACCAAGTTCCTCTCTAATTCACATACTACAGTATCTTGACTTAGACTTAGATCCTTGCTTTACATCATCACCAGGCCTATATCCAGAATTACCTACTGCCATCATGGGAACACCATTTCCACAAGGACTGCAGCGGTTCAAAGGCACGCTAGTCCCCAGATTACTTTACACAAATTCCTGTGAAGCATACCCAAGTTGGACAGAGAAAATGTATCTTGAGATTTCCTAATAAAAGTTACCCATTTCATCTCAAGTTATTTTCCATCCCCATGACTACTCTTTAATGCCACTAAAATTCTCATTCATGCATTTGTCATTGCAGACTAGACTTCTCCAATGTTCTCACCAACATTCTCAGCTCCACCTTAGATAAAACTCATCTCAGCCTCTACATCCTATCCTGCATGATGTCCTGCTCACCTATCACACAAAAATGTGCAAACCGCCACCGATTCCCCCAACCCTTCATTGGAAAGGTATCAAAATAGTAATTCTTTCCTTCCATATCTACAAATTCCTCCACCGCCTCCGCAAACTCCTCCAGCTGTACCCGTCTCTCTGCGATCCGCTACCTTGGCATTGGTGGCAGAGCCTTCAATCACCTTAATTCTACGCTCAAATATCCTGCTTAATCCTACCTGCCTTGCTACATCTATCTTCAAAAGCTTTAATTACAAGTAACTAGATCTTATCCACTTTTTTCAATCACGTCACCAAATGATGAACATGTTATTTGCGCTTAACTTTCATGTTACTAACCCATCAACAACAAAAAAATCCAATTGTCCACTGGAAGGAGCCATTTTCCCCCGTTACTTAGTAAAGACAAGATTTCCAAGAACCACGTAGTTAGGAAAAAGCTTTTCAAATATATTTACAATAAGCCACTGGTAAAAGTCAGCCTTTTCTTCTTTATTATGAATTTATTTTAGAACTAGATCGCCTATTGCATCACCAACAGGTAGTCTGGGCTCTGGTGCATGGAAAATTATTTTTACCTGCTAATTTGGCCCACCCTTTAAGGCCATTGCTCAAGTAGTGCCCGTTGAGGACGTGTCTAAATTTCTATCTCCAGGTAATTGTAACTGCTTGTAAATTTCATTGTCTATGTCAGTGACTAGAATCCATGATCATTTTGTTTTTTCAACTTTGCATATACACAGATATTAAGAGGTTTCACATCATTGCTGCATTTAGTATAGGATAGTGATCTGCACTCCTGACTTGGCAGGAGAGAACATAAGAATTAGGAGGAGTAGGCCATACGGCCCTTCGAGCCTGCTCCGCTATTCAAAAAGATCATGGCTGATCTTCAACCTCAACTCCACTTTCCCACCTGATCTCCATATCTCTTGATCCCCCAATGAGTCCAAAAATCTATCTCAGCCTTGAATATACTCAATGACTCAGCATCCATCGCCCTTTCGGGTAGAGAATTCCAAAAATTCACAACCCTGAGTGAAGAAATTCCTCATCTCAAGTCTTAAATGGCCGACCCCTTATCCTGAGACTATGCCCCCTAGTTCTAGACTCTCCAGCCAGGGGAAACAACCTCTCAGCATCTACCCTAGCAATCTTATGTTTCAATGAGATCACCACTCATTCTTCTAAACCAGAGTACAGGCCCAATCGACTCAATCGCTCCTCATAGGACAACCCTCTCATCCCAGGAATCAATCTAGTGAACCTTATTTGATCTGGAGAGGTCAGGTGGGTGGTTGAGGTGAGTTTAAACTGGACCTGGGCTGCAGATCTTCAGGTCGTTCATGAGCAGTCAGGACAACTCCGTAATTACAAACTGCATTATGTGCACCACAAGAGAAGACAAGAACCTAAAGATATTGCCGGAAGAATTTTTGTTGGACTGAACCCATGCCTCCTCAGAACCTGGGCTATCTCCAACTTAGTGCTCCCTTGGTACAACAGTCACTGACTGTCCTGGCCTTAAATAATAGGCTGTGAGCTGGAATGCACTTGGCTGTTCACGGCCAGATACTGCTGGATCACCAAATATTGTAATGCTACTTGATCTTCATATCCAAACTGCTTCCAAGTCTAACCTCATCATTGAGCCAAACAGCATGCCTGGAGTGTAAAAAGGGCATCACCATTTTTAATTGAATATGGCAAGAGAAATGAAGGGTAATAATAAAGTTTCAGTTATAATAAGAGTAAAAGAAAAAAAAACAAGGGATGGAGTGGGGCCACTGAAAGCATGACAACTAATACTACACAGGCTGTAAAAGTGCTAAATAAGTTTTTTGCCTCAGTTTTTAACCAAGGAAACTGGTAACTTATTTGATCTTGAAAGGTGTTGCAGAGGCAAACTGTGACACTATTCACATTACTGCCAGTTTGGTTTCTTAACAGCTGTGCAAACTTGGTGAATAAATCTCAGGGACCAGATAAGATGCATCCAAGAATGCTTAAGGAAATAAGGGAGAAGATTGCAGGAACAAATCTTGCAAAAATCACTGAACACTGGAGGAGGTGCCTAGGGACTGGAGAAAGGCAAACATTACTACTATTTTTTTTTTTTAAATATAAAAAAAGGGTAGCAAAAGTGATCTAGGAAACTATAGACCAGTGAGTTTGACATCCATTGTGGATGAAGTTATGGAAACCTTCATTAAGGATAAGATCACGGAGCATCTGGAATGAAATTAAAATTTAAAAAATAGCCAATATGGTATCAAGAAGGGGAGGTCTTATCAATCTAACTTACTGGCTTTCTTTGAAGGTGTGACAATGGAGCTCGATAGGGGTAAGGCAGTGATATAGTGTACTTGGATTTCAGTAAGGCCCTTGACAGTTCCTCTGGTACTAAAAGCAGAAATCAGTGGAAATATTTTCAAATGGATATGTAATTGGTTGACGGATAGAACCCAGAGGACAGTGGTACAGGGACTGTCATTAACCTAGAAGAATGTTACCAGTGGGGTCTCACAGGGGCCTCTTTTGCTTAATATCTTTATAAATGATCTGGAGCTAGGAGATACAAGCACAGTGGCTAAATTTGCAGATGATACAAAGCTAATGAAGGTGGTAGACTCCAAAGCTGAACAGGATAAGCTACAGGAGGATTTGAATTACTTAACTGGGCTGACAGGTGGCTGATGAAATTCAATGTAGAGAAATGAAAAGTGCTTCACACAGGGACAAAAGCCAGGAAGGGACTATTAATTAAATGGAAAAAAATAATGTGCATGGAAAATGGGGGGGGGTTCCCGATTGACAATAAATTGAAGCTATTGCAACAGTGCTTGGCAGTAGCAAATCAGACATTGGGATGCATAAAAGGTCAATATTGAGCTGAAATAGTGATGCAATCCTGCTGCTTTATAAATCATTGGCGAGACCGCACTTAGAATACGATGTACAGTTCTGGCCGCCGCTGTACAAAAAAGATATTTCAGCTATTGAAAGGATACAGAAGAGAGCAACCAATGGTTTGAGGGGGTAGATTCTGAGGAGCAATTATATAAATTGGGCATGTTCTTAATGAAGAGAATGTTAAGAGGTGATATGATTTGCTGTTTTTAGGATTCTAAAAAAGGGACTAGATACTGTAGATCATGAAGAGCGGTTTCACCTCGCCCAGAACAGTAGAATCAGAGGGCTCAATTTGCACTTGGAGGGGTGAATTCAAAACTAATCTGCAAAAACAAGATTTCAGTGAGCGAGTGGTCAATCTATGGAACAGACTCCCTAGTGAGACATTGATTCATTCAAATGCAAATTAGGTAGATTTCTTTCAGAAAATAACATTTTGCGATACAGTAGATGAGTAATTTGAGACATGACGTGGTAAGAGCAGCATGCTTGGGAGGAAAAATGGGACTTTGGACCTACCAAGCTCTCCATCACTGGGGTTTTCCTCGTGTCATTTCTGGATCTGTTATAGACTAATTGATAGCTATGATTAGTCAACAATGCCATTATTATTGCATCATGCGACCACCAGGATGGTAGGAGGCGAACTAGAGAGAGTTTGGTCTTTTTTCAGCTAGCAATTCCTATGTTCCGATGAAAGCAGAAGCAACTCCTCTTCACCACAAACTGCCTACTTAGTCCTCCTTGCTCCACACCCCCATCTCACCTCAATAAATGCAAGGAACTCATGGGTTTCCCCCCCCCCCACACGTCCAAAATCAACGCCATCCACATTGCTGCCTCTGCCTCCTCACATTGTCAATCATCTTAGCGCTTCCACCAGCTTACAGTTCTCCCAAGCTCTAATCCATCCTGTTGCACCCCATCTCTCCTTCAATTCACTCATTTTATCCTTGAAGCCAAACAACTATTCCCTCAATCCTCTCCCCATTTCAACCCCTGACCAACTAGTTTCAATTTTTCAGCCGCATACTTTCACTATTTGAGTTACCATCCCCACCTCATTCAAGACTGCCATTATCGTACCCATCCTTAATCAACCTCGATGCCATTCTTTCCAGTTACTTCTGTCTCCATCCTTCATTTCCTCTCCAAAGTTCTGAATGCATCATTGCTTCAGAACTATACTCCCACCTCTCTATTTGCAACCCTTTAGTTTGGTTTCTACACTACCCAAAGTCACAGGCAACAGTCTACATGACTGCAACCATGGCTCTCTACCCCTCACCCGAGTCATAAGATCGTAGGTTTAAGCCAAACTTCAGGACCAGTATATGATCTAGGCTGATACTTCCGTGCACTACTGAGGGAGTGCTGCATTGTTAGAGATCTAGTCTTTCATCTGAGATGTGAAACTTAGTCTGCCTATTCAGGTGGATATAAAAGATCACGTAGAAAAGTGCCTGGCAGTAACTGTAGCCACAGAAACACAATGGCCCTGAATGTCCGATTGGAGACTTCCTGTGTGCGGATGCCTCCGATCGGAAAAAATCTACTTACCTGCTGGCTCCGTAGGTCCAGAGACTTGCGATCCTGGGCCTCTCCTGGTCCGCACGGGCGGAGGCCCAGGTATCCCAGGGGCGTATGTAGTTTGCAAGCTCCCCTGGGATCACGTGGGCCATGGGGAACCAATCAAAGGGGGGAATCCCCATTCACATTTTTGACAGGTATCTCGCACAGATCATCAAAAGTATGAATGGGGATCACTTAAAAAAATTAAACATTAAATAAATTTTAAAAATCATGTATTTAAAATTAGTTAAAATTACATTAAATATTTTAAAC
The DNA here is from genome assembly GCF_052327205.1 of Somniosus microcephalus. Taxonomy (NCBI): domain Eukaryota; kingdom Metazoa; phylum Chordata; class Chondrichthyes; order Squaliformes; family Somniosidae; genus Somniosus; species Somniosus microcephalus. The sequence goes on from NC_140991.1 coordinate 109,108,150, forward strand.
AAAAATTTATTTTTTTGAAAAAAGAATTCTTTTTTTTACGGGGCTAAAATAAACTTCGCTTTTTAAAAAGTATTTTTAAATTATATAGAGTGAAAAATGTTAATTTTTCCTAAACTCTTATGCTGGTAAAAGCAGGCGTAAGATTTTTAAAGGTTTTCAGCGGGCGGACGTTGTGCAGAAAGCGAAACTCTGCCCGCGAAGGCCCTTTTCCCGGGCAGGCGGATGATCTGTCAAGAGAATTCTTGACAGATCCCAAGTGCCGGCTTTTAGCACATGCGCTTCACATGGCTGAAACCGGCACTTGCGCGGCCCCTACGGGTGCGTACACGCCTCGTGGGGGGGGGGGGGGGGGGGGTCGGAAAATCCGGCCCAATGTGGCGAAACAATTAAAATGGTAGTGTGCACATTGCCAACACAAGTCTACCGAATGTGTTAAAGCTTCACAATGCACTGGTCAGGCCATACTTAGAATATGATGTTCAGTTTTGGTCACCATATCACAAAGAAAGAAATACATGCATTAAAAAAACAGGGAGAAGTATGGTCCCAAGTAAAAAGGGATCAGATATGAAGAAATATTAGGAAAGCTTAAACAATAGTCTAGTTAAGGAGAACCCACTTAAGAATTATGCATAAAACGTTAAACCATATACAGTATGCTCTGAAGTTATTTTTGCTTGAAAAAAGTCAAATTATCCAAGAATGTGTATTAAGTTACTTTAATGATACACCAAGACTAGAGAACCACTAAAAAAAGGTAAAACATCCAAGCAACTGTTGAAGAGCATATGATGAAAAATTGAGCACTAATGCACAGCTCTGTCACTTTGCAAAATACTCCGATTTTGGTTTGTAGCCTGGCAACAGCATAAGAACATAAGAAATAGGAGCAGGAATAGACCACTTGGCCCCTCAGGCCTGCTCCGCCATTCAGTAAGATCATGGCTGATCTAGGGCTCAAAGCCACTTCCCTGCCCGCTCCCCATAACCCTTCACTTCCTTATCTTGTAAAAATCTGCCCATCTCCACCTGAAATGTATTTATTGACCCAGCCTCCACGGCTCTCTGGGGCAAAGAATTCCACAAATTTACGACCCTCAGAGAAGAAATTCCTCAACTCAGTTCTAAATGGGCGACCCTTTATTCTGAAACTATGCCGCCAAGTTTTAGATTTCCCCATGAGGGGAAACATCCTCTCTGCATCTACCTTGTTGAGCCTCCTCAGTATCTTATATGTTTCAATAAGATCGCCTCTCATTCTTCTAAATTCTATTGAGTATAGGCCCAACTTGCTCAACCTTTCTTCATAAGTCAACCCCCTCATCTCTGGAATCAACCTAGTGAATTGTCTCTGAACTGCCTCCAATGCAAGTATATCCTTCCTTAAATAAGGAGACCAAAACTGTACGCAGTACTCAAGGTGTGGTCTCACCAATACCCTGTACAGTGGTAGCATGACTTCCCTGCTTTTATACTCCAACCCCCTTGCAATAAAGGCCAACATTTCATTTGCCTTTTTGATTACTTGCTGTACCTGCACATTCATAACATTGTCAATTTTATTTACCAGAGAAAGTTTCCATTGGGACATCTAGTTTAGGTTTCAGCCACTTCAGCAATCGTTTAGCCCATTGAGGTTTCACCTCTGCCACAGTCCCAAAATGGCCCTAACCAAAGTCGCAATGGCTGTGTTGGTGTATAATCCCTCCTTGTCCTGTTTGCATTCTCTGACATGGTTGACCGCACCATCCTCCTGTCCTCACTTGTTCCACTCTTGCCAATCTGACTGTAACCAGTGCATCTCTAGCTCCTCAGCATCGCCTCCAGAGCCCCCCCAAGGATCTAGTCTTGGCCCCCCTCCTCATCTACATGCTGGCCCTTGGCAACATCATCCTTAGATGTGGAAGTTGCTGCTGTTTTCAAAATAATAAAAGGATTAGACTTGATCCATACAAATGGTCTCAAATGTAAAAATTCTCATCCTTGTATTTAAATCCCTTCATGGCCTCACCCCACCTCCAGCCCTACAACCTCCCCCACCCCAAACACTTCCGCCTCTCCACCGCCTTCGCCTTCTTTAAGATCCTCCTTGAAACCCACTTATTTGACCTGCGAATACCTCCTTCTTTGGCTAGGCATTCAATTTTTCATGTTCCCAGGTGCCTTGGGATGTTTTCTCTACTATAAAAGGGGTTAATAAATTTCAAATTGTTGTTGACTTGATTCATCTTTCCCAGCTAAAGGATGTTGGATGCCTCAGGAAGGTTAGCTTCTCTGTCGATCACAGGGTTAGATTTGAACTAAGCAGCTTTCAGTGGCCAGGGTACACGTGCAGTGAGAATTCAAATTAAACAATTAATCAAATTAAGAGGTACAAACTTTCCAATGGGAAGTGTTTATTTTGCTCCATTTTGATTCGAATTAGCTGAACATTTAAAATGTGTTTATTCAAATTATCAGAAAACTGTACAGTTGGAAACGCCAAATTATTTGAAAGTTTGGCAAGAGATTGAATAAATTTCAATTTATTGTCCAACAAATTTAGAATGGGCATTAAGGAAAAATGTAATTACTCAAAAACTGGTACAAACAAAAACGTCAGGATATCGTAATACAAATTACATGGCAAGATAGGAGAGTAATGGCCTAGGAGAATAAGCTACAATTGACCTATTCTCATTACTGAATTTTCTCCAACAACTTGCATTTACATAGCTCCTTTAATATAGTAAAACTTCCTATGTAGCATCATCAGACAAAATTTGACACTGAGCCAAATAAAGGAGATATCAGGACACGTGACCAAAACTTGGTCAAAGAGGTAGGTTTTAAGGAGTGTCTTAAAAGGAGGAGAGAGGAAGAGAGGTTTAGGGAGGGAATTCCAGAGCTTAGGGCCTAGGCAGCTAAAGGCCGTCAATGGAAGGGCAAAGGAAATCAGGGATGCACAAGAGGCTAGAATTGGAGGAATGCAGAGCTCTCCAAGGGTTGTAGGGCTCAAGGAGGTTAGAGATGAGGAGGTGCGAGACCATGGAAGGATGAGAATTTTAAATGCGAGCTGTTGCTGGACCGGGAGCCAATGTAGGACAGTGAGCACAGGGGAGATGGGTGAATGGGACGGTGCGAGTCACGATAAGGGCAGCAGAGATTTTGATGAGCTGAGGTTTATGGGCTGTGGAAGATGGGAAGCCAGCCAGGAGACCATTGGAATAGTCAAGTCTGGAGGTGATAAAAGCATGGATGAGGGTTACACCAGCAGATGGGCTGAGGCAGAGATATTACTGGAAGTAGGCAGTCTTCGTGTTGGAGAGGATAGGGGGTCAGAAGCTCAACTCAGGGTCCAAAAGGAAACCGAGGTTACGAACAGTCTGGTTCAGTCTCGGACAGTAGCCAAGGAGGGGGATGGAATTGGTGGCTATGGAATGGAGTTTGTGGCGGGGGCCAAAATCAAAGACTTTGGTCTTCCCAATATATAATCTTATATTACTAAGCCAATGATTTTGAAATGACTGGGGCACTCAAAATAAAAAGTAAAAATTTGGCATGATTGATACAAGGAGCGCAGATATCTCGAAGGGATTGTGGGGCTGGAGGAGATTACAGAGATAGGGAGGGGCGAGGCCATGGAGGGATTTGAAAACAAGGATAAGAATTTTAAAATTGAGGCGTTGCTTAACTGGGAGCCAATGTAGGTCAGCGAGCACAGGGGAGATGGGCGAACAGGACTTGGTGCGAGTTAGGACACGGGCAGCCGAGTTTTGGATGACCTCAAGTTTACGTAGGGTAGAATGTGGGAGGCCAGCCAGGAGTGCGTTGGAATAGTCAAGTCTAGAGGTAATAAAGGCAAGGATGAGGGTTTCAGCAGCAAATGAGCTGAGGCAAGGTCGGAGACGGGTGATGTTACGGAGGTGGAAATAGGCGGTCTTAGTTATGCTGCAGATGTGTGGTCAGAAGCTCATTTCAGGGTCAAATATCACGACACCAAGGTTGCGAACAGTGTGGTTCAGCTCGACAGATGTTCAAGAGCGGGATGGAGTCAGCAGCTAGGGAACGGAGCTTGTGGTGGGGACCGAAAACAATGGCTTCGGTCTTCCCAATATTTAACTGGAGAAAATTTATGTTCATCCAGAACTGGATGTCGGACAAGCAGTCTGACAATTCAGAGACCGTGGAAGGGTCGAGAGAAGTGGTAGTGAGGTAGAGCTGGCTGTCATCAGCACGCATGTGGAAACAGACAGTGTGTTTTCAGATGATGTCGCCAAGGGGCAGCATGTAGATGAGAAATAGGAATGGGCAAAGGATAGATCCTTGGGGGACATCAGAGGTAACGATGCGGGAGCGGGAAGAGGGGCTGGTGCAGGAGATTCTCTGGCTACAATTTGGAACCAGGCGAATGCAGTCCCACCCAGCTGGACGATGGTGGAGAGGCGTTGGAGAAGGATGGAGTGGTCAACCATGTCAAAGGCTGCAGATAAGTCAAGAAGGAAGAGGAGGGATAGTTTACCTTCGTCACAGTCACAAAGGATGTAATTTGTGACTTTAATGCGAGTTGTTTCGGTACTGTGGCAGCGGCGGAAGCCTGATTGGAGGGATTCAAACATGGAGTTACAGGAAAGATGGGCACAGATTTGGGAAGCGACAACACTTTCAAGGACTTGAGAGGAAAGGGAGGTTGGAGATGGGGCAATAGTTTGCAAGGACTGAGGAGTCAAGGGTTGTTTTTTTGAGGAGCGGGGTGATGATGGCAGATTTGAGGAAAAAAGTGGTACAGTACCCGAGGAGAGAGAACCATTAACAATGTCAGCTAACATGGGAGCCAGAAAAGGAAGTTGGGTGGTCAGCAGTTTGGTGGGAATAGGGTCAAGGGAGCAGGAAATGGGTCTCGGACAGGATGAGCGCGGAGAGGTCATGAGGGGAGATTGGAGAAAAACTGGAGAAAGATGGGAGTTCAGGGCTAGGGCGGGGAGGGGGTACCTGAGGGGAAGTTTGGCCCGGTGAGCTAGAGGAAGGAAGGGAATTGTCAGAGGCAGCTGAATGGATGGTTTCAATCTTAGAGACAAAGAGGTCTATGAGCTCCTTACACTTGTTGGAGGTGAGGGTGGAGGAGACAGGGGAGATGGGTATAAGACGACGGTTAGCAGTGGAGAATAGAAGCCAGAGTTTATCTTTGCATTCCAGAACGATTCTGGAATAGTGAGCAATTTTGGCAGACGAGAGCAGGACCTGATAATGCTTTATGTGGTCCAGCCAGATCTGGCGGTGAATGGCTAAACCAGTTGTCCGCCATACCCGTTCAAGTCTGCGTCCCTTGGGCTCGAGGGACCGAAGACGAGAGCCGTACCAGGGGGGGGGAAGAAGAAAGAGAGAGAGAGAGAGAGAGAGAGAGAGAGAGAGAGAAAATGTTTTAATAGGGACAAGGGCATCAAAGGTGGTGGTGAGGGTGTGGTTGAACAGATCAGTAGCTGCAGAAATGTCATGGTGAACGGAGGGCCAGAGGCTGAACAGTTGTGATTTCATAAGTGCCGTTGTAACAGAGTTGGAAGAGTTTTTTTTCCAGGGGCGGACATAGAAGGAAGTAGGGTTGCGGGGGGGATGTGGGTGGAGAGCGATAAGAGGAAGTGATCAGAGATGGCCTTATCCGCGATTGACACAACGGGAGTAGCGAGGCCACGAGAGACGGCAAGGTTGAGGGGGTTGCCATGAATGTGGGTTGGGGAGTTACAGGGAACTTTGTTATATCCGGCATCGACGGGACCGAGCTGTTGCCGATCTATCAAAACTGCCGGACATACCAGCGTTAATGCTGAAGCATACGGAGGTTTTCATCTCCGTATCTGACAACAAACACTGTTGCTTAGCAACAGCTTCTAAACAGTCGGCCCGTACCTTGGAAGCGTCTCTGTAGCTTAGCAACAGCTTCAGAGAGACTTTCCAGAGCCTGACTGTTGAAAAAAAAAAGCCACGAGAAGAAAAAAAACCTAACAAAATGGCTCCTGATTTCTGCCGGTAGATCGAGGTTTCCGGACACACAACCTCCGGATAAACCAAAGTTTCCTGTAACATGGAAAGAGACTAAGGGAGGATAGGAGGCTGGTGAACTCAGAGGAGAGAGAGCATGATGAATTGAGATGGAGGTTGAAATCACCAAGGATGAGAAGTCATTCGGTGCAGAGGCTGAGGGAGGAACGCAGCAAAGATATCTTGGTAATAACATTTTTATGGTACTTGGGTGGGTGGTAGAGAATGAGAATTTTAAATGAGAGATGAGAGGGGTGGAATTGGTGAGATGCTCAAAGGAGGAGAAAGTGCCAGAGGAGTAGGGGGACGAAGGTGTGATTTGGTGATGAGAGCCACACTGCCACCATGGCGGTCTGGGCAGGGCAAGCGGTGGAAGGTATAGCCAGGCAGGGAGGCTTCATTTAAGGGTAAGGTGTCATCATCCCTCAACCAAGTTTTCGTCAGGGCCATGATGTCGATGCAATTATCCACGATGAGCTCATGGATGGCAAGGGCCTTGCTCACAAGTGAACAGACATTCTGGAGGGAGATGCGAAGAGGGTCGGTGATGGCTGACCCACTGCCAGCGTCCACCTGGGGGGGGGGGGGGGTGAGTTGGACGTGGAGGCGATTGGCAAGATTAGCCCCCATTGGGCCCGCTGGGCGGGAAGGTTGGCGAGAGAGAGAGAGTAGGATGGGACAGTTGGGGTTGCTGCTCGGGAGGAGGCAGCGATGAGTGCCTCGTTGGGCCCTTCATAGGATGCCAAGAGAGGCACAGAGGGAAGCTCTAGGCTTATCTAAGAGGGAGTCAAGCCTGGGATGGCGGCAGGAGAGTAGGATGGCCAAAGAGTAATGAAGGATTGAGGTGGGGGTTTGGGAGGGCAGATTATCCGAGAGAGGAGAGATGAAAGGAGGTAAGACAACAGGAGAGCACAATCAGGGAGGGATAGAGAGAAAAGGAAAAGGGGGGAGAAAAAGTGGAAAAATATTGAATGGCTCGGGTCCAGAGCGGCAGCCGAAGTGCACACGCGAATGGACGCGGGAAAAGCTCAGGTTACATAGGCCTGGTCATGTAGTAATTAATGGGATACATATTTCCTGGTAGCAAGGAATAGGTTGGAGACAATAGATGGGAAACCAGGGTCAAAGTCAGAGGTCGCATGGAGGGACAAAGCCAATGTAAGCAGGATGGAGCCGGCAGAGAGCATTGACGAACCGCTGTCCAAAGCAGGCGAGTGAAGTCCAGAAACTATTTGAAGGGTAGAGAGCTCGAGGATGGAGGTTATTGCCATAGGAATGAGAGTCGGCAGCGGTACAGAAAGATGATGGCAAAATTGACCAATACACTAATAAAGCACACATTGTGCATGGCTAGTGTTGACAAAGTGTGCCAATTACAGTAGGAGACAAGTGTCTGGAATTACAATTCACAAGTGTGACTTGCATAGGGCAACTTTTATGCATTCTGAGAGTCTGCTACTTCATTGGGCATCTTCACACAAGTCCCTGGAGGAGTACTTAAATCCCAGGCTCAAGTGAAAGAGAGATGCAGAATAAACTTCTTGCAGCAATTTTTAATCAACAGCTGATTTTACGGGTAAATTTTGTGCTCATTTTCCAGAATTTTATGCTGTTTAAGTAGCTATATGACGACAGATGAGGAGAATTTTTTTCAACTCAATTGTTGGAATCGAATGCTCTAATTGAAAAAGGTGGTGGAAGCTGATCCCTTACATAACTTTAAATGGGAGTCAGACAGGTAGTTGAGGGTGAGGAACTTACAGGGTTACTGACAAAAAGCAGAGGTGTGGAACTAAGCATAACTGCTCTTCTAAAGCCATTATGAAGAAATAATTTGAGTGGCGCGATTAGAGCCGTGGCACAGTAGCTGCTGCTCCAAGATTAGAGCTTGTAAAAAAGTGCTGAGCAACTGAATTGGTTGATTCTATGAAGAATTAGTTTTGAATTGCCAGTATTCTTAATCTATATTAACTTGATGATAAAATCAATATGGTTAATGTAATACATAATGGTCTTTTGAACCAATTAGAAACAAATGGTTGGATTTTTTTGCACCATGGACATATTTAATGAATCACGCTACACATTTACAGGAAACTTTCTGGTATCCGGCATGGACGGGACCGACCTGGTGCCGGTTCATCAACAATTCCGGATAACCGAACGCTATAGTAAAAGATACGGAGCTCAGAGCTCCGTATAAAGCAACAAACCCCGTTGCTTCAAAACAATCGGCACAAGTTGCAAGCATCTCTGTAGCTTAGCAACAGCTACACCCTTGCACAGCAACAAATGGAGTAAAAAAAGTAATAAAAGTTACCTGAACCGACTCCTGAATTTTGCCGGTGGATAGAGCGTTCCGGTTATTTAGGGGCCGGTTAATCGAAAGTTTCCTGTAATATGTGAAATCTTACACACAAGACTTAACTATATATAGGTAAATAAATTAAGAGCACCCTCTCCTGGTCCCAGAAAAGGTTGCAATTAAAGTCTGGCTGTGCCAGCATCTTTTCAATATTAACAGCCAATTGTTACGAACACTTCCAAATCATCTAAGCTTCTTTAAGTCATTCAAAAAACCTGTAGTCCTTTACCTTAACTTCATCTGCTCGTCGAAAGCGCTTCAGCTGTCGGAGACGCATATATTCAGATTTAACCCGCTTTCGCCAGCAAACTGGTCCTTTTGTAGATTTCTTACCAGTAAAACCCATGGTTACTTGGTAGAGGTATTTTTCAACACTGAAATATTTGCACTTCCAGCCAGGAAGATGTCCTGCAAAAAGAAAATAGGCATGTCACAACACAGACACATATATACACATTCATACATCGGTCTCAATATATTAAAAAAGTCTTGCATATGGCATGAACTTCCTGTCCACAGAAGCTTACTTCCCATGTAATGATTTTTGTATCATTGTCGATGGCAACCGCCCCCCCCCCCCCCCCAACCAAACGACAACATTTTTAAAATGGAAAAAGTATATCTGCTGGTCATATATTCATTAGGTAATTCAAGTCATCCAGCCCCACCTGCATTTTCTTTTAACACCTGATTTGCTCTTTTTGCCCACAAATCAGTCATTGAAAACTTTCTTTTTCACCTAATGATGGGGCACCTGGGTCTCCTCCTTTGAAGCCACCTATCCCGCCCACTCCACCAAGTTTGTGGCCATCCAATTTTGGGCCTCAGCCCAACAGTCCTTTTTGCTTTCTTTGGTGGCCTCAAGCTTACTAGACACACACTTTGCTAGCTGCCAGATTGCCATTGTGGTCATCTCGTATTCTAGTTATTAGGGTGGTCAGGCCTCGAACCCCACCACTACATTCTACTTTGACACTTCAGACCCCACCCACCCCCTTCCACTCACTGACATCCCTTCTTGTCCCTAGCTTTCCTCCCAGCGACTGCAACTCATGGTAGCTACGCCACCACTGAATTGTTAAACAGCAAAAATTCTTTGCAATGCATTTAAACTCATTATACGAATATATAGGACCATTAGCTAGCTAAGTGCTTTAGCAAATAGTCTTTTTTTTAAAAATCAAAAAACTTAAAACAGGCAGTTACTTTTTTTTTTTTTAAACTTACCTTTCACGTCAGGCCAGGTAACGCAACAAAATCCACAACCTGGGGGGGTTGGGGGTGCACTTAGTGATTATATTATAAAAATCTACAGTATTAACTCAAGTGCTGTAACAAACTTTTTAACTTTATTATAAGAGGCGTTTTGTTTTTTCAAGTTACCTTTCACATCAGTGCAAGATCTGCCATTTGAGTGTGGCAGGAAGAGAAACCAATGTCAATACTGTTAATTATACTGCTTGGATAGGCAATTACCCAAATGTGACCATAAATGAATTAGGGATTACAGGAAACTTTCTGATATCCGGCACTGACGGGACCGAGCTGGTACCGTACCATCAAAAGTGCCGGACATACCAGCGTTAATGTTGAAACATACGGAACTGAAAAGCTCCGTGTGAATCAACAAACCCTGTTGCTTAGCAACAGCTTCAAAACAGTCGGCTGCAGCTGCAAGCGTCGCTAGCGGAAGCTGTTGCTATAGCTACAGACCTTGCAGTGCCTGACTGGGGGGGAAAAAAAGCAACGAGAACTAAAAAAACGGCTCCTGATTTTTGCCGTTAGATCGAGTATTCCGGACATATAACCTCCGGATAAACCAAAGTTTCCTGTAAAAGAATAAATGCTGAATAAGAAAGGAAAGACATTAAGAAAAGCTTCCTGAAAGGAAATAGCGCGAAAGTGTCCTTCAGTGGGCTGACTGCTGAACAACCTGTTTACGACAGCCTTCCAGTTCAGAAATTACGGTTTTTCTTAATCTTTACGAATTTCATTCATTTTTTTCACAATTTACTAAATTTCACACATTTACCTTTTATTTGTATTCTAAATTATTTCTCCAAATTCAGCTCCCCACACAATTTCTCCTGTCAATGTGATCTCGTAGAACTGACTGAAATTGTATTCGGATTTCTATTCAATTTTATTCAAATTTGGATATATTATTCAGCTTCAATTTGTAATATTTTTTCGGCCTAAAGTTGGCTCCCCGTGACTAAAAATAGCTTCAGACAACTGTAGGAATCCACCAGGATTTAAAAAGTGCCTTTCCAACTGTGTCAACTGCAAATAAAGGACATGCATTTTTCTTTATATTTGGAATTTTTGATGAGAATTCAGTGAATAGCAGACAAGAAATTACAAATGTGACCATAGGTAGTAAATTAGTCAACCTAACTGTGAGGAAGAATACTCGCCAAATTAGAAGAAATCACATTCTGGGCCCCAGGCCACCAGAAAGTGACAGAAGATCTACTTTATTTTACCTTTTTTTTTTTAAAGTTACATATAGCTTTAAAGAAATATCCCCTGGGGTAGTTCCACCACCTCTGACATTGTTCAGGCGTGATTTAACTCTTGTGGCTCAAAACCTCTCCCTATTATCACTCCCCTAACCTTGATAATTTTCTAGATTTTATATTTTGTTATAATTACTATTCTTTGGTGACTTTTATCTCTTATTAGCAATGGCTCTGCTTGTGTTGTATTAATCAAACCAGTAATGATTCAGCCATTTGCTGTCCTGAATGACCTCAAACAATTGGTCAATCTGTCTAATTTGACTGACTAAACCTTTTCCTCATTTCTAATCTCAACTCTTACACTGTTATCTGTCACATCAATGCCCTTCTGACCACTGTCTTATTTGTCTTGTACAAAAAGAAACACATGATTTAACACTACAAGTCAGCCAACTGAGAGTCTTTTAACATTGTTTACTGCTCTTGCTGTTCTGACCCAGTGCCAGTGGAATAACTGATCATATACCTAGAGGCAATGTCACTGCTATTCTAGTAGGCTTTTCTGCTCGTCAGATCTGGACACTACATCTTAGCTCAGTAAAAGCTGCCATTCTGCTGTCCCATAAAATTCTCCATCACCCTAGTGTCCATCAGTCCAAGGCATCTCAAGCCAACTTTTATCCAATTACCACTTCATGCAAGTCTGTTATTGAAGCTGATAAATGCAACTTTATCGTAACACCTCTTACCTTTTACAGCTCTACCTTTAGTCCTCACCATCTCCCCAGCCTCAAATAGATCTCCCACGTCTCTTTCATTGTTAAAGCTGTATCTTCACTTTCAATGCAAGTATTTATTTTCCTCTCAATAACTTTGCTCATCCTAGACTTGAATAAGCTCAGATGAGGAGTGTAGCAGGCTTAGCTTGATGACCTCCATGATCAAATAACCAGTCAATGTTTAGGCTCACAGATGAAGAATGGAAACTTGGAGTGTCACATCTGTTAACATCTATGGAACAGTACTCCCACTAGAATCAGCTCCTTCAAGAGAGGAAAGAAAAAATCACCCTGTCTAGCATAAACATATGAGGACATTGTACTTAAGTACACATTATCCATCCATATTTATAAAAGGCTTGCGTCTAACTTGTTCAAACTTATTCATAAAACTAGCAGATCCCAGGCATGACAATTGTGACACTGAGAAAATCAGAACACAAGTGAGAAACAGGAAGTGCACACAGATGCAAGACTTTCAGTATACATCATATAGCTAGATGGATGGCGGGAGATTTATACATACATGTGCATAAATTTTCTTTCAATCACACTTTTCAATTTTATTATTGACAAATTTCTTGCGGCTGATTAAGCCAGTAAGGCATCACACTACCAGAAATTATACACATGTTTAACTGTTTCCTAATTATAGCTTTAACAATGTTTGCAGTCTGCTCCATTCAGCAGCACCAGCACCTCTCCCTGGACTCCTCACTGCTGTACTTCTGTCTCTGCTGCAGCTCTAATTGCCCATAACTTTCCATTCCTTGCCTATCCCAAGCAATCCCCACCCAACTAAATCATGCCCTTAGTGCTGCAGTAGCCACTACATCTCCAACCTATTCCCTGCCTTACACACATGGGTCATGCTATCATCCCTCACTATCATGGCTAGCTGCCTGATCCCAACCAAACTCATCTCAGCAAAGCACTGTCACATCTTCCCTCCTGTACTCTCTGGCCCAGCTACACACTGCCTCTCACCGCAGAGCTTAAAATAAACATTCCACATCAAAACCAATACGAAGCAAAAATTAGAAGATTAGAAACAAATACAAAACCCTTAACTTTCCACCTTTACAAGCACACATCTCCACCATTAGACATACAAACTTGCCTGTCACATTTCAAGTATAATACTACAAAACAAAAAGCACTAGTATTTATTTCCTGTGTTTTTTCTCATCTCTGACATGAGGATCTACCCAATACCTATTCGCCTCTGTCTTCAGGAAGGTACTGTACAGGAAACTTTGGTTTATCCGGAGGTTGTATGTCCAGAAACCTCGATCTACCAGCAGAAATCAGGAGCCGTTTTGTTAGGTTTTTTTTCTTCTCGTGGCTTTTTTCCCCCCCAACAGTCGGGCTCTGGAAAGTCTCTCTGAAGCTGTTGCTAAGCTACAGAGATGCTTCCAAGGTACGGGCCGACTGTTTACAAGCTGTTGCTAAGCAACGGTGTTTGTTGTCAGATACGGAGATGAAAACCTCCATATGCTTCAACATTAACTTTGTATGTCCGGCAGTTTTGATAGATCGGCAACAGCTCGGTCCCGGATATAACAAAGTTTCCTGTAATTAGACCTTTTGCCACATTACAAACAGCCATGCTTAAGCAGTGGAATAATACATTGTCTGTTACACTCCTATGTCCTTGTAAAAATAAATCATCATCTGTGAGCAATGCCATGACAATCCACTAGCTACAAATATAAAAAGATAATTCTTGTGTGTATTAATTACAAATTATGTTTATGGTATGGAGCATTTAATTGATAAGTGAAAGTAGAACATAACGACCTTTCTTTACTCCCACCCAACTAAAACCAGACATTATCAAATGCTCCCAGGTCAGGCAGGGCATGAGTCAGTGAAAGTGCGGAGAGGATCTTCCTACACTGCAACCAACCCCAATGTCAGAGAGTGTCACTACTGTGCAACTACACCAGCACTATCTTATTTTACCTAGTCCTAAAGGAATCAGGCTGGTATAAAATAAAACTGGACAGCCAGTGCCAAATTTACATTTCACTATGAAAAGCCCTGGAGCGACTGCATCCAGATGGCTCCATGTTCAGTGCCATCATAGACAGATGTTGCAGTTCCAGAAACTATAAAAAAGTGCACTTAGAAGAGTTCTGTAATTCCCAACATCTGATTCTACAGAAAGAACCAGGATTATAAACAAAAAAGGTTTAACCACAAAGCTGTTTTCTTGCTGTAATAAATCAAATCAAAAGTACCTTTGAATTATAGTCACTGTTGTAACGTGGGGCAATACAGCAGCCAATTTGCAGACAGCAAGGTCCCAGAAACAGCAACATAGAAACATAGAAGAGAGGAGCAGGAGTAGGCCATTTGGCCCCTCGAGCCTGCTCCACCATTCAATGAGATCATGGCTGATCATCCAAATTCAGTACCCGGTCCCTGCCTTCTCCCCATACCCCTTGATCCCTTTAGCCTTAAGAAATATATCCAACTCCTTCTTGAATATATTTAATGAGTTGGCCTCTACTGCCTTCTTTGGCAGAGAATTCCACAGGTTCACCACTCTCTGGGTGAAGAAATTCCTCCTCATCTCTGTCCTAAATGGCTTACCCCTTATCCTTAGACTATGACCCCTGGTTCTGGACTGCCCGACCATCGGGAGCATCCTTCCAGCATCTAGTCTGTTTAGTCCTGTTAGAATTTTATATGTTTCAATGAGATCCCCTCTCATTCTTCTAAACTCCAGCGAGTACAAGCCCAATCGACCCAATCTCTCCTCGTACGTCATTCCTGCCATCCCAGGTATCAGCCTGGTGAATCTTCGCTGCACTCCTTCCATGGCAAGAACATCCTTCCTCAGATAAGGCGACCAAAACTGCACACAATACTCAAGGTGTGGCCTCACCAAGGCCCTGTACAACTGCAAGACATCCTTGTTCCTGTACTCAAACCCTCTCGCTACGAAGGCCAACATGCCATTTGCCTTAACCGCCTGCTGCACCTGCATGCTTACTTTCAGCGACTGGTGCACAAGGACGCCCAGGTCTCGTTGCACTTCCCCTTCTCCCAATCTATTGCCATTTAGATAATAATCTGCCTTCCTGTTTTTGACACCAAAGTGGATAACCTCGCATTTATCCACGTTATATTGCATCTGCCATGCTTCTGCCAAATCACCCAACCTGTCCAAGTCATACTGGAGTTTCTCGGCATCCTCCTCACAGCATACACGCCCACCCAGCTTTGTGTCGTCTGCAAACTTGGAAATATTACATCTAGTTCCCTCGTCCAGATCATTAATATATATATAGTGAATAGTTGGGGTCCAAGGACCGATCCCTGCGGTACCCCACTAGTCACTGCCTGCCACTCGGAAAAAGAGCAGTTTATTCCAACTCTTTGCTTCCTGTCTGCCAACCAGTTCTCTATCCAAGTCAATACCTTGCCCCCAATCCCATGTGCCTTAATTTTACACGCTAATCTCTTATGCGGGACCTTATCGAAAGCCTTTTGAAAATCCATATACACCACATCCACTGGTTCTCCCTTATCTATTTTACCAGTTACATCCTCAAAATTCCAGTAGATTAGTCAAGCACGATTTACCTTTTGTAAATCCATGTTGACTTTGTCCGATCTGGTCACTTTTTTCCAAGTGCTCTGCTATTACATCCTTTATAATGGACTCTAGCATTTTCCCCCACTACCGATGTCAGGCTTACCGGTCTGTAATTCCCCGTTTTCTCTCTACCACCCTTTTTGAGCAGCAATGAGGTAAATAACCAGAGAATCTGTTTTTAATGGTTTTGGTTGAGGCTTAAAGATTAACTAGGACACCAGAAGAACTCATCTCTTCTTTGAATCGCGCCATGGGATCTTTTCCATCTACCCGAGAGCTCAGATGGGACCTCAGTTTAATGCCTTAATCCAAAGATGGCACCGCTGAGAGTGCAACACTCCCTCAGTCAGCCTGATTTATGTACTCAAGCCTCTGGAGTGAGGCTTGAATCAATGAGCTTCTGACTCAGGTAAAAGTGCTGCCATTGAACCAGAGACTATGATAATAAACACATTTTATTAGTATGCAGCAAATACACAGCAACGCAACGCTAGTAAGTCAACAAAAAATAATAAAAAATACAGAAAGCTGATGCAGTCATACAGAAATCTAATGAACTTGTGCACTGCCGGAGTCCGTTCACAGACTCCAGTTTGAAAGCCTACAATTTAAAAGAAAGTCAAATAACAATATCCATTTGTTCAGACATAGGATTTTGAACACCAACTCAACAGCTTCTGTACACATTTTGTTGCACATTGAAAGGAGTGATACTCTATCACCAATACTGAATATAGTTGCAGTCAGTATAGAAAGGTGTTCAAAGTCATAGAAACATAGAAGATAGGAGGAGTAGGCCATTCGGCCCCTCGAGCCTGCTCCGCCATTCAATGAGATCATGGCTGATCATCCAAACTCAGTACCCTGTCCCTGCCTTCTCCCCATATCCCTTGATCCCTTTAGCCTTAAGAAATATATCCAACTCCTTCTTGAATATATTTAATGAATTGGCCTCAACTGCCTTCTGTGGTAGAGAATGCCACAGGTTCACCACTCACTGGGTGAAGAAATTCCTCCTCATCTGTCCTAAATGGCTTACCCCTTATCCTTAGACTGTGACCCCTGGTTCTGGACTCCCCCGCCATCGGGAACATCCTTCCTGCATCTAGTCTGTCTAGTCCTGTTAGAATTTTATAAGTTTCAATGCGATTCCCTCTCATTCTTCTAAACTCCAGCGAGTATAAGCCCAATCGACCCAATCTCTCCTCATACGTCATTCCTGCCATCCCAGGTATCAGTCTGGTGAATCTTCGCTGCACTCCCTCCATGGCAAGAACATCCTTCCTCAGATAAGGCGACCAAAACTGCACACAATACTCAAGGTGTGGTCTCACCAAGGCGCTGTATAACTGCAGCAAGACATCCTTGCTCCTGTACTCGCATCCTCTCGCTATGAAGGCCAACATACCATTTGCCTTCTTAACCGCCTGCTGCACCTGCATGCTTACCTCCGGTGACTGGTGCACAAGGACACCCAGGTCTCGTTGCACTTCCCCTTTTCCCAATCTATTGCCGTTTAGATAATAATCTGCCTTCCTGTTTTTGCCACCAAAAAGTGGATAACCTCGCATTTATCCACATTATACTGCATCTGCCATGCATCTGCCCAATCACCCAACCTATCCAAATCATACTGGAGTTTCTCGGCATCCTCCTCACAGCACACACGCCCACCCAGCTTTGAGTCGTCTGCAAACTTGGAGATATTACATCTAGTTCCCTCGTCTAGATCATTTAAAAATTGTCATTGGAAGCACAAATACACTTGCTAGAATAAGTGGTCTAGAGGCAGATGTGCACCGATGCCAAGCCCTACAGCTGTAACTTCCCCCTCCTTCCACCCACCCCTCTATCACACATCTGAACAGCCTAATACAATATTCAAATCCTAGGCACACATGACATGACAAGTGCCTACTTGGACAATGTATTTGTGGGCTTCAAGAGTCCACAGAACCATATCACAAGTGAGAAATTTGGAAAGATGTAAGGATTTAAAGTTAGTAAAAGCAAACCGTATTGGGCAAATTAAGGGGATTCCATTTCAATCTCACGAGTGCTGGTTTTTAAAACATCTGCATACTCAGCTTGTGAATCATTTTCTTTCTTTTTGCTCAGTTATATTCCGTCTCTTTTGCGAAGCTGATCTTTGCTTTTGAAAGTTCCAATCAGTAATATTTTGTAGAGAAATTAACCAGGAGACAAGCTTTTTTTTAGTAACTGTGATAAGCAGCATGACTATAGTGCAATCTAACCTACAACACTGCTACAGGATGAGCCACGCTTGGAACCCAACTAACAGTAATTATAATCTAAGGTAGGAGAACTGGTATAGAAATATTAAAAAGGAGCATGTCATGTTTTATTCAGAATAGTGTCAGTAGCCAGTATTCAGACAGCTATTGCACAACGTTACTGGTCTCCTCTGCAAGTGTGCAGGAGGAAAATTTTAACTGTGACTAATCACTATGTAAAGAAATGATGAGCAGTAGTAAAACAGAATGTTCTTCTCTACCTACACTGAACCATTTCAGCACAAGTACCGAGTCATCCTTGGCATTTTAAAACACCTTCAAGTACTTCTGCATAAAGCATCCCCCACACCAACACCATCAGCTAACCTTATATGGTTTCCTATTGCAGAGACTTTAAATGTTAACCTATGCTGAGAACAAGCTTAAATGAGTATGCATTACTACACTCTAAAGGGAGTGGGGGCACAACCAAAGTGGGTCCACCCGACATGTGCCACCTTCGTGCTACATTTAAAAAAACTAATCTGAACACAGTACTATACTGTGGTAACCACAAGCAACCCTTTTAGAATGATGGGGGAAAGTAATCCGGTAACCAGACACCAGGAGGATTACTGGAGAAAAACATATAGTACATGCAATTGTGAGATGGTTAAAGAAAAAACTTGCTGGGAATCTGAAATAAAAAACTGGTCACAATTTACTGGTCTCTCTCTCCCAGGCATTAATCAACATGTTGAGTATTTTTTTTAAAAAGTCTACATACCTGCATTTTAAAAATATATATTAAGTAGAAATCACAAAGCGTTATTAACTCAAATTCTCCATCACCTTGAAAGTTCTGGCCTACCCATGGTTGCCAACATAGCTTTCAGTATTGTGATCTTGTTGTCTATGCTACACCTCTGGAACTCTGTTCTCAAATACATTAGAGATTTCACCGGTTATCCCCTTGGGAGATTAACAAACCCATTCATGGGGTCTGGCACCAGACACTCACAAACAAGTTACCATTGCAAGGTTTTCCAGATATATGATCGTGACTATCTACTTAGTCTGTGCTGCAATTGATGGCTCACCCTCTGACTCATTGCACTTGACTCAAGGCACTGTTTTGTCATACACTGTTCCAGTTATCAACTTCTTCCCATTATCATACAAATCTATCTACTCTTTTGCTGATGAATTTAATCACCATTTTTCATCAACAGCTTTCAGATTAAAACACACGCAATGCACAAATCCTTTATGCCTTACATAGTACAGATGATGATGTCATTAAATATCACCTTCTCCATACCCTTTTGCAGGGCAATCAAAATTGAATTTCTTTCAAACTTTTGTATCTCTCAAATCTAAACAGCAGCTACTACCTTTTAGTATTATTTCATCTACTGATTAGAGTAAAGATGGGCATGTGAAATTTTCACACTTGGGTATACAAAAAAACAACAGTTGTTACTTAACAGAATGCATTTCTTCAAACCTGGGTTGAATTGAAGACAGCATTAAGCTAGAGCAAAGTACTAATGGTCATTGTAGTTTGAGATAATGAATATAGAGAATCACGTGGGAAGCATACTACATATTATCGTGAGGCTCGAGTGAGATATGACAAATAACTAAGTTACTGCAAAAGGGGAGAGAGAGAGAGAGAGTTTGCTGAGAGGATCTGGAATGCACAGCCTGAAAGGGTGGTGGCAGCAGATTCAGTAGTAACGTTCATAAAGGAATTGGATAAATACTTGAAGGGGGAAAATGTGCAGGGCTATGGGGAAAGAGCTGGGGAGTGGGACTAATTGGAGAGCTCTTTCACAGGCACAATGAGCCAAATGGCCTCCTTTTGTGCTGTCGGATTCTAGGAGATATGGGGCCAGTACTCAGATTTTTCAGAGTTCAGCTTCATAGGGAGTTAAGAATTGTTGAGTTGAAAATGTTTTGGCACAAAGAAGAAACTGAGCTTCAGGGAGGGGAGACGTGGAAGTTCAAGGTCAGATGCTGTAACCAAAGGTCTGATTTCCAGAGAGGGCAAAGGAGGAGGGCGACATTATGGAATTCCATTTTAGATCACAGGAGAAAATAAGGTCAAGAATGCCAGTTAGTGTTGTCTTTACAGTAACTCTCGCCTTCTTCTATTTCATCAATAATAAAGAAGTCAAGATCATCAATAAAGTCGGATACAAATGAGGGAGGCCAAGCTAGTTTATCCTTCCAGAGAAACTTACAAACGCCACCCATGTTAAGAGTACCATTTTCTGATACATAGGAACGTGAGTAGGCCATTCAGTCCTCGCACCTGTTCCGACATTCGATGAGATCATGGTTGATAGAAAAATAGGAAGAAGTAGCATTTAAGTTCCCTTTACATTTTTCTTCTTCCTCCAGGTAATTTATCTTGTATCTTGTTTTGAAACTTGAGTGAAGTCAGTAATGTTACATGAACTATTTAATATAATCACAATATAACACACTGCTGTGCAAAGTCCAAAAATCAGTTTAAATCCCACCTCCAACCACAGAACCCGTTAAAAATCTTGAAGCCCCTAAGGCCTACTTTGAGAATGCCACTGGGGCAATTAACAAGAACAGGGAGGGGAGGCACTATGAATTTAGAAACATAGGAATAAGAGTAGGCCGTTCAGCCTCTTCCTCCATTCAACTGGATCATGGTTAATCTGTGCCGCAACTCCATTTACCCGCTGTTGATCCATATTCGGATACCCTCATCTAATAAACATCTGTGAATTTCAATCTTGACAATGTCCTTTGACCCAGCACCGACAGCCTTGAGGGAGCAAGTTCCAGATTTCCAACACCTTGAAAAAGTGCTTCCTGATTTCACTCCTAACAGGCCTAGCACCTTATTAAGTCCTCTTGTTTTGGATTTCCCCCATCAGGGGAAATAGTTTCTTTGCATCTACATTAGAGACTTTTCCAAACTGAAATTCAAAGAATCACAAAATAAACCTAAATGATGATTGGACTTTAGGATTATGCCCAGTTAAAGTAAACCATATTCACAAGAGCTTTTGCTATTTCAAATTACACCCTGATGCATTTCAATATCAATGACCTATATTCAGAACAAAAAAAGCCACTAACTATATATAGAATATACAGTACAGACACAGGGCATTCGGCCCAACTAGACAGTGCTGGTGTTTATAGTCCACACTAGTCTTCTCCCATTGCATCTACCTCATCTCAGCCTTTCAGCATATCTTTCTATTCCCTTTTCTCTCATGTACTCATCTAATTTCCTTTTGACTGCATCTAAGCTATTTGCCTCAACCCCTTCCTGTGGTAGCAAGTTCCACATTCTTACTACTGAGTAAAGAAATTTCTCCTAATTTCCCTATTGGATTTATTAGTAACTATCTTATATTTATGGCCACTAGTTTTTGATTCTCCCACAAGTGGAAACATTCTCTCCACATCTACCCTGTCCAATCCATTCATAATTTTAAAGGCCTCTCAGGTCACCTCCAAGTTTTTTCTTTTCTAAAGAAAAAAAGCCACCATCTGTTCAATCTTTCTTGATAGCTGTAATTTCTCAGTTCTGGTACCATCCTTGTAAATCTTTTTTGCACTTTCTCCAGTGCTTCTATGTTCTTTTTATAACAACAACAACTTGTATTTATATAGCTCCTTTAATGTAGTAAAACGTCCCAAGGCGCTGCACAGGAGTATTTTAAGACAACAAATTTGACACGGATCCACATAAGGATAAATTAGGGCAGGTGACCAAAAGCTTGGTCAAAGAGGTAGGTTTTAAGGAGTGTCTTAAAGGAGGAAAGAGAGGTAATGGGGCGGAGAAGTTTAGGGAGGGATTTCCAGAGCTTAAGGCCGAGGCAACAGAAGGCACGGCCACCAAAGGTTGAGCAATTATAATCAGGGATGCTCAAGAGGGCACAAATTAGAGGAGCACAGATATCTCGGGGGGGGGGGGTTGTGGGGCTGAAGGAGATTACAGAGATAGGAAGGGGCGAGGCCATGGAGGAATTTGAAAACAAGGATGAGAATTTTGAAATCGAAGCGCTGCTTAACCGGAAGCCAATGTAGGTCAGCAAGCACAGGGCTGATGGGCGAACGAGACTTGGCGCGGGTTAGAACACGGGCAGCCGAGTTTGGATGACCTCAAGTTTACGTAGGGTGGAATGTGGGAGGCCAGCCAGGAGTGCATTGGAATAGTCAAGTCTAGAGGTAATAAAGGCATGGATGAAGGTTTCAGCAGCGGATGAGCTGAGGCAAGGGTGGAGACGGGCGATGTTATGGAGGTGGAAGTAGGCGGTCTTTGTTATGCTGCGGATAGGTGGTCAGAAGTTCATTTCGGGGCCAAAGATGACACCAAGGTTGCGAACAGTGTGGTTCAGCCTCAGACAGATGTTAGGGTAAGGGATGGAGTCAGTGGCTAAGGAACAGAGTTTGTGGCGGGGGCCAAAAACAATGGCTTCGGTATAGTATGGAGACCAGAACTGTGCACAGAACTCTCAAGTGCAGCCTGACCAGGGTCCGATACATGGTTAACATAACTTCAATACTTCTGAATTCTATACCACTAGAAATAAAGCCCTGTGCTTTGAGAGCATTTTTAATTGTTTTGCTGAGCTGTTAATGATTTGTTCACTTGTATCCCTAGATCCCTTTGCTGTTCTACTCCATTAAGTTTCTTATTTTCTAAGGTGTAGGTGATGTTTCCATTTTTCCTACCAAAATGCATCATCTCATATTTATCTGTGTTAAAGTTCATTTGCCACTTAACTGCCCAGTCTAATGCCTTCTTCTACTATGTTGCACTCTTCCTCGGTGTTAGCTATACCCCCCCCCCCCCCCCGGTTTGGTACCATCTGCAAATTTTGATATTTAGTTCCTTATTCCAAAGTCCAAATCATTAATGTAAATTATGAACAGTGGTCCTACCACTGATCCTTGTGGAACATCGCTTTCTACCTTCACACAGAATCACACA
Source organism: Somniosus microcephalus (assembly GCF_052327205.1). Taxonomy (NCBI): domain Eukaryota; kingdom Metazoa; phylum Chordata; class Chondrichthyes; order Squaliformes; family Somniosidae; genus Somniosus; species Somniosus microcephalus. The sequence continues at coordinate 109,130,602 of NC_140991.1, forward strand.
GAAACCCCACAGTGCAGATAGAGGCCATTTCGGCCCATCGAGCCTGCACCGACACATATCCCACCCGATCCCCGTAACCCCTACACCAACACATATCCCACCCTATCCCTGTAACCCCACGTATTTAATCCCCCTAACACTAAGGGTCAATTTATCATAGCCAATCAACCTAACCCGCACATCTTTGGACTGTAGGAGGAAACCGGAGCACCAGGAGAAAACCCACGCAAACACGGGGAGAATGTGCAATCTGAATAACTACCTCCAATTTCCACCCTTCCCTCACCTTCACATGGTCCATCTCGGACTCTTCCCTTCCCTTCCTCGACTTCTCCGTCTCCATCTCTGGGGATAGGTTATCGACCAATATTTACTACAAGCCCACTGACTCCCACAGCTACCTGGACTACACTTCCTCCCACCCCGCTTCCTGTAAGGACTCTATTCCATTCTCCCAGTTTCTCCGCCTCTGCCGTATCTGCTCCGACGACGCCACCTTCCACACCAGTGCTTCAGACATGTCTTCCTTTTTCCACAACCGAGGATTCCCCTCTACTGTGGTTGACACTGCCCTCGACGGTGTCAGTTCTATCTCCCGCACTTCTGCCCTCACCCCTGCCCCTCCCGGAACCACGATAGGGTTCCCCTTGTCCTCACCTTTCACCCCACCAGCCTCCACATTCAACGGATCATCCTCCGGCATTTCCGCTACCTCCAAAGTGAGCCCACCACCAAACGTATCTTCCCCTCCCCTTTCAGCATTCCGCAGGGACCGCTCCCTCCGAGACACCCTAGTCCACTCCTCTATCACCCCAAACAGCCCTTCCTCTTCGCCTGGCACCTTCCCGTGCAAGCGGAAATGTAACACCTGCCCCTATACCTCCCCCCTTCCCACTGTCCAGGGCCCCAAACACCCCTTCCAGGTGAAACAGCGATTTACTTGTACTTCTCGCAATCTAGTATACTGTATTCGCTGCTCACGATGCGGTCTCCTCTACATTGGGGAGACCAAACGCAGATTGGGTGACCGCTTTGCGGAACACCTCCGTTCAGTCCGTAAGGGTGACCCCGAGCTTCCGGTCGCCTGTCATTTTAATTCACCGCTCCATTCCCACTCGGACCTCACATTGTTCCACGGAAGCTCAACGTAAACTCGAGGAACAGCACCTCATCTTCCGATTAGGCAGTCTGCAGCCTTCCGGACTCAATATCGAGTTCAACAATTTCAGATCATAAGCTCGGCCCCCATTTCATTTTCTCTTGTAATTGTTCCACTCCTTTCCCCCCCCCTTTCCTTTTGTTTCTCTCTCACACCTGGCAGCTATCTTTTGCCCTGCCAGTACACTTTACACCTAATCCCAGCCTATCACCATCTTGTCTAGCTTCTAATCTCTTTTACTTCTTTTGTTTCTTTTATTCTTTTGTCCGATCGCAGCCCTGCCTCCGATCTAGTTTCTTTTCTTTCCAGTTTTGAAGGGTCCAACCCGAAACGTCAACTCAAATTTCTCTCCACGGATGTTGCCTGACCTGCTGAGTTTTTCCAGCATTTTCTGTTGTTATTTCGGATTTCCAACATCTGCAGTATTTTGCTATCACCCTTTATCCCCATCTGCTTTTTAATTTTAGCCAATTTGCTATCCATTCAGCTATTTGTTCCCTGACTCCACATGCCCTAACCTTTTTGTCATCAGTCTAGCATATGGTACCTGCTTGAAAGCCTTTTGAAAATCCAAGTATATGACACTGCTGCATTATCCTTGTCTACTCTTTGTTACCTCTTTAAAAGAATTCTATCAGGTTCGGTAAGCATAAACTTAAACTTTTGAAAATCGTGCTATTTTACATTATATCGTCTGACTCTAGATGCTCTAGCCCTTTTAGTATAGATTCCAGTATCTTTCCTATCATTGACATTAAGCTGACTGGTCTATTGTTCCTAGGTTTTGCTCTACCTCTTTTTTTAAATAGAGGAGAATCATACAGCACAGCCATTCAGCCCATCATGCCTGTGGCAGCTCTCCGAAAATTAGTCCCACTCCTCTGCTCTTTCCCCATAATCATGCAATTCCCCTCCCCCCTGCTCCCACTTGATAACTGTGGGGTTTGCTCACGATGTCCCTGTCACCTACCTACTGAATCACTATGCCCTAATTTAATTGTGAAAGGAGCAAGAGCATCTCCCGGGTACCGGGGGGAGGGGGAAAATCAACTTTTAATACATAAAGTTGATCCCCGATTCAGCTAGCTAAACTCGGCAGTTAATTAAAATGGGGAGTTGACTGGAAACACCGAGCCCTTCCCCTGAGCGAGTGACAGATTAAAGACTGATCTGCAGACAAGCTTGAGCGGATCAGTCCCTCATCAGCCGTCCCCATTAGTCAGGAGGAGATCGAGAAACAAGCCCCTGGCACCGGGCGCCTGTTACTCGCCCCTGCCCTCCCTGAGCCCGCGGGTCCTGGACAAGAGCCGGCAGCCACTCTGGCTCTGTCCCCGCGGTGGGAGCGGGCTCGAAGCCGCAGCTCACCCGCTGAGGGAAGCGGGCTTTCCAAACACAGCCCGCGAGAGCCGCCGCCGCCGCCCGTTTTATTTCAAACCCCGCCGCGAGCTCTTGGCGGAGGTTCCAGGACTCGCTGGTTCGGCAAAGACCGGGAGGGCGAGGGGCAGAGACTCTGGCCGCCTCGTTCTTACCTGCAGCGAGAAGCTGATCGGATCCGTCCCGTCCCGTCCCGTCCTCTCCCGCCGCTGCCGCCCAGCGCCGACAGCGGGGCCAACTTGGAGCCGAAACTTTGAGAGAGTTTTATCGGATGAGTTTGCCGCCCCGCTAGGTTGCTGTCAATATGGCCGTGGGGCCAGCACCCGATGCCTTCGCTGCCCACCCGCCGCTCTCTCCCGCTCCAGCTCCGAGCCGGGCTTTTACTCTTCTTTTCTTTCTCTCTTTTGTCTTCCTTCTCCGCCCGGCTACAGGGAGAGCGCGCGAAAACAGCGCGCCCAATCCAATCAAACTTTACTGAACCCCACCAACAAGGCGCGCTTCCATTGGTTGAGAGGCGCCGACTTCTCTCCAATCCGCAGGTGCCTCGCACGGGAGTGTGGGATGTGACCATGTGGTGCTCCTTTGTGGGTTTTCGGGGTAATTTTTCCTCTTGCTCCGTTCAACGTTGAGTAACTTGAGTTTCAGAACAGACAGTCGGGGAATTTGGGAGTGTCAGGATGGAACTACCATGAGACGTGGCGTAAGGAGAAACCGTGAATGCTTAGGCCGTGTGCGTGTACTGCTCAGTATCTCTGGCTGTAACGTGCAGCTTTCTATTTATAGTTACTTGTTCCCCAGACTGAAATCAAGACTCCGATGACCATTGGCTGCTCGGCGCCGATTGCTGCCGCCGTTGTATTTCCAGTTTTGGTGAAAGGTTGACTCACTTCATGTTCTGAACCCACTTTATATGTTTCAGATGTAGATGAGCATAAGATGAACGTTTCCTTTTTATATATATATATAAAAAATGCTGGCATCACATTTGGTGTGGATGACAATTGGGCTCAGAACCCCCTCCCTCCCCGGGGTTCGGGAGTTCCTACTCTTGTTTGCTATCCAGTGACTTCTGCTGAAAGGTCTGCCTGTGGTCAGGTCGTGATAGATTCAGGCTTGGCTGTGATTCTGTCTGTGGTCGAATAGCTTGACACTTTACTGGGCTCATGGGTGAAGAATGGCTACTTGTACAAGGTGGGAGCGATGCCAGCAAAAGAAAAGAAAGACTTGCATTTATATAGCGCCTTTCACGACCACTGGATGTCTCAAAGCGCTTTACAGCCAATGAAGTACTTTTGGAGTGTAGTTACTGTTGTAATATGGGAAACGTGGCAGCCAATTTGCGCACAGCAAGCTCCCACAAACAGCAATGTGATAATTACCTGTTTTTTGTTATGTTGATTGAGGGATAAATATTGGCCAGGACAACGGGGTTAACTCCCCTGCTGCTCTTCGAAATAGTGCTATGGGATGGTTTACGTCCACCTGAGAGGACAGATGGCGCCTCGGTTTAACGTCTCATCCAAAAAGACGGCACCTCCGACAGTGCAGCACTCCCTCAGCACTGCACTGGAGTGTTAGCCTAGATTTACAATCTATATTAATGACCTAGAAAAGGGACCAAGTGTAATGTATCCAAGTTTGCTGATGATACAACGCTAGGTGGGACAGTAAGCTGTGAGGAGAACACAGAGTCTGCAAAGGGATATAGATAGACTGAGTGGGCAGTAAGGTGGTAGATGGAGTATAATGTAGGGAATTGTGAGGTTATTCACTTTGGTAGGAAGAATAGAAAAACAATTTTTTAAATGGTGAGAAACTTTCAAATGTTGGTGTTCAGAGAGATTTGGGTGTCCTCATGCAAGAAACACAGAAAGCTAGCATGCAGGTACAGCAAGCAATAAGGAAGGCAAATGGCATGTTGCCCATTATTGCAAGGGAGTATAAGAGTAAGGAAGTCTTGCTACAATTGTACAGGGCCTTGGTGAGACCACACCTGGAGTACTGTGCGCAGTTTTGGTCTCCTTATCTAAGGAAGGATATCTGAAATAACAACAGAAAACGCTGGAAACACTCAGCAGGCCAGGCAGCATCCGTGGAGAATTTTGCTATTGTAAGGAAGGATATTGTTGTCTTGAAGTTGATGCAACGAAGGTTCACTAGATTGATTCCTGGGATGAGAGGGCTGACCTATGATGAGAGATTGTGCCTATACTCTCTGGAGTTTAGAAGAATGAGAGGTGATCTCATTGAAACATACAAGATTCTGAAGGGGATTGACAGGGTAGATGCTGAGCGGTTGTTTCCCCTGGCTGGAGAGTCTAGAACTAGGGGGCATAGTCTCAGGATAAGGGGTAGGCTTTTTAAGACCGAGATGAGGAGGAATTTCTTCACTCGGGGTTGTGAATCTTTGGAATTCTCTGCCCCACAGGGCTGTGAATGCTGAGTGTTTGAGTAAATTCAAGGCTGAGATAGATAGATTTTTGGAATCAAGGGATATGGAGATCGGGTGGGAAAATGGAGTTGAGGTCGTATGGCCTACTCCTGCTCTTATTTCTTATGTTCTCGGGTTCCTGGAGTGGGACTTGAACCCACAGCCTTCTGACTCAGAGGCGAGTGCGCTACCCACTGAGCCACAGCACGTGTAGAAGCATATCCTAACAAGTGTCGGTACCTTCAGGAAAGAAAGGTGACTTTAATCTACATATAGATTGGGCTAACCAAATTAGTAACAATATTGTGGAGGAGGAATTCCTGGAGTGTATAAGGAATGGTTTCCTGGACCAATATGTCGAGGAACCAACTAGAGATCAGGCCATCTTAGACTGGGTATTATGTAATGAGAAAGGATTAATTAGCAATCTTGTTGTGCGAGGCCCCTTGGGTCGGAGCGATCATAATATGATAGAATTCTTCATTAAGATGGAGAGTGAAGTAGTTGACTCAGAGACTAGGGTCTTGAATTTAAATAAAGGAAACTATGATGGTATGAGGCACGAGTTGGGTAGGATTGATTGGGGAATGTTACTTAAAGGGTTGACGGTGGATAGGCAATGGCAAACATTCAAAGATCGCATGGATGAACTACAGAATTTGTTTATCCCAGTTTGGCATAAAAATAAAACAAAAAAGGTGACTTAACCGTGGCTAACAAGGGAAATTAGAGATAGCATAAGATCCAAGGAGAGGGCATATAAATTGGCCAGAAAAAGCAGTAAACCTGAGGATTGGGAGCAGTTTAGGATTCAACAAAGGAGGACAAAGGGATTAATTAAGAGGGGGAAAATAAATTATGAGAGTAAGCTTGCAGGGAACATAAAAACTGACTGTAAAAGCTTTTATAAATATGTGAAGAGAAAAAGATTGATGAAGTCAAGCGTAGGTCCCTTGCAGTCAGAATCAGGGGAATTTATAATGGGGAACAAAGAAATGGCAGACCAATTAAATAAATACTTTGGTTCTGTCTTCACAAAGGAGGACACAAATAACCTACCAGAGATGTCGGGGAACATAGGGTCTAATGAAAGGGAGGAACTGATAGAAATCAGTATTTGTAGGAAATGGTGTTGGGGAAATTAATGGGATTGAAGGCCGATAAATCCCCAGGGCCTGATAATCTACATCCTAGGGTACTTAAGGAACTAGAAATAGTAGTTGCATTGCTGGTCATCTTCCAAAATTCAATAGACTCTGGAACAGTACCCATGGATTGGCGGGTAGCTAATGTTACCCCACTGTTCAAAAAAGGTGGTAGAGAGAAAACGGGGAATTACAGACTGGCAAGCCTGACATCGATAGTGGGGAAAATGCTAGAGTCCATTATAAAAGATGTAATAGCAGAGCACTTGGAAAACAGTGACCGGACCGGACAAAGTCAACATGGATTTACAAAAGGTAAATCGTGCTTGACTAATCTACTGGAATTTTTTGAGGATGTAACTGGTAAAATAGTTAAGGGAGAACCAGTGGATGTGGTGTATTTGGACTTTCAAAGGCTTTCGATAAGGTCCCGCACAAGAGATTAGCGTGTAAAGTTAAGGCACGTGGGATTGGGGGCAAGGTATTGACTTGGATAGAGAACTGGTTGGCAAAGAGTTGGAATAAACTGCTCTTTTTCCGAGTGGCAGGCAGTGACTAGTGGGGTACCGCAGGGATCGGTGCTAGGACCCAGCTATTCACAATATATATTAATGATCTGGATGAGGGAACTAGATGTAATATCTCCAAGTTTGCAGACGACACAAAGTTGGGTGGGCGTGTGTGCTTTGAGGAGGATGCTGAAAAACTCCAGTATGATTTGGACAGGTTGGGTGATTGGGCAGATGCAATATAACGTGGATAAATGCGTGTTATCCACTTTGGTGTCAAAAACAAGAAGGCAGATTATTATCTGAATGGCAATAGATTGGGAGAAGGGGAAATGCAACGAGACCTGGGCGTCCTTGTGCACCAGTCGCTGAAGGTAAGCATGCAGGTGCAGCAGGCGGTTCAGAAGGCAAATGGTATGTTGGCCTTCGTAGCGAGAGGGTTTGAGTACAGGAACAAGGATGTCTTGCTGCAGTTGTACAGGGCCTTGGTGAGACCACATCTTGAGTATTGTGTACAGTTTTGGTCGCCTTATTTGAAGAAGGATGTTCTTGCCATGGAAGGAGCACAGCGAAGATTCACCAGGCTGATACCTGGGATGGCAGGAATGACGTATGAGGAGAGATAGGGTTGATTGGGCTTGTACTCGCTGGAGTTTAGAAGAATGAGAGGGGATCTCATTGAAACTTATAAAATTCTAACAAGACTAGACAGACTAGATGCAGGAAGGATGTTCCCGATGGTCGGGGAGTCCAGAACCAGGGGTCACAGTGTAAGGATAAGGGGTAAGCCATTTAGGACAGAGATGAGGAGGAATTTCTTCACCCAGAGAGTGGTGAACCTGTGGAATTCTCTATCACAGAAGGCAGTAAAGGCCAATTCATTAAATATATTCAAGAAGGAGTTGGATATATTTCTTAAGGCTAAAGGGATCAAGGGATATGGGGAGAAAGCAGGGACAGGGTACTGAATTTGGATGATCAGCCATGATCTCATTGAATGGCGGAGCAGGCTCGAGGGGCCGAATGGCCTACTCCTGCTCCTATCTTCTATGTTTCTAAATAAGTGGATTTGGCTTAAAAAAATAAATATTTTATCCTATAGTAAGGTCCTATTCTAAAAAAAAATGAATTGTTGAAAAAGTTTAGGTTGCAAACCAGAAATGTTTGAATGCAAGCTATTTCTTTGCAATAGCTGAGCAATATTTCACTGGATTAAGATTTGATGCTTATTATAATTGACTTGTTTTCATACTATTAAGTTCCCAATCATATGATCACTCTAGAGGACTATACTATTTTATTGTTTCTTTGTCCTTTGCAGGAGAGACTTTGTGTGAATTCCTATATTCTGTGCAAGCTTCCAACTGAAATACAGATACGGAGATGACTTCCCACAAACACCATTTTTTATGTGCTCGTGGCTAGCAAGCTTCCAAAATGAACCTTAAGATTCTAAGAAATAAAATGTGCAAGTTTGCACATGTACAAATGAGGACAGCATTGGACTTGGCCGTGATGGCCTGTGTTCAGTCCAATATTCACTGTTGTGGTTTACACATGAAGGATAGACACTTAGGAGGTACTGGAGGGCTGCGGCTCTGTGTTGAGCTGTACTTTGAATTGCTACTTCAAGAGAAGTAACAAAACAAAGACAGAAAACAAACAAACAAATGTGTCCAATTCTGGACACCACGCTTTAGGAAGGATGTGGAGAGTGCAGAAAAGATTGACAAGAATGGTTCCAGCGATGAGGGACTTCAGTTACGTGGATAGACTGGAGAAGCTGGGGTTGTTCTCCTTGGAGCAGAGAAGGTTGAGAGGAGATTTGATAGAGGTGTTCAAAATCATGAGGGGTCTAGACAGTAGTTAGAGAGAAACTGTTCCCATTGGCGGAACGGTCGAGAACCAGAGGACACAGATTTAAGGTGATTGGCAGAAGAACCAAAGGTGACCTGAGGAAAAACTTTTTTACGCAGCGAGTGGTTATGATCTAGAATGCAATGGGTGGTGGAGGCAGATTCAATCGTGGCTTTCAAAAGGGAATTGGGTAAGTACCTGAAGGAAAAAAAAATTGTTGGGCTATGGGGAAAGGGCAGGGGAGTGGGACTAGCTGAAGTGCTCTTGCAGAGAGCCGGCACAGGCTCAACGGGCCGAAAGGCCTCCTTCTGTGCTGTAACTATTCTATGATTCTATCAAATCAGAGGCCAAGTTTTAATAGCCTAGAGATAGTTTATGACGGAGAGCCTTCTAATGATCACTTGGTCATTACTCCAAAGCATAAGAAAGACCATTTGGCCCATATTAGTTAATCCATCCAGAAGCTCCCTGCCCCATTCCAGGTTTTTGCCTCCAGTAGTCTATTTGGAAGTCCATCCCAAGTATTGATTACTTTCCGTGTGACAAACAGCTTCCTGTTTTCAGTCTTAAAGTTGCCTTTTATTAGTTTGAACCTATGCCCCCTTGTTCTATTCCTAAAGTAATAATCTGGATTTACTCTTTCCATACCATTCACTATTTAACTATAAGATCATGTCTCAGATGCCTTATTTCGAGGGTGAAATGCCTAACTCTAGTCTCTCCTCATATCTCAAACCTGGGATCAGCCTGTTCACTCTTTTGCATTGCCTCCAGTGTTTGTGTCTTGTGTCATGGTGAACAGACCTGGATGCAGTACTCGAAGTGTTGTCTGACCAGAGCACTGTACAGTTTGATTATACATAGATACATAGATACATAGAGATAGGAACAGGAGTAGGCCATTCGGCCCTTCGAGCCTGCTCCGCCATTCAATGAGATCATGGCTGATCTTACCAGTTCAGTACCCCGTCCCCGCCTTTTCTCCGTAACCCTTAATCCCCTTAGCCTTCAGAAATATATCCAATTCTCTCTTGAAAATATTTATTGAATTAGCCTTCACAGCCCTCTGTGGCAGGGAATTCCACAGGCTCACCACTCTTTGAGTGAAGAAATTCTTCCTCATCTCTGTTTTAAATGATTTGCCCGCTATTTTTAGACTGTGGCCCCTGGTTCTGTGCTCCCCGGCCATTGGAAACATTCTCTCTGAATTCAGCCTGTCCAGGCCTGCCATAATTTTATATGTTTCGATGAGATCCCCTCTCAATCTTCTAAACTCCAGTGAGTACAAGCCCAAACTATTTAATCTCTCTTCGTAGGTCATTCCCGCCATTCCAGGTATCAGCCTGGTGAATCGCCGTTGCACTCTTTCCATGGCAAGAACATCCTTCCGCAGATGGGGCGACTAAAACTGTACACAATACTCCAGATGCGGTCTCACCAGCACCTTGTACAGCTGTAGTAAGGTATCCCTATTCCTATACTCGAACCCCCTTGATATGAAGGCCAACATACCATTTGCCTTCTTAATCGCCTGTTGCACCTGCATGCTCTCCTTCAGTGACTGGTGCACAAGAACACCCAGGTCCCTCTGCACTTCCCCATCTCCCAATCTATTGCCATTTAGATAATAATCTACCCTCCTGTTTTTACCCCCAAAGTGGATAACCTCGCATTTATCCACATTATAGTGCATCTGCCACGTATCCGCCCATTCCCCCAACCTGTCCAAATCGCACTGTAGCCTCCTGACATCCTCATCAGAGCCCACCCCTCCTCCTAGTTTAGTGTCGTCAGCGAATTTGGAAATATTGCATCCAATTCCCTGATCCAGATCATTTATATATATATTGTGAACAGCTGGGGTCCCAGGACAGATCCTTGCGGCACCCCGCTGGTCACTGCCTGCCACTCCGAAAACGAGCCGTTTATTCCAACTCTCTGTTTTCTATCCGCCAGCCAGTTCTCTATCCACGTTAATACTTTGCCCCCAATTCCATGAGCCTTAATTTTGCATGATAATCTTTTGTGTGGAACCTTATCGAATGCTTTCTGGAAGTCAAGGTACACCACATCCACTGGCTCTCCCCCATCTATTTTACCAGTTACTTCCTCAAAAAATTCCAGCAGATTAGTCAAACACGATTTACCCTTTGTAAATCCATGTTGACTCTGTCCGATCCTTTCCCCATTTGTCAAGTGCTCCGCTATTTTATCCTTAATAATGGACTCCAGCATTTTGCCCACAACCGATGTAAGGCTTACTGGTCTATAATTCCCTGCTTTCTCTCTACCCCCCTTTTTAAATATTGGGGTAACATTAGCTACCCTCCAATCCACGGGCACTGTTCCCGAGTCAATGGAGTTCCGGAAGATGATCCTTAGAGCATCTGCTATCTCCAGGGCCACCTCCTTAAGTACCCTAGGATGTAGTTTATCAGGCCCCGGGGATTTGTCGGCCTTCAGTCCCCTCAACTTACCCAACACCATATCCCTAGAGATACTAATTTCTGTCAGCTCCTCCCTCTCATTAGTCCCCATGTTTGCCGATATTCCTGGGAGGTTATTTGTGTCCTCCTTTGTGAATACAGAACCAAAGTATGAGTTTAATTGGTCTGCCATTTCCTTATTCTCCATTATATATTCTCCCGAATCGGACTGCAAGGGACCGACTTGGGATTTTACCAGTCTTTTCCTCCTGATATACCGATAAAAGCTTTTGCAGTCTGTCTTTATGTTTGCTGCAAGTTTACTTTCGTATTCTATTTTCCCCTTCCTGATTAATCCCTTTGTCCTCTTTTGCTGTATCCTGTACTGCCCCCAATCTTCCGGTCTGGTGCTTTTTTTTGCCAGTTGATATGCCCTTTTTTTTGATTTTATGCTGTCCCTAATTTCCCTCGTTATCCACGGTTGAGTCACCTTTTTAGGTTTATTTTTATGCCAAACCGGTATAAACATGTTCTGGAATTCTTCCATTCTATCTTTGAATGCTTGCCATTGTCTCTCTACTGTCAATCCCCCCAGAAACACCACCCAATCAATCTTACCCAATTCCCGTCTCAGACCCTCGTAATTCCCTTTATTTAAGTTCCTCTGACCTGTATTCAACTGTTTGGCTATGTATTTCAACACGGTATTGGCTTGATTAAGGATGTAACTAGCAGGGTAGATAAAGGGGAACCAGTGGATGCAGTAAATTTGGATTTCCAAAAGGCATTCGATAGGTCCAACAGAAAAGGTTGTTAGCAAGATAAGGGCTCATGGGGTTGGGGATAATGTATTAGCATGGATAGAGGATTGGTTAACGGGCAGAAAACTGTAGGGATAAACGGGGCATTTTCAGGTTGGCAGGCTGTAACGAGTGGGGTGGCGCAAGGATCAGTGCTTGGGCCTCAGCTATTTGTAATCTATATTGATGACTTAGATGAAGGGATCGAGTGTACTGTATCCAATTTTGCTGACGATACAAAGCTAAGTGGGAAAGTAAACTGTGAGGAGGACACAAAGGGCTGGATTTTCCAAGCCCCAAGGAGGCGGGCATGGAGGTGGGACAGCCCGTAAAATCGGAGAAAGTGGGGGCGGATGGCAAACTCGCCTCCGTGCCCACTTGCCAGGAGGCAGGAAGATGTGCAGCATCGGGTCCCGTCTCCTGGAGGCGGGAAAGGCTTTTAATCCTTTTAACAGCCTGTTAACAGGTAGTTAACAGGCAGAAAAAAGGATTAGTGCCATTTTACCTTCACAAGTGAAGGCTTCCCGACTTCGGAGAACCCCGCCGGGTTGGAGGAGATGTGGAGGAGGTCTGCGGTGGTCGGAGGCACCTGGAAGTAAGGTGTAGAGGTGAGTGATGGATGCAGTTGTGGAGTGGTAAGTATGCAAGGTGTGTGATTAGTTTAAAAAAGTGTTCACTTAGCTTTTTTTCCTTCTATAGCTTTTAGCCACGTTGGATCGGGAGAGCGGGCATCCACCTTGTCAATTTCAGGTAACGGCTGATGGACCCTCCGATCCATCAGACATCTGAAATGTACTTATTTTCAATGTTTGTTGAGTCCTCACCACAAAGACTCATCAAACTAAAGAGAATGTCAGTGTTTGACAGCTTCACAGAGCTGTCAAACGCTGTCATTTCTTCTTTCAAGAAATCTTGACAGATAGCACGTCTGACATTGACGTGATCTGTCAGTGACTTCTTCCCTAATAGGCTTGCTGAGCCCGCAGGGCGGGCTTAACAAGCTCAATCAGGGGGAAATCCCTCTGAATGGTCAGGCGAGGGTGGAGGCGGGACATTGACATGACAAGCAGCAGTCCCGCCTCCAAATCGCCTCCATTCACAAAATCCAGCCAAAAGAGCCTGCAAAGGGATATAGACAGGTTAAGTGAGTGGGTAATAAGGTGGTAGATGGAGTATAATGTGGGGAAATGTGAGGTTATTCACTTTGTTAGGAAGAATGGGAAAACAGGATTTTTTAAATGGTGAGAAGCTATTAAATGTTGGTGTCCTAGTACAAGTAACACAGAGTTAGCCTGCAGATACAGCAAGCAATTAGGAAAGCAAATGGCATGTTGGCTTTTATTGCAAGGGGGGTTGGAGTACAAGAGTAAGTAAGTCTTACTACAATTGTACGGGGCTTTGGTGAGATCACACCTGGAGTATATTAAGGTTCCTCGGACTCCTTCCACTTGATTCTGAGCTATTTCAACACCATTCATGGAGTACATCTATTTCTGAGTATAGGTCATTTATGTAATTGAGAAACAATAATGGTCTCGACTCCAAGCCCTGGGGCAGCTAATTCAGTACTCCCCCACCCCCCAGCCCCATCCTAACCTAACTCCTCTAATAAGTACTGATTGCTTTCTACTCTTCAACCACTTTATTATCCATTCCCTGGATTTACACTGAATCCCCACAGCTTTGATGAAAGGTCATCGAGCTGAAACGTTAACTCTGTTTCTCTCTGAACCGATGCTGCCTGACCTGCTGAGTGTTTCCAACATTTTCTGTGTTTATTTCCAGCATTTGCAGTATTTTGCTTTTGTTTGTCCCACAGTTTGTGTTTGACTAAGGTCTTTCATAGCGACTTTGTCACGTGCCTTTTAGAAGTCCTTGTACGCTGTGTCGTGGGGCTATTCACAGTGCACTTGGGATATTGCTTCCTCAAAGAAGTCGAGGCAGTTGGTCAGACACAATCTTTTGAATCCATGTTGGCTACTATTATTACACAGATACTCCTGCTTCCAATCTACTGCTACCTCCCCAATGTCCAGCGCCTCACTCATAATGGTCATCAGTGCATCATAAATCTCCTCCCGTCTTTTACAGCATTCTGGGATAAATACCTGGTAATTTGTTTGTTTTGAGCCCTTTAAGCCTGTCCAGGACTTGCATTTCATTTGTATCGAAGTCACTAATTTTACGTTGGTTAATTCTGTTTGGGGAGGGCATGTTGCTTTTATTTTCCCTTGTGAATACTCAGAGGAATTAACCATTCAAAATATTGACTACCCATATAGTGCATGAGATTGTTTGCATCCACCCGAATTGACTCTCATGTTAAATGTTCCACCTCTAATAATGCAGCACTCTCTAAATGGCTTGAATCTATCCCCTGATTCAGAGGGAAGAGTGTTACCAACTGAGCCTTTTCCCAAGCACCAGGGTATGTACAGTTTATAGAATGTGTGCTTGCAACTTGATATTCTGTATATGGCAACCGTATGGAGGAACAGTTGACGTGAAACAATGTAAAAGTTCTTGAAGGTATAAAAGAAAAACTGAATATTGGAAATCTGAAATTGAAACAAATAATTAAATAGAGGTCAGGTCAGCATCCAAAAGAGAAACATTTTTGTTGGTCTCATTAGAACAAATCTGCTGCACATTTTACAACAGCAAGGTGTCAGATTGAGCTTAGTATAGGGGTGTCGCATTCAATTCACATGGGCCTAATTTGACATCCTGGCACTTGGCGTGGGTCACACGGGTAGAATTTAGAATGCGTTTTGCCTGGTTTTTTGGACATAAAATGGGCACAATGTGTATTAATTTCTAGGTGCAAGGTATTGCACCTAATCTATGCTGGTGGCATATTGGTCCTCTCTGTTTTTAGGCATTGCCTGGTGGCTGCCTGAAATCAGCAATGGATTAATTTAAATATGAAAAGAAGCATCCTGTGCCTGTTTTAGGACCTGTCTGCAAAATGCGTAGAAAAACTAGGTGGTAGATACGCCGTGCAAGCTCCACTTGGTTTTTCCAGTTCTACAGCACTCTGTAAAGGGACCATTGAAGGTGGCTGAAGAAATAGTAGCGAAAATGTGCCTTTCCCTGCTCCAAAGCAATACTGTGGGCTGATGATTTCTGCCCGGCAATGCAGCAGGCCCAACTACGATCCCTGAAGTTGGGTGAGCTGCCTCCGGAGGCACGACAGGCGCCAGTAGCTCACCTCTATTATTAAAATCAGGTTTGAGGCCCAATTTCGGATGAGGCTCAGGGCCTCGGCTACAAATTTTGCAAGATTTCCAGCGATGAGCCAACAGTTAGGTTGGAGGCATCAAGCCCAGGGTTGTTTGTGGGTCGTTGCCCTGAGAGAGGAGCCGAGGGGGCAGGGCTGCAGCTTGCGGCTGTCCCTCCTCCCCCAGTCCAACGTGAACGGTGGCAGTTGGAGATTGCGATGTAAAATCATGGTGTGCAATTCCTCTAGTGCAGTGAGAATCTTCGGTCTGCATCCCTTTATTCCCCATTCGCCTACCAATGGGAACAATCTTTCACTATTTACCCACAGTATATTCACCCCTTTACTGGCTGCCCCTCTCTCGGCACCACTCCCACTCACCTTGTTGCTGGTGCCGCTGCTCCCAGCTCTACAGGAAATGCTGGGCGCCATGCCTACACAACCCCACTACATTCCTCAATCCTTTCCTCCCCTCCCCGCCTAAGCCTCAGTCTCCCAACCCCATTCCCTAGTTCCCTCTCTTCCCCAAGCCCCCGTCCCATATTTCCCCCTGTTACCCAATCTCCCGACCTCCCCCTCCCTGAGCCCCTCTCCCTAACCATCAGTCCCCTATCTTCCCCCCCACCCCCCCCAGTCTTCAAATCACCCGACCACCCCCCCCACCCCAAGCCACACTCCCTGACCACTGCGCCCCCCCCCTCCACCCCAGTCCATTGTCATCCTCACTCTCTACCCCTCACCCCATGAGTCCTAATCTCCGGACCTTCAATCTCCTGCCTCATAGTCCCTGTTCACCCAGCCCCGCACCTCTACCCGCTCCAAGTCTCCACAAACCGCTCCAGGTTCCAGTCACTCCTGAGTAGGGGGCTGAATCTCTGCCAGTGGGAAGGGGCGGTGACGTCACGGAGCAGGTGAGCCGCACTACCACCGCGCTAAATTTAAAGAATTGGAATAGCACACTGTTCCATGGGCCGTATGTTTGACAACCCTGGCATAGTAGTAGCACTAAGGTCATATTTTACTGTTGGAGGTGGCACTTTCAGATGAAGCCAAATCTGCACACTCGGGTGGATGTAAAAAGATTTCATGACAGTTTTTGAAGAAGAGCAGGAACTTTTCCCAGTGTCATGGCCAAAGTTTATTCCTCAAACAACACCACCAAAAACAGATTATGTGGTAATTTATCTCATTGCTGTTTGTGGGACCTTGCTGCAAGCATTTCCTTGCATTACAACGGCTACACTCCAAAAGTACTTAATTGGCTTTAAAGCACTTTGAGACGTCCTGAGGTTGTGAAAAGTGCAATAAATGCAACTTTGTTCTTTCTCTCAACATATGAAAGATCATGGATGAAGAAAGGTCATTCAGCGTTTATTCTTCTGATTACAGTTACAGCACAGAAGGAGGCCATTCGGTCCATCGTGCCTGTGCCGTCAAGCGCTATGCAATTCATCCCACTCCCCTGCTCTTTCCCCATAGCCCTGCACATTTTCCCCCTTCAAGTATTTATCCAATTTCCTTTTGAAAGTTACTATTGAATCTGCTTCCACCACCATTTCAGGCAGTGCATTCCAGATCATCATGACTTGCTGTGTAAAAATTTTTTACCTCATGTCGCCTCTTTTTTTTAAAAATTACCTTAAATCTGTTCTCTGGTTACTGACCCTCTGCCACTGGAAACAGCTTCTCCTTATTTACTCTATCAAAACCATTCAATATTTTGAACATCTCTATCAAATCTCCCCTTAACCTTCTCTGCTCTAATGAGAACAATCCCAGCTTCTGTGATCTCTTCACATTACTGAAGTCCCGCATCCCTGGTACCATTCTAGTAAATCTCTTCTGCACCCTCTCTAAAGCCTTGAAATGCTTTCTAAAGTGTGCCCAGAATTGGCCACAATACTCCAACTGGAGCCTAACAAGTATTTTATAAAGATTTAGCATAACTTCCTTGCTTTGCACTCTATTCCTCTATTTATAAAGCCAAGGATCCTGTATGCCTTTTTAACAGTCTTCTCAACCTGCCCTGCCACCTTCAAAGATTTGTGTACGTACACCCCTCTGTTCCTACACCTCCTTTAAAATAATACCATTTAGTTTGTATTGCCTGTCATTCTTTCTACTGAAATGAATCACTTCACACTTTTCAACATTAAATTTCATCTGCCATGTGTCTGCCCATTTTCACCAGTCTGTCAATGTCCTCCCTGAAGCCTGTTACTATCCTCCTCATTGTTTACTACATTTCCGAGTTTCATGTCATCTGCAAATTTTGAAATAATGTCCTGTATATCCAAGAGCAGGTTATTAAGAGTCAGCTGTGGCTCAGTTGGTAGCACTCTTGCCTCTGAGTCAGAAGGTTGTGGGTTCAAGTCCCACTCCAGGGACTTGAGCACAAAAATCCAGGCTGACACTCCAGTGCAGGACTGAGGAATCCACTGCACTGTTGGAGGTGCTGTCTTTCAGATGAGACATTAAACCTGCTCTCAGGTGGACGTAAAAGATCCTGTGACATTATTTTGAAGAAGAGCAGGGGAGTGTCCTGGCCAATATTTATCCCTCAACCAACATAACGAAAAACATGATCTGGTCATTATCACATTGCTATTTGTGGGAGCTTGCTGCGCACAAAATTGGCTGCCGCGTTTCCTACATTACAACAGTGACTGCACTTCAAAAGTACTTCATTGACTAAAGTGTTTTGGGACATCCTGTGGTAGTGAAAGGCGCTATATAAATGCAAGTCTTTTTAATATATATCAAAAACAACAGTGGTCCTAGCACCTACCCCGGGGGACACCATTACACACTTCCCTCCATTCTAATACCCAACCGCTCAGAACTACTCTGCTTTCTGGCCCTTTTCCAGTTTTGTATATGTGCAGCCACTGCCCCTTTAATCCTATGGGCTTCAATTTTGCTCACTAAGACTATTATGTGGTACTTTATCAAATGCCTTTTGAAAGTCCATGTACACAACATCAACCGCACTACTCTCATCAGCCCTCTTCGTTGCTTCATCAAAGTGAGTACCAATCCCCATTCATGGTATTATTAAAACAACAGAAGTCTGCTTCATCATTATAGAAACTCAAACTGCACAAATAAAATAATTAATCTCTCTCCAATTTAAAAATAATGATTAGTGTTATTTTTAACCATCTCTGCTATTGTTATTTTTAACAAGCACTGCTAATGTATTCCTGGATAATAGTCCCATTAAATATACATGCATAGTTGCAAATGGTTATACAGCAGCACAGTGTGGGGTAAGATACACTGGGGTGAAAATGAAAAAATTCAAAATCAAAAATAACATCCCAATTTGTGGAATTTTATAAAGCCTACACTGTTTCAATAAAGTAGGATTATAGCACATACTTTCAGCAGCACTATACAGTACCGACTCATACTAGTTGAATCATGCAATGGTTACATTGCAGAAGGAGGCCTTTCGGCCCGTTGAGCCCATGCCAGCTCTCTGCAAGAGCACTTCAGCTAGTCCCATTCCCCGTAGCCCTGCGATTTTTTTTCCTTCAGGTACTTATCCAATTCCCTTTTGAAAGCCACAATTGAATCTGTCTCCACCACCCTTCCAGGCAATGCATTCCAGATCCTAATCACTCGCTGCGTAAAAAAGTTTTTCCTCATGTCATCTTTGGTTCTTCTGCCAATCATCTTAAATCTGTGTCCTCTGGTTCTCGATCCTTCTGCCAATGGGAACAGTTTCTCTCTGTCTAGACCCCTCATGATTTTGAACACCTCTATCAAATCTCCTCTCATCTTTCTCTGCTCTAAGGAGAACAACTCCAGCTTCTCCAGTCTAACTGAAGTCCCTCATCGCTGGAACCATTCTTGTAAATCATTTCTGCACCCTCTCCAAGCCCTTCACATCCTTCCTAAAGTACAGTGCCCAGAATTGGACACAATACTCCAGTTGAGGCCGAACCAGTGTTCTATAAAGGTTCATCATAACTTCCTTGCTTTTGTACTCTATGCCTCTATTTATGAAGCCCAGGATCCCGTATGCTTTTTTTAACTGCTTTCTCAACTGGCCCTGCCACCTTCAATGATTTGTGCACATATACCCCAGGTCTCTCTGTTCATTGAATGATTGATTTACTGAAAAAGGCAAGAAAAACTATAAAAAACCAGTGACAAAAAATATCAGCACTGCACAGCACAGTCCAAAGATGTGCAGGTTAGGTTGTTTGGCTATGATAAATTGACCCTTAGTGTTAGGGGGATTAAATACGTGGGGTTACGGGGATAGGGTGGGATATGTGTTGGTGTAGGGGTTACGGGGATCGGGTGGGATATGTGTCGGTGCAGGTTCGATGGGCCGAAATGGCCTCTATCTGCACTGTGGGGTTTCTGTGATTCTGTGCAGTCAGAAGGTGGGGCCTGGCTGATCGTCTCAACTTGAAGATCTGCAGTCAAAAGGTGAAGAGCTACAGTCGAAAGGAAGTGGCCTACAATCAACGCTGGACTGATCATCTGCGGGTGGTTGTTTGGATGATTTCTTGTAACATTATTGGTGTACTGCTCGAATAGTGGTTGGGGGTTATGAATCTGTCTTAGGAACAATAAAAGGTTAAAGGCAGAACCCGTGTGTCTGGTGTAATTTCTCATAAGTCACAAGTCCAAACTCGAGGAACAGCACCTCATCTTCCGATTAGGCACTCTGCAGCCTTCCGGACTCAATATCGAGTTCAACAATTTCAGATCATAACCTCGGCCCCCATTTCATTTTTTCTTGTAATTTTTCCATTCCTTTCCCCCCCTTTCCTTTTGTTTCGCTCTCACACCTGGCAGCTATCCCTTGCCCTGTCAGTACACTTTACACCCAATCTCAGCCTATTACCATCTCGTCTAGCTTCTAACACCTTTTATTGTCTCTTTTTTACTTCTTTTGTTTCTTTTATTCTTTTGTCCGATCGCAGCCCTGCCTCCGATCTATCTTTTCTTTCCAGTTTTGAAGAAGGGGTCGACCCGAAACGTCAACTCAAATTTCTGTCCATGGATGTTGCCTGACCTGCTGAGTTTTTCCAGCATTTTCTGTTGTTATTTCGGATTTCCAACATCCGCAGTATTTTGCTATCGTACAAGTCCAAACCTGTTCGACGAGGTGAGGGGTAATTCCACACATCCTACAAAACCAATGGTGGACCAACAAAGAATACGAATACCTTGCTGACAAGATCAGACAGAAGAATGTGGGAGCTAAGGTTTTCGGTGTAAATTCTGATTCACAAGCTGAAAGGAGTCTATTTTTGATCATCAGTAAAGTGAACTCTAACTTGCTCTGCACAATAGATATTGCAAAATCATAAACAAGTTTATAAAGAATGCATTTATGATTTTGCTATGCATAGCGTACTGAGGAAATCTAACATCAGGTTTCTGCTTAGAATAGAGCTCAGATAACCAACTGAAAAAAATCCTCACAGCTGAATTGTTTTACTTTAAACATTACTGGGCAGTTTAAGTTAGAAAATGAATTACCTAGAAAGCCAGTTCATAATGCCATAGTTCCATTAAGCAATTGTGCAAAGCATTTCCACAAAACATTTGCATCTACTTGGAGCTAGTGCATATAAGAACTTCTCAGTGTTCTGGATCAACTCAATTTTTTCCCATTTTATAAACAATTTGGAGGAAGATATTATTGATTTTTCTTAACAAAATACTCCCCAAGTTTCTCCCTTCCCCTCCTCCCCATTAAATGTTGAATCACTGCTGAATTATGGCTCCATTCTAAGATTTATAAAGTAATTGAAATGAATTTAGATTTTTTTTTAACAAATGTATATAGATATATTTTGGTTCTTAATGATAACTTTTATTTATATAGCACCTTTAACAGAAAACATTCCAGGACCACTGCTCTTTTTGATATATATTAATGACCTGGACTTGGGTATGCAGGGCATAATTTCAATGTTTGCAGATGACAAGAAACTCGGAAATGTAGTAAACAATGAGGAGGATAGTAACAGACTTCAGGAGGACATAGACAGGCTGGTGAAATGGGCAGACACACGCCAGATGAAATGTAATGCAGAGAAGTGTGAAGTGATACATTTTGGTCAGAAGAATGAGGAGGCAATATAAACTAAAGGGGACCATTTTTTAAAGAGGGTGCAGGAACAGGGAGACCTGGGGGTGTATGTACACAAATCTTTGAAGGTGGCAGGACAAGTTGGGAAGGTAGTTAAAAAAACATAGATCCTTGGCTTTATTAATAGAGGGATAGAGTACAAAAGCAAGGAAGTTATGCTAAACCTTTATAGAACAGGTAAATAATTAATTTCATTTACCTATAACTTAAATTAGATCTAGAAATTAGTTAAAAACTAAACTATCAGCTAAGTTAATTAAATACAGTGGCCTAGAAATTCAGTTGCGTCCGCCAGCCGTTAGCGCCATAAGAGGGGTAGATTTCCAGCGCTAGGCACTTAGCGCCCGGGCGCAGGCCGATCTGCGCCTACGCCCAACTTCAGTTGACATTTAGCGCCGGCGCAAAGTGTTTGTGCCCGCTCAGCTGCGCGCGCAGCTTATGACGTCATTTCGTCGTGCAACGCTGTTTGTGCGCCCCAAACCGGAAATTCAGTGGCGCCCGCCCAATGTGGGCGTGGCGCTGTTAAGAACTGTGAAGTGGAACGCAGCAGAGGCCCTGCGGGCCTCGGGGAGCGCTAATTAAAGGGCACTTACACTGAACTATAAAGGCCAGCCATTTTGCTGCAATGACTTTAGTACTTTGGATTTCTGGACAGAGACCAAGGAACAGACCTTCCTGATTTGGGACAACATAGGAGAGGTATTTTTGGCTTCTGGCCAGAGCTTGGAACTTTCACTCATTGTGATTTCACTGTTTGCAAGTTTATTATGGGGGCTGCATGGGGTTCCAACCCTCAGTTCCAGCATTATGTGCGAAGGGCTCGCAGATGCTGTGTGAGAGGGCCAGCCATGCCTAGACGCAGAGGGGCCATCAGGCATCGGCAACGTAGGCCTTACCCACTCAGGGAATACCGGCAGCAGGTGTCCTATCTCACCATGACTGCCGCGCATTGTGTTAAGAGGCTGCGCTTCAGAAGGGAGGTGGTTGCAAAGATCTGCGTCCACAGCTGATGTGCAGGACGTCTCTGTCGGTGGAAGTGAAGGTCACGGTGGCTCTGAACTTTTATGCAAGCGGATCATTCCAAGCCGCTGCTGGGGACATAGCGAACATTTCTCAGTTCGCCGTGCATCGCTGCATCCGGCAGGTCACCGATGCCCTTTTTGCAAGGAGACACCAATTCATCTCCTTCCCCATGACCCTAGAGAGGCAGGAGCAGCGTGCAGTCGGATTTGCCAGGATCGCCGACTTCCCCATGGTGCAGGGCGCCATTGACTGCACGCATGTGGCTATGCGGGCACCTATCGACAATGCCGAGGATTACCGCAACCGGAAGGGCTACCATTCCCTCAATGTACAGCTGGTGTGTGACCACAGGCAGTGCATCCTAGCTGTCAATGCCCGCTTTCCAGGAAGCAGCCACGATGCATTTATCCTGCACCAGACTACTGTGGCTGACATGTTCGAGGCACAGCCTCCACCAAGGGGATGGCTTATTGGGGACAAGGGCTACCCTTTGTGTACATGGCTCATGACCCCGCTCCGCGCGCCCAGGACCCCTGCGGAGGAGGCATACACGAAAGCCATCAAGCCACAAGGAACATCATAGAGCAAACGATTGGCGTCCTCAAGCAACGGTTCCGCTGCCTGGATCGTTCCGGCGGATCTCTACAGTATTCGCCGGATAGAGTCTCCCAGTTCGTCGTCGTTTGCTGCATGCTGCACAACCTGGCTATCCGCAGGACTCAGGCACTGCCACCTCACGTTGGACCACCACCTCAGGAGGACCATGAGGAGGAGGAGGAGGAGGAGGAGGAGTACCAGCCCAGGAGGGAGCCACAAGGTCCAAGGGCCGTCCGCCGGCGGCTTATTGAACGACACTTCTAGGCCCCCTGTCAGGGAATGGCTTGTGGCAATAAACGCACCTGAATGCAGCCGCTCCGCAAGCCCTCAGCCGGTTAACGCAACAACCACTTGAAACATGACACCTGGACAAGCTGAATAAATAAAAAGCTTTATTTAACAAACTCAGGGCCCTTCCCACATGAAACAGAGAAACAGACAAGACCCCCAAAAAACAGTCAAAAACATATCTCACTCCCACAACCTGGGGAGGAATAACAAAACTTGTCAATAACGTTTGCCTTCATCCTCGGCCTTCCCAAAATAAGCCCCCCCCTCCAGAACACAACCACCCCCATATAAAAAAACATTTGCCTTCATCTTCGGCCTTCCCAAAATAAGCCCCCCCCCAGAACACAAACACCCCCATATAAAAAAAACAGTTGGCAACACACTCTACTTGGTGTGCCGAGAGGGCGAGTCCTTGTGCAGGCTTCTCCGGCCCCTGCCCGACCTGTTGCTCCGCCTCAACCTGGGCCCTGTGGGTGTGGCAAGGCTGGGGGAAGGCTCCTGAGGGGCACACTGCATGACGGCAGATGCCCTTGGGGGTCGGCCTAGACGAGGTCCGGCCCTGGAGGGGCCGGCTGCTGACTGCTGCAGCTGTGGCTGGGCAGCATCAGTCTCTGCATCAGCTCGTCGCACCTTGGCTGGGGGAGTGGCAGTGGCGGGTGCAGCAATGGGGGCAAGCTGGCTGATGCCAGGCACTCGCTGGTCGCCAGAGACACTGGCACTCGGCCGGGCTGGCACTGCAGCAAGCGCAGCAATCTGGTGGAGGCCAGACCGCTGTGCTGCAGCAGGGCGGCGGGTGCCCTGGCGATGCTTCCGTGACACCGCGAGTGTGGCAGAAGTGAGTGCCCGAACTGCCCTGGTCTGTGCCCACATCAGATCAGCCAGTGTCTGCACGGCACCACTCATGAACTCGCGACTCGCGTCCTGTGCTGCCGCGAGTTGGTCGACACCCCTGGCCTGTGCTGCCGCGAGTTGGTCGACACCCCTGGCCTGTGAGTCCCCGAAAGCGGCCACACTATGAGCCAGGGACTCAATGGCCTGAGGCATCTGTCCCACAACCCCCATGAACTCATTGTGGCGCCGCTCCGAGGCCGCGGACATTTCATCAAGGAGGCGCACCTCCTGGGCGAGGACCGTCTCCGGACTGGAGGGCGGACTCTCCCTCTGGGGAGAAGGCCGCCGAGCTGCCCGACCCTTCCCGCGTGCCTGGACGCCACTGGGCCCAGCAACTGCCCTCCCCTGCAACACTTCCCCCCTCTGGGGAGAAGGCAGCCGTGCTGCCCGACCCTTCCCGCGTGCCTGGACGCCACTGGGCCCAGCAACTGCCCTCCCCTGCAACACTTCCCCCCTCTGGGGAGAAGGCAGCCGTGCTGCCCGACCCTTCCCGCGTGCCTGGACGCCACTGGGCCCAGGAGCTACACCCCCCTGCAACACTTCCCCCTGGCTCTCCTCCAGGCAAGACGTCTCCCCTCCATTGCCATCCCCTGGCGCGGATGAGGGTTCCCCCAATGTGCCGCCTTCCTCTTGGTCCTCGTCGTCCTCCTCTTCCGAGGGACTGGCACTCTCAGCTTCATGGACCTCCTCCTCACCAGCTGAAAGCAGGAAGGCACAAGAGTAGCTTTAGAGTGAGGACAGGGCGTCAGCGAGGGAGGCATGAGTGGTGGCATTATGCGCATTGGTCGGACAGTGGCAAAGGATGTAGATCTGAAGCGCAAGGGGAACGAGAGAGGTCCAAACGGTCATGTCCTTACCATTGGGGCCCAGCACAGGGTCCGCATCACCAATAGCAACGGGGCCAACCACCCGGCCACGCATGAGTCGAGCCATGCGCTCCTCCAGCTCACTGAGCTCCTGGAACTGGGCACGGCCTACCCCGGTGACATTCCAGCTCTTCATATTCTGGGCCAGCTTGGCCTGCAAGAGAAAGGACGGCCTCTAAGTACAGTGTGGTGCCCTGTTGTTGTGTGCACTGCCTCCCATGGTCGAATAGCTTGGCCAGTGTGGTGCCCTGTTGTTGTGTGCACTGCCTCCCATGGTCGAATAGCTTGGCCAGTGTGTAAAGTGCAGAAAGTGCTATTGATGATCATGCCAGTGCCATAGCTGCGGGAGGAGGGATGGCCATTAGGCCTTTGAGGTCCCTTTGCCCATAATGTGAGGTGCACATGCAAGGATGAGGAGGACACTGGAAAGGCTACTCACCTTGACCAACCGAGTGAGGTCGTTGTACTTCTTGCGGCATTGGTCACCAGTCCTGGGGACATCGCTGGTGGCTGACACCCTGTGGGCGATTTCCCTCCAGGCTCTCCTGAACTGCCTCCTGGGAGCCTTCTTGCCACTGTCCGGGCACAAGATCTCTCTTCTCTTTTCCAAACCCTTAAGCAGCACCCACAAAGCAGGCTCTGAGAAGCGCTGCGCTCGTTCACGGGCCTTTTGCATGGCTTCAGGCGCTATTTGGGTCCACCAGCAGTGTTGAGGCCTAGCTGCAGGGTTCCACTATCCAGGGCGTGACAGCAGACAAAGTCGACCCTTCCCCCTTTAAGAGCTGGCCGGCGTCAGGGTGTCTGCTGTCAATCAAAACATGACCGCACCTGCGCTGCGCCCGGCCTCGGCGTTATCAGTCCGCACCGCCGGCTTAGCACCTAAAGATAGGAGTGCAACGCCAGTTTCAGCGCTCGCCCAAACTCCTTGGCCAAATCTACTGAATTTCGGCGAAGTGGCCTACACTTTCCGGCGGGCGCTAACTTTAGCGACCGCCCGACTTTAGCGCCCCAAAAGTGGCGCGACTGAATTTCTAGGCCATAAACTTTAATTAATTAAATAACTAAAACAAGGTATATAAGGATGGCAGTGCAGGTGGTGTGCCACAAATGCAGCATGTGGGAGTTTGTGGAAAGCATCGCGATCCTGGATGATCAGGTCTGCAGTAAATGTCTGCATCTCGGGGAACTTCAGTTGAGCTGGAGTCCCAGGTGCAAACATTGCAGGACATCAAGGAGGGGGAGAGTTAAGAGCATAAAAAATAAGAGCAGGAGTAGGCCATACGGCCCCTCGATCCTGCTCTGCCATGCAATAAGATCATGGCTGATCATCCACCTCAACTCCACTTTCCCGTCCAATCTCCATATCCCTTGATTCCCCTAGAGTCCAAAAATCTATCAATCTCAGCCCTGAATATACTTAAAGACTCAGCATTCACAGCCCTCTGGGGCAGAGAATTTCAAAGATTCACAACCCCCTGAGTGAAGAAATTCCTCCTCATCTCGGTCTTAAATGGCTTACCTCTTATCCTGAGACTATGCCCTCTAGTTCTAGATACTCCAGCCAGGGGAAACAGCCTCTCAGCATCTACCCTGTCAATCCCCTTCAGAATCTTATATGTTTCAATGAGATCACCTCTCATTCTTCTAAACTCCAGTGTATAAGCCCATTCAACACAATCTCTCATCATAGGTCAACCCTATCACCCCAGGAATCAATCTAGTGAACCTTCATTGCACTGCCTCCAAGGCAAGTAAATCCTTCCATAGATAAGGAGACCAAAACTGTGCACAGTACTATAGGTGTAGTTTCACTAAGGCCCTCTGCAATTGTAGTAAGACTTACCCTTATACTCCAACCCCCTTACAATAAAAGCCAACATGCCATTTGCCTTCCTTATTGCTTGCTGTACCTGCATGCTAGCTTTCTGTGTTCCTTGCACGAGGACACCCAAATCTCTCTGGACACCAACATTTGAAAGTTTCTCACCATTTAAAAAATATTCTGTTTTTCTATTCTTCCTACCAAAGTGAATAACCTCACATTTCCCTACATTATACTCCATCTGCCACCTTACTGCCCACTCACTTAGTCGATCCATATCCCTTTGCAGACTCTGTGTTCTCCTCACAGCTTACTGTCCCACTAGCTTTGTATCATCAGCAAACTTGGATACATTACACTCGGTCCCTTCATCTAGGTCATTAATATAGATTGTAAATAGCTGAGGCCCCAACAATGATCCTTACGGCACCCCACTAGTTACAGCCTGCCAACCTGAAAAAGATCCATTTATCCCTACTCTCTGTTTTCTGTCCGTTAACCAATCCTCTATCCATGCTACTATATTACCCCCAACCCTATGAGCCCTAATCTTGTGTGATAACCTTTTATGTGGCACCTTATCGAATGCCTTTTGGAAATCCTAACATACTACATCCATTGGTTCCTCTTTATCTACCCTGCTAGTTACATCCTCAAAAAACTCTAATAAATTTGTCAAACACTATTTCCCGTTCATAAAACCATGTTGACTCTGCCTAATCATGTTATGGTTTTCTAAGTGCCCTGATACCACTTCCTTAACAATGGATTCCAGCATCTTCCTGATGACTGATTTCAGGCTAACTGGCCTGTAGTTCCCTGTTTTTCTCTCCCTCCTTTCTTGAATAGTGGTGTTACATTTCCGACCTTCCAATCCGCTGGGACTGTTCTAGAATTTAGGGAATTTTGGAATGCATCCACTATCTCTCCAGCCACCTCTTTTAGAACCCTAGGGTGTAGGCCGTCAGGTCCAGGGGATTTGTTGGCTTTTAGTCACATTAGTTTCTCTAGTACTTTTTCTCTACTTATATTAATTACGTTAAGTTCCTCACCCTCATTCGACTCTTGGTTCCCCACCATTTTTGAATGCTTTTTGTGTCTTCTACTGTGAAGACATACAAAATATTTGTTTAACGTTTCTGCCATTTCCTTATTCCCCATAATCATCTCTCCTGTCTCAGCCTCTAAGGGACCAATGTTTACTTTTGCTACTCTCTTCCTTTTTACATACTTGTAGAAGCTCCTAAAATCTGCTTTTTTATTTCTTGCTAGTTTTCTCTCATTCTATTTTCTCCCTTTTTATCAAGTAATTGTTTGCTGGTTTCTGAAACTCTCCCAATCCTCAGGCTTACTATTATTCTTTGCAACATCATAAGCTTCTTCTTTCAATCTATTGCTATCTTTAACTTCTTTAGTTAGCCACGGTTGGATCACTTTTCCCATGGAATTTTTTGTTTCACTCTGCCCCAGAGGATCCTTTACTATGAGATTGCTAATTAACCCTGTCTTATTACACAATACAATATCGAAAATAGCCTGTTCCCTGGTTGGTTCCATGACATATTGTTCTAGGAAACTGCCCCAAATGCATTCCATGAACTTGTCCTCCAGACTAGCTTTGCCAATTTGATTTGTCCAGTCTATATGAAGATTAAAGTCCCCCATGATTATTGCATTACTTTTGTTGCAAGCTCCTACTATTTCTTGAATAATATTCTGTCCAACGGTACAGCTACTGTTGGGGGGCCTATATACTACTTCTACCAGTGTTTTCTGCCCCTTGTTATTCCTTATCTCCACCCATACTGATTCTATTTCCTGATCTTCTGAGCTGAGACCTTTCTCTCTACTGTCCTTATGTCATCCTTTATTATCAGGGCAACTCCCCCTCCTTTTCCATTCTTGCCTGTCTTTTTGAAATGTCAAGTACCCTGGAACATTTAGTTCCCAACCTTCGCCACCTTGCAACCATGTCTCTGTAAGGGCTATTAGATCAAACCCATTTTTCTCTAGTTGTGCCACTAGTTCATCTATCTTGTTAACAATGCTTCGTGCATTCAGATAAAGAGCCTTTAATTTAATTTTTTTACCATTATTCCCTGCTTTGACCTTATTCTCTGCTGTACTGCTACCGTTAAACTCTCTGTCCCTTCCTGTCACACTGCTTATTTTTACCCAAATTGCTGCACTGCTCTATTGCCTTGACCTTTCTCTTTAGATTTCTAAATTTCCCCTCACCTGACCGCTTCCCCCTCATATCTGGACACTTTGATCCAGGAGACAGTCACACCCCTTAGGTTAGGTAGTGGTACAGGTCTGGTTAGTGGTCAGGGACAGGAGGGTGTGACTGCAACTCAGGCACATAAGGGGATCCCAGGTGCACTGTTGGAGGAGCCTCAGTCATTGTCATTATTCAACAGGTATGAGGTTCTTGCTGCCTGTGTGGATGAGGGCAATGTCTGCAGAGTGGATGAGCAAACTGATCATGGCACCGTGGTACAGGAGGCCATTCAAGTGGGGGGAGTGAAAAGGAATGTTGTAGTGGTAGGAGACTGTATAGTCAGGGGGATAGATACTGTTCTCTGCAGCCGTGGCTGGGAGCGCTGAAGTCTGAGTTGCCTGCTTGGTGCCAGGGTTAGGGATATCTCCTCGTGGCTGGAGAAGAATTTGGAGTGGGAGGGGGAGGATCCAGTTGCCATGGTTCATGTAGGAACCAACAAAATAGGTAGAACTAGGAATGAGGTTCTGCTGAGAGAGTTTGAGGAGCTAGGTTCTAAATTAAAATGCAAAACCTCAAAGGTAATAATATCTGGATTGTTACCTGAGCCAAGCGCAAATTGACATAGGGACATGCAGATCAGAGAGTTAAATGCGTGGCTCAAAGAGTGGTGTGCATGGAAGGGGTTTCGATTCATGGGGCACTGGCAGCTGTACTGGGGAAGGAGGGAGCTGTTCTGTTGGGACAGCCTCCACTTAAACCATGCTGAGACCAGTGTCCTGGCAAATCAAATAACTAGGGCTGTAGATAGGGCTTTAAGCTAAAAAGGACGGGGTGGTGGTGGGTAGGGGTCAGGTGAGGGGAAATTTAGAAATCTAAAGAGAAAAGTCAAGGCAATGGAGTAGTGTAGCAATTTGGGTAAAGCTAAGCAGAGTGTGACAGGTAGGGACAGAGAGTTTAACGGTAATAGTGCATCAGCGAATAAGGTGAAAGCAGGAAATCATGGTAAAAGTTAAAATCAAATGCTCTTTATCTGAATGCACGAAGCATTCATAACAAGGGATCTACAAGAAATGAAACCAGCCTAAATGTAAACAAAACAGGAAAGGAGAGCATAGGAATGACTAAACTAAGGGAGGACATAGAGGGAATAAATAGAATTATAGAACAGGAGTGTAAAAAGATGGTTAAAAATAAAGTGATAAGAACTGCTATTAAAAATGAGTTAAACTGGCTGTACAGCAATGCACACAGTAATAAAACTGGGGAACTGGAGGCACTAATACATTGTGAGGAACCAGATATAGTAGGGATTACTGAGACATGGCTACAGAAAAATCAGGACTTGGAATTAAACATTGCAGGATACAACATATTTAGAAAAGAAAGAGGGAAAAAGGGGAGGTGGAGTAGCTGTACTTATTAGAGATAACATAATGGCAGTAGAAAAAAGTGATGCAGCTATCAGTAGTACAGAAATAGAATCCATGTGGATAGAGATAAAAGATAATGGCCCAGAAATTCGGGTCTCCACGGGTGAGTACGCACGGGGTACTCACCCGTAGTCCCAATGGAAGTGCCGGTTTCCTGCATGCACTGCGCATGCACGGAAAACCGGCACTTCCGTTCCCCTGAAAGAAGGGGTTCAGAGTTCGAATGCGTGCGCGGGAGAGGCTGCGCATGCGCATCGAACTTAGTTTTTTTTTTACAGGTTTTCCCGGGAGGGTAAGTCTGCAGAAGTTAGACATGTAAAAAGCAGGTGTAAGGCTTGCTTTTTACAAGGTAAGTGGTGAATTAATTAAAATTAAAACATTTTTTCCACAGGTTTATTATTTTTAAATACTTTAAAACAAGGTAAGTTTATTTTTAGCCCCGTTAGAAAATAAAATTATTTTTTCAAAAATTTAAATTATTGTTTAAAATAGTTATTTCATGTAATTTATAGTTTATTTTAAAAAGTGATTTAAAAAAAATAATAATTTGAAGATTTAGTGCTGTTTTAGGGCCGTAGTATTTATAAGTTTTGACAGCTCTTCCTGTCAATCTTATGAATGGAACATTCCCTGCTCCAATTGGCTCTCCATGGCCCACGTGATCCCAGGGGACGCATCGAACTAACTGCGCCCCTGGGATACGCAAGCACTGCGCGCCGGCAGCTGGAGCAGGCCCCGGATCGGAATTCCACGCGGGCCCACAGCTCAACGGCCGGCGCACAAGGTAAGTGCAGGTCGGGGGCTTGCACCCGCGGGAGGCCCCCAACCCAAATTTCTGGGCCAATAAAGGAACAATTACACTAATAGGCATAGTCTACAGACCACCTAATAGTGGGAGGGAGGCGGAAGAAGAAATATGCAAACAAATTATGGAAATGTGTAAAAAAAACATAGAATAATAACCATGGAGGATTTCAACTACCCCAAAAATAATTGGCCAGAAGTGGTAGGTAAAGGGGATCAGGGAATGGAGTGCCTACAATAAGTACAGGACTCCTTTCTAACCCAATATGTAAAAAGCCCTACAAAGGATGATTCGCTGCTGGATTTAATAATGGGGAATGAAACAGAGCAGATAAGTGAAGTAAAAGTAGGGGAACATCTAGGCAATAGTGACCATAATATAATATGCTTTAAGATAATTGAGAAGGATGTATGTATGATGAAGACCAGGTAATAGATTTGAGAAAAGCCAATTTTGAGAGGCTGAGAATAGAACTTGGGGAAAATTAAATGGACAACAATATTGGCAAACAATGATGTAGAACAGCAATGGGAAACATTTAAAACAGTATTCAAAAGAGTCCAGGGAAAATATATTCCACTAAAAAACAAGAACAAGCTAAACACTAATGAGACGCCATGGATGAATAAAGATGTGAGGGGAAAATTGAGACTTAGGAAAGAGGCATACACTAAGTACATGGACAGCAGGGGGAGAGCATGGCAAGGGAGAATACGAAGAGATTAGGAGAGCAGTCAAAAAAGAAGTTAAGGGAGGCAAAGAGGAACAATGAAGTTAAATTATCAAGGAACATAAAACAAAATAGTAAAATATTCTACAGGCACATAAATAAAAAAAGGAAAGTCGGGATGGGAATAGGGCCAATAAGGGATGGTCAGGGTAAAATCACAGGCAGCGATAGCAAAATGGCAGAAATATTAAATAATTACTTTGCTTCAGTATTTACCAGGGAGACAGATCAGATGGACATGACATTGGAAGATGAGATTAGAAATGATATAACTGCATTTAAAATAAATAGAGGAGAAATATTAAATAAACTAATCAAACTCATATGGGATCATATTAGCAAAGCATATGAGATCTTGGGTTTCATAAATAGAGATACTGAGTACAAAAGTAGAGAAGTTATGCTGAATCTTTATAAAGCACTGGTTAGGCCACAACTGGAGTATTGCGTCTAGTTTTGGTCACCACACTTTAGGAAGGATGTGAAGGCCCTTGAGAGGGTGCAGAGGAAAGTTACCAGAATGGTTCCGGGTATGGGGGATCTTAGCTACAAGGACAGGTTGGAGAAGCTGGATGTGTTTTCATTAGAGCAAAGGAGGTTGAGGGGTGATTTGATAGAGGTGTACAAGATTATGACAGGTTTGGATAGGCTAGACATAGAAAGGCTGTTCCCACTAGTTGATGGTACAAGGACTAGGGGACACAGATTTAAGGTTTTGGGCAAGAGATTAAGGGGGGATGTGAGGAAAAACTTTTTTACGCAGCGAGTGGTGAGGACCTGGAACTCGCTGCCGACGGAAGTGGTGGAAGTGGACACACTCAATGTTTTCAAGGGGAGAGTGGATAGACACTTGAAGGGAATAAACTTGCAGAGCTACGGGGATAGAGCGGGGTAATGGGACTGACTGGATTGCTCTGCAGAGAGCCGGCACAGACTTGATGGGCTGAATGGCCTCCTTCTGTGCCGTTATGACTCTATGGCCTAGAAATTCAGCATAGCCACTTTTGGGGCGGTAAAGTCGGGCGGCCGCTAAAGTTTGCGCCCGGCGCAAAGTCGAGCCCCCTTCGCCAATATTCAGTCGTATCGCCCTAAGAGGTTGCTGCTGCGCTAAAGCAGGCGATGCACGACTATCATTAGGCGCTAAGCCGGCGGCCCGGGGCAAAACCCCGGAAGTCGGGCGCAGGGCAGGTGCGGCGAGCTGCTGATTGACGGCAGACACTCTGGCGCCGGTGAGCTCTTAAAGGGGGAGGGTGCATTTGTGTTTTTGCAAGGCTGACATTAGTTTGTTATGTGGTCCTCCTCCTCCTCCTCCTCCTCCTCCTCCTCCTCCTCCTCCCAAACCAGAAGATCCGTCTCTCACAAAAAGGAGTGTTGCAACATGGCTGCCGTTTCTAGTGCAGGGGAAGTGCCCTTTAATTTGCGCTCCCCGTGGCCCGCATCGGCTGAGCAACGTTCCACTCAACAGTCGTTAGGGCCGCCCGGCGCACAATGGGCCGGTGCGACTGAAGATCCGGTTTGGGGCGCACAAAGGGCGTTGCACGAGGATATGACGTCATGATCTGCGCGCGCAGCTGAGCGCGCGCAAAGACTTTGCGCCGGCGCTAAATGTCTACTGAAGTTGGGGAGAGGCGCAGATCGCGCTGCGCCCGGGCGCTAAGCGCCCAGCGCTCGACATCTACTCCTCCTAAGGCACTAACGGCTGGCGCAACCAACTGAATTTCTAGCCCTATGACTCTATAACTCAAAGAGGATAAAACCCCTCATCAGACAGATTACATCCACACATTTTAAAATAATTTAGGGAAGAGATAGCAGAGGCACTATTACTTTATATTTAATAATAATTTGTTAGAAAAAGGTATAGTGTCAGAGGACTGGTGGATAGCTAACGTAATACCTATATTTAAGAAGGAAGATAGAACATGTCTAGAGAACCATAGACCAGCCATTTTAACATTGGTGGTAGGAAAAGTAATGGAATCCCTACTAAAGGAAAAAAATAGAAGAACATCTAGAAACCAAAAGTATAATAATGAATAGTCAGCATGGATTTCAAAAGAGAAAGTCTTGCTTGACCAACCTCATTGAATTCTTTGAAGAGGTAACAGAGAGAGTAGATAAGGATAATGTAGTAGATGTAATTTATCTAGATTTCTAAAAGGCCTTCGATAAGGTACCACATAATAGACTAACGAATAAGGTCAGAGAATGCGGAGTCAGGGGACAAGTAGCAGACTGGATAGCTAGCTGGTTTCAAAACAGAAAGTAGAGAGTAGGGGTAAAGGGTAGCTATTCAGAGTGACAGAAGGTGGAAAGTGGGGTCCCACAAGGATCAATGTTGGACCACTGTTGTCCACAATTTATATTAGCGATTTAGACTTTGGAATCAAAAACACAATTTCAAAATTTCCGGATGACACCAAACTGCGGGGGGCGGGGGGGGGGGGGGAGATAATCAATACTGAGGAGGACTGCAACAAATTACAAGAAGATATTAATAAATTTGCAGAATGGGCATATAATTGCCAAATTAATTTCAACGCAGATAAATGTGAGGTATTACATTTTGGTAAGGAAAATAAGGCGGTCACATATTACTTGGAAAATAAAAATCTAAATAGGGTAGAAGAGCAAAGGAATCTGGAGCACAAATACACAAATCACTAAAAGTAGTGATGCAGGTTAATAAGGCCATAAAAAAAAGCAAACCAAACATTAGGGTTTTTTTCTAGAGGGTTAGAATTGAAAAGTAGAGAAGTTATGCTAAACTTGTACCGAATCTTGGTTAGACCACACTTGGAGTACTGCGTACAATTCTGATTGCCATATTATAAAAAGAATATAGAGGCACTGGAACGAGTGCATAAAATATTTACAAGGATAATACCAGAAATACAAGGTTATATCTATCAGGAAAGGATGAACAGATTGGATCGCTTTTCTCTTGAAAAGAGAAGGCTGAGGGGTGACCTAATAGAGGTCTTTAAAATTATGAAAGGTTTTGACAGAATAGACACAGAGAGTGTTTCCACTTCTGGGGAAGAGCAAAACTAGAGGCCTCACTATAAGAGAGTTACCAAGAAATCAAATAGGGAATTCAGAAGAAACTTCTTTATACAGAGAATGGTGAGCATGTGTAACTCGCTACCATAGGGAATGGTTGAAGTGAATAGTATAAGTGCATTTAAGGGGAGGCTAGACAAGCATATATGCATATGGAACGGGGAGAGAGAGAGAGCAGCCCAGACTCACCGGTGGCAGCAGCGAGAGCGGCCCTGGGTGGAGACTGAGTGCGGAGACCGAGGAGTTAAGGAGCGGGGTGAGAGAGAGCAGCCCAGACTCACTGGTGGCAGCAGCGAGAGCGGCCCTGGGTGGAAACTGAGCGTGGAGACTGAGGAGTTAAGGAGCGGGGTGAGAGAGAGCGGTCCAGACACACTGGTGGCAGCAGCGAGAGCGGCCCTGGGTGGAGACTGAGCGCGGAGACTGAGGAGTTAAGGAGCGGGGTGAGAGAGTGCAGCCCAGACTCACTGGTGGCAGCAGCGAGAGCGGCCCTGGGTGGAAACTGAGCGCGGAGACTGAGGAGTTAAGGAGCGGGGTGAGAGAGCGCGGCCCAGACTCACTGGTGGCAGCAGCGAGAGCAGCCCTGGGTGGAAACTGAGCACGGAGACTGAGGAGTTAAGGAGCGGGGAGAGAGAGAGTGACCCTGACTCACCAGTGGCAGGAGAGATAAGTAAAAAGTGATTGAAGTGTTATGTCACCAGAAAGCAGGTAAGTGATTGGTTGGTGAGTATTTCTCTCTCGCTTTTTTCAAAACTTAATTTTTGTGGTTTATAGTTTCTAGGGTCTCTGTTGTGTAGCAGGGAGTGCTAGTAAACAAGGGCCCTTGAGTATATCATTTAATTGTAGTGTAATTAGTGGTATTGATTTGATTTAATTTAATTTGAATTAATTAAAGGGTAAGTCATGGCAGCATGGCTCGGCCCCGTGGCATGCTCCTCCTGCACTATGTGGGAAATCAGGGACACTTCCGGTGTCCCTGACGACCATGTCTACGGGAAGTCTATCCAGCTGCAGCTACTGACAGACCGCATTGCAGCGCTGGAGCTGCAAATGGATACATACTGGAGCATTCGCGATGCTGAGGACGTCGTGAATAGCACGTTTAGGGAGTTGGTCACACCACAGGTAAAGGCTGCACAGGCAGGAAGGGAATGGGTGACCGCCAGACAGAGTAGTAGGCACAGGCAGGTAGTGCAGGGGTCCCCTGTGGCCATCCCCCTTTCAAACAGATATACCACTTTGGATATTGTTGAGGGAGATGGCTTATCGGGGGAAGGCAGCAGCAGCCATGGGTGGTCCTGCTGCACATAATGAGAGGAAAAAAGCAGGAGAGCTATAGTGATAGGGGATTCTATTGTAAGGGGAATAGATAGGCGTGTCTGTGGCCACAAACGAGACTCCAGGATGGTATGTTGCCTCCCTGGAGCAAGGGTCAAGGATGTCTCGGGGCAGCTGCAGGGCATTCTGGAGGGGGAGGGTGAACAGCCAGTTGTCATGGTGCATATAGGTACAAACGATATAGGTAAAAAATGGGATGAGGTCCTAAAAGCTGAATATAGGGAGTTAGGTGGTAAATTTTAAAATAGGACCTCAAAGGTACTAATCTCAGGATTGCTACCAGTGCCATGTGCTAGTCAGAATAGAAATAGCAGGATATTTCAGTTGAATACATGGCTAGAAGAATGGTGCAAGGGGGAGGGATTCAAATTCCTGGGACATTGGACGGTTCTGGGGGAGCTGGGACCAGTACAAACTGGATGGTTTGCACCTGGGTGGGACCGGACCCGATGTCCTAGGGGGAGTGTTTGCTAGTGCTGTTGGGGAGGGTTTAAATTAAAATGGCAGGGGGTTGGGAACCTGTGCAGGGAGACAGAGGAAAGGGAAGCAAGGATAGAAACAAAAGACAGGAAGGAGAAAAGCAAAAGTGGAAGGCAGAGACATCAAGAGTGTAAATCAAACAGGGCCACAGTAAATAATAATTCTAAAAGGACTAAGAGTGCTAAAAAATCAAGCCTGAAGGCTTTGGCCTAGAAATTCAGGGCGCCAAGCTTGCCTGGGCGCCGGAATTACCGCTCCGGACAGAGCCGCTTACGCCAGCCCGATATTCAGTTTCAGCGCCCCAAACGGAAGCGGGGCGCTGCTCGAGGCGCCCCGCATCCCTCTTGGGGTGCTGCAACTGAATATCGCAGTGCAACGTGCCGCAGCGCAACACGCTGCGGCACGGCGTGCTGCGGTACTGCAGGCCTTCCTCCCCTTAAAGGGGAGGGGCCTGCACCAACGCGATCAGAGATCGCGAGTGCCGGCAAAAGAGCCCGGCACCGAGGAGAAGTGCCGGGCTCTTGGGACACAGCCGGCACTGCCCGGGGGGGGGGGGGCTCAGGAGGCCAGGGACGGCGGCGCGAGGAAGTGCTGGCAGGCGGCCAGCAAAAAAAATGGCCGCCCCGCACCTCCCCTTTAATTAGCGCCACTACCGCCGCAAGTAGGCCCCCCTGAACCGGTCGCAAATTGCGACCGGCGTTACAGCAGGGGGCGCGACCAAATATCGCGATCGGGGCGGTAGCGGGGCGCTGTGCACACCGATGATGTAATCGGTGGCGGCGCAGCGCTACAGGCTAACGCCGTCATTAGCGCCCTGCTACATTTCGCAGGAGGCATGGCCGGTGGCGCTAAACCCACTAAGTGCCCTCTTTGGGCGCTAACTGGTGGCGCAGCCCACCGAATTTCTAGACCTTTGTGTCTTAATGCGAGGAGCAGTCGTAATAAGGTGGATGAATTAGCTGCGCAAATATATGAAAACGGATATGATATAATTGGGATTACGGAGACATGGCTCCAGGGTGACCAAGACTGGGAATTCAACATCCAGGGATATTCCATATTCAGCAAAGACAGGCAAAAAGGAAAAGGAAGTGGTGTAGTTGCTGGTTAAAGAGGAGCTTAACACAATAGTAAGGAAGGATATTAGCTCTGATGATGTGGAATCTGTATGGGCAGAGCTGAGAAATACCATGGGGCAGAAAACGTTAGTGGGAGTTGTATACAGACCCCCAAACAGTAATGCTGAGGTTGGGGATGGCATTAAAAGGGAAATTAGAGACGCGTGCAATAAGGACACAGCAGTTATCATGGGTGACTTTAATCTACATATAGATTGGGCTAACCAAATTAGTAACAATACTGTGGAGGAGGAATTCCTAGAGTGTATACGGGATGGTTTCCTGGACCAATATGTCGAGGAACCAACTAGAGATCAGGCCATCTTAGACTGGGTATTATGTAATGAGAAAGGATTAATTAGCAATCTTATTGTGCGAAGCCCCTTGGGGAGGAGCGATCATAATATGATAGAATTCTTCATTAAGATGGAGAGTGAAGTAGTTGACTCAGAGACTAGGGTCCTGAATTTCAATAAAGGAAACTATGATGGTATAAGGCACGAGTTGGCTAGGATGGTTTGGGGAATGTTACTTAAAGGGTTGCCGGTGGATAGGCAATGGCAATCATTTAAAGATCGTATGGATGAACTACAGAATTTGTTCATCCCTGTTTGGCATAAAAATAAAACAAAAAAGGTGGCTCAACCGTGGCTAACCAGGGAAATTAGGGATAGCATAAGATCCAAGGAGAAGACATATAATTTGGCCAGAAAAAGCAGTAAACCTGAGGATTGGGAGCAGTTTAGGATTCAGCAAAGGAGGACAAAGGGATTAATTAAGAGGGGGAAAATAAATTATGAGAGTAAGCTTTCAGGGAACATGACTGTAAAAGCTTCTATAGATATGTAAAGAGAAAAAGATTGGTGAAGTCAAGCATAGGTCCCTTGCAATCAGAATCAGGGGAATTTATAATGGGGAACAAAGAAATGGCAGACCAATTAAATACA
The DNA here is from genome assembly GCF_052327205.1 of Somniosus microcephalus. Classification (NCBI taxonomy): domain Eukaryota; kingdom Metazoa; phylum Chordata; class Chondrichthyes; order Squaliformes; family Somniosidae; genus Somniosus; species Somniosus microcephalus. The sequence goes on from NC_140991.1 coordinate 109,169,263, forward strand.
TACTTTGGTTCTGTCTTCACAAAGGCGAACACAAATAACCTCCCAGAGATGTCGGGGAACAAAGGTTCTAATGAGAGGGAGGAATTGATGAAATCAGTATTTGTAGGGAAATGGTGTTAGGGAAATTGACGGGATTGAAGGCCGATAAATCCCCAGGGCCTGATAGTCTACATCCTAGGGTACTTCAGGAAGTGGCCCTAGAAATAGTAGATGCATTGCTGGTCATCTTCCAAAATTCTATCGACTCTGGAACAGTTCCCATGGATTGGAGGATAGCTAATGTAACCCCACTATTTAAAAAAGATGGTAGAGAGAAAACGGGGAATTATAGACCGGTAAGCCTGACATCGGTAGTGGGGAAAATGCTAGAGTCCATTATAAAAGATGTAATAGCAGAGCACTTGGAAAACAGTGACAGGATCGGACAAAGTCAACATGGATTTACAAAAGGTAAATCATGCTTGACTAATCTACTGGAATTTTTTGAGGATGTAACTGGTAGAATAGATAAGGGAGAACCAGTGGATGTGGTGTATTTGGACTTTCAGAAGGCTTTCGATAAGGTCCCGCATAAGAGATTAGCATGCAAAGTTAAAGCACATGGGATTGGGGGTAAGGTACTGTCTTGAATAGAGAACTGGTTGGCAGACAGGAAACAAAGAGTTGGAATAAACGGGTCTTTTTCCGAGTGGCAGGCAGTGACTAGTGGGGTACCGCAGGGATCGGTGCTAGGACCCCAGCTATTCACAATATATATAAATGATCTAGACAAGGGAACAAATTTAATATCTCCAAGTTTGCAGATGACACAAAGCTGGGTGGGTGTGTGTGCTGTGAGGAGGATGCAGAGAAACTCCAGTATGATTTGGACAGGTTGGGTGATTGGGCAGATGCATGGCAAATGCAGTATAATGTGGATTATCGAGGTTATCCACTTCGGTGGCAAAAACAGGAAGACAGATTATTATCTGAACGGCAATAGATTGGGAAAAGGGGAAGTGCAACGAGATCTGGGTGTCCTTGTGGACCAGTCGCTGAAGGTAAGCATGCAGGTGCAGCAGGCGGTTAAGAAGGCAAATGGTATGTTGGCCTTCATAGCGAGAGGATTCGAGTACAGGAGCAAGTATGTCTTGCTGCAGTTGTACAGGGCCTTGGTGAGACCACACCTTGAGTATTGTGTGCAGTTTTGGTCGCCTTATCTGAGGAAGGATGTTCTTGCCATGGAGAGAGTGCAGCGAAGATTCACCAGACTGATACCTGGGATGGCAGGAATGATGTATGAGGAGAGATTGTGTCGATTAGGCTTATATTCGCTAGAGTTTAGAAGAATGAGAGGGGATCTCATTGAAACTTATAAAATTCTAACAGGACTAGACAGACTAGATGCAGGAAGGATGTTCCCGATGGCGGGGGAGTCCAGAACCAGGGGTCACAGTGTAAGGATAAGGGGTAAGCCATTTAGGACAGAGATGAGGAGGAATTTCTTCACCCAGAGAGTGGTGAACCTGTGGCATTCTCTACCACAGAAGGCAGTTGAGGCCAATTCATTAAATATATTCAAGAAGGAGTTAGATATATTTCTTAAGGCTAAAGGGATCAAGGGATATGGGGAGAAAGCAGGAACAGGGTACTGAATTTGGATGATCAGCCATGATCTCATTAAATGGCAGAACAGGCTCAAGGGGCCGAATGGCCTACTCCTGCTTCTATCTTCTATGTTTCTATGAGGGTGAAGGGAATAGAGGGTTATGCTGATAGAGTTAGATGAGGAAAGACGGGAGGAGGCTTAAGTGGAGCCTAAACGCTGGCATGGACAGGTTGGGCTGAATGGCCTGTTTCCGTGCTGTATATTCTATGTAATCCTGTGTAACACTGATTAGGTCTCAGCTGGAGTATTGTGTTCAATTCTGGGCACCACATTTTATGAAGGATGTGAAGGCCTTGGAGAGGGTGCAGAAGAAATTTACTAGAATGATGTGACTGAAATAAAGTAGTTGCGCAGGCGCAGTATGAATGGTTTGTTGGGTGTTCTCACCAGACTTCCCACAGATTGATGAGAGAGAAAGGAGGAGAGGGGGTGGACATTTCAGGTATTGTGAGGTCTGTCTGGAAGAGTCATTCGATTTAATCGGCTGGGACAGGATCATTGAGAGAGTCGAGACAATGCGGAGGATAGTGAGAGGAGTGCTAGACAAAGAGACTGGGGAGGAAAACGAGAGGGTGTGTGGAGAAGGAACACAAACTGAGAGAGAGAGTGGCAGTAGTGTGATTAATTCATCAGAATGAATTGCTAAAACATCCAGTACATTTTACTGATGAAATGTGACCTGAAGGTGATGTTAGGATGTTGTCAGATTGTGAGAGTTTTATTGTACTCTCACGGAGTGTGTTTATCACTATCAGGTCCTCCGTCTGTTGTGGTGAACGTTACTTTTTCCTATTTGGGACCTGACATTTATGCGCAGAATGTTTCTGCGCAGCTTCTGGTTGCTTCTGGTTCATTGGCAGCAGTCACTCTGTTACTAGGATGGTACCAGGGATGAGAGACTTCAGTTATGTGGAGAGACTAGAGAAGCTTGGGTTGTTCTCCTTAGAGCAGAGAAGGTTAAGAGGTAATTTGATAGAAGTGTTCAAAATCATGAATGGTTTTGATAGAGTAAATAAGGAGAAACTGTTGCCAGTGGAAGGAAAGTCAGTAACTAGAAGACACAGATTTAAGGTGATTGGCATAAGAACCAGAGGCAACACGAGGAAACATTTTTTTACACTGCATGTGGTTGTGATCTCCAATGCACTGCCTGAAAGGGTGGTGGAAGCAGATTCAATAGTAACATTCAAAAGGGAATTGGATAAATACCTGGAGCAGAAAAAATTTACAGGGCTATGGGGAAAAGAGCAGGGGAGTGGGATTAATTGAATAGCTCTACCAAAGAGCTCACACAGGTTCGATTGGCTGAAAGGCCTCCTTCTGAGCTGTATCATTCTATGATTCTATGACTTAACAGAGGGTGATGTTGATCAGTAATAGAAAAGTTGAGGAGATGGTCGAAAGCGTAGTCAAGGAGATCGGTTCTGAGGAGGTTATTGAAGGTGGGGACAGATGTAGTAAGGTGGAGTGATTTAAGGAGAAAGTAGGACCAAGTTGGCTCAAATTTCCTTCCCGCTAATTTTAGGGCGGTATGAGGTAGGGGAATATGCAGGAGTCCGGAGTTGAATGACACAAAGTGGGATGCAGGAAGCTGCAGAGGTATGGAGGGGCAAGGCTTTGAAGAAATTTGCAATTGAGGCTTTTAAGTTCAAAGCTCTGGTGAACAACAACAACTTGCAATGATATAGTGCATTTAACATAGTAAAACATCTCAAGGCGCTTCACAGGAGCATTATTAAACTAAATTTGACACCAAGCCTCATAAAGAGATATTAGGACAGATTACCTAAAGCTTGGTCAAAGAGGTAGGTTTTAAGGAGCATCTTAAAGGAAGGACAGAGAGATTTAGGGAGGGAATTCCAGAGCTTGGGGGCTAGGCAGCTGAAGACACAGCCACTAGTTGTGGAGCGGTGAAATGTAGGTCAGCGAGCGCAGGGGTGATGGGTGAATGGGACTTGGTGTGAGCTAGGATACGGGCAGCAGAGTTTCGGATGAGCTCAAGTTTACGGAGGGTGGAAGGCGGGAGGCTGGCCAGGAGAGCGTTGGAACAGTCGAGTCTCGAGGTACCAAATGTATGGATGAGGGTTTCAACAGCAGATGAGCTGAGGCAGGAGTGGAGACGGGTGATGTGGAGATGGAAGTAGGTGATCTTGGTGATGGAACGTATTTGGTGTCGGAAGCCCAACTCAGGGTCAAATAGGACAAGGTTGCGAATGGTTTGGTTCAGCCTCAGACAGGGTTAAGATAATGGAGATTTATGAGGACAGATATAATGGGCAAGTGTAACATAGTACAGGGCAGAATGTAAGCAATAGAGTTTATGTAGAGTGAAGCTTGGGAGGCTGGTGAGAAGCGCATTGGAAAGAATAAGCCGGTTTACAACAGTTGGGTACATTGTACAGTACCTACATTGGCAAGTAGGTACGATAGCAAAATACTGCAGATGTTGGAAATCCGAAATAACAACAGAAAATGCTGGAAAAACTCAGCAGGTCAGGCAACATCTGTGGAGAGAAATTTGAGTTGACGTTTCGGGTTTGACAAGTAGGTACACTGAACAGGAAGTACATTGTACAAGAGGTATATTGAACAGTCAGTACTTTGTACAATAATTACATTGAACAATTAGTACTTTGTATAATAATTACATTGAACAGTCAGTACTTTGTACAATAATTACATTGAACAATTAGTACTTTGTATAATAATTACATTGAACAGTCAGTACTTTGTACAATAGGTACATTGAACAGTCAGTACTTTGTACAATAGGTACATTGAACAGTAAGTACTTTGTACAATAATTACATTGAACAATAAGTACTTTGTACAATAATTACATTGAACAATAAGTACTTTGTACAATAATTACATTGAACAGTCAGTACTTTGTACAGTAGTTACAGTACATTGAACAGCTAGTACTTTGTACAGTAGTTACAGTACATTGAACAGCTAGTACTTTGTACAGTAGTTACAGTACATCGAACAGCTAGTACTTTGTATAGTAGTTACAATACATTGAACAGCCAGTACTTTGTACAGTAGTTAGAGTACATTGAAGTCACTATTTTATACAATAGTTATAGGACATCGAACAGCTAGTACTTTGTACAGTAGTTACAGTACATTGAACAGTCAGTACTTTATACAATAGTTATAGGACATCGAACAGCCAGTACTTTGTACAGTAGTTACAGTACATTGAACAGCTAGTACTTTGTACAGTAGTTACAGTACATTGAACAGCTAGTACTTTGTACAGTAGTTACAGTACATTGAACAGCCAGTACTTTGTACAGTAGTTACAGTACATTGAACAGTCAGTACTTTATACAATAGTTATAGGACATCGAACAGCCAGTACTTTGTACAGTAGTTACAGTACATTGAACAGCTAGTACTTTGTACAGTAGTTACAGTACATTGAACAGCCAGTACTTTGTACAGTAGTTAGAGTACATTGAAGTCACTACTTTATACAATAGTTACAGTACATTGAACAGCTAGTACTTTGTACAGTAGTTACAGTACATTGAACAGCTAGTACTTTGTACTGTAGTTACAGTACATTGAACAGCTAGTACTTTGTACAGTAGTTACAGTACATTGAACAGCTAGTACTTTGTATAGTAGTTACAGTACATTGAACAGTCAGTACTTTATACAATAGTTACAGTACATTGAACAGCCAGTACTTTGTACAGTAGTTACAGTACATTGAACAGCCAGTACTTTGTACAGTAGTTACAGTACATTGAACAGTCAGTACTTTATACAATAGTTACAGTACATTGGACAGTCAGTACTTTGTACAGTAGTTACAGTACATTGGACAGTCAGTACTTTATACAATAGTTACAGTACATTGAAGTCAGTACTTTATACAATATTTACAGTACATTGAACAGTCAGTACTTTATACAGTAGTTACAGTACATTGGACAGTCAGTACTTTATACAATAGTTCCAGTACATTGAACAGCCAGTACTTTGTACAGTAGTTACAGTACATTGAAGTCAGTACTTTATACAATAGTTCCAGTACATTGAAGTCAGTACTTTATACAATATTTACAGTACATTGAACAGTCAGTACTTTATACAGTAGTTACAGTACATTGGACAGTCAGTACTTTATACAATAGTTCCAGTACATTGAACAGCCAGTACTTTGTACAGTAGTTACAGTACATTGGACAGCCAGTACTTTGTACAGTAGTTACAGTACATTGAACAGTCAGTACTTTATACAATAGTTACAGTACATTGGACAGGCAGTACTTTGTACAGTAGTTACAGTACATTGGACAGTCAGTACTTTATACAATAGTTACAGTACATTGAAGTCAGTACTTTATACAATATTTACAGTACATTGAACAGTCAGTACTTTATACAGTAGTTACAGTACATTGAACAGTCAGTACTTTATACAATAGTTACAGTACATTGAAGTCAGTACTTTATACAATATTTACAGTACATTGAACAGTCAGTACTTTATACAATAGTTACAGTACATTGGACAGTCAGTACTTTATACAATAGTTCCAGTACATTGAAGTCAGTACTTTGTACAGTAGTTACAGTACATTGGACAGTCAGTACTTTGTACAGTAGTTACAGTACATTCAACAGTCAGTACTTTATACAATAATTACAGTACATTGAACAGTCAGTACTTTATACAGTAGTTACAGTACATTGAACAGTCAGTACTTTATACAGTAGTTACAGTACATTGGACAGTCAGTACTTTATACAGTAGTTACAGTACATTGAACAGTCAGTACTTTATACAGTAGTTACAGTACATTGGACAGTCAGTACTTTATACAATAGTTCCAGTACATTGAAGTCAGTACTTTGTACAATAGTTACAGTACATTGAAGTCAGTACTTTGTACAATATTTCCAGTACATTGAAGTCAGTACTTTGTACAATAGTTATAGTACATTGAACAGTCAGTACTTTGTACAGTAGTTACAGTACATTGGACAGTCAGTACTTTGTACAATATTTCCAGTACATTGAAGTTAGTACTTTGTACAATAGTTATAGTACATTGAACAGTCAGTATTTTATACAATAGTTCCAGTACATTGAACAGTCAGTACTTTGTACAATAGTTATAGTACATTGAACAGTCAGTACTTTATTATACAATAGTTCCAGTACATTGAAGACCTTTCCTCTGTGTCCACTCGTTCCACAGCGACATCTCGTGGCTCCCTTGCACTGAACCAAGGGAAATGAGAAGTTTATATTATGTAGGTTGTCTCATGACCTGATAGAAATCTACTGTGCGAAACAAAATATTCCTGTCATGTTCATTAAGCTAAACGTTATTTATATTAAAATAAAACCTCCCGCTCAACTCATCTTTGCAAAAACGGATGTTTCCAGTTTTAGTTGTTAAATTAGCATAATAGTCTTTCCCAGAATGCACCATTGATGCAGTTTTTACGGTACATTGATTTTCTTCTGTGCAATTTAAATATGATTAGTTATAGTCACTTAGTGTGAATAAATTGTTAACTTCGAATTTGCTTTTGGTTTCACGTGATATAATAAATGAATGAGCGATGACACATCACAACTAAGAGATGTATCGTAATATGGAGCTATATATACTGAGTGAACAGCTATTCCTTACGGCCGGTCCGATGGTAGTGGGTTATCGTTGATATTTGCTTACAAAGTCAGTTACAGATTTCCTTGTTCTCTCTTCCCCCCTTCTCACTGCTTCACTTGACTGGTCTTTTACTTGCCAAGAGAAATATTTTCCTTATTAAAGAGGTGCTGTCCTAAGCACTTCATTAATTAAATTGAATATACCCCTCTTCCTCACTCCCTCCATCCTAATTTCTAACACTTTCCTACATTACAACAGTGACTACACTCCAAGAAGTACTTTGTTGGCTGTAAAGTGCTTTGAGACATCCGGTGATTGTGAAAGGTGCTATATAAATGCAGGTCTTTCTCTAAATCAAAGATCAAGATTCCCCCCCTCCTCTTCCCCGCCCCTTCATTTACCTTTCCCTCCTCCATTTTCCCCTTCTCCTCCTCCTTTTCCCTCCTCCTTCCTCCTCCTTCACCCTCCTCCCCTTCCTCATTCCCTCTCTGTCCTCTCCCCTCCCTCCCCTCTACCTACCTTACCATCCTTCCTCCCTTCCTCTCCTCTCTTTTCTTCCCCTCCCCCTCCCCCTCTTTCCCATATTTTAAAGTACCTCTTCTCTGCATACAGCACTCAGCATGTGGCTGTTTTAGGAAGATAACCCCCTTTCGGCAAGCATTTGCTTAAAAAAAACCTACACAGCTTAACTAGGGTTACCAACCCTCCTCGATTACCCAGGAGTCTCCCGGGATACCCAGGAGTCTCCCGGAATGAATCTCCTAGGCACTGTTGCTAGCAGCCCGGAAGAACTACGAACTACGAACATACATACATACATACGAACATACGAATTTGGAGCAGGAGTAGGCCACTCGGCCCCTCGAGCCTGCTCTGCCATTCAATAAGATCATGGCTGATCTGATTACTCCACATTCCTGCCTACCTCTGATAACTTTTCAACCCCTTGCTTATCAAGAATCTATCTGCCTCTGCCTTAAAAATATTCGAAGTCACACAACACCAGGTTGTAGTCCAACAGTTTTATTTGAAATCACAAGCTGTCAGGTGACAAAGGAGCAGCGCTCCGAAAGCTTGTGATTTCAAATAAAACTGTTGGACTATAACCTGGTGTTGTGTGACTTCTTACATTTGTCCACCCCAGTCCAACACCGGCATCTCCACACCTTAAAAATATTCAAAGACTCTGCTTCCACCATCCCCTGAGGAAGAGAGTTCCAAAGACTCACGATCTTCTGTGAGAAAAAAATTCTCCTCACCTCTGTCTTAAATGGGCGACCCCTTATTTTTAAACAGTGACCCCTAGTTCTAGATTCTCCCACAAGAGGAAACATCCTCTCCACATCCACCCTGTCAAGACCCCTCAGGATCTTATCTGTGCCCTATCTTGCCAAAGCAACAGCCTCCCACTCCGTGACATTATCGGCTGTCGCCGTAGAGGACCCTACTACTAGATACAGGTAGGATATTGGGGCATTACATCTATTACTACCAGTTACATATATAGCACAAGAAATAGGAGCAGGAGTAGGCCATACGGCCTTTGGAGCCTGCTTTGCCATTCAATAAGATCATGGCTGATCTTCTACCGCAACTCCACTTTCCCGCCCGATCCCCATATCCCTTAATTCCCTTAGTGTCCAAAAATCTATTGATCTCATTCTTGAATATACTCAACATTCTTGAATACAGACAGTCAGTAAGTTATTTTATTACTGTTGGTTATGAGGGGTATCAGAGTGTTACCTGTATCACTAATAGTTATTGGTGCAATTTAAGTGAGTTACTATTAGTTACTGGTGAAATCAAAGTTATTCCCACCTCTGGTTGTCCTCCTGTGAATTACTCGCCCGCCCGAGGTTTCCCTTCTTCACATGCTTGCGGGTGGCCTCCTAGTTCTTGGAACTTCTTACATAACAGCTGCTGGTTGGAAACCATGAGCAAAGATACTGGGCATCCACGAGAGGCTGTGGGCCATCATCATCAGCAGAATTGTATTCCACCACAATTTGTAACCTTATGGCACAGCATATCCCTCACTCTACCATTAACATCAAGCCAGGGGACCAACCCTAGTTCAATAAGGAGTGTAGAAGAGCATGCCAGGAGCAGCAGCAGGCGTACCTAAAAATGAGATGCCAACCTGGGGAAGCTGCAACACAGGACTACATGCATGCTAAAAAGCGGAAGCAGCATGCTATAGACAGGGCTTAGCAATCCCACACTCAACGGATCAGATCAAAGCTCTGCAGTCCTGCCACATCCAGTTGTGAATGGTGGTGGTCCATTAAACAATTAACGGGAGGAGGAGGTTCCATGAATATCCCCATCCAAAACGATGGTGGAGCCCAGCACGTGAGTGCAAAAGACAAAGCTGAAGCGTTTGCAACTATCTTCACCCGAGTGGATGATCCATATCGGCCTACTCCTGAGGTCCCCACCATCACAGAAGCCAGTCTTCAGCCAACTCGATTCACTCCACGTGATATCAAGAAACGGCTGAGTGCACTGGATACAGCAAAGGCTATGGGTCCCAACAACATCCCGGCTGTCATGCTGAAGACTTGTGCTCCAGAACTAGTCGCCCCTCTAGCCAAGCTGTTCCAGTACAGCTACAACATTGGCATCTAACCTATAATGTGGAAAACTGCCCAGGTATGTCCTGTCCACAAAAAGCAGGACAAATCCAATCTGGCCAATTACCACCCCATCAGTCTACTCTCAATCATCAGCAAAGTGATGGAAGGTGTCATCGACAGTGCTATCAAGTGACACTTACTCACCAATAACCTCCTCACTGATGCCCAGTTTGGGTTCTGCCAAGACCACTCGACTCCCGGCCTCATTACAGCCTTGGTCCAAACATGGACAAAGGAGCTGAATTCCAGAGGTGAGGTGAGAGTGACTGCCCTAGACATCAAGGCAGCATTTGACCGAATGTGGCATCAAGGAGTCCTAGTAAAACTGAAGTCAATGGGAATCGGGGGGAAACTCTCCAGTGGCTGGAGTCATACCTAGCACAAAGGAAAATGGTTGTGGTGGTTGAAGGTCAATCATCACAGCCCCAGGATATTGCTCCAGGAGTTCCTCAGGGCAGTGTCCTAGGCCTAACCATCTTCAGCTGCTTCATCAATGACCTTCTCTCCAACATGAGGTAAGAAATGGGAATGTTCGCTGATGATTGCACAGTGTCAGTGCCATTCACAACTCCTCAGATAATGAAGCAGTCCATGCCCGCAAGCAACAAGACCTGGACGACATTCAGGCTTGGGCTGATAAGTGGCAGGTAACATTCATGCCACACAAGTGCCAGGCAATAACTATCTCCAACAAGCGAGAGTCTAACCACTGCCCCTTGACATTCAACGGCATTACCATTGCCAAATTCCCTACCATCAATATCCTGGGGGTCACCATTGACCAGAAACTTAACTGGACCAGCCACATAAATACTATGGCAACAAGAGCAGGTCAGAGGCTAGGTATTCTGCAGTGAGTGTCTCACTTCCTGACTCCCCAAAGCCTTTCCACCATCTACAAGGCACAAGTAAGGAGTGTGATGGAATATCTCCACTTGTCTGGATGAGTGCAGCTCCAACAACACTCAAGAAGCTCGACACCATCCAGGACAAAGCAGCCCGCTTGATTGGCACCCCATCCACCACCTTAAACATTCACTCCCTCCACCACTGGCGTTCCATGGCTGCAATGTGTACCATCTACAAGATGCACTGCAGCAACTTGCCAAGGCTTTTTCAGCAGCACCTCCCAAACCCGCGACCTCTTCTACCTAGAAGGACAAGGGCAGCAGGCGCATGGGAACACCACCACCTCCAAGTTCCCCTCCAAGTCACACATCATCCTGACTTAGAAGTATATCGCTGATCCTTCATCGTCGCTGAGTCAAAATCCTGGAACTCCTTCCCTAACAACACTGTGGGAGTACCTTCACCACACAGACTGCAGCGGTTCAAGAAGGTGGCTCACCACCACCTTCTCAAGGGCAATTAAGGATGGGCAATAAATGCTGGCCTTGCCAGCGACACCCACATCCCATAAACGAATAAAAAAAATACTCAGCTATGTAACTCCTATAAGGTAAATGCAATAACATTTGCACGTCATGTGATCAGACACCACGTGATCTGAACGTTACGTGATCAAACCTCCAAGAATGCCTCCAACCAGAGTTCATAATCCTAATCTTAACATCGCTCGTGTCCAAGTTCTTTCTGTTAAAAAAGGTCAAATAATGTTGAACCATGACACTCTATTTTTCCAGTGCTTTACTCACTGGCGTCCTGCTCTCCACCTTTACACAAACTCTAATTTATCTAAAACTTGTGTCTGCACCTTTAAAAGCTTCCTAAAAACAAAACAAGCATTTGTGTTGACTTTCATTGCCACCACAGCAACAACTTGCATTTATATTGCATCTTTAATGCAGTAATACGTCCAAAGGCACTTCACAGGAGCGTTATCAAACAAAATTTGACACCGAGCCACATAATAAGATATTAAGCCAGTTGAACAAAACCTTGGTCAAAGAGGTAGGTTTTAAGGACCGTCTTAAAGGAGGAAAGAGAGGCAAAGAGGTATAGTGAGGGAATTCCAGAGTTTAGAGCCTTGGCAGCTAAAGGCACAATGATTGTGTTATCCTCTGTTAAATGTCTTTGAAAATTTTAATTTACATTAAAGGTGCTATATAAATGGAAATAGTTGTTTTCATAGGCATTTTTCCTTAAGAATAAGTAAAGATAAAGGCTTATTTTGATGGGGCCTCTGCTTAAAAGGTTAATGAGAGTCTGCAAGCTTGATGGATGATCCCATCTTTAAATAGAGGAAGTGTCCTTGAAATAGTGTCATTACCAACGCTCTATCATGAAATTTACATGAAATATAAAGCTAGTCCCACTCCCGCACCCTTTCCCCGTAGCCCTGCAATTTTTTTTTCCTTCAGCTACATATCCAATTATCTTTTGTAAGCCATGATTGAGTCTGCCTCCACCACCCTTTCAGGCAGTGCATTCCACATCCTAACCACTCACTGCGTAAAAAAGTTTTCCCTCATGTCGCTTTTGGTTCATTTGCCAATCACCTTAAATCTGCGTCCTCTGGTTCTCAACCCTTCCGCCAATGGGAACAGTTTCTCTCTATCTACTCTGTCTAGACCCATCATGATTTTGAACATCTCTATCAAATCTCCTCTCAACCTTCTCTGCTCCAGAACAAACCCAGCTTCTCTAGTCTATCCACATAACTGAAGTCCCTCATCCCTGGAACCATTCTTGTAAATGTTTTCTGCACTCCCTCTAAGGCCTTCACATCCTTCCTAAAGTGTGGTGCCCAGAATTGGACACAATACTCCAGTTGAGGCCAAACCAGTGTTTTATAAAGGTTCAGCATAACTTCTTTGCTTTTGTACTCTCTGCCTCTATTTATGAAGCCCGGGATTCCGTATGGTTTTTTAACCACTTTCTCAACCTGTGCTGCCACCTTCAACAATTTGTGCACAGATATCCCCAGGTCCCTCTGTTCATGCACCCCCTTTTAGTTTATATTGCCTCTCCTCGTTCTTCCTACCAAAATGTATCACTTCACACTTTTCTGCGTTAAATTTCATCTGCCACGTGTCCGCCCATTTCACCAGCCTGTCTCTGTCTTCTTGAAGTCTATCACTATCCTCCTCATTTTTCACTATACCTCCAAGTTTTGTGTCATCTGCACCTTTTGAAATTATGCCCTGTACACCCATGTCCAAGTCATTAATATATATTAAGAAAAGCAGTGGTCCTGGTACCGACCCATGGGGAACACCACTGTATACCTTCCTCCAGTCTGAAAAACAGCCATTCACCACTACTCTCTGTTTCCTGTCACTTAGCCAATTTCATATCCATGCTGCCACTATCCCTTTTATTCCATGGGCTTCAACTTTGCCAGGAAGCCTATTATGTGGCACTTTATCAAACGCCTTTTGGAAGTCCATGTACACCACATCAACCACATTGCCCTCATCAACCCTCTCTGTTACCTCATCAAATAACTCGATCAAGTTAGTTAAACATGATTTGCCTTTAACAAATCCGTGCTGGCTTCCCTTTATTAATTCACACTTGTCCAAGTGATTGTTAATTTTGTCCCTGATTATCGTTTCCAAAAGCTTCCCCACTACCGAGGTTAAACTGACTGGCCTGTAGTTGCTGGGTTTATCTTTACACCCTTTTTTGAACAAGGGTGTAACATTTGCAATTCTCCAGTCCTCTGGCATCACTCCTGTATCTATGGAGGATTTGAAAATTATGGCCAGTAACTCCGTGATTTCCACTTTAACTTCCCTCAGCATCCTAGGATGCATCCCATCCGGTCCTGGTGACTTAAGTATAGCCAGTCTTTCTAGTACTTCCTCTTTATCAATTTTTATCCCATTCAGTATCTCCACTGCCTCCTCTTTCACTATGACTTTGGCAGCATTTTCTTCATTGATAAAGACAGATGCAAAGTACTCATTTAGTAAAAAGAATGACTTGCATTTATAGACTGCAGGAATATATCAATAAATCGGTCAGGTGGGCAGAACAGTGGCAAATGGAATTCAATCTGGAGAAGTGTGAGGTAATGCATTTGGGGAGGGCTAACAAGGAAATCGAATACACATTAAATGGTAGAACACTGAGTAGTGTAGAGGATCAAAGGGACCTTGGAGTGCATGTCCACAGATCCCTGAAGGTAGCAGGCCAAGTAGATAAGGTGGTTAAGGCGGCAAACAGAATGCTTGCCTTTATTAGCTGTGGCATAGAATACAAGAGCAGGGGGGTTATGCTTCAACTGTATAAAACACTAGTTAGGCCTCAGCTAGAGTACTGCGTGCAGTTTTGATCACCATATTACAGGAAAGATGTGATTGCACTAGAGAGGGTACAGAGGAGATTTACAAGGATGTTTCCGGGAGTAGAGAATCTTAGCTCTGAGGAAAGACTGGATAGGCTGGGTCTGTTTTCCTTGAAACAGAGGAGGCTGAGGGGAGACCTTATTGGGGTGTATAAAATGATGAGGGGCCTAGATAAAGTGGATAGAAAGGACCTATTTCCCTTAGCAGAGGGCTCAAAAACCAGGGGGCACAGATTTAAAGTAATTGGTGGAAGGTTTAGAGGGGATTGGAGGGGAAATGTCTTCACCCAGAGGGTTGTGGGGGTCTGGAACTCACAGCCTAAAAGGGTGGTAGAGACAGAAACCCTAACCACATTTAAAAAGTACTTGGATGTGCACTTGGGATGCTGTAACCTGCAGGGCTACGGACCAAGAGCTGGGAAGTGGGATTAGGCTGGATAGCTCTTTGTTGGCCGGCGTGGACACGATGGGCCGAAATGGCCTCCTTCCGTGCTGTAACTTTCTATGATTCTATGATATAGCGCCTTTCACGACCACCGGACGTCTCAAAGCGTTTACAGCCAATGAAGTACTTTTGAAGTGTAGTCGCTGTTGTAATGTACCTCAGCTATGCCCTCTGCCTCCACGCGTAGGTCTCCTTTTTGGTCCCTAATTGGCCCCATCCCTCCTCTTACTACACCTTTACTATTTATATATCTATAGAAGACTTTTGAATTCTCTTTTATGTCAGCTGCCAATCTATTCTCATAATCTCTCTTTGCCCCTCTTATTTTCTTTTTCACTTCCCCTCTGAACTTTCTATATTCAGCCTGATTCTCACTTGTATTCTCAACCTGACATCTGTCACCCGCGCACTTTTTCTGCTTCATCTTATTCTCTATCTCTTTCGTCATCCAGGGAGCTCTGACTTTGGTTGCTCTTCCTTTCCCCCTTGCGGGAATGTACCTCGACTGTACCCGAACCAGCTCCTCTTTAAAGGCAGCCCATTGTTTGATTACAGTTTTGCCTGGCAATCTTTGATTCCATTTTACCCGGGCCAGATCTGTTCACATCCCACTGCAATTGGCCTTCCTCCAATTTAGTATTTTTACTCTAGATTGCTCCCTGTCCTTTTCCATAGCTAATCTAAACCTTATGATACTATGATCACTGTTCCATAAATGTTCCCCTACTGACACTTACTCCGCTTGACCCATCTCATTCACCAGAACCAGATTCAGCTCCTCATTGGGCCTGAAATGTACTGATCAAGAAAGTTCTCCTGAACACATTTCAGAAATTCTTCCCCTTCTCTGCCCTTTACACTATTACTATCCCAATATATATTAGGATAGTTGAAGTCTCCCATTATCACTACTCTATAGCTCTTGCACCTCTCTGTAATTTCCCTGCAAATTTGCTCCTCTATATCCTTCCCACTAGTTGGCGGCCTGTAGATTACACCTAGTAGTATAATGGCAGCTCTATATTTTCTTAACTCTAACCAAATAGATTCTGTCCTTGACCTCTCCAGGACATCCTCTCTCTCCAGCACTTTAACATTCTCCCACATTCTCCTTAACCAATACTGCCACCCCACCTCCTTTCTTTCCTTCCCTATCTTTCCTGAACACCTTATATCCAGGAATATTTAATACCCAATCCTACCCTTTTTTGCGCCAGGTCTCCGTTATCGCCACAACATCATATTCCCTTGTGGCTATTTGTGCCTGCAGCTCACCAACCTTATTTACCATGCTTCGTGCGTTTGCACATGTGCACTGTGAACTTTTCTTAGACCTTCTTGTATTCTCTCTCAGTTTGACCCCACTTAATACTGTACTGTTACTTACTCTACTGCTATCTGTCTCTCTTTGTTTTTGTAAGTTGGCTTTCTGCAAATAATTTTGACTTAGTTGTAAGCTGTACAGGTCTGGTGGTTGATGATTTTCAGCTTTTGATTTGACAGGTGTCCTACATGGGTTCTAGTGAGCAGTGTCACTGCTAAATAGGGCAATTAGCAGGATAGCAAAATACTGCAGATGCTGGAAATCCAAAATAACAACAGAAAATGCTGGAAAAACTCAGCAGGTCAGGCAACACCCGTGGAGAGAAATTTGAGTTGACGTTTCGGGTCGAAACCTTTCTTCAAAACTGGAATAAAAATAAAATAGATCGAAGGCAGGGCTGCAATCCAACAAAAGAAGTAAAAGAGACAATAAAAGTTATTCGAAACCAGACGAGATGGTAATAGGCCAGTGGAGACAAAAGACAGCTGAGATTAGGTGTGAAGTGTACTGGCAGGATAAGAGATAGCTGCCAGGTGGGAGAGAGAAACAAAAGGAAAGGGGGGGGGGGGAGGAGGGAAAGGAAGACCCAAAACAAAGGGGTGGAAAAAATTATAAGTAAAAAAGTAATAGGGGCCGAGGTTATGATCTGAAATTGTTGAACTCGATATTGAGTCCGGAAGGCTGCAAAGTGCCTAATCGAAAGATGAGGTGCTGTTCCTCGAGTTTACGTTGAGCTTCCGTGGAACAATACAAGAGGCCAAGGATGGTGAGGTCCGAGTGGGAATGGAGCGGTGAATTAAAATGACAGGTGACCGGAAGCTCGGTGTCACCCTTACGGACTGAACGGAGGTGTTCCGCAAAGCGGTCACCCAATCTGTGTTTGGTCTCCCCAATGTAGAGACCACCGCATCGTGAGCAGCGAATACAGTATACTAGATTGCAAGAAGTACAAGTAAATCGCTGTTTCACCTGGAAGGGGTGTTGGGGCCCTGGACAGTGGGAAGGGGGAGATATAGGGGCAGGTGTTACATCTCCTGCGCTTGCATGGGAAGGTGCCAGGCGAAGGGGAAGGGCTGTTTGGGGTGATAGAGGAGTGGACTAGGGTGTCTCGGAGGGAGCGGTCCCTACTGAATGCTGAAAGGGGAGGGGAGGGGAAGATGTGTTTGGTGGTGGGATCACTTTGGAGTTAGCAGAAATGGCGGAGGATGATCCGTTGAATGTGGAGGCTGGTGGGGTGAAAGGTGAGGACAAGGGGAACCCTATCATGGTTCCGGGAGGGAGGGGCAGGGGTGAGGGCAGAAGTGCGGGAGATAGAACGGACACGGTCGAGGGCCGTGTCAACCACGGTAGAGGGGAATCCTCGGTTGCGGTCCTGGGCTATACTGACTCTACAACAACAACAACAACGTATTTATATAGTGCCTTTAACATAGTAAAATGTCCCAAGGCACTTCACAGGAGCGTTATCAAACAAAATTGACATCAAGCCACATAATTAGATATTAGGGCAGATGACCAAAAGCTTGGTCAAAGAGGTAGTTTTTAAGGAGCGTCTTAAAGGAGGAAAGAGAGGTAGCGAGGCAGAGAGGTTTAGGGAGGAAAATCCAGAGCTTAGGATCTAGGCAGCTGAAGGCACGACCACTAATGGTTGAGCGATTAAACCCAGGAATGCTTAAGAGGCCAGAATTGGATGAGCACGTATATCTTGGAAGGTTGTGAGGCTGGAGGAGATGACAGAGATAGGATAGAGTGAGGCCATGGAGGGATTTGAAAACAAGGATGAGAATTTTAAAATCGAGGCATTGCTTAACTGGGAGCCAATGTAGGTCAGCGAGCACAGGGGAGATGGGTGAACGGGACTTGGTGCGAGTTAGGACACAGGCAGCTGAGTTTTGGATGACTTCATGTTTACATCGGGTAGAATGTGGGAGGTCAGCCAGGAGTGTGTTGGAATAGTCAAGTCTCGTGGTAACAAAGGCAAGGATGAGGGTTTCAGCAGCAGATGAGCTGAGGCAAGGGTGGAGATGGGTGATGTGGAAATTGACGGTCTTAGTGATGGTGCAGATATGTGGTCGGAAGCTCATTTTGGGGTCAAATATGACACTAAGTTTGCGAACAGTCTGGTTCAGCCTCTGACAGTTGCCAGGGAGTGGGATGGAGTTGGTGGCTAGGAAATGGATTTTGTGGCGGGGGCTGAAGACAATGGCTTTGGTCTTCCCAATATTTAGTTGGAAGAAATTTCTGCTCATGTCGGTCAAGCAGTCTGACAATTTAGAGACAATGGAGGGGTTGGGAGAGGTGGTGGTGAGGTAGAGCTGGGTGTCGCCAGCGTACATGTGGAAACTAACCCTGTGTTTTTGGATGATGTTGGCAAGGGACAGCATGTAGATGAGAAATAGGAGGGGGCTAAGGATAGATCCTTGGGGGACACCAGAGGTAATGGTGCGGGAGCGGGAAGAGAATTGCAGATGATTTTCTGGCTACAATTAGATAGATAAGAATGGAACGAGGCGAGTGCAGTCCCACCTAGGTGGACAATGGTGGAGAGGCGTTAGAGGACTGTGGTAGGGGCGGAAACCTGATTGGAGGTATTTAAACAAGGAGTTCCGGGAAAGATGGACATGGATTCAGGAGGAGACAACATGTTCAAGGACTTTGGCGAGAAAAGGGAGGTTGGAGGTGGGGCGGTAGTTTGCAAGGGTGGTGGGGTTTTTTGAGCAGAGGGGTGAATATGGCAGATTTGAAGGAGGGGAAGACACTACCCGAGGAGAGAGAACCTTTAACAATATCTGCTAACTTGGGAGACAGGAAGGGAAGTTTTGTGGTCAGCAGTTCAGATGTGAGTTCAGGGCTAGGGCAAGGGGGAGCCTTAGAGGAAGTTTGGCCCAGTGGGCTAGGGGAAGAAAGGGAAGTGGCAGTGGCAGTTGATCGGATGGTCTCAATCTTAGTGACAAAGAAATCCATGAGCTCTGACGTGCCTCAATGAATCCGAGACTCAACGTTAACGGAGCAAAGCAAGGCTTTTATTAACTCAGAAAGTAATACACAGTGGAGAAGTGTCTCTCATCCAGAGATCTGCTGTACTGCCTGTGAGACACGCTGGGGCCTGCTTAAGTAGGGGCCAGGTATGGGCGGAGCCCTACACACAATACAATACAGGTAAGGAAATGAAACTGAAACTAAACTCCCCTGCTTGTCACAGGCACAATCAAACACAGAGAATACAGAGTGCCTGATGAATGGCATATTTCATCACAAGCTCCTGACACTTGTTGTTGGAGGTGAGGGTGGATGAGACAGGGGAGAGGGGTTAATGAAGATGGTTTGCAGTAGAGAAAAGAAACTGGTGGTTATTTTTGCATTCCAGAATGCTCCTGAAATAGTGAGCAGATTTGGCAGATGAGAGCAGGACCCAATAGTGCTTTATGTGGTCAGCCAGATCTGCCAGTGAATGGCTAAACCAGTTATCCGCCATATCCGTTCAAGTCTGTGTCCCTTGGACTTAAGGGAGCGGAGATGAGGGCCGTACCAGGGAGAATGGCCAGGGTGAGAGAGTGTAATGGTTTTAATGGGGACTAGGACATCAAAGGTGGAGGTGAAGGTGTGGTTGAGCAGATCGGTAGCTGCAGAAATGTCATGGTGAATGGAGGGCCAAAGGCTAGACAGCGCAATGAAAGACACAGGTTTCAGATCGTAAAGGATCTTAGAGAAACTGCCCCAGGCTATTTGCATAAGAAACTGTAGTGTAATAAGACTAAACAATAACACTATCAATGTCTTCTTATTTCAAAAAAACGTAGCTAAGCTGCTCTTCTCTTTTATATTGCCCTCCTACAACCCTCCCCATCAAGTTACTTTAAAAAATACACTGAAGCACCCTTTAAAAATATATCTTCATTTTAAACACTTTGCAAGAGTTGATTCCACTGAAGGTATGATCAAAGGCCACAAACAAAATATTAGCCACTTTACTGGCTAATTGTCAAACCTTTGTGTGAATCTAAAAAAAAATGTGGCATTTCAACTGACATATGCTTGTAACAGGAAAAAGTGGCAAAAGATAATTCATGATGCCATGACAAAGCTTGAAGCAAGTTGTATCTAGCTAGCTGAAGAAGAGCCCAAAATAAATAAAGGAAAGATCAGCCCTTAGGTCAATCTGAAATCCAACATTGTGTGTATGGGAGAACATTCGTCGTGAATAGGGTTGCAAAATTCCAGGAATTTTTAAAAGATAAACTTTCCATGGGAATTTTCGGGAATTTAGAGTTTTTTTGCACACTGATGGTTTTTGTCTGTGACCCTTATATTATCTTTGTCATCAAAATAGACATACTGTTCCATACAAATAAAAACAGGCTTTCAAAACTTTATTTAGGTGATAATTTTGAACTTTATTGAACCCCCACAAAAAAGACCCATCTAAAATAAAATAAGAGCGTCAGCTTATTTAGCCTGTAATTTGTCCTTATTTTGTCCCTTTGAGTCTTCTACTCCTCATGAGTATTCTGAGTCCTCTACTACATACAAATAACTACATATGGGTATGATCTTGTGGCCATTACAGAAACATGGCTGCAGGGTGACAATGCCTGGGAATTAAACATACCAGGTTATTTAACGATCAGGAAGGACAGGCAGGAAGGAAGGGGAGGTGGGGTGGCTATGTTAATAAAGGAAGGAATCACTGTAATACAGAGAAATGATATTGGGTCAAAAGATCAGGATAATGAAACAGTTTGGGTGGAGGTAAGGAATAATAAGGGGAAAAAAACACTAGTGGGCGTAGTCTATGGGCCTCTGAACAGTTGCAACTATGTTGGACGGAGTATCAATCAGGAAATAGTTGAGGCTTGTAATAAGGGAACATCTATAATTATGGGGGATTTTAACTATCATATTAATTGGACAAATCAAATTGGCAGGGCTGCCTTGAGGATGAGTTCATTGAGTGTATTAGGGATGGGTTTCTTGAGCAGTATGTAACTGAACCAACCAGGGGGCAAGCAACCTTAGATCTGGTCCTGTGTAACGAGACAGGATTAATTAAAAATGTCCTAGTAAAGGATCCCCTTGGAATGAGTGACCATAACATGGTTGAATTCCATATTCAATTAGAGGGTGAGAAGGTTGGATCTCAAACAAGCGTGCTAAGCTTGAATAAAGGAGACTATGAAGGTATGAGAGCGGAATTGAGTAGAGTGGATTGGGAAAATAGATTAAAGGGTAAGACGATACATGATCAGTGGTGTACATTTAAGGAGTTATTTTACAACTTCCAAAAAATATATATTCCACTGAGAAGAAAAGGGTGTAAAAGAAAAGACAGCCATCCGTGGCTAAGTAAAGAAATTAAGGATAGTATTCGACTAAAAACAAGGATTGGGAAAACTTTAAAAGACAGCAAAAAATAACAAAAAGATTAAGAAAGGGAAGATAGATTATGAAAGTAAATTAGCAAAAAATATAAAAACAGATAGTAAGAGTTTTTATAGTTATATAAAAAGAAAAAGGGTGGCTAAAGTAAATGTTGGTCCCTTAGAGGATAAGACTGGGAAATTAATGGTGGGAAATATGGAGATGGCAAAAACACTGAATGAATATTTTGTATCAGTCTTTACAGTAGAAGACACTAAGAATATCCCAACACTGGACAAACAGGGGGTTAGAGGGGGGGGGGAGGAGCTAAACACGATCAAAATCACTAAGGAAGTGGTACTCGGTAAAATAATTGGACTCAAGGCGGATAAATCACCTGGACCTGATGGCTTACATCCTAGGGTCTTGAGGGAAGTGGCGGTAGGGATTGTGGATGCATTGGTAATAATTTTCCAAAACTCCCTGGACTCAGCAAAGGTCCCGGCAGACTGGAAAACTGCTAATGTAACACCCTTATTTAAAAAGGGCAGTAGACAGAAGGCTGGAAACTATAGACCGGTTAGCCTAACATCTGTGGTAGGTAAAACTTTGGAGTCCATTATTAAGGAGACAGTAACAGGACATTTGGATAATCATCATTTAATAGGACAAAGTCAGCATGGTTTTATGAAGGGGAAGTCATGTTTGACAAATTTGCTGGAGTTCTTTGAGGAAGTAACATATAGGGTGGATAAAGGGGAACCAGTGGACGTAGTGTATTTAGACTTCCAAAAGGCATTTGACAAGGTGCCACACAAAAGATTATTGCTTAAGATAAAAAATCACGGGATTGGGGGTAATATTCTGGCATGGATAGAGGATTGGCTATCTAACAGAAGGCAGAGAGTTGGGATAAATGGTTCATTCTCAGAATGGCAATCAGTAACTAGTGGTGTTCCGCAGGGGTCGGTGCTGGGTCCCCAACTCTTTACAATCTATATTAACGATTTGGAGGAGGGGACCGAGCGTAACATATCAAAGTTTGCAGATGATACTAAGATGGGAGGGAAAGTAGTGAGTGAGGAGGACATAAAAAACCTGCAAGGGGACATAGACAGGCTAAGTATGTGGGCAGAGATTTGGCAGATGGAATACAATACTGGAAAGTGTGAGGTTATGCACTTTGGCAGGAAAAATCGTAGAGCAAGCTATTATCTTAATGGCAAGAAACTGGAAAGTACTGTAGTACAAAGGGATCTGGGGGTCCTGGTGCACGAAACTCAAAAGGTTAGTATGCAGGTGCAGCAAGTGATTAAGAAGGCCAATGGAATGTTGGCTTTCATTGCTAGGGGGATAGAATATAAAAATAGGGATGTATTGCTTCAGTTGTACAAGGTATTGGTGAGACCGCACCTGGAATACTGCATACAGTTTTGGTGTCCATACTTAAGAAAAGACATACTTGCTCTCGAGTCAGTACAAAGAAGGTTCACTCGGTTAATCCCGGGGATGAGGGGATGGACATATGAGGAGCGGTTGAGTAGATTGGGACTGTACTCATTGGAGTTCAGAAGAATGAGAGGCGATCTTATTGAATTGTGAAGGGGTTGGATCGGGTGGATGCGGGGAAGATGTTCCCGATGATGGGTGAAACTAGAACTAATGGGCATAGTCTTAGAATAAGGGGCTGCTCTTTCAAAACTGAGATGAGGAGGAACTACTTCACTCAGAGGGTGGTAGGTCCATGAAATATGCTGCCCCAAAAAGCTGTAGAAGCAACATCATTACATAAATTTAAAACAGAAATAGACAGTTTCCTAGAAGTAAAGGGAATTAAGGGTTATGGGGAGTGGGCAGGAATTTGGACATGAGTCTAGGTTCGGATCGGACATGGCCCTGTGGGTAGCGGAGTGGGCCCAGGGGCCGTGTAGCCTGATCCTGCTCCTATTTCATGTGTCTAATTCTGTTAGATTCAGGAGCTGGTTCTGTGATAGTAGATTGGCAGTTAGGATCAGATCAGCCATGATCTTATTAAATGGCGGAGCAGGCTCGAGGGGCCGATTGGCCTACTCCTGCTCCTATTTCTTATGTTCTTACTCATCATTGCTCCTCCTGATTCTCTGACTCTGGCTCTGATGTGTCCATTTCCTCCTCTGTGTCACTGTCTAGCTGTGTGGTGGACACTTCTGTATCTGGCTCAATAAGTTGTAGGTTCGCCCGGATAGCCACCAGTTTCTCCACTCTCTTGTTAGTTGCGCAGTTTTGTATGCATATTCCCAAAAAGTGACCAGTTTCGTTCAGAGGCCGCTGATGAAGGTGGAATTTGGAGCATCACCAATGCAATGGGTGACAAGGCCTCAGATGCACAAAATCCCTTCCACCAGGTATGTACACTGATATGCTTGCATGATTCCCATATCCCGTCCCCATTCTAAAGACCTTGCTTGGTAGAGAACCTTGTCAGACTTCCCAGAACTTTGCCCACGTCCAGATTGAGGTGGCGCGAGAGGGTAGAAATCACTAAGCGCTGTTGATCTGTTCTCCAGAAAGTATTGGTCTCCCAACATGCTTTGGGTCCAGCATGTATGCTGCAGCATGAATCGGCGTGACACAAAATTCTTGACGCGTCTGTATGAATTGAACAATTGCCTTCTCCTCTGCTTTGAGCAGCAGGGATGTGGGTAGGGCAATGCTGATTTGTTCTTTTAAAATCAGCAAAAAGCCTGAGAACATCTGACAAGACAGCATCATCTCCTTCAATCTGAGCAATTGCAGATGCTACTGGTGAGAGTAGTTTAAGGCTGCTAACCACTCTCTCCAAAACACATCATCCAGCAGTATTTTCTTGATGGTGGTTTCCATATCCCCAGACTGGGATATTGCCATTTCTTGCAGCGACTCCTTACCCTCCAGAAAGCTGTTGTACATTTTGACAACGCCACCCCATCTAGTGTTGCTGGGCAGCTTCACTGTGGTGTTCTTGTTCTTTGTCGTTTGCTTGGCGTTGTAAGTTGCTGCAACCACCTGTTTTCCCCTGTCATACTTAACAACTTGCTTGGCTCTCTTGTACAGTGTTTCCATGGTTCTCAAACCCATGATGTCCTTGAGGGGCAGGTTAAGCCCATGAGCTGCGCACCCAATAGACGTAATATGAGGGTAGGCCTCCTCCACTTGAGCCCAAGCAGCCTTCATATTCACAGCATTGTCAGTAACTACTGCAAAGACCTTTTGTGATCCAAGATCGTTGATGACTGCTTTCAGCTCATCAGCAATGTGTGTGCCTGTTGTCCTTCATGTCTGTGCTCTTGAAGAACACTGGGAGAGGAGTGGAGTCGATGTAGTTTATGATGCCCTCCCCTCGTACATTTGACCACCCATCTGAGATAACTGCAACACAGTCTGCCATCTCTATTGTTTTTTTGAGCTTTCCTTGGACTCTTATACTCAGCCTCCAGCAAATAAGTAGACAAAGCATGTCTGGTGGGAGGACAGTATGCAGGGCGAAAGCATTGAAAAATCTCTTCCAGTACACATTGGCTGTGAGCACGCGGGGTGAGCCTGTTGCATATACAGCTCGAGCAAGGCACTCATCTGCATTCTTCTGGCTATGGTTATCCATTGTATCAAAGAACCTTCCAAGTGGGCCAGGAGTTGCTGATGACAAGGAGCCTGATGCTGAATGTGAACAATCATCTTCTTGAATGGAAACAGAGGAACTCTGGGCTGACTGTTGTGAGCTTTGAGTGAAGTTGTTGCATTTGGATAAATGCTGCTGCATCTTTGTGACATTCTTTACATATGGCTTTGTACAGTGTTTGCACATGTACAGTCTTTCCATCTTTAATGCCTGGGATAAAATGCTTCCACACATCCGACGGTAAATGTGGCATTGATCTATGCAGAGAAATAAAGGGCATTCGTCTGTGTCAAACTGCGGTCGATCAGCACGATTGCAACAGGGCGAGTAAATTTTTCCTGATGCTCCATGTGATGGAAGCATGACCTGTGTACGCACGACGCTACATCACCAATAGAGGGAGCTAATCGCTCATCCAACCAATCAGGACACATTTGTTCAGTCACACACAAAACTTGTAATTATTAAAACAAGCCAAGAGGATAAACACTATATTAAGAAATTCCTTAATAATTAAGATTCCATCTGTTAGTAATTTTAAGAGAGGACCTGTGAAAAAAAATGAAAAATACAAAAAAACCAAAAAAAAAATTGCTAGCATGTGCTTTTTTGGGCAAAATTCCCAAGCTAAACTTCCCGTGGAAACTTTCCACCCCTTTGCAACCCTAGTCGTGAATATCAGACTTTACAGCAATATGGTAAATCAAATCCTGTATTAATTGGAGATGAATCATAGGCGGTTATCAACAATGATGACCAAAATCATCAAAACTGTCCTAATTTTAAATTCAGGAAAATAGTTATAATTTTACAGGCTGCTAAAATATGAAGCATAATTTAAAGAATGTTGTAATTAAATGTTCAAAAACCTTTAATTCACATTACTTCTTCTTAGGCAGTCCCTTGGAACCGAGGATGAGTTGCTTCCACATTAAAAATGAGTTCTCAGGTGACTGATGAGTCCAATGCAAGCCATGAGGGTCCTGACATTCCAGGTCCCGAACTTCATTTTAAAGGGTGGAAGATGCCTGTGCGTGAATTCTTTTAACGTGGGGTGGCCATTGCACACCAGCTACCACACGGGCTTGACAGAGCAAGGTCTTGGTCCAATGGCAAGGGGATCCAAGATGATTGGAGACCAGGCTCTGCTATAACGGCCGAGCACACACATCCTCCTACTGTCCTCCTCCCTCCTTCCCGCAGCTCCTCTCTGCCTGGGTTTTATAGGATGTCTGGCTGCTGACTCTCGATGTTGTGGCCCTGACGACAGGAGCACAGATCTCCCCGGGGACAAGGGAGACTTTCTCTCCCCCTCAATCATAGGAACATACAAGATAGGAGCAGGAGTAGGCCATTCAGCCCTTCGAGCCTGCTCCGCCATTCAACGAGATCATGGCTGATCATCCAAACCCTAGCACCCGGTCCCTACACCGACAGCCATCCCACCCAAGCCCTATCCCCGTAACCCCACATATTTAATCCCCCCTAACACTAAGGGCCAATTTTATCATGGCCAATCAACCTAACCTGCACATCTTTGGACTGTGGGAGGAAACCGGAGCACCCGGAGGAAACCCACGCAAACACGGGGAGAATGTGCAAACTCCACAGACAGTCACCCGGGTCCCTGGCGCTGTGAGGCAACAGTGCTAACCACTATGCCACCGTGCTGCCCGAGTGATTCCATTCCGGTCACCTTAGGGAAGCGAGGAGAGAGGTGGAGGAAGGGGGAAGAGACACACCGCAGCCCGGCCCGGCTCTTCCCCCGCCGCCTCCTGCAAAAATGTTGCTACTGATTGATCGAGTAGCATTGCTTCAATAAATATGATATAATTCACATTAATTGTGGATTTGTAATACTACTGCTCTGTACAGTTAGCTTCTGGGGTTATTAAATTTAGCATTTATGAATAGCAATTAATATTGTTTTCAAGATCATTAGTCAAACTAAAGATCACAGTTTTAAATGATAGACAAACAATGTGTCCATAATTTATGTTGCCAAAGACAGGAAAAATTTAGAAAATATTCAGTCAGAGATGGTAAATTTATAGCATTTACTCGTGGATCTCCCCATGTTGTTCATGAAGTCAGGATATGCGTTTTTATAGTACATAATGTTCAATATATTATTAGGGCCACTGATTTATGGCAATTGCAATAAAAAATATTTTTCATTATTCAAAGTGTTATGGGAATGTTAACGGTATTTTCAGCTTCAAATTGTGATGAGTCTATATTTTTGTGGAAATTGTAAATCAATTACCTTATTAGGACCAAAAGAAAGTTTGAGATATTGAGAGGGTGGTGCTAGATGGGATCCTTGGATAACAGAGCAAAAGGAAGGGGTCTCGAGAGTACGGTGATGGGTATTGGTACACGGGTCTTAAATATTGAAGCAGTCAGATGGAAAATGGAATGAATACCACCAAAACAGATCATCGCTGTTTGTGGGACCTTGCTGTGTGTAAATTGGTGACCACATTTCCTATATTGCAATAGTGACTACACTTCAAAAGAACGTCACTGGCTGTAAAGTGCTGTGGGACATCCTGAGGTTGTGAAAGGCACTTTTTAAATGCATTTCTTTCTTTGCTTTCCATCATGCAGGCTCGGGTCCAATGTTGGTAGCAGAGGCAGGTGGCACTGCAGAAGAGTAGTACCTACTTGGAGACAAGGTGTCATTGCAATGGGAAAGAGGCATGATGAAAAAGATTAAAGGACACATTATGTGGAAGACTTAATACATTTTATGCAGTCATATTTAGAAAAAAACCAAGATGCCAAACTAACACTTGGCAAATTTGCCAAAAATGAGGGGTAGGTTTCAGTTATATTGTTAAGTCATACCATTGTAGATGGAGAGCTATGGGGCAGAGGTTCCTTGACCTTTGCCCCAGAGTTTGCTGTAGCTACCCTAGGGCACAGGACAGGGCCTGGACCTGTAATAGGCACAATCCAAACATATCAAATCTAAAATGAGAAATTATAGCTATGGTGCATTCACTTGCAGTGTCACTCAATGAAGATGGCATTGGGCTTGTGCTAAAATCCTCCACTGACCAGAAAAGGTGAGGGGACTGGCAACAGGTTGAAGGGGAACACAGGATATAGAAACACAGAAGATAGGAGCAGGAGTAGGCCATTCGGCCCCTCGAGCCTGCTCCGCCATTCAATGAGATCATGGTTGATCATCCAAACTCAGTACCCTGTCCCTGCCTTCTCCCCATATCCCTTTAGCCTTAAGAAATATATCCAACTCCTTCTTGAATATATTTAATGAATTGGCCTCAACTGCCTTCTGTGGTAGAGAATTCCTCAGGTTCACCACTCTCTGGGTGAAGAAATTCCTCCTCTCTGTCCTAAATGGCTTACCCTTTATCCTTAGACTGACCCCTGGTTCTGGACTCCCCCGCCATCAGGAACATCCTTCCTGCATCTAGTCTGTCTTGTCCTGTTAGAATTTTATAAGTTTCAATGAGATCCCCTCATTCTTCTAACCTCCAGCGAGTATAAGCCCAATCGACCCAATCTCTCCTCATACGTCATTCCTGCCATCCCAGGTATCAGTCTGGTGAATCTTCACTACACTCTCTCCATGGCAAGAACATCCTTCCTCAGATAAGGCGACCAAAACTGCACACAATACTCAAGATGTGGTCTCACCAAGGCCCTGTACAACTGCAGCAAGACATCCTTGTTCCTGTACTCGAACCCTCTCGCTACGAAGGTCAACATACCATTTGCCTTCTTAACCGCCTGCTGCACCTGCATGCTTACCTTCAGCGACTGGTCCACAAGGACACCCAGAGGTCTCGTTGCACTTCCTTCTCCCAATCTATTGCCGTTCAGATAATAATCTGCCTTCCTGTTTTTGCCACCAAAGTGGATAACCTCGCATTTATCCACATTATACTGCATCTGCCATACATCTGCCCAATAACCCAATCTGTCCAAGTCATACTGGAGTTTCTCAGCATCCTCCTCACAGCACACCCAGCTTTGTGTCGTCTGCAAACTTGGAGATATTACATCTAGTTCCCTCATCTAGATCATTAATATATATTGTGAATAGCTGGGGTCCTAGGACCGATCCCTGTGCTACCCCACTAGTCACTGCCTGCCATTTGGAAAAAGACCTGTTTATTCCAACTCTTTGCTTCCTGTCTGCCAACCAGTTCTCTATCCAAGTCAGTACCTTGCCCACAATCCCATGTGCCTTAACTTTACACGCTAATCTCTTATGCGGGACCTTATCGAAAGCCTTCTGAAAATGGGGAGGGTGAGGAGAATTGTTCACAATATATGCAGCTGAATGGCAGAGTGCATCATGCTTTCGCTTCTGGAACATGGGTTTAAAAATCAAGCTTGCTGGTCAACAGTTTGAATTGAAGGTTTGAAAGTATCACTACAGTTCCTAATGGGTGCAAGTACACAACACAAAACTGCCCTTCAGCACTAAATTAATAAGATTTGGAAATTGAACAAATGACAGCTGGCCTGGGAAACTCATACTTGCGGATTTAACTGTCCAACTCGGGTTATACTTGAAACACAGTAGGTGGAGGATAAAAATTCCCTGTTCCAGCTAATAAGAGGGAGTGGAAAAAGGGTTACAGAGAAATAAATCTGCAAACGTATTAATTCCTTGGGTTGTCTTTATTTGAAGATTTTTTACCAAAATATAAATCGAATGACAAACCATACAAACTTCACAAAATAGTGATTTTATACATTCCAGGCAAATACCTTGATTACACTGGTTGTAACAAAAATTTCTCTGGCAGACAAGGTTAAATTTCTTATTCCCAGTGATTTTTTAGGAATTATAGTTGTGAAACTGGTCATTTCACCTTAAGTCCAAACTGCATTGTTGGAAGTTTCTGTTCCCCTTCCAAGGTTCCCTACAACTGGATCAAATGGTACAGAATTCTTATAGCTCATCTTTGCTTCTTGATAGCTTGGTTGCATGTTCTTCCACAAATTTGCTCAAAGAGTCAAGGTCTCGCTCACTCTTGTCATATTGAATAGGATTGTCTTTCTTGTTGCTTGGAGCAAAGTAAATGGTAGGGAATCCCTCAGTTTTGTATTTCTCATTTGGCACATCATTTGCTGTTGCATCCATCTTTGCAATGATCAGGTTCTCCTCATTTTTGTACTTTTTACCAAGTTCCAAATACACAGGCTCCAATTGTTTGCAGTGTCCACACCAAGGTGCATAGAATTCTATTAGGACATCTTTCTTTTTGTCCATAACTATTTCAGCAAATGTCTTGCCCACCACCATTTTTACTGGTCCTTTGTTACTCTTTGGGATTGGTTGTGACTTAACAATAGGCTTCAATTTACCTGTAAAGAAAAAAGCACAAAGGGGCATTTGTGAATACATACAGTCCTTTATGGATATAATAACTGATGAAATTCAGAACATCAGCTATCAAGCATTTATATAGCACCTTTAACACAAAAACAGCTCAAGGTGCTTCACAGAGGTGCAAGGAAAATACTTGAGCTACAGGAGATATTATGGTGACAAAAAGCTTGATCAGAGGTAGGTTTTAAGGCTCTTAAAAAGGAGGTTGAAAGGCAGAGGGGTTTGAGGAGAGAATTCCAGAATGCAGGATCCAGACAGACCAACTTCCTGGCACTGGGGGTGCTCCTGCTGCCCAGGAAGGGGGGAAAAAGAGTGGGAGAGCAATAGTGGTAGGGGATTCTATAGTAAGGGGAACAGACAGGCGTTTCTGTGGCCGTAGACGTGAATCCAGGATGGTTTGTTGCCTCCCTGGTGCCAGGGTCAAGGATATCACTGAGCGGCTGCAGGGCATTCTGGAGGGGGAGGGTGAACAGCCAGAGGTCGTGGTCCACATTGGTACCAACGACATAGGTAAAAAGAGGGATGAGGTCCTGCAGCAAGAATTTAGGGAGCTAGGTGAAGGATTAAAGAGCAGGACCTCAAAGGTTGTAATCTCTGGATTACTCCCGGTGCCACGTGCTAGTGAGTATAGAAATAGGAAGATAGAACAGATGAATGCGTGGCTAAAGGGATGGTGCAGGAGGGAGGGCTTTAGTTTCCTGGATCACTGGGTCTGCTTCTGGGAAAGGTGGGACTTGTACAAGTCGGACGGTTTACACCTGAACCAGAGGGGAACTAATATCCTTGCGGGGAGGTTTGCTAGCATTGCTGGGGGGGGTTTAAACTAACTTGGCAGGGGGATGGGGTACAGAGTGGAGCTATAGTAGGGGGTGATTTACAGCCAAATACAGAGGAAAAAACAAGTCAGCTGGGAAGGCAGAGCAAATATGTGAAGGCAAAAGGGAATATGGCAGGGCTGGAAGGCATTTATTTTAATGCAAGGAGTCTTGCAAATAAGGTGGATGAACTGAAGTTGTTGTTGAACACATGGGAGTACGATATTGTTGCCATCACGGAGACATGGTTGAGGGAGGGTCAGGACTGGCAGCTCAATATTCCGGGGTATAGAATCTTCAGGCGAGACAGAGGGGGGTGTAAAAGGGGAGGGGGTGTTGCAATATTAATTAAGGAGTCAATTACTGCTGTAAGGAGGGATGATATATTAGCGGGTTCCTCAAATGAGGCCATATGGGTAGAACTTAAAAACAAAAAGGGGGCAAGCACTTTGCTGGGAGTGTACTATAGGCCCCCAAACAGTCAGGGGGAGATAGAGGAACAGATATGTAGGCAAATCTCAGAGAAGTGTGAAAATAATAGGGTAATAATAGTGGGGGATTTCAACTTCCCCAATATAAATTGGGATAGTCAGAGTGTGAAAGGCTTAGAGGGTGCAGAATTCTTAAAGTGCATCCAGGAGAGCTTTTTGAGCCAACATGTAGAAAGTCCTACAAGAGAGGGGGCAGTACTGGACCTAATTCTGGGGAATGTAGCCGGGCAAGTGGTGGAAGTATCAGTAGGAGAGCATTTTGGCGACAGTGACCATAATTCGGTGAAATTTAAGGTGGTCATGGAAAAAGACAAAGACGGCCCGGAAATAAGGGTTCTAAATTGGGGGAAGGCCGATTTTAATATGATAAGGCAGGATCTGGCCAAAGTGGACTGGGAGCAGCTACTTATAGGAAAATCCACATCAAAACAGTGGGAGACTTTCAGAAGGGAAATAGAGAGAGAGTACAGCGCCAACATGTTCCTGTAAAGGTCAAGGGTGGGACCAACAAGCAAAGGGAACCTTGGATGACAAGGGAGATACAAAAATGCATTAGAAATAAAAGGGGGGCTTTTGGCAGTTACAAAAGACTAAAGACGGAAGAAGCCCTAGAGGAGTATAAAAAGTGCAGGGGCATACTTAAAAAAGAAATTAGGAGGGCGAGGAGGGGCCATGAAATAACACTGGCGAGCAAAATAAAGGAAAATCCTAAGATGTTTTATAAGTATATTAAGGGCAAGAGGATAACCAGGGAAAGGGTAGGGCCCATTAGGGACCAAAGTGGCAATCTGTGTGTAGAGCCAGATGATGTAGGCGGGGTTTTAAATGAATTTTTTGCATCTGTGTTCACTATGGAGAAAGACGATGCAGACATAGAAATCGGGCAAGGGGACTGTGACATACTTGAACATATTAGCATCGAGAGGGAGGAGGTGCTAGCGGTTTTAGCAGGCCAAAAAGTGGATAAATCCCCAGGCCCGGACGAGATGTATCCCAGGCTGCTGTGGGAGGCAAAGGAGGAGATTGCAGGGGCTCTGACACAAATTTTCAGAACCTCTCTGGCCACAGGGGATGTACCAGAGGACTGGAGAACAGCTAATGTAGTACCATTATACAAGAAGGGTAGCAGGGATAAACCAGGGAATTACAGGCCAGTGAGCCTAACATCTGTGGTAGGGAAATTATTGGAAAAAATTCTGAGGGACAAAATTAGTCTCCACTTGGAGAGGCAAGGATTAATCGGGGATAGTCAGCATGGCTTTGTCAAGGGTAAATCATGTCTGACAAATCTGATTGAATTTTTCGAGGGGGTGACTAGGGGGGTGGATGAGGGAAATGCTGTGGATGTGGTTTACATGGACTTCAGTAAAGCTTTTGACAAAGTCCCGCATAGGAGACTGGTCAAGAAGGTAAGAGCCCATGGGATCTAGGGTGCCTTGGCGCGTTGGATCCTAAACTGGCTGAGTGGCAGGAGGCAGAGGGTGATGGTCGAAGGTTGCTTTTGTGACTGGAAGCCTGTGTCCAGTGGGGTACCTCAGGGATCGGTGCTGGGTCCCTTGTTGTTTGTGATCTACATAAATGATTTGGATGAGAATGTAAAAGGTATGATCAGTAAGTTTGCAGATGACACGAAAATTGGTGGGGTGGTAAATTGCAAGGAGGAAAGCCTCAGGCTACAGGACGATATAGACAGGTTGGTCAGTTGGGCGCAAAAGTGGCAAATGGAATTTAACCCTGAAAAGTGCGAGGTGATGCATTTTGGACGGACAAATAAGGCAAGGGAATACACAATGAGTGGTAGGACCCTAGGAAGTACAGAGGGTCAGAGGGACCTTGGTGTACATGTACATAGATCTCTGAAGGCAGCAGAACAGGTAGATAAGGTGGTTAAAAAGGCATATGGGATACTTGCCTTCATTAGCCGAGGCATAGAATATAAGAGCAGGGAGGTTATGATGGAGCTGTACAAAACGCTGGTGAGGCCACAGCTGGAGTACTGTGTGCAGTTCTGGTCACCTCACTATAGGAAGGATGTGATTGCTTTGGAGAGGGTGCAGAGAAGATTCACCAGGATGTTACCTGGGATGGAGCGCCTCAGCTATGAAGAAAGACTAAACAGGCTGGGGTTGTTTTCCTTGGAGCAAAGAAGGCTGAGGGGGGACCTGATTGAGGTGTACAAAATGATGAGGGGCATAGATAGGGTAGACAAAGAGGAACTTTTCCCCTTAGTAGGGGGGTCAATAACAAGGGGGCATAGATTCAGGGTAAGGGGCAGGAGATTTAGAGGGGATTTGAGGAGGAACTTTTTCACCCAGAGGGTGGTTGGAATGTGGAACTCAATGCCTGAAAGGGTGGTAGAGGCAGGAACCCTCAACATTCAAGAAGCATTTGGATGAGCACTTGAAATGCCATTGCATACAGGGCTATGGACCAAATGCTGGAAAATGGGATTAGACTGGACAGGGATGGATGGGCGGCGCAGACACGATGGGCCGAAGGGCCTCTTTCTGTGCTGTAAAACTCTATGACTCTATGAACTGCAAAACAAGGGAAAGAAAGATGCACAGGAGGCCAGAGTCAGATGTATGGAGAGCTAAGGGAGGGGGGGGGGGGGGGGGGGGAGGGGTGCGGTGCAAGGGGTCAGCACTGGAAGTGATTGCAGAGATGAGAGAATTAAAAGTAAACATATGAATTTTAAACTTGAGACACTGGGGTCCAGAGCCCACAATGGTCAGCAAGGATGGGCACCCGACAGGTTATGGGTAGCAAACCTCGTCAACTTTTCAGTTCTGGTTTATCATCCAGGCTTTCTCTTTCCCACAATATGGCACACTGATTTGCAGGAAATGGCCATTAGACCATCAAACATACACAGTGACATGATATTTCTTAAAGATAACTTGCCACATTCATCTTCAGACTGTATTGATTTTTATACATTTTGCTCACCCCACACCACTTCCTTCTTGCCTTTCCTAAAGGCAGCGAGTCAGAAGGTACAGTTCCACAGATACCAGCAGCTCTCGTACCTGACCTAAATGTAATTCTTAATACAAGGCCATGTAAACGTCACCAAGCATTTATGAATTCATAAGGTATCATACTGCCCTTACTCAATGTACACACCTGCAGATTCTAACAGACCACTGAACAGCAATTACCCGAGCTGATATTTCTTCTCCCACGTCAAGGGAGGCAGAGATCAAATTTAGTTTTGTATGGATCAGTATTGAGACACACAGTGCACTTACTTATCCACTGGACCACCAGAGTCGTCCAATACTGTGCTTTATAAATAAATAAAAAAGTATGTTTGTAGAAGTATAGGATATCTGATTGAGTATTAACTATATCCATATATGTAGCCTGGATATTCTATGAAATTAGTATTGGCTTTTTGAACTTCACCACTCTAAATATCAGCGACAAAGCCACAGAAATTCATTCCGCTACATCTGGATAAACAATCATTTCACAGCACCCCCTCCCATGCTGTCTATTTTAAGGTTTTTAAAAAAAATGGCGATTAAAGAATAGGATAGAGTGATGTGCAATGTTCTGAATTCAAAAAGCATCCCAAAACCAAATAATACAAAAACAGATCATTTACTTTTCTTCACAGTAGTTACATTTAAGATACTGTACCTTTCTTAAATGCCATTACAAATTCTCTCAGTGTATCGGAATCAAATTCTTCTGGTTCCATTGCATATTTCTTGCCAGCTACATCCAGTATTGCCACATTCACTTCTTCACCACTGTCTCCCAGACCCATGTCATTTAGTTCTGATGAATAATCCTCTTCATCAGCAATTGCAAAAGTATACTCAGGGAAATCCTTCGCTACCTCCAATACTTTCTTTCGCCAATACTGTGTAGCTGATGGAAGTATGGACAATTTGCAAGAATTAACTTCATTAAGTACAAAATGCTTAATGTTAAATGCTATAAAAAAAATCCTTAAGAATTAGGAAAGTACACAAAATTCCATTTAATGTGGAAAAGTTGTCATGTGTGGCACTCAAAAAAAAATTGCAGTAACATTTTTGTTGGTGATGACAATTATAAACATAATAACATAACACAAGAAATAGGAGCAGGACATTTGACCCTTCGAGCCTGCTCCTCCATTCAATAAGATCATGGCTGATCTTTGACCTCATCTCCATTTTTCTGCACTATCCCCAGATCGCTTGATTCCTTTAATATCCAAAAATCTATCAATCTCTGTCTTGAATATACTCAATGACTGAGCTGCCACAGCCCTCTGGGGTAGAGAATTCTAAAGATTCACCACCCTCTGAGTGAAGAAATTTCACCTCATCTTGGTCCTAAATGGCCGACCCCTTATTTGGAAACTGTGACCCTGGTTCTAGACTCCCCAGCCAGGGGAAACATCCTCCCTGCAGCTACCCTGTAAGAATTTTGTACGTTTCAATGAGATCACCTCTCATTCTTCTAAACTCGAGAATATAGGTCTAGTCTATTCAAAATCTCCTCATAGGACAATCCCCCCATCCTGGGAATCAGTCTAGTGAACTTTTGTTGCATTCCCTCTATGGCAAGTATATCCTTCCTTAGGTAAGGAGACCAAAACTGTACACAATACTCCAGGTGTGGTCTCACCAGGGCCCTATATAACAGCAAGATGTCTTTACTCTTATACGCAAATCCTCTTCTAATAAAGGCCAACATACCATTTGCTTTCCTAATTGCTTGCTGTACCTGCATGTTAATGTTCAGTGATTCGTGTACAAGGACACCCAGGTCCCTCTGAACACCAACATTTCCCAATCTCTCACCATTTAAAATACTCTGCTTTTTTATTTTTCCTACCAA
Source organism: Somniosus microcephalus (assembly GCF_052327205.1). NCBI lineage: Eukaryota > Metazoa > Chordata > Chondrichthyes > Squaliformes > Somniosidae > Somniosus > Somniosus microcephalus. The sequence continues at coordinate 109,205,724 of NC_140991.1, forward strand.
AGTGGATAACTTCACATTTCTCCATATTATATTCCATTTGCCATGTTCTTGCCCATTCACTTAGCCTATCTACATCCTCTTGAAGCCTCTGTGCATCCTCCTCAACTTACATTCCCACCTAGCTTTGGATCAGCAAATTTGGATATTTACATTTGGTCCACTCATCCAAATCATTGCTATAGATTGTAAATGGTTGAGGCCAAAGCACTAATCCTTGCGGTACCCCACTAGTTACAGCCTGCCTACCTGAAAATGACCCATTTATTCCTACTTTTTGTTTTCTGTCCGTTAACCAATCCTCAATCCATGCTAGTATATTATCCCCAATCCCATGAGCCCTAATTTTGTTTAATAACCTCTTGTGTGGCACCTTATCGAATGCCTTCTGAAAATCCAAATACACCACATCCCTTATCCAATCTGCTAGTTACAACTTCAAAAAATTCTAAGATTTGTCAAACATGATTTCCCTTTCATAAATCAGTGCTGACTCTGCCCATTCCTATTATTATTTTCTAAGTGCCCTGTTACCATGCCCTTAATAATATATTCCAGCATTTTCCCTACTACTGATGTCAGGCTATCTGGTCTGTAGTTCCCAGTTTTCTCTCTCCCTCCTTTCTTAAATAGTGGGGTTACATTTCCAATCCACAGGAACCATTCTAGAATCTATGAAATTTTGGAAAATGACAACCAATGCATCCACTATCTCTATAGCCACCTCTTTCAAAACCCTAGGATGTAGGCCCCAGGTCCAGGGGATTTATTGGCTTTCAGTCCAATTAATTTCTCCAGTCCTATTTTTTTTATTTTGCTAATACTAATTTCTTTCAGTTCCTCATTCTTGCTAGAGCCTTGGTTCTCCACTATTTCCGGGAAGTTTTTTGCGTCTTCTTCCGTGAAGACAAAGTATTTGTTTAATTTCTCAGCCATTTCCTTATTCCCCATTATAATTTCCCCCGTCTCAGCCTGTAAGGGACCCACATTTACTTTTGCTAATCTTTTCCTTTTTACATACCTATAAAAGCTTCGAGTCTGGTTTTTGTCTCTCGCTAGTTTACGCTCACATTCTATTTTCCCTTTCTTTATCAATTTCTTGGTGCTCCTTTGCCGAATTAAAAATCCTCCCAATCCTCAAGCTTACTATGCTTTTTGGCCACATTATAAGTCTCTTCCTTTGATCTAATACTATCTTTAACTTCTGTTAGCCACGGTTGGACCACTTTTCCTGTGGGGTTTTTGTGCCTTAAAGGAATGTATATTTGTTGTAAATTATGTATTAATTCTTTAAATGCTAGCCATTGCTTGTCTAGCATCATACCTTTTAATGTAGTTTCCCAATCTACCTTAGCCAACTCGCCCCCCATACCTATGTAATTTGCTTTGTTTAGATTTAAGACCCTAGTTTTGGATTTAACTCTCAAACTTAATATAAAATTCTATCACATTATGGTCACTCTTCCCTAAAGGCCCCTTTACTGCAAGGTTATTTATTAACCCTTTCTCATTGCACAATACTAGATCTAAAATAGCCTGTTCCCTAGTTGGTTCCTCAACATACTGATCTAGAAAACTATCTTGCATACATTCCATGAATTCGTCCTCCACACTATTACTGCAAATTTGGTTTGCCCAGCCTATATCTAGATTAAAGTCCCCCATGATTACTGTATTACCCTCGTTACATGCTCCTCTAATTTCCCGCCCTACGCTACAACTACTGTTTGGGGGTCTGTAAACAACTCCCACCAATGTTTTCTGCCCCTTGCTGTTTCTTAGCTCCACCCAAACTGATCCTACTTCTTGATTTTCGAAGCTAAGATCCTTTCTCTCTACTGTCTTTATCCCATCCTTTATTATCAGGGCTAGCCCTCCACCTTTTCCAATTTTCCTATTGCTTCTAAAAGTTAAGTATCCTGGAATATTTAGTTCCCAACCCTGACCACTTTGTAACCATGTCTCCATTATAACACTTAGATCAAACCTGATCATTTCGATCTGCGCCATTAATTAATCTATTTTGTTGCGAATGCTTCGCGCAGATATAGTGCCTTTAGCTTTGACAATTTCTAGTTTTCCCTGATGTCACCTTAGTCACTGATGCTTTATTACCTTTGCTACTCTGTCCTTCGTGACCCACTGCTTATTTTTACCCAAAACTCTACTCTGCTGCAGAGCCTTGACATTTCTCTTGCTGCTTTTAAATTCACTCTTTCCTGAATCCTCCACCCCCCCAACCCCATTAGTTTAAAGCCCTGTCTACTGCCTTAGTTATTCGGTTCGCCAGGATATTGGTCCCAGCCAGGTTTAAGTGGAGCCCGTCCCAACGGAACAGCTCCATCTTTCCCCAGTACTGGTGCCAGTGCCCCATGAAGTGAAACCCCTTTCTCCCACACCATTCTAAACCATGCATTTAAACCCCTAATCTGTTTGTCCCTATGCCAATTTGCACGTGGCTCAGGCAACAATCCAGAGATTATTACCTTTGAGGTTCTGCGTTTTAATTTCGACCCTAGCTCCTCAAACTCTCAGCAGAACCTCATTCCTAGTTCTAACTAGGTTGTTGGTTCCTACGTGGACCACGACAACTGGATCCTCCCCCTCCAAGTTCTTCAGCCGCGAGAAGGTGTCTTTAATCCTGGCACCAGGCAGGCAACACGCCCTTCAGAACTCTCGGTTGTGGCTGCAGAAAACAGTATCTATCCGCTAACTATACTGTCCCCTACCACAACTACATTCCTTTTCACTCCCCCCACTTGAATGGCCTCCTGCACCATGGTGCCATAGTCAGCTTGCTCATCCATCCTGCAAGCTTTTCCCTCATCCACACAGGCAGCAAGAACCTCATACCTGTTGGACAAAGGCAAAGGCTGAGGCTCCTCCAGCACTGCACCTGGTGTCCCCTTACCTGCCTGAGTTGTAGTCACACCCTCCTGTCCTTGACCACTAACCAGACCTGTACCACTACCTAACCTAAGGAGTGCGACTGCCTCAGGGATCAAAGTGTCTAGGTAACTCTCCCCATCCCTGATGCCCTGCAATATCTGCACCTCAGACTCCAGCTCAAAAAATTATGTAGTGCTTTTCAATGCATTTGAGTATCGGGAGAGAAATTGTACTCTACAAATATAGAGGAATGCAGAATGTTTTTTTGGGGGGGTGGGGAGGAGGGCAAGGAAACAGTGCCCAATGATGTGAGGAGGTTGCAGTCAGCAAAAAAGGGTTCAAAAATGATATTTGGTTAGTTAGGACCTGGTTTGAAAGAGGGTCCAGGGAGCAGATTGTAGACTTTGTGGAATAAGTCTGATAAAAAATATTTCAAGAGAAGGCAGGATGGGGAAGTGGAGGCAGAGGAAACAAAATAGATGGCCTCAATGCGAGAAGTTTATGGACTACACTATACCAGCATCAAGCACCAGAAGTGAGCATGAATGGGGTGAAGTTGAAGGAAGCAGTTGGTGGTTAAAGAGGAATTTACAATTGGTCTTTCTTCCCCCCAGAATGACCCTAGAATAGGGTGATTTACCCATGAAAAGGGAGAGGCAGTACTGCCTCAGGTGGTGAAGCCAGATCTGGTTGTGGACTACCAGTCTGCTCGTAAGCCCCACGTACTATTCCAAGACTCTAAGGTGGCGACTGCTGTACCAAGAAGAACTGTGTTACAATGATTGTCACATTGTTACAAATGTGGAAAAATATAAAATCTTGCATTTTTTTTTGCCCAAAGAGATCACAATTATGCACAGCTTGATTTTGCTATTTTAAACAAATATCGGAAAGGTTTGGAAAGTTTTTGAAAAAGCTCAATATTCTTCAAAAATGAACAAGATCCTGAAGCTTTGTGAAACCTACAAGTCCCTGCTCCCAGCTATGTTTCAGTGTAAAGACATACAATAACCGTACACTTCTCTGCTAAGGGGCTGCCTGTGAAAGTGCCCTAGCATGACATGTCCACAGCCCCAGCAGTTATTCTTCATACAAGCATCTAGACATGCCAGACTATTCAGCTTTGTGGGACAAAGCAAAGCTCAATCCCATCTTCATCCAACATCGACGTACATGCATTTTCATTAGGGGGTGACAGAGTGACAACAGTGGCTTCTCTTCCTCATCCAGGAGAGCCGAAGACAAATTGTAGTATTCTCATCACCGAGATCAGTTATCTCAGCACAGACCAGTGAACAAACTTGGGACATTCCTGGTCTGTATGTCTAAGTATTACACAGCATAATCAATTTACCCACTGAGACTTGGGGAGGGGGGGGGGGTCCTCAAGTATACTTATTAGAAAGGAACTATATGTACTAAGTTTATAAGGAAGAAAACAAAGTTACTGAACTGATTGTGGTTCCAAGCATTTTGATTCTATTTGGAACAATGTATTTTAAACATGCCCAATATTGACAGGAACCAAAAAAAAACTATTAATCCCTGATCTGCTTTTAAATGCTGTGCACCATACTCACCCACACGATAATCAAAACTGAAGTCTATGCCATAGTATACCACCACTAATGGGCGCTTGCTGTATCTTTTTGCATCGTTGCTTTGCTTACGATGTCCAACTAAAGGCACAGCATTATCTGTAATAAAATCCGTCACATCAGACGGAGATGAGGTTTCCTGGAATAATGAAGGATCACATTTTATAAATACAAGCCAATTTGTAAAGCAAAACAAGTTTAATATTTCAAATAAGAGTCTTGGAAAATGAAACACAGTTTTGGGTGGGAGAAATGTGAAGAAAGAGTGAAGGCAATATTTAGTCTGGAGAACTTCATTTAAAGACAATAGAAAATATCTCCTAACTAAATTTTTCTAGTCAAAATACAGTCTTTGGTGATCTTCCATATTAGTTTCTTGATTGGGAAAAAGAACAAATGGTATGTCTAGTGGTTTAGGGTTTGCATGTGGCCATTAACTCAGCACGGTTACACAGGCATGACAAAGATTAGGATAGATGTGTCCTGGTTGTAAAGCGAGGATACAGAGGAGACAAAAGTCCTGTGGTGGGATGAAGTTGACTTGTAGATAGGGTAGGGTGGAGGCAGCTTGGAGCACCGAGAAATTAATGTCCAGAATCAGAGACAAGTGTGGAGGGCACGAGTCCAGGAGCTGTTTGAGGGGCAGAGTATCAGAGGGAAACACTTACCTCGATAGTGAAAGTGCGCATTTTGGGCTCATACTGAGAATTAAATTTTTCGGGCTGCATCATAACTAGCTGCCCAGGAGATGCTTTTAAGAAGTTTTGTATTTCACTGCTGAAGGTGTGATCAAATCTGTAGTCTTCTCGGATAGAGTTACCTAAAAGAGAAACAGTTATTAGAACATACATCCTATGATGCAAAATATGTAATCAGTCACTTGTTAGGCTAGTTATCGATGGCCATTAGAGGAAGGAAAGTCATCTTGTTCAAAAGGACTTAAAAAAAAAATAGAAGGAAATAATCATTGTAAATTTGTTTTTTAAAAGTACATTTTCTTGCCACCATTGAGACCTCTTTGGTAGGGATTTCCTGCTAGGTGGCTCCAAGTCAATTGTACAAACTTGTCCTATGCAGCTGGCAGTAGCTATTACAAACTGCCAGTGGAGGGGCAAGAGCGTAATTTCAAATCTGCAAGCCTATAATAGGGTTTTCTGGAGTTGGGCAGCTCGGAAGCCACTTTGAAGTTGCAACCCTCTGCTATTTACAACGGATCCATTCTGCGTCCGTCCCTAGAATTGATGGCACTGGAGAAGCCCAAGACGAGGAAGACATTGCTCAAGTGGTATTCATGGTGGCAAGAAACTTGATTTTTTAAAAAGCTAACAACTGTTAAGTGCATTATTTTCTTCTATTAAAAAGTGGCATTAAAGGTAGTACTTTGGAAAAATGCTGATTTGCTGGTCAAATTTTTTTTGGTATCAGTAGTAAATACATCACAAGGCGCACAAGATGTAACTGCATTTGCTTCCATAAATGCACTCTTCCAAGCAGATCAGGTGACAGACCACTGGAATGTTTAGTATTTACTCAAACAGTTGCTGGATGCTTTCAGAGGCCATCTGTTGTGGAAGCAAAACGGTTTAGATTCTTGTAAATATCCAAGACCTTTCTTGACCTAGTCATACAAAATGGTGTCAGAAGTGAAGTAAACCATATGGCTATCCATAGAGTACAGAGTTTCCTCATCATACCTAACTTTCACCCACCAGAAAGTATATTTTAAAAATATTTCAGCTGTGAAAAAACCTTAGTATGAAAAGAAAGATTTTCATAGTTCAAGACTGAAAAAAGCTACAGACAAGTTAGTACTTTTGTTTATGGTATGGAGACAAGAAACAGCACATTTATAAATCTTTCACTTTAGAATTAGAGGTTCAGAAAAATAAGGGAGTGTGATGCAAAAATTCAAATGAGTATTTTGTTTCAAAATGTCGCCCAGTTTAATGAAACGATGCTCTTCTGCCAGCACAGTAAAAAAGGAGAAACTATAATCATTTGTCCAAAATGTCTATGATCTGGCATGAAATTGGCTCAAGCAAAAACTAAATGAACAAATTCAAGACAGAATTGTAATCAACATTGCTGACAAAGATCCGTCAGAAGCTGCAGATAAAGTTAGAGTCGACACTTGACAGTTATCCAAATTGGTGAATCATTCAGCTGATAAAATGCTAGGCCAGAGGCAGACTAACGAGCTGGATGAGGTTGTACAAAAGTAACAGTTCCCGCTCAAACACAGGAGGATGTGATGCATTTTGGGAAAAACAGCAGTAATTATGCTCTGAATAGGATCAGGGCTGTGGAATAGCAGAGGGATTTGGGGATAAAAGTTCACAGGACATTAAAGGCAGCACCTCAGGTCGATAAAGGTGGTTAAAAAAAACAAATGGAATTCTAGATTTTATCACAAAGAATAGAATACAAAAGTCAAGTGATAATGATGAGCCTATATAAATCCTTAATAAGGCCTGTTCGACTACTACAGGAAAAGTTCTGATATCCGGCACCGACGAGACCGAGCTGCTGCCGATCGATCAAAACTTCCGGATAGACCAGCGCTAATGTTGAAGGATACGGAGGTTTTCATCTCCGTATCTGACAACACTGTTGCTTAGCAACAGCTTGTAAACACTCGGCCCCCGTACCTTGGAAGTGTCTCTGAAGCTGTTGCTAAGCTACAGAGACGCTTTCCAGAGCCTGACTTAAAAAAATGCTAGAAGAAAAAAAAAACTAACCAAAACGGCTGCTGATTTCTGCCATTAGATCGAGGTTTCCGGGCATACAACCTCCGGATAAACCAAAGTTTCCTGTATATGCATTTTAGAGTTCCATACAACTGGAAGGATACGGAGGTTTTAGGGAGGGTATACCACAGTTTCACTAGAATGCTGCCTGGTATAAGGAAATAAGGCGACGACAAAACATTCACTTTTTCCTTAGAACAATGCGGATTATGGGGCGTGTTTAAAATTATAGAAGGAAGGCACAGGGGAGATAGAAGCAAACCATTTCCATTGGTTGAGGGGTCAAGAAAGGGCCATAGATACCAGATTACAAGCAAGAGATTCAAAACAGAGCAATAGGATTTTAAAAAAAACTCGAGTTGAGGATGTGGAATTCACTTCGAGTTAGCAGTTGAGGCAGTAACTGTCAACATTCAAGATTAGATTGAATAGCTGGATAAAGGAAAAAGGGTTGAAGGGATATGGGTACAGTGTTAGTAAACTTCATTAGGACTATTTGCTCCCGTGGAGGGTAAACACCAACACGGATTGATTGGGCTGTGTTGTAACTGCTATGTATTTCTAAGTTTAGTATTTACTTAATAATTTCTCAATTCTTTGCAAGACTATAAAGTAAAATTTAGTAAATATAAATCTGTTTAAAAACTTGGCTTAGTTAGGATACCACATTCATTCAGGCTCTGAGGGGCACGGTTGGGGGGGGAAAGAAGAGCGCAAAAGGAGAAATATATTTTACAATTATTGAGGAGCTTATAGCATTTCGAATTGTTTTTGGCATTAGGATGTACTGAGAAATTACTGAAGGTGTGTTTCTCAAGAATCTAATAAATTGAATTTGAAAGGAAGGCATTATTTTCCCCAGAGTTGTATCTGTCCGAACAGTCATTGCCAACCCATTTTCCCCATCTCTCATCCATAACTACATTTTGAAATGCATCACATGGCTGGTTTCACTAAAAACGAAATACTATTTAAATTATTTCAGGCATACCGCTCTACAGCACAACTGAATATTCTCTTCCATTTTTGGAAAAAATGATCAATGTATTTTTAAATAAAGCAAACCTTCACCTCCCATTTTATAACTGCATTCATTTATGTGAGGCCAAATATAGTGGAGTTTGCAGTTTATGAATTATAGGAAGTATGAACTTCTAATGAAATATTTTAAGCGCTCAAAATACTACATTCGACAAAGGATTTTTAAAAAAAGATACAGCATTTCAACATCGAAGAAACGGGATAGTTGCACTTAAAATTGTAACCCTGCCATTTGGGTTCAGAAATAGTACTGTACCATGCCAATGCTAAACCTTTCAAAGCACGTCATTTTATGTGTGTCCCAGTTAAGCATTGAAGGCTGACATTTTGCAGAGCCCAGGGTTATACTTGGTTGTTTCTGGATACTTGTACAAGACACACATCTGGGATTTTCAGTGTGATCATTTTCAAAACCACAGAAAGCAATGACAGACATGGAGCCATAGAAACAGAAACATAGAAGATAGGAGCAGGAGTAGGCCCCTTGAGCCTGCTCTGCCATTCAATGCGATCATGGCTGATTATCCAAATTCAGTACCCTGTCCCTGCTTTCTCCCCATATCCCTTTAGCCTTAAGAAATATATCCAACTCCTTCTTGAATATATTTAATGAATTGGCCTCTACTGCCTTCTGTGGTAGAGAATTCCACAGGTTCACCACTCTCTGGGTGAAGAAATTCCTCATTTCTGTCTTGTTGGGCAAAGACAAGATCATTTATTGGGCTGTCAAGTTAGAAGTGTCAAAATAAAACTTCCAAACTAGATACACTCTGAACTAAGCCAGAGGCTATTCCCCACAGCATGTACAAATATCCAGTTCTACAGCACTACAAATTACTCACAGGCATCTTGATAGGTGTGATAAGCTGGATGATCTTCTCCATGAAAAATTCCCACAATTATGACATCATCACCATCCTTAAGGAATTCTTGAACTTGTTTAAGAACTTGAATTTGTTTGGAAGGTGGGCCAGCCTGTTCAATCATATATTCAATAATACCTACATTTAAAAAAAAAGAGCATTAGCTTTAGCATGGCCGTAACATTTTGGTAATATACAGTGCTCAAATGTTATACTCTATTATCTCCCACAATTTTCCCCCTCCTAGAGATACTGACTCTTGCTGTGGTACAATTCACTGGTGCAAAAACCTTCTAGGACCTTGCCAAACAAACAATTCTTCATGTATGATCGTACAAAAATGAGCACTGGCTTTTAAAAAAAAATATAAATTAAGGGGCATTACAGTGGAACCCAATCCTACCCTTACAGCAGGGGTCACTGGACAGCAATCAGGATGTAAATTTAGCTGATTTTCTCTCCTCAATCCTGGGGGAATGAAGGCCACTTTTAGCACTGCCCAGGCTGAGATTAGCTAACTCATCACAGACTGGGGATCAAACCAAGGCCCTCTGGTCTGTATAATTCAGTATCATGCCATAAAATACAACAGCCCACTAACCCATCAGTGGAGCTCCAGTGTTACTTTAAAATGCACCATCTGGCATTATAATATTCAATACAAAAAAAAAGGCTTGCAGTATTAACTTGCATGGGCGAAGTCCTGTGGCAGTGAGTAAATCTAGTTAAAATTAATGATGGGGGGTTAGTTTTAAAGCACTATACTATATTTTATTTATACTTTACAATGACAGTGGAGAACTGCTCTACTGACTCAGTTTACATGGATTTACAAAGGGTAAATCGTGCTCGACTAATCTACTGGAATTTTTGAGGATGTAACTGGTAAAATAGATAAGGGAGAACCAGTGGATGTGGTGTATTTGGACTTTCAAAAGGCGTTCGATAAGGTCCCGCATAAGAGATTAGCGTGTAAAGTTAAGGCACATGGGATTGGGGGCAAGGTATTGACTTGGATAGAGAACTGGTTGGCAGACAGGAAGCAAAGAGTTGGAATAAACTGCTCTTTTTCCGAGTGGCAGGCAGTGACTAGTGGGATACTGCAGGGATCGGTCCTTGGACTCCAGCTATTCACAACATATATTAATGATCTAGAGGAGGGAACTAGATGTAATATCTCCAAATTTGCAGACGACACAAAGCTGGGTGGGCATGTGTGCTGTGAGGAGGACGCCGAGAAACTCCAGGATGATTTGGACAGGTTGGGTGATTGGGCAGAAGCATGGCAGATGCTGTATAATGTGGATAAATGTGAGGTTATCTACTTTGGTGGCAAAAACAGGAAGGCAGATTATTATCTGAATGGCAATAGATTGGGAGAAGGGGAAGTGCAACGAGACCTGGGTGTCCTTGTGCACCAGTCGCTGAAGGCAAGCATGCAGGTGCAGCAGGCGGTTAAGAAGGCAAATAGTATGTTGGCCTTCGTAGCGAGAGGGTTTAAGTACAGGAACAAGGATGTCTTGCTGCAGCTGTACAGGGCCTTGGTGAGACCACATCTCGAGTATTGTGTGCAGTTTTGGTCGCCTTATGAGGAAGGATGTTCTTGCCATGGAGGGAGTGCAGCGAAGATTCACCAGGCTGATACCAAGGACAACTGCAGCCAACTTGCATCATCGGCATGGCATTTCAACTGTTGACAAAGTCATCTACTTCCAGACAAAATCATCATCTCCTACTTCCAGGCAGCCAAACACCCACCGTATGCAACAGCACCTCCAATTCATCATCTCTTACTTTAGGGATCAGGTATCACTTGCTCATAGATTGTTTCCTGCATTCTCATTTATTCCAGTTTTGGGTTTTGCTGGCATATCTTTTGCCCCACACAGCCTTTATAAAGGCTGAATGATGCAGAAAATAGAAATACAAAGAAAGGCAAACAATTTTTCACCCTGTATGTGGTCACTTATCTTTCTTTTAAGGGCTACTGACTTGCACAATTTCCAAATCCCTCTTTGGTGAATTCAATATAAACTGGGAGCTGGTGTGAATATTTATTTAGGGCCAGTCATGGGACATCCCGTGAGATTGACCCTGCTTCTCAACAATGAGCATTATAGTCACTGCTCCATTCCAGTACCAGTTTTTAAAAATCGATTGCAGAAAACATAGCCAACTATTTGAAAGTGATAGTCCATTAATACTTTATAGAGTATCAAATAGTATATTACCTTGTGTATCCCTTGGGCCATTATATTCAAAAGGTTTACCCTTGCGGAAAATTTTCAGGGTAGGATAGCCAGTGACCTGGTACTTGTTAGCAAGCTTTGTTTCAGTAGTGGCATCTACTTTAGCAAGCAAAATCGGCACAGAGCGCTTGCTGAGCTCCTGGGCCGCCTCCTCATATTGTGGAGCAAGCTTTTTACAGTGTCCACACCTGTAAAAGTACAATCAATACAATTAGCATCTGATTTTATTATAAAGTTACACTAGAAATGCAAGATATTCACTGGAATGTGCACTCCCAACATTTGCTACTGGTAGTGTTTACAAGCTAATACAAAAAGGCAACAGTTTCCCCAATATATGCGTAACAGTAATTACTTCAGATTACATAGTAGACAATGCGAAGGCATTTATATTTTCGTCTTCTTTCCACATCCTCATATCACACGCCAATTTCCATCAATGGCACTCAGCTTTCAGATACAAACTTTTATTTTTTCAAAATTTAATCGCATTGTATGTACTTACCAAGGAGCGTAGAACTCCACTAGGATGATATCAGCATCGTTCACTACATCATCAAAGATATCTTCAGTCAAGATGATGGTTGCTTCAAGTGGCGGAATCCAGTCAGGGGCAGCAACTTCTTTCACTTTAGCTATAATTTCTATCGAAAGTTTTAAAATATTAGAACTGAAGTTGATTCTTTTAAAATGGAATTAGATAGTTATTTGAAAGAGGAATATTTAAGGATATGGGGAACAAGCAGGAATGGGGTTCGGCTAAGTTGTTAATGTGGAGAAATACAATGAACTGGACTTTCTGTTCTCCATGATGGCGTCGTAAGCCTTGTAAAAGTCCCCACAAGTTCCAGGTTTCCGCATGCGCGAAAACCCAAAACTTGCGATGTCAAGGCTCGCCGACACCACAACCCTCCCCCCCCAAAAAAAAAATCACTTTTGCTGGTGCAGTTTGCCCAATTACTGCCCAGCAAATGCCCACAAAACCCTTATGCCTGGTGAGAAACAGCATTTTTTGTTTTTATCCTAAATTTACATTATGTGCCCATTTGCTCAACAGGAAATGAAGCAGGAGCAACAAGCACAGTGCTCACTACAGGTTCGTTTTGTGCACGCTCGGTCAGACTGGACTAAAATTCCAGGTCCACGTCCTCCATTTCAGAAACAGAACATCCCTCTTATTATTTTGATACCAAACCCCAACACAGTGGTGAAAGCCAGCGATTTGAATTAATAGCACAGGAATGGCAGAGGCAGATGGCACATGAGAGAAATGGAGAAATAAACAGGGCCCTGAGCAACTTTACCCACCTGACCTCGTCACCATAAATCCTTTAGTGACAAAGGCAGCCCCCCCACCCCTTTCCTCCTTCCCAATCCTTTCACAAATAGCCAGCGGTATCTCAAAGGACACTAGTGCCCAGACTAGGCATATCCGCCCATCAGACAAGCTAATGGCCATGAATATAAAGCTCAGAGTCTGAGGTACGAGGAAAATCGTGGTAACATCTTCAGCTATTTTATTAACTCAGACTGAAGATATTGATGGAAAGAGTCACATTGGATTCCAATTATTGCCCTTAAAAAATTTGAACCCTTTAAAAAAAGAAATGCGTTATTCGAATTATTATAAAAAAAGGTAATATACGGCTTCAGTACAGTATATGTAAAACAGTTAAAAACCACTGGGTTCAAATGACCAGACAATGTCAGTCAGCAGCCTCCATTTTGTTTTTATTTGTCTTTTAACTCTGATTCTACCTGTAGAACAGGAATCGTTACGTGATCCCGAGTTAATGAAGCAAATTAGCCCGTCACTTGAAATTAAAAGCCCTTTGAATAACATGCTTTTTGCGTCAGGAATCATACAAATAAGTTGCAAACCAGCATTTTAACCTGTTTTACTCTATCAGAAGATATCCAGATGTGTTTCTAAAACATTTCCCAAACCTGAATGAACGCTGAATTACCCAGGCGTGAAAATTCCACCAACAAATCTGACCAGAGAGTGTGTCCGTGAGCTATGTGTAGGGGGAAGAGAGAGGGTGTGGAGTCACCAGGATAACAATAGTCCAATTTTCTCTCTCTCACTTTATGCACCTGGACCATTCATCTCTAAACCATTCTTTGCAACGTTGTCTCACATTATCTTTAAACGCCCTAATATTTATTGACTTCCCCCTCCTCGGTGCTCAGATGTGCCATTTGTAGCTCTAGATTTTGGGACTCTAGGGGAATCGGGCAGGAAAGTCGAGTTGACGTTGTAGATCAGCCATGATCTTATTGAATGGCGGAGCATGCTTGAAGGACCGCATGACTTACTCCTGCTCCCAATTCTTATGTTGTTAGAAACGCTACACAAGCCAGAGGAGGCAATTCAACAGTGCTAGATCAGTGCAGGTTCGCAGCTGCTGTATCTGCAGATTGATGCAGCTCCACAATAAATATAGGTAGTCTCCGTTCAAATTATGCCGAAGTCGCTTTCTTTCCTTCAAGCGCCTCCCCTCCTGCTCCAAGGGCACATGGCGGACACACTATCTCCATTGACGGCGCTCTTTTCAAGCGCGCGAACAGCTTCCAACCGACGGGGTGGCTCCACACAAGGGGAAAAGTGTTGAAAGGAAGGCTCGCACTACTTCGGCCCACGCAACAGACTAACTCGCAGATTTCCCCACCGCCGACACAGGTTACAATCCCCCCAGAAGAGAAGTTATAACTTCCGTTATTTTATTTCATTAAAAGCGGCAAGTCGTTTATGAACTGTAAAGCTATTAGCGCTGGATCAAAAAAAAAACCTACATAAATACTCATTCACACACAAAGGGACTTGTCTAAGCGGTCAAATGGTGTCCAATAGCAGGAACCTGAATTGATTCTGCATGTAGTCTTTGTATAGCGGAGACTATTCCACTCATCTCAATAAACACAAGGGAAACTACTGATGTTTATGCCATAAACATCAGTAGTCTCCCCTGTATATTGATGGGACAAACCAACTGGCGGACCCCCTGAAATCTTCTTGTGGACCCTCGGTTGAGAACCCTTGCTCTATAGGATACTTTTAAATGGACAAGTTTACAATGCTCACCACAAAAAGGAATAATCTCAAAGGTGTAGGCTCAGCTGGGATGTTGCGCTTTAAAAATTAGATTTTCCAGTTGTTTCTCTAACACTTTCAGAAAATGTAATCAATGTACATTTCAGATTCTGTATTAAGACATTAAATGTCAAAAAGATGGCCCAAACAAGTTTTTGCAGAGGAACAAGGACTTCCAGGTCATATATGCCACATTATATATGCTGGATAAATTTTGCTCTAATGCGTCTCAGTTTCAGACAAACATCCCCTACTGCAAATTGTAATATTTCTAACTTCCCATACCAACCATGCTGGCAGCCTTTGACAGTTTCATTCAATTTAGTGGCAAATTATGGATCAGCTTGTGCTCTTACACTAAACAGGAATCAAATTGAAATTGCCCAAATTAATTTTACACAAGATCCTTATTTCCAGAAGACAAAAAATTACAATGCCACAAGTCAAACCAGAGACCCAAAAAAGAACGAACAGTGGGCAAGTACAGTCAGTCCTTTTGCTACCAATTTTTATTTATCTGGTGCAACTTCTGTTATCACCTTCTAATGTCTCTTGTGTCATGCCAGTAATTAGTTATAGTTCTACATAGAATCATTACAGACCAGCAACAGGGATTTGGTCCTGTGATCAGGTGTTTGTTAATGAACATTTCTGGGACAGGCAAGATAGACTGCAGTCTTTTTGAACCTGCACTTTCCTATGTCCATTACAAAGGCAACACTGCCTTATACAGATAGTTAATGGATTTATACTTTTGTCAATCCATTGCAGCAACATGGATCCAGTTTAGGGTTTCCAGACTTCCTGGAATGACAGTGTTTCCCGGAATTGGGGATACCTCTTCCGAGCTGTGCCTCCAGCAGCCTGGGAGATGAGCTATTTAAATTTCCCGTCACAGTGCGCGTTCCGTTTCTCCCCCCCCCCCCCCCCAGTGATGTCACTGGCTGCTGCCGTTAAAGCCTCAGGCTCAGGGATGTCACCTGACACGGCTGCAGGGAGCACAGTCGGCAGAGGGCTGGAGCGTCGGAGTCAGACGGGAGAATTTATAATGGGGAATGAGGAAATGGCAGAGAAATTAAATAAATACTTTGTTTTCGTCTTCACGGAGGAAGGCACAAAAAACCTCCCAGAAATGAGAAAACCAAGGGTGTGGAGAGAATAAGGAACTTAAAGAAATTATTAGTAAAAAAAACAGTACTAGCAAAATTAATGGGACTAAAAGCTGATAAATCCCAAGGACCAGATGACCTACATCCTAGGGTTTTGAAAGAGGTGGCCATTGGGATAGTGAATGCATTGGTTTTCATCTTCCAAAATTCTATAATTTTTGAACGGTTCCTGCAGATTCGAGGATAGCAAATGTAACCCCGCTATTTAAGAAAGGAGGGAGAGAGAAAGCGGGGAACTACAGACCTGTTAGCCTCACATAAGTAGTTGGAAAAATGCTGGAATCTATTATAAAGGATGCAATAACTGGGCACTTAGAAACTAATAGTAAGATTGGGCAGAGTCAACATGGATTTATGAAAGGGAAATCCTGTTTGACAAATCTATTGGAGTTCTTTGAGAATGTAACTAGTGGAGTAGACAAAGGGGAACCGGTAGATGTGGTGTATCTGGATTTTCAGAAGGCCTTCGATAAGGTCCCACACAAGAGGTTGGTGAACAAAGTTAGGGCACATGGAATTGGGGGTAATATACTAGCATGGATTGAGAATTGGTTAACAGACAGAAAACAAAGTAGGGATAAACGGGTCTTTTTCAGGATGGCAGGCTGTGACTAGTGGGGTACCGCAAGGATCGGTGCTTGGGCCCCAGCTATTCACAATCTATATCAATGATTTGGATGAGGGGACGAAATGTAACATTTCCAAATTTGCTGATGATACAAAGCTAGGTGGCAGTCAGTTGTGAAGAGGATGTGAAGAGGCTTCAAGGGGATCGCGACAGGCTCAGTGAGTGGTCGAGAACATGGCAGATGGAATATAATGTGGATAAATGTGAAGTTATCCACTTTGGTAGAAAAAACAGAAAGGCAAGAGTATTTCCTAAATGGTGAAAGATTGGAGAATACAAATGCTCTAAGGGACCTGGGTGCCCTTGTACATGAGTCACTGAAAGTGAATGTGTAGGTGCAGCAAGCCATTAGGAAGGCAAATGGTATGCTGGCCTTCATTACAAGAGGATTTGGGTACAGGAGTAAAGAAGTCTTACTCCAATTATATAGGGCCTTGGTGAGACCACACCTGGAGTACTGTGTACAATTCTGGACTCCTTACCTAAGGAAGGATATACTTGCCATAGAGGGAGTGCAATGAAGGTTCACGAGATTGATTCCTGGGATGGCGGGACTGTCGTATGACAAGAGATTGAGTAAACTAGGCCTGTATTCTCTTGAATTCAGAAGAATGAGAGGGGATCTCATTGAAGCATACAGAATTATTACAGGGCTTGATAGGGTGGATGCTGGGAGAATGTTTCCCTTGGCTGGGGAGTCTAGAACCAGGGGCCACAGCCTCAGGATAAAGGGTAGGCCATTCAGGACTGAGAGGAGAAGAAATTTCTTCACACAGAGGGTGGTGAATCTTTGGAATTCTCTACCCCAGAGGGCTGTGGAGGCTCAGTCATTGGGTATATTCAAAACAGAAGTCGATAGATTTCTGACTAGTAAGGGCATCAAGGGATATGGCGATAGGGCTGGTGAATGGAGTTGAGGCAGAAGATCAGCCATGATCTTATTGAATGGCGGAGCAGGCGCGAAGAGCCGAATGGCCTTCTCCTGTTCCTATTTCTTATGTTATGAGTCAGCAGAGGGCTGGAGAGTCGGGAATTGCGGCGTCAGTATTTGGGGAAATCAAGGGGAGACTGGGGAATTGGGGGATGGGAGGTTGTGGGAGAGAAGGGGACTAGTGGTCAATGGATTGGGTTGGGGGTGCTCATAGGGACCAACATTTCCCACAGAGCCGGGAGCAGTATGGCGGTGAGTGGGAGCGGCACCAAGAGAGGAGCAGACAGTAAAGGGGTAAGTGAAACCCAGAGACCTGACTGTGGGTAAATAGTGAAAGATTTCCATTGGTGGGCAAATGGGGAAGAGAAAAACTTCTCACTCGAAGAAACAAGAGGGAAAGGAGGAGGAAATTCTTGAACAGAGGGTTATTAGACCGTGGTATTCTTAGGCAGTCCCTCAGATCCGAGGATGACTTGCTTCCACATTAAAAATGAGTTCTCAGGTGACTGATGAGTCCAATGCAGGACCTACAGTCTGTCACAGGTGGGGCAGACGGTGGTTGAAGGGGCGGGTGTGTGGGATGCTTGGGTTGACATGCGCTCCTTGCGCTTGCTCCCGGCGAAGAGACTCGAGGTGTTCGGCACCTTCCCAGATGTTTCTCCTCCACTTTGTGCGGTCTTGGGCCAGGGATTCCCAGGTGTCAGTGGGGATGTTGCACTTTTTCCAAGGAGGCTTTGAGGGTGTCCTTGAAGCGTTTCCTCTGCCTACTTGGGGCACTCTTGCCGTGGCGGAGCTCCGAGTAGATCGCTTGTTTTGGGAGTCTCGTATCGGGCATGAGGACGATGTGACCCGTCCATCGGAGCTGATTGAGCATGGTCAAAGCTTCGATGCTGGGGATGTTGGCCTGAGCGAGAACACGGACGTTGGTGCGCCTATCCTGCCAATGGATTTGCAGGATCTTGCGGAGGCAGCATTGGTGGTACCTCTCCAGTGCTTTGAGGTGCCTGCTGTACATGGTCCATGTCTGAGGCATACAGCAGGGCAGGTATCACTGCTGCTCTGTAGACCATGAGCTTAGTGCCGGGTTTAAGGTCCTGGTCTTCAAACACTCTCCTCCTCAAGCGACCGAAGGCTGCACTGGCACACTGAGGGCGGTGTTGGACTTCGTCATCGACGTCTGCCCTTGTTGACAATAGGCTCTCGAGGTATGGAAAGCGGTCCACGTTGTCCAAGGCCTTGTCGTGAATTTTGATAATTGGGGGGCAGTAGTGTGGCAGGGGCAGGTTGGTAGAGGACCTTTGTCTTACGGATGTTTAGTGTAAGGCCCATGCTCTCATACGCTTCGGTGAAGGTGTTGACGATGGTTTGGAGTTCGACCTCCGAGTATACTTCACATGTGGCTATTGGTTTGGTTCAGGTCAGTCCTGTGAAGTCGAAGTACAGGTCAGCTCTGATTGAGATTTCCAGTTCAGGATGGTCACTTTCAAATAGAACTGGAGTCCAAAACAACGTTCATGAATATAGGGAGAGAGATTGGGCCTGTTAAAAGTGGCCAACTGGGGAGCCTGACCCCACCTTGTGAAGTGCATGGTAACATGGGCTATGGTTCGCCTCTGGTTCTTTTGCCAATCACCTTAACTCTGTGTCCTCTAGTTACCGATCCTTCTGCCACTGGAAACAGTTTTTTCCTTATTTATCTTATTTATTCTATCAAAACACTTCATGAATATGACCACCTCTCATCAAATTTCCTCTTAACTTTCTCTGCTGTAAGGAGATCAACCCAGCTTCTCCAACCTCTCCGCATAACTGAAGTCCCTCATCCCTGGTATCATTCTAGTAAATCTCTTCTTCACTGTCTCCAAGGCCTTGACATCCTTCCTAAATTCAACACCATACTCCAGCTGAGACCTAACCAATGTTTTATAAAAGGTTTAGCATAACTTCCTTGCTTTTGTGCTCTATGCCTCTATTGATAAAACCAAGGAGCCCATATTTTTATTTAAAACAGTCTTCTCACTTTGTCCAACTACCTTCGAAGATTTGTGTACATACACCCCCAGGTCTCTGTTCCTGCACCACCTTTAAAATTGTACCATTTAGTTCATGTTGCCTCTCTCAATCACTTCACACTTCTCTGCGTTAATTTAATCTGCCATGTGTCTGCCCATTTCACCAGTCTGTTTGTCGTCCTGAAGTCCGTTACTATCTGCCTCATTGTTTACTACATTTCCGATTCCACCAATAACTAATGGTAACTCACTGAAATTGTGCAGATAACTAAAAGCTCAAGACTCTGTCATAACTAACAGTAATATAACAACTCACTGATAGTCTATATGTAACTGGTAGTAATAGCTGTAATGCCCCAATAACCTACCTGTAACTAGTAGTAATCATACAACCTGCTGATATTCACCTTGAAACCATAGCCCATGTTACCATGGGGGGGGGGGGGGGGGGGGGGGGAGAAACGGAACGCGCACTGTGACGGGAAATTTAAATAGCTCATCTCCCAGGCTGCTGGAGGCACAGCTCGGAAGAGGTATCCCCAATTCCGGGAAACACTGTCATTCCGGGAAGTCTGGAAACCCTAAACTGGATCCATGTTGCTGCAATGGATTGACAAAAGTATAAATCCATTAACTATCTGTATAAGGCAGTGTTGCCTTTGTAATGGACATAGGAAAGTGCAGGTTCAAAAAGACTGCAGTCTATCTTGCCTGTCCCAGAAATGTTCATTAACAAACACCTGATCACAGGACCAAATCCCTGTTGCTGGTCTGTAATGATTCTATGTAGAACTATAACTAATTACTGGCATGACACAAGAGACATTAGAAGGTGATAACAGAAGTTGCACCAGATAAATAAAAATTGGTAGCAAAAGGACTGACTGTACTTGCCCACTGTTCGTTCTTTTTTGGGTCTCTGGTTTGACTTGTGGCATTGTAATTTTTTGTCTTCTGGAAATAAGGATCTTGTGTAAAATTAATTTGGGCAATTTCAATTTGATTCCTGTTTAGTGTAAGAGCACAAGCTGATCCATAATTTTGCCACTAAATTGAATGAAACTGTCAAAGGCTGCCAGCATGGTTGGTATGGGAAGTTAGAAATATTACAATTTGCAGTAGGGGATGTTTGTCTGAAACTGAGACGCATTAGAGCAAAATTTATCCAGCATATATAATGTGGCATATATGACCTGGAAGTCCTTGTTCCTCTGCAAAAACTTGGTTTGGGCCATCTTTTTGACATTTAATGTCTTAATACAGAATCTGAAATGTACATTGATTACATTTTCTGAAAGTGTTAGAGAAACAACTGGAAAATCTAATTTTTAAAGCGCAACATCCCAGCTGAGCCTACACCTTTGAGATTATTCCTTTTTGTGGTGAGCATTGTAAACTTGTCCATTTAAAAGTATCCTCAAGGGTTCTCAACCGAGGGTCCACAAGAAGATTTCAGGGGGTCCGCCAGTTGGTTTGTCCCATCAATATACAGGGGAGACTACTGATGTTTATGGCATAAACATCAGTAGTTTCCCTTGTGTTTATTGAGATGAGTGGAATAGTCTCCGCTATACAAAGACTACATGCAGAATCAATTCAGGTTCCTGCTATTGGACACCATTTGACCGCTTAGACAAGTCCCTTTGTGTGTGAATGAGTATTTATGTAGGTTTTTTTTTTGATCCAGCGCTAATAGCTTTACAGTTCATAAACGACTTGCCGCTTTTAATGAAATAAAATAACGGAAGTTATAACTTCTCTTCTGGGGGGATTGTAACCTGTGTCGGCGGTGGGGAAATCTGCGAGTTAGTCTGTTGCGTGGGCCGAAGTAGTGCGAGCCTTCCTTTCAACACTTTTCCCCTTGTGTGGAGCCACCCCGTCGGTTGGAAGCTGTTCGCGCGCTTGAAAAGAGCGCCGTCAATGGAGATAGTGTGTCCGCCATGTGCCCTTGGAGCAGGAGGGGAGGCGCTTGAAGGAAAGAAAGCGACTTCGGCATAATTTGAACGGAGACTACCTATATTTATTGTGGAGCTGCATCAATCTGCAGATACAGCAGCTGCGAACCTGCACTGATCTAGCACTGTTGAATTGCCTCCTCTGGCTTGTGTAGCGTTTCTAACAACATAAGAATTGGGAGCAGGAGTAAGTCATGCGGTCCTTCAAGCATGCTCCGCCATTCAATAAGATCATGGCTGATCTACAACGTCAACTCGACTTTCCTGCCCGATTCCCCTAGAGTCCCAAAATCTAGAGCTACAAATGGCACATCTGAGCACCGAGGAGGGGGAAGTCAATAAATATTAGGGCGTTTAAAGATAATGTGAGACAACGTTGCAAAGAATGGTTTAGAGATGAATGGTCCAGGTGCATAAAGTGAGAGAGAGAAAATTGGACTATTGTTATCCTGGTGACTCCACACCCTCTCTCTTCCCCCTACACATAGCTCACGGACACACTCTCTGGTCAGATTTGTTGGTGGAATTTTCACGCCTGGGTAATTCAGCGTTCATTCAGGTTTGGGAAATGTTTTAGAAACACATCTGGATATCTTCTGATAGAGTAAAACAGGTTAAAATGCTGGTTTGCAACTTATTTGTATGATTCCTGACGCAAAAAGCATGTTATTCAAAGGGCTTTTAATTTCAAGTGACGGGCTAATTTGCTTCATTAACTCGGGATCACGTAACGATTCCTGTTCTACAGGTAGAATCAGAGTTAAAAGACAAATAAAAACAAAATGGAGGCTGCTGACTGACATTGTCTGGTCATTTGAACCCAGTGGTTTTTAACTGTTTTACATATACTGTACTGAAGCCGTATATTACCTTTTTTTATAATAATTCGAATAAAGCATTTTTTTTTTTTTTTTTTTTTTTTTTTAAAAAGTAAGTCGGCGGGGGTCGGGGTCGGCGGGGGGGTTGGGGCCGGCGGGGGTCCGCGGGGGGTCGGGGCCAGCGGGGGGTCGTGCGCACGACCCCCCCGCAGACCCACCTTCCGAAATCCGAAATTCTCCGAATACCGAAACACGGTTGGTCCCGAGGTTTTCGGATAAAGGATAGTCTACTTGTATTGAGATGGCAGAACTTCCTCCTTTTTTGGTCCTTGAATCTGGGTTTATGCTAATATTGTTGTACAATCTATACTCATTTAAAGCATGGCACTGCCAGTTCAATATCTTCAAATTTTAATAAAAGCTCTTGCTCTAAACTGAAACCTTCCCAACAGCTACTGGAAATAGCTAAAGGCGCAACACTCCAGCAGATGTCATCCCAATCACCGTCATTGTAACCTTAAACTGAGATGCACAGCAACATGGTGATAATAGGTCAGATTTTTTTTTTTTTTTTTAAAAAAAAATGTTTTTGTAAAGCATTTTCAGAGCAGTAATCGTTTTTGTAAAGAGTTGTGACTCATTTGAAGTGAAATAAGCCACTAATGAAATTTATAAACCAACTGCCAATCTACATTGGTTTATAAAAAGCGACTCATGATTTTTATACCAAATCTCTTGATTCTTAAGAGTTTATCTCTTGATTTGAGATGGTGGGGTTGGCATTACTGTGTACCGTACCAAAATAACCACCCGTTTGTCATGAGTGCATGAGGTAACAAAGGCCTTGTGCTCTGATTAAATACCAAGGCATAGGCAATGGCTCAATTAAATTCTAGGGTTGGTAAATATGATTAACCAACATAAGTAGGTGCTGCTGTTAACTTCAGTTTGCTGCTGCTGTAAAACTTTACTATGTACTTGTTATTAAAGAATAGTTATTGAAAGTTTTTTTTTTTTAAAACCAAGTGACTAGAAAATTCTCTTACCATCCTTCTCCAATGCTCCTTTATAATGAACTGGCTGTCCATTTTTCATAATTTTGAATGTGGGGTACAAACCAATATCAAACCGAAGGCCCAGGCCAGATTGGGATGGGCCATCAACTTTTGCAACAGGGACGGGAGGATCATTTTCTTTCAGTTCATTGGCAATCTTTTCATATTCTGGTGCAAACTGCTTACAATGTTCACACCTACAGCACAAAAATTTGATGAGTCCAAAAGATTAACCTCCTGCTAGAAAGGCAGAATTGCAAAATTTTATATACATGTGGAATTAACATTCCAAAAGAGCTGGCAATATTTAAACAAATCTTCCGAAATGTATTCGCGCATCAAAATACAGTTTAAGAATAACCTAACCTGAAAAGTTTCATTTTTCAATGTCCATTTCATGTTCCATTCATTATGGCAGATTAAATTTAATGCAGGGAAGTGTGAAGTGATGCATTTTGGAAGGAAAAAAGGAGAGGCAATATAAACTAAATGGTAAAATTTTAAAGGGGGTGTAGTGTCGAAAGCAGCGGCAGTGGCGAAAGGATAAAGAGCGGCCCGAGAGCGGAGCCGAATTAAAGCAGTGGGAGCGGCGCGAGGATATAGAGCGGATCGGGAGCAGACCTGAATTAAAGCAGCGGAGAGGATAAAGAGCAGCCCCGAATTAAAGCAGCGGCAAGAGGATAAAGAGCGGCCCTGAAGTAAAGCAGCGGTGAGGGGACAAAGAGCGGCCCGAAGTGGCCCTGAATTAAAGCACCAGCAGCGGCAAGGACGACAAAGAACGGCCCTGAATTAAAGCAGCGGCGAGGGGACAAAGAGCGGTCCTGAATTAAAGCAGCGGCAAGAGGACAAAGAGCGGCCCGAGAGCGGTTCTGAATTAAAGCAGCGGCAGCGGATAAAGAGCGGCCCGAGAGCGGACCTGAATTAAAGCAGCGGCAGCGCGAGGCTCCGATTCAAAACCAAAGAGTGACGTCACATGAGAGCAGGTAGGTGATTGGTTGGTGAGTATTACAGCTCTTTTTGCTCTAAGTTAGGGAAGGGGGTTAAGTTAAGAGCTGAGAAACTGTAACTTGCTAGTACTTATTAAATTCATAACTTAAACTAAATAACTCAAGCTAAATAAAATCAAACAATAAACCTAAAATATCAATTGAATAAAATCTTTAATGAATTAATTAATAAATAAAACAAGGTTAGAGATGGCAGGGCAGGTGGTGTATTGTAACTGCAGCATGTGGGAGTCTGGAGAGCATCGCGATCCCGAGCAACCACATCTGCAGTAAGTGTCTGCAACTCGAGGAACTTCGGCTCAGGATTGTTGAGCTGGAGTACGAGCTGCAGACATTGCGATACATCAGGGAGGGGGAAGAGTTACCTGGACACTCTGTTCCAGGAGGCAGTCACACCCTTTATGTTAGGTAGTGCTTTGGAGTTAGTCAGTAGTCAGGGACAGGAGGGTGTGACTGCGAGTCAGGAAGGTATGGGGACCTAGGATGTAGTGATGGAGGAGTTTCAGCCCTGGACCTTGTCCAAGGACTGCAGGGAGGATGGGCAAACTGACCACGACACTGTGGTACAGGGGGCCATCCAATTGGGGGGGGGAGGGGTAGGGGGAGGAAAGAGAAGGAAGGAATGTGGTAGTAGTAGGGGATAGTATAGTCAGGGGAATAGATACTGTTCGCTGCAGCCACGAAAGAGAGTCCCGAAGGCTGTGTTGCCTGCCCGGTGCCAGGGTTAAGGATAGCTCCTCGCAGCTGGAGAAGAACTTGGAGTGGGAGGGGGGGGATCCAGTTGTCGTGGTCCATGTAGGAACCAACGACATAGGTAGAACTAACAACGAGGTTCTGCTGAGGGAGTTTGAGGAGCTAGGGTCTAAATTAATAAGCAGAACCACAAGGGTAACAATCTCTGGATTACTACCTGAGCCACACACAAATTGGCATAGGGTCAAGCAGATCAGAGTGTTAGATGCGTGGCTCAAAGAGTGGTGTGGGAAAAAGGGGTTTCAATTCATGGGGCACTGGCACCAGTACTGGGGAAAGAGGGAGCTGTTCAGTCGGGACAGGCTCTACTTAAACCGGGTTGGGATCAGCGTCCTGGCAAATCGAATAACTGGGGCTGTAGATAGGGCTTTAAACTAAAAAAAAAAAGGGTGGGGGGGGGGGGGGGGGGGGGGGAAGGGAAATTTAGAAATCTAAAGAGAAAGGTCAAGGCAATAGAGCAGTGCAGCGATTTGAGTAAAAACAAGCAGTATGTGACAGGAAGGGACAGAGTTTAATGGTAGCAGGGCAGCAGAGAATAAGGTCAAAGCAGGGAATAATGGTAAAAAAATTAAATTAAAGGCTCCTTATCTGAACGCACAAAGCATTTGTAACAAGATAGACGAACTTGTGGCACAAAGAGAGATAAATGGGTTTGATCTAATAACCATTACAGAGACATGGTTGCAAGGTGGCCAAGGTTGGGAACTAAATGTTCCAGGGTACTTGATGTTTTGAAAAGACAGGCAGAATGGAAAAGGAGGGAGAGTTGCCCTGATAATAAAGGATGACATAAGGACAATAGCGAGAAAGGATCTCGGCTTGGAAGATCAGGAAATAGAATCAGTATGGGTGGAGATAAGGAATAACAAGGGGCAGAAAACACTGGTAGTAGTAGTAGTATATAGGCCCCCTAACAGCAGCTATACCGTTGGACAGAATATTAATCAAGAAATAGTAGGAGCTTGAAACAAAGGGTAATGCAATAATCCTGGGGGACTTTAATCTTCATATAGACTGGACAAATCAAATTGGCAAAGGTAGTCTGGAGAACGAGTTCATGGAATGCATTCGGGAGTTTCCTAGACAGGTCAGGGACAGGACAGTGTGACTACGAGTGAGGCAGGTACAGGGATCCAGGAGGTAGTGTCGACGGAGACGCAGCCCTTGCTCTTGTCAAGCAGGTTCGAGGTTCTTACTCCGAGGGCGGGAGCGGGAACTGCAGGGAGGATGAGCAACCTGGCCACAGCACCGTGGAACAGGGGGCCATTCAAGTGGAGGGAGTAAAAATAAATATTGTAGTGGTGAGGGATAGTATCATTAGGGGGATAGATAGGGTTCTCTGCAGTCAAGAGCGGGAGTCCCGAAGGCTGTGTTGCCTGCCCGGTGCCAGGGTTAAGGACATCTCTTCTGGGCTGTAAAGAAACTGGGAGGGGGAGGATCCAGTTGTCATGGTCCATTTTGGTACAAACGACGTAGATAAGACAAGGACAAAGGTTCTGTTAAAGGAGTATGAGCAGCTAGGGGTCAAATTAAAAAACAGAACCTCAAGGGTAATAATCTCTGGGTTATTACCTGAGCCACGAGTGAATTTGGCTAGGATAAATAAAATTAAAGAGTTAAATGCGTGGCTCAAAGACTGGTGTGGGAGAAATGGGTTTTGCTTCTTGGGACACTGGCACCAATACTGGGACAGGAGGGAACTGTTCCGTTGGGACGGACTTCACCTGGCCAGTGCTGGGACTAGAGTCCTGGCAAATCATATAACTAGTGCTGTAGAGAGGGCTTTAAACTAATTAGTGGGGGGGAGGTTTCTAGAGAGCAAATAATAAAAATGACAACGGAGAAGGTCATAGACTTAGGTAGCAGTGGGGGAATTAAAAAACAGAACATGTCAGGAAGGGACAGAAAGTATGGAGTAAAAGGTAAAGTAGTAAAAGGGGAAAAAACAGGAACTAAGTGTCACAAAACATGAAAGTTCTTTATCTGAATGCACGTAGCATTCATAACAAAATGGATGAGTTAACGGCACAAATAACTACATATGGGTATGATCTTGTGGCCATTACAGAAACATGGCTGCAGGGTGACCATGACTGGGAATTAAACATACCAGGTTATTTAACAATCAGGAAGGACAGGCAAGAAGGGGAGGTGGGGTGGCTATGTTAATAAAGGAAGGAATCACTGTAATACAGAGAAATGATATTGGGTCAAAGGAGCAGGATAGTGAAACAGTTTGGGTGGAGATAAGGAAGAATAAGGGGGAAAAAACACTAGTGGGCATAGTCTATAGGCCTCCAAACAGTTGCAACTCTGTTGGATGGAGTATTAATCAGGAAATAGTTGAGGCTTGTAATAAGGGAACAGCTACAATTATGGGGGATTTTAACTATCATATTAACTGGACAAATCAAATTGGGCAGGGCAGCCTTGAGGATGAGTCCATTGAGTGTATTAGGGATGGGTTTCTTGAGCAGTATGTAACTGAACCGACCAGGGGGCAAGCAACCTTAGGTTTGGTCCTGTGTAATGAGACAAGATTAATTAAAAATGTCCTAGTAAAGGATCCCCTTGGAATGAGTGACCATAACATGGTTGAATTCCATATTCAATTAGAGGGTGAGAAGATTGGATCTCAAACAAGCATGCTGAGCTTGAATAAAGGAGACTATGAAGGTATGAGAGCGGAATTGATTAGAGTGGACTGGGAAAATAGATTAAAGGGTAAGACGGTACATGATCAGTGGTGTACATTTAAGGAGTTATTTTACAACTTCCAAAAAAAATTACACTGAGGAAAAAAGGGTGTAAAAGAAAAGATAGCCATCCGTGGCTAAGTAAAGTAATTAAGGATAGTATCCGACTTAAAAAAAAGGGCATATAAGGTAGCCAAATCTAGTGGGAGGATAGAAGATTGGGAAGTCTTTAAAAGACAGCAAAAAATAACTAAAAGATTGATTAAGAAAGGGAAGATAGATTATGAAAGTAAATGAGCAAAAAATATAAAAACAGATAGCAAAAGTTTCTATAGTTATATAAAAAGAAAAAGGGTGGCTAAAGTAAATGTTGGTCCCTTAGAGGATGAGACTAGGAAATTAATGGTGGGAAACATGGAGATGGCAAAAACGCTGAACAAATATTTTGTATCAGTCTTTACGGTAGAGGATACTAAGAATATCCCAACACTGGACAAACAGGGGGCTCGAAGGGGGTGGGGGGGGGGGGGGGGGGGGAGGAGCTAAATACAATTAAAATCACTAAGGAAGTGGTACTTGGTAAAATAATGGGACTCGAGGCGGATAAATTCCCTGGACCTGATGGCTTACATCCGAGGGTCTTGAGGGAAGTGGCAGTAAGGATTGTGGATGCATTGGTAATAATTTTCCAAAACTCCCTGGACTCAAAGGTCCCTGCAGATTGGAAAACTGCTAATGTAACACCCTTATTTAAAAATGGTAGTAGGCAGAAGGCTGGAAACTATAGACCTGTTAGCCTAACATCTGTGGTTGGTAAAATTTTAGAGTCCATTATTAAGGAGACAGTAACGGGACATTTGGATAAACATAATTTAATAGGACAAACTCAATGGTTTCATGAAGGGGAAGTCATGTTTGACAAATTTGCTGGAGTTCTTTGAGGAAGTAACATACAGGGTGGATAAAGGGGAACCAATGGACGTAGTGTATTTAGACTTCCAAAAGGCATTTGACAAGGTGCCACACAAAAGATTATTGCTCAAGATAAAAAAAAAATCACAGGATTGGGGGTAATATTCTGGCGTGGGTGGAGGATTGGCTCTCTACAGAAAGCAGAGAGTTGGGATAAATGGTTCATTCTCAGACTGGCAATCAGTAACTAGTGGTGTTCCGCAGGGGTAAGTGCTGGGTCCCCAACTCTTTACAATCTATATTAATGATTTGGAGGAGGGGACCGAGTGTAACATATCAAAGTTTGCAGATGATACAAAGACGGGAGGGAAAGTAGTGGGTGAGGAGGACATAAAAAAACCTGCAAAGGGACATAGACAGGCTAAGTAAGTGGGCAGAAATTTGGCAGATGGAATACAATACTGGAAAGTGTGAGGTTATGCACTTTGGCAGGAAAAATCATAGAGCAAGTTATTATCTTAATGGCAAGAAACTGGAAAGTACTGTAGTACAAAGGGATCTGGGGGTCCTGGTGCACGAAACTCAAAGTTAGTATGCAGGTGCAGCAAGTGATCAAGAAGGCCAATGGAATGTTGGCTTTTATTGCTAGGGGGATAGAATATAAAAACAGGGAGGTATTGCTGCAGTTGTACAAGGTATTGGTGAGACCGCACCTGGAATACTGCATACAGTTTTGGTGTCCATACTTAAGAAAAGACATACTTGCGCTCGAGTCAGTACAAAGAAGGTTCACTCGGTTAATTCCGGGGATGAGTGGGTGGACATATGATGAGGTTGAGTAGATTGGGACTCTACTCAGTGGAGTTCAGAAGAATGAGAGGCGATCTTATTGAAACATATAAGATTGTGAAGGGGCTTGATCAGGAGAATGCGGTGAGGATGTTCCCAATGATGGGTGAAACTAGAACTAGGGGGCATAATCTTAGAATAAGGGGCTGCTCTTTCAAAACTGAGATGAGGAGAAACTTCTTCACTCAGAGGGTGGTAGGTTTGTGGAATTTGCTGCCCCAGAAAGCTGTGGAAGCTACATCATTAAATAAATTTAAAACGGAAATAGATAGTTTCCTAGAAGTAAAGGGAATGAAGGGTTACGGGGAGCGGGCAGGAAATTGGACATGAGTCTAGGCTCGGAATGGTCATGGCCCTGTGGGTTGGGGAGCGGGCCCAGGGGCCGTGTAGCCTGGTTCTGCTCCTACTTCTTGTGTTCTAATTCTGTTAGATTTCAGGAGATGGTTTTATTGCTGTTCCTGGCTGGGGTGGAGATCGCCTTTACAGAAGGTAAGTACTGTAGAAAATATAGGGACAGAGTGATCTCCTGGACGAGTTTCGATCGCCTAGATGGGTCGGAGAGGAATTTCCCAGATTTTTTCTCCCAAATTGGCCATTGGGTTTTTAAAATTTGGTTTTTCGCCTCTCCCGGGAGATCACATGGGTTCGGGTGGGATGGAGAGTGATAGTAGATTTGAGGTTAGGATCAGATCAGCCATGATCTTATTGAATGGTGGAGCAGGCTCGAGGGGCCGATTGGCCTACTCCTGCTCCTATTTCTTATGTTCTTAATGTGTCATGTAACCAATCAGGGAACAGGCTATTTTAGATCCTGTATGGTGCAATGAGACTGGGTTAATTAGCAATCTCATAGTAAAGGATCCTCTGGGGCAAAGTGATCACTATGATAAAATTAATGTGAAATTCTCAAAATTAACGTGAAATTCTAAGAGTGACTTGCCTAAGTCTGAAATTAGAGTCTTAAACTTAAATAAAGCCAATTACATAGGTATGAGGGGCGAGTTGGCCAAGGTAGATTGGAAAAATAGATTAAAAGGTATGGCGGTAGATAAGCAGTGGCTAGCATTTAAAGAAATATTTCATAATTCTCAAAAATACATCCATGGAGAAACAAAAACTCCACGGGAAAAGTGATCCAACCGTGGCTAACTAAAGAAGTTAAGGATAGCATTAGATTGAAAGAAGCTTATAATGTTGCAAAGAATAATAGTAAGCCTGAGGATTGGGAGAGTTTAAGAAACTGTTGGATTGCAAAAATAGGCCTGTGAATCAAAGCCTGAATCCTCTAGTCTTTAAATATATTAACCAAAGCTGTAGGGAGGGCTGTAGTACTAGAAACCAAAGGATGTTTAGCTTCACACATTAGGAAATATATATAAAATGAACATGTAGCATTTAGGTAGCTGCGAAGCATGATGGGATACTTGACCATCATATTAACCAAGTACTGTAGGAATAACATATTTACTAGACTCTTAGTCTCTGTTATCAGTGTTACAGAAGCAGTGTTTAATGCAGCTGGCCTTGAGAGATAAGGGGAACTGAACTTCATAGGGAGTCAGCCATTTCTAGCTCTGCCTCAAACACCTTATCTTCCTTTGTAATGTCTGCTCGCAACCAAAAGTGGACATTGTTTATCATCTCAAGAATTAAACGACCTTGCTCACAGAAGCTAGAAACTGTTATGCTGTATGTCAGAACACTTCAGGGCGGCTCCCGATATTGAGTGACTAATCACGCCAACCAATAAGGTTGTTTGTATGTGTACGCCTACTTTTGCAATTTAATGGGCGGTACCTATCGAAAGGTATATCAAGGCTTGTAGATTGTATTTCATTGAGGAAAGGTTCGATTCTGGGAGATCAGCCTCTCTCCCTTGTGCACAAGCTTTTTAGCTATTTACTAATAAAACTTTTACTTTTTCCTCAATTCTGTCTCAGTCTAGAGTTTCTCCAAATTCGAATCTAACAAAACCAGCGAAGGTTGACCAAAAAATTGATAAAAAGGGAAAAAATAGAATGAATGAGAGAAAACTAGCAAGAAATATAAAAGCAGATTGTAAATGTTTCTACAAGTATGTAAAAAGGAAAAGAGTAGCAAAAGTAAACGTTGGCCCCTTAGAGGCTGAGACAGGAGAAATTATTATGGGGAATAAGGAAATGGCAGAAACGTTAAAAATATTTTGTATCTGTCTTCACAGTAGAAGACACAAAAAGCATACCAAAAATGGTGGGGAACCAAGGGTCTAATGAGGGTGCGGAACTTAACGTAATTAATATAAGTAGAGAAAAAGTACTAGAGAAACGAATGGGACTAAAATCCGACAAATCCCCATGAGCTGACGGCCTACATCCTAGGGTTCGAAAAGAGGTGGCTGAAGAGATAGTGGATGCATTGGTTTTGATCTTCCAAAATTCCCTAGATTCTGGAATGGTAGGTCACAAATGTAACACCGCTATTCAAGAAAGGAGGGAGAGAAAAAAAAACAGGGAACTACAGGCCAGTTAGCCTGACATCAGTCGTCAGGAAGATGCTGGAATTCATTGTTAAGGAAGTGGTATCAGGGCACTTAGAAAATCATAACATGATTAGGCAGAGTCAACATGGTTTTATGAAAGGGAAATCATGTTTCACAGATTTATTAGAGTTTTTTGAGGATGTAACTATCAGGGTAGATAAAGGGGAACCAGTGGATGTAGTATATTTGGATTTCCAAAAGGCATTCGATAAGGTGCCACATAAAAGGTTATTACACAAGATTAGGGCTCACGAAGTTGGGGGTAATATATCATGGATAGAGGATTGGTTAATGGACAGAAAACAGAGTAGGGATAAATGGATCTTTTTCAGGTTGGCAGGCTGTAACTAGTGGGGTGCCGCAAGGATCATTGTTGGGGCCTCAGCTATTTACAATCTATATTAATGACCTAGATGAAGGGACTGAGTGTAATGTATCCAAGTTTGCTGATGATACAGAGCTAGGTGGGACAGTAAGCTGTGAGGAGAACAAAGAGTCTGCAAAGGGATATAGATAGACTAAGTGGGCAGTAAGGTGGCAGATGGAGTATAATGTAGGGAAATGTGAGGTTATTCACTTTGGTAGGAAGAATAGAAAAAACAGAATATTTTTTAAATGGTGAGAAACGTTCAAATGTTGGTGTTGAGAGATTTGGGTGTCCTCGTGCAAGAAATACAGAAAGTTAGCATGCAGGTACAGCAAGCAATAAGGAAGGCAAATGGCATGTTGGCCTTTATTGCAAGGGGGTTGGAGTACAAGAGGATGGAAGTCTTGCTGAAATTGTACAGGGCCTTGGTGAGACCACACCTGGAGTACTGTGCACAGTTTTGGTCTCTTTATCTAAGGAAGGATATACTTGCCTTGGAGGCGGTGCAACAAAGGTTCACTGGATTGATTCCTGGGACGAAAGGGCTGTCCTATGATGAGAGACGGTGTAGAATGGGCCTGTACTCTCTGGAGTTTAGAAGAATGAGATGTGATCCCATTGAAACATACAAGATTCTGAAGGGAATTGACAGGGTAGATGCTGAGAGGTTGTTTCCCCTGGCTGGAATGTTTAGAACGAGAGGGCATAGTCTCAGGATAAGGGGTAGGCCATTTAAGATTGAGATGAGGAGGAATTTCTTCACTCAGAGGGTTGTGAATCTTTGGAATTCTCTGCCCCAGGGGGCTGTGAATGCTGAGTCCGAGTATATTTAAGGCTCAGAGATAGATTTTTGGACTCTAGGGGAATCAAGGGATACGAAGATCGGGCAGGAAAGTGGATTTGAGGTTGATGATCAGCCATGATCTTATTGAATGGCGGAGCAGGCTCGAGGGGCCACAAGGCCTACTCCTGCTCCTATTTCATATGCTATGAATGTGGCAGGGCAAGTTGATAAAGCTGTTAAAAAGCCTATGGGATCCTTGGCTTTATAAATAGAAGCAGAGTACAAAAGCAAGGAAGTTATGGTAAACCTTTATAAATCACTGGTTAGACCTCAGCTAGAGTATTGCGTCCCATTCTGAGCACCACACATTAGAAAGAATGTCAAAGCCTTAGAGCGCAGGGGAGATTTAAAGACTTACTTTCACGACTACCAGATGTCTCAAAGCGCTTTACAGCCAATGGAGTGTAGTCACTGTTTTTGTTATGTTGATTGAGGGATAAATATTGCCCAGGACACCAGGGATAACTCCCCTGCTCTTCGAAAGTGCCATGGGATCGTTGACGTCCACCCGAGAACAGACAGGGCCTCGGTTTAACATCTCATCCGAAAGATGGCACATCCGACAGTGCAGCACTCCCTCAGCACTGCACCGGAGTGTCAACCTAGATTTATGTGCTCAAGTCCCTGGAGTGGGACTTGAACCGACAACCTTCTGACTCAGGAGTGTGCGCTACCCACTGAGCTGACACTTATCAGAATGGTATCAGAATCTGCATTTATCAGAATGGTATCAGGAATGAGGGAATTCAGTTATGTGGAGACACGTTGGGATTGTTCTCCTTAGAGCAAAGAAAGTTATGGGGAGATTTAATAAGTGTTCAAAATTATGAGGGGTTTTGATAAAGTAGATAAGGATAAACAGTTTCCACTGGCAAGAGGGTCAGTAACCAGAGGACACAGATTTAAGATAATTAGCAAAAAAGCCAAGGGGAGATGGAGAATTTTTTAAAAAACTCAGTTATGATCTGGAATGCACTGCCTGAAAAGGTGGTGGAAGCAGATT
This sequence comes from Somniosus microcephalus, assembly GCF_052327205.1. Classification (NCBI taxonomy): domain Eukaryota; kingdom Metazoa; phylum Chordata; class Chondrichthyes; order Squaliformes; family Somniosidae; genus Somniosus; species Somniosus microcephalus. The sequence continues at coordinate 109,239,719 of NC_140991.1, forward strand.
CAATAGCAACTTTCAAAAGGAAATTGAATATATACTTAAAAAGGAAACATCTGCAGGGCTATGGGGAAAGGGCAGGGGAGTGGGACTAATTGGACAGCTCTGTAAGAAAGCCCACACACACATGATGAGCTGAATGGCCTCCTTCTGTGCTGTATTATTCTATGATATAGCTTTAAGGTCAAATTGTTAGCAACATTTTCTTTACATTAAAAAAAGAAAATGCACACCTATATCTCACTTACTTTGGATAAATAAACATGGATTTCATTAAAATATATACCTACCAAGGGGCATAAAATTCAATCAGCACAATGTCTTTGTCTGCAATGAAGGAATCGTAGTTTGCATCGGTCAAAACCAAAACACCATTTTCTTCCTTGACTGACAAATCATTGTCCTCTTCATCATCATCATCCTCTTCCTCATCACCCCCTTCTTCCTCTTCATCAGATTCTAGAAATAGTAAACACTTTTAACTTGTGTAGGGATGCTAAATATACATTTTCAATGGTATTTGTCCCATTTAAGCCTAAAATTTGACTTTCAATTCCAACATTTATACAAATTAGTTGTCAGTCATTAAACTACATTATTAAATTCAAATGGCCACACAGTATGTTACAGTACTTAACAATCCTTGTGACTATGAGAAAATAGTAGAACCATAAGCATACTGAACAATGGGGTCACCGTAAGGGGAAAATCTGGTCGAGAATAAATCCAAGGGTTCACCATAACAAAAAATTAAGACTATGGCAAACCACTTACTCAATATCCACAACCCAGTGATCACTGTATACATCAGTTTACTATTCACTGCTTTTAGTTTTGAAGAATACAAGGAGTAACAGCCCGGAATTTGCGGTCGGGATGACAGGCAGCGTTCGCTGTCATTCTGCCTTTGAAACTGATCTCAACTTGGGATTTGGCGCATGTGTAAATCCCGAAGTTGCGGTCTGTCATTGACAGCTCTGACACAGGCTGCGCTGTGCTCCCCCCACCCCCAAAACAGAGCCGGCAATCCGTGTAATCAGTCAAATTGGGGCAACTGACAAATAAGTCAGCTCTTCCACAGTAAATACGCGATTAAATTCCCCGCCAAAAGTTAGACCCAAAGGGATTAGGTGTAACTGTGGTTGAGACAGCGTTATTACTGCTAAACAAATGTTAAGGGCCTGGAAAACAAATTTAAATTTTGTGCAGTGAAATTTATCCATTTTAATAAACATTAATTTTTTAAGAAAAGTTTCAACATTTTTTTTAATTTTTTAGTTTGTCCATCTTTATTTCAGGTTTGTCTTTTCCCCATGTGAGAGCCCCAATCTTTCTTTTGCTGTCTAACTATTTTAAATAGAATTTTAAGAGCTTATTCACTTCCTTGTTGGCTGTCTGACTATTCTGTGTTTTAATTGGCTGCTTAGATAGCCTGTTGACGTCACAGCAGTTTGCACAAGGGAATCCCCATTAACTTCCGTTGATTTGAATTGAAGGTCGGAAAACCCGAAGTTCTCGAAACAGGGATCGAGATCCTTGTGAGAAGCGTACTTCCGGGGCCAACAGTGAATGCCTTCGCTTCGCTACTGACCGCAAATTCCAGATCAGTAGCTTTCTACAGGTCCTCAACCTTTAAATTTCACAGAAATTTGTCAGTGTTTTGTAAATAACAAAACAAGCAGCCCAATAAAACTCAAGTAGCCCCTCCTCTAATTTTCTCCTCCCGAAGGAAGGGATACAGGTCCAAGGACACTTGCATCTTTCTGCTATCACATCTGAAATCAATCGTATCTACATCAATGATTTGGATGAGTAGACCAAAATGTTATATATCCAAGTTTGCTGATGATACAAAGCTGGGTGGGAATGTAAGTTGTGAGGAGGTTGCAAGGAGGCTTCAAGGGGATATAGACAGGCTAAGTGAGTGAGCAAAAACATGGCAAATGGAATATAATGTGGCCACTTTGGTAGGAAATACAGAAAAGCAGAGTATTTTTTAAATGGTTATAGATTGGGAAATGTTGGTGTTCAGAGACCTGGGTGTTCTTGTACAAGAATCACTGAAAATTAACATGCAGGTACAGCAAGGAATTAGGAAAGCAAATGGTATGTTGGCCTTTATTACAAGAGGATTTGAGTATAAGAGTAAAGACGTCTTGCTGCAATTCTATAGGGCCCTGGTGAGACCACACCTGGCGTATTGTGTACAGTTGTGGTCTCCTTACCTAAGGAAGGATATACTTGCCATAGAGGGAATGCAACAAAGGTTCACCAGACTGGTTCCTGGGATGGGGGGATTGTCCTATGAGGAGAGATTGAGTAAACTAGGCCTATATTCTCTAGAGTTTAGAAGAATGAGAGGTGATCGCATTGAAACATACACAATTCTTACAGGGTAGATGCAGGGAGGATGTTTCACCTGACTGGGGAGTCAAGAACCAGGGGTCACAGTCTCAGAATAAGGGGTCGGCCATTTAGGACTGAGATGAGGAGAAATGTCTTCACTGTGAGGGTGGATCTTTGGAATTCTCTACCCCAGAGATAATAGAATGCTAGTATATGTTAAAGCCACTACAGTTAATCCCCCAACCTCTTTAATGAGTGATCGACAGTATAAGTTTTCCAGACTTAAGGGAATTTTATAACCTATGGGGCAGGACAAGTTGATAAGGCTGTTAAAGTATACAGGATCCTGGGCTTCAGCAGATTCAATAACTTTCAATAGGGAATAGGAAAAATTTGTAGAGTTATGATGAAAGAGCAGGGGAGGGGAGCACGACTAATCGGATAGCTCTTTCAAAGAGCCAGCACATGCACAGTGAGCCGAATGTCCTCCTTCTATGATAGTCACCACATATTTATCGGAGGTGACAGTGAGGCATGATGTACATATTTGTAGATTATTTTCCTTTTTGTGCTCATGAAAACTGAAGGCAGTCAATGGTAAGGAATGGAATTCTTCTCCATTTCAGACACCCACCGATAGGTATGATAGCATAGTGGTCATGTTACTGGACTAGTAATCCAGAAGCCTGGAAATAACCCAGAAACGGACAGTGGCAGTTTGTGAATTTGACTTCAGTGAATTCACTCAAATAAAAATAAAATAGCTAGTATCAGTTAATGGTGACCATGAAGTTATCGGTAAAAATCCAACTGGTTCATTAATGTCCTTTAGGGAAGGAAATCTGCCGTCCTTACCCAGTCTGGCCTATATGTGACTCTAGAGAGACAGCAATGTGGTTGACTTGTAACTGCCCTCTGAAATGGCCGAGCAAGCCACTCCGTTGCATCAAACCGCTACGAGTATATAAAACTAAAGACAGACCGCCTGGTATTGGTATAATATAAATGGCACGATTTTGAAAGGGGTAGATGAACAGAGATCTTGGTGTTCGTATACACAAATCCTTAAAGGCGACACGGCAAATTGAGAAGGTGGTTAAAAAAGCACATGGTTACTTGGGTTTATAAATAGAGGAATAGAATATTAAAGCAACGAGATCATGCTAGAACTCTCTCAAATCACTGGTTTGGCCTCAGCTGGAGTATTGTGGACAAGTCTGGGCACCACAATTCAGGAAAGGCCTTAGAAAGGGTACAGAGGAAGTTTACATGGGATGAGGGACTTCAGTTAAAAGGAAGTGGGAAAAGTTAGGACTTTTCTTCATGGAACAGAGAAGGTTAAGAGGTGACCGAACAGAGTTTAAGATGATGAGAGGTTTTGATTGAGTAGATATAGAAAACTATTCGCTCTGGCGAGTGGGTCAATATCCAGAGGCTAGATTTAAAATCATTGGCAAAAGTTGTCGGGATCTGGAACACTATCTGAAAAGATGGTGGAAGCGAATACCATAAATACATTTTAAAAGAGAGTTGGCCTGGTACTTGATGAGGAACTTAGGGTTACGGACAAAAAGCAGGATGTGGGATTAAACACAACTGCTCTTTCAAAGAGCCAGCAAAGCATGACTGGCTGAATGGCCTCCTTCTGTGCTGCAAGTTTCTATGATTGTGAAATTCAATCCGGCAATTACCATCCCATCAGTCTACTCTCAATCATCAGCAAGGTGTCGTCGACAGGGCTATCAAGCTTCAGTTCCTCACCAATAACCTGCTCACCGATGCTCAGTTTGGGTTCTGCCAGGAACACTCGGCTCCAGACCTCATCACAGCCTTAGTCCAAACATGGACAGAAGAGCTGAATTCCAGAGGTGAGGGGAGAGTGAATGCCCTCGACATCGAGGCAGCATTTGACCAAGTGTGGCATCAAGGAGCCCTAGTAAAATTGGAGTCATACCTAGCACAAAGATGGTTGTGGGAGGCCAATCATCTCAGCCCCAGGATATTGCTGTAGGAGTTCCTCAGGGCAGTGCTCTAGGCCCAACCAGCTTCAGCTGCTTCATCAATGATCTTCCCATCATGTCAGAAGTGAGGATGATTGCAGTGATCAGTTCCATTCACAACTCCTCAGGTCATGAAAGCAGTCCATGCCCACATGCAGCAAGACCTGGACAACATTCAGGCTTGGGCTGATAAGTGGCAAGTAACATTCACGTCACAAGTGCCAGGCAATGACCATCTCCAACAAGAGAAAGTCTAACCACCTCCCCTCGACATTCAATGGCATTGACATGGTCAACCCCCCAACATCAACCTCCTGGAGGTCACCACTGACCACAGTATGTGTGTGGCTGGTCCAATTAAGTTTCTGGCTGCAAGAGCAGGTCAGAGGCTGGGTATTCTGCGGCGAGTGTCTCACCTCCTGACTCCCCAAAGCCTTTCCACCATCTACAAGGCACAAGTCAGAGTGTGATAGAATACTCTCCACTTGCCTGGATGAGTGCAGCTGCAACAACACTCAAGAAGCTCGACATCATCCAGGACAAAGCAGCCAGCTTGATTGGCACCCATCCACCACCTTAAAATATTCACTCTCTCCACCACTGGCACAATGTGGCTGCAGTATGTACCATCTACAAGATGCAGTGCAGCAATTTGCCAAGGATTCTTCGATAGCGCCTCCCAAACCCGCAACTTCTACCACCTAGAAGGACAAGGGCAGCAGGTGCATGGAAACACCACCTCCTCCAGGTTCCCCTCCAAGTCACACATCATCCTGACATGGAAATATATCGCCATTCCTTCAATGTCATTGAGTCAAAATCCTGGAACTCCTTACCTAACTCTAGCATGCGAGTGCCATCACCACATGGACTGCAACGATTCAAGAAGGCAACTCACCATCACCTTTTCAAGCGCAATTAGGGATGGGCACTAAGTGTTGGCCTTGCCACGACACCCACATCCCGTGAATGAATAAAAAAATTAGCAAGCACTCTCAGATGAGGTATACCAATGTGGTAATTAAAACTCCCTTTACCCTACCCAACATGCCTCAGCCTCGACATCCTCTTTTATATATAGGTCCTTTGTCACGAAAGTGGAGTTCTGTAGTGCTATATAATCTTTTGTTCAAAGTATCAACATTGTCAAGGTGTTTAGAAATTATAAAAATTAATTAAATTCTTCTTCGGCAGTCCCTCGGAACCGAGGATGGCTTGCTTCCACACTAAAAATGAGTTTGCAGGTGACCGATGAGTCCAATGCGGGACCTACAGTCTCTGTCACAGGTGGGGCAGACGGTGGGTGGGGTGCTTGGGTTGACATACGCTCTTTCCACTGTTTGCGCTTGGCTTCCACTTGCTCCCGGCGAAGAGACTCCTCCACTTTGTGCGGTTTTGGACCAGGGATTCCCAGGTGTCGGTGGGGATGTTGCACTTTTTCAAGGAGGCTTTGAGGGTGTCCTTGAAGCATTTCCTCTGCCCACCTGGGGCTCTCTTGCCATGTTGGAGCTCAGAGTAGAGCACTTGTTTTGGGCTTCTCGTATCAGGCATGCGGACGATGTGGCCCGTCCATCGGAGCTGATCGAGCGTGGTCAGAGCTTCGATATTGGCCTGAGCAAGAACACTGACGTTGGTGCGCCTATCCTGCCAATGGATTTACAGGATCTCGGCGGCAGCGTTGGTGGTACCTCTCCAGTGCTTTGAGGTGCCTGCTGTACATGGTCCATGTCTCTGAGGCATACAGGAGGGCAGGTATCAGCGCTGCTGAGGTCCTGGTCTTCAAACACTCTCTTCCTCAGGCGACTGAAGGCTGCACTGGCACACTGAGGGCAGTATTGGACTTCATCATTGACATCTGCCCTTGTTGACAGTCTTTACAGTAGAGGACACCAAGAATATCCCGACACTTGACAAGCAGGGGGCTATAGGGGGGGAGGAGCTAAATACGATTAAAATCACTAAGGAAGTAGTACTTGGTAAAATAATGGGACTCAAGGCGGATAAATCACCTGGACCTGATGGCTTACATCCCAGGGTTTTGAGGGAAGTGGCGGTAGGGATTGTGGATGCATTGGTAATAATCTTCCAAAACTCCCTGGACTCAGCAAAGGTCCCGGCAGACTGGAAAACTGCTAATGTAACACCCTTATTTAAAAAGGGCAGTAGACAGAAGGCTGGAAACTATAGACCGGTTAGCCTAACATCTGTGGTAGGTAAAATTTTGGAGTCCATTATTAAGGAGACAGTAACAGGACATTTGGATAATCATAATTTAATAAGACAAAGTCAGCATGGTTTTATGAAGGGGAAGTCATGTTTGACAAATTTGCTGGAGTTCTTTGAGGAAGTAACATATAGGGTGGATAAAGGTGAACCAGTGGATGTAGTGTATTTAGACTTCCAAAAGGCATTTGACAAGGTGCCACACAAAAGATTATTGCTTAAGATAAAAAATCACAGGATTGGGGGTAATATTCTGGCATGGATAGAGGATTGGCTATCTAACAGAAGGCAGAGAGTTGGGATAAATGGTTCATATTCAGACTGGCAATCAGTAACCAGTGGTGTTCCGCAGGGGTCAGTGCTGGGTCCCCAACTCTTTACAATCTATATTAACGATTTGGAGGAGGGGACCGAGTGTAACACGTCAAAGTTTGCAGATGATACTAAGATGGGAGGGAAAGTAGTGAGTGAGGAGGACATAAAAAACCTGCAAGGGGACATAGACAGGCTAAGTAAGTGGGCAGAGATTTGGCAGATGGAATACAATACTGGAAAGTGTGAGGTTATGCACTTTGGCAGGAAAAATCGTAGAGCAAGTTATTATCTTAATGGCAAGAAACTGGAAAGTACTGAAGTACAAAGGGATCTGGGGGTCCTGGTGCACGAAACTCAAAAGGTTAGTATGCAGGTGCAGCAAGTGATTAAGAAGGCCAATGGAATGTTGGCTTTCATTGCTAGGGGGATAGAATATAAAAATAGGGAGGTATTGCTTCAGTTGTACAAGGTATTGGTGAGACCGCACCTGGAATACTGCATACAGTTTTGGTGTCCATACTTAAGAAAGGACATACTTGCTCTCGAGTCAGTACAAAGAAGGTTCACTCGATCAATCCCGGGGATGAGGGGATGGACATATGAGGAGAGGTTGAGTAGATTGGGACTCTACTCATTAGAGTTCAGAAGAATGAGAGGCGATCTTATTGAAACATATAAGATTATGAAGGGGTTGGATCGGGTGGATGCAGGGAGGATGTTCCAGATGATGGGTGAAACTAGAACTAGGGGGCATAGTCTTAGAATAAGGGGCTGCTCTTTCAAAACTGAGATGAGGAGGAACTACTTCACTCAGAGGGTGGTAGGTCCATGGAATATGCTGCCCCAAAAAGCTGTCGAAGCTACATCATTACATAAATTTAAAACAGAAATAGACAGTTTCCTAGTAGAAAAGGGAATTAAGGGTTACGGGGAGCGGGCAGGAATTTGGACGAGTCTAGGTTCGGATAGGTCATGGCCCTGTGGGTAGCGGAGCGGGCCCAGGGGCCGTGTAGCCTGATCCTGCTCCTGTTTTCGTGTGTCTAATGCTGTTAGATTCAGGAGATAGTCCTGTCATAGTGGATTGGCGGTTAGGATCAGATCAGCCATGATCTTATTGAATGGCGGAGCAGGCTCGAGGGGCCAATTGGCCTACTCCTGCTCCTATTTCTTATGTTCTTATGTAGGCTCCTGAGGTATGGTAAGTGGTCCACGTTGTCCAAGGCCTTGTCATGGATTTTGAAAATCGGAGGGCAGTACTGTGTAGCGGGGGCAGGTTGGTAAAGGACCTTTGTCTTACGGAATACAACAGAAAATGCTGGAAAGCAGGCCAGGCAACATCCATGGAGAAAAAAAGTCAACGTTTCGGGTCAAAACCCTTTGTCAAGACTGAAAAAGCACAGGAAATGAAATAGATCAAAAGGCCAGGCTGGGAGAGAACAAAAGAGAAGTGAGGAGACATTAAGAGGTATTCAAAACGAGACGGTGATAGGACTAGTGGAGACAAAAGACGGCTCTAGATTAGGTGTGAAATGCGCTGGCAGAATGGAAGACAGCTGCCATGTGGGAGAGAAAAAAAAGCCGGGGGGGGGGGGGGGCGGGGGTGGTAAAGGGTCAAAACAAAGGTGTGGATAAAAAAAAGTAAAAATGTAATGGGGGCCGAGGTTATGATCTGAAATTGTTGAACTCGATATCGAGTCCAGAAGGCTATAAAGTGCCTAATCGGAAGATGAGGTGCTGTTCCTCGAGCTTACGGTGAGCTTCCGTGGAACAATGCAAGAGCCCGAGTACAGTGAGGTCTGAGTGGGAATGGGGCAGTGAATTAAAATGACAGGCGACCGGAAGCTCAGGGTCATCCTTATAAACTGAACGGCGGTGTTCCACAAAGCAGTCACCCAATCTGCGTTTGGTCTCCCCAATGTAGAGGAGACCACATTGTGAGCAGCGAATACAGTATACTAAATTGCAAGAAGTACAAGTAAATCGCTGTTTCATCTGGAATGGGTGTTTGGGGCCCTGGACAGTGGGAAGGGGGGAGGTATAAGGGCAGGTGTTGCATCTCCTGCACTTGCACGGGAAGGTGCTGGGCAAAGGGGAACTGGGGGTGATAGAGGAGTGGACTAGGGTGTCTGAGGGAGCGGTCCCTACGGAATGCTGAAAGGCGAGGGGAGGGGAAGATGCGTTTGGTGGTGGGATCACTTTGGAGATGGCGGAAATGATCCGTTGAATGTGGAGGCTGGTGGGGTGAAAGGTGAGGACAAGGGGAACCCTATCGTGGTTCTGGGAGGGAGGGGCAGGGGTGAGGGCAGAAGTGTGGGAGATAGAACGGACACGGTCGAGGGCTGTGTCAACCACGGTAGAGGGGAATCCTCGGTTGAGGAAAAAGGAAGACATGTCGGAAGCACTGGTGTGGAAGGTGGCATCGTCGGAGCAGATGCGGCGGAGATGGAGAAACTGGGAGAATGGAATAGAGTCCTTACAGGAGGCGGGGTGGGAGGAAGTGTAGTCCAGGTAGCTGTGGGCTTGTAGTGAATGTTGGTCAATAACCTATCCCCAGAGATGTTTAGTGTAAGGCCTATGCTCTCGTACGCTTTGGTGAAGGTGTTGACAACAGTTTGGAGTTCGACCTCCGAGTGTGTGCAGATGCAAGAGTCGTCTGCATACTGTAATTCGATGACAGAGGATGGGACGACCTTGGATCTGGAGGCAACAGAGGTTGAATACATTTATAAAATCACCATTTCAACTATTTAGGTTTTTTTTTTTGCTAGTAGCCACTGTTCTGTATCCTTGATGCCATCATAAAGTATTAGTGAATGTTGTTAATTACTGTAAACATTGGCTGATGAGCAGTATTCTGGGAGGTGATGCACATTTGTAGTGGCCAGCTTGTATTTTAGAAAGTGTATCTGTAGTTATAAAACATTAACCTGCATTTTTTTCTCCAGGGGAAAAAATGTCCAGTAATACTTTTAAAGATCAATTGCTTAGAATGATCACAAATCAATTTGAAAAAACTTAGATTTTTAAATGTAATTGAGTTATGGCACCCAACTGTGGCATGTTGATGCAACATAGATGGGTGCAGCTGGATCACTCTTTGAATGATCTGTCGTGATGTTAATTCAGCGCTCACACAATTGATTTGAAACTCCCACCTGAAAATGTACAATGGTTTAATCAGTATTTGCCATTTAAATATTTTTATGCATTCCCACTTGTCCTTTTAGTTCATCTAAAATTAAGCATCCTTTTGTGTTCTGTTGGAAGCAGTTTCTCTTTTGAATCACAACATTATGGGCTTAAACTGCACTATGTATTTGTGCACATAATCTAGGCCTCCGAGGGAATGCTGTATTTTCTTTGGATGAGATGAGCCAAGGCCTCATTTACCTGCTCAGGTGGAGATAAAAGATCCCATGACACTATTCAAAGAGCAGGGAGCTCCCCTGGTGCCTTGGCCAACGTGCACTCATTTTTTGGTCTGTGTTTGCCTATATGGGGACACTTCAAAAGTAAGTCATTGTTGTCAAGTGCTTTGGCTTGCCTAGAGGACCTGTTAGGGGGCTGTATAAATACAAGTTCTTAAACAAGTATCCACTGAAATTTGTATAAGTATCTGCTGAAATTAGCATGACAATGTGGGCAGCTATTGACCTAACCTGGCTGATGTAGTAATATCAGTTCACTGCACTAGCCAGATTATTCTTGCTGTACAGAAGTGTGCTTGAAATGATGCTGGAAACAGTGAATTTAGGACAGAAAATGGGAAAGCTTGCTGATTGGCCTACAGTGTATTCTTAACAATCCAAGGTAGATGTACTGACGTGAGAGGCCATTAAATATATGAATGCATGTCCTCAGTTTTGCTTATAGGTTTGAAACTTTCCAAATTTGATTAATATGTACAACAGGGAACAATCTGCATGCAAGTAGGAATTTATTGGCCCGGAATTTGTGGTCAGCAGCAAAGCAAAGGCGTTTGCTGCTGGCCCCAAAGTACTTTCGCACAAGGATCTTGCGATCCCTGTGTTGAGAACTTTGAGTTTTCCAATACTCAATTCAAACCAGCATAGTATAGTGGGGATCCCCTTGTGTGAGCTGCTATGATGTCACCATGATGTCTAAGCAACCAATCAAAATGTAGAATTCACAGACAGTGAACTCTTAAAATTCTAACTTTTTAGTAAAGTTAGAGCAAAAGAAAGATTGGGGCTCTCACAGGGAAAAGGGAAATTTGAAATAAAGATGGACAAACTTTAAAAAATCATTTTTAAAAAAGTCTTACATTTTTATTTTTATTAAAATGGTCAAATTTCACACTGCACAAAATAAAAGTTAGTTTTTCAGGCCCATATCCTTTGTTTAGCAGGCCCATATCCTTTGTTTAGCAGTCAAAACCCCAGTTACACCTAATGCCTTTGGGTCTAACTTTTAGTGGGCAATTCTTCTTCTTCGGCAGTCCCTCGGAACCGAGGATGACTTGCTTCCACACTAAAAAATTAGTTCTCAGGTGACCAATTAGTCCAACGCGAGACCTACAGTCTCGGTCACAGGTGGGGCAGATGACAGGTGGGTGGGGTGCCATGAGGGTCCTGATGTTCCTGGTCCCAAACTTCATTTTAAAGGGTGGAAGATGCCTGTGCATGAATTATTTTAATGTGGGGTGGCTGTTGCACACCAGTGGGGAATTTAACAGCGGTATTACAGAAGAGCCGAACCAAAGTTTTTGTCAGTTTCCCGGATTTGAGTGAATACACTGATTGCCGGCTCTGTTGGGGGGTGGGGTGGAGCACAGCGCAGCCTGTGTCGGAGCTGTGACTAACAGACCACATGCGGCAAATCCCAAAGTTGCGGTCAGTTTCAAAGGCGGAATGACGGCGAACGTTGCCAGTTCACCATCATCCAGACTGCAAATTCTGGGCCATTAAAATCTTGAAGGACTCATTTCTAAAAATGCATACAAGGATACCTACAAGGAAGAGTGCAATAATGCATCTGACATTAACAGGAGGAGGAAATGTCTGGGATCTAGTAACCATAATGTAATTTTCAGGGTAGAGATGACAACATAACATAAAAGGAAGCCTATTAGAAAGCTTAGTTTTAGATGAGTTAAAGGGGTAAGCAAGATGCATGAAAACATTAAAATGGGAGGAAATAATTAGATGAAAGGAACTGGGAACACTTTTAATAAGGATTTTACGACAAAAAGTTAAGCAGTTTATCCTTGAAATACATCATGGGTGAAATAAGAGTAAATCCTGCATGGATAATGGACAGCATGAGGGAGGAAGGAAAGTGCACACAATTCTCAGGAAAAAGCTTTATAAAGACAGGCTAAAAGAATTGATGAGTTGTTCAGAGAACATGAGCTAAATGCAACTACGAACAGCTCAAAGCCACTTTCAAATATGTTAAAAGCAAACAGGCACACAGATGTGTTGGGCCACTAAAATATGACAATGGTGGTAAGCGAGAACAGTGAAGTTGCTGAAATAGTAAACCACTATTTTGCAAGTGTTTACAAATGAAATAAGGGGAGAAATGCCAAACTTGAGGAAAGAGTTAACAGTAAATGTCAACCAGAAACCTGTAAAGTTAGAAGAGGGGACAGGTTAGGGAAATTTAGAGACAAATGTAGATGAGACCCTGTGACAACTTCATCACAGAGCTCAGAAAGGGTTGGCTCAGAAAATTGAGTGCCCACTCAGCAGTATTTATTGGGCTTGACTAAAATCTGGAGGATCAGAAAGTAACAAATGACTTTTTAAAATTTAAAAAAAAAAAAAGTATAAGGATAAACTGTCAAATTAGACCTCAAGCCCCCTTGAGAAATTATTTGTAACTGATGAAGGATAAGAGATTATCTTCAGGGACATGGGTTAGAGATAGCCCACATAGTTTAGGAGTAAGCAGGCTGTGCTTAAACCAACACATTAGATTTCTTTGGAGGTGGTTGTGGCCCCAGTAGATGGAGGCAAGACAGTGGATGTTTTAGAACTGGATTTCAGAAAAGTATTTGACACGATCTCATAATAAACTACAGCATGGACTGGATTAGAAATAGGCTGCCGGTAAACATTAAACATGTGAAAGTATCTGAGCAGCAGCGGTTGTCTATATTGTGCTACAGGGGTTGATGCTGGGCCCACTATGGAGTATGGAATGGTGTCCAAGGTGTATAAATTTGCAGATTACACCAAATTGGAAGCAGTGGGAAATGATCATTAATGTAAAAGGATGTAGAAAAACTGGATTTGATTACAGCCAAGAAGTTTCAAAAACCAGAGTATTATAAGGTGCTGAGATTTGGCAGAGGATGTGTATAATGTACTAAATGGAAATGTGCTCGTGATGTTGCAACAGGAAAAAGATGTTGGTGTTTTGGTTAACAGGTCACCAAATACATCTGTACAGTGCTCAAAAGGTTGTTGGGAAAGAAAACAATTTGTAATTTACAGCTAGATGTGCAACTTGAGGGATAATTCTGAAATTATGTCTGGTCTTGTGATACCAGAGTTTTGGTTTCCCCAATTTAAAAATATTAAATTATTGGAGGTAGTTCAAAGGAAATAACTAGATTAATGAGCAAACTAAGGGATCGAGGGAGCAGAGCAAAGGTTGGATGCCCCGGGACACACTCAAATGACTAAGTGGTGATTTAAAGCACCAGGGCAAAGGTTCAGCAATTAGATGAGAACCTTCAATTCACACCCCATTACCAAAGTATAAACTAATGACTACATCCAGGAAGTGAGCAGACGGGGATGCCCTTTCTTTCTTCCCCTTCCTCTTTTTGCCTTGACCAGAGAACAATCAGCAACAAATTCTGACATCAATGCATTGCAGGCTGGTAGGACAGAGCACAAGATAAAACTACATGCTACACATGACCAGACCTTGCTGCAGTCATCCTCCAACTCAAGAAGTTTAACCAACTTTTAGATTACAGATTTAATTACAGACCTCCAATAACTGTACATCTTGCGCTGTGCACTCTTATGCAAACTTGGAACATTAGCAAAAGCTTGTTAAAAGGCTCAAAAAAATTACCTTTAAAGCAAATGAATTTATAAAATATATTATATTCCCATTTCTTACATCAGGAATATTTATATTCAAATGATTGGTGGTCAAAGTTAGTTAATTAAGCAACAAGCACTGACACCAACTCAAATGCAGAGTAGAGTCCCTTCTATTCCTTAGGGCCACTTCAAGGCTCCCAAATTTAAGACTGACTGTTGTCAGGCCCGTCATAGACAATAGACTACAATTATTTTGGCAGCCCCGAGCAAATTTCTAAGGGCTGCCAAAGTAATTTCATAAAGCAGGCAGTAGAGATGAATTTCACCTGGTCCAACTTTGTCCAAATTCAAATCTAGGTTCCAAATGTGAAAAAACAATGTCTTCAACCACTGCACCAACGAGTCCCCTCTACAGTATCTCAATTGTCATTATTTCTTATTAAATCCTAGTACCTAGCTTTTATTTTGAAGAGTGGCTCAATCAAAATTAAAGCTTTGCAAATAAAAACTACAACATTAGACAGATGCTCAAAAGTAATTCAACATAATCTGATATGAATGCCAAAACTAAATTTTGTCTCTTCCTGGTATTTAATCTTATGGTTACTTAAGTGCCACTCTATGTTCCACGCGTATTATTGTCATAACCAATTTCAAAAGTAGAGTGGACAGATTACTACCGCTGTGCTCGGTAGTATTGTTAGCACAAGTTAGCTTATGCTTCAGTAGGAAACAATGGTAAAGTTAGTAGACGTGCAACTACAGGAAGTTAAATTTAGCAGAAAGCGATCCCTTTGTATACACACAAGCATCTAATCCTTTCGGAGTATGTTAACAGTATATTGCACTCAGTCTACAACAAATTGAGTTTTCTTTCATAAAGACAGAAAAATTCTCGATTCCTTCCGGTGTTAGCTCGAGAGGGTCACATTGGTTTCTTGTTCGCAGAAGAGGGTGTGTGAGGTGACTTGTTCGCAGGTGGTGTGTGAGGTGACTTCAAAGTCGAGCCCTGGTGCCTGTAGGCGCAGCACAGCTTGAATACCTAGAAGCAGCTCAGGACCCGCTGTAGAAACAAAGAGTCCAAACTGAACCTCAAGCCGGCCGCCGCCCTCTCGGTTGGGAGCCGGGCAGTTTTGGACGATCAGTAATAGGATTGGGCCACGCCAGGCAGCGGCTACTTGTGGGGAGGTGATGGGACCATAGATAGCGAGCGGTGCTTACCCGCCTTCTCCTGGGCCAGCGCGGTCAGGGCGAGCTGTGCGAGGAGGAGGAGCAGCAGCAACGACACTTTCTTCAGATCCATGCTACCTGACGGCGGTCCCAGAGCGCGCGGCAGGCTCCGTCCCCGGGTTCTGCGTCTCGCTCTCTCTAACTGTGTCCCACTGTGTCTCGCTCTCTCTAACCGTCCCCCCACCCTCTAACTCTGTGTCTCGCAGTATATCCGTGGGCGCGCCCGACGGGACACGTCTTTATTTCTCGGTTCCTTTTCTTTCATTCGATTGCGTCTCTGAGTTGCCCGTTTCCTATTGGTCGACCACGCCGTCCAATGGGAGGATGCCACTCGATGCGTCAGGGAGGCCGTGCCGCACGTGGGTGTTGATGAGTGGCGGAGGAGCGGGAGCTGGGCGGGCTGGGGCTGCACGGATTTACAAGGATTGGGGCATGGGCGTGTAGGCATGATTAATGTGTGTCCATGTCTGATTCTGTGAGTTTGCTTGAGCCCTACATTAAATCAACCAGAGTAACATGAATTTATGAAAACATATTCAGCCAACAGCCGAAGTAAAGTGTAACATTTGGGTGAACCATTTAATTCTTGACTTGCCTGATCAAGAAATAACTACAGGTGCAAAGTTGTATTTGTAACAGTATTTACTCAACAGTGAGGCTGGCACTCCTTGTAACGAGCAGGTTGGACAAAGGGGAACCAGTTGATGTAGTGTATTTGGATTTCCAGAAGGCATTCGATAAGGTGCCACATAAAAGGTTACTGCGCAAGATAAGAGCTCATGGTGTTGGGGGTAATATATTAGCATGGATAGAGGACTGGCTAACTAACAGGAAACAGAGAGTTGGGATAAATGGGTCATTTTCAGGTTGGCAAACTGTAACTAGTGGGGTGCCACAGGGATCATTGCTGAGGCCTTAGCTGTTTACAATCTATATTAATGACTTGGATGAAGGGACCAAGTGTACTGTAGCCACATTTGCTGATGATACAAAGATAGGTGGGAAAACAAGTTGTGAAGAGGACACAAAGAATCTGCAAAGGGATATAGATAGGTTAAGCGAGTGGGCAAAAATCTGGCAGATGGAGTATAATGTGGGAAAATGTGAGGTTATCCACTTCGGTAGGAAAAATAAAAAAGCAAATTATTATTTAAATGGAGAGAGACTACAAAATGCTGCGCTACAGAGGGATTTGGGTGTCCTCGTACATGAAACACAAAGAGGGAAAAATTCGGTTGATTAGCGCCTCCTGTTTGCGCCCCAAGAGGGCGCTAATGGGGCGCAAAGCAACTAGCACCTGGGCGCAGTGATGTTTGCCCGCTCGCGAAGTTGACCAGAGTGTTTGTGGCGGCGTTAAACTACCGCCACGATCTCCTGCACCTGCAGATTGTGACGTCAGTTGAGCGTGCAACGCCCCGGTGGTGCCCTGGACTGGATATTGAGTGGTGCCCCCCTCCTTTCCGCCTGTCGCTAGCAATGACAGGGAGAGTGGAACGTTTTCCAGTCGGGAAGGGGCTGGGGGAGCATTGTTTAAAGGCGGCCTCTTCCTGCCTTTTTTTGTCGGAGACATTTTTGCACCACGCATTCTGAGAGAGAGAGAGAGAGAGAGAGACTGCTGGAGAGATTCAACACTGTGTGAAGGAGTTTTGGCTGCTGAGCAGCACTTTGCAGGTTCTTTTGGATTTGACCTTCAATGCTTCGATAGTCAAGAGACTATTGGGGCTGCACTGATTCGGGGCGTCGTTCTGCACCTGCAGAATCGGAGGCATGAGAGACGCAGAGAGAGAATGGCAAACATGGCCAGAGGGAGGAAGGCCAACGGGTCTCTGCACAGGAGACCTTACCCTCCCAGGGTATTCCGGGAACAATTCTCCTACATTAATTTGTCTGAGGAGCAGTGTTTGCGCAGGCTGTGCTTCAGCAAGGAGGTGGTCACTGAGCTCTGCCACCTGCTGCAACCAGATCTGCTGCTTCAACTGAGGACCAGGACGTCTCTGTCGGTAGTAGTGAAGGTGACAGTGGCTCTGAATTTTTATGCCACTGGCTCCTTTCAAGCAGCTACCGGGGACATCGCCAATATCTCCCAGTTCGCGGTCCATTGCTGTAACCGGGAGGTGACAAATGCCCTCTATAAAAGGAGACGCCAGTACATCTCTTTCCCCATGACCCGGGCCAAACAGGATGAACACGCATTTGGCTTTGCGAGGATAGCGGGCTTCCCCATGGTGCAGGGCACCATTGACTGCACACATGTGGCAATGCGTGCACCGCATGAAATTGCAGAGGTTTTCCGAAACCGCAAGGGCTACCACTCCTTAAATGTCCAGTTGGTCTGTGACCACAGACAGCTGATACTCGCTGTCAATGCCAGCTATCCAGGCAGCAGCCATCCTGTGCCAGACTGGTGTGCCAGACCTTTTCCAGGTACTGCATCAGCCAAGTGGTTGGCTCCTCGGGGACAAGGGTTATCCACTTTACACCTGGTTGATGACACCACTCCGTAACCCCAACACCCCTGCCAAACTGCAGTATAATGAGAGCCATATCGCTACCAGGAACATAATTGAGTAGACGATCGGCGTGCTCAAGCAACGGTTCCACTGTCTGGACCACTCGGGAGGAACCCTGCAGTAATATCCTGAGTGAGTCTCCCTCTTCATAGATGTGTGCTGCATGCTTCATAACCTGGCAATCCTCAGGACCCAGCCAATGCCACCAGGGATTGGTGCACCACCGGAAGAGGAGGAGGAAGATCAGCAACAGCACCAAGGCGGGAGGGAGGCCCACAATGTTGAAACTGCAAGGGCTGTCCGTCAATGGCTGATAAGCCGCTTCTAGGCTCCTACTCAGAAGATGGCTTCTGGCATGGAGAACAACATGATGGAAAGCAACCCGCAACCCCTATAGCCGGCCAAGACAGCAATGATTCCAAAGGCCAAACATGTACATTTTGAATATAACAACTTTTTTATTTTACAAACTCTGTGTGTGTCATTTATTCATGACAAACTAATAGAAACAAACACAACAAATCATTATTAACATAACTGGTTCTCACAAGCTGGAGATAATGGCTAAAACACTAAACAAAAGTTATCAGACGAACCTTGGCCTTTAATAAAAACATTCCCAACATTTCTTGAGACCTCCTACTTTTTGCCCTTCGAGGGTGATCTCCATCCCTTGCGCACTTCCCCCCTTCCCACCCTACTGCTCCGCCGTAATGGGGCCCCAGTGGTTGCAGCAAGGCTGGTGGAAGGCTGCTGAATGTCATATCCTGAGACGACAGATGGCCTTGAAGGATGCCGTCGACCAGCTCTGGGCCTGGAGGCCCTGGCTGCAGACTGCACCAACTCTGCATGGGTGGCAGCAGTCTGGGCTGGCTGGGTTGCAGGTGGTGGCAAGTGCAATGGGGAAGTGACAGTGATGGGAGCAGGAATGCTGTCATCCTGAGAGAGGACAGCACCTCCCTGCTCGACTGACACACTGGCACTCCCACGGGACAGCACCTCAGCATCCGGAGCAATCTGCTCAAGCACAGATTGCTGGCCTGCTGCGGCACTGAGAGAGCCCTGGGGCAATGTGACCGAACCAGCGATGAAGGCAGCAGTCAGTGCTTGCGTTGCCTCAATCTGAGACGCATGAGAGCAGTCTGAGATTGGATCGCAGCAGCCAGTGACTGAATTGCAGCACTAAGCAGTTGCGTTGCGTCGGCCTGTGCTGCAGCGGAGTGCTCCACACTCCTTGCCAGTCCATCAATGCTTTCGGACACCCTTCCCATTGCACCCATGAGCTGAGTGTGCATGTTCACCGCCTGGGTGTTCATTTCCGCGATGAACCGCTCCTCCTCTGTGTCCAGTTCTCCCTCTGATCTAGTGGGAGGATAGAGGATTGGGAAAACTTTAAAAGACAGCAAAAAATAACAAAAAGATTGATTAAGAAAAGGAAGATAGATTATGAAAGTAAATTAGCAAAAAATATAAAAACAGATAGTAAGAGTTTTTATAGTTATATAAAAAGAAAAAGGGTGGCTAAAGTAAATGTTGGTCCCTTAGAGGATGAGACCAGGAAATTAATGGTGGGAAATATGGAGATGGCAAAAACACTGAATGAATATTTTACATCAGTCTTTACAGTAGAAGACACTAAGAATATCCCAACACTGGACAAACAGGGGGCTAAAGGGGGAGAGGAGCTAAACACGATCAAAATCACTAAGGAAGTGGTACTCGGTAAAATAATGGGACTCAAGGCGGATAAATCACCTGGACCTGATGGCTTACATCCTAGGGTCTTGAGGGAAGTGGCGGTAGGGATTGTGGATGCATTGGTAATAATTTTCCAAAACTCCCTGGACTCGGCAAAGGTCCCGGCAGACTGGAAAACTGCTAATGTAACACCCTTATTTAAAAAGGGCAGTAGACAGAAGGCTGGAAACTATAGACCGGTTAGCCTAACATCTGTGGTAGGTAAAATTTTGGAGTCCATTATTAAGGAGACAGTAACAGGACATTTGGATAATCATAATTTAATAGGCCAAAGTCAGCATGGTTTTATGAAGGGGAAGTCATGTTTGACAAATTTGCTGGAGTTCTTTGAGGAAGTAACGTATAGGGTGGATAAAGGGGAACCAGTGGACGTAGTGTATTTAGACTTCCAAAAGGCATTTGACAAGGTGCCACACAAAAGATTATTGCTTAAGATAAAAAATCACGGGATTGGGGGTAATATTCTGGCATGGATAGAGGATTGGCTATCTAACAGAAGGCAGAGAGTTGGGATAAATGGTTCATTCTCAGACTGGCAATCAGTAACTAGTGGTGTTCCGCAGGGGTCAGTGCTGGGTCCCAACTCTTAACAATCTATATTAATGATTTGGAGGAGGGGACCGAGTGTAACATATCAAAGTTTGCAGATGATACTAAGATGGGAGGGAAAGTAGTGAGTGAGGAGGACATAAAAAACCTGCAAGGGGACATCGACAGGCTAAGTAAGTGGGCAGTGATTTGGCAGATGGACTACAATACTGGAAAGTGTGAGGTTATGCACTTTGGCAGGAAAAATCGTAGAGCAAGTTATTATCTTAATGGCAAGAAACTGGAAAGTACTGAAGTACAAAGGGATCTGGGGGTCCTGGTGCACGAAACTCAAAAGGTTAGTATGCAGGTGCAGCAAGTGATTAAGAAGGCCAATGGAATGTTGGCTTTCATTGCTAGGGGGATAGAATATAAAAATAGGGAGGTATTGCTTCAGTTGTACAAGGTATTGGTAAGACCGCACCTGGAATACGGCGTACAGTTTTGGTGTCCATACTTAAGAAAGGACATACTTACTCTCGAGTCAGTACAAAGAAGGTTCACTCGGTTAATCCCGGGGATGAGGGGATGGACATATGAGGAGAGGTTGAGTAGATTGGGACTCTAATCATTGGAGTTCAGAAGAATGAGAGGCGATCTTATTGAAACATATAAGATTGTGAAGGGGTTGGATCGGGTGGATGCGGGGAAGATGTTCCCGATGATGGGTGAAACTAGAACTAGGGGGCATAGTCTTAGAATAAGGGGCTGCTCTTTCAAAACTGAGATGAGGAGGAACTACTTCACTCAGAGGGTGGTAGGTCCATGGAATATGCTGCCCCAAAAAGCTGTAGAAGCTACATCATTACATAAATTTAAAACAGAAATAGACAGTTTCCTAGAAGTAAAGGGAATTAAGGGTTACGAGGAGCGGGCAGGAATTTGGACATGAGTCTAGGTTCGGATCGGTCATGGCCCTGTGGGTAGCGGAGCGGGCCCAGGGGCCGTGTAGCCTGATCCTGCTCCTATTTCGTGTGTCTAATTCTGTTAGATTCAGGAGATGGTTCTGTGATAGTGGATTGGCGGTTAGGATCAGATCAGCCATGATCTTATTGAATGGCGGAGCAGGCTCGAGGGGCCGATTGGCCTACTCCTGCTCCTATTTCTTATGTTCTTATGTAGATGGCCCCCGAGCTTCCCTACCCACATGGTGTTGCTGCGGCCCCTGGGTCCCGGAGCTTCACCCTCATCAGACCCTTCCCCCCTGCTCCCCTCCAGGGAAGATGTGGTCCCAGTGTGGCATGGGCTGCCTCGGGAGACGCTGGTGCTGAGGCTCCGGCTTCCTCCTCCTCTGGTGCGTCACTCCCACTGTCTGGTTCAGGGTCCGTCTCCTCAGCTGGTGGTTCACCATCTGAAAGCAGGGAGGTACAAGAGTGGCTTTAGCGTCAGGACAGAGGGGCAGTAAGGGAGCAAGGACTGGAGCAATTTAGTAAGTTGGATTGAAAGTGTAAAAGGCTGGTGTTGTGAGGGACAAGTGGAATGAGAGAGGAGAGAAAGCTGATGAACTTACCATTGCTGTCTCGAAGGGGGTCGACCTCTCCAGCGGCCACGGGACCTATCACCTGGCTTGCGACGATCCTGTGGACGCGCGCCTCCAGATCGCTGAGGGTTTGCAGCGGAGGCGGTCCTCCACTCGTCCGTTGCTGCTGCCACCTATTATGAGATAGCTTGGCTTGCAAGACAAAGGTCGGCGTCTGAGTAAATATGCAGCCATGTGCTTGGCTGGTGTGCCTCCCATAGTTGAACAGCCCTTAATGTATGCAACGTGTGGAATGTGCGTGTGTGTTTTATGAGATGGCCATAGGTCTTGGATGAGTGTTGGGCATTGGGGTTTTTACACCCTCTGGCCATATAGAGTGAGGTTGAGATGGAGAGATATTGAAAAGCAGCCACTCACCCTGATCACCTGAGTGAGGTCATTGAACTTTTTCCGACATTGTGTCAGGGTCCTGGGCACCATGCTCCTGGAGGAGACGTGCTGAGCCACCTCCCTCCACACTAGAGTCATAGAGTTATACAGCATAGAAAGAAGCCCTTCGGCCCATTGTGTCCGCACCGGCCATCAAGCCCTGTCTATTCTAATCCCATTTTCCAGCACTTGGTCCGTAGCCTTGTATGCTATGGCGTTTCAAATGCTTCTTGAATGTTGTGAGGGTTCCTGCCTCTACCACCCTTTCAGGCAGTGAGTTCCAGATTCCAACCACCCTCTGGGTGGAAATGTTTTTCCTCAAATCCCCTCTAAACTTCCTGCCCCTTACCTTGAAACTATGCCCCCTGGTTATTGACCCCTCTACTAAGGGGAAAAGTTCCTTTCTATCTATCCTACCTATGCCCCTCAATTTTGTACACCTCAATCAGGTCCCCCCTCAGCTTTCTCTGCTCTAAGGAAAACAACCCCAGCCTGTCCAGTCTCTCTTCATTTCTGAAGCGCTCCAGCCCAGCTAACATCCTGATGAATCTCCTCTGCACCCTCTCCAATGCAATCACATCCTTCCTATAGTGTGGCGACCAGAACTGCACACAGTATTCCAGCTGTGGCCTAACTAGCGTTTTGTACAGCTCCATCATAACCTCCCTGCCCTTATATTCTATGCCTCGGCTAATGAAGGCAAGTATCCCATATGCCTTTTTAACCACCTTATCTACCTGTCCTGCTGCCTTCAGGGATCTATGTACATGCACACCAAGGTCCCTCTGATCCTCTGTCCTTCCTAGGGTCCTACCATTCATTGTGTATTCCCTTGCCTTGTTAGTCCTCCCAAAATGCATCACCTCATACTTTACAGGGTTAAATTCCATTTGCCACTGTTCTGCCCATCTGACCAACCCGTCTATATTGTCCTGTAGCCTGAGGCTTCCCGCCTCGCTACTTACCACTCCACCAATTTTTGTGTCATCTGCGAACTTACTGATCATACCTCCTACATTCATATCTAAATCATTAATGTATGCTACAAACAGCAAGGGACCCAGCACTGATCCCTGCGGTACACCACTGGACACAGGCTTCCAGTCACAAAAACAACCTTCGATCACCACCCTCTGCCTCCTGCCACTAAGCCAATTTTGGATCCAATGTGCCAAATTGCCCTGGATCACATGGGCTCTTACCTTCTTGACCAGTCTCCCATGTTGGACTTTGTCAAAAGCCTTATTGAAGTCCATGTAGACTACATCAACTGCACTACCCTCATCCACACACCTAGTCACCCCCTCAAAAAATTCAATCAAATTGGTTAGACATGATCTCCCCCTGACAAAGCCATGCTGACTATCCTTGATTAATCCTTGCATCTCCAAGTGGAGATTAATTCTGTCCCTTAGAATTTTTTCCAATAATTTCCCTACCACTGTTGTTAGGCTCACTGGCCTGTAATTCCCTGGTTTATCCTTACTACCCTTCTTGAATAATGGTACTATGTTAGCTGTCCTCCAATCCTCTGGCATCTCCCCTGTGGTCAGAGAGGTTCTGAAAATTTGTGTCAGAGCCCCTGCAATCTCCTCCCTTGCCTCACACAGCAGCCTGGGAAACATCTCGTCAGGGCCTGGGAATTTATCCACTTTTAAGCCCGCTAAAACCTCCTCCCTCTGAATACTAATTTGTTCAAGTATATCACAATCCCCCTGCCTGATTTCTATGCCTACATCGTCCTTCTCCATAGTGAACACAGATGCAAAATATTCATTTAACACCTCACCTACATCTTCCGGCTCTACACACAGATTGCCACTTTGGTCCCTAATGGGCCCTACTCTTTCCCTGGTTATCCTCTTGCCCTTAATATACTTATAAAACACCTTGTGATTTTCCTTTATATTGCCTGCCAGTGTTTTTTCATGCCCCCTCTTCGCTCTCCTAATTTCTTTTTTAAGTACCCCCCTGCAGTTTCTATACTCCTCTAGGGCTTCCACTGTTTTTAGTTCATTGTATCTGCCAAAAGCCTCCCTTTTTTTCCCCGAATCCATTCTTGTATATCCCTTGACATCCAGGGTTCCCTGGACTTGTTGGTCTCACCCTTGACCGTTACAGGAACATGTTGGCGCTGTATTCTCTCTGTTTCCTTTCTGAATGACTCCCACTGCTCTGATGTGGATTCCACTTTGGCCAGATGCTGCCTTATATTAAAATCGGACTTCCCCCAATTTAGAATCTTTGGGGTCGATTTTCAGTGTGCCGTGAGACGGGCTTTTAGGCGTGCGGGGGGGCTAAAATCCCGAATTCGGGGGTCCCAACACCATCCCGCCCAAAACCCGCCTCCATGTAAGTTTCAAAGGAGGCGGGTACCCGCCCTGCACTGGGACCTGCCGACCCGAGGCGGGAAGGGATTAGTGCCAATTAACTGCCTGTTAACAGGTAGTTAACAGGCAGTTTTTAGCCTAATCCCTATTTTGAAGGTTGTCCTGTGGGATTCCCGATGGCTCCAAACCACGCCAAGTTAGAGGAGCCGGGCCGTCGGGTTGAAGGACTTGGAGGGGTCGAGATATCGGTGTTTAGGTGAGTGATGGGTGCATGAGTGCAAAGGTAAGTGTGTTTGGTGTGTCTAAAGTGTGTAAAGAAGTTTAAATTACCTGTACTTACCTTTACAGCCTTCCTTCCTCTATGTTTCGGGAGTCCATCATTCAGCCGGCACAGAAAGCAGAATGGCCGCGAGCTGTCAAAAGTGACAGCCTGCAGCTTTCAGTGCTGGCGAGATTTGTAACTGAGTCTGTGTAGAAGGACTCAGGTTAGAAGTAAGACTGTCAGTGTTTGACAGCTTCAAACAGATGAAATTTCAGTCTGTGACATCACCTGTTGCCGGGTGGCCCTTAATTGGCCTGCTGAGCCCGCTGGGCGGGCTCAACAAGGTCAATCAAGTGAAAATCGCGTGGATTGGCCGCATCTCGATGGAGGCGGGACTACAACCCAAAAGTTGTAGTCGCGCCTCCTTCCCGACTTCTGAATAAAAATCCAGCCCTTTATTTCCGGTCCATCTTTGTCCTTTTCCATGACTACCTTAAATCTCACCGAATTATGGTCACTGTCACCAAAATGCTCTCCTGCTGACACTTCTACCACTTGCCCAGCTACATTCCCTAGAATTAGGTCTAGTACCACCCCCACTCTTGTAGGACTTTCTACATGCTGGCTCAAAAAGCTCTCCTGGATGCACTTTAAAAATTCCGCACCCTCTAAGCCTTTCACACTCTGACTATCCCAGTTAATATTGGGGAAGTTGAAATCCCCTACTATTATTACACTATTATTTCTACACTTCTCTGAGATTTGCCTACATATCTGTTCCTCTATCTCCCCAGACTGTTTGGGGGCCTATAGTACACTCCCAGCAAAGTGCTTGCCCCCTTTTTGTTTTTAAGTTCTACCCATATGACCTCATTAGAGGAACCTGCTAAGATATCATCCCTCCTTACTGCAGTAATTGACTCCTTGATTAATATTGCGACACCCCCTCCTCTTTTACACCGCCCTCTGTCTCGCCGGAAGATTCTATACCCCGGAATATTGAGCTGCCAGTCCTGCCCCTCCCTCAACCATGTCTCTGTGATAGCAACAATATCACACTCCCATGTGTTCATCAACACCCTCAATTCATCTGCCTTACTCGCAAGACTCCTTGCATTAAAATAAATGCCATCCAGCCTTGCCATACTCCCTTGTGCCGTTACATGTTTGCTCTGCCTTCCAGGCTGACTTGTTTTTTCCTCTATATTTGGCTGTGCATCACCCCCTACTATAGCTCCACTCCATATCCCATCCTGTTGCCAAGTTAGTTGCTGGGCAATGGCCTCCTGCCACTCTCTGGGTACAGTATTGATCTCCAGAGCCACCAAAGCCCGGTCGTGAAGTGCTGAGCTCATTCCCTGGCCCCCTCCATAGTTCTTTGCAGCAGCTTTGAGGTTGAGGTCTGTCCAGGCCGAGATTCAAGGCTGCAATGGTGTGGCTGGAGAGGAACATCGGCCCTCCCCTTTAAGATGTGGCTGGCGCCAGTGTGTCTGTGTTCCATAGCTAACAGACATCACCTGAGCTTCGCCAGGGCTCTGAGTTAGCGCCTTGCCCCTCAAGACAGGTGTGTAGTGTCTGATTTAGTACTGCAATCACCTCCAGGGGCAATAGAAGCCAAGTTTGCAGTCGGAGGCGATAAACTTTGCACCTGGCCAATAATTAAGCCCCAAACGGGGCGATACCGAATTTCTCCCCCAAAAAGTTAGCATGCAGGTACAGCAAGTAATTAGGAAGGCAAATGGAATGTTGACCTTTATTGCAAGGAGGATGGAGTATAAAAGTAGGGAAATCTTGCTATAACTGTATAGGGTGTTGGTGAGACCACACCTGGAGTACTGTGTACAGTTTTGGTCTCCTTATTTAAAGGAGCGATATACTTGCATTGGAGGCAGTTCAGAGAAGGTTCACTAGTTTGATTCCTGAGATGAAGGGGCTGTCTTATGAAGAAAAGTTGAGCAGGTTGGGCCTATACTCATTGGAGTTTAGAAGAATGAGAGGTGATCTTATTGAAACATATAAGATTCTGAGGGGGCTTGACAGGGTAGATGCAGAGAGGATGTTTCCCCTCGTGGGGCAATCTAGAACTAGGGGGCATAGTTTCAGAATAAGGGGTCGCCCATTTAGAACGGAGATGAGGAGGAATTTCTTCTCTCAGAGGGCCGTGAATCTGTGGAATTCTCTACCCCGGACAGCTGTGGAGGCTGAGTCATTGAATATATTTAAGGTGGAGATAGACAGAATTTTGAACGATAAGGGAGTCGAGGGTTATGGGGAGCGGGCAGGGAAGTGGAGTTGAGGCCAAGACCAGATCAGCCATGATCTTACTGAATGGCGGAGCAGGCTCGAGGGGCCAAATGGCCAACTTCTGCTCTTATTTCTTATGTTCTTATGTTCTCCTGCAAATTGCTGCATTACAGTAATACAGCCTTGGCTGAGTTCACTTTGACACGTCTCAGTTCAGCATTTGCTTTTTACAACTACCTATGGGTAGCTTTTTCAGTTTGTATAGTAGCACAACAGGCACTAAAATGTATATGTTTTATTTAAGTTTGTTGTACTAGTAAATAGGCATAGTCTACTCCAGAAGTAGCCACAAGATTGCAAAAATGGATTCAACTTTAATCAAAGAGCTATTGCCATCTCTTTCCCAGATATGGTAGTTGCATCTGTCTCCATGGTGTTGGTTATGGTATCAAGATTATACCTTCAGTATATTGGTATACATACACGTACATTTTGGATTCCCTTTCTTTGGAAATTTTTCCTTTTCTTGCCTTCTCTGATCTCGATTTCTTCTTTTTCACGGGTTGATCTCTCAATTTTTCGACCTCCTTATTACCTATATACCTACTTTCCCTTTCAAGACACGTACGTTTTTTTTGCTTTTCTCCCCCCTTTGCCGCATAAGATGGGCAAGGAAACCTCCTGCTGATTACCACCTGTCGCCCTCCCTCAGCTGATGGATCAGTACTCCTCCATGTTGAACATCACTTGGAAGAAGCACTGAGAGCAGCAAGGGCACAGAATGTGCTCTGGGTGGGGGACTTCAATGTCTCTTACCAAGAGTGGCTCAGTAGCACCACTACTGACCGAGCTGACTGAGTCCTGAAGGACATAGTTGCTAGACTAGGCCTGCTGCAGAAGGCGAGAGCCAACACGAGGGAAAAACCTACTGGACCTCGTCCTCACCAATCTGCCTGTCGCAGATTCACTGTGGCTGCAGTGTGTACCATCTACAAGCTGCAGTGCAGCAACTCACCAAGGCTTCTTCGACAGAATCTCCCAAACCCGTGGGGGTAAAAATTCGGTTGGTTGTGCCACCCATTAGCGCCTAAAGAGGTCGAGAAGTGGGGCGCTAACCAACTAGCGCCCGGGCACAGCGAACCCTGCGCCTCTTCCCAAATTGAGCGGACATTTAGCGCCCGCTCACCGGCACATGCAAATCATGACGTCATTTCAGTGTGCAACGCCCTTGGGGCGCCCCGGACCGGAAATTCAGTGGCGCCCCCCTCCATTCCGCCTGTCGCTACCAATGACAGGTTACCTGGAATGTTTCCCAGTCGCTGTCGGGCTGGGGGGGCGCTATTTAAAGGGGACTCTTCCTGGATTATTAGTGGTAGCCATTTTTGGACCACACCTTCTGTGAGAGAGAGAGAGTTGCTCAGAGACAAACAGAGAGCCATTTCTGCAGTGAGCCAGCGCTGGCTGAGGAACTTTAGCCTTCTGAACATAACTTTGCAGTTGGTAAGCTTCTCAACCGGCATAACTTTCAATGCGCACTTACTATGGGGGCTGCATTGGATGGGAACGTCGTCCTTCTCAACCATATTGACAGGGCACAGAGACGCAGGGATAGAGTGGCAGGCATGGCCAGACGGAGGAGGGCCAACAGACGTCAGCACACGAGACCGTACGCTGCCAGGGTTTTCCGCCAACAGTTTTCGTATATCAACATGTCGGAGGAGGAGTGTTTCCGAAGGCTGCGCTTCAGTAAGGAGGTGGTCACTGAGCTCTGCCACCTGCTTCAGCCAGATCTGCAGCCTCAACTAAGGTGCAGGACATCTCTGTCGGTGGCTGTGAAGATCACTGTGGCTCTAAACTTCTATGCCAGCGGCTCTTTTTAGGCCGCTGCTGGGGACATTGCCAACATCTCACAGTTCGCGGTGCATTGCTGCATCCGTCAAGTGACTAATGCCCTCTTTAAAAGGCGACGGCAGTACATCTCCTTCCCAATGACCCCGGACAAGCAGCGAGAGCGCGCAGAGGGCTTCGCAAGGATAGCGGGCTTCCCCATGGTGCAGGGCGCCATTGACTGCACGCATGTGCCTTTGCGGGCGCCTCTAGAGAATGCGGAGGATTTCCGCAACCAAAAGGGGCTCCATTCTTTGAATGTGCAGCTGGTCTGTGACCACCGACAGCTGATACTCGCTGTCAATGCCCACTTTCCAGGCAGCAGCCACGACGCCTTCATCCTGCGCCAGACTTCTGTAGCAGACCTTTTCGAAGCCCCGGCTCACCCAGGAGGCTGGCTTCTCGGGGACAAGGGCTATCCTCTGTGCCCCTGGCTGCTGACCCCGCTCCGTTTGCCCAGCACCCCTGCTGAAGAACAATACAACGAGAGCCATCAAGCGACTAGGAACATCGTGGAGCACACAATCGGCGTGCTGAAGCAACGGTTCCGCTGTCTGGACCATTCCGGAGGAGCCCTTCAGTACTCACCTGAGTGAGTCTCCCACTTCGTGGTTGTGTGTTGCATGCTGCATAACACCTGGCAATCCTCAGGACCCAGCCAATGCCACCAGACATTGAAGCACCAGCAGAGGAGGAGGAGGAGCAGCACCAAGACGGGAGGGAGGCACAAACTGCAAGGGCCGTCCGTCAGAGGCTTATAGCAAGTCGCTTCTGTAGTGTCCGTGTGTAGATAAAGACACTGAAGACAGGAGTTGGTTCATAGGTATTTACTAAGCAAGTCTGGGGGGGGGGTTCTAAAGGATATACACAATACACAGGCTTATATAGCCCAAGTGGCAATTACCGGCATTACACACACCTGGGGCTCTTAAAGGCACATACACCACAATTGCTCTTAAAGGCACATACACCACAATTCCTCCCCTTCTAGCTAACTAGTACATCATATTTTAAGTAATTATTAATTTACATGTTATATGCAAAATAATATACATTGCTGTATTAATTAATTATAAGTTAGTCTCTCAGGAGGCTTCCTGACTCGGTCCGGATAACGCCTCGGGGGTGTAGTAGTTTCTGGTGGTGTAGTAGGTTCTTCTGGCAAGGCTGATTCAGCTTGAAGGCCAGTGTCGGGTTCATCGGGTTCCAGTATCACCGGATCGGAGGTAGATATGGGTATCTCTACTTCATCGTTAGATGTATAGCGTGGTGGTGTAGGTTGTCCCTTTTCGGATGACTTGATGATTTGGTCAGCATGGCGCCTTATTATGCTTTCTCCGATGTCCACGGTATACATCAGTGGTCCTAGTCGTGTGCAGATAGTTCCAGGCTGCCATTTCTCGGTACGGTAGTCCCGGGCCAAAACCAGTTGGCCTATCTGGAAGGCCCTAGTTGGCCTTTCATTCATGCCCTGAAACTGCCGGTTCTCCACGTCCCTTCGGATGTTGGGCTTGACCAAATCCAGCCGGCATCTTAGGTTTCTATTGTAGAACATCATGGCGGGAGTTTGGTTTGTAACCATATGTGTTGCATTCCTATATGCAAATAAGAAGTTATCCACCTTGTGCTGAAGTTTTATGTCTTCATTACCCATGGCCTTGATGGCTTTCTTGAAGGTCTGGACAAACCTTTCAGCCAATCCATTGGTGGTGGGATGGTATGGGGCAGACGTGTAGTGCTTTACCCCATTGTTCTTTAAGAACTTTCTGAATTCTTCGGACACAAATTGCGGTCCATTATCAGAACATATCTGTTCTGGTAGCCCATTCCTGGCAAATATGGTCCTTAATACTGTGATGGTTTTTTCTGTGGTGGTGGAGGACATCTTTATTACCTCCGGCCACTTGGAGTGTGCATCAACTGCGATTAAGAACATTGAGTCCATAAATGGACCAGGTAAGTCGATGTGCACCCTTTGCCAGGGAGATGAGGGCCACTCCCATGGATGTAGAGGGGCCTGTGGCGGAGCATTTTGGACCTTCTGGCATCCTAGGTAGCTCTTGGTCATGTCTTCGATGTCTCCATCGATACCTGGCCACCATACAAACGCCCTAGCTAGGTTCTTCATTTTCACTCCACCCAGATGCCCCTCGTGAAGCTCCTTTAGCACTTTATCCTGGAGTTTGGGTGGAATCACCACTCTGGATCCACACATCAAGGTTCCTCGGCACACTGACAGCTGTTCTCTTCTTTGCGAGAATGCTGGCAACAGTGGTTCGCCATGTGCTGGCCATCCCTTCATTGTTAAATCGTAGACCCGTGAGAGAGTAGGGTCATTTCTTGTCTCCCTTTCAATGGCAGAATTTGTCACCGGTAGACATTCCACTATGGTAGAGTGGAATATCTCTACTGGGTCTACTGTAGGTGCCTCTTCTATCGTTGGCAACGGCAGGCGCGATAAGCCGTCAGCATTGCCATGCTGTTTTGACCCTTTGTATTCAATGTTGTATTGGTGTGCCCCTAGAAAAAGGGACCACCTCTGTAGTCTTTGGGCCGTCATAATGGGGACACCTTTCTTAGGGTTGAATATGGAGATGAGGGGTTGATGGTCAGTCAGCAAAGTAAATTTTTGTCCGTGTAGGTAATGGTTGAATTTCTTCACTCCCCATACCAGGCTGAGTGCTTCCCTGTCTATCTGGGAATAGTTACGCTCAGCTGAGTTCAATGAGCGTGACGCAAAAGCTATCGGCCATTCCGAGCCATCAGGGAATCTATGGGACAATACCGCTCCTATGCCGTAAGGGGATGCATCGCATGCTAGTCTGATTGGTAGTGATGGGTTGTAATGAGCCAAAACTTTCTCAGATGTGATTAAGTCTTTACATTTATGGAAGGCACGTTTACAGTCTTCGTTCCATTTCCAAATCACTCCTGTGTGTAGAAGATCATTAAGAGGGTGTAGAATAGTTGATAAGTTCGGTAAAAATTTATGATAGTAATTTATTAATCCCAGGAATGACCTCAATTGTGAAACATTTTCAGGTGCTGGGGCTTTTATAACTGCTTCAATTTTTTCAGGTGACTTATGCAACCCTTCCTTATTAATTATGTGGCCACAATATGATATCTGATTTTGGAAAAATTCGCACTTGGGGCGATTTGCTCGTAGGCCCCGTTCTTTCAGCCTAGTGAGCATCTGCTCCAAATTGGCAAGGTGCTCGTTGTCGTTTTCTCCTGCTATAAGGATGTCGTCTATGTAGCACTGAGTCCCCGGAATCCCTTGCAGGACTTGCTCCATAGCTCTTTGCCAGATAGCTGGAGCTGATGCTACTCCAAAAACCAGTCGATTGTACTGGTACAGGCCTTTGTGTGTGTTTATTGTGAGATACTTTTTAGAGGTCTCCTCAACCTCCATCTGTAGATATGCCTGTGCCAAGTCAATTTTTGTGAAACGTTTTCCTCCGGATAGTGAGGCGAAAATATCTTCTATCCTTGGAAGAGGATACTGTACCGTGTGAAGGACCGGGTTTACAGTCACCTTAAAGTCCCCACAGATGCGAATTTTTCCCTGTTCCTCAGAGTTATTTTTCAATGCTTTTTTCATGACTGGAACGATGGGTGTTGCCCATTCGCTCCAATCTATTTTGGATAATACGCCTGCCTTTTCCAAATTCTCCAGCTCTGCCTCGACTGCCGGACGTATTGCGTATGGCACCGGTCTTGCCTTAAAAAATTTTGGAATTGCTGCATCTTTCACTTTTATTGAGGCGGTGATGCCTTTCAAGGTTCCTAGTTTCTCTTGAAACACTTCTTTGGCGTTGGCCAAGATGTCTTTTAATTGTTCAGGTATGATGTCATCATTGTGTTTTTCCTTACTGGTCACCGTCAGTGCCTGAATGGAGTGCCAGTCTAAACGTATCTTCCTTATCCATTCACGTCCCAACAACGGTGGACCACCATCTTGTAGAATGTATAAATACAACTTTTGTATTTCTTTGCCGTTGTATACCACAGGCACCTTTATTTTTCCTTTGGGGTATACTTTCTGCCCCGTATATGTTTTTAAGATAATGGATGTGTCTTTTAGAGGTATATGCGAAAATAGCCTCTCGTAATCTCGTCGATTTATTACGGTTAGAGCTGATCCTGTATCTAGCTCCATTTTAACTGGGGACCCTGCTATTATGAGGGTAACCCAAATGGTCTGGTAATCTTCATTGGCCATTACATTATGTAATTTGAGAGAGCTTAGTCTCTTGTTCCCGGAGTTGCTATCGCTCTTCTGGTCTTTGGAGCTACTGTCCGTCATCATTTGTACCTTTCTGTGCTTTTCCTTATTGATTCTTTTCCTGTTAGTGGATTTTTTATTTTCAGATCGGCATACATGTGGAATGTGTCCCATCTTTCCACATCGCCTGCATGCTTTTTCTTTGAACCAGCAATCCCTCTGGTCATGGTTGGATCTGCCGCAGCGATAACATCTCTTGAAACCCCGTGTCATTTCATGGGTGCCGAAGTCCTGTGGCCTTTGCTGTATCTTTGCCGCTCCTATTGCACTGAAAGCCTTGTCCAGTGTTAAATCTTTTCCAGAAGATACCTTTTTTTGTGTTTCTACACTTAGGGGATCGCAGATGAATTTGTCTTGCAGAGAATCTGCCTCGAATTGGCAGTGTAGGGCATCAACAATCTCCTCAAAATTCTTGTCCATCGGTTCGGCTGGAGTGATTAAGTTGCGTAACAGCTTGTATGTTTCTGCGCCCATTAGATCCAGAAGCACTGAAGCTTTTTTTTCATCTTCTATTCCATTTGCAGTGCAAAACACCTCCACTCTTTCTACATATGTGGTCCAATCCTCTATCTTGTTATCAAAAACATCAACATTGCCAAAGTTAGGTTCTGTTTTGTTATCAAAAGCATCAATATTGCCAGACTTAGGCATTTCAAAAAAAAGATACGGCGCTTCCCACACTTTTTTTTTCTCTGTAGCAACGATATGGCGCTTCCCGCGCTTTCCCGCCGCTGCTACCGATAACAATGCTGTTTTACTGTGGTTTCCGTTTATTCACTGTTGGAGATTCGTTCCCAACGGAGGTCTAACCGCTGACCTGCTTGCCGCGCCGGCCGTCTCCCGAGTGCACCCTCCCAGTCCGTTATTGCTTGCCTCCGATTTCGCTGCCTGTCTCAGCTGTAGAGCCCGCCGCTGGAGTCCCAGCCTGACGCCCAGGAAGGATTAGCGCAGTACCTGCCACCAGCTTGGCCAGCTGGTGAAACCACAGTTTCTATAACTTCCTTGAGTCTTCTGGACGCTGGAGGAATCGATGTCCTTGAGGTGCTGCCGAATTGCAGGTAAGTCCGTTTCCACTTCGTCGCCACTGTAGTGTCCGTGTGTAGATAAAGACACTGAAGACAGGCGTTGGTTCATAGGTATTTACTAAGCAAGTCTGGGGGGGGTTCTAAAGGATATACACAATACACAGGCTTATATAGCCCAAGTGGCAATTACCGGCATTACGCACACCTGGGGCTCTTAAAGGCACATACACCACAATTGCTCTTAAAGGCACATACACCACAGCTTCTAGGCCCCTCTGAGGGAATGCTTTCTGCCATTCCAAGAATATGAATGGAACCGTTCTACTACCCCTAAGCCAGTCAAGGGACCAATTTGTGCAAAGAACAGACATGGACATTGTGAATAAATAAACTCCTTTATTTAACAAACTGTGTATCCTTCCCGCATGACAAAGCAATGGAAACAAACACCAAAACAAACAGACTGCCACATAACTGACTCCCACACCCTAGAGACAATGTCCAAAACATAACCAACATTCAGACCAGCATCCTCGGCCTTGAATGAAAGAAATAACATAATTTAGCAACACCTCCTACTTTTTGCCCCTCGATGGTGATCTGCTTCCCTTGTGGAATTGCCCCCTTCCCGCCCTGCAGCTCCTCCGTAATGGGACCTCAGTGGCTGCAGCAAGGCTGGGGGAGGCCTGCTGACTGTCCGAAACTGAGACTGCAGATGCCCTTGAGGTACGGCCTGGACCAGCTCTGGGCCTGGAGGGCCCGGCTGCTGGCTGCTCCAACTCTGCATGGGCGGCAGCAGTCTGTCCTACGGGTGGTGGCAGCTGCAGTGGAGAAGTGCCAGTGGTGGCATCAGGAATGCTATCATCCTGAGAGCAGACAGCAGCTCCCTGGTCGGCCGACACACTGGCACTCTGACGGGGCAGCACCGCAGCATGCGCAGCAATTGGCTGGTGCACAGATTGCTGGCCTGCTGTGGCGCGGCGAGGGCCCCGGGGAATCCTGCCTGATCCAGCGAGGGTGGCAGCAGTCAGTGCTCGCATGGCCTCAATCTGCGTCTGCATGAGACCAGCCACTGACTGCGTGGCAGCACTCAGCACTTGTGTGGCAGGTGCCAGTGCTTCGCCGAAGTCCTGGACAATCCTTGCCTGTGCTGCGCCGAAGTCCTGGACACTCCTTGCCAGCATCTCGATGGAATCGGGCATCCTTGCCACTGCAGCCA
Organism: Somniosus microcephalus; assembly: GCF_052327205.1. NCBI lineage: Eukaryota > Metazoa > Chordata > Chondrichthyes > Squaliformes > Somniosidae > Somniosus > Somniosus microcephalus. The sequence goes on from NC_140991.1 coordinate 109,274,872, forward strand.
TGAGCTCAGTGTGCCTCAGCCCAGCCTGGGCGCTCATTTCTGCGAGGGCACGCACCTCTTCTGCGTTCTGTGCAGCAGCACTCGTGGCCCGACTCGCCCTCTGGGGAGATGGCCCCCGAGCTTCCCTACCCCCCTCGCGTTGCTGCAGGCTGCTGGGTCCTGGAGCTGCATCCTCCTCAGATCATTCCCCCCCGCTCCCCTCCAGGGAAGGCGTCTCCCCAGTCTGGAAATGGGCTGGCTCGCCTGAGGGTGGCACAGATGGTCCGGCTTCCTCCTCCTCGTCGCCTCCAGAGTCACTCGCACTGGCAGCTTGAGGGCCCGCCTCCCGAGCTGGTGATGCAGCATCTGAAATCAGGGAGGTTCAAGAGTGGCTTTAGCGAAAGGACAGGGTGGCAGCAAGGGATGCATGAGTGCTGCAATGCTCTGAGTTGGCTCGAGAGTGAAAAAGCATGCTGGTGTGGGGAACAAGTGGAAGGAGAGAGGTCAAAAAGGTGATGACCTTACCATTGCTGTCCACAATGGGGTCGGCATCTCCAGAGGCGACGGGGCCAATCATCCGGCTTGCCACAATCCGATGGACTCGCTCCTCCAGGTCTGTGAGGGTCTACAGGTGAGGCTGGCCTCCTCCGGTCCGATGCTGTTGCCTTCTATTATGGGCCAGCTTGGCCTGCAAGCGAAAGGACGGGGTGTGAGGAAACCTGCAGCCCTGATCTGGGATGACATGCCTCCCATGGTCGATTAGCCCTTACATATGCTGCCCTGATTTGGGATGACATGCCTCCCATCGTCCAGGAGCCCTTACATTATGCACAGAACTGAATGTGCGTGTGTGTTTCCAGAAAGGGCCATGGGTGCTGGATGACAGCTGGCCATTGGGGCTTTGCACACCCTCTGGCCATAAAGTGAGGTCCAGATGGAGGGATGAAGATGATTCTGAAAAAGGCACACACCCTGATGACCCGAGTGAGGTCGTTGAACTTCTTCCTGCATTGCACAGGAGTCCTGGGAACCATGCTGCTAGAGGTGACTCTGTTGGAAACCTCCCTCCAAGCTCTGCGATAGTCACTGTGCTGAGGCCTCCTGCCATTCTCTGGGTAGAGTACAGATTGCCTGCGCTCCACCGCGCCAACCAGAGCATCCAATGCCCCCTCGCTGAAGCGCTGCGCTCTCTCCCTGGCCCTCTCCATGTTCAGGCAGTTGTCGACGCCACAGGTAGGTTACCACCGAGTTTGAGGCCTACGATGCGCACGGTGTTGTTAAGTCCGTGAATGATTTAGACACGGACTAGCAGGAGTGAAAACAAACAGATCTTTACTGGTGAAAGGCAATAACGAAACTAAACAACAGAGGCTCTCTAGTGCCTTTTATACAGGGGTGGTCACTGCTGGTACTGCAGTCTGAGACCAGTTATTCTCTTAAAGGTACATACACAACAATTCCTCCCCTTTTAGATAAACAGTACATAACATTCATTTAACAACTAAATGATAACGAATTACAATCACAATTACTGTTACTAGATACAGTGGTTAAGTTTAAGCAATTATAAGTTCAGTCTTTGAGGAGGCTTCCTGATTCTGTCTGGAAAACGCCTCTTTGGGGTAACAGGTTCTTCTGGCAATGTTGAGTCGGAATCAATGTCGTTGTTTGGTTCATCTGCTTCCAATCTCACCGATTCTGCGGTAGCTGCAATTGGAACGTCGATTTCATTACCAGGTGTATCAGATCGTGGTGTGGAGTTGACGTTTTCCAGTGACTCTAGAATCTGGTCAGCATGGCGTCTTACAATGCTCTCCCCAACGTCCACGGTATACATGAGAGGTCCTTGTCGTGTACAAATCGTTCCTGGCTGCCATTTCTCAGTGCGGTAGTCCTGGGCCAAAACTGGTTGACCTATCTTAAAACTCCTGGTCGGCCTTTCATTCATATTCTGAAACTGCCTGTTCTCCACATCTCTTCGGACGTTTGGCTTAACCAAATCCAAGCGGCATCGTAGTCTTCGATTGAAGAACATCATGGCTGGAGTTTGGTTGGTAACTGCATGTGTCGCATTCCGGTAGGCAAACAAGAAGTTGTCCACCTTGTGTTGTAGGGGTATATCTTCATTACACATTGCCTTGATAGCCTTCTTGAATGTTTGGACAAACCTCTCGGCCAATCCATTAGTGGCTGGATGGTATGGGGCAGATGTGTAATGCTTAACACCATTGTTCTTTAAGAACCTCTGGAACTCTTCAGACACAAACTGTGGTCCATTGTCAGAGCAAATCTGTTCAGGCAGCCCATTCCTGGCGAATATGGTTCGTAAAACTGTGATAGTTTTTTCCGTGGTGGTTGAGGACATTTTTATTACCTCTGGCCACTTTGAATGTGCATCCACCGCAATTAAAAACATCGAGTCCATGAAGGGACCAGCAAAATCAATGTGCACCCTTTGCCATGGAGATGAGGGCCACTCCCATGGATGCAGAGGAGCTTGTGGTGGGGCGTTTTGGACCTTCTGGCATCCTGCACAGCTCTTGGTCATCTCTTCGATTTCTCTATCGATTCCCGGCCACCACACAAACGCTCTGGCTAAGCTCTTCATTTTTACCCCACCCAGATGACCCTCATGAAGCTCATTGAGCACTCTATCCGTCAACTTAGGTGGAATTACTACTCTGGATCCACACATCAAGGTTCCTCTGCACACTGACAGCTGTTCTCTTCTCGGTGAGAATGCTGGCAGCAGTGGTTCGCCATCTGCTGGCCATCCCTTCACCGTTAAATCATAGACCCGTGATAGTGTCGGGTCATTCCGTGTTTCCTTTTCTATGTTTGCATTCGTCACAGGGAGACATTCGACTATGGTCGAGTGGAATAACTCCATTGGATCCACTGCAAGGTCTTCTTCTTCCACCGTCGGCTACGGTAGACGTGACAATCCATCAGTATTTCCATGCTGTTTAGTTCCTTTGTACTCGATGTCATATTGGTGTGCCCCTAGGAAAAGGGACCATCTCTGCAGCCGTTGTGCTGTCATTATCGGTACGCCCTTCTGAGGGTTGAAAATGGAGACAAGAGGTTGATGATCGGTTAGTAGAGTAAATCTTTGACCGTGCAGATAGTGATTGAACTTCTTCACCCCCCACACTAGGCTGAGGGCCTCTCTGTCAATCTGGGCGTAGTTACGCTCGGCAGAAGTTAACGAGCGTGACGCAAAAGCTATCGGCCTCTCCAAACCATCAAGGAATTTATGTGACAGTACCGCCCCAATGCCGTAGGGAGACACATCACACGCCAGCCTGAGTGATAGTGCTGGGTTGTAGTGAGCCAATACTTCCTTTGAAGTGATTAAGTCCTTACTCTTCTGAAAAGCACGCTTACAATCATCGCTCCATTTCCATGCTACTCCCGTTCGTAGCAGGGCGTTCAGCGGGTGCAGAATTGTCGACAAATTCGGCAAAAACTTATGATAGTAATTCACCAACCCGAGGAATGACCTCAGTTGCGACACATTTTCAGGCGCTGGGGCCTTAACAACCGCTTCAATTTTGTCAGGGGACTTATGTAACCCCTCTTCATCAATCACGTGGCCACAATACGATATCTGTTTCTTAAAAAATTCGCACTTGGGGCGGTTGGCTCGCAGCCCATGTTCCCGTAGTCTAGTGAGCACCTGTTCTAGGTTGTTAAGGTGTTCACTGTCATCTTCACCTGTTACAAAGATGTCGTCCAAGTAACACTGAGTCCCCGGAATCCCTTGCAGGACTTGTTCCATCGCTCTTTGCCATATCGCCGGAGCCGATGCTACCCCGAATACCAATCGATGATACTGGTAAAGACCTTTGTGAGTGTTTATCGTGAGATACTTCCTAGAGGACTCTTCAACCTCCATCTGCAAATATGCTTGTGCTAGGTCAATTTTTGTAAAACGCTTTCCTCCAGACAGCGAGGCGAAGATGTCTTCTATCCTTGGAAGAGGATATTGTACTGTGTGAAGGACAGGGTTCGCCGTCACCTTGAAATCCCCACAGATGCGAATCTTCCTTGGCTCTCCGGACTTATTGCTTAACGTTTTCTTCATGACAGGAACGATGGGTGTCGCCCACTCGCTCCAGTCGACCTTAGACAACACGCCCGCCTTCTCCAGATTCTCCAGCTCTGCCTCGACGGCTGGGCGAATTGCATATGGTACCGGTCTCGCTTTGAAAAACTTGGGAACTGCATTCTCTTCTATTTTTAACGAGGCGGTTACGCCTTTAAGCGTGCCCAGTTCTTGTTGAAATACCTCTTTGGCGTTAGCTAAGATTGTTGACAATCGTCCAGGAGTGACGTCTTCATCTTTTTTACCATCCACTGTCATTGCATGAATGGAATGCCAATCTAAGTTTATCTTCCTGATCCATTCCCGTCCCAATAACGGTGGTCCACGATTTGGCAGTATGTAGAGATACAATTTCCGTATTTTCTTGCCATTGTATTCGACAGGCACCCTTATTTTTCCTCTGGGGTATACTTTTTGCCCCGTATACGTCGTCAAGACGATGGATGTCTCTCTCAAGGGTATGTGTGAAAATAGCCGCTCGTAGTCTCGTCGATTCATGACGGTTAGCGCTGATCCTGTATCCAATTCCATTTTAACTTGGGACCCTGCTATCGTGAGGGTGACCCAAATGGTTCGGTGATCCTCTTTTGCGGTTACATTGTGAAGTTTGAGACAGCTTAATCTCCTGTTCTCGGATTCACTATCGCTCATCTGGTCTTCGGAACTACTGTCCGTCATCTTTTGTACTTTCTTGTACGGTTCCTTAGTAGCCTTTTTGTTGTCGCTGGTCTTCTTCCCAGACCTACAAACTCATGCAATGTGTCCAATCTTCCCGCATTGTCTGCATATTTTGTCTTTGGACCAGCAGTCCTTCTGGTCATGGTTAGTTCTGCCGCAGCGATAACATTTTGCCAATCCCCATGTCATTTCGTGGGTGCCGTATTCCTGTGGTTTTTGTTGAATTTCTGCAGCTCCCCTGGCTGCTGCTTCATACGATACTGCCACGCTGAAAGCCTTATCTAGCGTCAGCTCTTTTTCTGCGAGTAACTTCTTCTGTGTTCCTTCACTCAGGAGTCCACAGACAAATTTGTCCCGTAGGGTATCTGCCAGTCCTGCTCCGAACTGGCAGTGCTTTGATAGCTTGCGTAGTTCCGTAAGATACTCAGCATTGCTCTCATCTTTGTGCTGAGTTCTCCTGTGGAATTTAAATCTTTCTGCTATCAACAGCGGTGCAGGGTTTAAGTGCTCCTGTAGAACAGCAACAATTTCGTTAAAACTCTTCGCCTTCGGTTTGGCTGGAGTAATCAGATCCCGCAATAGGCCGTACGTTCTAGCACCCATTAAGTTTAGCAATATTGATGCCTTTTTCCCCTCCGCTATTTAATTTGCCTCGAAATATACCTCGACTCTTTCCACATACGTGGTCCAGTCCTCTAATGTATTATCAAAAGCAGTGATACAGCCAGTCTTCGGCATCTTGCAAATCTAAAATGGCGCCTCCCGCGCTTTGCCTTCTTCCCCGATTTAACAAAATGGCGCCTCCCGCGCTTTGCCGCCTTCCCCGCTGTTGTTAGCGCAGCTTTCCACGGTTTCTTGCGCATATTCTTTTTCTTTTATTATTTTCCCGTCGTGGAGCGGACCCTCTGGGACACTTCCCTCCCTCTTCTTAGGTCCGAACGCTGCCCGGCTTCGAAACACCGGCCGCGCCCTGTGTGCTCCACCCTCTCTCTCTCTCTTTGCTTCCCGACTCGCTGCCCGGCCCCGTTGAAAGGCCACCCGATCGAGCTTCAGCCCGCCGCAGCCCAGGAAGGATCAGAGCACTACCTGCCACCAGCCCGATTAGCTGGGAAACCACGGACCGAGGAACCCAACCTGGCTCTGGAAAGTCGCTCCTGCAAGTTTTTAAATCGATGATTGACGGTCGACGCCCGTTTCTCGAGTTTCAATGGCCTCTTTTTTTTTTCTTCTGGCTCCGACCTTCAACAACGTCGTCGGAGCTGCTGCTGAGTTGCAGGTAAGTTCGTTTCTTACTCGTCGCCAGTGTTAAGTCCGTGAATGATTTAGACACGGACTAGCAGGAGTGAAAACAAACAGATCTTTACTGGTGAAAGGCAATAACGAAACTAAACAACAGAGGCTCTCTAGCGCCTTTTATACAGGGGTGGTCACTGCCGGTACTGCAGTCTGAGACCAGTTATTCTCTTAAAGGTACATACACAACAGGTGTGGCTGGGGATGATGATCGATCCGCCCTTTTAAGAGCTGTCCGGCGCCAGCATGTCTGGCTGCACTCGATAATTGACAGCACCTGCGCTCCGCCCGCGGAGATATTGTGTCGCGCTGCCGGGTTAGCACCTTAAGACTGTCGTGCAGCGCCTGATTTAGCGCCGCAATCACCTTCAGGGGCGCAGGTACCCAATATCGCTGGAGGTGGCAATAATTTGCGCCTGGCGCTAAACTTTGCGCACCGCCAATACTAGCGCCCCAAACGGGGCGATACCGAATTTCTCCCCCGTGACCTCTACCACCTAGAAGGTGGCACAAGGGCAGCAGGCACATGGGAACACCATCACCTCCAAGTTCCCACACCATTCGGACTTGGAAATATATCGCCGTTCCTATCCTGGAACTCCTTACCGAATAGCAGTGTGGGAGTGCCTTCACCACATGGACTGCAACTATTCAAGAAGGCAACTCACCATCATCTTTTCAAGGGCAATTAGGGATGGGCAATAAATGCTGGCCTTGCCAGTGACGCACACATCCCATGGAGAAATAAATTAAAAAAATAAGGGGGCAGAAATTCCTCCCCAAACGCGTGAGTACGGAAGGGGTACTCACGCGTCTGGCCGGAGGAAATGCCGGTTTTCAGCATGCACAGCGCATGCGCTGAAAACCGGCATTTCCTCTCCTCCAACCCAAGAGTTGAAGAGGCTAGCGCGTGTGCTGTAGGGGGCAGCGCGTGCGTCTTGGATTTCCTCCGTTTTGGGGGATTTGCGCATGTGTAAAGGCCTCCGGTCTTTACGCTTGTAAAAAGCACACGTAAGTATTTATTTTTACAGGTAAGTGGTGTTTTAGTGTAATTTAGAATTTTTTTTCCCCACAGGTTTATTATTTTAAAGAATCTACAATAAGGTAAGTTTAGTTTTAGACCCTTTTTATTAAAAATTTATTTTTTTCAAAAAAAAAAATTATTGTTTAAATTATTTTTTAAAACTTATTTATACTTAATTTAATGATTGGGATGTTTTTTAAATTTTTATTTAAAGTTTAAATAGTGTTTTGGGCCCCTGTAGTTTTCATGAGTTTGACAGTTCTTACTCTCAAACTCATGAATGAACCTTCCCCTCCCCTGATTGGTTGTACAGTGCTCACCTGATCCCAGCCGGCACATCGCACTAACTACGCCGCTGGATCAGGTAAGCACTGCGCGCTGACATCTGAACCGGGCCTGTGACAGGAAATGCAAGCAGGCCCGGGCTTCAGATGTCAGCGCGCAGGGTGAGTGCAGATCGGGGGCTTGCACCCGCGGGAAGCCCCCGACCCGAATTTTTGGCCCAAGATGTTAATAAACTTGCAGAATGGGTGTGTAAGTGGCAAATGAATTTCAATATAGATAAATGTGAGGTGGTGCATTTTGGTAATAGAAATAAGGAGGCCACATACACCTTGGAAAATAAGAGTCTAAATGGGGTAGAGGAGGAAGAGATTTAGGGGTACAGATTCACAAATCATTAAAAGTAACAATGCAGGTTAACAAGGCCATAAAAATGCAAACAAAGCATTGGGGTTCATTTCTAGAGGAACAGAATTCAAAAGCAGAGGTCATGATAAACTTGTATAGAACACACTTGGAGTACTGTATACAGTTCTGGTTTTCATATTACAAAAGGGATATAGCGGCAAAGGAGCAACTTCTTTACTCAGAGAGTGGTAAGAATGTGGAACTCACTATCACAAGGAGTAGTTGAGGCAAATAACATAGATGCATTTAAGGGGAAGCTAGATAATCATATGAAGTAGAAAGGATTAGAAGGATATGTTGATGGGGTTAGGTGAAGAAGGGTGGGAGGAGGCTAGTGTGGAGCATAAACAACAGCATGGACCTGTTGGGACGAATAGCCTGTTTCTGTGCTGTAAATTCTATGAACATAGCTCAAAGGAAACACAATAGGCCCTATTTAATACAGAATATGGTTGCAAGCATTGTCCAAAATCACATAAGTTACCAAGACTATTTTATGGCTAGATTTCTTGCCTCACAAGTTAACAGCTTTGGATAACAAACCTATCCCAGTACTTTAAAGTCTATTTCAGCTTAGCGCTGACAAGCTAATATCTTTGACAATATTATTTCTGGAATTGGGCAGACAAGGCTCCTCCTGGTCACTTGTGTTCACCTTTGGGGACGCTTGTGGGGTTGATCTCCATTCTATGACCTGATATTCCTTTTTTGCTTCTGTCGTCTGCTTTTATCCCCCAGGTAGACCTAAGCTTGCGCTTTCGTGTATGTATGTTAGAGCACCTTGTTCTCGGGGACTGTTACACGTATTGCAGTTAAAACGATTACTTTTGTTTGACTAGGCTTTTTGAACTTCCACTCTTAACACCTTCTCAGATGAGAAGGCTTACTTCATAATCCATTCTGAATTCTTCACATATTTCTCCAAATTGCTCCAAACTCCCCCCCCCTTCAACAATCTGATTTGGGTGTCAAAAAGAACACTTTTACACAAAAGCAAAATACTGCGGTTGCTGGAAATCTAAAAATCTCTTTTATACAGTTTATTTCACAAACCAAGATCTCTTTTCCCAATTTTTTGATATCTGACACAGCTAAAATGACTGATTTTATTGCAAGTAATCACCTTTAAATGTCAATCATCTTAAATGGACACATATCAAAGGCTTATAGTAAGTAAATTTTAGATAAGAAACAGGCCTTCTTGTTTGATGGTAACTCCTTTGCTTTCTTGGCTTTAAATAACAATGCCAGACCACTCCAGATAAAAGGCACTCCTTTGAGTACTTTCTGGTCGTGCTTATCTTTCCCAGGCAGTGGAACCTGTATGTTATGTCTAGCCTGGACAATCTAGGTTTACTAGTTCCCGCCATGAATTGGAGGCCAGCTGCCCCGTTACAAGAGTCCTTTGTCCCAAGAGCGCTGTTTGAACTTCCCAGAATGCTTAGCACCACTCTAGGTTTTTCCTGAATTTAGCATGATTAAAACACAATTTAAGGCCACTCTTGAACTACCATTTTAAGGTTATTTATTCTTACAACCTTGTATTTACCTTCAGATCCCCAGGATTCTCCTGCTCTGCTTATACCTGGGGTCTCCTTCTCACCCAATGGAAGATCCTCCACTTCCCTACCTCCGGTTCACTGTTCCTACAATGTGTGCCCTGGTCACTTCACAGTGATTGTCTATAAACGGCTGGCTTGCTCTGTCACTTCGGCAGGCATAAAGAATCAACTGTGTAGAGTGGGGCTGGAATCACATGTTGGCTGGACTGGATAGGGGTGACTGGCTTCCTTCTTTGAAGGATATCAATGAAACACTTGGGTTTTTACATCAATCTGGAAGCTTTCATGCTTACTTTTCAGATGGTAGCTCACAAATGACTAGTTTTATTGAATTCAATTTCACAATTTGCCCTGGTGGGATGGGAACCCATGGCTTCTGGGGAGTTACTGCAGTATCATAACTGTTGTGTATGTAATATGTGTGCTACTTGAACCTATGGACAGGACTGCACTACTTGTAGGGCGTAGTGATACGCAGTACCACTCCTGGCCATAGGGGTATAAATAGTACTGTGGGTACTGATCTCCCCTCAGTTCCCGCCTGTGGGCATGAAGTAAAGACCTACGTGCAGTCCCTACCTCCAACCAGTAAAGGCCTGTTTGAGTTATACGTTTAAGTCTTTGTGTTAATTGTTCAATACAATACACATACTTAACACTGGCGACGAGTCGGTTCGAACCCTGCGGCAGTTATTCCACGGCGGCTTCGTCCAAAGACAGGATGTTGAAGAGAGGTTTCAATCCTCAACACCCCACTCAAAACTGAAGGGCAGCAGAAATCCTGACAGCTTCCAGCGACTGGAAGCGACAGGCATTAGGACCCTGAAGCCTCCATAACCTCGTGGGTAAGCCAGAGCCCGGGAGGGAGCGAGCAAGAGCCGCGCGAACGGGTGAGCCAGAGGCCGGGAGCCGCTTCAAGTGCGAGGCGCAGCGCGGGCCAGCGATCGGGACCAAAGATAAGGGCCGCACTCGGACTGAAAGGCGCGGCGGCTGCAGAAGCTCAAGGTGCGAGAGCCGCGGTGCACAGCGCGGGCTATCGATCGCACAGAAGATAAGGGCCGCACTCGGGGGCTGAAGGGAGACGGCGTCGGGGGACGGGTGAAGACCGCCAAGCGCGGGAAAACCGCCATTTTGTGGGCGGAGGACGACGGCAAGAGCGGGAAGCCGCCATCTTTGATAACAAGTAAAGAAAAGAAAATCTGAGAAATTGCAAATCTACAATGCCTAAACACGGGAATATTAGCACCTTTGATAGTGATCTCGAAGATTGGGCCATATATGTTGAAAGAGTAAAAAATTATTGTAAGGCCAATAAAATTCGTGACCAAGATAAAGCTCTAACATTATTAAATTTAATGGGTGCGAAGACATACGGGCAATTGAAACACCTGTTATCACCAGATGAACCGGCGGATAAGACGTTCGATGAGATTGTTACTGTCCTGAAAGATCATCTAAACCCCACGCCGCTGATGCTAGCGGAACGATTTAAATTTTACGACAGAAGGCAGCTACAGCATGAAAGCAATGCTGAATATTTGCTGGAATTGCGTAAATTAGCGAAATATTGCCAGTTTGGAACGGGACTGACAGATGCACTACGAGACAAATTTGTGTGTGGTTTATTTAAACAGGATACACAAAAGCGACTGCTCGAGGAGAATGAGCTGATGCTTGAGAAGGCGGTCACTATGGCAGCAGCACACGAAGCCGCAGCGAGAGGCACGGCAGTAATGCAGCTACGGTCACCGGAGCTCAGTGCACACAAATTGGGTGTGAGTTCTGGCAAATGTTATCGTTGTGGAAAGACAACGCATGATCAGAACCAGTGTTGGTTTAAAAACCAAGAATGTAGAACTTGTGGTAGGCTTGGACATATAGCTAGAGTATGCAGGTCAGGGAAGAAGACCAGCAACAAGAAGTCACCGCAAGGAAAATACGCAAAGGTACACAAGGTGACCGAACAGGAGTCCGATTCAGACGCTAGCAGTAATGAACTGGCTAGCTTAAGCTGTAATGAACTGGCTAGCTTAAGAGTACTCAACGCTGGTAAGGGTGCAGACCTCCAGACAATTTGGGTCACTCTTCAGATAGAAGGAGTCCAAGTAAAACTGGAATTGGACACTGGATCGGCATTGACGGTCATAAATAAGAAAGATTACGGAAAGTTATTCCAACATATTCCCCTACAGGATACGGGGATTATATTGAAAACATACACGGGGCAAAGAGTGTACCCCATCGGGAAAATAGAGGTTGCAGTGGTCCACAAGGGCGAAGACAGTCAAATAATGGACTTATATGTGATATCTGAAGGAGGTCCTCCACTACTAGGACGGGAGTGGATTAGGAAAATGAATATGGACTGGCATTTCCTACAAACAATAACGAGTGAGAACTCGGTGAAGATAGTCGGCCCAGACTCTGGAACGGATGATGGTAAGCCCAACTCAGGTGCAAAAGACAAAGTTTCAGCACAGAATTCCACTGAGCAACAACAACATAGTTTAACTGTGGATTCTGAGTCTGGCAAGTCTACTGATGTGCCCATTTCTGAGGGACACCGGGCTCGAACTCAACTCCATTTCAAACTACAACAGCAATTAGAACAAATGCTTCGCCGTTTTGAGCAAGAGTTGAATGCAACGAAAGAGTTCTTTGATATAGAGTTGGAGAATCTGGAAAGACAACAGAAGCAGCTGATGGAGAAAATGGAGCAGGAGCACACAAAACGTCTGATGTCAGAGGAGTTAACGGTCAGCCAACTCCTGCATATGCTGAAGGACAGGACTCTGAAATGGGAAAAACTTGAACACGAACTTCAATATTCAAACGAAAGGGGTTCGGAGCTCTCAAAGGTTATTGGAAGAGCTGAGGTGGCAACACAGACTGAGATGACTGCAACAGAGCAGCCCTTGGATGCCAAAAGTACGCTGACTCACGTCAACGTAGAACAACAGACCGCTGAAACAGCTGCTCCGGTAGAGGGATTGAATAGTCCGATCAATCAATCTCCAAAAGAAGTTGAAGTAGTAAAATCTCAAATGAGGTCATTAGTAAACGACTTGCTGAAAGCCCAGAAAAAGCTGGATGCAGAGGTACACATGAAGAAGTCTCTTCAGGAAAGATGTCTGGATTTGGAACAAGAGCTGGCTAACGTCCAGCTGGGTATGGAGGAAATAGACGACCCTCTCACTGGTCTAGCTCAGGACGACACCGAATATTACCATGACCTGGTGGACGACACCGAATATTACGATGTCCTGTCCTGCCCAGCTTGTAACTTCGACTCCCAAAGTGCAGAAATCATGGAGGAGCACCAAAAGTCTACGGAACATCGGGAGAAGCTGGCTCTACGACGGAAACAGGAGGAAGAGAAGGAGGAACTGCGCATGCAGCTGGCAGCTGTGGCAGCTGACAATGGAGCCCAGAGAGTCTCCAAGAAGCAGAAAAGGAAAAGTCGAAACAGAAGATGACCCATCTGAACCATTATTACCTCTACCAGATCACACATGTGGTCCCTCCGAACGGAGCCAATTCAGTTCGGAAGTTCAAACTGTTAAATCCATGGAAGGACTATTGAATGAGTCACTCCAGCAACGTGAACCGACTACACCACAGAGATTGAATCTGTGAACTGTTTCCCGCAGAGACTGAATCTGTGATCTGTTTTGACATGAAGTTATCTATGTATCTATGTTATTCTGTTATGTAAACCTGAAGTTATATATGTATATATGTTATTACGTTATGTTAAATGGGGAGATGACTGTAAAGCTAAGAAGGGAGGAATGTTGTGTATGTAATATGTGTGCTACTTGAACCTATGGACAGGACTGCACTACTTGTAGGGCGTAGTGATACGCAGTACCACTCCTGGCCATAGGGGTATAAATAGTACTGTGGGTACTGATCTCCCCTCAGTTCCCGCCTGTGGGCATGAAGTAAAGACCTACGTGCAGTCCCTACCTCCAACCAGTAAAGGCCTGTTTGAGTTATACGTTTAAGTCTTTGTGTTAATTGTTCAATACAATACACATACTTAACAATAACCACTGGGCTACCGTACACTTAACAAGCTGCTCTCACAGCACACACGCCCACCCAGCTTTGTGTCATCTGCAAACTTGGAGATATTACATCTAGTTCCCTCGTCCAGATCATTAATATATATTGTGAATAGCTGGGGTCCTAGGACCGATCCCTGCGGTACCCCACTAGTCACTGCCTGCCACTCGGAAAAAGACCCGTTTATTCCAACTCTTTGCTTCCTGTCTGCCAACCAGTTCTCTATCCAAGTCAGTACCTTGCCCCCAAAGGTGTTTAGCATGGTGTTGTGTGGCACTACCACCGTGCTAAATGGAATAGATTCAGAACAGATCTAGCAGCTCAAAACTGGGCATCCATGAGGTGCTGTGGGCCATCAGCAGCAGAATTGTATTCCACCACAATCTGTAACCTCATGGCCCAGCATATCCCTCACTCTACCATTACCACCAAGCCAGGGGAGCAACCCTCATTCAATAAGGAGTGTAGAAGAGCATGCTATAGACAGGGCTAAGCGGTCCCACAATCAACGGATCAGATCAAAGCTCTGCAGTCCTGCCACATCCAGTCGTGAATGGTGGTGGACCATTAAACAACTAACGGAAGGAGGAGGCGCCATGAATATCCCCATCCTCACTGATGGTGGAGCCCAGCACGTGAGTGCAAAAGACAAGGCTGAAGCATTTGCAACCATCTTCAGCCAGAAGTGCCGAGTGGATGATCCATATCGGCCTCCTCCTAAGGTTCCCACCATCACCGAAGCCAGTCTTCAGCCAATTCGATTCACTCCACGTGATATCAAGAAACGGCTGAGCGCACTGGATACAGCAAAGTTGTTCCAGTACAGCTACAACACTGGCATCTATCTGACAATGTGGAAAACTCCTCAGGTATGTCCTTTCCACAAAAAGCAGGACAAATCCAATTCGGCCAATTACCGCCCCATCAGTCTACTCTCAATCATCAGCAAAGCAATGGAAGGTGTCATCAACAGTGCTATCAAGCGGCTCTTACTCACCAATAACCTGCTCACTGATGCCCAGTGTGGGTTCAGCCAAGACCACTCGGCTCCCGACCTCATTACAGCCTTGGTCCAAACATGGACAAAGGAGCTGAATTCCAGAGGTGAGGTGAGAGTGACTGCCCTTGACATCAAGGCAGCATTTGACCGAGTGTGGCATCAAGGAGCCCGAGTAAAACTGAAGTCAATGGGAATCAGGGGGAAAACTCTCCACTGGCTGGAGTCATACCTAGCACAAAGGAAGATGGTTGTGGTGGTTGAAGGTAAATCATCACAGCCCCAGGATATCGCTGCAGGAGTTCCTCAGGACAGTATCCTAGGCCCAACCATCTTAAGCTGCTTCATCAATGACCTTCCCTCCATCATAAGGTCAGAAATGGGGATGTTCGCTGATGACTGCACAGTGTTCAGCGTCATTCACAACTCCTCAGATAATGAAGCAGTCCAAGCCTGCATGCAACAAGATCTGGACGACGTTCAGGTTTGGGCTGATAAGTGGCAGGTAACATTTGTGCCATAGAAGTGCCAGGCAATGAGTATCTCCAACAAGCGAGAGTGTAACCACCACCCCTTGACATTCAACGGCATTACCATCACCGAATCCCCCACCATCAACATCCTGGGGGGGTCACCATTGACCAGAAACTTAGCTGGATCAGCCACATAAATACTGTGGCAACAAGAGCAGGTCAGAGACTAGGTATTCTGCGGCGAGTGTCTCACCTCCTAACTCTCCAAAGCTTTTCCACCATCTACAAGGCACAAGTAAGGAGTGTGACGGAATACTCTCCACTTGCCTGGATGAGTGCAGCTCCAACAACACTCAAGAAGCTCGACACCATCCAGGACAAAGCAACCCGTTTGATTGGCACCCCATCCACCACCTTAAACATTCACTCCCTCCACCACTGGCGTACCGTGGCTGTAGTGTGTACCATCTACAAGATGCAATGCAGCAACTCGCCAAGGTTTCTTCGGCAGCACCTACTAAACCCACGACCTTTTCCACCTAGAAGGACAAAGGCGGCAGGTGCATGGGAACACCACCACCTTCAAGTTCCCCTCCAAGTCACACACCATCCTGACTTAGAAGTATATCACCGTTCCTTCATTGTCGCTGGGTCAAAATCCTGGAACTCCTACCTAACAGCACTGTGGAGTACCTTCACCACACGGACTGCAGCGGTTCAAAAAGACAGCTCACCACCACCTTCTCAAGGGCAATTAGGGATGGGCAATAAATGCTGGCCTTGTCAGCGATGCCCGCATCCCATAAACACATTAAAAAAAAAGTTTAATAAACTGAACTGCTCGGGAAAGTTATTAGAGTGTTATTGTCTCCCTCCACTCCGCCATCAATAGCAGTCTTCAGCCACCGTGCCCCTGAACACTGGGATTGTCTTCCCAAAGCCCTCTGCCATGACACATCTCTTCCCATCTTCAAAAGCCTCTTTAAAGCCTACATCTTCGTCTGTGTCTCCAGCCACCTCCCGATCCTTTTCTCCCGACTCCTTCTCAGTTCAGTCCTCCACTTTGTGAAGCACCTTGGGATATTTCTGCTACTTTAAAAGGTGCTTTATGAGGAAATTTTCCAACTGAGGAAAAATATTTTAAATGGTCAGAAAATCTTGGGCAGTGCCCACTCGAATTTCTGATGTGCGCTCTTGGTGGGTGAGGCTCCCTGCTGGGAGCTTAAAGTCAGAAAATAATCCCATATAAGTAAAAGTGTTTTTCAGGTTTTTTTAGTTCCTAAAATAACGAAAAATAATCAGGATCAAAACAAAAGCAGTTTGGTTGAGATAAAAAGAAAAATCCGTAAATGCTGGATACCTGAAATAAAAACTGAAAATGTTGGAAATACACAGCCGGTCCATCAACATCTGAAAATGGAAAATACAAGTTTGTAGGAATGTCTAGTTCCTATCCAAAAGACTGAGGTCCACTCAGGCGATCAAATAAACGAGGTTTAATGAAAAGTAACAGAGTTTAACAGATAACCACAGGAGAACATTGAATATAGGTCTAGTCAGTTCGGAGGTTCCACGAGGACTGCGAGGGCGGTCCCGTGGCTGATGTCATGACGTCATGACGTTTTTCCCGCCGGTGGGGATCACGTGACATCATCGCGTTTACCCGCGCTATTAAAGTGATCGCGCTCTGTACATGTAAACAGTGAAAACAAAGATACAGACTCAGGCTGTAGCCAACATATTATTAAAGGGAATTATATACAATTGACTGGAGTCCCTTAGTGGCTCCGCCACATGTGCCCCCCCCAGAATTGCCTTTAATAGCAAAAGTAAAACGGTGAGGAGGCCTGACAAGCCTGTCAGAACGACTTCTGTAGCCTTGAAGTGGAAGCTGATGGACGGCGGGCGAGCTGGCGGGTGGTTGCGTTTGATCTGGCACGGCGACTGTGGGCGGTCGGCCACATTTCGGCGGTTGTGCGATCTCGACTGGGCGGTCAAGGTCCAAGTGAGCCGGCTTCAACCAGCCAACCGAAATGTGGTCCGGTTTACCACCAACATCGACCGAAAAAGATTTGTCTCCTGGCTCTATCACACGGAAAGGACCAGTGTAAGGGTGTTTGAATGTGTTCCGATGAGCGTCGTGGCGGATAAACACATAGTCGGCGTTCTTCAGCTCAGCTGGGACGTGGGAGCTCTGCAAGCCGTGATGCGACGTAGGCACTGGAGCGAAACTTCTGGCTGCCTCCTGGTGGCTGATGAGCTGTTGGGACGCGGACCATGGCTCTGTTGGAGACGGAAGGAAATCCCCTGGTACGCATAGCGGCTGGCCATATACGAGCTCCGCTGAGGACGATTGAAGATCTTCCTTAGGCGCCGTACAAAGACCCAAAAGGACCCATGGAAGCCTGTCCACCCAGCCTGCGCCTTGAAGGCTGGCTTGCAGTGTGGCTTTGAGCGACCAGTGGAATCGTTTGCACAAGCTGTTCGCCTGTGGATGGTAGGCAGTGGTGCGATGTAGCTTGACGCCGAGCCCCTGAGCCACAGCGTTCCAGAGCTCTGAAGAAAACTGCAGCCCACGATCGGACGAGATGTCTGCCGGTACCCCGAAGCAGGCAACCCAAGAGGAGATGAATGCCCTGGCGACGTCTGCGGAAGTGGTGGAAGACAGAGGAACCGCCTCCGGCCATCGAGTGGTGCGGTCCACCATTGTAAGCAGATGAGTAAACCCGTGCGAAGGCGGAAGTGGCCCCACCAGGTCCACATGCACGTGATCAAACCTACGTTCCGGAACTGCGAAAGTGGCCAATGGAGCCTTGACGTGACGCTGCACCTTGGCCTTTTGGCAGACCACGCAGGTGTTGGCCCAGTCGCGAAAATCCATGTGCATGCCCCGCCACATGAATTTGGACGACATCAACCGTTGCGAGGCCTTCATGCCAGGGTGCGACAACCCGTGGATGGCGTCAAAAACTTTTCAGCGCCAGGCGACCGGGATGATAGGGCGAGGATCTCCTACGGAGACGTCGCAGAGTAGCGTAGTGCCCGTGGCATGGAATTTGACGTCGGCCGCTTGGAGGCTAGAGGGGTTGGTTCTGTAAGATTGGACCTCCGGATCCGAGGCTTGATCCGCAGCCATGAGAGCATAGTCGATGCTGAGCTGGACTGCATGAGCGATCGCGCGGGAGAGGCAATCCGCCACCAGGTTGTCCTTACCGGACACATGCTGAATGTCAGTGGTGAATTCTGAGATAAACGTCAACTGACGTTGTTGCCGAGCTGACCACGGTTCGGCAGTCTTGGCCATAGCGAACGTTAGTGGCTTATGGTCCACAAAAGCCGTGAACGGGCGTCCCTCTGGCAAGAACCGGAAATGGCGGATGGCCAGAAAAAGGGCCAGCAACTCCTGGTCGAACGTGCTGTACTTTCGTTCATTTCGCCGTAGTTGACGGCTGAAAAACGCCAGCGGTTGCCACGTCCCATGCACCCACTGTTCCTGCACTGCGCCGATGGCGTAGTCTGATGCATCGGTGGTAAGGGCGATGGTGGCACCTGGCAGCGGGTGTGCCAGCATGGTTGCGTTGGCTAAAGCGCCTTTTGTGTTGACGAACGCCCGGTCCATATCGACCGTCCAGCTGATCGGATCCTTGCCGGACTCGTACAGGGGCTGCATGAGCAGAGCTGCATTAGGGACGAACCGGTGATAAAAATTTACCATCCCGAGGATCACCTGCAGCGCCTTGACGGTCTGCGGGCGCGGGAACGAAGTAACTGCCTCCACCTTCATTTGCAGGGGAATTGCGCCGTCTGATGTGATGCGATGGCCTAAAAAATCAATCTGCTGCAGGCCAAACTGGCACTTGGCCGGGTTGATGATCAAGCCGTGTTGACTGAGGCGTCTAAAGAGGGTGCGCAAATGGCAGATGTGCTTCTCTTTATTAGGGCTGGCGATGAGGATGTCGTCGAGGTAGACGAAGAGAAACTTGAGGTCCCGAAGCACGGAGTCCATCAAGCGCTGGAAAGCCTGTGCAGCGTTCTTCAATCCAAACGGCATCCGCAGAAATTCAAACAGGCTGAATGGGGTGATGACTGCAGTTTTCGGGACGTCTTGCGGGTGTACGGGGTCCTGGTGGTAGCCACGGACGAGGTCGACTTTTGAAAAAATTGTGTTTCCCACCAAATGTGCAGAGAAATCCTGAATATGAGGGATCGGGTACCGATCAGGAGTAGTAGCGTCGTTCAGGCGTCGGTAGTCGCCGCAAGGTCGCCATCCGCCGCCAGGTTTCGGCACAATGTGGAGAGGCGAAGGCCAGGGACTATTCGACCGGCGAATAATCCCTAGCCGCTCCATCGTGTCGAACTCCGCTTTCGCAGCCGCGAGCTTGCCAGGTTCGAGGCGCCGGCCCGTGCGTAGACCGGGGAGCCAGTAGTGGTGATGTGGTGTTCGACACCATGTTTCATGGCCGTGGAAGAGAAAGTGGGTCTGGTCAGGTCTGGGAAATCTCCGAGGAGGCGAGTGAAGTCATCCGGAGGTGGGGACGCGCAGGAGACAGTGCGCGCCACGGTGTTACTGCGGTAGCACGGGATGGAGTGAAAAGTGTCCGCATTGATCAACCGGCGGTGCCGTACATCCACCAGGAGGCCGTTGGCGCACAAAAAATCCGCCCCGAGGATGGCTTGAGAGACTTTGGCCGTGATGAAATCCCAGTAAAACCGCTGGCCGCCGAAGCACACCTGGACCCGCCGGCTTCCGAAGGTCCGAATGGCCCCGCCATTAGCCGCCTGGAGGGAGGGGCCATGCCCCCCAACTTGTAGATCAAGATCTGATGCGGGTAGGATGATACACTGCGCCCTGGTGTCGCAAAGGAAACGTCGACCAGACAGGGAGTCGTTGATGAAGAGGAGTTTTCCCGAATTACTGATTGCCATCGCAGCCGCGGGGCGCTTGTTATAACCGATCCTCTTTCGACAGGGTGGCTGCTGTTCTTTTTTGAGCGAAAAACTGCAGGGAGGGCGGCAGCATCTTGCTTTCGCGCCAAAACGGGCATGGTAGAAGCACAACCCCGCAGGTTGAGGGGCTGGAGCGGCGTCCGTGGGGGATGGGTGCCTCGTGGCAGCGCAGTACTGCTATGTCACCGCGAAGATCTTGTCCGCATCGGCAGCCAGCTCTGCGCAGTCGGTGACTTCCGACCTGGCTAGGGCAGCCTGAACTTGCTCCGGTAGCTGGCTGAGGAATAGCTCCCTGAAGAGGAAGCATTCCGGTTTGGAGCCCAGGAGTGTGAGCATTTGGCTCATGAGCTCGGACGGTTTGGAGTCCCTGAGGCCGGGCATATTGAGCAGCCGGCGGGCGCGCTCCGACTTCGTGAGCCCGGAGACCTGTAACAACCGCGCCTTTATTGTATCATACTTGCGATCTTCTGGTGGATTACCAAGCAGGCTGATGATCCGCGAGGCTGTGGCGCTGTCGAGGGCGGAGACCACGTGATAGTAACGGGTCTGATCCGCAACGATGTTCCTGATTGCAAACTGGTCTTCAGCCTGGATGAACCACGCGGCTGGCTGTTGCTCCCAGAACTGTGGTAGCTTCAAAGCAACGGCGTTCGATTCCATGTTCAGTAACTTCTGCGAAAACCATTCGCAAAAGTCGGGGTCATCAATGTAGGAATGTCTAGTTCCTATCCAAAAGACTGAGGTCCACTCAGGCGATCAAATAAATGAGGTTTAATGAAAAGTAACAGAGTTTAACAGATAACTACAGGAGAACATTGAATATAGGTCTAGTCAGTTCGGAGGCTCCACGAGGACTGCTAGGGCGGTCCCGTGGCTGACGTCATGACGTCATCACGTTTTTCCCGCCGGTGGGGGATCACGTGATGAACGGCGTGACGTCATCGCGTTTACCCGCGCTATTAAAGTGATCGCGCTCTGTACATGTAAACAGTGAAAACAAAGATACAGACTCAGGTTGTAGCCAACATATTAGTAAAGGGAATTATATACAATTGACTGGAGTCCCTTAGTGGCTCCGCCACAAGTTAATGTTTTGGACGTAGACCATTTACCCAAAACCACTGAGTATTTTGGCTATTTCAAAAAGTTCATACTGCAGCATATACATTTTGGGGTAGAGTTTCCACTTTGGGTGCAATCAGGAAATTGCACCCAAAATCGCACAAAATTGCGCTGGTTAGGTTACAGGTCACGTTTTTGCTAAAATTAATGTGCATAATCACAAACATAAAATCTTCAATGAACCAGTGGAATCGGGTAGCTTAATAGAATGTAATTGTTTCTTTTTGCCCATCCCATTGAAAAGTATTCTGTGATGTATTTAAGAGTGTTTAGCTGGTGCAGTTTTATTACAGGTAATACAACTGAAAATAGGTTTATCACAAAAAATAAGCATTTTTAACAAGGGTGTCCAATCTTCCACCTGTGAATAAGCTGATTTAAAATCACTGAAAATGATTTCAAAAAATTATACTGAACCATTTAATAGTTTCATTGGTGTACACTAGTTAGTTTCTTAGTAAATTAAATATTTTTTGCTATGAAAAAGCTTTTAAAAAGCTATGAAAAAGCTTTTAAAGCGCTTTTAAAAAGCTTTTAAAACTAGTGCCTGGGTGCCTAAGAAAATGAACACAATTTGAAGAATCTTCCCTAACCAGCGCAGTCGCCAGAACCTCACAATTTCAAACTGGGGGCGTGGCCAGGTTTGTGCGTGGGGCCTGATCCGGGCGAATTGAATCTTGAACTAGTGTGAAAGATCGCGAAAAACACAAACTTAAGTGGTTTTGGGAGTAACTCCCCTTCGTTTAAAATTCACCAATCTTTTTATTTATTCACAAGATGTGGGCGTCACTGGCAAGATCAGCGTTTATTGCCCATCCTTATTTGCCCTTGGGTGGTGGTGAGCTGCCTTCTTGTACTGCTGCAGTCTGTGTGATGAAGGTGCTCCCACAGTGCTTTTAAAAAAGGAGTTCCTGGTTTTATGACCCAGTAACGATGAAGGAACGGCGATATATGTTCAAGTCAGGATGGTGTGTGATTTGGAGAGGAACTTGGAGGTGGTGGTGGTGTTGCGCTGGTTCGGCTAATTCCACCTGGATTGCGCTGATAATACTGGCGTAAACAAGCAGAAGCTTTAATCCTTTATATTTATAATAAGGAGATTGCCATTTAAAGAAGTAAGAATTTTACATAGGATTACATAGGATATACGGCACAGAAACAAGCCATTCGGCCCAACCAGTTCATGCTTGTCTAACCTCCCCTTAAATGCATCTATACTATTCGCTTCAACCACTCCCTGTGGTAGCGAGTTCCACATTCTCACCACTCTCTGGGTAAAGAAATTTCTTCTGAATTCCCTATTTGATTTCTTGGTGACTCTCTTATATTGATGGCCTCTAGTTATGCTCTTCCCCACAAGTGGAAACACTCTCTATCTACTCTATCAAAAACTTTCATAATTTTAAAGACCTCTATTAGGTCACCCCTCAGTCTTCTTTTTTCAAGAAAAAAGAGACCCAGCCTGTTCATCCTTTCCTGATAGGTATATCCTCTCCAGTGCCTCTATATCCTTTTTATAATATGGCGACCAGAACTGTACGCAATACTCCAAGTGTGGTCTAACCAAGGTTCGATATAGGGTTAGCATAACTTCTTTTATTCTTTTGGAGTTAGTTTTAAAAAAAACACAGCATAACAACAACAACAAAATAAAAACAGGAAGGTCTTTTGATTTCCTGAAGAACCATACTAATTTGCCCTCCACGGCCCAATGAAAATCCAGCCCAGTATCATTATTCATGCCCATTCTATCCATGCCCCTGCTGTTAGGCACTGCCTCACCATGGCCACTGATAGACATGACAGTAAAATTAATGGCACCAATGGTTTTCTTTAGCTGATCTCTGAGTCTGTTGAAGGCAAAAGAGATAGCCTATTCCACCCTGGAATGCAAGACCTCTGTGGCAGTAGTCTGAGCACTTCTAGGAGAATCACTAACTAGCTTTAGGATTTTTGATCCTGACAGGACCTGCTTTCGAAAGAAGAATGGTTTCCAAGCATCATGCATTGGTGCAGTTACCGGGGACCATGGCAAGCAGTGTGCTAGAGATAGTGGCTCACATAAAGGAGTCTACTAGTCACATGCATGCCAAGGAATCCCAGCAAAACTGAGATCAATTGGGGTCAAAGGGAAAATCCTTCAGTGGCTAGAGTCATACACAAAGGAAGATGGTTGTAGTTGTCAGAGGCCAGTAATCATGGTACCTGGATATTGCTGCAGCAGTTCCTCAGGGTAGCGTCTGCAGCCCAACTATCTTCAGTTGTTATTTTAATGACCTACCCTTTGTCGTAAGGTCAGGAGTGGGGCTGTTTGTGGACTGCTATACAGCGCCATTCACAACTCCTCCAATAATGAAGCAGACTTTGACAGCCTACAGTAGAATTTGGACAACATCCAGGTTTGGGCTGACAGGTGACAGGTAACACTTGTGCCAGATAATTATAATTTCCAACAAGAAAAAGTCAAGTCACCTTTCCCTGACCTTCAGCAGCACCACCATTGCTGAGTCTCCCACAATCAACATCTTGGGGATCAGCATTGATTAGAAGCTTACCTGAAGCAGACACATCATCACTGTAGCTACAAGAACAGGACAGAGTACACTATGATGAGTATTATGTCCGTGTATAATTGAGACACGGACTGCAGGAGTTGGTTATAACAGGTCTTTACTGAATGGAGGCAACCTGGAACTACTATGCAAATGTTACTACACAGGCTCATACAGGGGTGGTCACTACTGGTACTGCAGTATACAGGGGCTGCAGAATATAGTTCCTTCTGCAAAGTACATACACTACAATTCCTCCCCTTTAGCTAAACAGTACATAACATTCGATTAACAATGAAATAACATATTTACAATTACAGTTGCTAGATACATTAGTTGAAGTTAAGCAATTATAAGTTCAGTCTTTGAGGAGGCTTCCTGATTCTGTCTGGATAACGCCTCTTTGGGGTATCAGGTTCTTCTGGCAACGTTGAGTCGGGATCAATGTCGTTGTTTGGTTCGTCTGCTTCCAATATCACCGATTCTGAGGTAGATGCAATTGGTACCGGTCTTGCTTTGAAAAACTTGGGAATTGCATTCTCTTCTATTTTTATCGAGGCGGTTACGCCTTTAAGAGTTCCCAGTTCTTGTTGAAATACCTCTTTGGCGTTAGCTAAGATTGTTGACAATCGTCCAGGAGTGACGTCGTCATCCTTTTTACCAGCCACCGTCAGTGCCTGAATGGAGTGCCAGTCTAAACTTATCTTTCTGATCCATTCACGTCCCAATAATGGTGGTCCACCATCTTGCAGTATGTACAGATACAATTTCTGTCTTTCCTTGCCGTTGTATTTGACAGGCACCCTTATTTTTCCTCTGGGGTATACTTTTTGCCCCGTATACGTCTTCAAGACAATGGATGTCTCTTTCAAGGGTATGTGTGAGAATAGCCGCTCGTAGTCTCGTCGATTCATGACGGTTAGAGCTGATCCTGTATCCAATTCCATTTTGACTTGGGACCCTGCTATCGTGAGGGTGACCCAAATGGTTCGGTGATCTTCTTTTGCGATTACGTTGTGAAGTTTGAGACAGCTTAGTCTCTTGTTCCCGGATTCACTATCGCTCATCTGGTCTTCGGAACTACTGTCCGTCATCTTTTGTACTTTCCTGTACGGTTCCTTAGTAGCCTTTTTGTTGTCGTTGGTCTTCTTCCCAGACCTGCAAACTCGTGCAATGTGTCCCATCTTTCCGCATTGCCTGCATATTTTGTCCTTGGACCAGCAGTCCTTCTGGTCATGGGTTGTTCTGCTGCAGCGATAACATTTTGTAAATCCCCGTGTCATTTCGTGGGTGCCGCATTCCTGTGGCTTTTGCTGTATTTCCGCAGCTCCCCTTGCTGCTGCTTCGTACAATACTGCCACGCTGAAAGCCTTATCTAGCATCAGCTCTTTCTCTGAGAGTAACCTCTTCTGGGTTCCTTCACTCAGGAGTCCACAGACAAATTTGTCCCGTAAGGTATCTGCCAGTCCTGCTCCGAACTGGCAGTGCTTTGATAGCTTGCGTAGTTCCGTAAGGTAATCAGCATTGCTCTCATCTTTATGCTGATTTCTCCTGTGGAATTTAAATCTTTCTGCTATCAGCAGCGGTGTAGGATTTAGGTGTTCCTGTAGGATAGCAACAATTTCGTTAAAACTCTTCGCCTTCGGTTTGGCTGGAGTAATCAGGTCCCGCAATAGGCCGTACGTTCTTGCGCCCATTAAGTTTAGCAGTACCGATGCCTTTTTCTCATCGGCTACTTCGTTTGCCTCGCAATATACCTCGACTCTTTCCACATACGTGGTCCAGTCTTCGATTGCATTATCGAAGGCAGTGATATTGCCAGTCTTCGGCATCTTGGAAATCTAAGATGGCGCCTCCCGCGCTTTGCCTTCTTCCCCGATTTAATAAAATGGCGCCTCCCGCACTTTGCCTTCTTCCCCGCTGGATTAAGATGGCGCCTCCCGCGCTTTCTGTCTTCTCCGCTGTTGCTAGCGCTTTATGCCTTGATGGCGACGCCCTATGGTCTTCGCGCACTTCCCCCCCCGCGCTGCTGCTAACGCCGCTCTCCGCGGTTCCCGTGGCAAACTGCAGCTCCTCGCAGCTTTCTGTGCATTTAATTTTTATTATTTCCCCGTCGTCGGAACAACTCTGCGGGACTCTTGCCTCCCTCTTCTCGGGTCTGTACGCTGCCCGGCTTCGTAGCACCGGCCGCGCCCTGTGTGCTCCACCCTCTCTCTCTCTCTCCTCTTCCCGACAACGCTGCTCGGCCCCGTTGCAAAGCCACCCGCTCTCGACAGCCTCTCCTGCAAATCTTCAACTCTGCTGTCTCAGAGGCGGATGCCCACGGTCGACGCCCGTTTCTTCTGTTTCTTTCTTCCTTCTGGCCTCGACCTCTGATAACTTCGCTTCAGGGATGGATCCCCATGAGGTGGTGCAGACTAGGTAAGTTCGTATCTGCTCGTCGGCAGTATTATGTCCGTGTATAATTGAGACACGGACTGCAGGAGTTGGTTATAACAGGTCTTTACTGAATGGAGGCAACCTGGAACTACTATGCAAATGTTACTACACAGGCTTATATACAGGGGTGGTCACTACTGGTACTGCAGTATACAGGGGCTGCAGAATATAGTTCCTTCTGCAAAGTACATACACTACAATGAGTGGCTCAACTCCATCCTCATCAAAGCCACTCCACCAGGCTACAGTCAGCCTGCCATTCTACAAGGCTCAAGTCAAGAGTGTGATGAAATACTCACCATTTTCCTGGATGGATGCAGCTGCAACAACACTCAAATTTCACAACATCATCCAGGACAGAGCAGTTTGCTTCTTTGGAACCTCTACCACTGGACTCAATATCCACTCCCTCCATCACTGCTGCAAGGTGGCTGTACTATGTACCATCTACAGGATGCACTACAGCAAGTCATTTCAACAGCACCTCCTTCCTCTGTGACCTCTACCATGGAGAAGGACAAGAGTAGCCATGTTGTGGAAACATTGTGATCTGCAGGTTCCCCTCCAAGTCACATACCATCTTGTCTTGGACCTATATCACCATTCCTTCATTGCTGCTGGGTCAATATCCTGGAATTCCTACCTAACACTGTTGTGGGAGCATCATCACCACAAGGACTACAACAGCTCAAGGAGCAGGCCCACCACCCTTGTTGGGATGCAGTTCCATGCATGCTGTTTGCTTTCTGATACCTTACCCAAGTTGCCATTATTCATGTGTGAACATTGGCAATTATTCTGAGTAGTCTATTTGACTGTGGGGGATCACAGATTAGCTTGATTCTGCCCTTGCTTGATGTCTACATCTGTGGCTAATTTTCCGCTTCTTAACCCAGGGACAGAGGTTAATCCTATTGTTGCTTGGGCTGAAATAGTTAACTCAGCACAGACTAGGGATCAAATCTGAGTCCTTCCTGGTCTGTAAATCTCAGCTGCTCACCGAATTAAACTGTTGAGCCTTCAGAGAAGCTTATTTTCTTGCTTTCTGTCCCATTCTTCAGATTTACAAATCACCTCTTCAGCGGGCAGCTTTGTTGCATTGTTCTGTTGCTGCTTTAAGAGTGAGCTAGTATGAACAAGAAATGACCACAGAAAAAGTGACTTTTTCTACAGAGAACTGTCTTTTTAGAGAGATGGGCCAAATGCCCCTCTCTAACCCTTGATTTTTCTTATGGTCTGTGTTTCCACCTCTGCTGTATTGGTAGACTCCATCAAAAGTCCTCCAGTGATGTGAGGGAACTCTACTGGATATTTCCACTGTACTTTATGCATAGAACAGTGGATATTTAATATTGTTTATAAGTCTGCAATCTAATCAAGTTATTCAGATGATGTAATGATAAAGCACAAAAGCGAACCCCCAGATTAATTACTGCTTTGAAATTGCTGCCTTGTATCTGTTATTTAAGAACACTGATATATCTATATTGTATGAATAGTAATTGGTTCTTTTTAAAAAGGTCTATTTTTAGTTAAACTGCCTGCAGCAGCTATTAAGCCTCACAATTATTGTCAATATGCTCCCTTCTCAGAATTTTCATAAAAAGGTACTAATGATTTGTGATGTAATTATCGCAGTTTGTTATAGAAATAATCTACAATGTATTATCAGGAAATTGAATTTGCAGCACACGTTGTATCTCAGTAATGACTAGTGGGACAGCCATGCTGCAATTAGTTCTATGATCCTGAGTACTACTCAAGCTACTGAGTGATCAAGACTTTTTTAAATACTGTCGTGGAAATAATTGTGCAGTACAATAAAACACCACTGGGGGGCATAGTAACTCACAATTTATGCTAAGTATAATAATAAAAGCAAAAAGGTTGCAAAACCATTCTTTCAGTACAGAAAATATTGAATGTAGATACCGTATTAGTATGAGCTTGAAAGCCTTAAAATCCTCAATTTTTCTACTTGTGACAATTTTGTTCTTCTTTCGCAAGGATGTTGACTTCTTACTGGAGTATGCTTCTGTGGATGCCGGTCACCCTCTAGTACCCCACCTATGTGGTCATTCTCCATGTGAGTATTGGCAGGCTATTTGACTGATCTTTACAGATGCAGTTCTAGCAGCAGTTGCTGGATCGCATCCAGGAGCAGGAATGCTGACCAATTTTGTCCTCCTTAACCTAGGAGTGCTTGGCCAATTGTGGCACAGACACTGTTGCCTCATTTGAGATCAACTAACTCAGCAGATATTGAGAATTAAACTTCCTGGTCTGAACTCTCCCTGACTGCTCACTTAGACTAAACCCAACATCATGTAACCCTGGTATCTTTTTTAGCTGCTTTTATTTGGGGTTTAGCGGGGTGTTTTGTGCCTTAGTCTGATTCAAGGGACTTGTGCGGTAAACTTCCTAGATTTTCTGAGGCCGATTTCCATTTTTTACTGGGTCTTCCCAGGAACTGGTCTTAGTGAATCCAGCAAGTTTACTCTGAAGTTACGGCTAGCTGTGTGAGACCCATGCATTGGGAATCGGGAGTAGCTGCTAAACTCCAAGTGTTCCCTTTTCAGAACATTCATAAAAGGATATTAATAGTTTGTGAAGTAATTATTGCAGTTTGATGTAGAAATAATCTGCAATGTATTATCAGGAAATTGAATTTCTAGCACATTGTAACACAATACCTCTCAATACCCAATATAAAAGCAACTTTTGATTCTGAGCTGAGTTTCATTCTGTACATCCAATACCTCACCAAGACTGCCAAATTCCTCCTCTGCAATATTATCCACCTCCATCCCTACTTCACTCCGACCACCGCTGAAACTCTCATCCAGACCTTCATCATCTCCTTGACCGACTTCTCCATTGCTCTCCTCATTGGACTTCCAAGCTCCATTCTACACTAAGTCCTGAACGCACTGATTTCAAAATCTTCATCCTTGTTTACAAATCTCTTCACTACCCCACCCCACACTGCCTCTTCCAGCTCTACATCCCAGCTATCTTCTTTTCTAAGTCTAGATGACTATGATTACCCCCCATTTCTCTGCTCCACCATTGGTGGAAGAGCCTTCAACCATTGTGGTTGTGCTGTCTTCCAAAACCCCTCTGGTTTACTTCATCACTTCCTACCACCAGAACCTTCCACAAAACTACAAAGAGTAGTTCAGGTGAATAGCATTGATGCTTTTAAGGGGAAGCTAGATAAACACATGAGGGAGAAAGGAATAGAAGATTATGCTGATAGGGTTAGATAAAGAGGGGTGGATAGACCATGATGCGCTATCGATTCTAATAAAAGGCTGAGTAGAGTTCAGAACAACAGGCTTTTATTAACTACTGAATGCAACTACAAACAGATCAGGACTATGCCTCTAGTGGACGACCGAATGGCAGAGAACTGCCGTGCAGCCGTCCTTATACCAGGTAGCCAAGGGCGGAGTCAGCTGAGGCATAGTCAGGTATAACAGTGAAACAAGAGTGAACGACAACAACAACAACAACAATAGTGAACACAGTGAATGACAGTGGTTTACCACAGACCAGTTCCAATTTCTGCTCCATATCTGAATTATTTCCCTTTTGGGATCTTTTTCTACAAAGCAGCACAAGTTGTAAGGCACAGCTACATACTGCATTAACCAGCGAAGCTATTGAGGGAGCTGCTTGTATTTTTATGAAGAGTACAATCTTAGGCTTCAAGTTTGAGAAGTTGTTTTGCTAATGTGACGAATGCCCAAAACCTTAAGCCTAATATGTTCAAATCCTTTTCTTTGGACAAAAATGAAATGGTATTTTCAAAATTTTACATTCTTAAGAAAACATCTAGAAAAGTAAACCTTATTGGCATTGTTACCATCATTTTACTTTGACTAGTTTAATTCAGCCATGTCTTCCTAAGCTCCGTTGAATATTCTTCAAAGTGTAAGTGTAAGTTTCCAAAGTGCCGGGTCTGCGATTTCAGAACAGACCTGACACCAAGCGGCAGGGGAGGCATTTAAGATATTTAACTACTTGTTAAGTGCTTGTTACCTACTATTTTGCCAGCCTTTTTCTATTTTACCACATTTTTAACAAGGTTCACGTTGTTCGGAGGTCATGTCAGGCAAGTAGGTCGGGTTCTCTATGTCTCCCCATTGCTGTGAATAGCTGACAGCTGCAAAAGTGGTATGAAAGCTACCATTTCACAGCTGTTCACTTTCCAATGTCAGAAGCTTGAACCTTCAGGACTTGGAAGACACTTTTGAGCTGTATGCTGTTTGGAAATGTTTGGAGTAAACTCTCTATCCACTGTCACTTCCTTGGAGTAAGCTCTCTCACCACTGACAGATCGCTTCTGTCATCTCAACTTCAGCTGCCATCTATTGCAGCAACATCGGTGCCCTTGAAAAAATATCACCTTGGTCCTCTGAATCCCTCCACGATCAGCCCCAACACCAACATCACCAGGCACAACAACATCACCAACAACAAAAGCAACCTTCTCCGCAATCATCTGATGTTGCACAGGAAACAGGGCAACAGCACCCGACAACATTGCTGCTCAGGAGGCCAGCGATGGCATCACCATAGCCAGATTTGCTTCACTTGATGCTGTACACCCTGGCTGCCACATGATGTGCCAGGTTGGCACCACCCCACACCAGCACCAAAAAGCATCCCTACAATATCCAAACCATTCCTTTCACACTCACCACCATTGTGGGGGGTACCGTTATGTCTCACCATTCACTGCAACTCACTAAGCCACTTCCAAAGGTGCATACAAATCTGTCCAAGAAGACAAAGTGTTGAAAATAAAGATTTCAATGTTTGACATCACATTAATAGAAACTTTACATAAATATTGGATAAAACACTCAAGTGGCTACCCTTGTGTGTTGTTAGTTGGTATGATTGCACGAGGATGAGAGTGAGTGTGAGGGATGGCTAGTGAGATGGGGAAGTGATAATGTAGATAGAGAGGGATGGGTGGAGGGGCAAGGTAAGTTGGTGTGAGTAAGGATGTGCAGGAGTAGGGTAGGGAAGGCAGAGTGATGAGGACGTGATGAGTGGCACAGCAGGATGAGGTTGAGTGTGGCTTTGTACTAACATTTTGTGATCTACTGAGATATTGAAAGGTTTGCACTACTGCAGCCAGGTCCTCCTGATGACATCCCTGCTTGTGCCCTCCTGTGCAATGCACAACCAGGCTGCGTGGTCTCCTGGGGAGGTGTCTTCCGCCCATCGGAAGGGAAGAGGGCCTCCCTGTGTACTCTGACTCCCTCCATGAGCATATGGAGGGAGTCATGCGAGAGCCTGGGTGCAGCCGTGCACCTTTGTGCAGTGCTTGTCAGTGTTTGCAGCACCTCAGTGCTGCAGAACACTGACAGCACAAATGTCAAAATGAATGTGGCCATGGTCCCTTTATGGAAACTGGCTGATGCCGCGTCATCAAATGACATCATCAGACCCGCTTCCTTTTAATTGGCTGGGAACTCCGCAGGGCAGGCTTAACAAGCCCTATTAATGGAAAATCCTTTTCACAGAGCGGCTGCAGCCGGGAGCGGGACCAGAACCTGCCAACCACTTCTCCCACTGCGAACCCGCCTTCACTGGCAAAATCCAGACCATAGTCATTGTGAGCTCCTGGGTTGTTATCCAGAATATTTGGATTTGGGGAAATAACTATCATTTGGGTAGCAATGTACTGTTTTCCAGCACCAATCCCAAAGCCCTTCCAGCATTCCCATCAGGGAGAGTAGAATTTTTAAAGATTGTGTGGGGTGTGGTACATTTGGTGTATGATTCTGAGCTGTATTCTGATGCATCTAGATATTGTGAGGTGTTACCACCAAATTTCTTTTCACTCCTCGATTATCTTTCAACCTAGATTTTGTTCTTGGACTTCCTTTAGATTTTCTATTTTGTCTGCTGGTGTAAATGTGAATAATATGAAGAGGTGCTTGTGGGGCAGGGGGTCCAAATTGTGGAAGCATAACTCTAGCATGGTAGTTTGAATGGAGCTTGTGGACTATTGTTGGGCCTTGGAGGTTGTTGTGTCTCAAGGGGTTTTATACCCTTACCTATACAGGTAGACTACCCTTTATCCGGACTTCCGAAAACCGAAACCCTCTAAAAACCGAAGGTTTTTTCGTTCAGCGTAAGTCATGCGTACGAACGAAAAAACCTTCGGTTTTTAGAGGGTTCCGGTTTCGGAAGTTCGGTTAAAGGGTAAGTCGTGCGCACGACCCCCCGCCGGCCCCGACAACCGCCGACCCCGCCAGCCCCGACAACCGCCGACCCCCCCGCGGACCCCGCCGACCCCCCCCGCGGACCCCGCCGGCTCCGACAACCGCCGACCCCGCCAGCCCCGACAACCGCGGACCCCGCCAGCCCTGACAACCGCCGACCCCGACCCCCGCCGACCCCGACTGACTTACGCTGAGCGTCAGCGTAAGTCGTGCGCACGACCCCCCCGCGGACCCCCGCCGACCCCCCGCGGACCCCCGCCGACCCACCTTCCGAAATCCGAAATTCTCCTTTATCCGAAACTCGGCTGGTCCCGAGGTTTTCGGATAAAGGATAGTCTACCTGTATAACAATTAAGAAGGACTCCGGGGTGGAGAGTTTAGTTAACAGCCATTTTATTTACAATGTGCTTCTTCACTCAATGCACTACATTTCCCATAGTGCATTGCAAATCACCACTACGGTATCCCATGTGGGACAATTCTAATACACATTCAAAATACACAACATATTTCCTCCCCCTTAAAATAGAATGTCCACAAAACAGAATAACTGAAAATGACTATAACTTTGGAAGAGAGGGTAGACTGCCTCTACATTCCACTAACCCTGGGGATTATTCTGCCCCATGCACACAGGTTAGCACTAACTGTAACTAAGGCGCTCTGGAGGCTGCCTTTCTCTTTGGGGGTAACGCCTAGTCTCAGGAGCAGGCTCTGGCTGGCTCTCCCGTGACCCTGCAGGCGTGGCTTCCTCCCTCGATGGTACAAGAGTGGATGGTGCCACCGTCTCAGGGTCGGACGACCAGTCCCTGCTGGAGCCCCTAGCAGGTCCTTGATCCTCTGTTTCTTGGGTTACCTGTGGCGACTGTCTTGGCAGTAACTGGTCTACATGCCGTCTCCATGTTCGGTCATCTCCGGTGCGGACTCGGTATGAAACGGGGCCCGTCTTTTGAATGACCGTAGCCGGGACCCACCGCTCCGGGGTGGTGTAGTTACGCGCGAGGACTTTGCCCCCCACCACAAAGTGTCGTTCTTTGGATCTCTGAGCTCGTCTGCTGACTTGATCCTGCTGATTGGTGTGCACCACTGCTTCTGTGGACGTTGGCCTCAGCAGGTCAAGGCGTGTCCGTAGCTGCCTTCCCATAAGTAGGTAAGCAGGAGATGCTCCAGTCGTAGCATGAGGCGTGTTTCGGTATTTCAGCAAGAAAGCATTCAGGCGCTGCTTTAGAGGAGCATCACTTCTTGCCGCTTTCAACGCGCGTTTCAGCGCTCTGACAAATCTCTCCGCCAATCCATTCGTGGATGGATGATAAGGCGCAGAGAACATGTGCTGGATTCCATTGCTCTTGAGGAACTCCTCCATCTCCTGGGATGTGAACTGTGTTCCATTGTCGGTTACGATCTGCTCCGGCAGACCAAATCGCCCTAACATCTCTCTCAGAGTCTCGATGGTTTTCTCCGTAGTGGTAGTGGACATTACTGCAACCTCCGGCCATTTGGAATGGGAGTCCACCGTGACCAGGAACATCGCTCCTTCCACTGGTCCCGCGAAGTCCAGATGGATCCGTTGCCACGGTGTCGCCGGCCATTCCCATGGATGCAGTGGCGCTGCTCTTGGCGTATCCCTGGTTGTCTCGCATGATGGGCATGATTTCGCTTCAACTTCAATTTCATGATCCAGACCGGACCGTAGCTTCGTGCCAGCTCCATCATCCGGACAATACCACAATGTCCTGAGTGCAGCTCGTTGAGGACATGTTTCCACAGCTTTGGTGGTATGATCACTCGCATGTCCCAAAGGAGGCATCCTGACGTGACCGACAACTCCTTCCCTCTTGACAGGTAAGGTAGGAGCTCAGGTGGTGCGTCTGACACTCGTGATCCGTCTCCTCGCATCACCCGATCCAGCACCTTGGATAGCGTAGGGTCCACTCTGGTCTCTTTCTTGACCTGCCGGGCCATGACAGGGGCATTGCTCACCAAGTCAAAGTAGAAAATCTTCTGCTCACAGCCTTCAGAGGGCACAGGCAGCGGAAGTCTTGACAATCCGTCCGCATTGCCATGTGCTGCTGACCTCCGGTATTTGATGTTGTAATTGTGAGCGCTTAACATCAGCGCCCAGCGCTGCATCCTGCACGCTGCCAGGGAGGGTATTCCTGTGTGTGGACCAAAGATCGATGTCAGAGGACGATGATCCGTCAGCAAGGTGAATTTCCTTCCGAACAAGTAGTGATGGAACTTTTTGATTCCAAAGATGATGCCCAAAGCCTCTTTTTCGATCTGCGGGTATTTCACCTCCGCCTTGCTCAGG
Organism: Somniosus microcephalus; assembly: GCF_052327205.1. Taxonomy (NCBI): domain Eukaryota; kingdom Metazoa; phylum Chordata; class Chondrichthyes; order Squaliformes; family Somniosidae; genus Somniosus; species Somniosus microcephalus. Next base: position 109,309,360 of record NC_140991.1, read on the forward strand.
GACCTTGACGCGAATGCAATCGGCTTCTCTTCGCTTGAGGGAAAGATGTGGGACACGACCGCGCCGATGCCATAAGGCGACGCGTCACAGGCCAGCTGAATCTGCAACGACGGGTCAAAGTGCGTCAACACTCTGGGGTCAGTCAAAGCTGCTTTGGCTTTCTTGAATGCAGCTTCGCACTCCTTCTTCCACGCCCAGGCCTTGCCCTGACACAGCAACTCATGTAATGGCTTCAACAGTGATGCTAGCTGTGGAATAAACTTTCCGTAATAGTTCAGGAGACCTAAGAATGACCGCAGCTGGCCGACATTTGTAGGTGCAGGAGCGTTGGCAATGGCTTTCACTTTCGACGGTGCTGTGTGTAGGCCGTCCGCGTCGATGACATGGCCTAGGTACTCCACTGATGGCTTGAAAAATTCGCATTTGTCCTTGCGAACGCGTAAGCCATATTCTTCAAGTTTTCCCAGTGTCTTCATCAGGTTCTGCAGATGCTCGTTGTCATCCTTTCCTGTGACAAGGATATCGTCGAGATAACACTGTACCCCTGGAATGCCGCTTAAGATCTGGTCCATAGCCCGCTGAAACAATGCTGGTGCTGACGTTATACCAAAGGGTAGGCGGCAGTACCTGTAGAGGCCCTTGTGGGTGATGATGGTGAGGTACTTCTGTGAGTCCTCTTCTACATGCATCTGCAAGTAGGCTTGGCATAGATCAATCTTGCTAAACTTTTGACCGCCTGCTAGACCCGCGAAAAGATCTTCAATGATGGGGAGGGGGTACTGTTCAGCTGAGAGCACAGGATTCACTGTTACTTTGAAATCTCCACTTAAGCGAACCGCGCCGTCACTCTTCATCACTGGTACCACGGGCGTGGCCCACTCACTGTGCGAAACTGGCACCAGGACCCCTATCTTGACCAGACGCTCCAGGTCAGCTTCCACCTTTGGTCTGAGGGCATAGGGAACGTTCCTGGCCTTCAGGAATCGTGGCTGGCTGTCAGGCTTCACCTTGAGTTTGACCGTAATCCCCTTCATGCTCCCCAATTCTCCGTCAAAGACAGCCGCATGCTTTGTCAACACTGCCGCTAGCCCCGCCTCTTCGACTGACACCGCATTCACTTTTTTCCAATCCAGATGAATTTTCTCCAACCATGGCCTGCCCATCAGGGATGGCTAGTCACCCTTGACCACGTAAACTGGCAGCATCACGGTTTGTCCATTAAGCTCCACCTTGACCTCCGTCTTACCCAGCATTGGGACTGTTTCCCCAGTGTAGGTCTTTAAGATGAGCTTAGCCGGCGTCAGTGATAGGTGGTTCAGTTTTTCTTTGAATAGCTTCTCTGAAATCAAGGAGACAGCGGCCCCCGTATCCAGCTCCATTTTGACCGGTATTCCCTTTAGTAGTGGAGTGACTCCATAGCCTGATGAGCCTCCATTCACCGTTAACACATGGAGATTCAGCTCCCCATCAGAGTCTGTGTCACTGTCTTCCTGTTCTTGTTTCACCATGTGTAGGTTTTTCTTTTTAGAACGCCAGTTGAATGTGCTTCCTTGTTTGTTTTTGTGTGTCTCTGTGTAGGATTGTTTGCTTTGCCCTTTACACCCACGTTCAATGTGTCCTTTCTTTTCACATTTCCGACAGGTCAGGTCTTTACACCAGCAGTCAGATGGCTGATGACCTGACCTTCCACATCTGTAACACTCTCTGGTGCCCCTTGCATGCTTATCCGGTGTAGCTGCTACCCTGTGCACTCTTGTTGCAGCCCCCAACAGCTGTGCATCTTTAGCTGCTAACTCCATAGACACAGCGAGCTCCACTGCTGATTTAAGCGTCAGTTTGTCAGTCATGAGCAAGCGCTTCTGTGTTGCTTCACATCTTAATCCACACACAAACCTATCACGGACAGTGTCATTTAGAGTTTCACCAAACTCACAATGCTCAGTTAGCTTCTTTAGCACTGCAACATATTCGGCTATGGACTCACCCTCCCCTTGGTTTCGTTTGTGAAACCTGAACCTCTCGGCAATCAGCAGCGGCTTGGGTGCGAAATGTGTTTCCAAAACTTCCACAATCTGATCATATGTCTTAGCGCCGGGCTTATCCAGGTGCATCAAACTCCGTAACAAGCCAAATGTTTTTGCTCCGATCACATTGAGGAACGTCGCCACTTTCATGTCATCTTTAATGACATTTGCAGCCACGAAAAATCCGAAACGCTCTGTATACGCACTCCATTGCTCCGCCGTTTCATCAAATGGTCCAAACGCTCCGGTTAGCATAACCATTTTGTTATTTTTTTTTTCTTTACAGTCCTTTTCCTCCACTTTTTTATTTTATTTTTACAGTCCTTTTCCTCCACTTCATTTCACTGTATTGTTACTCTCCCCCTTCTTATTTGTGTAACACAGGAACCGCCACCTTTACGAGGTGATTACATCAGCACTAAACTGCGGGCGCGCCATTAAGAAAAGACAGGAACTTCTTACTTTAAACATCGCCGATTCCAGTGCAAAGTGATGCGCAAGTCTGTCGTCCTCGTCGCCAGTTTTGTTGTGTCTCAAGGGGTTTTATACCCTTACCTATATAACAATTAAGAAGGACTCCGGGGTGGAGAGTTTAGTTAACGGCCATTTTATTTACAATGTGCTTCTTCACTCAATGCACTACATTTCCCATAGTGCATTGCAAATCACCACTACGGTATCCCATGTGGGACAATTCTAATACACATTCAAAATACACAACAGAGGTAATGCCTGATTTGGAAGTAGTGGGATATGTCACACTGCAAGATTACATTTATTGAATAGTTGTTGATCTGATCCTCAGGGAGGTGCTAATCTAAAAGCATGTGTGCCATGTTGAATCCACTCTCATTTCTCATAGGGGGCGGGGGGGGGGGGGATCCCCATTGTACGAAAGTGAGGGTAGGGCTAATATATCCATAATAATAGTGAAATTAGTGCATCTCTCCATCCTGATTGGGTCATTGCATTATTTGATATTTCCAGACCCTTCATGACTTTAAGGTAGGGTGACCATACGTCCCCATTTTCTGGGGACAGTCCCCGGAAGAGGGACTGTGTCCCCGGGGAAACAACGTCCCTGGAAGAGTCCCCGGTTCAGGAAACTTGTCCGTGAATACGCACATGTTCAAATCAGGAGCCACGTGACCACGAGCTGCTCTGCAGTCGGTCAATAAAGTGGGCGGGACTGTGCAACGGGGCGGGTTCCAATTGGTGGGAGGGATGTCAGTCTTCTGTTTTCAACCAGTAGAAGGGATGGATTCAGTGAGACAGAGATTGCACTCTATATGCAGTATGCATGCTCTGCTCCTCCACCCACTGCCCGCCCCACCAAATCCCGGATAGCCGCCCCACCAAATCCCCGGATAGCCCTGTGAAATTCGGTTGAAGAGAAATCGGCCCCGGAGCCAAAATGTCCGAGTAATAGGGGCCGCTGGTAATCCGACTAATGAGCGATGGCTGGAACTGGGCTGTGTGGATGTCCCGAGAGCTGGACCAGAGGCGTCCTTGGATGGTATGGTTGAGTGCCGGGCAGATGCTGCGAACAGCAGCCACGTTATTGCAGATTCACTTTGCATCAAAATAACAAAAAGTTTTGCCTCGCTACGATGCACAACCTACATTTTCTGTCCTGGCTACTTTGCTGTGCTCCCACCCTGTGTGTCCCCGGATTTGGTTTAGGAAATATGGTCACCCTACTTTATGGCGTCTATGGGTGCAGCCTTTAGAGAGGACTTGGCAGGGAATATTTATTGTTCCATGTTTAACTAGATGTTGGGAGGCCAAGTTTCAGCCATTATTCCCATGGAGCTGATCTACTGAGTAGTGCCTGAATTTGGGAATGCTGAGATCTCTTATGTTTGAAGTGTATGGAGCATCTTGAGCATGAATAAGAGTCCCTTTAACTGCTGTGCAGGATACTGATATTACACTTAGTGCTTTAACAAGAAGCTATTTTTTCACATTTTCTAAGTGCACTCACAGGAATTCATAACTTTACTCAGTGTGCTTTTTGAAAGTTAAAAGATGTACTATAGGCAATACACAACTGAGTCACTGATCCTAAAGCACCATTAAGAATACGGCTTAACTAACCAAACAGGAAATCAACCAGTATAACCAATTCAAATAGTGTGCATGTGGCCAGTGTATCTGGGAGTAATACAGGGACAAAACAGTCAGTGGAAACCACCATTTATTGATGAAGATTTGCTGGCCATACTCAATATTGTGAGGGGAAGGAGAATTGCTCTGTATTGAGTAGTGGAGCAACTCACTGATAACCAGAGGATCAAGCAGGTGTGGAGAATCTCTCTGCAAACAGGATCGTGTATCCACAGAAGCTTCAGGGCGATTGGGAAGAAGATTTTTGACTTACACCAAGGTTAGCAATGAGGATGATTATTAGAAAACATAGCCTGCATATTTGGAGGCTGTTATATATGTAGATAGCTATTGATGTCTGAAAAACTTGCTTCTTGGTATACTTAACCAAATTAAACCAGTGGCCTGCTGCAGTTGAAACACAGAATTGAGAACTAGTACTAAAAGTTGAAAAACCTAGAACGATACAATGAGAAAGACTGACTATAATTAACCACACATTTAACTGACAAACACAAAGGGACTCAAACATTCTGCAGGTAAAGTTCTTTACAATAGGTCATGCATATAGCTTTAAATGGAGCAACAAAACCCAATACCATTAAAGTACCACCTAACCTTTGACTTAGGTATTGCAGTACTGAATCTCAAACTGGATGATCTTTGCCAAATCTTCTGCCATTAGTTAGAACGGAATGCATTTACATAGCATCTCAGCTGTCCAAAGTGCTTCATTGAAGTGTAGCCATTATTATATAGGTGAACAAGTATCCATTTTGTGCACAAGGTCTCACAAACAGTAATGACCAGTTAATCTGTTTTTGGTACCATTGGTTGGTTGAGCAAGGAATGTTGGCCAGGACACTAGAAGAATCCTCTGTTCTTCTTTGAAAAGTATCCTGGGATGAACCAGCAGATGGATCCCGGGTTTAAAGTCTCAACCGAAGGACAGCACCTCTGACAATATATTGCACTGAAGTGTCAGATTATGTGTTCGAGCTCTAGGTGGGGCTTGAACCTACAACTACTGATTTGGAGGCGAGACTACAACCAGCTGAGCCAAGCTGACACTAAGAAGACTAAAATAGTTGCTGTTGTGAGTTTTACTGCTTCTGGCAGTACAATGCTGCTGTTGCTTCTTGATAGTAGGCCATTTTTCAGGAGATGGCACAATTCCCTGCTGAGGTATCTGCTGCCTGCAGTAGACATCTTGCCTGCAGTGGCAGCAGGTACTGGTAGTGCTTCTCCTATAGAAACATATAGAAACATAGAAGATAGGAGCAGGAGTAGGCCATTCGGCCCCTTGAGCCTGCCCCGCCATTCAATGAGATCATGGCTGATCATCCAAATTCAGTACCCAATCCCTGCCTTCTCTCCATATCCCTTGATCCCTTTAGCCTTAAGAAATATATCCAACTCCTTCTTGAATATATTTAATAAATTGGTCTCTACTGCCTTCTGTGGTAGAGAATTCCACAGGTTCACCACTCTCTGGGTGAAAAAATTCCTCCTCATCTCTGTCCTAAATGGCTTACCCCTTATCCTTAGACTGTGACCCCTGGTTCTGGACTCCCCGACCATCGGGAACATCCTTCCTGTAACTAGTCTGTCTAGTCCTGTTAGAATTTTATAAGTTTCAATGAGATCCCCTCTCATTCTTCTAAACTCCAGCGAGTATAAGCCCAATCGACCCAATCTCTCCTCATACGTCATTCCTGCCATTCCAGGTATCAGCCTGGTGAATCTTCGCTACACTCCTTCCATGGCAAGAACATCCTTCCTCAGATAAGGCGAACAAAACTGCACACAATACTCAAGACGTGGTCTCACCAAGGCCCTGTACAACTGCAGCAAGACATCCTTGTTCCTGTACTCGAACCCTCTCGATACGAAGGCCAACATACCATTTGCCTTCTTAACCGCCTGCTGCACCTGCATGCTTACCTTCAGCGACTGGTGCACAAGAACACCCAGGTCTCGTTGCACTTCCCCTTCTCCCAATCTATTGCCATTCAGATAATAATCTGCCTTCCTGTTTTTGACACCAAAGTGGATAACCTCGCATTTATCCACGTTATATTGCATCTGCCATGCTTCTGCCCAATCACCCAACCTGCCGAAATCATACTGGAGTTTCTTGGCACCCTCCTCACAGCACACACGCCCACCCAGCTTTGTGTCGTCTGCAAACTTGGAGATACTGGCCCCGAAATTCGGGTCAGGGGCTTCCCGCGGGTAAGCCCCCAATCTGCACTTACCTTGCGCACCGGCCGTTGAGCTCTGGGCCCCCGTGGAATTCCGATCCGGGGCCTGGTCCAGCTGCCGGCGCGCAGTGCTTGCGCATCCCAGGGGCGCAGTTAGTTCTTTGCGTCCCCTGGGATCACGTGGGCCATGGGGAGCCAATCGGAGCAGGGAATGCTCCATTCATAAGTCTGACAGGAAGTGCTGTCAAGACTTATAAATACTACGGCCCCAAAAAAGCACTAAACCTTCAAATAAATTTTAAAAAAACATCACTTTTTTAAATAAAATATAAATTACATGAAATAACTATTTTAAACAATAATTTACATTTTTGAAAAAAATAATTTTATTTTCTAACGGGGCTAAAAATAAACTTACCTTGCTTTAAAGTATTTAAAAATAATAAACCTGTGGAAAAAATGTTTTAATTTTAATTAATTCACCACTTACCTTGTAAAAAGCAGGCCTTACGCCTGCTTTTTACATTTCTAACTTCTGCAGGCTTACCCTCGCGGGAAAACCTGCAAAAAAAAACGAAGTTCGATACGCACGCGCAGCCTCTCCCACGCACGCGTTTGACCTCTGAACCTCTTCATTCAGAGGAACGGAAGTGCCGGTTTCCCGCGCATGCGCAGTGCATGCAGAAACCGGCACTTCCATTGGGCTTACGGGTGAGTACCCCATGCGTACTCACCCGTAGAGACCCGAATTTCTGAGCCATTACATCTAGTTCCCCCATCTAGATCATTAATATATATTGTGAATAGCTGGGGTCCAAGGACCGATCCCTGCGGTACCCCACTAGTCACTGCCTGCCACTCGGAAAAAGACCCGTTTATTCCAACTCTTTGCTTTCTGTCTGCCAACCAGTTCTCTATCCAAGTCAATACCTTGCCCCCAATTCCATGTGCCTTAACTTTACACGCTAATCTCTTATGCGGGACCTTATCGAAAGCCTTCTGAAAGTCCAAATACACCACATCCACTGGTTCTCCCTTATCTATTTTACCAGTTACATCCTCAAAAAATTCCAGTAGATTAGTCAAGCACGATTTACCTTTTGTAAATCCATGTTGACTTTGTCCGATCCTGTCACTGTTTTCCAAGTGCTCTGCTATTACATCTTTTATAATGGACACTAGCATTTTCCCCACTACCGATGTCAGGCTTACCAGTCTATAATTCCCCGTTTTCTCTCTACCACCTTTTTTTGAATAGTGGGGTAACATTAGCTACCCTCCAATCCATGGGTACTGTTCCAGAGTCTATTGAATTTTGGAAGATGACCAGCAATGCATCTACTATTTCTAGGGCCACTTCTTTAAGTACCCTAGGATGTAGATTATCAGGCCCTGGGGATTTATCGGCCTTCAATCCCGTCAATTTCCCTAACACTATTTCCCAACAAATACTGATTTCTTTCAGTTCCTCCCTCTCATTAGACCCTATGTTCCCTGGCATCTCATAGGGTCATAGAGTCATAGAGTAATACAGCACGGATAGAGGCCCTTCGGCCCATCGTGTCCGCGCCAGCCATCAAGCCCTGTCTAATCTAATCCCATATTCCAGCATTTGGCCCGTAGCCTTGTATGCTATGGCATTTCAAGTGCACATCCAAATGCTTCTTAAATGTTGTGAGGGTTTCTGCCTCCACAACCCTTTCAGGCAGTGAATTCCAGACTCCAACCACCCTCTGGGTGAAAAAGTTCTTTCTCAAATCCCCTCTAAACCTCCCGCCCTTTACCTTGAATCTATGCCCCCTAGTTATTGACCCCTCTACTAAGGGAAAAAGCTCCTCAGCATCCATCCTATCTATGCCCCTCATAATTTTGTACACCTCAATCATGTCCCCCCTCAGCCTCCTCTGCTCCAAGGAAAACAAACCCAATTTGCCCAGTCTCTCTTCATAGCTGAAGCGCTCCAGCCCTGGTAACATCCTGGTGAACCTCCTCTGCACCCTCTCTAACGCGATCACATCCTTCCTGTAGTGTGGCGACCAGAACTGCACACAGTATTCCAGCTGTGGCCTAACCAGTGTTTTATACAGCTCCATCATAACCTCCTTGCTCTTATATTCAATGCCTCAGCTAATGAAGGCAAGTATCCCATATGCCTTTTTTACCACCTTATCCACCTGTTCCGCCGCCTTCAGGGATCTGTGTACTTGCACACCCAGATCCCTCTGACCCTCCGTCTTGCCTAGGGTCTTTCCATTCATTGTGTATTCCTTTGCCTTGTTAGTCCCCCCAAAGTGCATCACCTCGCACTTTTCCGGGTTAAATTCCATTTGCCACTGTTCCGCCCATCTGACCAACCCATCTATATCGTCCTGCAGACTGAGGCTACCCTCCTCGCTATTTACCACCCTACCAATTTTTGTATCATCCGCGAACTTACTGATCATACCCTTTACATTCTTATCCAAGTCATTAATGTAGACCACAAACAGCAAGGGACCCAGCACCGATCCCTGTGGTACCCCACTGGCCACAGGCTTCCAGTCATAAAAACAACCTTCGACCATCACCCTCTGCCTTCTGCCACTAAGCCAGTTTTGTATCCAATGTGCCAAGGCACCCTGGATTCCATGGGCTCTTACCTTCTTGACCAGTCTCCTGTGCGGGACTTTATCGAAGGCCTTACTGAAATCCATGTATACCACACCCACTGCGTTACCCTCATCCACACACCTAGTCACCCCCTCAAAAAATTCAATCAAATTAGTCAGACATGATCTTCCCTTGACAAAGCCATGTTGACTATCCCTGATTAATCCTTGCCTCTCCAAGTGGAGACAAATTTTGTCCCTCAGGATTTTTTCCAATAATTTTCCTACCACTGATGTTAGGCTCACTGGCCTGTAGTTCCCCGGTTTTTCCCTACTACCCTTCTTGAATAATGGTACTACATTAGCGGTTCTCCAGTCCTCTGGCACATCCCCTGTGGCCAGAGAGGTCCTGAATATATGTGTTAGAGCCCCCGCAATCTCCTCCTTTGCCTCACACAGCAGCCTGGGATACATTTCATCCGGGCCTGGGGATTTATCCATTTTTAGGCCAGCTAAAACCGCCAATACCTCCTCCCTCTCGATGTTAATATGTTCGAGCATATCACAGTCCCCCCGCCCTATTTCTATGTCTACATCATCCTTCTCCATAGTGAAAACAGATGCAAAAAATTCATTTAGAACCCCTCCTACATCTTCCGGCTCCACACACAGATTGCCACTTTTGTCCCTAATGGGCCCTATTTTTTCCCTAGTTATCCTCTTACCCTTAATATACTTATAAAACATCTTCGGATTTTCCTTTATTTTGCTCGCCAGTGTTATTTCATGGCCCCTCCTTGATCTCTTAATTTCTTTTTTAAGTATCCCCCTGCACTTTTTGTACTCCTCTAGGGCTTCCTCCGTCTTTAGCCTTTTGTATCTACCAAAAGCCCTCCTTTTTTTCCTAATCCATTCTCGTATATCCCCTGACATCCAAGGTTCCCTGTGGTTTTTGGAACCACCCTTGACCTTTACGGGAACATGTTGCCATTGTATGATCTCAATCTCCCTTCTGAAAGCCTCCCATTGCTCCGATGCGGATTTTCCTACAAGTAGCTGATCCCAGTCCATTTTGGCCAGATCCTGCCTTATCCTATTAAAATCGGCCTTCCCCCAATTTAGAACCTTTATTTCCGGCCCATCCCTGTCCTTTTCCATGACCACCTTAAATCTTACCATATTATGGTCACTATCACCAAAGTGCTCACCTACTAGCACTTTTTCCACTTGGCCGGCCACATTCCCTAGAATTAGGTCCAGTACCGCCCCCTCTCTTGTAGGACTTTCTACATGCTGGCTCAAAAAGCTCTCCTGGATGCACTTTAAGAATTCTACACCCTCTGAGCCTTTCACACTCTGACTATCCCAGTTAATATTGGGGAAGTTGAAATCCCCCATTATTATTACCCTATTATTTGCACATTTCTCTGAGATTTGCCTACATATCTGTTCCTCTATCTCCCCCTGACTGTTTGGAGGCCTATAGTACACTCCCAGCAAAGTGCTTGCCCCCTTTTTGTTTTTAAGCTCCACCCATATGGCCTCATTAGAGGACCCTGCTAATATATCATCCCTCCTTACTGCAGTAATTGACTCCTTAATTAATATTGCGACACCCCCTCCTCTTATACCTCCCCCTCTGTCTCGCCTGAAGATTCTGTACCCCGGAATATTGAGCTGCCAGTCTTGCCCTTCCCTCAACCATATCTCCGCGATAGCAACAATATCATACTCCCATGTGTTTATCAACACCTTCAGTTCATCCACCTTATTTGCAAGACTCCTTGCATTAAAAAAGATGCCATCCAGCCTTGCCCTTATATATTTGCCCTGTCTACCAAGCTGACTTGTTTTTTTCTCTATAATTGGCAGCACACCCCCCCCTATTTCAGCTCCCCTCTGTATCCCATCCCCCTGCCAAGTTAGTTTAAACCCCCCCCAACAGTGCTAGCAAACCTCCCCGCAAGGATATTTGTCCCGCTCTGGTTCAGGTGCAACCCGTCCGACTTGTACAAGTCCCACCTTTCCCAGAAGCAGGCCCAGTGATCCAGGAAAGTAAAACCCTCCCCCCTACACCAACTCTTTAGCCACGCATTCATCTGCTCTATCCTCCCATTCCTATACTTACTAGCACGTGGCACTGGGAGTAATCCAGAGATTACAACCTTTGAGGTCCTGCTCTTTAATCTGTTACCTAGCTCCCTAAATTCTTGATGCAGGACCTCATCCCTCTTTTTACCTATGTCGTTGGTACCAATGTGGACCATGACCACTGGCTGTTCACCCTCCCCCTCCAGAATGCCCTGCAGCCGCTCAGTGACATCCTTGACCCTGGCACCAGGGAGGCAACAAACCATCCTGGATTCACGTCTACGGCCACAGAAACGCCTATCTGTTCCCCTTACTATAGAATCCCCTACCACTATTGCTCTCCCACTCTTTTTCCCCCCTTCCTGGGCAGCAGGAGCACCCCCAGTGCCAGGAAGTTGGCTGCTGCTGCCTTCCCCTGGTGAGTCATCCCCCTCAACAGTATCCAAAGCGGTATACTTGTTTGAAAGGGGGATGTCCGCAGGGGTTCCCTGCACTACCTGCCTGCCTTTGTTGCTCCGCCTGATGGTCACCCCCTGTGCTGCCCTACCCTGAGGCGTGAACAACTCGCTAAACGTTCTATCCACGAGCCTCTCAGCATCGCGCATGCTCCAAAATTCATCCACCCGCAGCTCGAGCGCCGCAATGCGGTCTGCAAGTAGCTGCAGCTGGATGCATTTCCCGCACACACGGTCGTCAGGGACACTGGCAGCGTCCCTGATTTCCCACATGGAGCAAGAGGAGCAGAACATGGGTCTGAGCTCTCCTGCCATGACTTACTCCTTTAATTAATTAAAAAATTTATTCAATACCCCAGTTACAGGTATACTCTAGGGCGCTTTATTTACCAACTGTCCCCACTACACCAGAGACCCTAGAAATTTAACACCACAGAAGTCAAGCTTGTATTGAAAAGAGAGAAATACTCACCAACCAATCACTTACCTGCTCCCTGGTGACGTCACACACTGATTACTTTTTACCTCTCTCCTCTGCTGTTGATTTGGTCGGGCCTCTGCCTTCGCGCCGGTTTTTAAGCCGGGCTCCTCCTCCGCTGCTGCTCCCCCCCGAACTGGTTGGGCCTCTGCCTTCGCGCCAGATTTTAAGCCGGGCTCCTCCTCCGCTGCTGCTCCCCCCCGAACTGGTTGGGCCTCTGCCTTCGCGCCGGTTTTTAAGCTGGGCTCCTCCTCCGCTGCTGCTCTCCCCCGAACTGGTCGGGCCTCTGCCTTCGCGCCGGTTTTTAAGCCGGGCTCCTCCTCCGCTGCTGCTCTCCCCCGAACTGGTCGGGCCTCTGCCTTCGCGCCGGTTTTTAAGCCGGGCTCCTCCTCCGCTGCTGCTCTCCCCCGAACTGGTCGGGCCTCTGCCTTCGCGCCGGCTTTTAAGCCGGGCTCCTTCTCCGCTGCTGCTCTCCCCCGAACTGGTCGGGCCTCTGCCTTCGGGACGGTTTTTAAGCCGGGCTCCTCTTCCGCTGCTGCTCTCCCCCAAACTGGTCGGGCCTCTCTGGGAGTTTATTTGTGTCCTCCTTTTTGAAGACAGAACCAAAGTATGTATTTAATTTGTCTGCCATTTCTTTGTTCCCCATTATAAATTCACCTGATTCTGACTGCAAGGGACCTACGCTTGACTTCACCAATCCTTTTCTCTTCACATATCTATAAAAGCTTTTACAGTCAGTTTTTATGTTCCCTGCAAGCTTACTCTCAAACTCTATTTCCCCCCTCTTAATTAATCCCTTTGTCCTCCTTTGTTGAAATCTAAACTGCTCCCAATCCTCAGGTTTACTGCTTTTTCTGGCCAATTTATATGTCCTCTCCTTGGATCTTATGCTATCCCTAATTTCCTTTGTTAGCCACGGTTGAGTAACCTTTTTTGTTTTATTTTTATGCCAAATTGGGATGAACAAATTCTGTAGTTCATCCATGCGATCTTTGAATGTTTGCCATTGCCTATCCACCGTCAACCCTTTGAGTGACATTCCCCAATCAATCCTACCCAACTCGCGCCTCATACCATCGTAGTCTCCTTTATTTAAATTTAGGACCCTAGTCTCTGAGTCAACTACTTCACTCTCCATCTTAATGAAGAATTCTATCATATTATGATCACTCCGACCCAAGGGGCCTCGCACAACAAGATTGCTAATTAATCCTTTCTCATTACATAATACCCAGTCTAAGATGGCCTGATCTCTAGTTGGTTCCTTGACATATTGGTCCAGGAAACCATCCCGTATACACTCCAGGAATTCCTCCCCCACAGTATTGTTACTAATTTGGTTAGCCCAATCTATATGTAGATTAAAATCACCCATGATAACTGCTGTGCCCTTATTGCACGCTTCTCTAATTTTCCTTATAATGCCATCCCCAACCTCCGCATTACTGTTTGGAGGTCTATATACCACTCCCACTAACGTTTTCTGCCCCTTGGTATTTCTCAGTTCTACCTATGCAGATTCCACATCATCAGAGCTAATATCCTTCCTTACAATTGTGTTAATCCCCTCTTTAACCAGCAATGCTACCCCGCCTCCTTTTCCTTTTTGCCTATCTTTCCTAAATATTGAATACCCCTGGATGTTGAGTTCCCAGCCTTGGCCACCCTGGAGCCATGTTTCCATAATCCCAATCATATCATATTCGTTTACCTCTATTTGCGCAGCTAATTCATCCACCTTATTACGAATGCTCCTCGCATTAAGACACAAAGCCTTCAGGCTTGTTTATTTAACGCTCAGACCTTTTAGAATTATTATTTACTGTGGCCATGGTTGATTTAAACCCTTAATTTCTCTGACTGCCACCTTTGTTTCTCTCCTTCCTGTCTTTTGCTTCTATTCTTGTTTCCCTTTCCTCTGTCTCCCTGCTCAGGTTCCCAACCCCCTGCCATTTTAGTTTAAACCCTCCCCCAGAGCACTAGCAAACACTCCCCCTAGGATATCGGTCCCGGTCGTGCCCAGGTGCAAACCTTCTCGTTTGTACTCGTCCCACCTCCCCTAGAACCGGTTCCAATGTCCCAGTAAATTGAATCCCTCCCCCTTGCACATAGAAACATAGAAACATAGAAGATAGGAGCAGGAGTAGGCCATTCGGCCCCTCGAGCCTGCTCCGCCATTCAATGCGATCATGGCTGATCATCCAATTTCAGTACCCGGTCCCTGCTTTCTCCCCATACTCCTGGATCCCTTTAGCCTTAAGAAATATATCCAACTACTTCTTGAATATATTTAATGATTTGGCTTCTGCTGCCTTCTGTGGTAGAGAATTCCACAGGTTCACCACTCTCTGGGTGAAGAAATTCCTCCTCATTTCTGTCCTAAATGGCCTACCCCTTATCCTTAGACTGTGACCCCTGGTTCTGGACTTCCTGATCATCGGGAACATCCTTACTGCATCTAGTCTGTCCAGTCCTGTCAGAATTTTATAAGTTTCAATGAGATCACCTCTCATTCTTCTAAACTCCAGCGAGTACAAGTCAATCGTCCCAATCTCTCCTCATACGTCATTCCTGCCATCCCAGGTATCAGCCTGGTGAATCTTCGCTGAACTCCTTCCATGGCACCATTCCTCTAGTCACGTATTCATCTGAAATATCCTTCTATTTCTACTCTGACTAGCACATGGCACTGGTAGCAATCCTGAGATTACTACCTTTGAGGTCCTATTTTTTAATTTACCTCCTAACTCCCTATATTCAGCTTTTAGGACCTCATCCCATTTTTTACCTATATCGTTGGAACCTATATGCACCACGACAACTGGCTGTTCACCCTCCCCTTCCAAAATGTTCTGCAGCCGCTCTGAGACACCCTTGACCCTTGCACCAGGGAGGCAACACACCATCCTGGAGTCTCGTTTGCGGCCGCAGAAACGCCTATCTATTCCCCTTACAATAGAATCCCCTATTACTATAGCTCTACCCCTCTTTTTCCTCCTGTCCTGTGCAGCAGAACCACCCCTGGTGCCAGAAAGTTGGCTGCTGCTGACTTCCCCTGATAAACCATCCCCCTCAACAGTATCCAAAGTGGTATATCTGTTTGAGAGGGGATGACCACAGGGGACTCCTGCACTACCTGCCTGTGCCTACTACTCTGCCTGGTGATCACCCATTCCCTTTCTGCCTGTGGAACCTTTACCTGCGGTGTGACCAACTGATTAAACGTGATATCCACGATGTCCTCAGCATTGCGAATGCTCCAGTATGTATCCATTCGCAGCTGGATACACTTCCTGCACACATGGTCGTCAGGGACACAGGAAGTGTCCCTGATTCACCACATAGCACAGGAGGAGCATACCAGTGGGCCGAGCTCTCCTGCCAAGACTTACCCTTTAATTAATTTAAATTAAATTAAATCAAATCAATACCACCAATTACACTATAATTAAATGATATTCTCAAGGGCCCTTGTTTACCAACAGTCCCCGCTACACCACAGAGAGCTTAGAAACTATAAACCACAGAGTTTAAGTTTGGAAAAAAGGAGAAAGAGAGAAATACTCACCAACCAATCACTTACCTGCTTTCTGGTGTTGTCACACTTCGATTACTTTTTACTTCTCTCTCTCCTGCTCTGAGATTGGTAAGCCTACCTTGTCTGCCGCCACTGTGGGGCCTACCTGGTCTGCCGCCGCTGTGGGGCCTACCTGGTCTGCCGCCACTGTGGGGCCTACCTGGTCTGCCGCCGCTGGGGGGCCTACCTGGTTTGCCGCCGCTTTTGTAGGCGCTCCGCCGCTTCACCCAGGACCGCCGCCGCTGGGTGACCATGGACCCCCTGTAATGATTGTCCCTCTTCTCCTACTCCAACATGTCCAGCAAAATGGACTTACTGATGCATTCATCCTGCTGTCTGAACCAAAACACTTCAGTTCACCATAAATGTCTTTTGCTCAGTTCTGTCCTGGACCTCTGCTAATTCTTATCATCACCTTAATAGTGAATATCATTAACAAAATGCAGGTTGGAAGGCAAGTATGGACAAATTTGCTCATTGTCTTTAACAAGCCAATAAAAAATAATGCTGATCATTAATCTGGATTACCCTATAGAGGAATTTTAGGAGCATGGCAAAAATGCACAAGTGTCAACCATGGTTCAGTTTGTAGCACTCTCACCTCTGAATCAGAAATTGTGGATTCAAGTCCCAATCCAGAGACTTGACCACAAAAATCGATCCTGACACTCCTGTGCAGTACTGAAGGATGCTGCACTGTCAGAGGTGCCGGCTTTCAGGTGAGACATTAAACCGAGGCCCCGTCTGCCCTCTCAGGTGGATGTAAAAGATCCCATGGCACTATGTCGAAGAAGAGCATGGCAATATTTATCCCTCAACAAACATCACGAACCAGATTATCTGGTCATTATCACATCGCTGTTAGTGGGAGCTTGCTGTGCACATTTCCTACATTATAACAGTGACTACAATTCCAAAGTACTTCCTTGGCTGTAAAGCACTTTTGGTCGTTCTGAGGTCGTGAAAGGCGCTATAGAAATGCAAGTCTTTCTTTATTTCAAGTGCATCATTACACTTCAAGTGCCATGAAGCACAGCCTCCTCAGTGAGGCTGAGGTAGCTCTGTTGACTGTGGCATACATGCTGTAAAGTCTAACACACAGAAGGATTCACAGCTATTTATTGTATTTTAAATATTCTTTGAGGGAAAAATATCCAAATACCAGAAACTGCATGAATAGTTTTTCATTGAATGAATCAAAGGAACAGGAATGGTATCAATAACAATTGAATATTCTCTCTGGGGTGACCTGCAACTAATGCATTAAATTACTAAACATTACACAAACACTTGCGTGTGCATTAGGTCTAATACACATTTCATCTATTGCTTCCTTAGTGAAGCACAGCCTCCTCAGTGAGGCTGAGGTAGCTCTGTTAACTGTGGCATACATGCTGTAAAGTCTAACACACAGAAGGATTCACAGCTATTTATTGTATTTTAAATATTCTTTGAGGGAAAAATATCCAAATACCAGAAACTGCATGAATAGTTTTTCATTGAATGAATCAAAGGAACAGGAATGGTATCAATAACAATTGAATATTCTCTCTGGGGTGACCTGCAATTTAAATATAACAAGTAATTCTGAGTAACACAATAGAGCTTCCTGTTGCTTGAAGAGTTGCTACACTAACAAAAAAAATCAATCCATTATTAATATAAATGCATTTCTCTTGGATAAAATGTGCTCATTGTTCTAAATTAAACATTGTTGTGGGAAATGATGCTATAATTATTAAAAATTCTACTGGCACTTTATGGAAATATGTTGCTTACAAATTGCTCAGCAACCCACAGTTCAGAACTCATGCTTCAGTGTTTAATTGTTTATTTTGGAACATAATGGATTTCCTTTCTAAATAAAATTAATAAAAATTGATCAGTTAGTACTCTTATAATAGCTCAGTGAGTAAACATATGTGGCATGCAGCTGCACAGACCAGGAAAATCTCCAGGTTGTGCACAGTGGGGGAACCTTAACCCCCAAAAATGGGTGGGTTGGGGTCGGGTGGGAGGTTAAAGTGCTAAAAAAAAGCTGCAGCAAGATTGAGGACAGCCTTGGGGAGCAATCTTTGTGGGCTGGGAGGAGCACGAGTGCTTCCCCCTGGCCTGTCAAGCTCCCCCACCCTCACCCTACCCCCATACAAATCCCCCCCACTCCCCACCCCGATGTCAGGGATCTGACCCCCCTTTAAGAATTAGAATTCTAAGAATTAGGAACAGGAGCAGGAGTAGGCCATACGGCCCTTCGACCCTTGGGGTCGGGGATTGGACCCCCCCCCCCCAAATCCGAGGAATCGGACCCCCCAGGAGTGGACCCCCGGATCGAGGCTTGTACCTACGTGGGGTTGTGGCCTCTTGTCCAGCGTTCCCATCCTGACTGGAATCCAACCTGTCAATCAGGCTGGCTTCCGGGCGGGGAACCTGTCCATGATGTTACACGCACACTGTGGAGTTAAAACTGAGGGTTGTTATTCTCATGTTGTCAACAGACACAAACTTTCAAATAGAGGTAACTGAAAAATGATTAGTAAAATTTGGCTACATTTTCCCCTCCCTAGCTCAAGGTAGTTGACTGATCTTAAACACTCTCTGAAAAAGTAAATAGCATAGTTGTCAGGTTCTCTGTTTTTCAAAAGAATTACAGGTATTAATAATTTAGCTGCAGTTTAAATTGACAAAAGAAGAAATAGAGCAGCAATATATGATCCCACTTTCCAAGAAAAAGAATTAGGTGTACTGAAAAGGAATGATTTTATAAATACATCTCCATTTCTATTGTTTTTTATCTTGAGTTTGCATTTTTGTATTGTCCCAATAAAAGCTCAAGATTCATAATATGGGGTACCGTATAAATGTGCAACATGTGCCGAATTCCCCATTGCAATTTGAACTGACTGCCCCAGCTCATTTTCCCTGCCATTTCTCTCTCTTGACCACCTTGTCTGAATGGACCGGTGGCCTTATGATGTATCTCCAGTGCACTGAAGGACATCTCTTGACCCCTCCACTAAAGTTATTTTCTGGCCAGTAATCTGCTATGGCATATTTCAAGACTGGCAACTCACACCCACTCCCTCCACTGACCTTCTTGGGTTTGCTTCACCTTACCCATCAGCTAACAGTGTTTTTTGGCCAGCTACCTCCTTTGGCAGATGTTTCCCACTACTCTCCTCCACCCCACTTCCTCCTCCCACTGTTCCCCCACTTTCCCTCCTCCCTCATCTTGTCTGCCTTAACCCTCCCAATCCCCATTTGCATATCCTTTCCTCCTTTTATCCCCTTTCCCCTACCCTCTGCTCCCCTTTTCTCACTTTGCTCAACCGTGATATATTTACAATCTATATCAATGACTTAGATGAGGGGACCAAGTGTAATGTATCCAAGTTTGCTGACGATATAAAGCTAGGTAGGAAAGTAAGTTGTGAGGAAGACTCAAAGAGGCTGCAAAGGGATATAGACAGGTTAAGTGAGCGGGCAAGAACATGGCAGATGGAATATAATGTGGAGAAATGTGAAGCTATCCACTTTGGTAGGAAAAATCGAAATGCAGAATATTTTTTAAATGGTGAGAGTTTGGAAATGTTGGTAGGCAGAGGGACCTGGGTGTCCTTGTACATGCATCACTGAAAGTTAACATGCAGGTACAACAAGCAAATAGGAAAGCAAATGGTAAGTTAGTCTTTATTGTAAAAGAAAGAAAAGAAAGACTTGCATTTATATAGCGCCTTTCATGACCACCGGACGTCTCAAAGTGCTTTACAGCCAATGAAGTACCTTTGGAGTGTAATCACTGTCGTAATGTAGGAAGCGCGGCAGCCAATTTGCGCACAGCAAGCTCCTACAAACAGCAATGTGATAATGACCAGATAATCTGTTTTTGTTATGTTGATTGAGGGATAAATATTAGCCGGGACACCAAGGATAACTCCCCTGCTCTCCTTCAAAATAGTGCCATGGGATCTTTTACATCCACCTGAGAGAGCAGACGGGGCCTCGGTTTAATGTCTCATCTGAAAGGCAGCACCTCTGAGAGTGCAGCACTCCCTCAGCACTGCAGTGTCAGCCTAGATTTTTGTGCTCAAGTCCCTGGAGTAGGACTTGAACCCACAACCTTCTGACTCAGAGGAGAGAGTGCTACCAACTGAGCCACAGCTGACGGATTGGAGTGTAAGAGTAAAGAAGTCTTACTGCAATTATATAGGGTCTTGGTGAGACCACACCTGAAGTACTGTGTTCAGTCTTGGTCTCCTTACCTAAGGAAGTAGATACTTGCCTTAGAGGGAGTGCAACAAAGGTTCACCAGACTGATTCCTGGGATGGGGGGATTGTCCTATGAGGAGAGATTGAGGAGACTAGGCCGATATTTCCTAGAGTTTAGAAGAATGAGAGGTGATCTCATTGAAACATATAAAATTCTTACAGGGCTTGACAGGGTAGATACTGAGAGGATGTTTCCCTTGGCTGGGGAGTCTAGAATTAGGGGTCACAGTCTGAGAATAAAGGATCGGCCATTTAGGACTGAGATGAGGAGAAATTTCTTCACCAAAGGGTTGTGAATCTTTAGAATTCTCTACCCCAGAGGGCTGTGGATGCTCAGTCGTTGAGTATATTCAAGACAGAGATCGATAGATTTTTGGATATTAAGGGAATCAAGGGATATGGGGATAATGCAGGAAGGTGGAGTTGAGGTAGAAGATCAGCCATGATCTTATTGAAGGGCCAAGTGGTCTACTCCTGCTCCCATTTCTTATGTTCTTATCCCCTCTCCCCTTCTCACTGCTCCTCTCACCTCCGTTCTCCTCTCCCCCTCCCCTCTCCCCCTCCTTTATTCTCTCCATCAACCTCCCCTCTTTTTCTTCTTCTCCCCCCTCTCCAATTTCCCCTCCTCGCCTCTCCCTGTCCTCTTTCGTACTATTCATAAACCAGATATTAACTGATTAGGAAACCAATGTTACGACTATACTACGTTTTAAATGACTGTAAACGAGTTCTAAATTACAAGAATATACAGCACAGAAACAGGCCGTTCGGCCCAACCAGTCCATGCCGGCATTTATGCTCCACTCGAGCCTCCTCCCGTCTTTCCTCATCTAACTCTATCAGCATTACCCTCTATTCCCTTCTCACTCAGAACTAGCCACGCCTCTAGCCAAGCTGTTCCAGTACAGCTACAACACTGGCATCTATCCGACAATGTGGAAAACTGCCCAGGTATGCCCTGTCCAAAAAAGCAGGACAAATCCAACCATATCAGTCTACTCTCAATTATCAGCAAAGCAATGGAATGTGTCATCGACAGTGCTATCAAGCGGCACTTAATCACCAATAACCTGCTCACAGATGCCCAGTTTGGGATCCGCCAAGACCACTCGGCTCCCAACTTCATTACAGCCTTGGTCCAAACATGGACAAAGGAGCTGAATTCCAGAGGTGAGGTGAGAGTGACTGCCCTTGACATCAAGGCAGCATTGGACAGAGTATGGCATCAAGGAGCCCTAGTAAAACTGAAGTCAATGGGAATTGGGGGGAAAACGCTCCACTGGCTGGATTCCTACCTAGCACAAAGGAAGATGGTTCTGGTGATTGAAGGTCAATCATCACAGCCCCAGGACATCGCTGCAGGAGTTCCTCAGGACAGTGTCCTAGGCCCAGCCATCTTCAGCTGCTTCATCAATGACCTTCACTCCAACATAAGGTCAGAAATGGGGATGTTCGCTGATGACTGCACAGTGTTCAGCACCATTCACAACTCCTCAAATAATGAAGCAGTCCATGCCCGCATGCAACAAGACCTGGACAACGTTTAGGCTTGGGCTGATAAGTGGCAGGTAACATTCGTGCCACAGAAGTGCCAGGCAATAACTATCTCCAACAAGCGAGAGTCTAACCACCTCCCCTTGACATTCAATGGTATTACCATCACCGAATCCCCCACCATCAACATCCTGGGGGTCACCATTGACCAGAAACTTAGCTGGACCAGCCATATAAATTCTATGGCAACAAGAACCGGTCAGAGCCTAGGTATTCGGCGGTGAGTGTCTCACCTCCTGACTCCCCAAAGCCTTTCCATCATCTACATGGCACAAGTAAGGAGTGTGATGGAATACTCTCCACTTGCCTGGATGAGTGCAGCTCCAACAACACTCAAGAAGCTCGACACAATCCAGGACAAAGCAGCCCGCTTGATTGGCACCCCATCCACCACCTTAAACATTCATTCCCTCCACCACCGGTGTACCGTGGCTGCCATGTGTACCATCTACAAGATGCACTGCAGCAACTCGCCAAGGCTTCTTTGGCAACACCTCCCAAACCCGTGACCTTTTCCACCTAGAAGGACAAGGGCAGCAGGCGCATGGGAACACCACCACCTCCAAGTTCCCCTCCAAGTCACACACCATCCTGACTTAGAAATATATCGCCGATCCTTCATCGTCGCTGGGCCAAAAACCTGGAACTCCCTTCCTAACAGCACTGTGGGAGTACCTTCACCACGCAGACTGCAGCGGTTCAAGAAAGCGGCTCACCATCACCTTCTCAAGGGCAATTAGGGATGGGCAATCAATGCTGGCCTTGCCAGCGACGCCCACATCCCATAAACAAATTTAAAAAAAATGCTTATCTAACTGCCCCTTAAATGCATCTATACTATTCGCTTCAACCACTCCCTGTGGTAGCGAGTTCCACATTCTCACCACTCTCTGGGTAAAGAAGTTTCTTCTGAATTCCCTATTTAATTTCTTGGTGACTATCTTATATTGATGGCCTCTAGTTTTGTTCTTCCCCACAAGTGGAAACACTCTCTCTGTGTCTACTCAAAATCTTTCATGATTTTAAAGACCTCTATTAGGTCACCCCTCAGCCTCAGAGAAAAGAGACCCAGCCTGTTCATCCTTTCTTGATAGTTATACACTCGCATTTCTGGTACCATCCTTGTAAATCTTTTCTGCACCCTCTCCAGTACCTTTTTATAATATGGCGACCAGAATTGTATGCAGTACTCCAAGTGTGGTCTAACCAAGGTTCGATACAAGTTTAGCATAAGTTCACTACTTTTCAATTCTATCCCTCTAGAAATAAACCCTAGTGCTTGGTTTGCTTTTTTTTATAGCCTTGTTAACCTGTGTCAATACTTTTAGTGATTTGTGTAGTTGTACTCCGAGATCCCTTTGCTTCTCTACCCCATTTAGATTCTTATTTTCCAAGTAACATGTGACCTCCCTATTTTTCTTACCAAAATGTAATACCTCACATTTATCTGTGTTGAATTTAATTTGCCAATTATATGCCCATTCTGCAAGTTTATTAATGGGCCAGAAATTCGGGTCTCCACGGGTGAGTACGCGCTGGGTACTCACGCATAGGGCCATCGAAAGTGCCGGTTTCGTGCATGCACTGCGCATGCGCTGGAAACCGGAACTTCCATTCCCTTGAAGGAAGGGGTTCACAGGTCGAACGCGTGCGCCGGAGAGGCAGCGTGTACACCTGGAACTTCCGTTTTTTTTGCAGCTTTCTCTGGGAGGGTAAGTCTCCAGCAGCTACGCTTTTAAAAAGCAGTCGCAAGGCCTGCTTTTAACAAGGTAAGTGGTGAATTAATTAAAATTAAAACTTTTTTCCACAGGTTTATTATTTTTAAATACTTTAAAGAAAGGTAAGTTTATTTTTAGCCCTGTTAAAAACGGTAATAAATTTTTTCAAAAATTTAAATGATTGTTTAAAATAGTTATTTTATGTAATTTATAGTTATATTAAAAATGTGATGTTTTAAAAAAAATTTATTTGAAGTTTTAGTTAGGTTTTGGGGCCGATCCCTGCTACGATTGGCTCTCCATAGCCCACGTGATCCCAGGGGATGCTTCGAACTAACTGCGCCCCTGGGATACGCAAGCACTGAGCGCCGGCAGCTGGAGGAGGTCCAGGATCGTAATCCCACGCGGGCCCACAGCACAATGGCAGGCGCGCTAGGTAAGTGCAGGTCGGGGGCTTGCACCCGCGGGAAGCCTCCGACTCGAATTTCTGACCCAATGTCTTCTTGTTATTTGTTGCAGTCATAAGAACATAAGAAACAGGAGCAGGAGTAGGCCAATTTGCCCCTCGAGCCTGCTCCGCCATTCAATAAGATCATGGCTGATCCAATCTTGGCTCAACACCACTTTCCCGCTCTCTCCCCATACCCCTTGACTCCCTTGTAGTTCAAATGTCTGTCAATCTCCGCCTTGAATATATTCAATGACTCCGCCTCCACAGCTCTCCGGGGTAGAGAATTCCAAAGATTCACAACCCTCTGAGAGAAGAAATTCCTCCTCATCGCCGTCTTAAATGGGCGACCGCTTATTCTGAAACTATGCCCCCTAGTTCTAGATACCCCCACTAGGGGAAACATCCTCTCAGCATCCACCCTGTCAATCCCCCTCAAAATCTTATATGTTTCAATAAGATCACCTCTCATTCTTCTAAACTCCATGTAGTATAGGCCCAACCTGCTCAACCTTTCGTCATACGTCAACCCCTTCATCCCAGGAACTTTCTCTGCACTGCCTCCAATGCAAGTATATCCTTCCTTAAATATGGAGACAAAAACTGTACGCAGTACTCCAGGTGCGGTCTCACCAGCGCCCTGTAAAGTTGCATCAAAACTTCTCTACTTTTATACTCCATACCCCTTGCAATAAAGACCAACATTCCATTAACCTTCCTAATTACTTGCTGCACCTGCATGCTAACTTTTTGTGTTTCACAAAGATCCCTTTGTACTGCAGCATTTTGTAGTCTCACGTCATTTAAATAATAATTTGCTTTTTCATTCTTCCTTCCAAAGTGGATAACCTCACATTTTTCCACATTATACTCCATCTGCCAAATTTTTGCCCACTCACTAAACCTATCTATATCCCTTTGCAGACTCTTTGGCCTAGAAATTGGGTTGGGGCGCCAAAGTGGCGCAAAAGTCGCCTGAGCGCAGGATTTAGCGCAGCGATCGGAGTAATTCCGATCGCCAGAAATTCAGTTTCAGTGTCACTCAAGGGACACGGGGCGAGGCTCGAGGCGCTCCACGTCCCTCTTAGGGCGCTGAAACTGATTATCGCAGCGCAACGTGCCGCAGCACCACACGCTGCGGCACGGCACGCTGCGGTACTGCAGGCCTTCCTCCCACTGTTAAGGGGGAGGTGCCTGCAACAGTGCGATCCCCGATCGCGAGTGCCGGCAAATGAGCCCGGCACCAAAGAGAAGTGCCGGGCTCGCGGGAAACAGCCGGCAATGCCGCGGGGGGGGGGGTGTTAGGAGGCTGGGGACGGAGGTGCTGGCAGGCGGCCGCCGAAAAAGCGGCCGCCCCGCACCTCCACCTTAACTTGCGCCACTGCCGGCACAGTAAGGCCCCGTGAACCGGGCGCGGGTAGCGAGCGGCGCAACTGCGGCGTTCGCTACCAAATATCGCGAACGGGGCACGAATGGGGTGCTGCGCACACCGATGATGTCATCGGTGGCGGCGCAGCGCAAAAGCCTAACGCCACCATTAGCGCCCCTACTGAATATCACGGGAGACGCAGCCAGTGGCGCTACAGCCACTGACTGCCTCTTTAGGCGCTAACAGGTGGCGCTACTCACCCAATTTCTCCCCCTTTGTGTCCTCCTCACAATTTGCTAACCCACCTATCTTTGTATCATCGGCAAATTTGGCTACAGTACACGCGGTCCCTTCATCCAAGTCATTAATATAGATTGTAAATAGTTGAGGCCCCAGCACTGATCCCTATGGCACCCCACTAGTTACTGATTGCCAACTGGAAAATGACCCATTTATCCCGACTCTCTGTTTTCTGTTAGTTAGCCAATTCCCTATCCATGCCAATATATTACCCCCAACCCTGTGCGCTCTTATCTTGTGCAGTAACCTTTTATGTGGCACCTTCTCGAATACCTTCTGGAAATCCAAATACACGACATCTACTGGTTCCCCTTTATTCACCCTGTTTGTTACATCCTCAAAGAACTCACCAAATTTGTCAAACACGATTTCCCTTTCATAAAACCATGCTGACTCTGCTTGATTGTCTTATGATTTTCTGAATGTCCTGCTATTACCTCCTTAATAATGGATTCCAACATTTTCCCAATGACAGATGTTAGGCTAACTGGTCTATAGTTTCCTTCTTTCTGTCTCCCTCCTTTCTTGAATAATGGCGTTACATTTTCAGTTTTCCAATCCGCTGGGACCTCTCCAGAATCCAGGGAATTTTGGTAGATTACAACCAACGCATTCACTATCTCTGCAGCCACTTCTTTTAAGACCCTAGGACGCAGGTCGTCAGGTCCAGGGGACTTGTTGACCTTTAGTCCCATTAGTTTGCCTAGTTCTTTTTCTCTAGTGATAGAGATTGTTTTAAGTTCCTCCCTCCCTATAGCCCCTTGATTATCTATTATTATTGGGATGTTTTTAGTGTCTTCGACCGTGAAGACCAATCCAAAATAATTGTTTGGAGTCTCTGCTATTTCTCTATTTCCCATTGTTAATTCCCAGTCTCATCCTATCAGGGACCAATGTTTACTTTAGCTACTCTCTTCCTTTTTATATATCTGTAGAAGCTCTTACTGTCTGTTTTTATATTATTTGCTAGTTTACTCTCATAGTCTATCTTCTCCCTCTTTATAATTTTTTTAGCCATCCTCAGTATTAACTATCCCCCCCAATTTGGTGTCATCCGTAAATTTAGAAATTGTGTTTTTGATTCCAAAGTCTAAATCGTTAATACAAATTGTGAACAACAGTCTCAGCACTGATCCTTGTAGAACACCATTTCTCACCTTCTGCCACTCTGAATAGCCAGCCTTTACCCCTACTCTCTGCTTTCTGTCTTGAAGTCAGCTAGCTATCCGTTCTGCTACTTGTCCTCTGACTCTGCATTCCCTGACCTTATTCATTAGTCTATTATGTGGTACCTTATTGAAGGCCATTTGAAAATCTAGATAAATTACATCTACTACATTACCCTTGTCTACTCTCCCTGTTACCTCTTCAAAAAAATCAATTAGGTTGGTCAAGCAAGACTTTCCCTTTTGAAATCCATGCTGACTATTTTTTTTTGGTTTCTAGATGTTCTTCCATTTTCTCCTTTAGTAGGGATTCCATTATTTTTCCTACCACCAATGTTAAGCTGACTGGTCTATAGTTCCCTAGAGATGTTCTATCCCCCTTCTTAATATAGGTATTACGTTAGCTATCCGCCAGTCCTCTGGCACTACACCTTTTTCTAACGAATTACTAAATATGTGTAGTAATGCCTCTGCTAGCTCTTCCCTAGATTCTTTTAAAATGCGTGGATGTAATCCATCCAGATCAGGGGTTTTATCCTCTTTGAGTTTCATTAGTTTATTTAATATATCTCCTCGTATTAGTTTAAATACAGTTACCTCATTATTAATGTCATCATCCCGTATCATCTCCACCTTTTCTATCTCCCTGGTAAATACTGAAGCAAAGTAATTATTTAATATTTCTGCCATCACTCTATCGCTGTCTGTGGTATTATTCTGTCCATCCTATCATGAGCTTCCTTTCTTTATTTTTGTGCCTGTAAAATATTTTACTATTTTGTTTTATGTTCCTTGATAATTTAATGTCATAGTTCCTCTTCGCCTTCATAATTGTTTTTTTGACTTCTCTCCTAATCTCTTCATGTTCTCCCTTATCATTCTCTCCCCTGCTGACCATGTACTTAATGTATCCCTCTTTCCTTACCCTCAATTTTTCCCTTATGGCTTTATTCATCCATGGTGTCTCATTACTGTTTAACTTGTTCTTGTTATTTAGCGGAATATATTTTTCCTGGACTCTATTGAACACCGTTTTAAATGTTTCCCATTGCTGTTCTACGTCACTGTTTGCCAATATTGTTGTCCATTTTATTTTCCCAAGTTCTATTCTCAGCCCCTCAAAATCATTTTTTTTCCAATCTAATACCCTGGTCTTTGTCATACTTATGTTTTTCTCAATTATTATCTTAAAAGTGTATTACATTATGGTCACTATTGCCTAAATGTTCCCCTACTTTTACATCTCTTATCTGCTCTGGTTCATTCCCCATTATTAGATCCAATAGTGAATCCTCCCTTGTTGGGCTTTTTACATATTGGGTTAGAAAGGAGTCCTGTACACATTGTAGGAACTCCATTCCCTTATCCCCTTTACCTACCTCTTCTGTCCAATTAATATCTGGGTAGTTGAAATCTCCCATGATTATTATTCTATGTTTTTTACTCATTTCCCTAATTTGTTTACATATTTCTTCCTCCACCACCCTTCCACTATTAGGTGGCCTGTGGACTACCCCTATTAGTGTGATTGATCCTTTATTATCTTTTATCTCTATATACACATACACATGGATTTTATTTCTGTTTTGCTGATAGCTGCGTCACCTTTTACTACTGCCATAATGTTATCTCTAATAAGTACAGCTACTCCACCTCCCCTTTTTCCCTCTCTATCTTTTCTAAATATGTTATACCCTGCAATGTTTAGAAACAACCAATAGATAGCTTAATACCCCATTATACTATAAGGGGAGGGCATGGTGCCAGTTGTTGCTAACTACAACCCCATCGCCAAACTCCCTTTCCTCTCTAAAGTCCTTGAATGTGTTATCGCCTCCCAAATCCGTGCCCATCATTCCTGCTATTCCATGTTTGAATCCCTCCAATCAGGTTTCCGCCCTTGCCACAGTACCGAAACGGCTCTCATCAAAGTCACAAATGACATCCTTTGTGTCTGTGACAAAGGTAAACTAACCCTCCTCGTCCTTCTTGACTTGTCTGCAGCCTTTGACAGTGTTGACCACTCCATGCTTCTCCAGTGCCTCTCCACCATCGTCCAGCTGGGTGGGACTGCACTCACCTGGTTCCATTCTTATCTATCTAATCATAGCCAGAGAATCACCTGCAACGGCTTCTCTTCCCGCTCCTGCATCGTTACCTCTAGTGTCCCCCAAGGATCTATCCTTGGCCCCCTATTTCTCATCTACATGTTGCCCCTTGGCGACATCATGCGAAAACACAGCCTCAGTTTCCACATGTACGCTGATGACACCCAGCTCTACCTCACTACCACTTCTCTCAACTCCTCCACTGTGTCTAAATTGTCAGACTGCTTGTCCGACATCGAGTTCTGGATGAGCAGACATTTCCTCCAATTAAATATTGGGAAGACCAAAACCATTTTTTTTCCGGGCCCTGCCACAAACTCCGTTCCTTAGCCACTGACTCCATCCCTCTCCATAACATCTGTCTGAGGCTGAACCACACTGTTCGCAACCTTAGTATCATTTTTGACCCTGAAATGAGCTTCCGACCACATATCCGCAGCATAACTAAGACCGCCTATTTCCACCTGCGTAACATCACCCGCCTCTCCCCTTGCCTCAGCTCATCCGCTGCTGAAACCCTCATCCATGCCTTTGTTACCTCTAGACTTGACTATTCCAACGCACTCCTGGCTGGCCTCCCACATTCCACCCTATGTAAACTTGAGGTCATCCAAAACTCTGCTGCCCGTGTCCTAAGTCGCACCAAGTCCCGTTCACCCATCACCCCTGTGCTCGCTGACCTACATTGGCTCCCGGTTAAGCAACGCCTCGATTTCAAAATTCTCATCCTTGTTTACAAATCCCTCCATGGCCTCGCCCCTCTCTATCTCTGTAATCTCCTTCAGCCCCACAACCCCCCGAGATATCTGTGCTCCTCTAATTCTGCCCACTTGAGCATTCGTGATTATAATTGCTCAACCATTGGTGGCCGTGCCTTCTGTTGCCTGGGCCCTAAGCTCTGGAATTCCCTGTCTAAACCTCTCCACCTCGCTACCTCTCTTTCCTCTTTTAAGAAGCTCCTTAAAACCTACCTCTTTGACCAAACTTTTGGTCACCTGCCCTAATTTCTCCTGATGTGGCTCGGTGTCAAATTTTTTTTTGTCTTTTAATACTCCTGTGAAGCGCCGTGGGACGTTTTACTACCTTAAAGGCGCTATATAAGTACAAGTTGTTGTTGTTGAAAAATTGTGTTTTGAGGAATTACTGTTGAGTTGGCTCTTGGGGAAGTGATGGCCTGGTTGGTATACTGAATATGGATAAACCCAAATGTCAGTTATCTATCCTGCATATATTTTCTACTTTAAAGGGCAGAAGTTGTGAAGCTTGGCAGCCAGCCAAGTACAGAACCTAGTTGTGAGTGTAAGTAAGAGCCTGGTAATGCTGACTGCTCATTGGCACCTGCAGACATGTGCATTAAGTACAATTTTCATTAAAATACACTTCACAAGGATCTACACTTGAAATGTTAACCTGCCTTTTTTTTCCATATGTTGAGACCTGCTGAGTATTTCTAGCATTTTCTATTTCTAGTTCAGATTTCCAGCATTTGCAATCTTTCTGACTGAAAAAATCTTACTGCTAAAATCTCATTCTTTTCAATCAGAAGGAACTGGCCACAAATTTACAAAACAGGTGATTATCTGTACCAGCTGCGAACAAAAAAAAAATGAGAACATGTGTTGAAGGTGATGTACTTTAGATTACTGGAATAGAAGTCACACTGGGAATGTTGTACTGCATTTTGTTGAGCAGCCATGAGGAAAACCCTATTTCGCCTTCAGAAGAGAACACAGTTCTTGGAGTTAACATACTTCAGCAGCATACCAGACTTGGAGTGTATGCATACACTTTTAATCCCCCAGTACAGTAAATCAGCTGTCGAAGCATGGGTTTGTGCTGCAACAACTGATGTGCTGTCGCAAGGGATGTGGCTGGGCATTCATTGCATGTAGGAATTCCTGGTCTTGTAATAAATTGGGAATTCCTGCCTGCAGCACAGAGCCCCCTCCTGGAACAAAGTAGAAATGCCAGGTAGGAATTACAGTCAGGTTTTGCCAGCGCTCAGAGGGCGGGTTCAGAGGCGGGTCTGCTGTCAAATCGAAATGATTGGCAGCGGGTTGGGAGCACGCTCTGAACTCGCCTCCATGTAAGGTTCCAAAGTGTCAGGTCTGCGATTTCAGAACAGACCCAACACCAAGCGGTGGGAGAATAATTTAAGATAGTTAAATGCTTGTTAAACAGTTGTTAACTACTATTTTGCCAGCCTATTTCTATTTCACCACTTTTTTAACAAGGTTCACGTAGTTCAGAGATCACGTCAGGTAAATAGGTCGGGTTCTCTATGTCTCCCCATTGCTGTGAATAGGTGACAGCCGCAAAAGTGGTATGAAAGCTACCATTTCACAGCTGTTCACTTTCCAATGTCAGAAGCTTGAGCCTTCAAGACTTGGAAGACACTTTTGAGCTGTATGCTGTTTGGAAGTGTTTGGAGTAAACTCTCTATCCACTGTCACTTCCTTGGAGCAAGCTCTCTCACCATTGACAGATCGCTCCTGTCATCTCAACTTCAGCTGTCATCTATTCCAGCAACATCGGTGCCCTTAAAAAAATCTCACCGTAGTCCTCTGAATCCCTCCACGATCAGCCCCAACACCAACATCACCAGGCACACCAACATCACCAACAACAATACCAACTTTCTCTGTAATCACCTGATGCTGCACAGTGTGATGTGCCTCAATAATTCCGAGACTCGAAGTTAGCAGAACAAAAACAAGGCTTTTATTAACTTAGAAAGTAACACGTAAGAGAGAGAGATGTCTTCCTTCTGGAGACTGAGGCCAGACTGAAGCTAGCTTACAACCGGGGCCAGGTATGGGCGGAGCCCTACACACAGCACATTCCAGCACATTCCAGTATACAATACAGCACATTCCAGTACACAATACAATGAGGTCTGGGGGAAGGGAAATGACACTGAAACCGATCTCAGTCACAGGCAGTGGTGAATGGAATATTTCATCACATTCACCCCTTCTATAGATTTAGTCTGTTCGGGGGTTTGATAGTCCTCTGCGACCGACGTGGCTGTTGCGGTGCCGCGGGTGTCGGCTGGGTGTCCCCGGTAGCCTCCTGGGTCTCTGCCGGGGGTGCCGCCAGGGTTGTTGGAGGGGTAGTTGGTGGGGGTGCCGTTGGTCGGTGTTCTTCCGGGGGTGATGGAAGAGTAGTGGGTGGGTAAGAGTTGCTGTGATCGTCATTGCCGCTATTGCCGTGGTTGTTGTCGATGCCGGCTGGGGCAACGTCTTTTATGGACATGGTGTCCTCCCTTCCGTCGGCGTGCCGGACATATGCGTATTGGGGGTTGGCGTGGAGTAGGTGTACTGGCTCCACGAGAGGGTCCGTCTTGTGGCCCCTCACATGCCTTCGCACGAGTACCGGACCTGGGGTGGAGAGCCATGATGGCATGGATACGCCTGAGGTGGATTTCCGGGGAAAGACAAACATTCGTTCATGAGGCGTGGTATTAGTGGCCGTACACAATAGCGACCGTATCGAATGGAGCACATCCGAGAGGACTTCCTGCCAGCAGGAGATAGGGAGGCCCTTGGTCCTTAGAGCTAGAGTGACTGCTTTCCATACTGTCCCGTTCTCTCGCTCCACTTGGCCGTTACCCCGGGGGTTGTAGCTGGTGGTACGGCTCGTGGCGATCCCCTTGGACAGCATGTACTGGCGTAGCTCTTCACTCATGAAGGACGCCCCCCTATCCGTATGGATGTAGCTCGGCATACCGAACAGGCAGAACAGGCTGTTGAGGCATTTAATGACCGTGGCGCTGGTCATGTCTGGGCAGGGGAAGGCGAATGGGAACCGGGAGTATTCGTCCACAATGTTCAGGAAGTAAACATTGCGGTCGACGGACGGGAGGGGGCCCTTGAAATCTAAGCTGAGCCGCTCAAAGGGCCGTGTAGCTTTGATTAAGTGGGCTCTATCTGGGCGGTAGAACCGAGGCTTGCACTCAGCACAAGTGCGGCAGTTCCTGGTCAGGGACCGAACTTCCTCAATCGAGTAGGGTAAGTTACGGGACTTTATGAAGTGGAACAGCCGCGTGACCCCTGGGTGGCAGAGGTCGTTGTGGAGGGTCTGTAGCCGATCCCCGGTGGCGCTGGCACACATCCCTCGTGAGAGGGCGTCAGGGGATTCGTTAAGGGCCCCTGGCCGGTAAATGATGTCGTACTCGAAGGTGGAGAGCTCGATCCGCCACCTAAGAATCTTATCATTTTTAATCTTCCCCCTCTTTATTATTGAACATAAACGCTACCGACCGCTGGTCGGTAAGTAGGGTGAAGCGTTTGCCGGCTAGGTAGTGGCGCACTGCCTCCACGATGGCTTGGGCCTCCTTTTCCACGGAGGAGTGTCTGATCTCGGGCCCTTGGAGGGTCCTCGAGAAGAAAGCTACGGGCCGCCCCGCCTGGTTGAGGGTGGCCGCCAAGGCGAAGTCAGACGCATCACTTTCCACTTGAAATGGAGTGTTCTCGTCCACTGCCTGTAGCGTGGCCCGTTCAATATCCTGCTTAATGCTTTTGAAGGTGGCGTGGGCCTCAGCAGAGAGCGGGAAAGAGGATGCTTTCAAGAGGGGGCGGGCTTTGTCGGAGTAGTTGGGGACCCATTGGGAATAATAAGAAAATAACTCCAGGCACCTTTTCAGGGCTTTGGGAGTGTTGGGCAGGGGCAGCTCCCGTAGGGGGCGCAATCGGTCGGGGTCTGGCCCGATTTCCCCATTCTCCACCACGCTGCCTAGTATGCAGAGGCGCGTGGTGTTGTAAACGCACTTGTCCTCGTTGTAGGTGAGGTTGAGTTTTTGTGCGGTTTTCAGGAACCTCTCGAGGTTCGAGTCGTGATCCTGCTGGTTGTGACCGCAGATGGTGACGTTGTCGAGGTAGGGGAAGGCTGCCTGCAAGTGGTGGTCATCGACCATGCGGTCCATCACCCTCTGGAAGACCGAGACCCCATTCGTCACCCCAAAGGGGACTCTGAGGAATTGGTAGAGGCGTCCGTTTGCCTCGAAGGCGGTGTACGGGCGGTCCTCTGGTCTGATAGGGAGCTGGTGGTACGCTGACTTGAGGTCGATGGTGGAGAACACCCGGTATTGGGCGATTTGGTTCACCATTTCTGATATGCGGGGTAGCGGGTAGGCGTCTAGTAGGGTGTACCTGTTGATCGTTTGACTATAGTCGATCACCATCCGTTTCTTCTCGCTACCCCTTACCACTACCACTTGGGCGCGCCACGGGCTGTTGCTGTGTTCAATAATGCGCTCTTTCAGGAGCCTGTCTACCTCGGTCGTGATAAACCGCCTGTCCTCCCAGCTGTACCTCCTGCTTTTGGTCGCTATTGGCCGGCAGTTAGGGGTAAGGTTCGCGAATAGCGAAGGCGGCTTTACCTTCAGGGTAGCCAGACCGCACACTGTGAGGGGCGGCTGGGACCCACCGTACTTGAGCGTGATGCTTTGGTGGTTGCACTGGAAATCCAGGCCCAAGATCACGCTCGCACATAGGTTCTTCATGATTAATACTTTAAAATTATCATATACAGTTCCGTTAACGCACAGTTGTACCATGCAGTAACCCAGAATGGTCGATGTCTGGGTTTTATCAGCCATAGAGATGGTACCCTGAGTAGGGACCACCTTTAGGGAGAGTTGTTGTGCCAGTTCTGGGTGGATAAAGCTCTCCGTGCTTCCACTGTCAATTAAGCATTTAACCCGGCACCCGTTTACCTCGATGTCCACCATTGATCTGGATAGCGGGTGCGGCCTGGTCTGGTCCACTGTGACCGATGCCACTGTAGGGCCCTGATCGATACAAGATGGCATCCACGCTGTCTGCTCACAAGATGGCGGACCCCATGAGGTCGGGCAAGATGGCATCCAAGATGGCCGCTCCCACGGCGCACACGCGGCGGTGGCGGGTTTTCCGGCGGTTAGTTTTCCGGCGGGGTTCCCTCTGCACACCTTCCCGAAGTGCCCCTTCTTACCGCACTTAAAGCAGGTGGTGCCTTTCGCCGGGCACAGGTTTCTGGTGTGCTTTGGCTGCCCGCAGAAGTAGCAGTTGGGTCCCTGACGCGTCGCGGCTGTCGTAGGGCTTCTGGGGGGAGAGCGGGGCCCAGCCGGTGTCGGGCTGTCGGGCGGGGAAGATGCCTTCCAAGATGGCGGCGCCCTCGGTGCACACGTGGCGGCGTGGACGGCGCGGGCTGAAGAGTAGGCGTCCGAGTTTCTCTGGGCCACATCCAGGGATCGCGCGGTGTCCGCAGCCTGTTTCAGGTCCAACCCCGTTTTTTCCAGCAGTCTTTGCCGGATGTAAGTGGAGCTGAGGCCTGTGATGAAGGCATCGCGAACAAGCTCGTCAGTGTGCACTGCGGCTTTTACATCTCGGCACTTGCAGTCTTTGCCAAGCACTTTCAGGGTGCTTAGGAACTCCTCCACCGATTCCCCAGGTCGCTGTGCGCGGGTAGCGAGCAGGTGCCTAGCATACACCTCATTCGTAGGCTGCTGGTAATGCGCCTTTAAGATGTCGCAGGCGGCCAGGTACGTCTCGGCGTCTTGGATGAGGGGGTAAACCCGGTGGCTTACCCAATTCCGCAGAATTCCGAGTCTCATCCTCGCAGCGTCCGTAGCGTCTTTGACGGCTGCGGAATTGTCCAGGAAGAATTCCATACACTCAAACCAGTGTCCGAAGTGTGCTGATGCATCCGGAGCATGTTGATCCAAATCCAAACGTTCGGGTTTCAGGAGTTGATCCATAGTGTTGAAAAATAAGTTAATAAAATTAATGTGCCTCAATAATTCCGAGACTCGAAGTTAGCAGAACAAAAACAAGGCTTTTATTAACTTAGAAAGTAACATGTAAGAGAGAGAGATGTCTTCCTTCTGGAGACTGAGGCCAGACTGAAGCTAGCTTACAAACGGGGCCAGGTATGGGCGGAGCCCTACACACAGCACATTCCAGCACATTCCAGTATACAATACAGCACATTCCAGTACACAATACAATGAGGTCTGGGGGAAGGGAAATGACACTGAAACCGATCTCAGTCACAGGCAGTGGTGAATGGAATATTTCATCACACAGTGTAAGGGGTGGTGTGTGGGTTGTTTGTCAGCTTCACTTCTGACTCCTTTGAACGTTTTGAATCGCTCCCGCTCCCTTTTGTTCTAGACTTTGGACTTATTTGGGGTTGTAATAAACTTGCAACAGACACCTGGGTTAGTCAAAAGAATTCAGATCTTTATTTTGAGACAGGAAAATATACAATACAATAAAACTTATACTTTAAAAGGGTGGGGAACACTCAGAATAAGCGAGGGAGAATTACAATACACATAAACCCTTACCCTCCTAACCCCACTACACTAGCTAGGCTGGAATCCAGAGGACCAGGAAATGCTCACCAAAACGACTTTCATGACAGATGTAGAGGTTCGCGATTTCAGGGTTCTCTTTAGTTGTGGCGGTTGGGGCCTGCAATACCTCGGACGTGGTTGGGTTGGGTCTTCAGTTTGGGTTTGTCCGCAGATGCGGTTAGTCGCGCTGTTGGATCTATCAGGTAAGTACCCAATTTTCTTTGGTTAGGGCTAGTTTTAAGGGTCTTTTGTGTCCAAATCTTACCCAGGGGTAAGCCAGACTAGCCTGTAGAGTGGAAACAAGTCCTTGATTCGTGAGTTTTTCAGCGGTTGATTTCTTGTTGGTCGTGGTGGCCCAATATTACCTGGTTGGTGGTAAGATTGGCGGTTGTTGGTTTCTGTAGGCCTTTGGTTGCCGCGATCTCTGTTTCTTCTTTCTTCCTTCGAGTCTCCGATGATGATCTCTCTCTTGAGCTGGTTGGCTGAACTTGAACTCGAACTGGCTGTCCGTTTGAACTGCCTCACTGTCTCTGCTGTCTGTACTGTCTCTCGAACTGAAAAGGCAGTCCTCAATTATACTACTTTGGAGCCTGGCTTATCTGACTGCCAAATCTTGGGTTTCTTTGTTAAATTTGGCGGGCTCGTTATTTTTAATGTGTTTTAAAACTTTAAAGAGCTTCGGGGATGGCCCATCCAAACTTAACGAGTTTAGGGGATGGCTCATCTAAACTTAATCGGCCTTTAACTGGTTTTGGGATTGCCTTGAAACCAGTTTAAAAAATGCAAAATGTTTGTCAATCTCTTTAAATTGGTTTTGGACTGTGGTTTGTTTGTGGTAACCTGTAGGGCTAAATGTTCCTTCCTTTGTGTTGCTGGGGACATGTCCTGTTTATTCGATACCTGGCTCTGCGAATTCTCAGCGGGAAACAGGCTTCATTGTCCTTATGTAAAACTGGGGCGGCCCTGGACATTTCTAGACAGTTCAATATCCAAACTTGAGGGCCTACCCCGCCTCCCCTTTGTTCCAGCCTTTTGCAAGCCTACATTTCGTTGTACTGCACTTGTGCACTAACAATGACAATAAAGTTGATTAATTATTATTATTATTATTATGTCTTTTTAAACCAGCCAAAAATCTTCCTGGGATTTTATTTTAAATCCCTTTTGCCCAATAACTCCTTAAAACAGTCCAAAAATCTCTTCTTTCTTACACTTGGAAAAATGTGTAATTTAACTCTTTGAAATTTTTCTGTTAGGCCCAACCATACTTTTTCCCTTTTTTACAGGTTTCTTCTGTAATGTTCCAAAATCCTTTTAAAAATGGCTTTCCTTCTGTTCTGGGGTTGTGCAGAAATTTTCAAACCTTACAACAGGACACAGGGCATCAACACCCGACAACATTGCTGCCTGGGAGGCCAGCAATGGCATCACCATGGCCAGATTTACTTCACTTGAGGCTGTACACCCTGGCTGCCACATGATGTGCCAGGTTGACACCATCCCACACCAGCACTACAATGTCCAAGCCATACCTATCACACTCATCACAATTGGGGGGGGGGAGGGGGTGCAGGGGGTGCAGGTAAGTTATGTCTCAACATTCACTGGAACTCACTCAGACACTTACAAAGGTGCGCACAGATCTGTCCAATAAGGTAAAGTATTGAAAATATAGATTTCAATGTTTGACAGCATATTAACAGAAACTTCACATGAACATTGGCTAAACCTCTCAAGTGCCTACCCTTGTGTGTTGTTAGTTGGTATGCTTGCAGTAGGATGAGGGTGAGTGTGATGGGTGACTAGTGAGATGGGGAAGTGATAATGTAGATAGAGAGGGATGGGTGGAGGTGCAAGGTAAGTTGGTGTGAGTAAAGATGTACAGGAGTAGAGTAGGGAAGGCGGAGTGATGTGGATGTGATGAGTGGCACAGCAGGATGAGGTTGAGTGTGGCTTTGCAGTAACGTTTCGTGATCTACTGAGATCATTGAAAGGCTTGCGCCACTGCAGCCTGGTCCTCCTGACGCCATCCCTGCTTGTGCCCTCCTGTGCAATGTGCAACCAGGCTGCATTGATCTCCTGGGAGGTCTCTTCCACCCATGAGAATTGAAAAGAACCTTCCTGCATGCTGTGACTCCCTCCATAAGCATATGGAGGGAGTCATGGGAGAGCCTGGGTGCAGCCGTGCACCTTTGTGCAGTGATTGTCAGTGTTTGCAGCACCTCAATGCTGTAGAACACTGACAGCAGGACTGTCAAAATCAATTTGGACATGGCCCCTTTAAGGAAGCTGGCCGATGACGCGTCATCAAATGACGTCATCAGACCCGCTTCCTATTAATTGGCCGGGAACCTCACAGGGTTAATAAGCCCTATTAAAGTAAAATCACTTGGAGAGTGCGAGCTGCAGTAGGCAGCGGGCTGGGACCGCGACACCGACCCCGGCCGCCTCGGACCCGCCTCAGTCGGCGAAATCACCGCCAATGTCTCTGTCAGATGAGAAGGAAGGAGTTAGAGGGGGAGAGCATCTCTGTGCTAGATGCATTTCCCTCTCCCTACGTAGAGGCATTCCCTTCTTGAAGGGGAATGTACCTTTTTTTAATGGAGAGAAAGTGCCTCTGTTAAAAGGGCAGCATGTAACTCTATGAAGGCGAGGGTATATCTGAGAAGAGGGGATTACCTCCTTGAATGGGGGGAGTTACTGTTAAGGTAGCTCTTGAGGAAGTGAATATGAATATGAATAAATCCAAAATGTCACTTAACTTTCCTATATATATTGTCTACTTTAAAGGGCCGAAGTTGTGAGACTAGGCAGCCAGCCAAGCACAGAACCACATTAGTTGCGAGTGTGAGTAATAGATTGGGCTACAATTCTAGGGGGGAGAAATTGGGGGCCTTTGCGACTCTCGTTAGTGCTCTCGGGGGGTGCTAACGGTGCGCAAATGGCTTTCCGACCAGGCACGGCACTGACATCGACTCCCGCCATATTCGGCGGGTGTTTTGCGGCGGCGCTACAGTGTTGCACCCCGATCTCCTTCTGCCGGAGATTGTGACATCGTTGCCTTGCGCATCTCGCCCTGGTAGCGCCCCGGACCCGAAATTAACTTTCGTCCCCTGCAGCAGCGCTGGCTGAAAACACCGACAGCTGCTGGAGGCGTGCATCAGGTGGCCGGCCGCTTCGGGGGCAATAGTTAAAGGCGAGGTGGCCGAGGTAAGTAAAAAAAAAACTTACCTTTCCTGTTGGTGTTTTTTTCGCGTGTTCTTGCCCGCGATCGATCAGCCCGGCACTATGTTTGAGTACCGGGCTGATCGCGTGGATGGAGGCAGCCTTGGTAGTCCAGTTAGGTAATGTTTCCATTGCAGAGCCTGCAGCGATGTCCCTTCTCTTTAAGGGAGGGAAGGAGCCTTTGAACACGGCAGTGCTGGACGGCCCAGTGTGCAGCACTGCTGAAGTCTCCGCCCCAATATTCAGGATTAGCGTTCCAAGAAGGAAGTGGAGCGCTTTATTTAGCGCTCCACCTCCTTCTTGGGGCGCAAAAACTGAATTTTGCGGTCACCGGCGCTAATTAGTGCCAGGCGCTAAAGTTTGTGCCCAGGCGATGTTAGCATCCCAAAATGGTCGATACCGAATTTTTACCCTTAGATTTTGTAATTTCTGCCCTTGAAAAATCTATCAGATAGGAAAGGGGAAAAACTGAGTTAAAGTAACTATAATGTAAAATATTTAATGCAAAAAAAATAAATATTTCCCAGAGGAATAGATCCCTGGACCCCTCCAGAAAGCCACTGGCAGCAGTGTGTGGTAGCATTTGAAGAGTGTGTAACATGCCAAATTTGCAGCTTACAGCTCTGACATACACCTTCCTCTCTCCACAGATGCTGCCTGATGAGTATTTCCAGCATTTTCTGCTTTTGCACACTAAACAAGACAAAAATTTAGTCTTGCACGCAGCTGTTGGAAACAAAACTATTAATGTACATTTTATTTTACAAGGCTCACAAAAGTATTTGTGAAGGATAGGTCATGTCTGACTAATCTAGTTGAATCTTTTGAGGAGGTCACTAGCATGGTGGATAGGGGAGTATCTGTGGATGTTGTCTGTATGGACTTCCAGAGGGCATTTGATAAGGTTCCACACAAGACATTATTAGCAAAAATTAGATTGCACAGAATTAGAGGCAACCTTGTGATGTGGGTTGTGTAGAGATTCACGTATCTCTGGTAAACAGGATCGAGTGCAAACCAATATGGTGGGTATATTGTGTTTAATCAGAGTTTAGGACGGAATATAACACACTAGTAATACAGCAAAAACATACGACCATGACAAACAGCTTGTACCGGACCCGATCAGACAGACGGCTGGCGTGCGTGAACAGTTCTCTGACTTCTGCTCTCTCTCTCTCTCTCGGGCCTTCGATGGTGAGCATGGGATCACGCTCAAAAGAGTGTTCGACCAGCCCAACTTCTCTTTTTAACTTCTGTTCGGCTCTCCCTTCCACAGTCTGTGTGCAAGCCCTTGGGGTGTCACTTTTTATTCTTTTTAGGGGTGGGCCTGAGGCTAAGTTATTGACAAGACCATTTAACCTATAGAGATTCCTCCAAAACTTCATCAACCAATGACAGCTTAAGTTCTTTGTCTTGGTGCTTGGATGAAAGCCCTCCCCAACAGAGGGTCTCATTACTTCAGCCTTGTTTTTACATTTTGAAGGTTCCTCCATTGGAATCCATCTTATCTCTTTTTACTCTCTCCCCCTTAACCCAGCAAGTACAAGGCCCCAGTCAGAGCTGTCGCACATTAACCAGTTGCTATCTCACCATTCTGACCTTCACAAGTAAGGTCTATGATTTACTCCCTTTTTCTACTGTGAACTTTTCTCTCAGAACTTTTATATTCCCATGAATTATGGTTTCGCGCTGCTTTCAGTGTTCAATAGCTGTGGTTTTATACTTTTTTTTCCCCTTTCAAAAATACATAGCAACTTGCAGCTGCTTGGGCTATCTCACCTTCATCTAACAAATCTGTGGCGATTATAATATGGTTATTAGTAATAATGGAAGAAACATGGGCTGGGCCTTTACTGGCCAATTAAAGATACATTAACAAAGTCAAAGCCCTAACTTACAAGCAACAGATAACTAGCCTGGCAGGACCATCCTATGGGCCCCCGTATGGAATGTTTATGTTTCACCAAATCTAACTGATTAAAAAGACTGGCCTAGAAATTCAGTTGCGTTCGCCAGCCGTTAGCGCCATAAGAGGAGTAGATTTCGAGCGCTAGGCACTTAGCGCCCGGGCGCAGGCCGATCTGCGCCTACGCCCAACTTCAGTTGACATTTAGCGCCGGCGCAAAGTGTTTGCGCCCGCTCAGCTGCGCGCGCAGCTTATGACGTCATTTCGGCGTGCAACGCTGTTTGTGCGCCCCAAACCGGAACTTCAGTGGCGCCCGCCCAATGTGGGCGTGGCGCTGTTAAGAACTGTGAAGTGGAACGCAGCAGAGGCCCTGCGGGCCTCGGGGAGCGCTAATTAAAGGGCACTCAGACTGGACTATAAAGGCCAGCCATTTTGCTGCAATGACTTTAGTGCTTTGGATTTCTGGACAGAGACCAAGGAACAGACCTTACTGATTTGGGACAACATAGGAGAGGTAATTTTGGCTTCTGGCCAGAGCTTGGAAATTTGACTCATTGTGATTTCACTGTTTGCAAGTATATTATGGGGGCTGCATGGGGTTCCAACCCTCAGTTCCAGCATTATGTGCGAAGGGCTCGCAGACGCTGTGTGAGAGGGGCAGCCATGCCTAGACGCAGAGGGGCCATCAGGCGTCGGCAACGTAGGCCTTACCCACTCAGGGAATACCGGCAGCAGGTGTCCTATCTCACCATGACTGCCGCGCATTATGTGAAGAGGCTGCGCTTCAGAAGGGAGGTGGTTGCAGAGATCTGCCAGCTGCTTCACAGAGATCTGCGTCCACAGCTGATGTGCAGGACGTCTCTGTCGGTGGAAGTGAAGGTCATGGTGGCTCTGAACTTTTATGCAAGCGGCTCCTTCCAAGCCGCTGCTGGGGACATAGCCAACATCTCCCAGTTCGCCGTGCATCGCTGCATCCGGCAGGTCACCGATGCCCTTTTCGCAAGGAGACACCAATTCATCTCCTTCCCCATGACCCTAGAGAGGCAGGAGCAGCGTGCAGTCGGATTTGCCAGGATCGCCGACTTCCCCATGGTGCAGGGCGCCATTGACTGCACGCATGTGGCTATGCGGGCACCTATCGACAATGCCGAGGATTACCGCAACCGGAAGGGCTACCATTCCCTCAATGTACAGCTGGTGTGTGACCACAGGCAGCGCATCCTAGCTGTCAATGCCCGCTTTCCAGGAAGCAGCCACGATGCATTTATCCTGCGCCAGACTACTGTGGCTGACATGTTCCAGGCACAGCCTCCCCCAAGGGGATGGCTTATCGGGGACAAGGGCTACCCTTTGTGTACATGGCTCATGACCCCGCTCCGCGCGCCCAGGACCCCTGCTGAGGAGGCATACAATGAAAGCCATCAAGCCACAAGGAACATCATAGAGCAAACGATTGGCGTCCTCAAGCAACGGTTCCGCTGCCTGGATCGTTCCGGTGGATCTCTACAGTATTTGCCGGATAGAGTCTCCCAGTTCGTCGTCGTTTGCTGCATGCTGCACAACCTGGCTATCCGCAGGACTCAGGCACTGCCACTTCACGTTGGACCACCACCTCAGGAGGACGAGCAGGAGGACCATGATGAGGAGGAGGAGGAGGAGGAGGAGTACCAGCCCAGGAGGGAGCCACAAGGTCCAAGGTCCGTCCGCCGGCGGCTTATTGAACGACACTTCTAGGCCCCCTCTCAGGGAATGGCTTGTGGCAATGAACGCACCTGAATGCAGCCGCTCCGCAAGCCCTCAGCCGGTTAACGCAACAACCACTTGAAACATGACACATGGACAAGCTGAATAAATAAAAGCTTTATTTAACAAACTCAGGGCCCTTCCCACATGAAACACAAAAACAGACAAGACCCCCAAAAAACAGTCAAAAACATATCTCACTCCCACAACCTGGGGAGGAATAACAAAACTTGTCCATCCAATTGGCCTTCATCTTCGGCCTTACCAAAATAAACCCCCCCCATACAGAACACAAACACCCCCATCTAAAAAAACATTTGGCAACACACTCTACTTGGTGTGCCGAGAGGGCGAGTCCTTGTGCAGGCTTCTCCGGCTCCTGCCCGACCTGCTGCTCCGCCTCAACCTGGGCCCTGTGGGTGTTGCAAGGCTGGGGGAAGGCTCCTGAGGGGCACATTGCGTGACGGCAGATGCCCTTGGGGGTCGGCCTAGATGAGCTCTGGCCCTCGAGGGGCCGGCTGCTGACTGCTGCAGCTGTGGCTGGGCAGCATCAGTCTCTCCAGCAGCTCGTCGCAGCTTTGCTGGGGGAGTGGCAGTGGCGGCTGCAGCAATGGGGGCAAGCTGGCTGATGCCAGGCGCTTGCTGGTCGCCAGAGACACTGGCACTCGGTCGGGCTGGCACTGCAGCAAGCGCAGCAATCTGGCGAAGGCCAGACCGCTGTGCTGCAGCAGCGCGGCGGGTGCCCTGGCGATGCGTCCGTGACACAGCGAGTGTGGCAGAAGTGAGTGCCCGTACTGCCCTGGTCTGTGCCCGCATCAGACCAGCCAGTGTCTGCACGGCACCACTCATGAACTCTCGACTCGCGTCCTGTGCTGCCGTGAGTTGTTCGACACCCCTGGCCTGTGAGTCCCTGAAATCGGCCACACTATGAGCCAGGGACTCAATGGCCTGAGGCAACTGTCCCACAACCCCCATGAACTCGGTGTGGCGCCGCTCCGAATCCGCGGACATTTGATCAAGGAGGCGCACCTCCTGGGCGAGGACCGTCTCCGGACTGGAGGCCGGACTCTCCCTCTGGGGAGAAGGCCGCCGAGCTGGCCGACCCTTCCCGCGTGGCTGGACGCCACTGGGCCCAGCAACTGCCCTCCCCTGCAACACTTCCCCCCTCTGGGGAGAAGGCAGCCGTGCTGCCCGACCCTTCCTGCGTGGCTGCACGCCACTGGGCACAGGAGCTACACCCCCCTGCAACACTTCCCCCTGGCTCTCCTCCAGGCAAGACGTGTCCCCTCCATTGCCATCCCCTGGCGCGGATGAGGGTTCCCTCGATGTGCCGCCTTCCTCTTGGTCCTCGTCGTCCTCCTCTTCCGAGGGACTGACACTCGCGGCTTCAGGGACCTCCTCCTCACCAGCTGAAAGCAGGAAGGCGCAAGAGTAGCTTTAGAGTGAGGACAGGGCATCAGCGAGGGAGGCATGAATGGTGGCATTATGCGCATTGGTGGGACAGTGGCAAAGGATGTAGATCTGAAGCGCAAGGGGAACGAGAGAGGTCCAAACGGTCATGTCCTTACCATTGGGGCCCAGCACAGGGTCGGCATCTCCAATAGCAACGGGGCCAATCACCCGGGCACGCATGAGTCGAGCCACGCGCTCCTCCAGGTCACTGAGCTCCTGGAACTGGACACGGCCTCCCCCGGTGACAGTCCGGCTCTTCAGATTCTGCGCCAGCTTGGCCTGCAAGAGAAAGGACGGCCTCTAAGTACAGTGTGGTGCCCTGTTGTTGTGTGCACTGCCTCCCATGATCAAATAGCTTGGCCAGTGTGTCAAGTGCAGAAAGTGCTACTGATGATCATGCCAGTGCCATAGCTGCTGGAGGAGGGCTGGCCATTAGGCCTTTGAGGTCCCTTTGCCCATAATGTGAGGTGCACATGCAAGGATGAGGAGGACACTGGAAAGGGTACTCACCCTGACCAACCGAGTGAGGTCGTTGAACTTCTTGCGGCATTGGTCACCAGTCCTGACCCTGATCTAAGCTTCCGACCCCATATCCTCTCCACCACCAAGACTGCCTATTTCTACCTCTGTAATATCGTCCATCACCGCCCCTGCTTCAGCTCATCTGCTGCTGAAATCCTCACCCGTGCCTTTGTTATCTCGAGACTCGACTATTCCACCGCTCTCCTGGCCGACCTTCTATCTTGCACCCTTCGTAATCTTGAGCTAATCGAAAAGTCTGCTGCCCCGACCCTAACTCGCACCAAGTCCTGCTCATCCATCGCCCTTGTGCT
This sequence comes from Somniosus microcephalus, assembly GCF_052327205.1. Classification (NCBI taxonomy): domain Eukaryota; kingdom Metazoa; phylum Chordata; class Chondrichthyes; order Squaliformes; family Somniosidae; genus Somniosus; species Somniosus microcephalus. The sequence goes on from NC_140991.1 coordinate 109,354,313, forward strand.
CACTGACCTACATTGGCTCCTGGTCTGGCAACGCCTCAAGTTTAAAATTCTCATCCTTGTTTTCAAATCTTTCCGTGGCCTCATGCCTCCCTATCTCTGTAACCTCTTCCAGCCCAACAATTCCCCAAGATTTCTGTGCTCCTCCAATTCTGGCCTCTTGCGCATCCCTGATTTTTATCTCTCCACCATTGGTGCCCATGCTTCAGTTGCCTAGGCCCTAAGCTCTGGAATTCCCTCCCTAAACCTCTCCATCTCTCTACCGCTCTCTCCTCCTTTAACACGCTCCTTAAAACCTGCCTCTTTGACCAATCTTTAGGTCACCTGTCCTAATAGCTACTTATATGGCTTGGTGTCAAAATGTGTTTGATAACGTTCCTGTGAAGCACCTTGGGACATTTTACTACATTAAAAGCAAATTGTTATTATCCACCTTGGATCTGAGAAAGACAAATTGAAATTTTTTTTTAACTCGGAGAGACTAGGAGCTGTGGAGGAGCAAAGGGATTTTGGTGTCCACATATACAAATCACTAAAAGCTAGTGCACAGGTAGTAAAAGTAATCAGAAAGGCCAATGGAATGTTGACTATCTCAAGGAAGTTGGAATACAAAAGTGAGGAAGTGATGGTTCAGTTGTACAGAGTCTTGGTCAAACCCCATCTGGAATACTGCGTTCAGTTTTAGGCACCGCACCTCGGGAAAGATATATTGGGCTTGGAAAGGGTGCAGTGCAGATTCACCAGAATGATACCAGGGCTTAAAGGGTTAAATTATGAGGTCAGTTTGCATAAACTTGGCTTCTATTCCCTTCAGCTTAGAAGGTTGCGGGGTGATCTAATTGAGGTCTTTAAAACGATGAAGGATTCGACGTGGTAGATAAAGAGAAACTATTTCCACTGGTGGGGAAATTCAGAAAAAGAAGGCCTAATCTTAAAAGTAGAGTTAGGCCATTTAGTAGTTGTGATGAAATATTCCATTCATCACTCATCAGTATTTCTCTGCCTGTGACTGTGGTTGGTTTCAGTTTCATTTCCATTGTATTGTACTGGGTGTAGGGCTCCGCCCATACCTGGCTCCTATGTAAGCTGGCCCAGCCTGCAGCACATCCAGTACGGCAGACCTCTGGATGGAAGATACATTCTCCTCTGTGTGTTACCTTCTAAGTCAATAAAAGCCTTGTTTTGTTTCGCTAACATCGAGTCTCGGATTTATTGAGGCACATCAATTTTATTGACTTAATTTTCAACACAATGGATCAACTCTTGAAACCCGAACGTTTGGATTTGGACCAGCATGCTTCGGACGCATCGGCATGCTTCGGACACTGGTTTATGTGTATGGAATTCTTCCTGGACAATTCCGCAGCCGTCAAAGACGCTACGGACGCTGCGAGTATGAAACTCGGAATTCTGCGGAATTGGGTAAGCCACCGGGTTTACCCCCTCATCCAAGACGCCGACACGTACCCGGCCGCCTGCGACATCTTAAAGGCGCATTACCAGCAGCCTACGAATGAGGTGTATGCTAGGCATCTGCTCGCTACTCGCGCACAGCGACCTGGGGAATCGGTGGAGGAGTTCCTAGGCACCCTGAAAACGCTTGGCAAAGACTGCAAGTGCCAAGATGTAAAAGCCGCAGTGTACACTGATGAGCTTGTTCGCGATGCCTTTATCACAGGCCTCAGCTCCACTTACATCCGGCAGAGACTGCTGGAAAAAATGGGATTGGACCTGAAACAGGCTGCGGACACAGCACGATCCCTGGATGTGGCCCAGAGAAACTCGGACGCCTACTCTTCAGCCCGCGCCGTCCACGCTGCCACGTGTGCACCAAGGGCGCCGCCATCTTGGAAGGCATCTTCCCCGCCCGGCAGCCCGACACCGTCGGGGCCCCGCTCTCCCCCCAGAAGCCCTACGACAGCCGCGACGCGTCGGGGACCCAACTGCTACTTCTGCGGGCAGCCGAAGCACACCAGAAACCTGTGCCCGGCGAAAGGCACCACCTGCTTTAAGTGCGGTAAGAAGGGGCACTTCGGGAAGGTGTGCAGAGGGAACCCCGCCGGAAAACCCGCCACCGCCGCGTGTGCGCCGTGGGAGCGGCCATCTTGGACGCCATCTTGCCCAACCTCGTGGGGTCCGCCATCTTGTGAGCAGACAGCGTGGACGCCATCTTGTCTCGATCAGGGCCCTACAGTGGCATCGGTCACAGTGGACCAGACCAGGCCACACCCGCTATCCAAATCAATGGTGGACATCGAGGTAAACGGGTGCAGGGTTAAATGTTTAATTGACAGTGGAAGCACGGAGAGTTTTATCCACCCTGAACTGGTACAACAACTCTCCCTAAAGGTGGTCCCTACTCGGGGTACCATCTCTATGGCTGATAAAACCCAGACATCGACCAGAAATCAGGAAGCCCCTTTTCACACGAATTGTAGTGCAAATCTAGAATTCACTCCCCCAAATGGCTGAGATGCTGGATCAATTGTAATTTTCAAGACTGAGATTGATAGATTGATAGATAGGTTCTGACGAGGGTCATCGACCTGAAACGTTAACTCTGTTTCTCTCGCCACGATGCTGCCTGACCTGCCGAGTGTTTCCAGCATTTTGTGTTGTTATTTTTGATAGCTTGTTAGGTAAGGGTATCAAGGGGTATGGAACCAAGGCGGGTAGATGGAGTTAAGATATAGATCAACCATGATCTAATTGAATGGCGGAACAGGTTTGAGGGGCTGAATGGTCTTTTCCTGTTCCTATGGTCCCAAAAATGTACACACTCAGTTCATCAATCTGTATTAATTTTAACTGCAATGATTTATTGCTAAAGGTATCTCAGCTGTATTGACTGCGCGTGTGGACTTCCACCATCGATTTTGTAGTTTTATTCTTTCCTTTTGAAAGGTTAATTCTGAATGGGCTAAATGGCCTCAATTTTCTCCATCTTATGTGTAATGTTTTGCTACTTCAATGGGCCGGATTTTACTCCTTCTGGCAAAGGAATGGCACTCACTGTTTACCTCGCTGACAACTCCCCATTGACTTTTCGCAGGGTTGTCAGCGGAGATTTCCTCTAATTCGATGTCTTTATCAGCGCACCGTCCTCCACAGGGGATCTGTGGCATCTGTGAACAGAGCATACAACAGCATGGCTCTTCAACCAATCAGATTGAAGTATCCTCACTGAGCTACGAGGAGTCCAAATCAGGAAGTATAAAGCAGAAAATATAAATTAGATTTAAATAATGTAGAGAAAGCAAAATAAAGATTGGGAAATACAGATGGGATTAAGGGAGAGAGAAAAAAGAGACAACAGAAAAAGTAAAAAAAAGTTATTTTAATTTTCTTCTGAGGGAATGAGACTACACTTACAAAATTAATTTTTCAGGGCCAGAGAGGTTTTTCAGCAGTAATGATCACGTATTATGCTGCTAAAAGCTCACTTATTCCTGAATGCACCAGCCCTAACCTTTTCTGCCGTCTTTAGTGCGGAACTAGTGGGTACTAGTGGTTCACGCCATTCCAGTGATTTCAGTGCTGAATCTACTGGCAAGGACTGCAACAGCGCACCCTGTGGAGGAGCAGGGTATCTCTGACAGCAACTTTTGGATTTCCACGTTTAACTGCGCATGTGCAGACCCCAGAAGTTGCTGTCAGATTTACCCTGTAATAACAGCAAGCGCTGATAGCCTCAGCATTATTATTACAGCAAAATCTGGGCCAATGTGTTTCTCATACTACACTGCAAGCTTATGTTTAAATGAGACATCAGAAAAATTATTTTGGTGGCTGAATATAGACCTTACAAAATATAGAATCTCAGTGATTGTGGAGTTGAAATTGTGCTATGTGATATTGGCAATGAATATGTTAAAAACAAGCTGGCTAACTCCTTTTTAAAACTCCTTTATTCATATGTTTGTTACTAATATTGCACAGTACAAATTCAATGCCTATGAATTACACATAGTATATGCACTCCCAGATAGAGAAGACATAAAATACATAAATGCTGCTCACTGCTTACTATCACCATGTTTCTAGCCAGTTCATTAGGAACAATAATACATATCCAGAATGAAAGAATAACTCTACAATTTTATCAACTTTATCTGAAAAGTCTGCCCTTGGAATTTAACTTAGTTATGTTTTACTTGACTAGAACAAATTGGCTATTTTCATCATCTAATTTCTCAAGTGGTACACTGGCAAAAGTGAGTCCTTGTTCAAGCAGATAAGGACTGCTTGGTTATGATGAGAAATACTTGCAAGCTTTTGGATATAGATGTTTTGGGAAAAAATTAAAAAGCACCTCTTTGAACATAAGGATATATCTTTATATAAAGGGTCTCATCTTTTTCCTTTAGCTGGTTTTGTTTACAAGAGGTGCAGCAAAGGAGAGTGGCCCTCTTTGTAACAGAAAGCCACACTCCCATGAAAGCTGAGGTAAAAGCTCTATGGATGGAGGTAGCCTAACAAGTCAATGTGGTCACTGAGATCTGTTGCACTTGGGGCTTAGCATGTATGGCATAAACCTACCCTGTAAACTGCAGCACTCTCAGGGAAGTAGCATGCTAAGCAGTGAAGGTAGCCATTCCACTTTTCTATACATTTGTTTTTATTGCTGAAAAGATGTACTGTAATTTTTAGTGGTGCACATGAACAACTTGCATTGTGACACCTTAATGTTGAAAGATCCGTTCACAACCAGCACTGGTACCAGAGCCAACATGCATGCTGCACTGCAGTGCACTCACACAAGGGCAGATATAGGCTGCTGTAGGTGATTGTCTGGGTACTGTACCAGTTTCTAACACATAACTGTTTTGTGCTTCCAGCAGAAGGCTATCCAAAACCACCATGAACAAAAGTGCACCAGCTGAATTGAACAAGCTTTCCTGTTTTGAAAAGATGGTGCTGAGCACCTTGGGTCTGGAGAATATGGAAGGAGCCAGAGTAGGAGAGTTTGCAGGTATGCTGCTATCACCTGGCATGTATTCTCCTTTTTTAAGTCTTATTGTTATCCATACTTGGCTGTACATAAGGGTGCGCTAAGTAACACACAGGCTTAGATAGTATGGAAGTACTTATTGCCAATGTTCCTGTTAAGCTGCGCAGCGGTCTGGAGGTCCCGCGCAGGCTGCTCACCGATTTTACAATGATAATAACCGCGCATGCGTGAAAAATTGAATGGGCCGTGTAGCCAGTTAATGGGCCCGCGCACCCAAAAAAAATTACAGGGAATATTGCTATTGCCCATCCCCAGGTGCTCTGAAGTAATTAAGAGTGAACCATGTGTGGAACTACAGTTGCATGTAGGCCAGACTGGGTAGGGGTGACAGGTTCCCTTCCCTGAAAGACATTAGTGAACCAGTTGAGTTTTTACAACCATCTGGCAACTTTCATAGTCATTTTCTGGTGCTAGCCCATAAAATTGTTAGATTTTTTAATTTCAATTTCAGATTTGCCACGGTGGGATTTGAACTCATGATTTGTGAGTTACTAGTCCAATATCATAACCACTACGCTGAACACGGTGGAATTGTTGGCAAACAGCCCCACTCCTGACCTTACATTGGAGGCAAGGTCATTGATGAAGCATCTGAAGATAGTTGAGCTAAAGACCGTTCCCCGAGGAACTGATGCCCTATGGCTGTGATGGCTGGCCTATGACAATCATAAGCATCTTCTTTTGTGTCAGGCATAATTGCAGCTACTGGAGGAAGTGTCCACTGGCAGAATGCATAGTACACTGAAGATCCATTTAATTCACCATGGAGCAGTAGGAGCTCTAGCATGCAGTGAAGGCCCCATGACAGAGGCTGTGTGATAGAAAGGAAGTAAATTTGTACAAGTTTTGATTTGGTGGTTGCCTATTTAAAACTCAGTCATTGGGTGCAAGAGTTTAACACTCAGCCAAAGCTAAAGGCCTGGAATTTGCGGTCAGGATGATGGCAAACTGGCAGCATCCGGCGTCATTCCGCTTTTGAAACTGACTGCAACTTCGGGATTTGACGGCATGCGGAAATCCTGAAGTTGCGCTCTGTCATTGACAGTTCCGACACAGGCTGCTGTGCACCCCCGCCGCTCCACAACAGAGCCAGCAATCAGTGTATTCACTCAAATCAGGGAAACTGACGATAACTTTGCCTCTTCCGCAGTATGTACGCTGTTAAATTCCCCGCTAAAAGTTAGACCCAAAGGCATTAGGTGCAACTGAGGTTTTAATAGTGTATTGACTGCTAAATAAAGGTTAAGGGCCTGAAATACTAATTTTAATTTTGTGCAGTGTGAAATTTGTCCAATTTAATAAAAGTTAAAATTTTTAAGAAATTAACATTTTTTTTTACATTTTTTGTAAAGTCTGTCCATCTTTATTTCAGGTTTGCCTTTTCTCCCATATGTGAGCCCCAATCTTTGTTTTGCTCTCTCTAACATTTAAAAAAAGTTAGGGGGGAAAATTCCATTGTTTGCGCCTCCCGTTAGCGCCTTAAGAGGGCGCTAATGGGGCACAAAGCAACTAGCGCCTGGGCGTGGCAATGTTTGCATCGCTCGCGAAATTAACTAGACATTTTGCAGCGGCGCTAAACACTACCGCCACGATCTCCTGCGCCGGCAGATCGTGACGTCAGTTGAGTGCGCAACGCCCCGGTAGCACCCCGGACCGGATATTGAGTGGCGCCCCCTGCCTTACTGCCTGCCGCTTGCAACGACAGGTTGAGGGGAGCATTTTGCAGTCAGAAAGGGACTCGGGGAGCGCTATTTAAAGGCGACCGCTTCCTGCCTTTTTTTGTTGGTGACATTTTTGCACCACGCATTCTGAGAGAGAGCGAGAGTGACTTCTGGAGAGATTCAACGCTGTGTGAAGGAGTTTTGGGCACTGAGCAGCACTTTGCAGGTTCATTTTGATTTGCCCTTCCTTGCTTCGCCAGCGCTCTGAGGTAGCGCCTCGCTCCTCGGCCTTTGCGCCTTAAGACAGGTGTCAAGCACCTGATTTAGCGCTCCAATCACCTCCAGGGACGATAAAAGCCAAGTTTGCTGTCGGAGGCGATAATTAGCGGCAGGCGCTAAACTTTGCGCACGGTCGATAATGGCGCCCCAAACGGGGCGATACTGAATTTTTCCCCCTTAGAATTTTAAGAGCTAACTCACTTCCCTGTTTGCTGTCTGTGAGAATTCTGTTTTGTTTAGCTGCTTAGACAGCTTGTTGACGTCACAGCAGTTTACACAAGGGGATCCCCACTATACTTTGTTGATTTGAATTGAATGTCGGAAAACCCGAAATTCTAGACACGGGGCCAGCGACAAACACCTTCGCTGGTGACCGCATATCTGGGCCATTGTCTTATACCAAGGCAATCCTGATACAGTGTTACAAAGACTGTTGTTACAGTCTCTCTGGTAACAAACTTGAGAGGGAGTCTAATGCAAGATTTTCAAATATATGCCATCTTCTTCTTTGGTTCAGTTTGTATTTGACTGGCTGTTCCTTTCTTAATCTAAGAGACCAGATATTCAAAATACAGGATGTACAGTAACTCTAAAAGAGACATTTCATTTGAATCAAGTTTAGTTGGATGTTCTCTTAAAGAAACGCAGTAAGCCATTGAAAAATGTCAAAGTAACCAAGATACAATTTGAGAAGAACCAACAGGTTGATATTCCTAAAAGAGAATTACTGGCCTGGTGTTTCCGCTCGGTTGTACTTTTTTTTGGGCACAATTTCCCAGATATCGGCGTAATCGGCACAAAGAGTTTCCACTAATTGTGCTCATTTGCAGACTTTCAAGGAGGCTCCAGAACTTGAACAGGACCTTTTTGGCGCAAGGACACTATGTAAGATTTGCAAAATTTTCTGCATTTCCCTGAAGGCTGTTATTAATAAATGGGATCCTGCGTGGACATTTTAAATTAAAAAGGGTACCCAAGATGGCGTCCGTGCCTCGTGGCAGAAAGCCTGTGGGATTCCAAAATGGATTCTGCAATGCAGACAGCTTGGGAGGAATCGAAACCAAAGCTGCAGGTTTTCTGTGAAGAGAAGCTTTATATTTTGGAATCAGACCGGACTCTGAATTATGCATTAGACCGAATTGGAGACAAAATCTAAATTCAGTTTAGGCCTATAGTTAAGGCCATCAAACAGTCTGCATATACTATCGGAAACAGATTAACACAGCCATTGAGGCTGGATAGGCCCATCAAGGAACTTTCATGACAATGCAAGTCAATTATCGGGCCGGTAGATGCGATTACCGGCCATCTAAAACCAGTTAGTATGGATTGCTACCATTATTTTAAACTAGCCCGCCAAAATTAAAACAAAGAACTAAACTGATTTGGCGCGCAGATAAGAGTTTTCGACGAAGGTATAATTGAAGGCCCCGGGTAGCAATCGCTCGCTGTCGTGTGTGGAGTCGTTCGTGGGAGTCCGTTGGTTGGTTGGTGTGCTGCTGCTCTTCGGCCCCTCGCCCTCATGGCTGCCGCTCTTTCCCCGTCCCGCGCTTACCCCCTGGCCTTTGCCCGTGCCTTTTCCCACTCCAGCTGGAATCGCCCCGGCACCGGGTCGGGCGGACACGGACAATTCATGCCAGGCGAGGCGGGACGCAACGAGCGGAGGAGGGAAGACCACGAGGAGGGAAGACCAGCTGAAGAAGACCAACTGAGGGGAGGCTTCGAATCATCGGGCCTTCAGCCTCGGCCGACCTTCGAATATCTGCACACGAACTCAAACTGGCGGCTGTCGACGGAGAACCATCCCTGCAAGGTAAAGCACCCAAGCAGAGACTTTAACTTTGGGGTACGCGAACCTGGACAACGCCCTTGCAGCGCCTGAAAACCACATGACGACGGCAGGCTCCAGAGAGCACCAAGAGCGAACCCCGAACCCAACCGCTGTTTTGAATCTAACAAACCTTTGATTGGTGAGCATGAAGTTCTGACCCCTCATAGCTTAACCTAGTTAGGATAAGGGGATTGTTAAGATAGTTGTTTTCCCTCGATGTGCCGTGTGTTCCCCGTTCCCTGTATAAGTATATAAGTATAGTTATTCTTTTGTATTTTTGCCTGTAGAAGTGTACACTAGTAATTTTTCCATAAGATTGTATCAAGTTTTCCTCTTCAATAAAATCTTGGTTTGTTTGCATCCAACCACCTGTCTACTCGAGTCTTCTGTGTACCGCCGCCTTGTACCTAAGTCCAGTGTCTAGAACTCAGGGGCGTGGGAGCGATTCGAACCACTCACAGAACAGTCAGAGGCATAACTGGCTGGGCGCACGTACGCGCCAAACACCAGCACCCGCCACCCCCTACAACTAATAGGTTCGTTTCCAAGATTTTGAATGAATTTTCTTTTAAATTTACTAAAGAACTGACTACTGTACCCCAATCTAACTAGAAAATAGTTTTGTAAATTTTTAAAAACTCATTTTCAGTGTTAACATCGGGTTACTTACAGGTAGTGGATTGATACTGTGATTTAAAATGCTTATTTTTTATGATAAACCCATTTTCAGCTGTATTAATCAAACTTTACGAAGTTACGACCAAGTTAAATATATCAGGAAATATTTTTTAAAGCAAAATTAAAAAAAAATGTTTGAAAATGCTACCTGATTGCATTCGTTCATGGCAGATTTTGCGTTCGGCGATATGCAAATGAGTTTGAATGGAAAATTTGCAGGGCTATGGGGACAAATGAGATAAATGACTTTGCACTCAAAATATACAATTATTTTATATCAGTTAGATTATTCACTCTCTCATTGCTTCACAAATTTCCTTCATTTTTTAAATAAGGTGTACAGTGATACTCTGCACAGAGCGGGATTAAGCGGAGTGGACTTGAACAGAGTTTTATTTGGGAATTTGGAAAGAGTGGGAATTTGGAGAAGAGGGGGAAGGAATTGCTGCTTTTTGCCTACACTACTTGTAGTGCTTTGTGTTACAGGTAGATATATAATTTCAGTATCCTTAACTTAATCTAGATCAAGTAAGTAATCAAGAAACTACACTGTAAACTAAGTTACCTAAATACAAATTTAATTAAATAAAACAAGGTCATATAGGGATGGCAGTGCAGGTGGTGTGACATAACTGCAGCATGTGGGAGTTTGTGGAGAGTATTGTGATCCCGGACAACCACGTTTGCAGCAAGTACCTGCATCTTGAGGAACTTCAGCTCAGAGTTTTTGAGCTGGAGTCTGAGGTGCAGACTTTGTGGGGCATCAGGGATGGGGACAGTTACCTGGACACTTTGATTCAGGAGGCAGTCACACCCCTTCGGTTAGGTAGTGGTACAGGTCTGGTTAGTGGTCAGGGACAGGAAGGTGTGACTGCAACTCAGGCAGGTAAGGTGACCCTAGGTGCAGTGCTGGAGGAGCCTCAGCCTTTACCCTTGTCCAACAGGTATGAGGTTCTTGCTGCCTGTGTGGATGAGGGAAAAGCCTGCAGGATGGATGAGCAAGCTGACCAGGAGGCCATTCAAGTGGGGGGAGTGAAAGGGAATATAGTTGTGGTAGGGGACAGTATAGTCAGGGGGCTAGATACGGTTATTTGCAGCCATGACCGAGAGTTCCCAAGGTTGTGTTGCCTGCCTGGTGCCAGGGTCAAAGACATCTCCTCGCGGCTGGAGAAGAACTTGGTGTGGGAGGGGGAGGATCCAGTTATTGTGGTTCACGTAGGAACCAATGACATAGGTCGAACTAGGAATGAGGTTCTGCTGAGAGAGTTTGAGGAGCTAGGATCCAAATTAAAATGCAGAACCTCAAAGGTAATAATCTATGGATTGTTACCTGAGCCACACGCAAATTGGCATAGGGACAAACAGATTAGAGGTTTAAATGCGTGGCTCAAAGAGTGGTGTGGGAGGAAGGGGTTTCAGTTCATGGGGCACTGGCACCAGTGCTGGGGAAAGAGGGAACTGTTCCGTTGGGCCGGGCTCCACTTAAACCAGGCTGGGACCAGTGTCCTGGCGAACCAAATAACTAGGGCAGTAGACAGGGCGTTAAACTAATGAGGGGTGGGGGGGGGGGTGTTGGGAAGATTCAGGAAAGAGTCAATTTAAAAGCAGCGAGAGAAGTTTTGGGTAAAAATAAGCAGAGTGGGTCAGGAAGGGACAGAGAGAGTAACAAAGGTAATAGAGCATCAGTGACTAAGGTGACATCAGGGAAAAATAGAAATAAGTTAAAGCTAAAGGCACTATATCTGAATGTGCGAAGTATTTGCAACAAAATAGATGAATTAATAGTGCAGATAGAAATTAACAGGTTTGATCTAATAGCCATAATGGAGATGTGGTTGCAAAATGGCCAAAGTTGGGAACTAAATATTCCAGGATACTTAACTTTTAGAAGAGATAGGCAAAATGGAAAAGGAGGAGGGGTAGCCCTGATAATAAAGGATGGGATTAAAGACAGTAGAGAGAAAGGATCTTAGCTCTGAAAATCCAGAAGTAGGATCAGTTTGGGTGGAGCTAAGAAACAGCAAGGGGCAGAAAACATTGGTGGGAGTTGTTTACAGACCCCCAAACAGTAGTTGTAATGTAGGGTAGAGTATAAATCAGGAAATTAGATGAGCATATAACAAGGGTAATACAGTGATCATGGGGGTCTTTAATCTAGATATAGACTGGGCAGACCAAATTTGCAGTAATAGTGTGGAGGACGAATTCATGGAATGTATGCAAGATAGTTTTCTAGATCAGTATGTTAAGGAACCAACTAGGGAAACAGGCTATTTCAGATCTAGTATTGTGCAATGAGAAAGGGTTAATTAATAACTTTGTAGTAAAGGGGCCTTTAGGGAAGAGTGACCATAATGTGATAGAATGTTATATTGAGTTTGAAAGTGATTTAGTTAAATCTGAAACTAGGGTCTTAAATCTAAACAAAGCAAATTACGTAGGTATGAGGGACGAGTTGGCTAAAGTAGACTGGGAAACTACCTTAAAAGGTATGATCGTAGACAAGCAATGGCTAGCATTTAAAGAATTAATACATAATTTACAACAAATACACATTCCTTTAAAGCACAAAAACCCCACAGGAAAAGTGGTCCAACCGTAGCTAACAAGAGAAGTTAAAGATAGTATTAGATCAAAGGACGAGGCTTATAATGTTGTCAAAAAGAGTTGTAAGCCTGAGGATTGGGGGGATTTTAAAATTCAGCAAAGGAAGACCAAGAAATTGATAAAGAAAGGGAAAATAGAATATGAGAGTAAACTAGCGTGAGTCATAAAACAGACTGTAAAAGCTTCTATAGGTATGTAAAAAGGAAAAGATTAGTGAAAGTAATTGTGGGTCCCTTACAGGCCAAGACAGGAGAAATTATAATGGGGAATAAGGAAATGGCAGATAAATTAAACAAATACTCTGTGTCTGTCTTCACGGAAGAAGACGCAATAAACTTCCCAGAAATAGTGGAGAACCAAGGGTCTAGCGAGAATGAGGAACTGAAAGAAATTAGTATTAGTAAAAAAAGTACTGGAGAAATTAATGGGACTGAAAGCCCATAAATCTCCTGGACTTGATGGCCTGCACCCTAGGATTTTAAAAGAGGTGGCTATAGAGATAGTGGATGCATTGGTTGTCATTTTTAAGAATTCCATAGATTCTAGAACGGTTCCTGCGGATTGGAAGGTGGCAAATGTAACCCCATTATTTAAGAAAGGAGGGAGAGAGAAAACGAGGAACTACAGACCAGTTAGCCTGACATCATTAGTAGGGAAAATGCTAGAATCTATTATTAAGGATGTGGTAACAGGGCACTTAGAAAATAATAACAGGATTGGGCAGAGTCAACACGGATTTATGAAAGGGAAATTGTGTTTGACAAAGCTGTTAGAGTTTTTTGAGGCTGTAACTAGCAGAATAGATAAGGGGGAACCAGTGGATGTGGTGCATTTGGATTTTCAGAAGGCATCTGATAAGGTGCCACACAAGAGGTTATTAAACAAAATTAGGGCTCATGGGATTGGGGGTAATATACTAGCATGGATTGAGGATTGGTTAACGGACAGAAAACAGAGAGTAGGAATAAACGGGTCATTTTCGGGTTGGCAGGCTCTAATTAGTGGGGTACCACAAGGATCAGTGCTTGGGCCTCAGCTATTCACAATCTACATCAGTGATTTGGATGAGGGAACCACAGGTAATATATCCAAATTTGCTGATGATACAACATGGGTGGGAATGTAAGTTGTGAGGAGGTTGCAAGGAGGCTTCAAGGGGATATAGACAGGCTAAATAAGTGGGCAAGAACATGGCAAATGGAATATAATGTGGAGAAATGTGAAGTTATCCACTTTGTTAGGAAAAATAGAAAAGCAGAGTATTTTTTAAATGGTGAGAGATTGGGAAATGTTGGTGTTCAGAGGGACCTGGGTGTCCTTGTACACGAATCACTGAAAGTTAACATGCAGGTACAGCAAGCAATTAGGAGAGCAAATGGTATGTTGGCCTTTATTACAAGAGGATTTGAGTATAAGAGTAAAGATGTCTTACTGCAATTATACAGGGCCCTGGTGAGACCACATCTGGAGTATTGTGTACAGTTTTGGTCTCCTTACTTAAGGAAGAATAGACTTGCCATAGAGGGAGTGCAACGAAGGTTCACCAGACTGGATCCTGGGATGGGGGGATTGTCCTATAAGGAGAGATTGAGTAGACTAGGCCAATATTCTCTAGAGTTTAGAAGAATGAGAGGTGATCTCATTGAATCATACAAGATTCATACAGGGCTTGACAGGGTAGATGCAGGGAGGATGTCTCCCCTGGCTGGGGAGTCTAGAACCAGGGGTCACAGTTTCAGAATAAGGGGTTGGCCATTTAGGACTGAGATGAGGAGAAATTTGTTCCCTCAGAGGGTGGTGAATCTTTGGAATTCTCTACCCCAGAAGGCTGTGGAGGCTAATTCGTTGAGTATATTCAAGACAGAGATCAATAGATTTTTGAATATTAAGGGAATCGAGGGATATGGGGATAGTGCAGGAAAGTGAAGTTAATGTAGAAGATCAGGCTCAAAGGGCTAGATTGCCTACTCCTGCCCCTATTCTTATGTTCTACCACTTTCAGGAACTGAGGTGATATTTTACGTAGACATAAGATAGTCCAATATTAACAATAATTAGTAGTCAAAGTTTCCTTGGGCATGTCACCATATCCTTACCTAGATCTTAAGGAAAGTTGGATACACTTGGAGGTTTGTGAAGTTGGGACTCACCCATGAGAATGATCTAAAATATGAGAGCCAAAATAAGTATAAAATCTAACAGGCCCTAAGGGCAATTTTTGCTTCCTCAGTTGTTGCTCAGATTGTTGCCAGAGAGGTCTTGGATGCCAGATTGGAGAGGGCTGTCTTTCCCAGTTTCGACAGGCTTGGCGACTGGTTGCAAACAAGCATCACCATTAGTTCTGCTTTCCTTGAGATCATTGGCCATGCAGAGCTAGTGCCCGGTATTAGTGGTGTAGCAGGAATGTGCACAGATGACGATACTGTCTCTCTGGATTGTAGCCCCTTCTATTGCCTGCATGTGTGGCAGAAAGGAGGCAGGACCAGATTGCCCAAGAGGTGCAACCTACAGCAGGTCCATCCCAAGACTTAGCTGCCATGAAATGCACAGCAGGCAACCACCTCATATACTCCTAAGAGTTCAAACATCACAACTGGCACCAAGGGGAAGCATGGTTGTAAAAAGCCATGTACACACAATGTGGATTGCAAATAAAATTATGTGAGCACTAATGTTGTTGCGCAGGCAGATATTGGAACGATTGGAAGTGACCTTGATGTAGCATGAATGGGAGCTGTGTGAGTTGGTGTGCACATAGAAAGGTCTGTAGATGATGGCATATTTGTGGTGGGATGGGTGAAGATGTAGCTGCAGTGTCCAGTTGTGGTAGTCAAGTGTGTCACTCTGAAATTGCTTGGGTCCCGACCATGGTGGTTACGTTGGGCCTTCAGCCTCCACTTGCCCTTTGTAGGGATGATGGGTGGTTCTCCCTTGGATCTCATCATCGGATTGGTCCCCGGGGAAAGGGACTGCTCCATTAAATTTTGATACCTTTTTATGTGTCCAAGCTGAAATTCTACCCCTTACAAGGCACTGTGGAAACTTACGGAAATAGCGGAGACCAGACGAACCCCCATGCAATTTCAAGTCAATTGTCTCCTATATCCAATTGACATGAATGCTTCTTGCAGTCGGCAGCAAGTTGTCCTCTGCTTCTTCGGGCGACGATTCTCTTTGCTGATGTGGTGGGCATCTTTATTCTCCAATAGACTTTTTGGAATTCTTGTAGCTCTAGTGATGCTTCTGCTTTCTTGCAGCACAACCTCAGGCAAAGTGCAAAATGTCTTCATTGCAAAACCTGGGACATTGCACTTTTGGTGCGTAGGCTTGCCGGTCCTTTTTATGATCACTTCTCTCCCCAAGTGAGGCTCCACACTGCGAGCAGAGCATCACAAAATCAAATCTAACTTCTCTGAGGGAGACTGCTAATTTACAAGTACATTTTTGTCTTTGCTATTTACAGTGAAAAGGTAATCATGTGTAGAAACTTTATACATGCATCTACTTTTTTGATAAGAATAGTGAATAGAAGAAAATGAAAAGGGTATTTTTTTGACTTCACGCTTCAAGTGGCGAGCCATGCCCCCAGAGAGTGCAGATTGGAAATTTGGCATGGATTGCCCATGGTTTTTCGATCATTTTCCTGTCCTCCTTTTTTTCTTTTCATCAGTCTTGTATACCTGTTCTGGTTTGCCACCTGAACCATTGATCTGTCTTTTGCCCTTTCAGGTGCTGACTGACCCTGTTGTGCACTCTGGAAATGTTTGTATTTCAGATTTCCAGTGTTCAGAGTTTGCTCCTCATTTAGAAAAATTGCATTTTTCTGCAATATGATACAATTTGCAAACAAAAAAGCATAATGGATCAAAAACAGCCAAGCAAATGACAGCACTGCAGAATGCTTTTTGTAAGTGACATGTTTACTGGAGATACAGTATACAGTACCTTAATGTAACAGCGGGAAACTATGCACAATTACTTCATCACAAAGTGCAAAGCAAACAACAGTTTACTGTCAGCAGCTCTTTCTACTCTTGAGTAATGCTTATATTTTATATATATGCCTTATAAAAGATTGACTGAACATCAGCAATTGACTTCTAAGATTAAATTATCACAAATTTGTAGCTAATATTTTTAAGAACCCTTGTTCAAACCATACCACTCTTCTCAAATTGACTCTGAATACACTTCATTGTTAGTTGTGATGAGAAGAATGGCCAAACTTTGATAAAGCATCTACTCCCATAACTTTCACACATCCATCATCCAACAGCTCCTTTAAAGTTTTAAAATTTCACTGCATTTGTATTGAATAATGAAGTATATTTGTGCCCTGCAGGATGGGGATGTGCAGATTCTCTTCCTTCCCTTCCCAATCCCAACAACAAAAGACCAACCCTGAGACAATGAGTATTTTGCAGTCAAGCACTGTACACTGACTACTGTGCTTGCCATTGAACCTGACGGTACATGACCTTGAGCTGCAGTGTGGGTTCTGGATTGACACTAAATTAAGGATATTTATTTTAGCTTGTGCTATTCTATATCTTTAAAGGAAAATTGAAAATGAGAAAAAAAATCTCTTTATTTTGAACAGTAATTTAATTTGAATTTTTTCCTTACCATACGTTTACAGTGAGCTTTAAGTGTGTAACATAATGAATAAGCAAGAAAAGGAATTGACAAAATGCAATCAAGTTGGTAATACAATGGAAATTGTTCATGGCCTTCAAAATTGCTATTTTGGGCAACAAATTACAAATATTACACAATGACATCCTTATATTTAGAGAGATCTTTTGCAAAAGAGTAGAAATAAAAATAGCTTACTAAGTGAAAACATGTTGTTCCATTAACATGCAAAATGTCCCAAGTTACCTTGCAGTGTAGTAGTAAGGAGAACACAAATGATGAGGCAGGGCAGTATAAGAGGGGTCATTGAAGGCTTGGGGAAAAAAGATGAGTTCTGAGAATGTTGTTAAAGGTAGGGAGAGAAGTACAGAGGCAGTGGTTTTAAGGGATGCATTCCAGAAAGCTGGGCTCTGGCAGTTGAAAAGCTCTGCCACCAATGGCAGGGCAAAGGAGGGGGGGAGGGGGAGGGGGGGGGGGCGGTGGTTCACAGAAGGTCAGAGCCAGAAGACCAAGGGTGTAGGAGGGAAAGTAACTCTGAAGGAAATTGTAGAGATAGGATGGATCTGGCCATATAGATATCTGAAGATGAGGACAAGGATTTTAAACTGAATGAGTTGGGGGACAGGGAGCCATTGTAGGTCTGTGAAGACAGAAGTGATGGGTGAGTTTTAGGACACAGGTAGTTGCATTTTTGACAAGTTGGAGTTTATGGAGTGTGCACAATAAGAAGAACAACAGAATAAGAAGATAATTTTGTGAGGCTCTGTTCTTGAAGTGAAGCCTTCCTAGTGGTAAGTGTATCAACAGAGTTACAACTTTATCACCTGAAGTCGTTACTGTGCTGGAAGCCTCTCCTCATAAAATTACCCTCTGGAGTCTGGAATCGCTCGGAAATCTGATAGTGAGGGACAAGGCAATTTGCGACATCATGGCAAAAAATCACTTCAGATGAGTGGGCCCAGAAACTTTCAGACAGGATAATCCAGTTCATTTCATGGGCAAATGCCCAAGTTAGATGGGATCATTTGATTGGACCATTTATGAGATCCTCTAATTATACAGCCAGTGTCTGCTGCATCAGAAGTAATTGAAAGAGTTCATCCGGAACAAGAGAGAATGAACATCAATTCCTATTATGCCATACTTCCTAAAAAGACAGACCACTGTGCCAAAAATAGATCTCTGAATGTCAAACCAATTCCTCCAACAGGAACGGTATAAGATTATGACATTGCCTCAGATTATTCACATGGTATGTCCTGGGGACTGACTGGCTGCTGTAGAAAAATGCTTAATTGCATACTACCATATAGCCTTGCTAGTGCAAACTTCTCAAGTAAAACTTCATGGGCTAAAGACATCTGTGCAGATTCTCTTTAGAGGCTGGAGTTTTCACAAAATCAATGTGCATGGTTCTGTGCACATCAGGTTAGAATCATAGAATGATACAGGACAGAAGGAGGCCATTCAGTCCATCGTGCCTGTGCCGGCTCTTTGACAGAGCTATCCAACTAGTCCCAATCCCCTGCTCTTTCCCCATAGCCCTGCAAATTTTTCCCTTCAAGTATTTATCCAATTCCTTTTTTAAAGTTATTATTGAATCTGCTTCCACCATACTTTCAGGCAGTGGATTGTCAAATGAACAATTTAATATTGAACACAACTCTCTGTTATGAAACACAACTATTCATAAAGAAACACAATGGGCTGGATTTTGCTACGGGGGCGGGTTGGGGTCGTGTTCCCCACATTTCGTGTTTCCCACACGAATCCTGAACAATGTGGGAAATTGATGCAATTTTGATTTTATAGCCCAATTGATTCCCCACGTGTGGGAACCCCTAGCTGGAGAGCTTTTCAGGTGGGAAGCTCGCCTCCGATGACATCATCACTGCTGCTTCATTTAAGGGCTTCCACAAGCCTTGCTCACTTCAGCAGACTGCCAAGCTTCTGGCCCTGGCAGCTGCTGCTACCATCATCAATCATGGCGACACATCGGAGTAAGGCATCCCCCAGATTTGACGAGGCAGCCCTCCAGGCATTGGTGGAGGGAGCGACAGAGAACAGGGAGGTGCTCTTCCCCTCCTCGGGGAGGAAGAAGCCACCCCAGCAAACCAAGGCTGTGTGGCTGAGGGTGGCAGAGCAGGTGAACGCCAGCTCGAATACCAGCAGAACATGGATCCAGTGTCGGAAACGCTTCCATGACCTTCTGCGCACTGGAAAAGTGAGTATGATGTTCCCATCACTCTTAATCTGATCCCCATTGCCTTTCCTCACCAGCTCTCAGCTTTACCAATCTCTTCCTCCACATCCCACTTGACACTGACATCCATGCACCCTTTCCCACTCCCTCTCTCTCTATGGTCACATTCACCTAACTAATGGACTATGCAGCCCTCACACTCCCTATCACTGTCATGCTATGAAAACAACTTACATCACATAGGGAGGGCCCTTGGTCTTGCCATCTCACTCCATCTTTCTCTCCTTCTAAGCATCTATGCCATCGATTCTCTACACTCACTCCTTCATTCTCGCTCAAACTCCACTTGTCTCCCCCATTGCAGGAAAAGAGAGCTCACAACCGAAGAGAGCGAGCCAGGACAGGGGGAGGGGCAGCCTCCTTAGCCCAGCTGACCCCATGGGAGGAGGCGATCCTGGAGATCGTCGGCATCCAGGACGACACACAAGTGGGGGACGGTGTGCAGCAGAGCAAGCTGGTGACAGAAGAGTTTTCCAACTCTCTCAATTGCATTGCATGACTCGCTGATAATGACTTGGAAGCTCTAGCAGATGGACCTCTGATCATCTGCAATAAGCACTGTGCAGGTAACCCTGGCCTCTCATCTCTGACACTTTCCTTTACTCCCCCACAGGACCATCGCAAGCTCCCATCTCCAGGACGCAGGAGGAGGTTCAGCCTCAGCATCCAGACTCCTCAGAGGAAGCTGCAACCTCTGAGGGCGCAGCGTCAGCAGAAGGCAACGCACCCAGCACCAGCGCAGACACTCACACCTCGGTGGGACCTTCGGGACATAGAGTAGTGTTGTCACCTGGTGTATCACAGCTCACAAGTGAGCCCCAGCAGATGGTGGAGACAGGGACAGCAGTGGAGAGTCCTAGTCGGAGGGCGCAGCACTCTCCCAGCTCGGCTCAGCTGCATGTCAACCCTCTGCCTCTGGGTCCATCCACAGTATCAGCGGTGATGGCACTTCAGGAAAATATGCAGGAGTCTCTGGCAGGTTTTGTCTCCAGGGTTGCTGCGAGTGTGGAGCGAATGGAGGAGTCCGTCGCTAACATGAGCAGAGCCTTTGTGGAGTCATTGGCGCATCAACGCATTACCACGGAAAGGATGGCAACCTCCGTGGAAAGGCTGGCTACGGCCATGGAGGAGATAAGTCGCGCGAGTGTTGAAAACATGGTGAGTGTTCAGACTAGACTGACATCTCTGGAGGAGCGATGGGCAGCTATTGAACAGAGAAACCAGACCTTCATGGCAGTCCCTCTGAGAAGGACTGCCAGTCCCGACACGGGTCCCCATGGCTCCCCTGATGTGCAGCAAGGTGCTCTCTCGCCACTTGCAAGCGCTGAGGGGGACCTGACCCATGAGAGGGATGATGGTGGCAGAGAACAAGGAGGTGGGGGCTCCTCTCCAAGCGCTCAAACTTCCATGCCACTGACAAGTCCTCGGTCAGAGCCTCACCTGAGTCAGCACCCAAGTGAGATCGGCGTCTCAACCCCTGCACAGCCGCAGGAGCAGCAGACTGTTGCGCAGCCCTTACAGGCTCGCAACCCCAGAGGACACCCGCCAAAGGTGTCCAGACAGGAGCAGCAAGGAAGTGAGCAAGGGGCCTCCACATCTGCTGATGCCACTGGGGAACCACTACGTAGGAGCACGCGTAAGAGAAAGAAACTGCACAAATAGTCACAAGGGTAGTCACTTGGGTGGAATTTAATGTGTTATGGTTGAAAGCCATCAGAATAATGGTAATAAATCATCTGTTGGCTACTGCTGTAGTTGTGGCGTGTGTCATTTCGCGAATGGGACTTTCACTTTGAGGTCAGTATGGTGGTCACATCGCTAGAAGTCAGCTGGTTCCTGGCTATTGTCAGTGCTCAGGTAAAAGGATGCGAGGCAATAGTCCCTCATGGGCGAGGCTCAGCAAATCTGCCCAATATGAGCGTGTTCCTTGCATGCCGGCCCCCAATGTTCTCGCGCACTGCTGCCGCTGGTTGATGAGCCTCTGCAAGATGTTCGTCTTCGCTCTCCTCCTCCCCCTCCTCCTCCTCCTCATCTGAGGAGGATATGTCAGGAGCCACTTGGTCCTCGGCCATCTGCAAGCCACGATGCTGTGCCATGTTGTGAAGCACACAGCAAACCACAACGATTCTGGAGACCCTGGCTGCTGAGTACTGTAGGGCTCCACCTGATCTATCCAGGCATCTGAAGCGCATCTTCAGCAGACCAATGGTCTGCTCGATCATGGCTCTGGTGGAAAGGTGGCTGGAGTTGTAGTTCTCCTCAGCTGCGTTGGCTGGCCTCCTCAGCGGCGTCAATAGCCACGTCCTCAAGGGATAGCTCTTGTCTCCAAGTAGCCATCCGTTAAGTTGGTGTGGCGGACTGAATAGCGGAGGCACAGTAGACTGGCGTAGTATGAAGGAGTCATGGCAACTGCCAGGGTACTTGGCACAAACATGCAAAATTTCCTTCTTGTGGTCACACACCAGCTGAACATTGAGGGAGCGGAAGCCCTTGCGGTTGACAAAAATACCAGGATTGCGATGGGGAGCCTTAAGGACCACATGTGTGCAATCAACGATGCCCTGCACCCTTGGAAAGCCTGCAAGATTAGCAAATCCAACCGCTCTCGCCATGACACTTGCTCGATCCTTGGTGAAATGGATGTGATTGTGCGCGATGGCAAAGAGGGCATCGGTTACCCGCTTGATGCAGGTGTGTGCGGCCGACTGGGAGATGCCGCTGATGTCTGCCGCTGATCCCTGGAATGAGCCTGAGGCAAAAAAGTTGAGTGCGATGGTGACTTTGACGGCCACTGATAAGGGGTGTCCAGCTGCTCCTCTGGGCTCCAGGTCTTGCTGCAGCATTGCGCAGATGTCAGCCACTATCTCTCGCGAAAGTCGGAGCCGCCTTTGGCACTGCTGCTCAGACATGTTGAGGTAGCTGACCCTGCGTCTGTAGACCCTGTTTGGGGGGTATCTCCTGCGCCGACGGCCTTCCATGCGCTGGCCCCTTCTGGCCTGTGCATCCTCAGGTGGGGCAGCAGCAGCTTGGCGCAACTGTTGTTGCTGCTGCTGTTGGGCGGCCTCATGTAATATCCAGAAGGGCAGGACAAAAATGGCTCCCATGCTTCTGGTAGATGCCTCAGTTGAGGAAGCGCTTAGTGAAGGTGGCGAAAGGGGTTTCCCAGGAGGTCACACTGGAGATGGTTGTCAGGCTGCAAACTTCCAGAGCTGTGGGTATGCCTTCTGAAAGATCCCCCAGACCTGAGAGAGCAAAGTTATGCCACCTGCAATTAAAGCCTGTTCAAATCTGCCATTTAATGGTTGAGCTGCAGCTGCTACTCCGCAAGCCAGTTGTGCTCCCGCCACGTTTCAGATGTGTGTTTCCCACCAGGCGTGTTTCACGTGGGAAAACGATTAAACTTGCAACTGGTTAGGAAATTGGGATTATAGAGCCAATTGAGGGCTTGTTAAGGGCCTTAAGGGCCTATCCAGCCTCCTGGAGGCGGGACGGAGTCAGGACCAGCAGACACGAATTTAGGAAAATTGCGTGGAGGCGGGATGGAGGCGGGTTTGGGCCCGCACGCCAGTTTCACGATTTTTATCCCCCACACGCCTCCAATCCTGCCTCCCCGGCCCTAGCAAAATCCAGCCCAATATATTTACAAATACATCAATTTATTAACACACACTACCCCCATTTGCTAATAATATAGTCTTTACTCCCGCTTCTTCAATGATTTCCCTCCCCTTTGGAGTTCCCCCCTCCCAACCCTACTGCTCCTCCATAATGTGGCCCCAGTGACTGCAGCAAGGCTGGTGGAAGGTTGCTGAGTCTGGGAGCCAGAGACTGCAGATGGCCTTGCAGGACACCCGCCACCAGCTCTGGGCCTGGAAGGCCTGGCTGCAGACTGCACCACCTTAGCATGGGTGTCAGCATTCTGGGATGGCTACAGGCTGCGACAAGTGCAATGGCGGAGTAGCATTGGTGGGAACAGGAATGCTGTCATCCTGAGAGAGGACAGCACCTTCTTGCTTGACTGACACACTGCCACTCCCCGGGGAAGAACCACAGCCTCCGGCGCAATCTGCTCGAGCACAGATTGCTGGCTTGCTGCGGAATCGTGAGATCCCTGGTGGACTGTGGGCGACCCGTCGAAGGTGGCAGCAGTCAGCGCTTGCGTGGCATCAATCAGACTGCATGAGAGCAGTCTGAGATTGCATGCCAGCAGCCACTGGCTCCATTACAGCACTAAGCCATTGCATTGCTTCAGCCTGTGCTGCAATAGCTGCTGCCACCTCACCCATGACACGTGGCATGAGGTCTGGGTCTCCACAGCCTCTCTGTAAATCGACCATCCTTTGCAAACTGGATGGGCTCGATGGTGTGCGCAGAGATGAGTGCAGTGCTGGAGGCGGACTCCTCCAAACTCCTAGCCAGTGCAACCATGCTCTCGGGCACCCTTGGTATTGCACCCATGAGCTCGGTGTGCATGCCCATCACCCTCCACAACGAGGTCCGCATCCGAGTCCTGTGCAGTAGAACTCGTGTGTGAACTCACCCTCCGGGGAGATGGCCACCGAGCTTCCCTTTCCCCATGGCGTTGCTGCAGCCCGCTGTGTCCCGGAGGTTTATCCACATCAGACCTATGTTCTAGGCTCCCCTCCAGTGACTGCGTCACCCCATTATCAGACCTAGCGCCTTCGGGAGACACAGGCAGTGAGGCTTTGGCTTGTTCTTCCTCCTCCTCTCCCGCGTCGCTGCCACTGGGAGGCTGAGGGACAAGCTGGTCATGTGGTGGCTGATTATCTGAATGCATAAAGGCACAAGAGTGGCGTTAAGGTCAGGGGAGGGGGGCAGGAAGGGAGCAAGGACTGGAGATAGTATACTTAGATGGAAAGTGGGAAAGGCTTGTGGTGTGAAGGGGAAGTGGTATGAGAGGAGAGGGAGAGGTGATAAACATACCGTTATTGTCCCCAAGGGGATTGACGTCTCCGAAGGCCACAGCGCCCACGACCTGGGCGGCAATGATGCGGTCCACTCGCTCCTCCAGGTCTGTAAGGGGGTGCAGGTCCACCTCACCTCGTCCTGTTCGTACCTGCTTCCTCCTCTTGTGAGCAAGCTTGGCCTGCAAGAAAAAGGAAAGCGTGTGAGTAAGTGTGCAGCTATGTGTTTGGCATGTGTGCCTACCATAGTTGAATGGTTGAATGGCTGTTAATGTTTGCAAGGCATGAGATGTGCATGTCACTTTTAGTAGGTGGGCATAGTTGGTGGGTGACTGTTGGGGGTGTGGCAGTTTATACAGTATGTGCACAGAGTGAGGTTGGGATAGTGGCATGTAGAGGTTTTTGAAGCATCTACTCACCCTGACCACCCGAGTGAGGTCGTTGAATTTCTTCCGGCACTGGGTGGGAGTTCTGGGGACCACACTTCTGACCGACGCGTCCTGGGTGACCTCCCTCCACATCCTCCTAAAGGCCTGTGGCAATGGCCTCCTGCCAGTGTCCGGGAAGAGCACTGCCCGTTGACGTTCCATGGCCGTGACCAGAGCCTCCAAGGCGTGATCGCCGAAACGGCTCTCTCTCTCTCTGGGCCTCTGATCAGCCATCAGTTGCTTGAATGAAGGCTTGCAGCCCCTTGCAGGCCCAGTTCACAAGCAACAATGATCAGAGTGAGGCGGTGCAGCATGATTGAACTTCCCCTTTAAAAACTGGAAGGCACCAGGCTGTCTGAGGACTTTCTAATTGACAGCGCCGGAACTTGATTAGCACTCTAAAGGTAGCGCCCCGCTCTATGATGTTAGCGCCCTAAGAGAAGTGTGTAGCGCTTGATTTAGTGCTCCACTCCCATCTTGGGACACTATTCAATTTTGCGTTCGGCAGTGCTAATTAGCGCCGGGCACTAAAGTTAGCGCCCAGGCGATGTCAGCGCCCCAAAATGGTCGATACTGAATTTTTCCCCCTATATGTTTTAAAAAGACTTTTGGGTTATGTTGTGTCGGTACCTTTCTACCTAGACACAATTAGGACTCAGAACCCAGAGATTCAAACATGAAGGGGAAGAAATTCGGTGGGCTGCGCCACCAGTTAGCGCCTAAAGAGGGCACTCAGTGGCTTTAGCGCCACTGGCCACGCCTCCCGCGATATTTAGCTGGGGCGCTAATGGCGGCGTTAGCCTGTTGCGCTGCGCCGCCACCGATGATGTCATTGGTGTGCGCAGCGCCCCGCTACCGCCCCGATCGCGATATTTGGCAGCGACCGCCTCTGTAGCGCCACTCGCTAATCGCGCCCGGTTCACGGGGCCTACCTGTGGCGGCAGTGGCGCAAATTAAGGTGACGGTGCGGGGCGGCCGTTTTTTTCGGCGGCTGCCTGCCAGCACCTCCGTCCCCGGCCTCCTGTTCTCCCACCGCGGCATTGCCGGCTGTTTTCCGAGAGCCCGGCACTTCTCTTCGGTGCCGGGCTCTTTTGCCGGCACTCGCAATCGCTCATCGCGCTGGTGCAGGCCCCTCCCCCTTAAGAATGGGAAGAAGGCCTGCAGTACCGCAGCGCGCCATGCCGCGAGCCTCGCCCCGTGTCCCTCTTGGGGCGCTCAATCTGAATTTCTGGCGATCGCTGCTGCTCCGATCTCAGCGCAAAATCTGGCGCCCAGGCGAGCTTGGCGCCCCGTTTGCGGCTCCACCCAATTTCTCCCCCGAAGTGCTTTATTCAGGAAGGAAAGGAAAGTTCTGGGGAGTTCCGAACAAAGAGAGCTAAACTTAACCAAGAGAACACCCAACCATTTATCTCCTGTGACAGCGCCACCACAGGTGGGAGGAGAACACACAATACATAACATATTCCTCCCCTCTTAAATGAGAGGTCCACATTATTCCTCAACAGGTAAGTTACTTTCAATGCACTCAACTAACCAAGGGTAGAGGTAGACTGCCTCAAACCCTGACTTTACCCTGGGGTTTATTCTGCCCCAGTCTTGTGGGTAAGTCACTAAGCCTACAAATCCAAGCGTCTTGGAGGCCGCCGCTCTCTGACAGGATACCGGTGGTCATCGCTGGCTTCCACAGCAGCAGGCATTGACACAGGCCTGGATGGAGAAGGTGCCTGTGTCAGTCGAAAGTCAGGAGTTTGCACAGGTGGAACAGTCTCTATGACTTCCTGTGTTGGAGAAGAGCACTGTGGCAAAGGATGCTGGTTTGCGGTATCATCCGGAAACAGTTCAGGCCAACCAGCCGTTGGAGCCTCTGTAGCTGTCTCTGCTCCTAGCAACAGTTGATCTGTGTGTCTTCTCCAGACGACGTCCTCAGCAGTCTCAACCGTGTAAGACACAGGGCCCGTCTGCGCGATCACCGTAGCAGGAACCCATTTCGGTCCAGTGTTGCAGTTTCGAGCTAGGACGTGCTCTCCAGGGTGAAACCGTCTCTCCTTGGCTCTTTTCTCTCTCTTTTCCACTTGAGCTTGTTGTTGACAATGGACAACCTGTTCTGCCCTTGGGGGTTTGAGTAAGTCAAAACTTGTCCGCAACTGCCTCTTCATCATGAGCGAAGCGGGGGAAGTTTTGGTTGTGGCATGCGGCTTGTTCCTGTAGGACAACAGGAAGCTGTTCAGACGTTGGTGGATTGAGCCCTGACCTTGCGATGCCTTCAAGGCGTGCTTCAAAGTTTGCACGAACCTTTCTGCCAGGCCGTTAGTAGAGGGATGATAGGGCGCAGACCTGATGTGTTGGACACCATTCACATGCAGGAAGGTTGCACTCTTGTGATACAAATTGTGGACCGTTGTCACTTACGAGTTGTTCCAGTGAGCCATAACGGCTGAACATCTCACCAAGTTTCTCAATTGTTTTCTCTGCCATGGTAGACCTCATCACAGCGCCCTCCGGCCACTTGCTACGAGCGTCCACAACCACCATAAACATCTTCTCTTCGAAAGGACCGGTGAAGTCCACATGTACTTGCTGCCACACTTCTGCAGGCCAATCCCAGGGGTGTAGGGTTGCCAACTGCGGAACATTCTGGACCCTTTGACATGGGGAACATGTTTTGGCTTTCTCCTCAATATTTCCATCGAGACCTGGCCACTAGAAGTAGCTTCTTGCCATTTCCTTCATCCGAACCATCCCACTGTGGCCTGTATGAAGTTGTTGCAGTATAGGTTCCCTCAGAGGTGGCGGAATGATGACACGGCGTCCCCAAAGAAGACAACCTGCCTGGACGGAGAGCTCATTTCTTTTTGAAACGTAAGGTTTCAAACTAGGAGAATCTCCTATAGCTCTCCCTCGAATGACATCGTCCATTACCTCAGACAGGACTGGATCGTTGCGGGTGTGCCTTCGCACCTGAACTGCTGTGCTCCCTCCACTTGTCTAAAGTAGAAGATGTCTATCTGACGAGGCTCTGGGGGAGTAACAGGCAAGGGTAGCCTCGAGAGACCGTCTGCACTGCCGTGCAAGTCTGATTTGCGATATTTGATGTCGTATGTGTGTCCTGACAACAGTAAAGCCCACCTTTGCATCCTGCTTGCAGCAAGAGACGGAATTCCGGTGTGGGGCCCGAAGATTGAAGTCAATGGACGGTGGTCCGTCAGGAGTGTGAACCTTCTTCCAAACAGGTACTGATGAAATTTTCAAATTCCAAAAACGATTCCCAAGGCCTCGCGCTCAATCTGTGCATAGTTACTCTCGGCCTTGTTCAAGGTGCGTGATGCGAAGGCGATAGGTTTCTCTTCACCAGAAGGCATGATGTGGGATATGACTGCTCCCACACCATATGGTGACGCATCACATGCTAGCTGCATGGGTAGCTTTGGGTCGAAGTGTGTCAGGACCTCCGATTTCAGCAATGCTTTCTTTGCTTGGGCGAAAGCTTCGTTGCACAGTTCAGTCCATTTCCATGTTTTGCCTTGACATAGCAACTGATGTAACGGCTTCAGCAATGTTGCTAAGTCTGGAATAAACTTCCCATAGTAGTTAAGTAGCCCCAGAAATGAACGTAACTGGCTCACATTCTGGGGTGCTGGGGCCTCCACGATCGCCTTGACCTTTGACGGTGCCTTATGCAGGCCAGTAGCGTCAATCACATGCCCCAGGTACTCAACTGAAGACTGAAATAATTCACATTTGTCTTTACGAACTCTGTGTCTGTACTCTTTCAGTCGTTGTAGTGTCGCACCCAAGTTCAGAAGATGATCCTCCTCATTTGTCCCAGTGACAAGGATGTCGTCCAGGTAGCACTGGACTCCTGGCAGTCCACTCAAAGTCTGATCCATTGCCCTTTGGAATAGAGCAGGGGCCGACGTAATTCCAAACGGAAGGCGGCAGTACCTGTATAGCCCCTTGTGTGTCACAATTGTCAGCAGCTCCTTTGATTTGTCATCGACATGCATTTGTAGATAAGCCTGGCATAATTCTATTTTGCTGAACTTTTGCCCTCCGGCCAGGCCCGTAAAAAGATCATCAATGAGGGGAAGAGGGTGCTGTTCCGCAGACAGCACTGGGTTAATAGTCACTTTAAAATCCCCACAGATTCGAACAGATCCATCCTTTTTCAGGACAGGAACAATGGGTGTGGCCCATTTGCTCATGCTCACAGGCTCCAGGACTCCATTCTCGACTAAGGCCTCCAAGTTAGCCTTAACTTTTGGCCTAATTGCATAGGGTACAGGTCGGGCTTTGTGAAACTTCGGCTTGCTGTCAGGTTTAATGTCCAGTCTTATGCTGATCTTCTTCATGCTCCCAAGTTCCCCATTGAAGAGTTCTGCATGTTTGTTTAACACTGCAGTCAGACCTCACTCCCCTTTTGACATCATGCGGACTGCAGGCCAGTCCAGCGTGATTTTCTCTAGCCACGCACGTCCCAGTAGCAATGGGTAATTTCCCTTTACCACATATAGTGGCAGTTTTGCAGTCTGTCCGTTCAATTTAACTGTCACCTCAATGGCGCCTCTCATGGCCACAGGTTCACCGGTATACGTCTTTAGCACAATGTTTGTTGGCTGAAGGGTAAGATGCTTTAGCATTTTGTTGTAGACTGTGTCTGAAGCAAGGGACACAGCCGCGCCTGTGTCCACCTCCATCCGCACTGATTGTCCCTCCACCAGTGGTGACACCCAGTAACCATTTGAACCACCTGCAACCGTCAGCATGTGCACCTCTTCCTCCTCAGAGGTGTCGCTCCCCTCTGTTTTGTTTGTTCCACCATACTGCACTGAATGAACACTCTTTTTCCCCTCTTGTCCAAATACAGACATTTTGCTTTCATGCTTCCCAGCTCTGTCTGTTCTTTTTTTTTACCTCTACAGGCGCGTTCAATGTGACCCTTTTTGCCACAATTTCGGCATTCCAGCTCCGTACACCAGCAGTCATTGGCCCGTTTTCCCACAACGGTAACATGTGCCGTTCCGCGCACCTTTCGGCTCAGATGACACCTTGTGAACTCTCCCTGTTGAACTCAACTGGCGAGCCTCCTTTTCCGCCATCTCCATGGAGACACTAACTTCAATGGCCTTTTCAAGAGTAAGGTTGTCTTCAGTAAGAAGGCACTTCTGTGTGGCTGCACTTTGCAGACCACACACAAGTCTGTCTCTAATGTTGTCATTCAGCACCTCCTTGAACTCGCAGTGTTCTGACAACCTTTTCAAAGCAGCAATAAACATCGTCACTGATTCCCCCTCCTCTTGATTCCGTTTGTGAAATCTAAATCTCTCAGCAATAACCAGAGGTTTTGGTGAAAAATGTGCTCCAAGAATTTCCATTAGTTGCTTATATGTTTTAGTTCCTGGCTTATCTGGCTGCACAAGGCTGCGAAGTAAATTGAATGTCTTTGGCCCCATTACACTCAAAAAGGTAGGCACGATCTTTTCGTTTGCCACCACATTCGCCAATACAAAATAGTCAAAATGTTCCGTATAAGCACTCCATTGCTCCACATTTTCATCAAAATCACCGATGTTTCGTAATATAGTAGCCATCTCACGTTTCAAATTAAAATTTCTGTTTACTCACTGCACCCGTAACGTTAATGTGATGCTGTAATCTCTGTTCTGAGTGTTTTGTAGTCGAAAACAAGATAGTTCCCACAACGCAGATTCATCCGATCCTCGTCGCCACTTTGTTGTGTTGGTACCTTTCTACCTAGACACAATTAGGACTCAGAACCCAGAGATTCAAACATGAAGTGCTTTATTCAGGAAGGAAAGGAAAGTTCTGGGGAGTTCCGAACAAAGAGAGCTAAACTTAACCAAGAGAACACCCAACCATTTATCTCCTGTGACAGCGCCACCACAGGTGGGAGGAGAACACACAATACATAACAGGTTATCTTTTATGTTAGCCACTAATCTATTCTCATACTCTCTCTTTGCCCCTCTTCTTCTCTTTTTTAGATCTCCTCTGTACTTTCTATATTCAGCTTGGTTCTCTACTGTATTATGAACCTTACATTTGGTATAAGCCTCCTTTTTCTGTCTTATTTTATTCCCTGTATCTTTAGTCATCCAGGGAGTTCTAGCTTTGGATGCAGTTCCTTTCCCCCTTGTGGGAATGTGTCTATTCTGTACCCAAGCCATTTCCTCTTTGAAGGCCTCCCATTGTTCAATTACTGTTTTGCCTACCAATGTTTGATTCCAATCCACCTGGGCCAGATCCCTTTCCTCCAGTTAAGTATTTTTACGCTTGATTTTTTATTCATTCATGGGGTGTGGGTGTCATTGGTGAGGCCAACATTTATTGCCCAACCCTAATTGCCCTTGAGAAGGCGGTGGTGAGTCGCCTTTTTGAACCGCTGCAGTCCGTGTGGTGATGGTACTCCCACAGTGCTGTTAGGGAGGGAGTTCCAGGATTTTGACCCAGCGACGATGAAGGATTGGCGATATATTTCCAAGTCAGGATGGTGTGTGACTTGATGGGGAACTTGCAGGTGATAGTGTTCCCATGCGCCTGCTGCCCTTGACTTCTAGGTGGTAGATCGCGGGTTTGGGAGGTGCTGTCGAAGAAGCCTTGGCGAATTGCTGCACTTCATCTTGTAGATGGTACACACTGCAGCCACGGTGCGCTGGTGGTGGATTGAGTGAATGTTTAAGGTGGTGGATGGGATGCCAATCAAGTGGACTGCTTTGTCATGGATGGTGTCAAGCTTCTTGAGTGTTGTTGGAGCTGCACTCATCCAGGCAAGTGGAGAGTATTCCATCACACTCCTGACTTGTGCCTTGTAAATGGTGGGAAGCCTCTGGGGAGTCAGGAGCTGAGTTACTCGCTGCAGTGTACCCAGCCTCTGACCTGCTCTTGTAGTCACAGTATTTATGTGTCTGGTCCAGTTAAGCTTCTGGTCAATGGTGACCCCCAGGATGTTGATGGTGGGGGTTTTGGCGATGCTAATCCCGTCTAGGGAAAGTGGCTAGACTCTCTCTTGTTGGAGATGGTCATTGCCTGGCACTTACGTGGCATGAATGTTATTTGCCACCAATGTGCCCTCTTATTAATTTTTTGGGTGTGCGAAATTTAACATTGACAAATCTGGTTCCCAGCTGCGCAGCTGTGCAGCTTGTAGGGAACACTGTTTGCCACTTATTCGCCCAAGCCTGAATGTTGTCCAGGTCTTGCTGCACGCAAGCACGGACTACTTTATTATTGGAGGAGTTGCAAATGGAACTGAACATTGTGCAATCATCAGTGAACATCCCCACTTCTGACCTTATGATGGAGGGAAGGTCATTGATAAAGCAGCTGAAGATGTTTGGGCCTAGCACACTGCTCTGAGGAACTCCTGCAGCGATGTCCTGGGGCTGAGATGATTGGCCTCCAACAACCACAGCCATTTTCCTTTGTGCTAGGTATAACTCCTGCCAGTGGATAGTTTTTCTCCTGATTCCCATTGACATTAATTTTACTAGGGCTCCTTGCTGCCACACTTGGCTAAATCCTGCCTTATGTCAAGGGCAGTCACTCTCACCTCACCTCTGGAATTCAGCTCTTTATCCGTGTTTGGACCAAGGCTGTAATGAGGTCTGGAGCCGAGTGGTCCTGGCGGAACCCAAACTGAGCATCGGTGAGCAGGTTATTGGTGAGTAAGTGCTGCTTGATAGCACTGTCGACGACACCTTCCATCACTTTGCTGATGATTGAGAGTAGGCTGATGTTAGATCCGTGGTTCAGTGGATAAATAATCACACGGATGCTGTACATAAACAAATAACAAGTCTTTACTGGAGGAGGGTAAACTCTAGACTGGGGTACAGAGGCATGCGCACAGCTTATATACCGGTGTGGTCACTGCCGGTACTACAGTATACAGGAGCTGTAAAAAGTAGTTCTGACTTAAAGGCACATACACTACAATTCCTCCCTTTTTAGATTAATAATACCCCCTTAATATTCAAATAACAATTAAATTTTTACATGTACATTCAATAACAAAAGTCCATTTATAGATTCAGTCTTTGGGGCGGCTTCCTGACCCTTTCGGGATGGCGTCTTTCTGGAGGTTCTTGTTCTTGGTGCAGAGGCGATTCTGACCCCCTTTCATCGGGTAGTTCATCGGGTTCCACTGCTACTGGGTCTGAAGTAGATGCTACCGGTATGTCGGGTTCATCCCCAGGTACTCGAGACATGGGGTTGACGCATTCCTGTGATGCTAAGATCTGATCGACGTGGCGTCTCACAATGTTCTCCCCGACATCCACTGTGTACATTAATGGCCCCTGCCTTGTACATATCGTTCCGGGTTACCACTTCTCTGTTCGATAGTCCCGGACCAAGACTGGTTGCCCTACATTGAAGCTCCTTGTCGGCTTCTCGTTGATGTGCTGGAATTGTTTGTCCTCAACATTTCTTCGCACATTTGGTCTGAGCAAGTCCAGACGAGATCTCAACCTTCGGTTAAAGAACATCATGGCCGGGGTCTGGTTGGTAACTGCATGTGTTGCGTTTCGGTAGGCTAATAAGAAATTGTCCATCTTATGCTGTAGTGGAATTTCCTCGTCGCACATGGCCTTTATCGCCTTCTTAAAGGTTTGTACGAACCTCTCAGCCAATCCATTGGTGGCTGGATGATACGGGGTGGATGTGTAATGCCTTACCCCATTCCTTTTCATGAATTTTTGGAACTTGTCGGACACAAACTGTGGTCCATTATCAGAGCAGATCTGCTCTGGCAAACTGTTTCTGGCAAATATGGTCCGTAGGACTGCAATCATTTTCTCTGTAGTGGTTGAAGACGTCTTTATCACCTCAGGCCACTTTGAATGAGCATCCACTGCTTTTAGGAACATTGAGTCCATGAATGGACCAGCGAAATCAATGTGCACCCGTTGCCATGGAGAGGAGGGCCACTCCCATGGGTGTAGAGGGGCATGTGGTGGTGCATTTTGGACCTTCTGGCATCCTAAGCAGCTCTTAGTTAGGTCTTTGATTTGTTGATCGATTCCCGGCCACCACACATAAGCCCTAGCTAGACTTTTCATTTTCACTCCCCCCAGATGACCTTCATGTAGCTCATTTAGCACTCTCTCCCTTAACTTGGGTGGAATCACCACTCTGGATCCACACATCACTGTCCCCTGGCATACTGACAGCTGTTCTCTTCTGGATGAGAATGCTGGCAACAGTGAGTCACCATGTGTTGGCCATCCCCTCACCGTCAATTCATATACCCGTGACAGCGTCGGATCATTGCGGGTCTCCTTCTCTATATCCGCGTTTGTTACTGGCAATCATTCAATTATCGACGAATAAAATATCTCGATAGGGTCCACTGCTGGTGCTTCCTCCACAGTAGGCAGTGGCAGGCGCGATAGCCCATCAGCGTTCCCATGCTGTCTTGTGCCTTTATATTCTATTTCATATTGATTCGCCCCTAGAAACAGGGACCATCTTTGTAACCACTGTGCAGTCATTACTGGCACGCCCTTCTTAGGATTAAAGATGGAGACAAGTGGTTGGTGGTCAGTCAGCAAGGTGAACTTCTGTCCATGCAGATAGTGGTTGAATTTTTTTACCCCCCATACTAGGCTGAGGGCCTCCCTGTCAATCTGGGCGTAGTTGCGCTCGGCTGAGGTTAGTGACCGAGACGCAAAGGCTACTGGCCTCTCTAACCCGTCTGGGAATTTGTGCGACAGCACCGCTCCAATGCCGTAGGGTGATGCATCACATGCCAAACGAATTGGTAGTGCTGGGTTGAAATGGGCCAACACCTCTTTTGATGTGATCAATTCTTTACACTTCTGGAAAGCTCGTCTACGTTCGTCATCCCACTTCCATGGTACCCCTGTTTGCAGTAGGGTGTTCAGCGGGTGTAATACCGTAGACAAATTTGGTAAGAACTTGTGGTAATAGTTTACCAGCCCGAGGAACGACCTCAGTTGTGACACATTTTCCAGTGCTGGAGCCTTGACTACTGCCTCAATCTTGTCAGGGGACTTATGTAACCCCTCTTCCTCGATGACGTGGCCGCAATACGAGATCTGTTTCTGGAAAAACTCGCACGTGTGGCGATTAGCTCATAGCCCATACTCCTTTAATCTGGCGAGCACCTTCTCCAAGTTAGCGAGGTGATCACCGTCATTTTCGCCCGTGACCAAGATGTCGTCCAAATAACACTGGGTCCCTGGAATCCCTTGCAGGACCTGATCCATCGCCCTTTGCCAGATAGCCGGAGCCGAGGCTACTCCAAACACCAGCCAGTTGTATTGATAGAGACCTTTATGGGTGCTGATCATAAGGTAATGTTTCGAAGCTTCTTCTACCTCCATTTGCAAGTACGCCTGGGCTAGATCAATTTTGGTGAAGCGTTTACCACCAGATAGCGAGGCGAAAATATCCTCAATTCGTGGAAGCGGATATTGCACCGTGTGAAGGACTGGGTTCACTGTCACCTTAAAATCCCCACAGATGCGGACCTTCTTTGGTTCCCCAGGCATATTACTCAACGACCTCTTCATTACAGGAACGATGGGTGTAGCCCACTCACTCCAGTCCACTTTGGACAGTACTCCTGAACGTTCCAACCCTTCCAGCTCTGCTTCAACCACTGGTCTAATCGCATAAGGCACTGGTCTGGCCTTCAGAAACTTTGGGCTTGCATTATCCTCTATTTTAATTGTTGCTGTTATTCCTTTTAGTGTTCCTAGTCCCTCCTGGAACACTTCTTTTGCGTCAGTTAGCATTTTTGACAGTCGTCCAGTTGTGACATCGTCATCCTTTTTGGCCTCCACCTTCAGTGCCTGTATGGAATGCCAATCTAAATGTATCTTCTGGATCCATTCACGTCCTAGCAGTGGTGGTCCTCCATTTGGCAATACATATATATCCATTTTAGGTATTTCCTGACCTTTATATGTCACTTTCACCCTTATTTTTCCTTTGGGGTAGACTTTTTGCCCTGTATACGTCTTCAAGACAATCTCTGTAGCTTTCAAGGGTATGTGTGAAAATAGCCGCTTGTAGTCTCTTTGATTTATGACTGTTAGAGCTGACCCTGTGTCCAATTCCATTTCCACTTGGACTCTGTCTATCTTGAGTGTAACCCAGATAGTCTGGTGATCCTCCATTTCGGTTACATTATGTAGTTTCAGACAACCCAGCTCCTTGCTTCCGGAGTCTGTGTCACTTTTCTGTTCGCCTGAACCACTGTCCATCACCTGGTGTACCTTTTTGTACTTCTCCTGTGGAGATTTCTTACTGTTGGTTTTCTTCCCAGACCTGCAGACTCTTGCTATGTGTCCTGCTTTCCCACACTGTCTGCACACTTGGTCCTTGAACCAACAATCTTTCTGGTCATGTGTTGTTCTGCCGCAGCGATAGCACTTCCCTGTTCCATAGGTCATTTCGTTGGTGCCATATTCTTGCGGTCTCCGTTGTATCTCTGCAGCGCCCCTTGCGGCTGCTTCGTATGATACTGCCATACTGAAAGCTTTGTCCAGCATAAGGTCCTTTTCTGATAGAAGCCGTTTCTGGGTTCCTTCACTTTGTAGCCCACACACAAACTTGTCCCTTAACGTGTCTGCTAGTCACGCTCCAAACTGGCAGTATTTTGATAGCTTGCGCAGTTCCGTTAGGTGCTCAGCATTACTTTCGTCTTTGTGTTGGTTCCTTTTATGGAACTTAAATCGTTCTGTTATCAGCAGCGGTGTGGGGTTTAAGTGGTCCTGTAGGATTTCTACTATGCTTTCAAAATTCTTGTTTACCGGCGTCTCTGGGGTTATTAGGTTTCGCAGTAACCCATAAGTTTTTGCACCCATGGAATTTAACAGAACCAGTGCTTTATTAGCATCTGGCACTTCATTCGCCCTGCAGTACACCTCAATACGTTCCACATATGTCGTCCAATCTTCGACTTCATTGTCGAACGTAGAGATACTGCCACTCTTCGGCATCCTTGGTTGTGCGTTAAGTATCACCAATGGCGCCTCCCGTGCTTCCCCTTCTTCTCCGCTGGCACAAAATGGCGTCTCCCGCGCTTTCCTTCCTTCCCGCGCTCGCTTGTCTTCTCCGCTGCGGCTTCGCAAAATGGCATGTCCCGCGCTCTCCCTGCTTCTCCGCGGCTCAATGGCGTCTCCCCTTGCTTCGCCCCACGGACCCTGATCAGCCCGTGATCCCTGGCTGTGCTCTGCGTGTTCTTCTCTTGATATTTGTCGACGCCGCTCAGTCTAGAACCCGGCTGTTTCTTACCCTCTCTCTCTCCGGTTTGCAGTATTTTTCTCTCGACGCCGCTCGGTGATCAACCCCCGGCTGCGCCCTGCTCTCTTCACCCTCTTTCTTACCCCGTCGACGCTGCTCGGCTCTCTCTCTCTGCCGTCGGTCGGCTCCAGCCGCCGCTGCTCGGGAAGGGTCTGCTCTGGACCTGTCGTTGGTCTCTTACTGCTCGTTGTGGCTGGGGAACCAAGCCCGGCTCTCCACAGCCTCCCCAGCGAAGTTGGATCTCTGCCTGACTGCTGGGCGGTTGCTCGCGGTCGACGCCCGTGTTCCTGGACTCGACTATTTTTTTTGTTTTAGTTTTTTTTTGTTTTATGTTGCAGGTAGATTCAACTCGTCGCCACTGTTAGATCCGTGGTTCAGTGGATAAATAATCACACGGATGCTGTACATAAACAAATAACAAGTCTTTACTGGAGGAGGGTAAACTCTAGACTGGGGTACTACAGTATACAGGAGCTGTAAAAAGTAGTTCTGACTTAAAAGCACATACACTACAGCTGATGGGGTGGTAATTGGCCGGATTGGATTTGTCCTGCTTTTTATGGACAGGGCATACCTGGGCAGTTTTCCACTTTGTTGGGTCGATGCCAGTGTTGTCACTGTACTGGAACAGCTTGGCTAGAGGGGTGGCTGGATCACAAGTCTTAAGCGCTACAGCCGGGATGTTGTCGGGGCCCATAGCCTTTGCTGTATCCAGTGTGCGCAACCGTTTCTTGATATCACGTGGCGTGAATCGAATTGGCTGAAGACTGGCTTCTGTGATGGTGGGGACCTCAGGAGGAGGCAGAGATAGATCATCCACTTGGTACTTCTGGGTGAAGATGGTTGCAGACGCTTCACCCTTGTCTTTTGCACTGTGTGCTGGGCTCTGCCATCATTGAGGATGAGGATCTTCATGGAGACTCCTCCTCCCGTTAGTTGTTTAATTGTTCACCACCATTCACAACTGGATGTGGCAGGACTGCAGTGCTTTGATCTGATCCTTTGTTTGTGGGATCACTTAGCTCTGTCTATAGTATGCTGCTTCCGCTGTTTAGCATGCGTGTAGTGCTGGGTTGTAGCTTCACCAGCTTGGCACCATGTTTTTAGGTACACCTGGTGCTGATCCTGGCATGCACTTTTACACTCCTCATAGAACCAGGGTTGGTCCCCTGACTTGATGGTAATGGTAGAGTGAGGGATATGCCGGGCCATGATGTTACATATTGTGGTGAAATACAATTCTGCTGCTGCTAATGGCCCACAGCGCCTCATGGATGCCAGATCTGCTTGGAATCTATGCCATTTAGCACCATAACTATTTTAAACCTGATGATATTATGATCACTGTTCCCCAAATGCTCTCCCACTGAAACATGCCCCACTTCCTTCTCCAGAACTAGAATCAGCAATGCTTCCTTCCTTGTTTGGCTGGAAACACACTGATCAAGGAAGTTCTCTTACACATTTCAGGAATTCCTCCTCCTCTTTGCCCTTTACACTGTTACTATCCCAGTCTTTTTAAGGATAATTGAAGGCCCCATTATCACTACTCTGTAGTTCTTGCATATTTCTGTAATTTGCCTGCAAATTTGCTCCTCTATCTCCTTCCCACTATTTGATGGCCTGTAGTATACACCCAGTAGTGTAATAGCTCCTCTATTGTTCCTTCATTCTAATCCAATAGATTCTGCCTTTGACCCCTCAAGTACATCATCCCTCTCCATCGCTATAATAGTTTCTTTCATCAATACTGCCACCCCCCTCCTTTTTTTCCTTCCCTATCTTTCCTGAATATCTTGTAGCCAGGAATATTAAGTTCCCAAACCTCCTCCTCTTTGAGCCAGGTTGTAGCATCTTTGTACATAACAGTGATTACACTTCAAACGTACTTCATTGGCTGTAAGGTGCTTGGGCCATCCTGAGCTTGTGAAAGGTGCTATATAATTGCATTCTTTCATTTTTATCCATTCCTGGACAACAGCTTATTATAGCTGCATGTCCGGAGTCCACAGATTCAGCTGTTCAACTGATACTCAGCTGTCCAAGAGCTGAGTTTCACTGTTAATTTGGAAAGCTCTCAGCTGGCATCCAAGTCTTTGGGGGATCTACTTTGAAGTACTCAACAAAATGTCTTTCTGCCTTTGGATCCATTTTTAGTGCTTCAAAGATTGACATCCCTTCTGCAGGAAAGATGAGTATTCCTGTAGGAAATTGTCTGTAGATACTCAGTGTGATAACAGTTGCCATCTTTGTGGTCTCCACTGTTTAGCTGTTTGAGGTTATTTCAGCTGAATCTACTCAGCCAGTGATCATCCTGTATGTCTCACATTTCTTAACTGCTAAGGCTCAACCAGGCTTCTGCTCTGGATCTCGCATCTCGCAAGTGAGCAATATTTTGCAAGGATCCCCTTACAGCCAGCTTCACTGCAAGTGATGGTAGTGATGCACCCCTGACAGGATGGCGAACTTACCTTCATGGGGTATGGGCACAATGCAAATGGATATAAGATTTAGTATTTCAATTCATCCGGTCTAGCATCCAACTACATCTTGAACTCCTCTAACGGATTTGACTCCAGGACTATGTCTGATAGATCCTCCCAATATTTCTGATCCCCTGACTAAAGACAACAAATTATTCTCACTGTGATTATTTCCACGGTGTTCTGGGCCCTCTGTACATGCACCACCATTTGGTACTGCGCATGCGCACTCGATCTGGTCGCGCGTGCGCACTTGATGCAGTCATGCATGCGCAGTACCAAACTGCATGGCGGCTGCGGCCTGCACTGGCACGCTTTCCTCAGCTCCGTGCGAAGATCAGGGTATCAGATGGTGGGGGTGGGGGAGGGGGAGAGAGAGGATCGAAGGGGGAGAGAGGATCGGGGGAGTGGAGAAAGGATCGAAGGGGTGGAGAGAGGATTGGGGGGAGAGAGGGAATAGAAGGGGGGAGAGAGGAGAGGGGATCGAAGGGGGGAGCGAGGAGGGGATCGGGGAGAGAGGAGAGGGGATGGGGTGAAAGGAGTGGGGATGGGGAGAGAGGAGAGGGGATCGAGCAGGGGAGAGAGGAGAGCGGATGGGGAGGGAGGAGCGGGGATCGAAGGGGGGAGAGAGGAGAGGGGATCGAGGGAGAAGAGATGGGGTGAAAGGAGAGGGGATGGGGAGAGAGAAGTGGATCAAGGGGGTAAAGATGAGGGGATCGAGGGGGGAGAAAGGAGCTTGGAGGGGGGAGAAGGTCAAGAACTTGGAGGGGGGTCAGGAACTCAAGGGGAAGAAAGTCAGGAACTCGGGGGGGTGGAGGAGGTCAGGAGCTCAGTGGGGAGAAGGTCAGGAACTTGTTGGGGGGAGCACGGTGAGAAAGTGGGGAGGGGTGAAGAACGTGTTCCAGGTCTAAAGGAGGTGGGGGGGGGGTGTTGATCAGAACAAGAACGTGATCCAGATGGGAAGATAGATCACGTTATCCCACCCTCTTTTAGGCCTGGATTACCTTCTTCCACCCCCACCCCCTTTACACCTGCACCACGTTCTCTCTCTCCTCCCCGCCCCAGACCACAACGGTTAAAGAAAGCAGCTCACTACAACCCTCTCAAGGGCTGAATGTTGTCCAGGTCTTCCTGCATGCGGGCACAGACTGTTTCATTATCGGAGGAGTTGCAAATGGAACTGATACTGTGCAGTCATCAGAGAACATCCCCACTTCTGACCTTATGATGGAGGGAAGGTAATTGATGAAGCAGCTGAAGATGGTTAGGCTTAGGATACTGCCCTGAGGAACTCCTGTAGCGATGTCCTGGGGCTGAGATGATTGGCCTCCAACAATAGCCAGTGGAGAGTTTCTCCCCTGATTTCCATTGAACTTGGGGAGAGAAGGTGCTTGTTGGGGGAGCACGGTGAGAACAGTGGGGTGGGGTGGTGGGGGCGGTGGTGTGAAGAACGTGATCCAGGTCTAAAGGATGGGGGGAATGAGAGCAAGAACATGATCCAGATGGGAAGATAGATCATGTTCTCCTACCCCCACCCCCTTTACACATGCACCACCTGCTCCCTCTCCTCCCCCCTCCAGACCGCAGCGGTTCAAGAAGGCAGCTCACTACCACCCTCTCAAGAGCAACTAGGGAGAGGCAATAAATAAATGAATTTTAAAATATGTGAGCTTATTCTGTGTTGGTCCTACAACATGCTTAACATTACCTTTGTGTGTTATTTGCTGGACTCGACTATTCCAATGTTCTCCTGGCCAGCCTCCCATCTTCCACCTCAATGAACTTCAGCTCATCCAAAACTCTGGTGCACGTATCCTAACACGCAGCAAGTCCATTCACCATCACCCCTGTGCTCGCTGATCTACATTGGCTCATGGTCCACCAACAATGTTCCCGCTAAGCTATGCGGTCACGCAGCTGTCTGGAGGTCCTGCATAGGCTGCTTACCGGCTTTTGAATGGGAGATTTTGCGCAGGCGTGAAATTTTGAATGGATCGCGCACCCAAAAAAAAAAATTTGTGGGAACATTGTCCACCAACACCTTTGGCCCAGAAATTCAGGTCGAGGGCTTCCCGCGGGTGTAAGCCCCCGACCTGCACTTACCTTGCGCGCCGGCCGTTGAGCTGTGGGCCCCCGTGGAATTCCGATCCTGGGCCTCCTCCAACTGCCGGCGCGCAGTGCTTGCGTATCCCAGGGGTGCAATTAGTTCGATGCATCCCCTGGGATCACGTGGGCCATGGGGAGCCAATCGGTGCAGGGAATGCTTCATTCATAAGTTTGACAGGAAGTGCTGTCAAACTTATAAATACTACGAGCCCCAAAACACCACTAAATCTTCAAATAAATTTTAAAAATACATCACATTTTTAAAAAATAAACTATAAATTACATGAAATAACTTTTAAACAATAATTTACATTTTTGAAAAAAATAATTTTATTTTCTAACGGGGCTAAAAATAAACTTACCTTTCTTTAAAGTATTTAAAAATAATAAACCTGTGGAAAAAATGTTTTAATTTTAATTAATTCACCACTTACCTTGTAAAAAGCAGGCCTTGCGACTGCGTTTTAAATGTGCAACTTCTGAAGACTTACCCTCTCGGGAAAACCTGCAAAAAAAACGTAAGTTTGATGCGCACGCGCAGCCTCTACTGCGCACGCGTTCGACCGCTGAACCCCTTCCTTTAGGGGAACGGAAGTGCCGGTTTCCCACGCATGTGCAGTGCATGCAGGAAACCGGCAATTCCATTGGGCCTACGGGTGAGTACCCCGTGCGTACTCACCCGTGGAGACCTGAAGTTCTGGGCCTTTATTTTAAAATTCCCATCCTCATGTTAAAATCCCTCCATAGCCTCACCTTCTTCCTATCTGAACACGACAGTGTGAGCGCTTTGAGTGCTCCTAACCTGGGAGGGTTGGCTGTTCTATGAAAGCAGGAGTGTTAGCACTGTAAACTCTGGAGCCTGTCACAATTACACATTGCAAAGATCTTGATTACTCTCCAGCAGGCAGGATCAAATGACACATTCCAGACAAACTGTTGGGTGTGTCTTGTCCTGTAAGGGGACTAATCAGAAATCTGGTCTTGTCCTCCAAGGGGACCAATCAAAGATTTGGTGTTGCAAATAGACATGACCAATTATTCTGCATCTGTTTTGTTTAATCCCACCTGGATGTTGGTATGCAAACCTTCCTTAGCACATGTATGGATTTTACTAATGTTTTCCTCATTAAACAATTCTTCATTTATTTGCAAAAATGTTTGTGTTCTTTATTCAGTCCACTCTGCAGGCCTTTAGTTCCATAATGCATTATTAGTACCAATACTGAAAATGGGTCCAAGATTTTTCAAGATTGTCTGATAATTACATTAATGAGGAACCACTGAAACCACCTAGAGAGGATTAGGAAGGAATATGGGGGGGGGGGGGGGGTGGCGGGAGTCTAGAGTATAAAAAGACTGTAGAAATAATTAAATAGGTAATAAGGATAAATTGGGCTAGATTTTTCTTGGGTCCAGCTCTGCTGCGTGTGGTGGGGTGGGACTTCCAGCTGCCTGTCATGTTCCATTTCCTTGGTTCAGCATCAATGACATAATGAGGGCCAATTTAACCTAACCCACCAGGCAGGAAACCCACGGCATTGGGTGGAAAGTCGGTTTTACACCTCACCCAGTATTACTCTCTGTTGACTTCAATGGAGAGTAGAATCGGATGGGATGTAAAAACAGGTTCAACTAAATTTGCCCCCATGAGCGTGAGCACTGAGACCACCTAGGGTGCTGCCAGGGCGCCCTGCTAAGGCAAGGGGAGGGAAATTGCTGTGGCATCCTATACCAGCAGTGCCAATTGAATATGGCCAAAAGTTTAATTTTTTTAAAAATTTCCCACTTTGACTAAGGCAATTACTCACCCTGCGGTTATTTCACTTTTAAATCCCCTCTGTGGCCAATAGCAACATTAGATTCTCGGAACCCCAATGGTGTTCCATGTGCCAAGTGTTGCTCGAGTGAAAATTACAGGAAATATGTCACCCGTATTTGGACAGACGTATTATGCATGACATTTCTTCTGGCAGAAAATCCCAGAAATGACGTTAGTGACAATGAGCCAGAGGAATGACTCCCCACTTGATTTTCTTCCCTGCCTGCCAAATTTATGCCAGTTTACCACAACTGAAGAGGAAATTAAGCCCCCTTCTGTTTAAAATGGCCCTTTTAATTTTCTCTGTCTATCTCCTAAGTTTCTAATTCAATTTGCATTATTCTGTTCCCCTCCCATCTCCTTGATTCTTTTCTCTAGCCTTCTCCGAGCTTCTTATTGCTTGATTCTCACTTTTCCTCTCCAGTTTCATTCACTCTATGGAAAGTGAGATGCTGCAGTTGATA
The DNA here is from genome assembly GCF_052327205.1 of Somniosus microcephalus. Classification (NCBI taxonomy): domain Eukaryota; kingdom Metazoa; phylum Chordata; class Chondrichthyes; order Squaliformes; family Somniosidae; genus Somniosus; species Somniosus microcephalus. Next base: position 109,397,791 of record NC_140991.1, read on the forward strand.
GATATAAACGATTATAATTGTGTTTTACTGTTATTAAGCAATTTATATCTATGTCTAAGAATCTTGTGACCCACCTTGAGCTCTTCCTACACTCTTGCTGTAAGGACCTCAGAACCTCATTCTTCTTTAACAGGTGACAGTCAAGGGTTCCGAGGATCAGCACAAGACCCGCCTAATGATAGTTTGATAATCAGTAATCATGCCATTAGAGCACTTTTCATTATTAAATCTCTTACAACAATATTTCCAGCACTTTTTGAGTAGGGAGAATGTGTAAAGTTTTTCAGTACCTTCTTTTGTGCAGCAGTACTTGGACCCTTGCTGCCAATGGTAACTTTTTCTTTCTGGATTATTTTTGAATGATTAAAGTCTATCTAGTCCTGCAAAAAAAAAAATTCCCTTACATTAACTATGCTTTGTGCATTTTCACCCTTGTGTATCCATGTCTGCTCCTAAATATGCACCATTTGCTTCCGAGTTTAATAGGCAGCTGCCCTACAATCTGATTGCACATAATTCAACCTTCAACATGATAATGCATTCTTTGTGCACACTTTTTATGCCTATATACAAGCAAATCTTTGTATGTGCATGAAAAGAGAAACTGCAACCTGATGAACTGTACTTGCCCAATATGTCTCATTTTAAACCAATATGACAGCCAAAAATCAGTTCTGGACAGAGATGAAAAATACCACACAATAAGAAATAGGCCCTGAATTTCCTCGGGACCTGGGGTGGAAAGCCAACATAAGAAGGGCAGGAAAGAACAGGTGGTCTGGGAAATGGGACAGGATCACTAACACCACCGCGGAAGACGTGCTGGAAATTCCTGCTCGGGGGTGGGAGTCAGAAGTTCCGCCTGCCCCATTGAAGGCCTGAAGTTAAGAAGGAGGTGGGGCCAGGGAGATGACATCACCCACCGGATTTCCCACAGCTCCTGCTTCCTCTGCCCAAGTGGCCTGGACATCAGCAATATACTGGCATATGGGGCAACAGTGGGGTCCATAGAGCTTTCCAGGCCCGGGTCTCAGTCTGCACCAGAAGAATAAAGGTGGCAGTATTTCAATCAGCTCTCTGATACAAGGGGGCCGATCCCATCAATTCTTGCATTGTCAGACCTCAACTGCAGCCTCAGCACTCGGGTGGCTTTCCTGTGCTGTATTCTGCTCCACCTCTAGCAGACGCCCAAGGTGTGTCCGTACTGGTATAGGTATGTGCTTCTTTTAGTTAAATTTCTTGACTCTACTCTGATCCTGGAAACTCTGGTGGGGTCAGGATCACATGTCACTGGTGGGACATGATTTCCACACTACCACAGTTATGGCGGTGGTGCGGGATCACAGATTTTAGGCTCCATGCTGTGCAGTAAAGCACCCCTCATACTATTAAAATACAACAACAACATTTACATAGCGCTTTAACATAGAAAAATATCCCAAAGCGCTTCACCGAGAAGTATTCAAAAAAATGATGTTGAGCAAAAGGATATATTAGAGAGGTGTCCAAAACCTTGGCCAAGAAGCGGGTTTTAAAGAGGATCAAAAGAGGAGAGGGAGGTGGAAAGATGGAGGGGTTTAGGGAGGAAATTCCAGAGTGTGGTGCCTAGGTGGCCAATAAGGCATGGTCACCAATAGTGGGACAAAGGGAGGGGTGATGGACAAGAGTCAAAGGAATGGAGAGTTTGGGTGAGAACTGGAGGACATTACAGAGGTAGGGAGGGGCCAGTCCATGACGGGATTTAAACATTTTAAATTTGTGGCACTGGGGGACCCGGAACAAATGTAGTTCAGCAGGGGCAAGGCGAGCATGACTTGGTGCCAGGTAGGATATGGGCAAAGTTTTGGATGAGCTGAAGTTTACGGAGATTGGAAAATAGGAGGCTGACCAAAGCAGTCAATGCTTAGCCACTGAATAAAGGATTTATCTCACTTACCTGGTTAGTTATTTCCACCCCAATGGTTATGGTCCACGCTGTAGTCAGGAAAATTGTGTCAATGCACTCACACATTATATGGTGAGTGTCTGCTTCCCATCTAGCAATTGTTAATTATCTTATGGCAAGCTAGTGATTATCCTCCTTGGGTAGGAGAACAAGGTAAGTGGAGTTTCTTTGGCGTCAAAGAGCCTCCAAGATGACATGAATGATGAAACATCAGAAACAAATCAACCTTCTGTGGCAAACTCAGGAATCCAATACGTGAGCCAGAGTGGTCTGCAGTATCCCAGGGCACTATTGACAGTTGACTAGCCAAATTGACTCATTAATGGAATCAGGCAGAGTTAGATCTGTTGTGGGCAGGGTTTATATTCCTTAGGTAACCCTACATAGCCTACCAGACTAAATTAACAGTGATCCATGGCTTTCTGTACAAGTTTCTGAACAGCTTATCATTGCCCTTGAGTCCTTAAGCTGATAAATGGTGGCCAAATTTCCATTATTGAGCTGTGCATTACTGTAGACCCTACTACAATATGAATAGATTACATTTATCTATGCGCTATAGGCAAACTGAATTGGATTTAGCCTTCAGCCCATATAGGGCCAGCATCCTTTGATACACCTCCAGCAGCAGTACCTCCAAATCTTCAGCATCAAAAGTAGCTGTGCTGCTGACATGTCTCCACTGTACAACTGGAAACAATTAGTTCTCTGTTACCATCACAACTTCTTCTTTTACAGTGAGCTGCAGCTTTTAAGAGCTGCTCCCTTGCCAAATTTTGTGTTTCCCAAACGAGTGCCCCAGACAAGCTTTTCATCTGCTAGTTAAATGAGGAGGTGGGGCTTATATCAGAAAATTCAGCACATCCCATCCCTCGAGCTACAGATATGGGTGTGTCTGTGAATTGTGTGAGCACAACCCCATTTTTGCTGAAATCAGAAAATTAGGCTTATATAGTTCTTTTAAAAAAATAATTAAATCACCACTAGATGGCACTCTAACATTAGGAAACATTCATCTACAGTCAGACAAATTTCAGGCCCATTTGAGCATAAATCTAAAAAACACTCATAGAATTACTGAACTTTGTCAGTCCAATGCTAAATATTGGACTTATTTAGGTCCCTTTTTGTCTGGGTGGTAGGGGTATGTGGAAGTGGTATCTCATGCGGTGCCTTGGACACAGTCACAACCCTGTGTGAGTCAAAACAACAACCTATTCCTTATTGATTGCATATTTTTTTCCATTATAATGTTTTACTGTATCAGTTCCCTTTACTTGGTTGTTTCTGTTTATGTAATTAGTTTTGCTTTTGAAGCCTACACAACTCTCAGAAATATGTGGGATGGCTGTAAACAATGTGCAAGATTTTAGAATCCACATAATACCCCTTTAAGTTAAAGAAAAAAATCAGAAAGACTTGCATTTATATAGCGCCTTTCATGACCACCGGATGTCGGAAAGCACTTTACAGCCAATGATGTACTTTTGAAGTGTAGTCACTGTTATAATGTAAGAAACTCGGCAGCCAATTTGTGCACAGCAAGCTCCCACAAACAGCAATGTGATAATGATCAGATAATCTATTTTTTTTGTGATGTTGATTGAGGGATAAATATTGGCCAGGACAGAAGCAGATAGTAAAATTCTTGCACTAATTCTACTTAACCCATTACCCTTTGTCCCAGTCAGAAAACTCTAGGACATCCTTAAGCAAACACGTAAAGGGGAATTTTTTGCAGTTATTTTTGACAGAGTGCAGTTTCTCAAGTGAACATTATAATATTGATGAAGCAGCTTCATTAGCTATTGTGTTGTGTGGTCAGCCACAAGTTTAATAGAATTAAAGACATAGAGGCAAATAAACAAGAAAAAAAGACAAAATGTAAAGGAAAAAATAATTAAAGACACACAACAGAGTGGCGAATCAAAGCGAACCAAGAAAGTATCAGAATCTCTGCTCTATATAAAATTGTTCAGATCTCAGGCTTTTCTCCATGTCAAACCTGGTCATTGCCAGGTCTGTGCGACCTCTCAATTGATGATGACAGCTGTCATCAATCATCATATAAAAGGTAGACCACTGGCTCCTGTGAGAACAAACTAAATGGTGACTAACACACTTGACTCATTGTTTTTTGGGGCCAAATTTAACTTGTGGTCCAATACAATTTCTGGCTAAATTACTCAGTTCTCATTCCCAGGAAGCTGTCCACAAAGTTAAGTTTGAAGTTCAATTTAAATAAAGTGCTAGATTTCAATGTAGAAATTAAGGAAGATGACTGAAAATCATAATGTAAATTATTTAGAGAGAAAATCTACCACTAAAGTTCTACCTACGGGATCAAATTTTTTCCTGATAGTAAATTAAACAGAAACAATATATCAACTCACACTTAGGTGTTTTATTTCAGTTTAATAGCAATTTCAGTTCTCACAGCTGAAAATAGAGAGAAACATATAGTCCACAAAAACTGTATATTTAATCAGAAAATGACCAGTTGGCTGTGATCATTGAGAAACAGCATTCTTTAGAAAAAAGCTAAAGAGACTCTCTGACTTCATGGTTTTTGAACATATGAGAGTATTTTCCTTCTGTTGCCTAGGCCCTAAGCTCTGGAATTCCCTTCCTAAACCTCTCCGCCTTACTACCTCTCTTTCCTCCTTTAAGACGCTCCTTAAACCTACCTCTTTGACCAACTGCCCTAATTTATCCTTATGTGGCTCGGTGTCAATTTTTTTGTCTTATAATACTCCTGTGCAGCGCCTTGGGACATTTTACTACGTTAAAGGCGCTATATAAATACAAATTGTTGTTGTGTGCTATTTTTAACGCTATGTGCTAAAGTCTATTCACATAAATTCCTGTCTGTGCTATTTCAATGCAGTCATTATCTTGTTTAAAATAAATGGGCTAATTACTGTGTTAAAATAGCCATCAGCAATTAACAAAAACATGTTAACCAGTGCACTGAAAAGGGCACAGATAAAAATAAACCCATTCCTCCTCCGGATTAACTATTTGATACAACTCATTATCCTGTACTTACTACATCATCTAAACACACCTCTTTTTATTTGTATTGATTAACTTGCAAACGTTGGCTTCAATATAAAAATAAGAGGATGGAAACTCTTGTGCTCTACATTTTAACGCACTTAGAAATCTTCAAAATAAGTCAGATCTCTTTTATTGCCAAAGCGGCAACAAAATTGAGTTATTTACAGTATTTCATTTTAACAGGCAGTTACTAATTCTCTGGGCTCATCTAGCTGAGCTTTATAACTAAATACAGTGCTCAATGTCTTTATTATAAGTGTGTAACATGTGTGGCTAACAACACCATGTGATAAGTAGTTGTACCACTTTTGTGGCAAATGGAATAAGAACCCAAATGGAACTATAAGCCAAAAGCAAAAGATAAAGTTCAAACAGGTGTATTTAGTCATCATATAGATAAAAACATACAAACACATCTGGTCTATATAGCTAGAAAAATGTAACCAGCATCCTCACATTGCCTCAGTGTGTCTGAAAACTCTTTACCTGTCAATACAACAGTTCTGGCATAATCCAAAGTATTCCGTCCTGTAGAAAAAAACCCTACTCAATGAAACCTCCATTACTAAAAGGTAATAAAAAACAGAAAATGCTAGAAACACTCAGCAGATCAGCCAGCATCTGTGGATAGAGCGAGACCTATGAAAGGTCATCAACCAGAAACGCTGGCCCCGATATTTACCGAAGCGCAAGTTCAGAGCGGGGGTGGGGGGAGTTATGGTTAAACCAAGAAGTATGGATTTCCCCGATCACCGTGGAGTTTTAATTCCAGGGCTTGTTTTAATTTGTTTCTCCAAATTACATGCCTGACAGCTAGCCTGATTGATAACCATGGAGCAGGTAGGTTTAGTGGTGTTGTGGGGCAAAGATCGCAACGGGAGAGCAGAGAGATCGTGGGAGGAGCGGAGAGATTGTGGCGGAGATCACGTGGGGGGATCAGTGATCGTGGGGGGTAGTTGGTGATTGGGGGGGGGTCGAACAGATCGGGGGAGGTTACAGGGTAGCTTGTTGAGTCTGGAGGAAACACTCCTTTTTTTAATTCATTCACGGGATGTGGGTGTCGCTGGCAAGGCCAGCATTTATTGCCCATCCCTAATTGCCCTTGAAAAGGCGGTGATGAGCCTCCTTCTTGAACTGCTGCAGTCCGTGTGGTGAAAGTACTCCCACAGTGCTGTTAGGGAGGGAGTTCCAGGATCTTGACTCAGCGACGATGAAGGATCGTCGATAATTTTCCAAGTCAGGATTGTGTGTGACTTGGAGGGGAACTTGGAAGTGGTGGTGTTCCAATGCAACTGCTGCCCTTGTCCTTCTAGGTGGTAGAGGTCATGGGTTTAGGAGGCGCTGTCAGAGAAGCCTTGGTGAGTTGTTGCAATGCATCTTGTGGATGGTACACACTGCAGACATGGTGCGCCGTTGGTGGAGGGAGTGAATGTTTAAGACGGTATATGGGGTGCCAATCCTGTGGGCTGCTTTATCCTGGATGGCTGCTTTATTCTGATGAACTTCTTGAGTGTTGTTGGAGCTGAACTCATCCAGGCAGGTAGCAAGTATTCCATCACACTCCTGACATGTGCCTTGTAGATGGTGCAAAGGATTTGGGGAGTCAGGAGGTGAGTCACTCTCTGCAGAATACCCAGCATCTGACCTGCTTTTGTAGCCACAGTATTAATGTGGCTGGTCCAGTTAAGTTTCTGGTCAGTGGTGGCCCCCAGGATGTTGATGGTGGGGGACTTGATGATGGTAATGCCATTGAATGTCAAGGGGAGGTGGTTAGAATTTCTCCTGTTGGAGATAGTTATTGCCTTGCACTTATATGGCGCGAATGTTAGTTGCCACTTATCCGTCCAAGCCTGAATGTTGTCAAGGTCTTGCTGCATGCGGGCATGGACTGCTTTATTATCTGAGGAGTTGCGAATGGAAATGAACACTGCAATCATCAGCGAACATTCCCACTTCTGACCTTATGATTGAGGGAACATCTTTGATGAAGGAGCTGAAGATGGTTGAGCCTAGGACACTGCCCTGAGGAACTCCTGCAGCGATGTTTTAAGGCTGAGATGATTGACTTCCAACAACTGCAACCATCTTCCTTTCTGCTAGGTATGACTCTAGCCAGTGGAGAGTTTTCCCCCTGATTCTCATTGACTTCAATTTTACTAGGGCTCCTTGATGCCACACTCGGTCAAATGCTGCCTTGATGTCAAGGGCAGTCACTCTCACCTCACCTCTGGAATTCAGCTCTTTTGTCCATGTTTGGACCAAGGCTACAATGAGGTCTGGAGCTGAATGGTCGTGGTGGAACCTGGAATGAGCATCGGTGAGCAGGTTATTGGTGAGTAAGTGCTGCTTGATTGCTCTGTTGATGACACCTTCCATCACTGATGGGACAATAATTGTCCGGATTGGATTTGAGCTGCTTTTTGTGGACAGGACATAGCTGGGCAGTTTTCCACTTTGTCGGGTAGATACCAGTGTTGTAGCTGTACTGGAACAGCCTGGCTTGAGGCGTGGCTAATTCTGGCCTACAGGCAGTGCTGCAAAGGCACTTATGGATCCAGCCCATCATGCCTCCTTTTACCTGCCAGGTTTCACAAAGACAGGGAAATCCAGCTAACAGTAGTTAAAAATATAAATCTTGTTAAAAAGGAGGCATGCAGCCTCCTTAAAAGGTTTTACCGACCGACCTGCCCACCGGAAGTGGGCAGTTTTGAGGCAGGTTGGGTTTGGATTTGAAGTTTTTTAAAACATTTTAACTTCCCACCCTACCCAAATTCATCTGTTTTGGGGGTTAAAATTACCCCCGTTAACTCTGGCTTTCTCTCCACAGATGCTGCCTGACCTGCTGGGTGTTTCCAGCATTTTCTGTTTTTATTTCAAATTTCCAGCATCCGCAGTATTTCGCTTTTATTAAAAGTAAAGATCATATGAAAATTTTAAGAAATCAAATTGAAATTAGAAGACTGCTCGGAAAGTTAGGCTACATTATTGTGTGCACAGAAAATCATTAACATTTTCTTGTAACTTAATTTGTGATGTTAGTCCCCAGGTATGCAGTTCCCTTCCCTCATAGAATGAAAAACTGTGTGTAATAACTTCTTATACAGAACTTTTTATTTATAGAGTTTTCTTTTTTTAATAAAATGAACCCATCACGGCGATGGAGCTCAGAGCTGGAGAATGTAACATTTTCTGTTTCGGGCATCCAGTATTGCTTTAAGCCCTCTCAGGCCAGAATAGTACGTTCGATGCGGAGTAAAGCTTCCTGCACTTTAGGTTAACAGTGTGCCTCAGTCCCAACTTCAGAAGAACACCCCTGCTGTAGGAGTGTAGCACTTTTCCAATTCCCATATCAGCATCCGGTTAACTCCCTGAGATTTGCCAATTTAATGCCAATTTCTGCCAAAATAGTGGAGTATTGTGTTGTGGACCTAATGTGGAATTGGATCGAGACTGTCCCAAAGGCAAGACTCATACACCGGGGCAATATGTTTCAAGTTCTTTACATATTTCAAAAACTCATGTAAAAGTTTTAAATTGAAACGATTTTGTTCCATTTCTGAATGCAGATGATTAGTTGATTCCAATACATGAAATTGACCTAAACCTGATGAGTAGACTATTAGTAAATCGATCATGTAGCTTCAAGTGATGTCAATTACCTTGTTATCTTACAGTATTAATATTTTACATTTATATCATGTTTAGTTTTTTAACATAGTATATTAATTTGTAATGAGCTGGAGAGACAGAAATAGGCGGGGTAATTCTGCACTTCATTACTTTTTGAGATTTTCGTGTTTAGCTGGATCTATTTAAGAACTCAATTATTGAAAACTGCGCTGGTAAAACAATGATATCACGCACATTGATAACAGAGTTTAATGTTAATGTTCATTTTAAATTTGGAGCAAAATAGGGTCAAGAAGCGGCTAATAATTCTGGACCAAGTTAAAGGTGGAACTCACTGGAACAAGGCTCAGGAACAGTTCATTAAAATATGTTTTATTTCATTTTACATAGAGATGGAAATATACCACTTCTATCTACTCTGCCCAAGACAGCTGGCGTGCGTAATCCTACTTATGAAAGTGTCCAGTGTTTAGAACGAATGACTGCCAACGTTCCACCACACTACCAACAGTGTGAAATAGGTTGAAAACACGTCTCCGCTTCGAAATTGTCACATGGGGGGAAAAAAAGCAGGTTTGTGACAGGTTTATGTTAAAAAGTCGGACAATTTTTCTTTGCACGATTCATTCAAGCCCCATACACCAAATTCTCATAGCAAGTGGACAGCGATTTGTGTTTAATAAAATCCTGAGCAACTGTTCCAGTTCAGAACTATGTGGGTCGGATATTAAGTAATAATCCGGCCAAAACCTGAGAACATAATTGCTGCTTTGCTCCCAGTCGGCATCACAGCCAACAAACACAACAGTTTAATGCAAAATAGTGAACGAAGGGCGACTTGAGAGTCGACGTTTTGCCATCTCATCCGCTATCCCGTTCACGGTTGCTTCGCGATATGGGAATGATTTCTATTTTTTTAATCGCAAATGTGTTAATGTTGCAGTTGGGGAATGGTGCCGTGTTATTCAGTGGCCTTTCAGCAACAGGCCAGGGCTAGGAGAGGGTCCCGGTGCTGAGCGAGGCAGCACAGTGCTGGCTGACACTCAGTGCGGGAAGTGGCTGGAGCGCTGCTGATTTTGACGGCCATGTGATCTTGCGACAGGCAGATCGATTGGAGGAGAGAGAAGCACGGAGGGGGGAAGGAAGCTGAGACATCGTGGGTCGGAGCGAGCACCAAACCTCATCGTGTAAGAAAATAAACCCAAGACAACGCACGAGTATCGCAGAGTGCTCCGCCCTCCGATCGCCTGTCAGAGCGTCCGTCCGCCCGCAGGCTGCTACCTGGAGACCTCGCAACTCGCTGGAATTCGGCAACTTCGCCAAACTGCCCGCGTCCCACGCCACGGGAGCTGCTGTCGGATCATGAGGCGAGTGTGCTGAGAAGCAGCCACTTCCACTTTTCAATGCAGCGCTCTCCCAGAGCCGGGGGGTCGTGATGGAGAAAGATGCCTTTATTCTTGTGCAGCTTTTGGCTTTCGCTGTCTGGGGTAAGGTGGCGAATGGTCTTGTTTTGTACCGCACACTAACTAACCTGACATTTCCAACCGACTGAGAGCCGGGCTCCGCCGCACTTAACCCAAAACTGCTCAACTCCAGAAAAGCGACAGGAATCGCCCACAGATTTATTGGATACCTGCCGTGAGCGATAATGTAACCCGCTGCACACATCATTCCGATTACTGGATGCAGGGCGAGCATTCTGTGTACCCATTACCCTGTCTCTTTAAACATGTATATATATCTATCTTCTATAGAGATCTATATATCTATTTGAAAGCTGCGAATTTCCGTCATTCCGTTTTTCTTTCAAGATCTCTCACTTCAATAATTTAGTTTTAACCTCTTTTCCAATGTTTCTTTCTAACTTTTTTTTAAATCTCCCTCCACAGCTGTCTTTTAAAAATAATTGTTTTCCTTCACTCATTCTTTGTCCGTCCACCGGTTTTTTTTCAGTTCCTCTTCGTTCATTTTCTTCTGCAACTTTTCCGGCTTCGTTTTGTGCCCGTTGACTCTAAAATTTAAAACAGCCATTTTCTCTTTCCTGACATTGCCTCGGGATTGTGGCGGTGAACGCGAGCGGATCGGCACGGGGAAGAACGGGGCCATGGCCAGTCACAGAGAAAGGCAGTTCTGCCTTTCCAAAAACACCCCACCAACATTATTCATGTTTAAATTGGGATCGAGTATCGAATCATTTTATATTTCGATTTTTTTAAACTAAGTTCAATACAGTAATATCTTTGTGTCATCTTCTAATGCTTTATTTTTGTATGTTTTGTAGGTAATAGTTTGTTGACATCTGGCCTTTCAGGTAAGAGGAAGCACAGCAGATTAACACTGACCCAAGTTCACTTCTGGTGGCGTTTTCCTTTTTAGCCTTGCGCCTGCTCTGCTCATCTTGTTTGATTCAGTCCTAGTGCCTGGTTAATGTTTGTAACTTGGTGTTAAACAGTACATACTATTTCTGTATATAACACTGATGATAACCTGCAAGCTGTTACAAATATTAATGCATAAGTACCAATGCAAAATGTTGGCATGACCGACTCATGCAGCAGTCCAACCCAGGTCATCATAACCAGTACAAGGTTAACAACTAAAAGTTGGAAAGTAACAATTTATATCTTGATGTGTAGATCAGAGAATTCCAGCAGCTACACAGTGGATTCAAACTCTTATCTAGAGGTATATGTTGGTCTGTGTGTAAAGTTAAATACACGGAGCAAAGTTTAAGATGACAGTTTGGTAAAATAATTTTCATGACATTACACTCAGAGCAAAATATACTCCTAGTTCAGACAGCTCGTTGTTGCAGAGCTGAGGTAATTGTCTTAATGCAAACAATGTTAACAAAAAGTTGCCAAGTGTTTGAAAACCATTACAAAACCCTTCCGGTTTTTTAAAAATCTTAGTCCCATCAGCTGGATGTTTCTAAAGCACTAATAATTATATTAACAACTGTGTTTCAAAACAAAGGGAAACACTTCAAATCTTGGTGTCTAATTTTACTTGTTAAAAATTAATTAACCCACCCATGGTGTGTTTATTCTGACTGGAATTTATTGGAAAGTAACCCATTTTAACAGTGCAGTATTTGTAAGGGTTGGATATTGCAGGAAAAGTAATTTATAGTAATTATTCATTTGAAAACTTTAATGTAAGGTCTTGATGTCAAAAAAGAACAGTAATTTCTCTCTTTTGAAAGAAAACTTGTCAGTTTAAAACATGATATATATTTGCATCAAATTAATGTTCTTGTTCAAATTTCCAGCCAAGGACAATACAAACCTGCATAATCAATCACAATCAAACCAGTCAGAGAGGAAGACCAAAAGGGCCTGTAACGAGACTACTATGCTGGAAGTAGTGCACTGGTGTGGAAATCAGTTTGAAAGCCAACTTAACGGAATGAATTCCAGTGACTGGTGCAACTTCACGCTCATTGCCGGGTAGGTTCTTTTTTATACAATTCTGATTTGCTATAGTCAAGCTTATAAGATCAGATGCATAAATTAATGATGAAGAAAACATTATTTGCTGTAAAATTTGTAGTCATCTAAAGCCTGTTCCTTAATCTACAGTTTTTAAGATATAATTAAATGTTCATCACTGCTCAGGATGAACTAAATTCTAGCAGAGAACTTAATATCTAGGAGCTTTGCCTATGTAGAGAGGATAGATTCCAGAAACATGGATTGTACCCGTTTATAGAAGGACCGTGTCTCTTCATTTCCTCTGTAGGAGGTTGTTCATTGATTTTGTCCTGTCGTGATCTTTCAATTATTATTTCTAGACTTGTTACAAATTAGCTGTAAATCTGCACCTATTACTTGATTTCAGTAAAGCGTTGAGCTCAATAATGATTAATGCACTGTGTCCTCTATAAAGGATGCAATCATAAGCTTTTCCAGTGTGGCATAACACCTCTAAATGGATCTGATCCTCATTAACAGCAGGAATGCTATACTCCATTGCTGATAACTTTTGCAACTTGACTCTACAAAATACATTATCATTTGCAGTTAATTATATGTACTACATAATCCTGTTATATGTACATCCTGTACCAATAGCCTCTACTCTCCCTGCATTCATTCACTCTCCATTGAGAGGATACCGCCCATCACCTTGGCCATATAACTCTGATGACACGCATTAGAACAAATTCAGACATCCACAGAATATACGCTGGACGGACCGAACACAAAATATTGTGATATGCTAATGACATTCTAGGCTATGTAATGAACCCCTGCATCTGTCAAAACATCAGAGACTTTGGGAAACTGTCAATGTTTAAGCTCAACCACTCAAAGGAAGGTGTGTCCCTCATGCAGGAGGTGCCCATGCCCATACAGAAATCATGGTCCTGGGAATTGTAGTGTTTTTACATTGGGATGTACTTGGAGACTTTATATGAGCATTGAATATAAGGATTCACCTGGTCAGGTGGGGATCATGAAGTATGAGGGAGGATGTATCTGGAATCAAGAATGTTAAGAGGCCCAGCAGAATGCATTGTGATGTTTGTGAAGGACTGAGCAGGGGTTTGTGATTTTTTTTCTGAATTGCTGAACTTTTTGTATGTTTATAAATGGTAGTTTTAGAGTATGTGGGATAGGTGAGGAACTGTCTTAGTAGGCATAGACTACAGAAAATATTTAGGTAGAATATGATTTGTTCAGTCAGAAATTTGACCAAATAGAAATTACACTACAGAGATGGTTCTGCAGTCTGATTGGTTCCTTTATTAAGGGGTCTTATTGGTTTCTGGTTCTGGAATAGAATGGTTTTACATAGAATTATATAGAATTTACAACATAGAAATAGGCTATGCAGGTGTTTATACTCAACCACTCCATGTGGCAGTGTTACACATTCTCACCACTTTCTGTGTGAAGAAATTCCTCCTAAATTCTTTATTTGATCAGTTAGTGGTTCATGGAATGGTCTTTGGAATCTGATTGGTTGACATTCTTGGCTATAAATGATTGAAGACAATTCTATAACATCACAATGGGTAATAGAGGACTAACTCATCAGCCTGTCAATTTAAGGAGGTCTGTCAATGACTTGAAAGAGAGTGAGTGCTGCTCATTGAGTAGGAACCAAAGTTTGAAAAATGTTTTGATTTACTTAAGTCTTTAATGGCTCCCATTATTATTATATTTAATGATATTCCTGAGGAAAATAATAATCCTTAATTTATTCTAGGATTAAATCGTGAGTGTATAAATGAATTAGACTGCAATTTACACAATGTCAAGGACATCTAACTGGCTAGGCAAAGCTAGCGCAGACAATACTATTTGATCCAAGCCTCTTGCTGAGGATGAAAAATAGTGCAGACAATACTATAGTGACAATATTATTTGAAATCTTCCTTTTGTTAACACCCCAGGAGTAGTGGTGTTGCCATTTTTATCCATCTGTAGCAGTTTTATTTTCGTACCATTGCCGACACATTAACTTTCGGCAGCTAATCCCTGCAATTTTTTTTTTGGTGAATTTTTTCTATTTTCACCGATTCTTGGGCGGTCGTGCATTTTCTGCCGATGTTGCAATTCATTGCTCTTATTTCTATGATGAAATCATCTAATTTAAATACAGATACTAAAATAAGAATAACCAGTCATTATAGCATCAGTTGTAAATACGCTGCGCTCTACTTGTGGAGTAGATACATGTACAGGTCTAGCCAATATTAAATATTTTGGAGATTTTGAAAATGAAAGAATGTTCCATGTTTTCTCAGGTCCTGGTGTATTACAGCATTCATGTTACATTACAAATTATATGGTGCTGGTAGATTCATAAGCCAAAAGTCATATACAGTTCTGTGGGTGGCATTCCTTTTTGATAGGATTGTGGTTTATCCTCAGTACGAGCTCTTCGCAGTCATTTTTCTAGTGCTAGCTCACAAATTTCCAGATTTATTTAATGCAATTTCACAACATATAGTGGGACTATGAACACCCAACCTCTGGGTTCTTAGTCTAGTACTATAACCATTAGGCTACCATGCCTTTGCATAAAGCAGCAGTAGGACTAACCTACACTTTTATCTGAATTACGGGTTGAGCCCATGTAGATATACAACCTTGAATAGGGATGGGGGATGGGGGTGTTGGGGAGAGTGGGAGACTTTGGAATGGGGGCTCAGAGGAGAGAGGGAGATTGGGGAACGACATTCAGGGGATGTTTTAGATGCCCCCCATGAACACCTGACTATCGCCTGATCCAATATGAGGGTCTGACGTATTTCTGCCGCCCTTGAGGCACAGGATGTAGCGCCCTGAAATTGGTCCCTGTTGCCCCTATTTTCTGCCTGGAAAATGAGTGCTATGAGGACCAATTTCTCCCCCATTAGCTCTTCATTTAGTTGGAGTCTCTCCCTACAACTTAATTCAATAGGAAATGTCATGAATTCTTATTTCACTCAGGATAGGAGTGCTGTTTTGTTTCAATGCAGTGCCTAAATATTTTTGAGAATCAGCAAAGTAGAATTTTGTTCAGTCTCCATCTGCACTTGTCTTCAATGATGAATGGAAACTGTGTATTTGGACACTCAACGTGCTACTCATTCACCAGGTTTACGGATATGCTCTTTCAGCTGAATATGGATGTAACCTGTGTTGTCAGTGAAGAGAAGGAAATTGCAAGTTTGGCATACCAACATTTTCCTACCACCAGCTAATAAGGGCCGTATCACTGGTAGCACCTCCAGCCTAGGACTGGCAAGGGAATAAAATCTAATCTAATTTAATAATTTGTGTTGACCACTTGTAAACATAATGGTGTATGGCTGTTGAATTTCTTGCTTTTTCAGTGGTTCATAAATTCATCATAAATACCAAATTTTCAACATCTGGTGCTTCTAATCTATTGTGATTTGTAAGTGAACTCTTATTCACTTGGGCCAAGCTGTTCAGTATTTTGTACAGTTAGATTGTCAAACTTACATTTTGCTTTCGCTGATTTTAGTTTGTTAATTTTGACTATTAATAGACCAATCTGGAAATATACCAGTTCCTGCGATAGATTCCTAAAAAAAAATGAATTTTCCCAATTCAGGTGCAATGTATCCCATGCCAAGTAAGTGTTCAGATACTGTAACAAAACTAGGAAGTTGCATACAATTGCATTGCCAATCCTTTTTAAAGACGGTAATATGGTCATGTTCAAAACAGAACTTTTGAATTATGGAGGGTTGATGTGGCTCATGTTATTTTTACAGGCTTGGAATTTAAATATGGAATTCATTTAAATGTAAGATTATAATTGTTGCATTGTAGTAGTTGTGTTTCACCTATTCCAATGTTCTTCTGGCTGGCCTCCCACCTTGCACCTCCGTAAACCTGAGCTCAATCAAAACTCTGTTGCCTGTATCCTAAATTGCACCAAGCCCCCTTCACCCATCACCTCTGTGCTCGTTGACCTACATTGGCAATGCCTGGATTTTATAATTTATCAATTTTTTTTCAAATCCCTCCATGGCCTCTCCCATCCTTATCTATGTAACATCTTCCAGCCCTACAACCCTCCTAGATGCCTGCGCTCCTCTAGTTCTAAAAGGTAAATCGTGCTTGACTAATCTACTGGAATCTTTTGAGGATGTAACTGGTAAAATAGATAAGGGAGAACCAGTGGATGTGGTGTATTTGGACTTTCAGAAGGCTTTCGATAAGGTCCCGCATAAGAGATTAGCGTGCAAAATTAAGGCACATGGGATTGGGGACAAGGTATTGACTTGGATAGAGAACTGGTTGGCAGATAGAAAGCAAAGAGTTGGAATAAAAGGGTCGTTTTCTGAGTGGCAGGCAGTGACGAGTGGGGTACCGCAAGGATCGGTCCTAGGACCCCAGCTGTTCATGATATATATTAATGATCTGGACGAGGGAATTGGATGTAATATCTCCAAATTTGCAGAAGACACAAAGCTGGGTGGGAGGGTGTGCTGTGAGGAGGATGTCGTGAAACTCCAGTACGATTTGGACAGGTTGGGTGATTGGGCAGAAACATGGCAAATGCACTATAATGTGGATAAATGTGAGGTTATCCACTTTGGTGGCAAAAACAGGAAGGCAGATTATTATTTGAATGGCAATAGATTGGGAGAAGGGGAAGTGCAAAGAGACCTGGGTGTTCTTGTGCACCAGTCGCTGAAGGTAAGCATGCAGGTACAGCAGGCGGTTAAGAAGGCAAATGGTATGTTGGCCTTCGTAGCGAGAGGGTTCGAGTACAGGAACAAGGATGTCTTGCTGCAGTTGTACAGGGCCTTGGTGAGACCGCACCTTGAGTATTGTGTGCAGTTTTGGTCGCCTTATCTGAGGAAGGATGTTCCTGCCATGGAAGGAGTGCAGCGAAGATTCACCAGGCTGATACCTGGGATGGCAGGAATGACGTATGAGGAGAGATTGTGTCGATTAGGCTTATACTCACTGGAGTTTAGAAGATTGAGAGGGGATCTCATCAAAACCTTTAAAATTCTGTCAGGCCTGGACAGACTAGATGCAGGAAGGATGTTCCCGATGGCCGGGGAGTCCAGAACTAGGGGTCATAATCTAAGGATAAGGGGTAAGCCATTTAGGACTGAGATGAGGAGGAATTTCTTCACCCAGAGAGTGGTGAACCTGTGGAATTCTCTGCCACAGAGGGCGGTGGAGGCCAGTTCATTAAATATATTCAAGAAAGAGTTGGATATATTTCTTAAGGCTAAAGGGATCAAGGGATATGGGGAGAAGGCAGGGACAGGGTACTGAATTTGGATGATCAGCTATGATCTCATTGAATGGCGGAGCAGGCTCGAGGGGCCGAATGGCCTACTCCTGCTCCTATCTTCTATGTTTTGCGAGCCCTGATTCTCATCTCCACCATTGGTGGCCATGCCTTCTATTACCTAGGCCCTGAGCTTTGTAATTACCTCCTTAAACCTCTCCACCTCTCTGTCCTCTTTTATGACACTCCTTAAAACCTACCTCTTGACCAAACCTGTCCTGATATCTCCTTATGTGGCACGGTGTCAAATTTTGTTTGATAACTGTGAAGCGCCTTGGGACGTTTTACTACGTTAAAGGCGCTTTATAAATGCAGGTTATTGTTATTCTGGGCACTGCACCTCAGGAAGGATATATTGGCCTTGGTGTGGGTGCAGCGCAGATTCACCGAATGATACTGGGGCTAAAAGGTTCAATTATGAGGAAAGGTTGCATAGACGAGGTTTGTATTCCCTCGAGTATAGAAGATTAAGGGGTGATATAATTGAGGTGTTTAAGATGATTAAAGTATTTGAAGGGTAGATTGAGAGAAATTATTTCCTCTGGTGGGGTAAGTCTAGGACAAGGGGGCATAACCTTAAAATTAGAGCTAGGCTGCTCTGGGATGATGTTAGGAAGCACTTCGCCACACAAAGGGTAGTGGAAATCTGGAACTCCCTCCCTCAAAAAGCTGTTGAGGCTAGATCAACTGAACATTTCTCAACTGAGATTGATTGATTTTTGATAGCAAGGGTATTAGGCGATATGGAACCAAGGCAGGTAAATGGTTAAGATACAGATCAGCTATGATCTAATTTAATGGAGGAGCAGGTTCAAGGGGCTGACTGGCCGACTGCTGTTGCTGTGTTCCTATGTTCCTAGATATGGAATCTCTCAGAGGTGATGTGAACTGCCAATGTTACATACAGAAAGAGAGAAGGAGCTTGCATTTATATAATGGGGGAAAAATTGGGTTGCTTTGTGCCTCCCGTTAGCACCCCGGGGGGGGCACTAACGGGGCGCAAAGCACTAAGCGCCCGGGCACAGCACTGCTAACGCCTCCTGCGAAATTCAGCGCCCCGCGGTGATGACGTCATCGCCATGCGCAGCGCCCCGCTCACGCCCTGGTCGCAAACTCGGGTCGTGCCCCCTGACCTACCGCTGGACAATATGTCTGACCGGGTGGTGTTTTTGCGGCCTCGGCGGCGCTAATTAAAGGGCAGGTGCCGGGCGGCTTTTTTTTTTTGAGTCGCCTGCCAGCACCTGCCCCCTCCCGCTTCTTCATGCGGGGTGCTGGCCATGATCGGTCAGCCCGGCACTCTTCTTGAGTGCCGGGCTGTATTCCCGGCACTCTGCTCCCCGGTGGTCCAACAGAGTCCCGGTGCGCGCTGCGCTAGGCCCCTCCCCTTTAATCAGGGCGGGAGGCCTGTAATACCGCGGTGCTATGTGCCAACGCGCATGGCGCTGTTGCACGTATCGCCGCGATATTGAATGGTAGTGCCCGAGGAAGGAGGGGGAGTGCTTCCAGTAGCGCTCCGCCTCCTGCTTGGGGCGCTACCACTCAATTTACGGTGTGGGGGTGCTAACTTTTTTAGGGAACTAAAAGTAGCGTCCCGGCGAAGTTAGCGCCTCAAAGGGGGCGCGACCAAATTTTCCCCCCAATGTCTTTTATGACCTCAGGATGTCCCAAAGCACTTCACAGTCAATGAAGTACTTTTGAAGGGTAGCCACTGTTGTAATATAGGCAAACATGGCAGCTAATTTCATAGAACCATCAAATCTTACAGCACAGAAGGAGGCCATTCGATCCAACGTGCCTGTGCCAAATCTTTGAAAGAACTATCCAATTTAGTCCCACACCTCAGCTTTTTCCTTTTAACCCTGCAAATTAGTCCTCTTCAAGTACATGTCCAATTGCCTTTTGAAAGTTCCTATGAAAGCTGCTTCCACCACTCTTTCAGACAGTGCATTCCAGATCTTAATAACCCTCTGTGAAAAAATGTCCTCTTTTCCCCTCTAATTCTTTTGCCAATTATTTTAAATCTGTGACCTCTGGTTGCTTCTCCAATCTCTCCACATAACTGAAGTCTCTCATCCATGGTATCAACCTGGTAAACCTCCTCTGTATCCTCTCCAAGATCTTGACATCTTCCTAAAGTGTGGTGCCCAGAATTTTACATAATACTCCAGCTGAGGCCTAACTAGTGATTTGTAAAAGTTTAGCATGACTTCCTTGTTTTTGTATTACCCCAATCTTCCACAAAGTGCCATGGGATGTTTTATGTTCACCTGACAGGACTTGGCAAGATAATTAAATGCGATGCATCAAAGAAGGGCATATGACTTTTTGCGCCATAGATACTGAAGGACTTCATCATCATGTTGGTAACAGAAGAATATTACAAGGTTGTTTTTCTTTAGCGCTCAATATAATTCATTATACTGTAGGCATAGTGGGAATTGAGCTCTTTATTACTGAATGCCCTTGAAATATTACTGAATGCCCTTGCCACATTTCAGAACAATTACATTTTTCCTCATCTGATATTTCCTGCATTTTCCCTTCCACATGAATGTTGATTATTATAAAGTGACTTCAGTTGAATAAAACTCCATAAAGATATCAGCAATACTCAGAAAAGAAAATCAAGTGCTCTACTATATTTTTAGAAACAGTCTAACCTTGTGTTAGATAAATATTGGAAATAAATGTGAACAGAGGCATTGGAGGTTGTATTTTAAATGAAGCACAATATTCTCAAAGGATCAGAAAGAGAATTCTTCTAAAGATTAAGGGGTCTATTTTAATTGTTTGTCAGGCAGGAAATGGAAGGCAACGGGTCAGCTGCCTGGCGGGAACAGTTACAACTGACCCCGAAATTTTGTTTGTTACTGAATAACTCAATCATAAGTTAATCTAATGGCCCAGAAATTCGTGTCGGGGGCTTCCCGTGGGTGCAAGCCCCCGACCTACACTTACCTAGCGCGCCGGCAGTTGAGGCCTGGGCCTGCGTGCATTTCCTCTCTGTGGCCCGGTCCAGCTCCCGGCGCGCTGTGCTTGCGTGATCCAGCGGCGTACTTAGTGCGATGCGTCGTCTGGGATCACGTGAGCACTGGGCAACCAATCGGAGGAGGGAAAAGTCCATTCATGAGTTTGACAGAAAGAACTGTCAAACTCATGAAAACTCCGGGCGCCCAAAACAGTACTTAACCTTAAAATAAATTTGAAAAAAATCACACTATTTAAATCAACTATAAATAACATTAAATATCTATTTTAAACAATAATTTAAATTTTTGAAAAAAATAATTTTATAAAAAATCAGGGCTAAAAATACACTTACCTTACTGTAAAGTATTTAAAAATAATAAACCCGTGGAAAAAATGTTCTAATTTTAATTAATTGACCACTTACCTTTTTAAATGAAGTCCTTACGTCTGGTTTTTTAATGTGTAAAATGTAGAGGCCTTCACGCACGGGCAAACCTGTTAAAAAAAAAAAAAAAAAGGGAAGTTCAACGCGCACGCGCAGACTCCCACGCACGTGTTCGACCTCTGAACCCCTTGGTTCAGAGGATCGGAAATGCCGGTTTCCCGCGCATGCGTAGTGCATGCAAGAAACCGGCACTTCCATCGGGTCCACGCGTGAGTACTCCGTCCGTACTCACGCGTTGGGACCCGAATTTCTGGGCCAATATATCTTAGGTTTCTGAACCATAATAATTAAAATTAAAATTAAGAAAAAGAAGATTCACAACCCAGGCACTGACATTAGGGAGCTGAATCCCTATTTTTTCCAATTCAGTAAAAACAAGAGCCTGATTTCAAATTCATAACTTAAAGCTTTTATACTCTAGCACCTAACAATCAAATGTAACTGATTTAATTTGTGAGTCTGGAACCATATCCAATTAAATTCAGCAATTGGTTTCTGTAAGTGCCTGTAAGTTTCTCTCCCTACCACCTGATATCAGCAGTTAAAATGTTTACATTTTCTAATTAGGATGTGGAAAGATTGTGCTGGCTTACTTTAGTAGTCTGCTCTCCATAAGCAGAGTTGATCTGCTCTTTTTCAACACTTTCTAACATTTAATTGTACCATTTATTCTAAGATCAGTAACGCTTGCATTCTTTCTCTAAGGAGAACTTAATATTCTCAAATTTGGTTCAACATTATAATATTAGGCATTTTGTATTTGTTGTCTGCAACAAGTGTCCTGCCATTATCACAAAAGAAGGTTTAAGTTGTGATTTCCACATCAAAAAACATAGGCCCAGAAATTGCTGGAAAAATAATGGCGAGTTCACAGCACCCGCCATTATTAGTGCCTAAAAAACTCAGAAATATGTGGCGAAGAAGGGCTATGCCATGAGTTCCGAATTGGCACAAATTGCGGGACCATTTGTGCCACTTGGCTGGTAGCCTTGCAAAAACAGAAACAATCGGCAGCTTGCCATCACCCTCTCCATTAACATTTATTGTGTGTCAAGAAATTGCTGGATTTGCACCGCAGCCATTTAGGGCTGGTAATTCATGTCACAATGACCCTGTCAAAGGCGGGATTGATGGTCCTCACTTGACACTAGAGCCCGGAGGCACACAGAGAGCATTCCAGCTCTGGAATTCATTGCAGAAGGTACGAGAAGTGCCGGCAAGGATCTCTGAAACCTAAATTTGTTTTGGGAATCTTTTTTTTTTCAAATTTATTTTCTCAAATACTCCTGCAACTGCTTTGAGGTGCTCTCCAAGAGCTTTTTTGAGATTCAGAAGAGGGAGAGATAAGGCTTATCCATTAGGAATACCACTGTTTCTGCTGTTCATCAACAACCTGGAAGAGGAGCACAGGGAACAGGCACGCAGGGTCAAACACCACGGCCAGAGGCCGACTCAGACAAACTATTATCCATCCCCTCCCCCCAGAGTACTGGTAGTGGACGTCTTTTGAGAAGTTGTCAGAGGAGCTCTGTGTGAGGAGGCTGCGCTTCAGTAAGGAGGCAATCGGCTGCCTCTGTGAAATGTTAAAGGAGGACCTGCAGCCACGGTCTATCCCCTGCAGGGCCTTGTCAGTGGCCATGAAGGTAACTACAGCCCTCAAATACAAAAGCAAAATACTGCGGATGCTGGAAATCTGAAATAAAAAGAGAAAATGCTGGAAATTCTGAGCAGGTCAGGCAGTATCCGTGGAGAGCGAAACAAAGTTAACGTTTCAGGTCGATGACCTTTCATCCCCCACTCCCCAGGACAGCACACAAAGGGAAGGACAGGCAACAGTGGAACTTTTATTCAATGCAACAATTTAAACATAATTGAGATAGTCAATTTAAAAATAATGCTAGATTTCTGCTATGATAACAGTTGTAAATGTAAACATATTGAAATTATTATTAACATTTTTCAAAGTTACAAATGACTTCTCAATTATTTAACAGCAGCAACAACAATAATAAGAGTAACTAAGAATAATTAAAAATAACTATCAATAAATAATACAATGCCAACAATAGAACAACAATAAGTCATTTCAAAAGGTACAGGTCACTCACCTCTCAGTGCCACATCTTAACTTAAGTTGATCGCGTCTGTTTTCATCTATTTATAGTGCCATGTGGTTGGTTGGTTTGATAAACCATTTGATCTGGTGTTCACGAGGTACCAGATGCCCCATTGAACTCATTATTAATTTGCTTTTCCAGCAATTTGCGGCTTCAAAATAATATGATCTGAAGAGTGAGGTAAAAAAATTGAGTGCACGGCGCTCGTCGCGAGATGCACTGCTCCAGGAATTTCTGGGCCATAGAAAATTCCAAGGCTGGAAGAGACCATAGGTCTATCTTGTTTGCATTCCTGCTGTCCTAGCAGTTGTAGCCAATAAAGAAAATTGCACTTATAACTACTGTACATTAAAAGTCAATTGGCAAAGCATTTAAATATCTCAGAGTACATACCAAGACCTGAGGAATCACAACTGTGGAGAGGTCAACTTCTAGAATTTTACTGTTACAGAACAGTCAAAAGAATATGCAAAAAGTGTTGTTCTCTTTGTTGCCTCTCCAGCTTTTATGTGTGAAGTTTGTATGGAGTAAAATGTGACGTGAAATATTCGACTTGCATCATTTACTGCTGATACACTTTTAGCTCCAAAAAGATTATTCATCTAAGCTACTTAATGTACTTGCTTTTTGATGATGTCATGTAAATCTTTCATCTATGCCACTTGCACCTTTAAATAATTATGAGAAGACATGCAAATCTTTAAAACTCAATAGTATTTATCTATTAAAATGCCTCTGCATCTTATCTAAATTAATTCATTGTATTTGTCCTTAGTTTTTGCAATAATCACTCTAAAAATCAGAAATATCATGAGTTAGGTCTACAGCAGTGCACTTGGACCTCAGCCACAGAAGAATACCTGTACCGTTAACATTACATGAGTATTTATTGTGTGCACAGGCAATCTATCAATTGCAGTGTTGATCATGTTCAAAGTATTGCAGATATCTTGTCTCGATTCTGTCAACTAGAGTTGCTTACTTTGTTGCCCTCGTTCCATTGTTGTTGCTGCCTGCTTATACCCAAGATCTTCTTTAAGTAGACCTTTTTGAAACATGAGAATATTGTGTTTGCTTTCTGCCTTTAATATTCACATCTCATTTCTGAAGGTGACTGGAATTATGAGACATTGCTAAAGCTTTGACTTCAGTTGCACTCTTACTGTAGTGTCCAAGTATAAATAATACACAGACTGCAGGAGAACAATAATAACAGGTATTTACTGAACAGCGGGTAACTTAAGACTGAAATACAGAAGCCTGCTATGGCTTTATATACGGGGGTGGTCACTGCCGGTACTGCAGTATAGAATCATTTCTCTTAAAGGTACATACACAACAATTCCTCCTCTTTTAGATAAACAGTACATAACATTCATTAACAACTAAATAATAACTAATTACAATTACAATTTTCTCTACTATATACATCAACTGAAATAATCATTTATAAGTTCAGTCTTTGAGGAGGCTTCCTGATCCTGACTGGATAGCGCCTTTCTCGAGTATCCTGTTCTTGCGGTGGAGTTGATTCTGGCTCATTGTCATTGGTTGGTTCGTCAGCTTCCAATACCACTGCTTCTGAGGTAGACGCAATCTGTACTTCGGGTTGATTACCAGGTGCACCTGCTCGTGGTATGGGTTTGGCTTGTTCCTGTGACTCTAGAATCTGGTCAGCATGGCGTCTCACGATGCTCTCTCCAATGTCCACTGTGTACATTAGTGGTCCCTGCTGTGTGCATATCGTTCCTGGCTGCCATTTTTCTGTTCAGTAGTCGCGGGCCAAGACTGGTTGCCCTATCTTGAAGCTCCTGGTTGGCTTCTCATTTATGTGCTGGAATTGCTTATCCTCAACATCTCGTCTTACGTTTGGTTTGAGCAAATCCAGGCGACATCTTAGCCTTCGGTTGAAGGACATTATGGCTGGAGCTTGGTTGGTGACTGCATGTGTTGCATTCTGGTAAGCAAACAAGAAATTATCCACCTTGTGTTGTAGTGGTATGTCGTCATTATGCATTGCCTTTATTGCCTTTTTTTAAAGGTCTGAACAAACCTCTCAGCCAATCCATTGGTGGCTGGATGATATGGGGCAGATGTGTAATGCTTCACCCCATTATTCCTCAGAAACCTCCGGAAATCCTCGGACACAAACTGTGGCCCATTGGCGGAGCAAATCTGTTCTGGCAAGCCATTCCTGGCGAAGATGGTCCATAGGACTGCAATAGTTTTCTCCGTGGTGGTGGAGGACATTTTGATGACCTCTGGCCATTTCGAATGGGCGTCCACAGCGATTAGGAACATTGAGTCCATAAATGGACCAGCAAAATCAATGTGTACCCGTTGCCATGGAGATGAGGGCCACTCCCATGGATGTAGCGGGGCCTGTGGTGGAGCGTTTTGGACCTTCTGGCATCCTGTGCATCTCTTGGTCATATCCTCGATTTCTTTATTGATTCCCGGCCACCACACAAAAGCCCTGGCTAGGCTCTTCATTTTTACCCCTCCCAGATGACCTCATGAAGCTCATTGAGCACTCTATCTCTCAACTTGGGTGGAATTACCACTCGGGATCCACACATCAAGGTCCCCCGGCACACTGACAGCTGTTCTCTCCTTGGCGAGAATGCTGGCAACAGTGAGTCGCCATGTGCTGGCCATCTCTTCACCGTCAAATCATAGACCCGAGAGAGTGTCGGGTCATTTCGGGTTTCCTTCTCAATACTTGCGTTTGTAACAGGTAGACATTCGACTATGATCGCATGGAATATCTCAACAGGGTCCACTGCAGGTGCTTCCTCTACTGTAGGCAACGGTAGGCGCGACAGCCCATCAGCGTTTCCATGCTGTTTCGTACCCTTGTACTCGGTCATACTGATGTGCCCCTAGAAAAAGTGACCATCTTTGCAGCCGTTGCGCCGTCATCACCGGAACGCCCTTCTTTGGGTTATAAATGGAGACCAGGGGCTGATGATCAGTCAGTAGGGTGAATTTCTGCCCGTGCAGATAGTGATTGAACTTCTTCACCCCCCACACCAGGCTGAGTGCCTCCCTGTCAATCTGGGCGTAGTCACGCTCGGCTGAGGTTAACGAGCGCGACGCAAAGGCTATTGGCCTCTCTGAACCGTCAAGGAATTTGTGTGACAGCACCGCTCCGATGCCATAGGGAGACGCATCACATGCTAACCGAATCGGCAGTGTTGGATTGTAGTGGGCCAATACTTCTTTTGAAGTGATTAGGCATTTACATTTCTGAAAGGCACGCTTACACTCATCACTCCATTTCTATGTTACTCCAGTTTGCAGCAGGGCGTTCAGTGGGTGCAGAATTGTAGATAAATTCGGCAAGAACTTATGGTAGTAGTTCACCAACCCGAGGAACGACCTCAGTTGCGACACATTTTCCGGTGCTGGAGCCTTGACTACAGCCTCAATCTTGTCCGGCGACTTATGCAACCCTTCCTCATCAATCATGTGACCACAATACGAGATTTGTCTCCTGAAGAACTCGCATTTGGGGCGGTTGGCTCGTAGCCCATATTCCTGTAATCTCGTGAGCACCTGCTCCAGGTTGGCAAGGTGTTCACTGTCATTTTCGCCCGTAACCAGGATGTCGTCCAAATAACACTGGGTCCCCGGGATCCCTTGCAGGACTTGTTCCATCACCCTCTGCCAAATAGCTGGGGCTGATGCTACCCCGAATACCAGTCGATTGTACTGGTAAAGGCCTTTGTGAGTGTTTATCGTGAGGTATTTCCTAGATGATTCTTCCACCTCCATTTGTAGATACGCTTGGGCCAGATCAATCTTTGTAAAGCGTTTCCCTCCAGATAGTGAGGCGAAAATATCTTCTATCCGTGGAAGTGGATATTGTACTGTGTGCAGGACTGGGTTCACAGTTAACCTTGAAGTCCCCACAGATGCGAACCTTCTTCGGTTCCCCAGGCGTGCTGCTCAATGATTTCTTCATTACAGGAACGATGGGTGTGGCCCACTCGCTCCAGTCCACCTTGGACAGCACACCCGAACGCTCCAGACTCTCCAGCTCTGCTTCAACGGCTGGGCGGATCGCATAAGGTACCGGTCTGGCCTTAAAAAATTTGGGGTTTGCGTTATCTTCGATTTTTATCGTTGCCGTTACTCCTTTTAGAGTCCCAAGTCCTTGTTGGAACACCTCTTTCGCGTCAGTTAGAATCTTTGACAGTCGTCCAGGTGTGATGTCATCACCCTTTTTATCAGTCACAGTCAGCGCCTGAATGGAATGCCAATCCAATTGTATTTTTCGGATCCATTCACGTCCCAATAATGGTGGTCCTCCATCTGGTAGTATATATAGATACAGTTTCTGTGTTTCCTTGCCATTGTATTCAACTGGCACCCTTATTTTTCCTCTGGTGTAGACTTTTTGCCCTGTGTATGTCTTTAATACAATGGACGTGTCCTTCAAGTGTATGTGTGGGAATAGCCGTTCATAGTCTCGTCGATTCATGACAGGGCTGATCCTGTGTCCAATTCCATCTTTACTGGGGATCCTGCTATCATGAGGGTAACCCAAATGGTTCGGTGATCCTCCTTTGCGATCACGTTGTGTAACTTTAGACAACTTAGTCTCCTGCTCCCGGAGTCCTTATCACTCTCCTGATCTTCCGAACTACTGTCTGTCAATTTCTTTACTTTCTTGTACTTTTCCTTAGTAGTTCTTGTAGTGTTGGTTTTCTTTCCCAACCTGCAGACTCTTGCTATGTGTCCCATTTTCCCACATTGCCTGCATACTTTGTCCTTAAACCAGCAGTCCTTCTGATCATGGGTTGTTCTGCCGCAGCGATAGCACTTTTCTGCTCCATACGCCATTTCGTTAGCGCTGTATTCTTGTGGTTTCTGTTGTATTTCCGCAGCTCCCCATGCTGCTGCTTCGTAGGATACTGCCACGCTGAAAGCTTGTTCTAGCGTCAGGTCCTTTTCCGAAAGTAGTCGTTTCTGGGTTCCTTCACTCTGGAGCCCGCAGACAAACTTAGCCCGTAAGGTGTCTGCCAGTCCTGCTCCGAACTGGCAGTGCTTCGATAACTTGCGTAGTTCCGTAAGATAGTCAGCATTGCTCTCATCTTTGTGCTGGTTTCTTTTCCGGAACTTGAATCTTTCTGCTATCAGCAGCGGTTTAGGTGTTCCTGTAAGGTATTAACAATCTCTTCAAAACTTTTCTCCATTGGTTTAGCTGGGGTAATTAAATTCCGCAATAGGCCGTACGTTGTCGCGCCCATCAAATTTAATAATACTGACGCCTTCTTTCCATCGGCCACCTCATTTGCCTTGCAGTACACTTCAATTCTTTCCACATACGTGGTCCAGTCTTCTACCTCGTTGTCGAAAGCAGTGATACTGCCACTTTTCGGCATCTTGGGTGATTTAAAATGGCGCCTCCCGCGCTTTTCCTTCTTCCCCAATGGAATAAAATGGCGCCTCCCGCGTTTTTCCTTCTTCCCCTTCCTGCCACGCTGCTCCTAGCGTTCTGCAGGGTAATGGCGGCGACCCGCGGCTTCGGTGCGTCTCACTTTTCCTTCCCCTTGTTTTATTTTCGCTACACTGCCCGGTTCTTGAGCACCGACCGCGCCCTGTGCGCTCCACCCTCTCTCTTTTCCTCCCGACGACGCTGCACGGCCCCTTTGCAGAGCTGCTCGATCGAACTCGAGCCCGCCGCAGTCCGGAAGGGTCAGCGTACTACCTGCTACCAGCACGATTTGCTGGAACACCTTGCCTGGGGAGCCAAGCCCAGCTCTCCACAGCCTCTCCTGCAACTCTCCGAACTCCGATGGATCCTTGGGCAGTTGCCCGCGGTCAACGCCTGTTGTTCTGACTTCGACCTCCAAAAGCTTCTTCTCGGGGAAAGATCCCCGTGAGGTGATGCAGTACTGCAGGTGAGTTTGAACCTGTTCGTCGCCAATGTAGTGTCCGAGTATAAGTAATACACGGACTGCAGGAGAACTATAATAACAGGTATTTACTGAACAGAGGGTAACTTAAGACTGAAATACAGAAGCCTGCTATGGCTTTATATACAGGGGTGGTTACTGCAGTAGAGAATCATTTCTTCTCTTAAAGGTACATACAGAACACTTACACTACAGCTACTATGTGCAATTCAAAAGCAGTATGTGCCTTTAAGAGCCCCATATGTGCTGTAATGCCGGTAATGGCCACTCGGGCTATATAAGCCTGTATATTGTGTTATATCCGTTAGTACCCCTCCAGACTTTGCTTAGTAAACACCTATGAACCAACTCCTGTCTTCAGTGTCTCTATCAACACACGGACACTACAGTGGCGACAAAGTGGAAACGGACTTACCAACAATTCGGCAGCACCTCAAGGACATCGATTCCTCTGGCGTCCAGAAGAATCAAGAAGTGAAAGAGGCTGTTGTTTCACCAGCTGGCCAAGCTGGTGTCAGGTACTGCGGTAATCCTTCCCGGGCACCAGGCTGGGGCTCCAGCGGCTGGCTCTACAGCTGGGCCAAGCAGCAAAAGCGGCGGCAAGCAGTAACAGATGGGGAGGGAGCACTCGGGAGACGGCCGCGGCTGCAAGCAGGTCGGCGTTCAGACCTACAGAGAGAGTCCGGCGGGAACGAGTCTCCAACTGTAAATAAAAAAAGAACGGAAACCGCGGGAAACAGCATTGTCATCGGCAGCAGCGGTGGGAAAGCGCGGGAAGCGCCATATCTTTTCTAAGATGCCTAATTCTGGCAATATTGATGCTTTTGATAACGAGATAGAGGATTGGACCACATATGTGGAAAGAGTGGAGGTATATTGCACTGCAAATGGAATAGAAGATGAGAAAAAAGCTTCAGTACTTCTGGATCTAATGGGCGCAAAGACATACAAGGTGTTACGAAACTTAATCACTCCAGCCGAACCGATGGACAAGAATTTTAAGGAGATTGTTGATACCCTACACTGCCAATTCGAGGCAGGACTGGCAGATTCTCTGCGAGACAAATTCGTCTGCGGTCTCCTAAGTGTAGGAACACAAAAAAGGCTATTTTCTGAGAAAGATTTAACACTGGACAAGGCTTTCAGTGCAAGAGGAGCTGCAGAGATACAGCAAAGTCCACAGGACTTCGGCACCCATGAAATGACACGGGGTTTCGAGAGATGTTATCGCTGCGGCAGATCCACCCATGACCAGAGGGACTGCTGGTTCAAGGACAAAGCATGCAGGCAATGCGGAAAGATGGGACACATTCCATGTGTGTGCCGATCTGGAAACAAAAAATCCACTAACAGGAAAAGAATCAATAAGGAAAAGCACAGAAAGGTACAAATGATGTCTTCGGAGCTACTGTCCGTCCAGAAGAGCGATAGCAACTCCGGGAACAAGAGACTAAGCTCTCTCAAATTACATAATGTAATTACCAGAGAACATTACCAGACCATTTGGGTTGCCCTCACAATAGCAGGGTCCCCAGTTAAAATGGAGCTAGATACAGGATCAGCTCTGACCGTCATAAATCGACGGGATTACGAGCGGCTATTTCCGCATATACCTTTAAAAGACACATCCATTATCTTGAAAACATATACGGGGCAGAAAGTATGCCCCAAAGGAAAAATAAGGGTGCCTGTTGTATACAACGGCAAGGAAATACAGAAGTTGTATTTATACGTTCTACAAGATGGTGGTCCACCGCTGTTGGGACGTGAATGGATCAGGAAAATACGTTTAGACTGGCACTCCATTCAGGCACTGACGGTGACCAGTAAGGAAAAAAATGATGATGACGTCATACCTGAACGATTAAAAGACATCTTGGCCAACGCCAAGGAAGTGTTTCAAGAGAAACTAGGAACCTTGAAAGGCATCACCGCCTCAATAAAAGTGGAAGATGCAGCAATTCCCAAGTTTTTTAAGGCAAGACCGGTGCCATACGCAATTCGTCCAGCAGTCGAGGCAGAGCTGGAGAATTTGGAAAAGGCAGGCATATTATCTAAAATAGATTGGAGCGAGTGGGCAACACTCATCGTCCCAGTCATGAAGAAAGCATTGAAGAATGATAAATCTGAAGAACAGAGAAAAATTCGCATCTGTGGAAACTTCAAGGTGACTGTAAACCCGGTCCTTCACATGGTACAGTATCCTCTTCCGAGGATAGAAGATATTTTCGCCTCACTATCCGGAGGGAAACGTTTCACCAAAATTGACTTGGCACAGGCATATCTACAGATGGAGGTTGAAGAGGCCTCTAAAAAAAATATCTCACGATAAATACACACAAAGGTCTGTACCAGTACAATCGACTGGTTTTCGGAGTAGCATCCGCTCCAGCTATCTGGCAAAGAGCTATGGAGCAAGTCCTCCAAGGGATTCCGGGGACTCAATGCTACCTAGACGACATCCTTGTAACAGGAGAAAACGACAACGAGCACCTTGCCAATTTAGAGCAGGTGCTCACTAGGCTGAGAGAACGGGGCCTACGAGCAAATCGCCCCAAGTGCGAATTTTTCCAAAATCAAATATATTGTGGCCACATAATAAATAAGGAAGGATTGCATAAGTCACCTGAAAAAATTGAAGCGGTCATAAAAGCCCCAGCACCTGAAAATGTTTCACAATTAAGGTCGTTCCTGGGATTAATAAATTACTATCATAAATTTTTACCAAACTTATCAACTCTTCTATACCCTCTTAATGAACTGCTACAAACCGGAGTAATTTGGAAATGGAACGAAGACTGCAAACGTGCCTTCCATAAATGCAAAGACTTAATCACATCCAAAGAAGTTTTGGCTCATTACAACCCATCACTGCCAATCAGACTGGCATGCGATGCATCTCCTTACGGCATAGGAGCGGTATTATCGCATAAATTCCCTGATGGCTTGGAACGGCCGATAGCTTTTGCGTCATGCTCATTGAACTCAGCTGAGCGTAACTATGCCCAAATCGACAGGGAAGCACTCAGCCTGGTATGGGGAGTGAAGAAATTCAACCATTACCTACACGGACAAAAATTTACCTTGTTGACTGACCATCAACCCCTCATCTCCATATTCAACCCTAAAAAGGGTGTTCCCATTATGACAGCGCAAAGGCTACAGAGGTGGTCCCTTTTTCTAGGGGCACACCAATACAACATAGAATACAAAGGATCAAAACAGCATGGGAATGCTGATGGTTTATCGCGCCTACCGTTGCCAACGGTAGAAGAGGCACCTACAGTAGACCCAGTGGAGATGTTCCACTCTACCATAGTGGAATGTCTACCAGTAACAAATTCTGCCATTGAAAGGGAAACGAGAAATGACCCGACTCTCTCACGGGTCTACGATTTAACAGTGAAGGGATGGCCAGCACATGGCGAACCACTGTTGCCAGCATTCTCGCAAAGAAGAGAACAGCTGTCAGTGTGCCGAGGAACCTTGATGTGTGGATCCAGAGTGGTGATTCCACCCAAACTCCAGGATAAAGTGCTAAAGGAGCTTCACGAGGGGCATCTGGGTGGAGTGAAAATGAAGAACCTAGCCAGAGCGTTTGTGTGGTGGCCAGGTATCGATGGAGACATCGAAGAAATGAGCAAGAGCTGCCTAGGATGCCAGAAGGTCCAAAACGCTCCACCACAAGCCCCTCTACATCCATGGGAGTGGCCCTCATCTCCCTGGCAAAGGGTACACATCGACTTTGCTGGCCCATTTATGGACTCAATGTTCTTAATCGCGGTTGATGCACACTCCAAGTGCCCGGAGGTAATAAAGATGTCCTCCGCCACCACGGAAAAAACCATCACAGTATTAAGGACCATATTTGCCAGGAATGGGCTGCCGGAACAGATCTGTTCTGATAACGGACCGCAATTTGTGTCCGAAGAATTCAGGAAGTTCTTAAAAAAACACCACCAGAAACTACTACACCACCGAGGCGTTATCCGGACCGAGTCAGGAAGCCTCCAGAGAGACTGACTTATAATTAATTAACTACAGCAATGTGTATATTATTTTTCTTATAACATGTAATTAATAATTACTTAAAATATGATGTACTGGTTAGCTAAAAGGGGAGGAATTGTAGTGTATGTGCCTTTAAGAGCCCCAGGTGTGCTGTAATGCCGGTAATGGCCACTCGGGCTATATAAGCCTGTATATTGTGTTATATCCGTTAGTACCCCTCCAGACTTTGCTTCGTAAACACCTATGAACCAACTCCTGTCTTCAGTGTCTCTATCAACACACGGACACTACAGTAGCCAGCTTTTTCAATTGTCCTGACATAATTGAAATTCACTGCTTGATGTCGCCTGAGTATTCACCAATATCTATAATGAGCCCACCTGTAATGTATGTACCTTTAAGGGGGAGAACTACTTTTTACAGCTCCTGTATCCTGTAGTACCGGCAGTGACCACACCTGTATATAAACCCTGAGTAGTGATCTGTACAGTCAGTTGCAGTTTGAACCACGTTGAGTAAACACCTGTTGTACCGTCCTCTGCAGTCCTTTTCTTATTATTACACGGACGTAACACCACCCAAAAAGACTACTTGATTTAGTTGGTGATCCATCATAATCCTGATGTTCATGTCTGCTTTCTCTTTATCATTGAAAATTATCTCCTTTTTGTGATGTTGATACAGATCCCAAAATTTCTGCCTGCAGTTTTTCTGTTTAAAATTTGGTTTTACCCAGCAGTGGAATGTAATTGTAACTGAATGACCATGAACATTTGTATATATATATACCCATTAAATGGGGTAATGATTAATTATACAGTGTGCATTTATTATGGGTAACGCCACCGGAGGGACCATTTGATGAGGTAAAACCTGAATATCACAAATGTTAAATCACTATTATGCTGATATTATTTTTAAAATTCAGTCTGTGATCCTCTGAACTTTGAACCAGCATCTCTGGTGCTGAATGAAACATGACTGGGATTTTAGCCATGTTCACAGCTAATTAGAATGCGTTTGTAGCCTTACAAGACAGAGCGAGAGTTAATTTTAATAGATGGAAAACCAGACAGTTCCTCAAAATGTGCTTCTGATGGGTGAAGCTGTAAGCCAGGAATGCACATTTGGAATATCGGCCTAACTTATTTGGGCACTAATGGCCAAATTGAAATTTATATCAGTAACCTTTTCCACAGTATTAATTATTTTGGCACTGCCTTTAAATTCATTAGCCTTAAAATTGCTTGACTGTTTTGGTGGACTCCCCTGAAGTTACGGTGGAAGTCCGCTAGATTGGCCAGAAACTCGCCCGGGACCCAGATACACTGAGGTCAGGCTTTAAGTCTGCGTTTTCAGGATAGTCTTTTTGGGCAGGAACCTCTCCCCACCCATGCAACACCATCAACTTGAGCAGGTGCAGGGCTTGGGGACGATCCCACTCTTAGTTGGAAGATCCCACTCTTTAGCCCTTATTTAGGAATTGGTATAGTATCAGGTGTATGGGGGCTGAAACCAGCAGAAGTTGGACTCAATCGGGGGCTCAGGTTAAGATCAGGGTCTGAACCCTTGAAGGTGGTGGGAGGGGGGTGGCGGGCGAAGTTTATTTTTACCTTTTTAAAGCGGCTCTCTTTGTACAGGCATCATGAGGGGAGCCAGATTCTCGGGAAGGTGGAGGAGGACCCAACAGCCTCCTGGGCTGGCCAGTTTCCATCGGATTTTCTGGTGTCTTGGATAGGGGGGCATTCCCAAACCATGAAAGACCTCTCCTGGAAATCCTTCTCCTGATGCCACGAACTTTGTCAGTGGTGGAATTCAGTGGCGGCTGTGATCCCGATGTATCTGCCAGAATCTGGGACCTGCGGAGAAAAAAAATCAATCCAATTTATGCACATTGCATGTGAAAGATACTAACACAGTGCTTCTAGTGAGTAGAAAGGGATTTTCAATGCTATGTAGGGCAAGTCTCAGCATTTTAAAAGACACTATGGACAATAGTCTGTGGTTCATTATTAGTTTATGCTTCACTACAGTGGCCATTGTTCCTCAAATAACCTTGTACTCAGTGGGCCGGAGGTTTCCCAGAGGTTTTTCCTAAGTTGGACCTAATTTTATTTGTCTTTTTTATTTACCTCTCCCAGGGGATTACATGGCTGTGCGAAGGGAGGGGGGATAGGGGTGATGCTTTGTGGAAGTTACACCATGCTGAGATTGGAAAGGCTCGATGGACCAGCTGGTCTTTTCCTCTTTTGTATGTTTGTGTGAACATTTGTAACTTATACAGATACACTATCCCTTATCCGAAAGCCTTGGGACCAGCTGAGTTTCGGTTTTTGGAATTTTTTGGATTTCAGAAGGTATTATTATAAGACTGGGAAATTTGTATTTAATATAAATGTTAAAAGTTCAGGCTACCTCTTGCGACTGTTCCGTGTCTCATTCCCCTTCCTGCTTCTCTGGAAAGCCGGATATCGGCTGACTCCTACTAAGCTGGCCCGCAAATCAGGTCGGGGGTCGGGTCGGGTGGGGGGGTAGAAAAGAATATTGGACGGGTCGGGGGTCGGGTCAGGGGGGGTGGGGGGAGAAAAGAATATCGGACGGGCCGCAGTTCGGGTCGGGGGTGGGGGGGGGAGAAAAGAATATTGGACGGGCCGCGGTTCGGGTCGGGTCGGGTGTGGGGGGGGGTGGGGGAGAGAAAAGAATATCGAACGGGCCGCTGCAGCTATCGGACGGGCCGCTGTATTGTTGGGTTCACTCTCCCGGTACCTCCTTCACACTGCCCGACTCGGCCTGCAATCTCCTACCCAGGAGGGAACTCTGTGACCCTCTGCCCTGCTCAGCGTAAGTCGTGCGCCACTCTGGTCATGCCGTGCACACGACTTACGCTGAACGAAAAAACTTTCGGTTTTTAGAGGTTTTCGGTTTTCGGAAGTTCGGATAAAGGATAGTCTACCTGTATCATTGTTTAGACCACATAGCTGTAAAGGATTGAAATGTTTGGTCCTGGGTGTAAAAATTATCCGCTTGGAGTAGGAACACAGTTATTGAAGGTTTGAGTGAGAGAACCAGAATATTTGTACCAAGTTGGAGTACCACATATTATTCAGCATGAATTTTTTAATTTTTTGCCGGAAGTAGCAGTCAGTAGGGATATTTTGTGAACTGAATAATGGAGCGCTGTCTCCAAAAACTCTTAAATAGAAACAGGGTTGTCAAATTCCATGTTTCCAGACTAAACTATATTCAGAGGTACACAGTGTCAACAATGTTTCTTTTTGAAACGTAGCCCTGTACCGTGAAAAATTTAACACAGCAGTTGTCTCACTGTTGGCTCTTTAGTCTCTTTCTGGTCTGTTCCACTTTATCTTGCAGTATGAAAAGTTGGTGTTTACAGGAATGGCTGCTGTATTATTTACTTGATATCCCCAAACTCAGTGGTGTCAATACGTTTATATAATTTCCAAGTTATATATGTAATGCACCTTTGTATTAATTGAAAATTGGACACTGCCTTGTACCCAACTGAGAGAGGACCCAGATTCAAACCCGGCCCAGATAGATGAGATGTAAATTTTGTGAGGCTCCATTAGTGTTGCCTTGTTGGTGGTAGGTGTGAAATTGGGTACGTGTAGCAAAAGGCACTGTACAATAAATTAACGTGATTTTTGGGGGCGGCGGGTGTTTACAACAAATCACACTATAGGCATGTGCAAGTTGCATTTCAATTGTACAATTATTAAAATTGGATCCAATGCCAAACCTGTGATTTGGAGGAGCCTCCACCCACAGCACACATCTCACCTGTATAAAATAGGCGGATGAGGAGTTCTTATGTTATATTTTGCTGCAATTTACTCCATGTTGTAATTGATCTTATGCCATTTTTGAATTTTTTTCCCCACTACTTTCATTATTCTTGGTTGCTCCGACATTTAAGTAGCATGATGCAAAGTGGTGAGAATGGGAATTCCTTTGGGGGTTTCCATAGCACTGCATGATATAAATGAGTTCATGAGGGGACAACAAATAAAGATGCAATGGCATTTTGTCTGCACCCGTAACTACATCGGGACCCACATTTATAGATTCCACCACACGTACATGGACATGTTAGAGAGGACACCTTTCTTTGCAAACCCTGTTTCACATTGAAGTCACTTGAAATGAAAATCAGGAGAGATGTATAACAAGCGCCCAAAGCCAAAATTACCCCCATTAACTCTTTTTGAGCAAAATAGGAAAATATAGCCATGGAATGAGAATGATAATTTTGTGCCAGAATAGTTAAATGTTAGGGGCAGATTTTATTCTGTATGCTCATACCAACTAGGACATGGGTTGGGACTGTTCAAACAATTTATACAGTGGTGTTTCCCGGGGTTGGTACTCGGACCACTGCTTTTCTTGATGTATATTAATGATTTAGACTTAGGTGTACAGGACACTATTTCAAAATTTGCGGATGACACAAAACTTAGAAGTATAGTGAGGAGGTTAGGGATAGACTTTACGAGGACATAGACAGGCTGGTGGAATGGGCGGACACGTGGCAGATGAAGTTTAATGCAGAAAAGTGCGAAGTGATACATTTTGGTTGGAAGAACAATACGAGGCAATATAAACTAAAGGGTACAATTCTAAACGGAGTGCAGGAACAGATACACCTGGGGGTGCATGTGCACAAATCGTTGAAGGTTGAGAAAGTGGTTAAAAAAGCATACGGGATATAAATAGAGGCATAGAGTATAAAAGCATGGAAGTTATCATGAACCTTTATAAAACGCTGGTTCGGCCACAACTGGAGTATTGTGTCCAATTCTGGGCACCACACTTTAGGAAGTATGTGAAGGCTTTAGAGAGGGTGCAGAATAGATTTACAAGAATGGTTCCAGAGATGAGGGACTTCAGTTACATGGATAGACTGGAAAGGCTGGGGTTGTTCTCCTTAGAGCAGAGAAGATTGAGAGGAGATTTGATAGAGGTGTGCAAAATCATGAGGGGTCTAGACTGAGTAGATAGAGAGAAACTGTTCCCATTGTCAGTAGGGTCAAGAACCAGAGGACACAAATTTAAGGTGATTGGCAGAAGATCCAAAGGTGACATGAGGAAAAACTTTTTTACGCAGCGAGTGGTTATGATCTGGAATGCACTGCCTGAAAGGCTGTTGGAGGCAGATTCAATCGTGGCTTTCAAAAGGGAATTGGATAAGTACCTGAAGGAAAAAAAATTGCAGGGCTACAGAGAAAGGGCGGGGGATTTGGACCAGTTGAAGTGCTCTTGCAGAGAGCTGGCACAGGCTCGACAGGACAAACCGCATCCTACTGTGCTGGAACGAGTCAATGATTCTATGATGCCATCTGAGTTAGGTACTGCACAGGCAGATAAGCATATGTAAACACATAGGGGCTATTACTACCATTTGTTCCCATGTTGTGCCCAGTGGTGGCCACCATTGTGCATGTTTACATTTTTCAGTATCATTCTTAAGAGAGAAATATAACTTTTTAGGTCATAGTAATATTTCTGCTGACACCTGTCGCGGTGAATATTGTGACACTCACGTCTATAGAATTCTGCGCATCAGTCAGGGAGTAAGAAGAGAATGTCAGAGCTACACTCCAGGAAAAATTTGGAAACACATTTTTGATATGAAATGCAGTTTAGTACAGATACTTCAATTTATTCTATGACATTTATCAAGTCACCTGCTTCAGGGCTGAGAATTAAAAGGGAAATAAACCACCCTGTATTGCAAAAATCAGTCGCATAAGTCTTTTGATCACTTATACCTTTCCTGCCAAATTGTTCCAAAAGCCCTTTTGAATAAAAAAAAAGAAATCTTCTCCCATAATTTTTTTAAATGAGAGTCAAATCAAACATTGTACAACCTGATTTTCTGTTTTCTGGTAAGTTTAAGATTAATGTGTGGTCTAGACTTTTGACTAATGTGAAGAGTCAGGACAGGCAGCACTTCTATTTGTGTCAGTTGTGCCCAAAAGGAAACTTGACATTGACAGCTGATCAGCTGTGGTTTCACACCAACCTCCATTTTCCTTACACAGCACATTTTTGAAGGAATTTCAAAATGAGTCTGGAGCTCCGTTCCCTGTGACTATCAGAATTATTCAGATTCATTTTTTGTGCTTTTTAAAAATCTTCTGTTGATAACTATGGTGACGTCTGTCTTTGTGCCATTTGCCATGTAGCTGCCAGTTTCTCCCATTATGAATTCCCCTGCATCTTTGCTTTTTTGGAAGAAGAGGAGATTTGTTAGGCGCTCAGCACCCACCTGCCAATACCCTCGCATCAAAATGCATAGGCACATGTGCACATACCTGAAATAGTCAGAGGAGCAGTACCTGCGGAGGCTTTGCCAACACTGAGTGATGCTGCAGCTGGACCTACAACTCACTTCCACCACAGGCAGCACACTGCTCGTGACTATTAAGGTCACAACTGCCCTTAACTTTTATGCTGCTACAGGGTCATTCCATCAGTAACATTAACTAATCAGGTGTATACAAGCCATAGTATACTGTTTGCCCAAGAATTAATTTCATCTGTTTCCTATTGGATGACTGGGGGAAACATAGCTGGGCACTGTAATTTTGAAAAGTGGCAGGATTCCCAAGGGTCTAAAGAGTCATAGATTGCACGCAGATGGTCCTATGTGCTCCCATGCTTAATGCCATGGCCTTTGTGAGCAGTAGTGATAGGGGATTCTATCATAAGGGGAACAGATAAACATTTCTGTGGCCGCAGACGTGACTCCAGGAAGGTATGTTGCCTCCCTGGTGCCAGGGTCAAGGACGTCACTGAGCAGCTGCAGGACATTCTGAAGGGGGGAGGGTGAACAGCCAGAGGTCATGGTCCATATCGGTACCAACGACATAGGTAGAAAGAGGGACGAGGTCCTGCAAGCAGAATATAGGGAGCTAGGAAATAAATTAAAAAGTAGGACCTCAAAGGTAGTAATCTCAGGATTACTCCCAGTGCCATGTGCTAGCGAGAGCAGAAATAGGAGAATAGACTAGATGAATGCGTGGCTGGAGAGATGGTGTAGGCGGGAGGGATTTAAATTCCTGAGGCATTGGGACCGATTCTGGGGAAGGTGGGACCTGTACAAGCTGGACAGGTTACACCTCGGTAGAACCGGGACCAATATCCTCATAGGGGGGTTTGCTAGTGCTGTTGGGAAGGATTTAAACTAGTTTGTCAGGGGGCTGGGAACCTAAGTGTGGGCCCAGAACGGAGAGAAACAAAGCTGGAAGTGCAAGTTAGAAAAGTAGTCAGCAAAACTAGTAGGGAGCAGAAACAAAGGCCAACAGTAAAGAGGGTCAAAGTGCAGAAAAATATTAAACAGGCAAAGTTGAAAACACTTTATCTAAATGCACGTAGCATTCGCAACAAGGTGGATGAATTAATGGCACTAATAGAAGTAAATGGGTATGATGTAATTGCCATTACAGAGGGATGGTTGCAGGGTAACCAAAGCTGGGAACTGAATGTTCCAGGGTACTCAACATTTAAGAAGGACAGACAAAAAGGAAAAGGAGGTGACGTAGTGCTGTTAATAAGGGATGAGATCGGTATGGTAGAGATAGAAGATCTTGGCTCGGCAGATCGTGATGTAGAACTGGAATCAGTTTGGGTTGAGCTAAGAAACCGCAAAGGGCTGAAAACATGGGTGGGAGTTGTGTATAGGCCACCAAACAGTAGTGGTAATGTAGGGCACAGTATCAATCAAGAAATTAGAAGTGCATGTAACAAGGGCAATATGGTAATCATGGGGGACTTTAATCTACATATTGACTGGGCAAATCAAATTACCACTAATGGTATGGAGGATGAATTCTTGGAATGCATGCGAAATGGTTTCCTGGATCAGTATGTGGAGGAACCAACCAGAGAACAGGCTATTCTGGATCTAATCAATAATCTTGTGGTAAAGGGGCCTTTAGGGACAAGTGACCATAATATGATTGAATTTTACATTAAGTTTGAGAGTGATGTAATCCAATCTGAAACTAAGGTCTTCAATCTAAACAGAGGAAACTACAAGGGTATGAGGGACAAGTTGGCCATGGTAGACTGGGAGACTACACTAAAAGGTATGAAGGTGGACTTACAATGGCTAACATTCAAGGAAAAATACATAATTTGCAACAAACATATATTCCTCTAGGGCATAAAAACCCAAAAGGAAAAGTGATCCAACCATGGCTAACAAAATAAATTAAAGCTAGTATTAAGTCAAAGGAGGAAGCTTATAAAGTTGTCAGAAAAAGCGGTCAGCCTGAGGATTGAGATCTTTTTAGAAATCAGCAAAGGGGGACCAAGAAATTGATAAAGAAAGGGAAAATGGAATATGAGCACAAACCAGCGAAAAATATAAAAACGGATTGTAAAAGCTTCTATAGGTATGTGAAAAGGA
This sequence comes from Somniosus microcephalus, assembly GCF_052327205.1. Classification (NCBI taxonomy): domain Eukaryota; kingdom Metazoa; phylum Chordata; class Chondrichthyes; order Squaliformes; family Somniosidae; genus Somniosus; species Somniosus microcephalus. The sequence continues at coordinate 109,439,105 of NC_140991.1, forward strand.
AAAGACCGGTGAAGGTAAATGTAGGTCCTTTACAGTCAGAGACAGGAGAATTTATAATGGGGAATGAGGAAATGGCAGAGAAATTAAATAAATACTTTATTTCTGTCTTCACGGAGGAAGACACAAAAAACCTCCCAGAAATACGAGAAAACCAAGGGTGCGGCGAGAATGAGGAACTTAAAGAAATTATTATTAGTGAAAAAAACAGTACTAGCAAAATTAATGGGACTAAAAGTCGATAAATCCCAAGGACCGGATGACCTACATCCTAGGGTTTTGAAAGAGGTGGCCATTGGGATAGTGGACGCATTGGTTGTCATCTTACAAAATTCTATAGATTCTGGAATGGTTCCTGCCGATTGGAGGATAGCAAATGTAACCTCGCTATTTAAGAAAGGAGGGAGAGAGAAAGCGGGGAACTACAGACCTGTTAGCCTCACAGTTGGGAAAATGCTGGAATCTATTATAAAGGATACAATAACTGGGCTCTTAGAAACTAATAGTAAGATTGGGCAGAGTCAACATGGATTTATGAAAGGGAAATCCTGTTTGACAAACCTATTGGAGTTCTTTGAGGATGTAACTAGTGGAGTAGACAGAGGAACCAGTAGATGTGGTGTATCTGGATTTTCAGAAGGCCTTCGATAAGGTCCCGCACAAGAGGTTGGTGAACAAAATGAGGGCACATGGAATTGGGGGTAATATACTAGCATGGATTGAGAATTGGTTAACAGACAGAAAACAAAGAGTAGGGATAAACGGGTCTTTTTCAGGATGGCAGGCTGTGACTAGTGGGGTACCGCAAGGATCGGTGCTTGGACCCCAGCTATTCACAATCTATATCAATGATTTGGATGAGGGGACTAAATGTAACATTTCCAAATTTGCTGATGATACAAAGCTAGGTGGCAGTGTCAGTTGTAAAGAGGATGTGAAGAGGCTTCAAGGGGACCTCGACAGGCTCAGTGAGTGGTCGAGAACATGGCAGATGGAATATAATGTGGATAAATGTGAAGTTATCCACTTTGGTAGAAGAAACAGAAAGGCAGAGTATTTCCTAAATGGTGAAAGATTGGGGAATGCAGATGCTCAAAGGGACCTGGGTGTCCTTGTACATGAGTCACTGAAAGTGAATGTGCAGGTGTAGCAAGCCATTAGGAAGGCAAATGCTATGCTGGCCTTCATTACAAGAGGATTTGAGTACAGGAGTAAAGATGTCTTACTCCAATTATATAGGGCCTTGGTGAGACCACACCTGGAGTACTGTGTACAATTTTGGTCTCCTTACCCAAGGAAGGATATACTTGCCATAGAGGGAGTGCAACGAAGGTTCATGAGATTGATTCCTGGGATGGCAGGACTGTCGTATGAGAAGAGATTGAGTAAACTAGGCCTGTATTCTCTTGAATTCAGAAGAATGAGAGAGGATCTCATTGAAGCATACAAAATTATTACAGGGCTTGATAGGGTGGATGCTGGGAGAATGTTTCCCTTGGCTGGGGAGTCTAGAACCAGGGGCCACAGCCTCAAGATAAAGGGTAGGCCATTCAGGACTGAGATGAGGAGAAATTTCTTCACACAGAGGGTGGTGAATCTTTGGAATTCTCTACCCCAGAGGGCTGTGGAGGCTCAGTCATTGGGTATATTCAAAACAGAAGTCGATAGATTTCTGACTAGTAAGGGCATCAAGGGATATGGTGATAGGGCCGGTGAATGGAGTTGAGGCAGAAGATCAGCCATGATCTCATTGAATGGCGGAGCAGGCTCAAAGGGTCGAATGGCCTACTCCTGCTCCTATTTCTTATGTTCTTATGTTCTTTGTCTATAGGAAAGGATTCCACACTCTCATTGTGCAGCTCATTAGTGAGCAGCAACAAACCATCATGCAAGTGAATGCTTGCTTCCCTGGGAGTTCTCACATTTTAAGGCAGTCCACCATGCCGGTACACTTTGACCTGGAAAGGTAAGTCTCTTGGAGATCAAGCCTATCCTCTGCAGCCATGGCTTATGAAACCTGTGTGGTATCCCAGAAAACAAACTGAGCACGGGTATAATGAGATCCATTCATGTACCAGAGTAATAGTTAAACACATAATTGCCATGTTGAAGGTGCGATTCGGGTGCCTGGATCGATCTGGGAGCATCGTGTAATATAGCTCTGCAGGACCTCTATGATTGTATACGTGTGTTACACAACTTTGCCTTACAAAGAGAGAAGGAAGGCACCCATGGGCAGCAAAGGATGAGCAAGAGCTGCAGCATGTAGATTCTGCAAAGGACAACCCATTGCTGGTTGCAAGAAATATTTGGGGCAAATGTTGATTCTGTCCCAAATAGGCTCTGACTGAAAATTGTGGCCTGGGCTGGGCTCCAGCTTATCTGGGTGCCAGCCAATTTTCAAGCGACCATGCTGCACTCTGTAGGGTTCTCAAAATTCCCACATTCCCCGAAATTATGGATCAAGGGACCCTGTTTGGACAAGTTATTAAAAACAGGGTACCCAAAATGGCTTCTGTAACCTCGTGACCAAAACCGACAGGATTTTTAAAGCAGGGCTCTGCAGACAGGCAGGCCCGGAGACTAAACTTAAAATGCAGGAATCTGTGAAAAGGACTCTGTGGAGACAGCCAGCCAAAGTAAACACAGAATATGCATTCATTCGACTTGAAACAGATCAAGCTAGAATGGGCCTAAAATCGAGGCCATTAGGTTTCTGCATATTTAATCGGTAACAGCTCACAGTAGCCATCAAGTCAGGATGGGGACAATTACGTTTCATCCATAACCAACAACCAGGACATCGAAACCATTATAACACAGAGACAGCCATTTCAGGGTTGTTAAAGTAAAAGGCTGTAATAATCAGTATAAACGAGCCCGCCAAAAGTTAGACAAAGGACTGACCTGATTTGGCGCACAGATGAGTTGAAGAATGGGTATAATTGTAGGCCCATCAGTGGCAATCGCTCTCTTGACTCTTGCTCTGGCCTCTTATCGTTTGGCTTTTGGCCGGCTGCCTCTCGTTCTCGTGCCCTGGCCTCGTGGCGGGCTCTCTTCTCGCTCCCCGTGCCGCTCAACAACCAAGGACGCCCATTACACCGGGGCCAAATGCGGGAGGAGAACGAGACCCGAGTTCAAAACCACACAAGCCACAAAACGGGCAGACGAGACGAGACGAAGAAGAAGGTAAACTGGTAAAGGCAGAGAAGGTCAGCGGAAAGACGCATTTTGGGGACAAACGCCCAGTTATAAGCTGGTGTTTGGTGAATAAGTTGGTGTTACATGCACGGACAGTAAAACCCCAATTTAAGAATATGCTGGCGTTCGAAGGATGGGTAGCAAATTCAAAACAAATGGCCTAGTTATAAGCTGGCGTTTGTCACATGGACAGTAATAGCCCAGTCGAAGAATAAGCTGGTGTTCGAAGCATGGCTAGCAAAATCATTTAAATGGTGAAGACCGCCAACCGACCCCCAACTGCAGCAATACCGTCAGCAACTAAAACCACCCGAGGAAGAAGAAGAAGACGAAGACGCGATTCGACAACAACATTAGCTGAGGAGAAGGAGGGTGCCCTTGCACAAGCAAATTCAGCACCGCGCCCTGAGGCCACGTGACGACGGGATACCCCAGAGGATAGCAAGAACGGACCTCAAAACCCAACCCAGTTAAAGCAACAGGTTTTGGATTGGTGAGCATGAATTCCTGGCCCCTCATAGCTTAATCTAGTTAAGTATAGGGGGTGAGATAAGGATAAGGGGATTGTTAATGTAATTGTTTTCCCTCGATGTGCCGTGTGTTCCCCATTCCCATATAAGTGTAATTGTTTATGCCTATGTGTATTTCATGCCAGTAATTTTCATAAGATTGTTTTATTCTGCTTTTAATAAAATTTTGTTTTTTTTGCACCAAACCACTTGTCTACTTGATTTTCTGTATCGCCGCCTATACCTAAGTCCGGTGTCTAGAACCCAGGGGTGTGGGAGCGATTCGAACTGCTCAAAGACAGTCAGAGGCGAAGCTGACTGGGCGCACGCCACCCCCTACAGAAATGGCGACCGCGGCAGGACACCGGCAACAGGGGTGCGATACAGTAGACAATGGTTCGGATGAGCAAACCATGATGGAGGAAAGGATTTCTGGTTGTGTTTAGCAAGGTGAATATCACAAAGAAATGGATCACAACCCTGTTAAAGGCTGGGCGTCTGGTAGATGCAGCAGCTAAGTGGACAGAGGGGAGGGAACAAAAGAAGTCCTTGGAGAAGGCAGTCTGGCTGATGTGCTTCAAAAAGCAGGTCCAGCTTTTGGACAGGCTCGTTGCAGCGCAGGCAGCCGAGTTAAAGGAGTCAGCCCTGGAGATCCAGGACAAGGCTCTAGCAGGGGAGAAGTTACTGGTAGCATTGCAGGCCCTGAATCAGGAGAGGTTGCATTTAATGGGAGAACATAAGGCCAAGTTGGAATACCTGCAGTGCCAAGTCATCGAAGCCAAGGGTAATGAGTTAAGGTTGCGGCAAAAGAATGCCCGCCTAGCAAGGCATGTTAGAGAACAGGAGGAGAAAGTAGAACAGGTAAAGGCAGCTTACAAGTTAGCGAGCGAACAGGGGTTTGAAGATGCAGATCATGGCCCCTGCAAGGAACAGATAGAAAATCTGAGCCTGGCTTTGAGGAAGGCAAAAGGCATGGTGTGCCTCATAAGCCCAAAGGCAGGCCAGGCGGATTTTATGGGGAACGAGGGGAGGACAGTTCAAACATCACTGGTAGTGCCCAGGGACGACCCGGTTGAGGAACAGGAGGTCTCACGACCACCACCCGTAGCGCCAGGTTTCAGCAAGGTCTGGCAGCAAGGGGGGTGGAGTCAGAGGAGGGAGTGGAGGTGGAGCAGCTCCCGCCGGAGAGGCCGTAGCCGGGACCGATGTGCCCAGCCCGGCATCGGAGGTTTGGCCCTCCCGTCAATGGCGACGATGAGGGACCCCTCTAAAACCAGTTCGTATTACCCTATAGTACCCAACAGCTTAGGGCTATGGTGAGCCATATCCCTAAGCTCTCCGAAAAAGGGGACCCCTCGATCCACTTCAGGGGAGTAGAGCAGGCAGCTAGCTGCAATGGCGCTGAGCAGGCCAAAATGCTGCTATTCTCCCTGGAGAGTAGGCTCCTCCAATCCCTCTCTGACGAGTGTAAGAAGGGGCAGTGCAGGTATGAGGAGCTCAGGGATGAAGTTCTGGAGGCCATGGGGATGAATGAGGGAAGTCCTTTCTCCCGTGTGGGGAAGACGGTGCAGCTCGCAGGGGAAACCCCGCAAGCCTTCGCGGACAGGTTATGGCCGGTGTACCGGAGTGCCTGTCTGGGGGCACCTAACTGGGCGTTCCTGAACGGGGATCCACTGGCCCACTGGCTCCGTTGCCTGGTGGCAAACAGCTTGCCACAGGTCCGGGCCAAGGCGGAAGTCTGGTTCGACCCCAAGAATCCCCAGACCACCGAACTTACGGTGATCAGAGAGTTGACCCTAGCCTATAAGAACGGTAGGGGAACCGATGCACACCCACCCAAGGGGAAGTTGCATGAGGTAAAACCCGGACCGCGTAGGAAAGAGTGGCATCAGAAAGGGAATAACCCCCCCAACACAGACGAATTGTTACAGGTGTGGGAAGGATGGTCACTGGTGGAAGGAGTGCAGCAGTTGCCGACCTGATAGGAAGTATCCCAGCATCCGCGACCACTTTCACGGTGCTGGATATTTCCAACGGGTTTTGGTCCATCCCTTTAAGGAGGGAGGATCAGTACAAGTTTGCCTTTACGTTTAAAGGGCAACAGTACACGTGGAAATGCTTGCCTCGGGGCTTCCATAACAGCCCCAGCATTTTCCATCAGTGCATGGCAAACAGTTTAAAGGATTTCAGTCAGCCCAGACAGTTGGTGCAATATGTGGATGACCTTTTCACCGATTCGAGAGAGGAGCATGGCCCACTATTGGCCGAACTGCTGGAGCTGCTCGGGCAAAAGGGTTTTAAGGTAAACCCCAAGAAAGCGCAGATCGGCCAGCAGGAGGTGAAATTCCTAGGCCTGACTGTACGCGCTGGAGAAAGGGCCATAGATAAGGCTAGGAGAGAAGCGGTACAAGAGTTACCAGTCCCCAACACAGTCACGGGTGTGAGGTCATTTCTAGGGCTAACCGGGTACTGCAGGGACTTTATTGAAGACTATGCAGCCACAGCAGCCCCTCTGCTCCGACTCCTACACAAGGGAGTGGAGTGGGTTTGAGATGAGGGTTGCCAGGTGTTTAATCCATGAATCTTTAGGTAGTACGTCCTTCAAATAATCGACAGAGACTGCAGAGAACAATCAACAGGTGTTTACTGGATGAGGGTTGCTCTAAAACTAACAGTACAGATCCCTACTCAGGGTTATATACAGGTGTGGTCACTGCTGGTACTACAGTATACAGGAGCTGTAAAAAGTAGTTCTCCCCTTAATAAAGGTACATACACTACAATTCCTCCCCTTTTAGATTAACAGTACCATAACATTCATTTAACAATTAACACTTTTAACATGCAACATTAACTGAAAATAGTCCATTTATAAATTCAGTCTTTGGGGAGGCTTCCTGATCCTTTCTGGATAGCGCCTTTCCTGAGTGTCTTGCTCTTGGTGCGGAGGCGATTCTGGCCCCCTGTCGTCAGTTGGTTCATCAGCTTCCGATGCTACTGTTTCTGGGGTAGATGCTACCTGTATGTCGGGTTCATTACCAGGTACGCGAGACATGGGGTTGACTCGTTCCTGTGACGCTAGGATCTGGTCGACATGGCGTCTCACAATGTTCTCCCCAACATCCACTGTGTACATTAGTGGCCCCTGCCGTGTGCATATCGTTCCTGGTTGCCATTTCTCTGTTCGGTAGTCGCGGGCCAAGACTGGTTGCCCTACATTGAAGCTCCTTGTCGGCTTCTCATTGATGTGCTGGAATTGCTTATTCTCAACATCTCTTCGTACATTTGGTCTGAGCAAATCCAGACGAGATCTTAACCTTCGGTTAAAGAACATCATGGCCGGGGTCTGGTTGGTAACTGCATGTGTCACATTTCTGTAGGCTAACAGGAAATTGTCCACCTTATGCTGCAGTGGAATGTCGTCATCGCACATGGCCCTTACTGCCTTTTTAAAGGTTTGTACGAACCTCTCAGCCAATCCATTTGTGGCTGGATGATACGGGGCGGATGTGTAATGCCTTACCCCATTCCTTCTCATAAATTTCCGAAACTCTTCGGACACAAACTGTGGTCCGTTATCAGAGCAAATCTGCTCTGGCAAGCCGTTCCTGGCAAATTTGGTCCGTAGGACTGCAATCGTTTTCCCCATGGTGGTGGAGGACATTTTGATCACCTCAGGCCATTTCGAGTGCGCATCCACGGCTATTAAAAACATTGAGTCCATGAATGGACCAGCAAAATCAATATGCACCCGTTGCCATGGAGAGGAGGGCCACTCCCATGGGTGTAGAGGGGCATGTGGTGGTGCATTTTGGACCTTCTGTCATCCTGAGCAGCTCTTGGTCAGGTCCTCGATTTGCTGATCGATCCCCGGCCACCACACATAAGCCCTAGCAAGGCTTTTCATTTTCACCCCTCCCAGATGGCCTTCGTGAAGCTCATTGAGCACTCTCTCCCTTAACTTGGGTGGAATTACCACTCGGGATCCACACATCAAGGTCCCCTGGCATACTGACAGCTGTTCTCTTCTGGATGAGAATGCTGGCAACAGTGAGTCGCCATGTGTTGGCCATCCCTTCACCGTCAAGTCATATACCCGAGACAGTGTCGGGTCATTTCGGATCTCCTTCACTTTGAAGCCCACACACAAACTTGTCCCTTAAAGTATCTGGTAGTCCCGTTCCAAACTGGCAGTGTTTCGATAGCTTGCGCAGTTCCGTTAAATACTCCGCATTACTTTCGTCTTTATGCTGGTTCCTTTTGTGGAACTTAAATCTTTCTGTTATCAGCAGCGGTGTGGGGTTTAAGTGGTCCTGTAGGATTGCCACTATGCTTTCAAAATCCTTTTCCACTGGCTTCTCTGGGGTTACTAGGTTTCGCAGTAAGCCATACGTTTTTGCACCAATGGAATTCAACAATACCAGTGCTTTCCTGGCATCTGGCACTTCATTTGCCTTGCAGTACACTTCTGTGCGTTCTACATATGTCGCCCAATCTTCGACTTCATTGTCGAACGCTGTGACACTGCCACTCTTCGGCATCCCTGGGTGTGGTTAGACTGGCTTAAAATGGCGTCTCCCGCGCTCTCCCTTCTCCGCTGGCTCAAAATGGCGTCTCCCGCGCTTTCCCTTCTCCGCTGCGGCTCAAAAATGGCGTCTCCCATGCTCTCTCCTCCGCTGCGGCTCAAATGGCGTCTCCCGCGCTTCCTTTCTTCCACCGCGGACGCTGCTCAGCCCTTGAACACCGGCCGCGCTCTGCGTGTTTTCCTGCGCACTTCTCTCGTTGACGCCGTTTGGTCTTCAACCCCGGCTGCGCCCTGCGCGCTTCACCCTCTCTCGTTGACGCCGCTCGGTCTTCAACCCCGGCTGCGCCCTGTGCGCTTTACCCTCTTACCCGTCGACGCTGCTCGGCCTTTTTCTGTGCCGTCGGTTGGCTTCCGCCGCCGCTGTCCGGGAAGGGTCTGCGCCGTACCTGCTGCCAGCCCGCTGCACTGGATCGTCGCAGCTGGAGAACCAAGCCCAAATCGCCACAGCCTCCTCTGCCTGCTCAAGTCCTCTCGGGATGGTCGACGCCCGCACTGATGGAATCGGCCTCCTTCTTCAGAGTTGCAGGTAGGTTCGAAACGACTCGTCGCCAATGTTAAATCCGTGAATCTTTAGGTAGTGTGTCCTTCAAATAATCGACAGAGACTGCAGAGAACAATCAACAGGTGTTTACTGGATGAGGGTTGCTCTAAAACTAACAGTACAGATCCCTACTCAGGGTTATATACAAATGTGGTCACTGCCGGTACTACAGTATACAGGAGCTGTAAAAAGTAGTTCTCCCCTTAAAGGTACATACACTACACCGGGCAGTATTTGTCAGGCTCAGGAAGGACTTGCAGACCGCACCAGCTCTAGGGGCCATAGATGGGGGAAATAGTTTTTCCTGGAGGTAGCAGCCAGCGGGGATAGCCTGAGTGCTGTGCTGCTCCAAGAGCGGCACGGCAGGCTGAGGCCGGTGGTCTACTCCTCCAGGATACTCACGGATGTGGAGAGGAGCTACTCCAACTGTGAGAGGCACCTCTTGGCCACACATTGGGCTGTGAAAAGATCGCTGATCTTCACAGGCACCTCTCCCATCGCCCTCCTCACCCATCACACACCCACCCAGATGCTTCTGGATGGGAGGATCAAGGATGGAACAGTGAGCAGTGCCTGCATTGCCCGCTGGACCCTGCTCCTCTCACAGATGGATCTTAAGGTGAAGGGTCTCTGCGAGACAAAGCTCGCAGCCAACCTGGTATATCCTGGAGCAGCGCACCGGTGTTCCATAGAAGGGGTTTGGGAAGTGAACATAGGTTTACGGGCCGGGATACATCCCACGGGCCGCGAGATCTATGTAGACGGTTCCAGCACGGTATCTGCTGGCAAGCGCCTCACGGGGTGTGGAGTTTATGACCCAGCGGCAAACATTGCCCTGGCAATTAAGCTCCCCAGCACCATGAGCGTCCAGCAGGCTGAACTGTCCGCGGTAGTGTATGTCGTTACACACCCCGAAATCTTCCCTACCCCATACACGATTTGCTCGGACAGCATGTTTATGTGCAATTCGTGTACGGAGTACCTGGCCATCTGGTCCCGCCGCGGATACACCTCCGCCGACGGGAGACCCCTCACAGTGAAACCCCTGCTGGAGAAAATCCTGGCAGCAGTGGGGGAGGAAGGGGAGGTTTTCATTCACAAGGTGAAGGCCCATTCCTCCACAGAACCCCGCAGTCAAGGCAACCAGCAGGCTGACATGCTCGCCAAGGAGGGTGCCCGCACAGGCACTTTCTGGAACCCGTATCGGTCCAGACCCATGGCGGCAGTCAGAGGTAGGGACGGGACCCAAGGGAGTGCAGGGGTAGCTTTAGCCCCGGACCTTAAGACGGTCCAAGCCCAAGACCCTGTCCTCAAAGCAGTCCTCAGTGCAGTGACTGAGGGAAAAAGGGTAGAGGGTCCTTATGGCACAGCAACCCTCTCCGTCAAAGAGGGCATGCTGTTCCGGGGGGAACAGTGGGTTGTGCCGCAGCAACACCGGAGGGAATTCCTTCAACTGGCCCATGAGGTTCCAGGAGCGGGGCATCCTGGGCCTGAGACCGCCTGGCAACGGGTGGAACAGGCGGGCTGGTGGCCAGGACTCGGGGAAGATGTCTGCAAGTTCTGCACCGGCTGTCTGATGTGCGCTGCTAATAACCCTGACCCCCACAAAAGGAAGGTACCTATGGGACACATCAGGAGGGTAGAGGGACCATGGCAGTCGATACAGGTCAACTACTTCGGGCCCCTGCCCACCGCCCAGGGAGGCTATTATTACTGCCTAGTCCTGGTAGATGTGTTCACAAAATGGGTAGAGGCCTTCCCCTGCAGAACAGCCACAGCTCTAGGTACTGCCAGGATCCTGGTCCGTCAGGTATTCTCGCGGTGGGGGCTACCACAGTATGTGGAGCCCGACCAAGGAAGTCACTTCACCAGACAGGTGATGCAGAATACCCTTATGCTGCTAGGCATCGAGGGGAAGTGGCACGTGGCCCACAACCCACAGTCATCAGGGATTGTGGAGAGGATGAATAGGACCCTAAAAAAGGTTGAGGAAGGAGACGGAAGACTCACCCCGTAAATGGGCCGAGGTCCTACCGTTGGTTCTGATGGGGATCCGGGCCAGCCAGTCAAAAAGCACAGGGTACTCCCCGTACGAGCTGATGACTGGCAGGGTTATGCGGACCCCACCTATGTACTAGCCCCGGTGCTCACAGAAGGTCAGCTCAGAGAGGTAAACCGGGACAGGTTCGCCTGAAACCTCTTCGAGCACCTTAAGCAGGTCCACGAGCAGGCGGCTGGGAACATGGGAAAGCAGCATCGGAGTAACCGATTGCTGTTAGAACCCCGAAAGCACCACAAGTGGGAGGTAGGGGATCAGGTCATGGTGAGGAACTATGCCTGAGTAGGGAGTCTGGAACCATTGTACATGGGGCCCTACAGCATTGTAGACAAAGCCAGCCCCATGATAATCGCCGTTAAGTTGCCTCGGCACACCAAATGGTTTCACATTAATCAGTGTAAACTGTTTAAACCCGAAAAGAGAAAACAGCCAGTTGGGGCAAGGTCTGAGGATAGAGATCCTCAGCCTGCAGCGGGAACAAGTTCACAGACTGCACAGGTAGGTGCTGTGGCTTGTTTAAGGGGAGGAGCCACCCCACCCATCAATTGGGGCACGCCCCCACTCTTCTGGGATCCAGATGAGGAGGGACCCGAGGGCGAAGATCCCGCCCCTGACCCAGGTTTAGAGGAAGAGGGACCCGAGGGCGAAGACCCCGCCCCGGACCCAGATTTGGGACCTGGGGCGGAGACTCTCAGCCTGCAGCAACAGGCTGCGAAGAGTTACCTGCCCCTAGCCCAGGTTCGGGAGAGGTAAAGCCTGAGGAAGAAGATCCCCAGCCGGCGGTAGTGGTAAGTCCACAGACCACAACGGAGGGGATGGTGGCTCGGGTTAAAGGCCCACCAGCCAAGAAAACCCCACCTGCCAAAGTCCCTAGGAGGTCCCCACGGACGCCCCAGCCAAGGAAACCCTGGTCACCGGCTCCCCATTTTAAAGGGGCAGCCTGCCGAGTCAGGGGTAAGTCCAAAGACAGAGGTCCCCAGCCGGCAGCCACAGGCTGCGAGGGACCGACAGTACAGGACAGTGTGGTCACGCCAAAGGGAGCGGTGTGCCGCAGCCCAAACAGGAATCAGGCTGGCCGCCCAGAGACGGGCGGCAAATGTACATAGTTTAGGTAATTTAAGTTTGGGTGTTTAGCTTAAGTTAAGTAAGGTGATGGGTAGTTTTAAATAAGTAGTAACCTGTTAAGAGTGTTGGTATTTGAGTTGAGGTCGCGAGACCCGACTATGCTTCAGCCAAGCCAGAGAATCTCCTCGGGACCTGGCTATATGTTTTTGTATCTGTTGCAGAAAGATTTTCAGGATGAAGGGGGGTGTAATCCTACTCGCCCTGATAGGACTGAGCATTGGAAAGTGAGGTGACGTGGAGGAATCCCACATCTATGGGTGCTCAGGAGAGAGAGCACCTATAGTAACCGATGGAAGTGGCAAACGGGACGCGGAGGAGACCGCCGTCTATGTCCACGAGGGAAAGTGGCCAGGATGGCTGGGGTCCAATTTGCCTCAGTACTCCAGCCAGACCGGGTTTACGTATGGGGAGGCCTCCCTCCTGTGCCCCAGGGTACAGGTCGTTACCGCAAGGGTTAGCGTCACTGTAGGGAAACGTGTATGTTTAACGTGCAAAGGACACATTCCTTTGGATAGGTGGTGGTGGCTCAGAAAGCTGAGCAAAGATATGAGAAACCCCGCAGTCGAGTGGGAACAGTTGGGGAACAATACCCACCGGACGATTACAGGGACTCACAGGGGATTAAGTGTGTGCTGGGACAAGTGGTGGGAACCGGATCAAGGGATTTATGTCTGTATGTGGGGGTCAGAGAGGGTCTGCCCCACAGGGATATCCATCATTTTCCACCGGCAGTGGCAAGATGCCGGGGAGGGGATGAAGTGGGATACCAGCCTGAAGGCGTGCGCGGTCCCATACTCCCCGATCCCAGTCAATGCCACTGAGCTTGTGACCCGGCCCCGGAAGCCCCTGCCCACGACCCAGGCAGTGAGGACACACAGGGGAGGGTGCCCTACCACCACCAAGGGACCAGGGAATGGGCTGGTACTAGTACCTACGGATCAGGTGCTGTACCAAGGGGTACACTACGCGGTAGCCTCCGTGATTTTAAATCTCACCGAGGTACACTTACCGGAGTGGTGCCTCAAAGAAACAGCAGCTATACCAGGCCCTATTAAAGGAGATGTTCAGAAAATTTTATGAGTTCGATTTCGCCAATGTCGACAAAACCGAGCGGTACACCACACCCCATGATTTTTTGGGTAATGCAGGGAGACAAAGAAGGGGAGCGTGGAATGATGTTTTACTGTGTTTAACACTGGGTCCTCTGTCATCAACAGTTTGAATGACATAGAATTACAGACCCAGATAAACGGTTTAAAAACTCAGTTAAAGAAAATCCTAATGGATGAGAACAAAGTGGTGGGCTCGGAGTTACTTGAGGACTAGGCCATGACGGTCCATTTAAAAGAAATTATAGCCGAGCTGGAGAAGCATGCAAAGACTGTAAACGCCCTCATAAGGGAGGACAGAAATGCTTCTGACCAGGCTGCGCAGAACGAGGTGTGCATGCTGTACGGGGCGTGGTTGCTGGGCGAGGGCCGCAGTAACCTGGAGGATTTAAAACAGGATTTAGCCCCCTCCTGGATCAGCAACAAGCACCTCGCAGCCCTCCATCTATTTGAGAATGTATTAAGCCCGTGTCAACTAGGCTAGCTTCCGAAGCCTACCCAGTCCCAGTGGATTGTGGGCGGTCCAACCACACCATCATGGGTATAGTAGTTAGGATGCCGGTCATGGGTAGGACAGCCCGACCCGCACCGGTATACAGGGTAGAGAACATTGGAGTCATTCAAGGGGGTGCACACATTCGTTTCACAGCGGTCCCAGCTTACGTCATAAAGTGGGGGCACGCTATGACAGGTACCGACCTCTCGGGGTGCCGGAGCCGGGGAGCACACATAATCCTGTGTTCCCAGCACTTGAACGCCTATTCAAAACCACAGTGCGGGTTCACAGCTGCTGGCGCGAAACCTATAAATTGTACCATGGAGGCAATGGCACAAGGCCATGTTCTCCCGCAGGTAGCATATATAGGAGGTGGGACATATTGTGTCACCACAGGAGCGCCCTACTACCAGCATGGACAGCATAGCTGGTGTCCGGTAAGTGACAGCAGCTTCTGCTTTAAACCCGAGGCAAAAGTGCAAGTGGCCCAGGAACGAATTGTCCCCATTCCTGAACCCTCCACTGTTCACCTCACTGTAAAGGAGAATTTTACCAACCTACAAAAGTACGTAGCGCATTTCGGCTACGAAATTCCCCCTCTCCCAGAACACCTGACCAAAATACTTAAAGCAGTTATAGTTTCACAGAAACATTTTTACACTCTGGAGCAGAAAACGGTTGAGATAGGGGCTAAGATATTGGACATTGTAGTTCCACCCTGGTGGGACATTTTTCAATAATATAGAGGTCCCATCGTGGATCGGACTGGCTCCCCACATTCTTGTGGTTTGCCAGTTGGGAATAGTATTGTACCTAGTGTGCACTCGGTGCAAGGGAAAAGGTCAAATACTAGAATTCCGAAACCAAAGGACCTGGAAGGAACATTATGTTAAGGTGGAGGGAGATACACCTGTTTGAATGTGTTGGTTGTATTGTTGATTAAAGGTTGTTTTTTTATGTTTTATTGTTTTTACTAAAGATGTTCAGCGTGTTGTTTGTAATAAAGATGCATCTGTACCAAGTGGTGCAGGGGTGTTGGACCCCCTCCATGCTTGGATGTGTGTAAATGACTGTAATTATTGTGTGCAGTTTTGATCGCCTTATCTGAGGAAGGATGTTCTTGCCATGGAAGAAGTTCAGCGGAGATTCACCAGGCTGATACCTGGGATGGCAGGAATGACGTATGAGGAGAGATTGGGTCGATTGGGCTTGTACTCGCTGGAGTTTAGAAGAATGAGAGGGAATCTCATTGAAACTTATAAAATTCTGACAGGACTGGACAGACTAGATGCAGGAAGGATGTTCCCGATGGTCGGGGAGTCCAGAACCAGGGGGTCACAGGCTAAGGATAAGGGGTAGGCTATTTAGGACAGATATGAGGAGGAATTTCTTCATCCAGAGAGTGGTGAACCTGTGGAATTCTCTACCACAGAAGGCAGTAGAGGCCAATACATTAAGTATATTCAAGAAGGAGTTGGATATATTTCTTAAGGCTAAAGGGATCAAGGAGTATGGGGAGAGGGCAGGGACCGGGTGCTGAATTTGGATGATCAGCCATGATCGCATTGAATGGCGGAGCAGGCTTGAGGGGCCGAATGGCCTACTCCTGCTCCTATCTTCTATGTTTCTATTATTCTATGTATGCTTATGTACACTACATTTTTACAGAATGGGAAATGCATGTGTCGTAGGTATCTTAGATAGGTAATTGCAGGGGAAGATTGACTGGAGGGTCGGAAATTTTGCTCACCTTATCAGAATGATATTTAAAGCAAGTTTAGTATCAACAGGGGGGAGTGTAGGGTTCTTAAAATTCCCACATTCCCTGAAATTATGGATCAAGGGACCCTGTTTGGACAAGTTATTAAAAACAGGGTACCCAAAATGGCTTCTGTAACCTCGTGACCAAAACTGACAGGATTTTTAAAGCAGGGCTCTGCAGACAGGCAGGCCCGGAGATGAAACTTAAAATGCAGGAATCTGTGAAAAGGACTCTGTGGAGACAGCCAGCCAAAGTAAACACAGAATATGCATTCATTCGACTTGAAACAGATCAAGCTAGAATGGGCCTAAAATCGAGGCCGTTAGGTTTCTGCATATTTAATCGGTAACAGCTCACTGTAGCCATCAAGTCACAATGGGGACAATTAAGTTTCATCCATAACCAACGACCAGGATATCGAAACCATTATAACACAGAGACAGCCATTTCAGGGTCGTTAAAGTAAATGGCTGTACAATCAGTATAAACGAGCCCGCCAAAAGTTAGACAAAGGACTGACCTGATTTGGCACGCAGCTAAGGAGTTGAAGAATGGGTATAATTGTAGGCCCATCAGTGGCAATTGCTCTCTTGACTCTTGCTCTGGCCTCTTATCGTTTGGCTTTTGGCCTGCTGCCTCTCGTTCTCGTGCCCTGGCCTCGTGGCGGGCTCTCTTCTCGCTCACCGCGCCGCTCAACAACCAAGGACGCCCATTACACCGGGGCCAAATGCAGAAGGAGAACGAGACCCGAGTTCAGAACCACACAGGACACACAGGCCACAAAACGAGCAGACGAGACGAGACGAAGAAGGTGGTAAACCGGTAAAGCCAGAGAAGGGCAGCGGAAAGACGCATTTTGGGGACAAACGCCCAGTTATAAGCTGGTGTTTGGTGAATAAGTTGGTGTTACATGCACGGACAGTAAAACCCCAATTGAAGAATATGCTGGCGTTCGAAGGATGGGTAGCAAAATCAAAACAAATGGCCTAGTTATAAGCTGGCGTTTGTCACATGGACAGTAATAGCCCAGTCGAAGAATAAGCTGGTGTTTGAAGCATAGCTAGCAAAATCATTTAAGCGGTAAAGACCGCCAACCGACCCCCAACCGCAGCAATACCATCAGCGACGAAAAGCGCCCGAGGAAGAAGACGAAGACGCGATTCGAAGATGACATCAGCTGAGGAGACGGAGGGTGCCCTTGCACAAACAACTTCAGCACCGCGCCCTGAGGCCACGTGGCGACGGGATACCCCAGAGGGTAGCAAGAACGGACCTCAAAACCCAACCCAGTTAAAGCAACAGGTTTTGGATTGGTGAGCATGAATTCCTGGCCCCTCATAGCTTAATCTAGTTAGGTATAGGGGGTGGGATAAGGGGATTGTTAATGTGGTTGTTTTCCCTCGATGTGCCGTGTGTTCCCCATTCCCATATAAGTGTAATTGTTTATGCCTGTATTTCATGCCAGTAATTTTCATAAGATTGTTTTATTCTGCTTTTAATAAAATTTTGGTTTTCTTGCACCAAACCACTTGTCTACTCGATTTTCTGTATCGCCGCCTGTACCTAAGTCCGGTGTCTAGAACCCAGGGGTGTGGGAGCGATTCGAACCGCTCAAAGACAGTCAGAGGCGAAGCTGACTGGGTGCATGCCACCCCCTACAACTCCCGTCGATTTATACCAGGAATGCACCGGTGGCCTCGTGGAAATTTGGGTTCACTATGCGTTGTGCTACTGAGACATATGGACCAGAATAGTCCCAGGTTCAATCTTCGTTCCGTGCTGAGTTAGTTAATCTCAGCATAGTGATCAGGGTGCTACAGTTGTCTTCAGAGTCCCTGGGTTAGGGAGGAGAAAAATCATCTAGCGTTCCCAATTCTGAGCATTATCCTGGTGAAAGTGCACGGGGTGCGAGAGGACAGAGTTGGGCTCAACTGACTTGAAGAGAAAATTGCAGGGATATGAGTAAGACATGAGGAGTGGGACTAACTGGATTGCTCGTCAAAATAGCTGGCACATACTCGATGGGCTGAATGACCTCCTCCTGTGCTGTATTATTGTATGATTCTATGATTATGATACCCCCGAAAATCAGCTTGTCAAAGCCTGTGAACACTCATGATCCAGCTCTAGAATGAGGTATGGGAGGGCTGGTGGCATTGATGAAACTGTACCTTAGGGTTAGTCATAGCCTTTAAAAATAGAGAGAAAAAGGAGGAAAATTGAAAAAAAATATATATTCATGAGGTTTTCCTAATGGCAGAGTGGTAATGTGCAGCACGGTTCAAAGCCTTCCAGATTCAAGTTTGATCTTTGGGCAGTGCTGAGTTTGTTGATCTTAGCTTGATGGCAGTTGGGGCATCACAGTTGACATCAGTGCCTTAGGCTAAAGAAATGGGAATTTTTTTTTGACAGGGTTCCTCTTCCGGATTGTTTTTAGTAACTCCTGCTGGAAAATGTGCGTATGTGAACTTCCAGCAAGGACAGGAATGGGCTTGGCTGGGCTACCTTTACTAATGGAATAGCCTGCTGACACTCTAGCTATGGCTGCATAAATGAAGACAGACCACTTGGGTGAGGTATCAGTGCTAACAGTGTCTGCAGAGCTGTGCTTCAGTAAAAATCAATGCCCTCAGCAGAAAAAAAATTAGCAAAACATTTCTACTTTCAATTTTTTTTTAAATGTTAATAGTTAACAAATATCTGAAAGAGGGAGGGTTTCTCATATGTTCCCATTTGTTTATCCTGCACCAGGATGTTTCCTCTATAAATAGAACGGCTACTTCCTTCTACACAAAACTGGGCAGAAGTAAGCACTTTTGGCTATATGCTTTTGCAATTCTGTTCTTATTATACTGCTCTTCCTGGTCTAGTAGAAGCTGGGGGAGGGGAGAGGTAGGTCTTAGACAGACTGGCATCATCTCTGGCCTTAGAAGAGATTATATTTTGGTTAGGAAATTGCTCGATGCTGCTCCAAATCTGTTGGCATTACTACACTGGAAGTGGAGCCTAAATCTCACTTACAATTGTAAACGGGGTTTCCACTGGATTTGTTTTCGCTTTGTGATGTTTGGATGGGGAATTAAACAGCTTCCTCCCAATCAGGTGTTGTACCTGTCTATTCTCACTATTCGAGCAGTGCCGCCCAAACCAGGAGGCCTAAGGCCCGCCATTAATTGGTCCTCGGATCTCATTTACATGTTGGGGGAGAGCTGCTGCCACCGGTCGAACCTCCACAGGCAGCTCACCTCATGAGGTAAGTCAGTTTTGGGCTGCCTGCTTTGCAGCAGTGGCTCTCGGGTAAGTTCCGGGAGGGTTGTCGGAGCAGGTAACACAGTGAGGGACGATTGCTAGGACTGTGGAGTTGGGGGAAGCATTCCTGCTCCTTCTGACTCCACAGATAGGTTTTGAAAAAATAAAATAAACATTTACATTTAGTTGAGGGCTGATGAAGAATCCTGAGCAGGGCAGGCCCAACACCACCCCTGTTCATTGGTAACTAATTTTGTAGAGGGATCCTGCAACAGACATTAGGCCCCTCATTAACATATTGAAGGGACCAATGCCTGTTTTAGGCAGCTGCCCAGTCAACTAAATGATGGGCAGTGGGACCAATGCCCGCGCAGATTGGGCACATGCCATCCCACTGCTAAATTGGGATGTCCCCATTCTACACCCGAAAAATGGGCATAACACATACCAATTTCTGCCGCAAGATTTGGAGCTGTCTGTCATTTACATGGCTTTTCCAACTGCTGTTGAGATAGAGTTTTCTTTAATTATCTTTCGAGCTGTTCAAGGAGGTGTCTTACTGTGGCAGAACACTTCCCTTTGGGAAAGTAAAGCTTATGTAGACCATTTGCTCCACTGTAAGTGCAGCTTGTACCAGCCAATCATGAAACAGTACTGATGATAGATAAGCAGAAGTGTTTCGCCCTGCCTGTCTTGCACTAGTGAATAATGGAAGCTACATGACAGTATGGGCTTCCTCAATATAATAAAAATAAATGTTTGGGAATCGAAGTAATCAAAAGCAAGTATCCTTAAGACTCTGTACCTATACATCTATAACATTGGCCTTAGAGGGGTGCTTGCTAATGTGAGTGTTAGATCCGTGATTCTGAGAGTATGATGTTTTTCAATAACCACACGGATGCTGTAACAACAATCAACAGGTATTTACTGGAGGAGGGTAGTCTCAAGACTGGGGGTACAGAGGCATGCGCAAGGCTTATATACAGGTGTGGTCACTGCCGGTACTACAGTGTACAGGAGCTGTAAAAGTAGTTCTGTCTTAAAGGTACATACACTACAATTCCTCCCCTTTTAGATTAGTAGTACCCCTAATATTCAAATAACAATTAACACTTTAACATGTACATTAAACAACAATAGTCCATTTATAGATTCAGTCTTTGGGGCGGCTTCCTGATCCTTTCGGGATAGCGCCTTTCCTGAGGTTCTTGTTCTTGGTGCGGAGGCGATTCTGGCCCCTTTTCATCGGGTAGTTCATCGGTTTCCACTGCTACTGGTTCTGAGGTAGACGCTACCGGTATGTCGGGTTCATCCCCAGGTACTCGAGACATGGGGTTGACTCGTTCCTGTGACGCTAAGATCTGATCGACGTGGCGTCTCACAATGTTCTCCCCGACATCCACTGTGTACATTAATGGCCCCTGCCTTGTGCATATCGTTCCGGGTTGCCATTTCTCTGTTCGGTAGTCACGGGCCAAGACTGGTTGTCCTATCACAGAAATCACAGAAATCACAGAAAACCCCACAGTGCAGATAGAGGCCATTTCGGCCCATCGAGCCTGCACCGACACATATCCCACCCGATCCCCGTAACCCCTACACCAACACATATCCCACCCTATCCCCGTAACCCCACGTATTTAATCCCCCTAACACAAAGGGTCAATTTATCATAGCCAATCAACCTAACCTGCACATCTTTGGACTGTGGGAGGAAACCGGAGCACCCGGAGTAAACCCACGCAAACACGGGGAGAATGTGCAAACTCCACACAGACAGTCGCCCAAGGCCGGATTCGAACCCGGGTCCCTGGCGCTGTGAGGCAACAGTGCTAACCACTATGCCACCGTGCTGCCCGTGTCCTACATTGAAGCTCCTTGTTGGCTTCTCATTGATGTGCTGGAATTGTTTATCCTCAACATTTCTTCGCACATTTGGTCTGAGCAAGTCCAGACGAGATCTCAACCTTTGGTTAAAGAACATCATGGCCGGGGTCTGGTTGGTAACTGCATGTGTCGCGTTTCGGTAGGCTAAATAAGAAATTGTCCACCTTATGCTGTAGTGGAATTTCATCGTCACACATGGCCTTTATTGCCTTCTTAAAGGTTTGTACGAACCTCTCAGCCAATCCATTTGTGGCTGGATGACACGGGGCGGATGTGTAATGCCTTACCCCATTCCTTCTCATAAATTTTCGAAACTCTTCGGACACAAACTGTGGTCCATTATCAGAGCAAATCTGCTCTGGCAAGCCGTTTGTGGCAAATATGGTCCGTAGGACTGCAATCGTTTTTTCTGTAGTGGTTGAGGACATTTTTATCACCTCAGGCCACTTCGAATGAGCATCCACTGCTATTAAGAACATTGAGTCCATGAATGGACCAGCGAAATCAATATGCACCCGTTGCCATGGAGAGGAGGGCCACTCCCATGGGTGTAGAGGGGCATGTGGTGGTGCATTTTGGACCTTCTGGCATCCTGAGCAGCTCTTGGTTAGGTCTTCGATTTGTTGATCGATTCCCGGCCACCACACATAAGCCCTAGCAAGGCTTTTCATTTTCTCTCCCCCCAGATGACCTTCTTGTAGCTCATTTAGCACTCTCTCCCTTAACTTGGGTGGAATCACCACTCTGGATCCACACATCACTGTCCCCTGGCATACTGACAGCTGTTCTCTTCTGGATGAGAATGCTGGCAACAGTGAGTCGCCATGTGTTGGCCATCCCCGCACCGTCAAATCATATACCCGAGACAGCGTCGGATCATTGTGGGTCTCCTCTATATCCGCGTTCGTTACTGGCAATCGTTCAATTATTGATGAATAAAATATCTCGACAGGGTCCACTGCTGGTGCTTCCTCCACAGTAGGCAGTGGCAGGCGTGATAGCCCATCAGCGTTTCCATGCTGTTTCGTGCCTTTATATTCTATTTCATATTGATTCGCCCCTAGAAACAGGGACCATCTTTGTAACCGTTGTGCAGTCATCACTGGAACGCCCTTCTTAGGATTAAAGATGGAGACAAGTGGTTGGTGGTCAGTCAGCAAGGTGAACTTCTGCCCATGCAGATAGTGGTTGAATTTTTTTACTCCCCATACTAGGCTGAGGGCCTCCCTGTCAATCTGGGCATAGTTGCGCTCGGCTGAGGTTAGTGACCGAGACGCAAAGGCTACTGGCCTCTCCAACCCGTCTGGGAATTTGTGTGACAGCACTGCTCCAATACCATAGGGTGATGCATCACATGCCAAACGAATTGGTAGTGCTGGGTTGAAATGGGCCAACACCTCTTTTGATGTGATCAATTCTTTACACTTCTGGAAAGCTCGTCTACGTTCGTCATTCCACTTCCATGGTACCCCTATTTGCAGTAGAGTGTTCAGTGGGTGTAATACCATCGACAAATTTGGTAAGAACTTGTGGTAGTAGTTTACCAGCCCGAGGAACGACCTCAGTTGTGACACATTTTCCGGTGCTGGAGCCTTGACTACTGCCTCAATCTTTTTAGGGGACTTATGTAACCCCTCTTCATCGATGACGTGGCCACAATA
This sequence comes from Somniosus microcephalus, assembly GCF_052327205.1. Lineage (NCBI taxonomy): Eukaryota > Metazoa > Chordata > Chondrichthyes > Squaliformes > Somniosidae > Somniosus > Somniosus microcephalus. Next base: position 109,461,289 of record NC_140991.1, read on the forward strand.
CGAGATCTGTTTCTGGAAAAACTCGCACTTGTGGCGATTAGCTCGTAGCCCATACTCCTTTAATCTGGTGAGCACCTTCTCCAAGTTGGCGAGGTGATCACTGTCATTTTTGCCCGTGACCAGGATGTCGTCCAAATAACACTGGGTCCCTGGAATCCCTTGCAGGACTTGATCCATTGCTCTTTGCCAAATAGCCGGAGCCGATGCTACCCTGAACACCAGCCGGTTGTATTGATAGAGGCCTTTATGAGTGTTAATCATAAGGTATTGTTTCAAAGCTTCTTCTACCTCCATTTGCAAGTACGCCTGGGCTAGATCAATTTTGGTGAAGTGTTTACCTCCAGATAGCGAGGCGAAAATATCCTTAATTCGTGGAAGCGGATATTGTACCGTGTGAAGGACTGGGTTCACTGTCACCTTAAAATCCCCACAGATGCGGACCTTCTTTGGTTCCCCAGGCGTATTACTCAACGACCTCTTCACTACAGGAATGATGGGTGTAGCCCACTCACTCCAGTCTACTTTGGACAGTACTCCTGAACGTTCCAACCCTTCCAGCTCTGCTTCGACAGCTGGTCTGATCGCATAAGGCACTGGTCTGGCCTTAAGAAACTTTGGGCTTGCATTTTCCTCTATTTTAATCATTGCTGTTATGCCTTTTCGTGTTCCGAGTCCCTCCTGGAACACTTCTTTTGCGTCAGTTAGCATTTTTGACAGTCGTCCAGGTGTGACGTCATCATCCTTTTTGGCCTCAACCTTCAGTGCCTGTAAGGAATGCCAATCTAATTGTATCTTCCGGATCCATTCACGTCCTAGCAGTGGTGGTCCTCCATCTGGCAATACATATATATCCATTTTAGGTATTTCCTGGCCTTTATATATCACTTTCACCCTTATTTTTCCTTTGGGGTAGACTTTTTGCCCCGTGTACGTCTTCAAGACAATCTCTGTAGCTTTCAAGGGTATATGTGAAAATAGCCGCTTATAATCCCTTTGGTTTATGACTGTTAGGGCTGATCCTGTGTCCAATTCCATTTTCACTTGGACTCCGTCTATCTTGAGTCTAACCCAGATAGTCTGGTGATCCTCCATTTTGGTTACCTTATGTAGTTTCAGACAACGCAGCTCCTTGCTTCCGGAGTCTGTGTCACTTTTCTGTTCGTCTGACCTACTGTCCATCACCTGGTGTACCTTTTTGTACTTCTTCTGTGGAGATTTCTTACTGTTGGTTTTCTTCCGAGACCTGCAGACTCTTGCTATGTGTCCTGCTTTTCGACACTGTCTGCACACTTGGTCCTTGAACCAACAATCCTTCTGGTCATGTGTTGTTCTGCCGCAGCGATAGCACTTCCTTGTTTCATAGGACATTTCATTGGTGTGATACTGCCATACTGAAAGCCTTGTCCAGCATAAGATCCTTTTCTGATAGAAGCCATTTCCGGGTTCCTTCACTTTGCAGCCCACACACAAACTTGTCCCTTAACGTATCTGCTAGTCCCGCTCCAAACTGGCAGTGTTTCGATAGCTTGCGCAGTTCCGTTAGGTACTCAGCATTGCTTTCGTCTTTGTGTTGATTCCTTTTCTGGAACTTAAATCATTCTGCTATCAGCAGCGGTGTGGGGTTTAAGTGGTCCTGTAGGATTTCTACTATGCTTTCGAAATTCTTGTTCACTGGCTTCTCTGGGGTTATTAGGTTTTGCAGTAACCCATAAGTTTTTGCACCCATGGAATTTAACAACACCAGTGCTTTCCTAGCATCTGGCACTTCATTCACCCTGCAGTACACCTCAATACGTTCCACATATGTCGCCCAATCTTTGACTTCATTGTTGAACGTAGAGATACTGCCACTGTTCGGCATCCCTGGGTGTGATTTAACTGTCAAAAATGGCGTCTCCCGCGCTTCCCCTTCTTCTCCGCTGGCACAAAATGGCGTCTCCCGCACTTTCCTTCCTTCCCGCGCTCGCCCTTCTTCTCCGGTGCGGCTTCTAAAAATGGCGTCTCCCGCGCTCTTCCTTCTCCGCGGCTCAGTGGTGTCTCCCGCGCTCTCCCTTCTTCTCCCTGCGGACACTGTTCAGCCCTTGAGCCCGGGCTGTGCTCTGCGCGTTTGTTTTTTTCCGTTTCCGCCGCGCGGTCCTGAACCCGGCTGTTGCTTTACCCTCTCTCCGTTTCTTTTTTTTTTTTTTTTTCTCGATGCCACTCGGTTTTCAACCCCCGGCTGCGCCCTGTGCGCTTCACCCTCTGTCTTACCCCGTCGACGCTGCTCGGCTTTGTCTCCGCCGTCGGTCGGCTCCAGCCGCCGCTGTCCGGGAAGGGTCTGCGCTGTACCTGTCGTCAGTCTCTTGCTGATCGTCGTGGCTGGGGAACCATGCCCGGCTCTCCACAGCCTCCCCTGCGATGGTCACTCTCTGCCGGACGACTGGGCGGTTGCTCGTGGTCGACGCCCGTGTTTCTGGCCTCGACTTTCTTCCACCGCCCTCCCGGAGCGAATCCTCGAAGGGAAATGCAGAGTTGCAGGTAGATTTGAATCGACACTCGTCGCCACTGTTAGATCCGTGATTCTGAGAGTATGGTGTTTTTCAATAACCACACGGATGCTGTAACTTAACAATCAACAGGTATTTACTGGAGGAGGGTAGTCTCAAGACTGGGGGTACAGAGGCATGCGCAAGGCTTATATACAGGTGTGGTCACTGCCGGTACTACGGTATACAGGAGCTGTAAAAGTAGTTCTGTCTTAAAGGTACATACACTACAGTGAGGACCTCATGTGGTAGCAACCCCACTGTGATCATGCTGAATTTTCTAAGACTAGCCACCAGGCGGATCCGGTAAAAAATCCAGCTGTGGTTTAGATGCAGTCGGTGGTTCATTACTGTGACGAAGAAAGACTTGCATTTATATAGAAGCATTTCCCATCGCTCTGAAATATCCCAACAGTATTTCACATGTAATAGATTACCGTAAAGTGCAGTGATACTGTTATTTAGGTGGCAGCCATTTTGTGCACAGCATGGTGTTAGTTGAGCAAAGATATTGTTCAGGAGACATGGAGAACTCTTGGGCCCCAATAATGCATAGTGTGTGATCCCAGCAGTTATGCCAGGATTGTGCCTGCCAGAACTGACCCCACTGGAGTTTGCAGGGCCAGTGGGAGGGGACCTCATTTGCATGCAGCCAGCAGGTGCCCACACCACTATGAGTGCATCTTGTGTCCCATGTTGCCAAATTCCCCAGCACTGGCTGCCATCCGGGGTGATGGATCAGGCAGCCCCCCCCAGATTTCCTCAATTCCACCCATTTGGAGGCCAAAACATCTCATCTAACTTGGCGTACTGGCCTCCATTCTTATGCTGAGTCCCTTATGGGCAGGGAAGTGGGAAGTCCCTGGCCCTGTCCCAGCCCTTCTGACGTAGCTGGTCTTACAGGGCCAACTGCGATTTTACAACTAAGATCAGGACCCAGCGTATCCTGGTCCAGGCTATCTTCTGAGTGGGTCGAGGAAATTTGGCCCCTGCTCTTTGAATTGTGCTATGGAATCTTTAATATCCACTTGAACTGGCAGAGGATGGCACCTTGATAATGTAAGTGCCACCCTAGTTTATGTGTTCAAGTCCCTGCAGCAGTACTTGAACCTGCCACTTTCTGACCTAAAGATGAGAGTGTTACTAACTAAGCTAAACTGACACTTTAACATATAATGTGCAGAAGGTGGGGAACATCTCCTCCAGGTAAGATGGACACTTAGGGGTAGATTTTCCCGAACCTGTCGGGAAGAAGGCGGGACTTCCCCTTTCGGGTTTTTGACCTGCCTACTTCGATGTCCGGCCAATCCGCGCGATTTTCCCTTGATTGACCTTGTTGAGCCCGCCCAGGCCAATTAAGGGCCACCCGGCAACAGGTGACATCACAGACTGCAATTTCATCTGTCAAGAGTTCTTGACAGATGAAATATCAGTGTCTCACAGCTGTTTGAAGCTGTGAAACACTGACAGTCTGAGTTCTGACATGAGTCCTTCTGCACAGACTTAGTTAGAACTCTTACCGGCACTCAAAGCTGCAGGCTGTCACTTTTGACAGATCGCAGCCGTTCAGCTTTCAGTTCCAACTCCTTCAACCCGACGGCCCGCCTGCTCTAACCTGGCGTGGTTTGGAGCCGTCGGGAAACCCACACGAAACCCCTCAAAATAGGGATTAGGCTAAAAACTGCTTGTTAACTACCTGTTAACAGGCAGTTAATTGGCATTAATCCCTTCCCGCCTGGTTTCGGCGGGTCCCAGTGCGGGGCGGGTACCCGCCGCCCCTGAAACTTACGTGGGGCGGGGTTTTGGGCGGGATGGTGTCGGGACCCCCAAATTCGGGATTTCCCCCCCCCCCCACACGCCTGAAACCCCGCCTGACGGCTCCACGAAAATCTAGCCCTTAAAATCTGCAGGCCTCTGGCAGTACTGAGGTGGAAGGTCTAAGAATTAGGGCCTGACCTGGATATGCCTGACTTTGGCCTAACCTCGGAGTTCTTGTGGGCCTTGTTGGGGGTGCAAGATTGGGTGAACATAAGAATTAGGAGCAGGAGTTGGCCATACGGCCCCTCGGGCCTGCTCTGCCACTCAATAATATCATTGCTGATCTTCGACCTCAACTCTACTTTCCTGCCGATCCCCATATCCCTTGATTCCCCTAGAATCCAAAAATCTATTTTAGCCTTGAGTATACTCAACGACTGAGAATCCACAGCCCTTTAGGGCAGAGAATTCCAAAGATTCACAACCCTTTGAATGAAGAAATTCCTCCTCATCTCAGTCTTAAAAGGCTGACCCTTTATCCTGAGACTATGCCCCCTAGTTCTAGACTCTACAGCCAGAGAAAACAATCTTTCAGCATCTACCCTGTCAATCCCCCTCAGAATCTTATATGTTTCAATGAGATCATCTCTCATTCATCTAAACTCCAGAGAGTATAGGCCCAATCTGCTCAATCTCTTCTGAGTGGTGCTTGGGACGGGGCTTCCTGATACTGGGAGTTCCCACATTCCTGGCTCACAGAGCGGGCCCAGTGTAACTTTGGTGGTGGCGAGTCAGGTGAGACTAGGTGTATTGACTCACCAAAGGGGCTCCAGGCTCGGATCGTGGCATGGATTCCTGAAGTTAAAGGGGTAAGTTTCTTTAAAATTTTTGCAAAAGGGACCACTGGGGGCAGTTGAGTGCTTTCTGGAGAGGACCCAACAAGCTTCCAATTGGCACACTTCCATTGCAGTTTGTGACCTCTTGGGACAGCTGAATGCTTGAGTTGAACCCCTAGTGGCATGGGCGCCCGTCTGAAGCATTTAAATCAAGGGAGCTCTCTCTCCCTGACCCTGTAAATTTTGGCGGGATAGTGACTGAAGTCCTGGGCAAGTGCAACCTGGCACTTATGTGAGGGTGCACTACCCTGTGGATTTTTGGACCCAGTGTACCTTAACCATAACTTCAGAATATCACCCTGTATTACACCAGTGTGACATTTTCCTTCTCCTTACACCAGCCATCCTATGGGTTCTTTAATTGATGCTACTAATTTAGTACCATACCAATTTATGATAAATTGTTGAACCTGCTTCTGGCATAGACATATGCTCAACCATAACCAGGTGGAAGTGACCAAACTCATTACATAGAAGCTATACTGCTAATTGGTTGAATTTCCTCTATGTGCTATTCTTAATATATTGGTTAACACGATTGCATAAATTCCTGCCTGCAGGTTTTAACATAATCATTATTTTATTTATCCAAATGTGTTAATTGGTGTGCCAAAAATATGACCATAAGAGAATGGGCTGGATTCAAACATAGGGCCCAGAGCTTAAAATATTAGGGCAATATTGGTGTACAATATTGTACAGCGAGACATTTGCCTGACTTGTAGCACATGCCCATTCCCATCCGAACTTCTGATCTGGGAACTCTTTGACCGCAATTTCGCCAACCGAGGCAGGTCCGGGGCGGCCGGGGTCCATTTTGTGGTCCCAGCCCGCTGGCTACTGCAGCCCGCACTCTCCAAGTGATTTTACTTTAATAGGGCTTGTAAACCCACCCTGTGAGGTTCCGGGCCAATTAAAAGGAAGCGGGTCTGATGACGTCATTTGATGACGTGTCATCAGCCGGTTTCCTTAAAGGGGCCATGTCCAAATTGATTTTGACAGTTGTGCTGTCAGTGTTCTACAGCATTGAGGTGCTGCAAACACTGACAATCACTGCACAAAGGTGCATGGCTACACCCAGGCTCTCCTACGACTCTCTCCATATGCTTATGGAGGGAGTCACAGCATGCAGGGAGGTTCTCCTCCCTTCCCATGGGCAGAAGAGACCTCCCCAGGAGACCAACGCAGCCTGGTTGCACATTGCATAGGAGGGCACAAGCAGGGATGTCATCAGGAGGACCAAGCTGCAGTGGCGCAAGCCTTTCAATGATCTCAGTGGATCAAGAAATGTTACTGCCAAGCCACACTCAACCTCATCCTGCTGTGCCACTCATCACATTTCCATCACTCTGCCTTTCCTACCTTACTCCTGCACATCCTTACACCAACTTACCTTGCACCTCCACCCATCCCTCTCTATCTACATTATCACTTCCCCATCTCACTAGCCACCCCTCACACTCACCCTCATCCTTCTGCAAGCATATGAACTAACAACACACAAGGGTAGGCGCTTGGGTGGTTTAGCCAATGTTCATGTGAAGTTTCTGGTAATGTGTTGTCAAACATTGAAACCTTTATTTTCAGCACTTTGCGTTTTTGGACAGATCTGTGTGCACCTTTGGAAGTGGCTTAGTGAGTTGCAGTGAATGGTGAGACATATCGGTACCCCACTGCAATGGTGATGAGTGTGAAAGGAATGGCTTGGGCATTGTAGGGATGCTTTATGGTGTTGGTGTGGGGTGGTGCCAACCTGGCACATCATGTGGCATCCAGGGTGTACAGTGTCAAGTGAAGTATATCTGGCTATGGTGAGGCTATCTCTGACGTCCTAGGCAGCAATGCGGTTGTGTGCTATACCCTCTGTCCTGTGCAGCATCAGTTGATTGCGGAGAAGGTTGGTGTTGTTGCTGCTGGTGTGCTTGAAGATGCTGGTGTTGGGGCTGATCTTGGTTGGATTCTGAGGACCAAGGTGAGATATTTTCAAGGGCACCCTGATGCTGATGGAATAGATGGCAGGTGAGGTTGAGATGACCGAAGCGATCTGTCAATGGTGAGAAAGGTTGTTCCAGTGAGATGGCACTGGATAGAGAGTTAGCGCCAAACACTTGCAAGCTGCATAAAGCTCAATCTGTCTTTCAAACGTAGTAACCAACAGTTTCTGAGCTTTGAAAGTGAACAGCTGTAACATGGGATCTTTTATACAACTTTAGCAGCTGTCAGGTCATGAAATAATTCAATACTGAATCCACTCACAACATGCTGAGCTGACATGATCCCCGAGGAGCGGGTAACCCGTGGGGCAGCATGTAAAATTGAAATGTAGGCTTAAAATAACAGTTAATTGGATGTTAACAACCCATTTAACGATGTGAATTGCCTCCCCCGCCGCTTGGTGTTGGGTCTGTTCAGCGCCGACAGACCCGACATTTGGGAGACTTGCATGGAGGCGGGTTGACAGCGGGTTCCTTACCCATTGTCAATCTTTGCTATTTTGACAGCTGACCCGCCTCCGAACCCGCCCTCTGAGCGCTAGCAAAATTCAGCCCTTTATTTATGTATATAGTAAGCGCTCACCCCTGCCACAACTGTTTATGGGACCCAATATGCGCGGGGTGAAATTTTGAAGCATTGCTGCAGCTGTTTAAATTTCTTTTGGTGGCAGATCGCACTCACGGTTATTAATAAATTTGTAGCAAAATGAAAAATATAGCTGGCAGATCATAGATTAAGATAAAGACTTTATAAACAAGGAAACTGATTGCACATTTTTACCTTTTATTAAAGAATACAAAATCACAAGGTTGTGAATACTGTGAATTAAGTTATTTTACATTGTAATGCTGCAGTGTTCAGGAACTTGCAATTGCTTGAATATTTTAACATTGAGAAGCAGAATCCTTTTTGCTCTGAAACTTGCAAGATACAGAGATTATATTAAAGAGCAATCTGGTAGCAAATGCATCCATGAGTAAGTTATGGAAAAAGTCTTACGTATGATTTTCTTTTATTACCTATCACCATATATTGATTAAAGAAATTTAGCAATTCAAGTTAATAACAACTCTGCATTAAACTGTCATTTCCTATGGAACTGAAGGGAAGAGATTTACAGATTTACACCATTACTCCACTAATGGAGGCTTCCTGAAAGCACATATGCATATTTACTTGAGGTGTTGACACATGCAATGAAGCAAAAGAGGGTTGCATCCCCAGAGAAGAGTCATTTGAATGCCTGACAGAGCGATCTAACTCTGAAACACCCAATGGACCTGGCTGCAAATGTCGAAGAAAATAGCTTCCAAAAGTTTTTGCAAAGCCAACCTTTTTAGTCAAGATTTTGGTCACCTCTCCGAATTTGTTCATCATGGATTGTTGTCTGTTTCTTTATATATTTTATTTTCTATCTGTAAAACATCTTGCAGTTCAAGGCCAGTTCTCTGCTTGTAGGGCAAGATGGCAAATAATGAATGGGAAGCTTGACCTGGAGGTGAACGCAGAAATTAGGAGCCTTTGATTCTCTTCGGGAAGCCACCTGGACATACTTGCCTATAAGAACATAGAGAAAATAGGGGAAGGTGAAGTTGGAAGCCTCTCCCAAGCTCAGAGACAGTATCATCCTATGTTTGTTTTTTGTTGTTCCCTTTCTCACTCATGGATACACAAGCATAGAAATATTACATACAGTATATCTTGCAGTGCAAGCTGTATTTGAAGGTGTCTCTTGGAGCCAGCATTCCATATATGGTCCAGAGCAAAATAGCATCTCACAGGACATTGTATCCCTCTCACCATGTTTGCAAGCACCAGCAGACAGTGAGCTTGAGGAGGTAACACCACTGGTGAGCAACATGTAATGGTGTCAGTAGAGGTGTAAGAACCGACTGCCTGGATAGCCATGTGGATATCAATGTCCCTGCGCACTTTACGAAAAAGAAAGAACTTGCATTGATATAGTGCCTTTCATGACCTTCAGACAAGCACTTTACAGCCAATTAAGTAATTTTTGAAGTGTAGTCACTTGTAATGCAGCAGTGTGGTGAAAATTGGCTGCCGTTTCATAGTACTGTTATTATTCAGTGGGATGCAAGTACTGGTCCTGCTGAACAATGCCTCAGTAATTTGTTTGATATAGCTGTGTACAGCAAATTGGATGATAATGCAGGTAATCCCTATGCTAGCCTGGAAGAAAGCTGAGGCTGAAAAGTTAAGGGAGAATGTGATCTGGTCTGTCACTGACAGTTCCAATCCTATGGTGGAATTTGGCTGCATGTCTCCTTTCAGAAGATGGCATAGCTGTGCAACTGCTTCCCTGCTGACCTAGAGCCTGTAATAGTTATTGCGCCTGTTGATTAGCAGGTAGGTATGCCTGAACCTGCAGACATGGTTGATGCATAATGACAGGCAGTCTAGCTCTCTGGCATCTGATCTCTCTGACATGCCTTCTTTGATCTACTTCACCTGTCCTGCATGAAATTCTGTATAAAGAGAGCTTTGAAATCAACCACAACATCTTGCAGAAAATGTCCATTTTAACAAAAAGGATAACATAGTACTTTTCAGACCTGTCTTCCTTACAGGTGATAATCTCGCTAGCCTTTAATGCCCACTTTAAATGGGCGACTTTAACGCTGGCAGGAAATGTAGGAATCAAGAGCTGCATCCTAATACTTATATTTGCATACTCTTTCAATGCATAATGAAATTCTCTCACAGAGGTGCAAGAGCAAATATTCCCTGTGGGAAACCAGGTTTGGAATATTGAATAGTTGCATAATGAGCAGGGAGCTCCACTCGACCAGTTGCTGTAGCTGCACTATTTTCACCGAGTGGGATTTTCCCCTACATTTTTAAAAGCCTAAGTTCCATTTCTATTGCACATAGTTGGACCTGGGTTTTCAGGGCTAAAGTGTGTACAATTAATATTTACATGTTATTTGATATTAACATTGTCAATACTTATGGCCATACTACTGGTTTGAAAAATTGTGAACATATTTTGGGACAAATCTTTTACAATTCAAGATTGAAAAAAATACATGTAGGGCAGGTTTTGGAAATGCATGCTCCCTTTTCTGTAAACAGTAGAAAATGTTGCCCCAGGACCCTTTGGCTTTTGATGAGCCCAATGGTCTTTTCCTGTTCCATAACTTATGTTCTGTACAAGTTACAAATATTGGTCCTACGTTAAGATGTTAAGCAAACTTTCAAATAGCTTAACATGAAATTCTGGTTGACAAAATGAGCAATGTGAATAAACGGTTAAATGAGCAATGTGAATAAATGGTTAAAATGAGTCTGTGTTAAAATAGCAAACAGGAATTTTGTATGAGTGTGTTAAGCATTCCTACATGGACTTCGTCAATCAGAATTTCAACTTTTAGTCAGCTAGAGAATTGATCTTTCTTGACCATTACTTACACCGTCAAGGAATCTTCGAAGACGTTTTGTGACAAGATTTTTTTGCTATCAGTGCTGAAAGGCCACTGAAAAAAATGTCATCTTGTTTTATTTTAAAGAAATGACAGTAATCACTCCATTGCGGGGTCTTTTCTAAAATTTGCTCTTGGGATTTGGGTGACATGAAAGAGCTACATTTATTGCCAATTCCTAGTTGCCCTGAGAAGGTGTCGGTGGTCTTTCTCCTTGAACTGCGGTGGTCCTTTTGGTGATGGTGCTCCCACAATGGTGTTAAGTAGGGAGTCTAGGATTCTGAC